>NC_072428.2:144660000-145860000 GCF_028878055.3 Symphalangus syndactylus | reverse complement strand
CTTCTCACAGAAGAAAACAGAAAATCCAGAGCTTCTCCATCAGTCTCCATCCACCCTTATCATTAAATGTGCAAGCCCTGTTGACCCAGGGGTAGGGTGACAGATGACATGTTTCGGAATGTATATTACATCTCTGCTTCTGACATGGTCCAGTGTGTCTTCCTGCTCTGGCCATCTCTGCCTGTCCATTTTGAAAAGACAGCAATTCCCCCAAAGTTCTAAAATTAGCAAACAATGACTAAAGGAAGGTGCAGGAAGCCCACTGTAGGGTCTGGAGAAGGTGGTGAGGGCTCTGCAGTGAGTGTAGTCTGCGCCTGTGGTTAGACGTCAATCCACCCCTGCAGTTAGATGTCTTCCCTTAGATACTGAGCTGTGGGGTCAAATTTTAAAATGGTCCTGAACATTTCACATGTTGAATTGTTATGTCTTTTAAATATGTGCCTTTGAAGGATTATGCATCTATGGTCGGGCCATTGCCACCATGATCTTCATGATTATCTTGAGGGAAAATACATGTGCATAGAGACCTGCATGTGACGATCCCACCTCTATCATAAAGTTCCATTTAAGAAATATGACTTCTAGCACAAACATTCCACTTCTGGCAAATCTGGGAGCAGCATATTGATTCTGTGCCATGAAGTATCCCTCGCAACATTCATCATACAGAACTGACCTCAGTTTGAGACGTGGCCCTTGGTTATAGACGTCTCACCGTCTGGAAGTCAGGAAGAACCAATGACAGAGCTAAGAACACAAGCTGGGTTTTAAGAATCTTTGGATGTGTATCTATTGCCACTTCTCTTGAGATGTTGTAATTCAAGAAAACACAAACTTTTCCTATTGTTGGTAAAATAGACTTACCAGAAATTCCAGTGGTCATGATTCCAATGTTCACTTCTTAAAGCTCAGCATTTCCACTGAGACGTGAATGGTTCCTTGTTGCCTTCTAAGGACAACAGACTTGGTGCCCGGACACCTGAGTACTTGTCCTGCCTCTGCTACTGATGGAATGCAGCCCCATGCCAGTCCTGACTCTGAGTCTTGACTCTACTTCCACCAAGGTGCTGGTTGAACCTGAAGGTCCCTTTCTGATGCCCTAGTCTACTTGTGAATATTTGTAGATGACCTAATTTTACTTATATTTATTTCCCCCCCAAAATTCCACTTGCACTTTTCACTTCAGAAGACTGTACATCTAAGTACAAAATCTTTCACTCTCTTGCATTTCTACATACGCATACAAGCAAATCGAAAAATTCCTACAGAGCTGGGTATAAAAGCAATAAATGCCGGGCGTGGTGGCTCACGCCTGTAATCCCAGCACTTTGGGAGGCCGAGGTGGGCGGATCACCTGAGGTCAGGAGTTGGAGACCAGCCTGGCCAACATGGTGAAACCTCGTCTCTACTAAAAATAGAAAAATTAGCCAGGCGTGGTGGTGTGCGCCTGTAATCCCAGCTAGTCGGGAGGCTGAGGTAGGAGAATCGCTTGAACCTGGGAGGTGGAGGTTGCAGTGAGCAGAGATCGTGCCATTACACTCCAGCCTGGGTGACAGAGCAAGACTCCATTTAAAAAAAAAAGTAACAAATATGAAGGTGTTAATTTTGCTAGTCACTACGGAGAACACCAGAGAACATAAATCCCACCGTTACTATCAAGTAACTTATAACTTAGAAGGAAGAAAAATACCTCATTAAACAACTACAGCACTGCTTAGCACAGCATGAGAAAGACTGGCAGAGGCTGACGGACAAGAATGACGGCAAAAACCCATCACCCCCGCTGACAAACACTGAGATGGGGCCAGTAGATCCCAGGTGTGTGTTTGTCCTTTAACAAGTCACTTGGAGGCTTCGAAGCTTGGTGTACTGGTGGGTAAACTAGGGGAGCTGGACCTTCTCTCTAGGGTGGAAGTCAGGGTCCCAGGAGCGATGTGTGTGGAACCCCTCCAGCCTGAGACCCAAGCAGCCGCAGTGCCAGCCCGAGAGCCACCCAGCCGCAGTGCCCGTCACTCTAACCATACTCACATGGGTGGACGGGGACTCCATTCCCAGGGGACCGTCCTTTATTTGGCAGTTAATAGAGCACAGGAGGCTGTCCTCAAATTTGTATTTGGGGGCCCCTCAATGACCTCTGGTTATATTCCAGTTCTAAATCACTGACTTGATATATAGCCTTGATTAAGAAATTTTTATCTCTCTGGGCCTATGTCTTCATTTGAAAAATCGAGTAGATGACCTCTAAAATGCCATGAATTTAGGGAGTAAAAGGAGTGGTAATTATCCCCTAGAACGTGTAGGTTCAAACTTCATTGTGTGCAGAGAAGGTGTTTGAATCACTGCCTTGCTTTTTTTTTTTTTTTTTTTCTGGAACAGAAACAGATACATGTTACCAAGTGTAATCGTGTGCCAGGACTTTTAAAAATTACTTTTTGTCAGCTGTGGCACATTTAAACACCCGAAATATTTCAGGAGACAGTTAACTTCTGTGTTTTAAAAAAGATTTAATAAAGACGTGCATGTCGGGACTTGCTCTGCCGGCACCTCTGTCTGTAGCTGGCAGTGCAGGGCCGGGCTTGCGACTGTGCAGTCAGGGATTTTCACTACTTAACTTGCTCCACACACCGTTTTAACTCTTCATTCATTTCCTTATTTCCTCAAATCACCGTCAAACATTAGCATGTCGCTTACTGGACAGAGGCCCCTAATAACATACTAAATTATTTCTTAATCATCTAAAAATACCCAATCTATCTGAGTCTGGTTTCCGTGGCTTGCAGCAGGATTGCTTTAGTTCAGAGATGGGCAATTTTACCTTTTGCGAGGGAAGGTAGGGCAAGGTTGGGCATTTGTTGTTTTGTACCAGTCTCCGGGTCCTCAAAACGCCCTCCATGGAAATACCCTTTGGTTCTGCAAAGCAGTTAAGATTCTATCTCTGCTCAAATCATCATCACAGGAGAGAGAAGCAATTTCAGTGAGACTATTAGCAGCATGCCTGAAACACCTTATTAACTTTTTCTTCTTTTGTGGTCCATCGAGGCCTATCTGCTTTCAGCATCTGGCCCGCCTGCCAATACTAAATATCATTTTGATAATAATAATACGTTGCACTTTTCAAGCTCCCTTTCATCCGAGGAGCCCAGAGCACTTTGCAACATTAATTAATTAAGCTCCGTACAACACCTCTTTGAGGTAGGTACGCCCTGGTACGGTACAAGATGGTTCAAGTGGTTCTCTCTCAGGCTCGCCCACTCTTGAGCGTAAGCAAAAATCCCAACAAAGGCTCCCTGCTGCAGGGTTCAAGCCGGTCCTGGATGAAAGGCGGGCTTCCCTACTGAGAACTTTCTGGCATGCATCGCTCTGGGTCCTGGCCCAGTCCTTCACCACAGCTTCCTGCAAAGGCCCTTTGTGTAAGATCCGGAGCGTTGATGAGTCCTGGCCCCATCCTCTCTTCTTCTCCCTGCTTCCTTCTGCTGATGTGTGACTTGTCTCCGGGGAGATGAGACCAGCACTGATTCTAGAGCCTCTGCTCTTCTTCATGGAAGAGTGAAGGAATCAGAGGCATTAGGATGTTGACAAGCCCTGCTAAGGCCGAGGTCAGAACAGAGACAAATGTTACCTTTCCAGGGTTCTGTAGCAACAGAAGTAGCAAGCTCTGTCACTGAGGAACTGGAACAAGATAGAAAACCTGCCAGTTCACATGCTGACGCTTCCAAATATTCCCCAAACATCTCTCTGCGAGCCAGGTGGGACATCCCCTGATGACAAGGAGTGGAGTTAACGGGGCTGAAGCCGCGTTCCCCTGGGCCTATCCTGTGTGAGACGACGCACACCCAGGGAGGTGAAAGGTGGCATTTGGTGGAAGGAAGGGAGCGGTGCCTGGTTCTGCAGCAGTAACCAAGCTGACCAGGGCTGCAAGG
This sequence comes from Symphalangus syndactylus, assembly GCF_028878055.3. Classification (NCBI taxonomy): domain Eukaryota; kingdom Metazoa; phylum Chordata; class Mammalia; order Primates; family Hylobatidae; genus Symphalangus; species Symphalangus syndactylus. Next base: position 145,856,080 of record NC_072428.2, on the reverse strand, counting down.
AACTCTGTTGTGAGCCCCAGGGAGGCCTGCAGGCTCCTCAGGGGAGCTGGTGAAGGCTGGCTGTCGAGATGGTCTGCTGGCTGCAGTGACCTGGTTCTTATTATTGTCTCTCAGGATTTTTCCTTCTGTGAGCCCACTTGTCATGTCGACGTAGAATTAGAATGGGATGGCCTACTCCCTTCACAGCTATGGGCTTCGATTCAGTTCGAGAGAAAGAGCGAACAGGTGCCAATCGGTCAATTGGGTAAAATCAACTAAAGACTGAGAGAGGAGAGAGCTCGAGGCCGCTGTTCCCTGCCGGCTGGCAAACAAGGAAGGCGGCTCCTCTGCAGGACTCCCGGGAGGTGCCAGTCTAAGCCAGTCAGACCCGCTGCGGCCCAGGCAGAGGCCCCAAGGGGACAGCTGCTGTCCTCCCAGGGTGGACGCAGGTGATTAAGAGGTGTGTATGTGAGACAGTGTGACTGTGTGTGAGAGTGGGACTGTGTGTGTGAAAGCGAGTGTGACTGTGTGAGTGACTGTGTGACAGACTGTGTGTGAGTGTGACTGAGAGTGTGACTGTGTATGAGTGAATGAGTGTGACTGTGTGTGTGACTGAGAGTGTGACTGTGTATGAGTGTGACTGAGTGTGACCGTGTGAGTGTGTGACTGTGTGAGTGTGATTGAGTGTGACTGTGTGAGAATGAGTGTGACTTTGTGAGTGTTAGTGTGACTGTGATAATGAATGTGACTGTGTGTGAGTGTGACTGTGTATGAGTGTGACTGTGACCGTGTGAGTGTGATTGAGTGTGACTGTGTGAGAATGAGTGTGACTTTGTGTTAGTGTGACTGTGAGAATGAATGTGACTGTGTGTGAGTGTGACTGTGTATGAGTCTGACCGAGTGTAACTGTGTGTGTGAATGTGACTGTGTGTGTCACTGTGTGACTGTGTTACTGTGTGAGTGTGTGTGACTGTGGGTGAATGAGTGTGGCTGTGTAAGGGTAAATGTGTGTGAGTGAATGTGTGTGTGAGTGTGACTGCAGGAATGAGTGTGACTGTGTAAGTGTGACTGTGATTGTTACTGTGTGTGAGTGTGTAAATGAGTGTGACTATTCACGTAAATGTATGTGAATGTGTGTGACTGAGTGTGACTGTGAAAGTGTGACTGTGACTGTCAATGTGTGTGAATGTGTGTGACTGTGAAAATGAGTGTGACTGTGTGTGACTGTGTGACTGTGAGACAGTGTGTGTGAGAATGTGGGTGACTCTGAGACTGACTCTGTGTGAGTGTGACGGAGTGTGACTGTGACAGACTGTAAGAGTGGGTGTGAATGTGTGACTGCATGAGTGCAACTGTGAGAGTGTGAGACTGTGTGCGAGTGAGTGTGACTGTGAGTGTGACTGTGAGAGTGAGTGTAAATATGAGTGTGATGTGTGTAAATGACTGTGAGAGTGACTGTGTCACTGTGCGTGTGACTGTGTTGTGTGAGTGTAAATGTGAGTGTGACTTTTTGTGAGTGTGTGTGTGTGTGACTGTGCATCATGTGAATATGTGTGAAAGTGTGACTGTGAGGGTATGACTGTGTGCATGAGAATATGTGCATGTGAGCTTGTGTGTGGGTGTGAATGTGTGCAGGAGTGTGACCATGTGAGTGTGAATGTGTTTGTAAATGTGTGTATAAATGTGACTGTGTAAGTGTGAATGTGTGCATGACTATGAGTATGTGAATGTGTGCAAAAGCATGAGTGTGTGTGTATGTGAGAATGTGTCACTGGGTGTATGACTGAATGTGAATGTGTGTGTGACTGCATGACTGTATGTGACTGTGTGATTGTGTGAGAGTGACTGTGTGAGTGTGAATGTGTGTGACTCTGAGTGTGACTGTGTGTGGTATGAATGTGAGTTTTGTGTGTGTGGGTGTCACTGTGTGTTTTGCACATATGAGTGTGTTTGATATACGAGTGTATCTGTGTGAGCATGTGTGAGTGTGATTGTGTATAAGTGTGTGATTGTGAGTTTGAGTGTGAATGTGCGTGTGATTGCATCAGCATGACTCACTGTGTGTGTGTTTTGTGAATATGAGTGTTTGGTACATGAGTGTCTCTGTGTGAGCATGTGTGAGCGTGTGTGTGTGTGTGTGTGAATATGTGATGCTCAGATGGGCTCTTCCATAGGACAGGCCCAGCCCCAGGGCTTGTGGTTGCACACACACAGTTGTGGCCTGGTGCAGAGCTGGCTGTGACGCTGCTGTGCATGCATCTTTCTGGGAAGCTGGTAGCTCCCAACTGCACTGGCTTCACACGTGTGAAGAGGGGCTGAGTACTTGTCTGACCTTGTGACCAAAACGTTTCTGGGTTCTGAATATGTGACCCGGAACTGAAGACCAGCCTGGCCCAGTCCTGGGTTATTTTTGCACAATCATTAACGTTCACTGGGCTTTGCACAGCTTCAGCTCCCCGAGGAGCCCTCTGCACGGAGCAGCTTTGCAGCCTGACTTGAGTTGCTCAGGGCTTCCCCACACCCTCTGGGTACTAAACTCACCTAGAGAGCTTTCAGAAATCCCACGCCCACACCTCAACCCACCACAATTAAATCAGCATTCCGGAGATGCGACCCTGGCAGCATTAGGATTTTCTTTTCTTTTTTTCCTTTCTTTTCTTTTTTCTTTTTTGACGGAGTCTTGCTCTGTCTCCCAGGCTGGAGTGCAGTGACGCGATCTCGGCTCACTGCAAGCTCCGCCTGCCGGGTTCACGCCGTTCTCCTGCCTCAGCCTCCCGAGTAGCTGGGACTACAGGCGCTTGCCATCACGCCAAGCTAATTTTTTGTATTTTTAGTAGAGACAGGGTTTCACTCTGTTAGCCAGGATGGTCTCGATCTCCTGACCTCGTGATCCGCCCGTCTCGGCCTCCCAAAGTGCTGGGAGTACAGGTGTGAGCCACCGCGCCCGGCTGGCATTAGAATTTTCAAGGCTTCCTTGGTGATTCCTGGCGCAGCCAACTTTGAGAATCAGATGCCTGAATGGCTCTTCTGTATCTGTAAATGGTTATTCTGAAAAGAGCGACTTTTCCAGCCACAGCTATTGACCATTTCGTATTTCATCTTGGCTTGTTGTAATTATTTAGACCTATTGGCCTAGAGCAACAGTAGCAACAAGTCATCTGGAGATGAAATCTGAGTGACATTTCTCATAGCAATTACTTTAATCTTTGGACAACTGGCACACGGGTTACATTTTGTTTCTATCCCAGATATTTTTCTGCAGCACTCCCAACACCCGAATCTTCCTTTGCACAGTTAGTTTGAGGTCTAGGGATATTTGGCAATGTCTTTTTCAAAATGGCATCATCCTCCCAGATCTTAGCTTGTTGGATCATCTTTCCTAACATTACTGAAGAGAGAAGACAGAGAAGGAAAAGAGGGATTCCTCTCATGTTCTTTGAGTAACACGAAGTCCACCTGCCATCTGAGCTCCAGTGACATGTGTGTACATGACTAGTGTGGCACTCTTCCTTCTTGGGAGCATGCCTTCCAGCTCATCTCATCTTGAGTCATTTCCTCTGATTGACATGCGAGTATCAGGGCCCCCACCCTTTGCACTCAAAAGGCCTGGTCGATTGACATGGTTGGACACCAGGGAAGAGGGCATCCGACCAAGTAGGCTTGGTGGACAGTGAGCTCAAATTGCACCTTGCCACCTGCAGCGTTCCAACCCACTGAGCCAATTGGACATGTTGCTTTTGCAGCTGTGCAAGGAATATAACACAGCAAAATACTTTCATCACAGTGCCTGGGAATATTCCCACAACTTCCCTGCTGGCAAATCAAGAGATGGACATTAGATAAGACTGCAGTAGAGAAGTAGACACCCCAGTCAAGTTTAGCTTAGGCTCAGGCTAGCCCCTGACAGTTCAGGTGTTTATCTGGAACTTTGCATTCTCTGCACGCGTGGATTCTGAGAAAGCGGCCAGGGATTTGGGTGAGTGTGAACTTTCGGCTGGAATGGGCTGCACATTGACCACCCCCTTGGAGATCCTCTGCTTTCTCCAGGTAGACGAGGAGGATTAGCAAGCTCAGCAAGAGATCAAAGCTCCTGTGGTGACTCCAGGGCTAGGATGGAGGAGACTGGGTGATAGGGAGCAGAGGCAACGTGGTGTGGCTGGAAGGAGCCCAGTGAACGGCTTGTCTGCAGCTTTCTTTTAGCTCCAAGACCCATATTTTTAGTTCACGAGATGTGGTGTTGTGTAAACAAAAGTACTAGCCATTGGGGAAGCTGGATTTTGGTGTTGGCTGTGCCCATAACTTAGTTGTATTGAGCAAATCTTTTATTTTTTTCTGGGATTCAGTTTCCTTATGTATGAAATGAGAACTAAGAATTATCCTATAGGCTTATGTTAATAGAAATAAAATAATACATATTCAAGAATTTCGAAGAATATATAAAGAAACACCACTTTTTCACGTGATTATTATCTTTTTAAATACATAATTCTCGTATGTTTGATGCACTAGCAAAATGGAACAGCAAATGGTTAACATAAAATTAGCTGTTTAGATGCTTTTACGGTAAGTTGCAAGTTTGTGTAAAGTTGTGAGTTTGAGTGATAGAAAGGGCAAGTTTGGGATTTATTATGAAGATTTTTATTGATTTTTAAATAGATTTTTATGTGGGTCTTGGTATGTGCCTGCCATTTTAATTCAGGTTCTAAAATGAATTTACGGTTTTAGTAGACATTTACCGTATTTCAGTACGACGCATCCCACTTTCTTCCCCTCCTCTCCCACAAAGTGTTGTTGGCCAATCCCAAGGGTTGCTTAGAGTTTGGGTGTCCCTCAGGCCCTGCACAGAAATCATTCACAGAAAATGGGCTCAGGCTTGCCCCTGTCCTCTCTGGCCTTGGGCCCCATAGATGTGGGGTAGAGCCACCGCCGCCTGCCTGGGGTCTGTGGCTGGGATTCTGGAGCCATTGCCTTGCGCTCTTGAAGCTGTCCCCATCCTGGCACCGAGGCTCCCACGCCCTCGCTGGGCCTTCACTGACAACACGCTGTCCTCAGCGACCAGCACCCGGCCCAGCCCCTCGCCCCTACATCCATGGCTGAACTGTTATTGGCTCTTCTTCAGAAACTGTTTTCTAAAGGGGCCTCTTTCCTAAAAGTAAATTAGGACATTTAGAACTATTTTAAACAAGGTTTTCACATGCTCTAATGAACAACGTTTGCTCTGAAAGAACAATTCCATGCAGCTGGGGTCAATGAGGGTCTCTTTCCTTCACCCCAGAGCAGCCTTGGCAAAGTCCAGAAAGGAGGGGTTGGCCTGGGCCGTCCTGAACGGAGCGTGGGCCCGGCTGGGCAGGATGTGGGGTCCAGTCGCTCCTGCATCTCGGAAAGCTCTGCTGCTGCTCTTTGCACAGTTTGAAATGCACAACTTCTGTTGTGAGTGTCCCGGGACTGCGTTTTAGCCGTAGGATTTTCTGGCTTAACTCTGCCCCTTGAATGTAGAAGGGCTTCCCTGCTGGAGCGCTGGGCAGACAGCAGGATGCTCCTGGCCTGGGGTGCTGGAGTTGGCAAGGGGGAGACTCTCTCCCAAATGTACAAGACCCTCCGATGATATGCACCAATGTTTGCCAAAATGTGCTGCCAAGAAAAGGCCAGAGTAGAAAATAAAAGCCAAAGTCTGTCCCTCCTTTCTGTTAAGAGAAGCTAGAGTGCCTCCAGGGGACAGGCCTCTCCGATAACAGTCCCCTCTGTCCACTCTTTTTTTTTTTTTTTTTTTAAGACAGAGTCTTGCTCTGTTGCCAGGCTGGAGTGCAGTGGGGTGATATGGGCTCACTGCAACCTCCTCCTCCCGGGTTCAATTGATTCTCCTGCCTCAGCCTCCCTAGTAGCTGGGACTACAGGTGCGTGCCACCATGCCCGGCTAATTTTTTTGTGTTTTAGGAGAGACGGGGTTTCACCATGTTGGTCAGGCTGGTCTCCGAACTCCTGACCTCAGGTGATCCTCCCACCTCAGCCTCCCAAAGTGCTGGGATTATAAGCGTGAGCCACTGCGTCTGGCCTGATAGAGTCCACTCTTAATGTCTGGGTGGATGTGGAGGAAACCCTTGAGGATCTGCTTTGCTCTCTGAAGAACACGACTCTGTTATGGACATGGATATTTCTGCATTTGTGTAATTACGTGTTGACAGTGACACAATGATGATGCTTTCACACTGTCAGTGTTCCAGTGGTGGGAAGAACCTGCCTGAGGACAGAAGGAAGACTCACAGAGTGGAGCTTGGAAAGCCAACGTGGTGGAGTGGGGAGCCTTTCCGCGGGCTTTCAGGCATCCTCTCGGGTTCCTCCTGTGCACATCTGAGGCCTCTAATTCCATCTGCCCAGTGTGGTCAGGGCCCCTCCCCGGATATGCTTGTCCCTTGCAATCCCCAGTCTTAGCTTTGCTGATAGTTGAAGGGGCAGATGCATTAATAATGGAGAAACTTTGGATGGGACTCATACTGTAAGGGTGTTTGCATTCTTATAAGGACCCAGGAGACCTAAAGCCATGGTCCAAAGGATAGATTCTGATGGCACAATTTAAAACATGTGGAGAAGTGTGCTTTACTTCTCTGTTTGTTGGGTTATATTTGGAATTTTGGTCTGTTCTTTTCCCTTGGATATGTTTATTGAAGTTTAATTTATATACAGTAAAAAACCCTCTTTAAAGTGTACAGTTAGGGTTTTGACAAATGTTTACAGTTGTGTAACCACGATGACCACAGCCAATAGAGAAAACACTCCCACAATCTCCCAAATTTCCTCCTGCCTTCTGCAATAAATTCTCTCTTTCTACCCAAGACCCTGGAAACCACTGATCTGATATCTGTCCCTCTAGTTTATCTCTTCTGCAATATTGTGTTAATGGAATCATACGCTATGCAGGGTTTCATGTCTGGCCTTCCTCCAGTTAACAGAACCCTTTTAAAGTTCCTCTGCAGGTACGGTAGACAGTAGTATCTTGCTTCTAATAATTCCTGAGTCATATCTGATTATACTACTTTTGACAAGTTGTTTATCCGTTCACCATTTGATGAACATCTGGGTATTTTCCGTTTGGGGCTATTATGAATAAGGTTAATATAAACATTCTTGTGTAGGTCTTAGTTTCTCTTGGGTAAATACCTGGAGTGGGTAAGTGGATATGGTTACTAAACATAAGAAAATGTCAAGCTGTTTTCTAAAATAGCTGCACTATTTTGTATTCCTATCAGAAATGTGTGAGAGTTCCAACAGCCAGCCTTTACCAGAACTTTAGTCATTCTAATACATACTTAATGATGTCTCATTGTGATTTCAGTTGCATTTCCTTGATGACAAATGGTCTCAGATGTATAGATATATCCTCTTTGGTGAAGTGTCTGTTCAAATCTCTTCCTTCTTCCCTTTTAAATCATAGTGCTTGTCTCATGATTCATTTGTAAGAGTTCCTTACAAATTCTGGTGCAAGTCTTCATTAGATATGTGTTTGGAAACATTTTCTCCCAGTCGATAGCTTGCTTTTTTTATTTTTCTGAATAGCATTGTTCAAAGAGCAGTAGTTGTTAATTTTGATGAAGTCCAATGTACATCTATCCATTGACTTAGCATTTCTCTTATTTTTTCTCAGCAAAATCTCTCCCCTAAAAGTTTGTACCAATAGGAGTGCCAATTTCCTCACTTCACTCGTGTCACTGGATTAATATCCCAAATTTTAAAATTTTGGCTGTTTAATGGGCAGAGAATGCAATCATATCTGACATGGAATTGTTTTATGGTCGGCGAGATTGAACCTGTTCTATGGTTTTTGGCCTGTGGTCTTTCTCCTGTGAATTTCTTGTTCCTGCATCTTACTGGTTTTTCTGTAGGGTCTCCAGTGTTTTTTCTTATTAATTTGAACAGAACTTCCAAAAAATCACTAAGTATTAATGATGATAAGGGACTAATTTTGTCCCTGTTTTTAATGAAAACAACTTGTTTTTTTTATTAAGTAGCTAATATTAAAGTTTCAAATATTAGATTTTGAAGAAATGTTCTTTTAAAACAATAAAATGGGTACAGGTTGAGCATCTCTAATCTGAAAATTCAACAATCAAAATGCTCCCAGATGGTGAACTATTTGAGTACTGACATGACACCCAAAGAAAGTGCATCATTGAAGCATTCTGAATGTTGGATTAGAGATGCTTAACCAGTGATTATAATGTAAATATTCCAAAATCTGAAAAAATCTAAAATCTGAAACTCTGCTGGTCCCAAGCATTTCAGATAAGGGATATTTAACCTGTAATGCTCATCAAATATTCCCTTTGACTGTGTGTTGATATCACTAATACCTGTTTTTCTCCCTGATGGTCTTATATTTTCTAATGTTAAACCATCATATTTCTAGGATAATTGCAATATGATCATGATGAGAGATACTTTGCCTGTACTCATGAAATATATATTTGGCTTGGTAAAAATCAAGAATTTCTGTATGTCAACATACATCATGCATCACTAAAAAAGAAAAAGCCATATATCATCTCAATAAATAACAAAAAAGTTTTGACAAAATTCAACACCACTTCATGATTTTAAAAAAATTCTCAGAAAATTCTGAATAGAAAGCTCTGTCTTAATCTAATAAAGGCATCTGTGAAAAATCCACAGCTAACATCCTCCTTGGTGAAAGAGCACACGCTTTTTCCCACAGATCAGGACGAGAGCAAAGGTGATGCTTTTTGTTCAACATTGGACCTGAGATTGTAACCAGTGGTGTAAAGAAAGAAAAATTAGTAAAATTCATACATACTGATGGAAGAAATAAAACTGTTTATTCACATATGATGTGATTATCTACATAGAAAAACCAAAATAATCTACAAAAAGTGTACTAGAACTAGCAAACAAGGTCAGACTATAAACAATTGTGTTTCTGTATGCTGACAATGAACAGTTAGAAATTGAAATTAAAAACAACACCTTTTGCAACAGCATCAAGAATCAGGGTTACATCTCACAAAATACATACAAGAGTAATATGTTAAAACTACAAAACATAAAATAAGTTATATACAAAATAATGTAATAACACTTTCTGCCTATTAAACTGTTAAAATTAAAAAATAATATTCAATAATGTCAAAGAAACCAGAAAATTGGCACTGAGGTACCAACTTGGAAAATAAACTTTGTTCTATGTATCAAGTGTCTTAAAATAATTTCCACATGGAGAAGTCTAGAGTTATGTACAATGATATTGGTATGTACAACAGAACTTTATAAAACTGAAATTGTGAGTAACACGATTGCGGGGAATTGATTCTAAAAACGCCCATGGGTACCAAAATTCCTGGATGCTCCAGTCCCATATATGAAATGGTGGTGTATTTGTGTATAATCTACACACATACCCCTGTGTACTTTAAAGCATCTCCAGATGACTTGTAATAGTGAATACAATGTAAATGCTATGCAAATAGTTGTCATACCACATTGTTTTTTCATTTATATTATTCTTAATTGTTGTATTGTTATATTCACTTTTTAAAAAATATTTTTGATCTTCTCTTGATTGAGGATGTGGAGCCCATGGGTGTGGAGGGCTGACTGTACATGATCATGAGGTGGTTAAGCCAGTGATGGCTCCCCAAAAAATGGATGTAGCATTTTGTTTTTCAAGAACATTGAAGAGGTAGCACCCCATTAGCATCACGCATGACGCACAACTGCAGAGACCCGGGGGACAGACATCAGAGCCAACAGGGACAGTGTTCAAATTCTTGCTTCAATCGTTAACCAAGCTTTCCCAGCTCCACATTTTGGGTCTATGAAATAGGAGTAACAACACAGTATGCACAGGCTTAAATTTTATAGGCATCAAATTGCCTGGTAAGTATAAATACTCGGCTAACGTTAGCTGTCATTATTAATATGCTTTTAGTAGCAGGAAAGCACTATCAGAAATGTGCAGGTTCTCAGCTGGCTGCCTCTTCATGGCAAAGTAGGGGCAGAAATGATTTCAATTTTCTTCTCTGTACTCTTCCCTGTATTTCAAGTTTTCCTAAGATGGTCATTTCTTATTTCCGTAATAAAAATTAGCTGTGCTAAAAACACATTTTAAAGACATTTAATGATGATAAGCTCATGATATAAGGTGAAAAAATACAGGAAACCCCACAGAATTGTATAAACACCATAAAATTTAATTTATATGTAAAACTATAGATTATAGTGATTCTCCTGCCTCAGTCTCCTGAGTAGCTGGGATTACAGGTGCACACCACTGCACCCAGCTAATTTTCGTATTTTTAGTAGAGACAGGGCTTTGCCATGTTGGCCAGGCTGGTCTTGAAGTCCTGACATCAGGTGATCCACCTGCCTGGGCCTCCCAAAGTGCTGGAATTACAGGTGTGAGCCACCGTGTTTGAACCCGGGAGGTGGAGGTTGCAGTGAGCCGAGATTGTGCCACTGCACTCCAGCCTGCGTGACAGAGTGAGACTCCATCTCAAAAAAAAAAAAGTATAAATTATGAAGACTGAATGGAAATAGAATATGGCTGTCTCTGGGTAGTGAGAATAGATTTGAATTTTTTTTCATACTTTTAGTTATTTAACATTTTTTCTAAATGTCATGTTTTTATAATGAGAAGAGAACATTAAGGAAAATTAGAGTAATCAATTTATTATAAATACAGTCCATCCTCATTATTGGTGGATTCCATATTTGTGAATTGGTCTATGCACTGACATTTTTAGCCCCCAGATTAGTACTCATGGTGCTGACGTGGTCATTCACGAACATGCATGAAGCAGCAGAATGTGTGTGGCACCCACGTGCAGGTTCCCAGCTGAGCTGAAACAGGCAGTGCCCTGCCTTCCTGCTCCAGCTCATGCTGTAAACAAGTGTCTTTTACATTATCTGTTTAGTTTCACATTTTTGTGCTTTTTGTTGGTAATTCTGCTGTTTAATATGGCCCCAAGCTCAGTGCTGAGGCACTATCCGTGTTCCCAAGTGCAGGAAGGCCATGATGTGCCTTACAGAAAACACGTGTGCCAGAGAAGCTTTGTACCATGCTGCTGTCTGTGAGTTCAGTGTTGATGAACCAACAGTATCCACCTATTCAATAAGGTGTCCTGGGACAGAAACACACACCAAACATGGTACGTATTGATCAGGTGATCCAAGTGTTGTGCCCAGAGGCTTGCAGGAACCTAACCTTGTTTTTACCATAGGAGCGATGGTTCGGCAGCCTCTATTTTAGCATTCACGGTGGCTTTACAGAGCGTGACAACCGTGAGTAGTGAGACTCAGCTGCATGTGCGTTGGTTTAGTTCTGGTAAGTCACTGTGATGGGGACCCATGAGCTAGGGAAGAGTAATCAAGGACCTTCCCTTATGCAGTCTCCACTCTGACCCATGTGGCTAGAGCCAGTGGAAGCCTTTATCTTGTGCCAGCCTCCTAGCCCCAGCCTCTCCTGACCTCAGCTTTTGCTACCTGCTCACTGATCAGGCAGGGAAATCCTGCACCAGGCATCTTCTATGTCATTGCCTGCATGACCAACTAGATGGTCAGTTTCCTTCTCCCATGTTTCTGGACTCTGCAGAGCCTCCTGGGACCGTGGCATAGTATCTTCACTTCCCCTGGTGACTCGGTGAGGTTGGGCTGGCTGCCACCTGATGTCTGGACCTGGGCTGTGCGTCACCCACAAAGCCAGGCCTGATGTGTGTCAGCAGGTCCCTGTCTCCTGTCTTCCTCCCTGTGACGGCAGTGCTGGGTTGAAGGGGGCAGGCGGTGCTGCCTCCAGGCTTACAAAGGAACGTATGTGAACACTCACACTTGGGAGTCTTTTGATGCAGCAAAGTGAAATCCCTGCCAAACAGCTCCTGTAAAGCCTGCGAAAACTCATGCTTTTCTTTCCTCATCTAATGAAGACATTCAGAAACCACCACTGACAGTGAGATTAGATTGCAGGGGACCCTCCACGTGGCCTCTGCTGCATCCCCTGGCCGCAGCATCTCACCTGAGTCCAGCCGAGGGGCTTTCACATGGGGACCCTCAGCTGCCACCAGGGTTGCACGTGTAGCTTCCCAATGGCCCCATTCTCACCTGCATGATGCAGGTAAGGGGGGCAACAGACGCTGTGAGACACACCTGCACCTTTACATTCAACAATAGCCACCATGTACAGTTTTTGTAAGTGAAATTATTATTTATTTATTTATTTATTTTTTTAGATGGAGTCTCGCTCTGTTGCCCAGGCTGGAGTACAGTGGTGCGATCTCAGCTTACTGCAACCTTCAGCTCCTGGGTTCACGCCATTCTCTTGCCTCAGCCTCTGCTCACCATGGAAGCCTGGGAACTAGCCTGGGCACCTTCCTTTCTCTTGCCCCCAAACAGAATCAGTCTCCAGGTCCTGTTCACCCACAGTTGACTGACATTTCTCCCAACTCTGACCTTGACTGGTCCGATCGGCTCCTTCCTGCTGGGACTCCTTCGACACCTTTGCTGTGGCTCTGCCCCCACAGCCACTTCTCCACTGTGTGTCCAGAAGGGGAGTGTGAGGCACTTGCCTGGCTTTCTGCTGACTTAGGAGTGGTCTGGACTCTGCAGCCCGCACACGACATGGTGGGGCCTCCCCATCCTCAGCCTCGGCACCGTGCCTCCCGGCTCTGCACACTCTCTGCTCCGTTTTGATTGCCCTATGGCCTTGCCAACTCTGTGCTCCTCTGCCGTCCTTCTTAACTCCATTTCCTGAAAAGTCTATTTCAGCTCTCTCACTGGAGCCTCCACCTGGCCTCTTTCCCCTGCTGGCAGGGGTGGGGGTGCAGGCTTGAGGAGTCTCTCCACCTCAGAGGCCCCTCTGCAGACCCCGTGCCTTCTGGCTGGTTCTGTGCATCATTGCGGTGCTGGACTAAGATGTCCCTTTCCAAAGTAAACCCCCCATTCCTGGATGGGGTGAGCTCCCCTCCATAGACTGAGAGCCTCTGACCTCTTCCCTTGGGGCACTTGCCCTCTTGGTAAGGAATTGCTCACCTGGGCAATTCTGTGTTGAGCCTGTCCTTTCCTGAGGCTGAGTCCAGCAGGGCAGGGACCACCATCCACTGGGCCACAGCTTGGGGCCTGGCATGCAGTAGGTGCTCACGGAGCAGTCATCAGACAGCTCTTAGTAATTTTGATGAAAAAGTGTAATGAAGCTGCAGGAGTGAGAGGGTGTGAAAGGGGACGCACGGCTTGGGCTGGGACAGGGAGGATTTGGAAAATTGAGGAAGACTGCAGAGGAGGGATGACGGCACAGCCCTGCAGACCCTGCCTTGGAGGCCAGGCAGCGTGCATGGGAGAAGCATGGAAACAGCATGACTATTTTAGTCTGGGGTCATATTGAAGTTTCTTGAAAGCCAGAAGAGAAATCAGGTCATCTTGTGTTAGAAAATAAAATCAACAAAGAATTTTGAGTTGAGGGGATTTCTTTTTTCAAGCAGCGTCTGGCTTTGAGGTCTCCAAGTCAGTTTTCAAAATGCACCAGGAGAGCTCAGTTTACCTTTGGTGTCTCCTGTCACCTAGAATAGGGTCCAAGCACACTGTGACCCTCACAGAGGCTTCTCTTCCCACTAAGATACATGGTACACAGTTCATTGCTGCAGAAACATGAAATGTTCACTGTACGTTTATGTGACCAAACAAGCCAGCCTGTAAAATACTTTTGTAAAAGTCCAAATTCATATTTCTCTTAGTATTGGGATAAGATTAATTGAATGTTATCTTCATAGGGAGTAAGTAGGCAGACACTGTAACTTCTACTGTTTTTTTTTTTTTTCTTTACGTTAAGGAGAACTTAACCTTTGCCTGCTTTTCTGCAATGGTGTAGGTGTGGGAATGAAGGGAACGGCTGTGCGTGGTCATCTCCACATGTGGCTTCCAGGGTCAGTTATGCATCTCTGGCCGGCCGGCAATTCGCTGGACTGCCCATAAGTTCATTTTCTCATCTCTCAGACAAAGATAAAGACAACACTTACCCTGTTACTGTTCCCATTTACAGGGTATTTGTTCCTAGCTGTTTTGAAATTTTCCCTCTTTTTTTCTGAGCACAGGGTGGAAGGCTGGTTAAATGTTGGAAGTTTGTGGAACAGCTCTACAGATAATCCCACAGTCGGGGGGCTTCATGTATCTATTCCTGCACATTCAAACATGGCAGGAGTTTTAGGATGAGCTGAGCAGGCGTAAGACAACCTGGTTACCCTCACGGGAAAAATGTCCATTTCTCAGGCAATGTGCAGAAGCCGAGGCCCCCGCAGCTCCCTTGGCAGCATGCTGGATGGCAGAGAAACCTCTTTGAGCTGGAGGATTGTGAGGGAATGCACTGAGCTCCAGGGGCTGATGGGGCTCAGGGTTCAAATCGTGGCTCACTTGGCGTCAGGATGTCCGTGTCAGCTGCCAGGGGTGGGAAACTGTAATCAAGAATGAACCAGATGAAGGAATCACCCTTGTAGAGGGCCATGGAAAACAGCCTGAGGCTGCTCCCTTGTAAAGTTTAAGAGTGGCATTTGCTGAGAGGCGAGGTAGACATTGTCCTCTCCACAGGCCGGTACAAGTGCCAGCCACAAGCAGGATGGGAAGCCTGGGGCTGTGGGGCCCAGGGAGGGCGTGGGGAAGGGTCTGGGGTTCAGAAGACCCAGAAACTGTCATGACCCCTTGCACCAGAAGTGATGAGTTGGGACTTAGCATTTCTACAGCTTATGAGAGGGACCCAGGGAAAATGACTGTTGTGGTTTCATCACATCATTATTCCAGAGCTGTGCCTCCCGCTATGCTGGTGAGATGTCCTTAGCACAGTTGCATCCAGAAACCACAAGCTCATATCGACTCTGGTCCCTGGAAATGTATGTCCATATTTGGTGCAGAAATGCGGAAACACACTTATGTATTTACTTTTGCTGCTATTTTGTTCACGTTGGTATTTGTTATCCTGGTAATTCTCCTTAATGTAAGTGCATGAAATACATAATAGGTGAGTTATAGGGGAAAATAATCACACTAAAACCCCAATTCTACCAACAATAGAATCATTTGTTCTCATTGTCTCTGGCCAAGAAGAAGCAAGGAGCCATTGATATTCTTACTAATTATTTTAGACATTTAATAATGGGCTGACTCAGGAAGCCAACAAAAGTTTTCCCATAGGGTTTCAATATTCCCTGAAACTGTGTGGTGAACTGCAAGCAAGCATTTGGTTTAGAGAAACCGCCCGACTACAAAAGGCTTTTCTTTTAGTTGCTGTACTGTACCTTTAAAGACCTCAAGCAGCTCCCACGCCCATCAAAGGGTCTTCAACTCTTCCTTCAATTTGCTTTTTGCTTTCAAGACATTAAAGAACACTTTCAAGTCAAACTTATAGCAGGAGGGTGTGAAAAGGAGTCGCTAAAGTGCCATCCTTGCTAAGTTGACCAAAGGGATTGTGTGGAAAAGCTTCATGTTTTCCTATTCAGGCTGAAAGGAGTTGGGGGATCTTGCACAGAGCGAACTGTGGATCCCTCCCCGGACAGGACCAGCTTTCATCGGCGCGGTCCCTTCCCCCACCTCCCTTGTTTATGTTCTTCTCCAGTCCAGGGAGGGCCCTGAATTTTTCTTTAGCTTTTGTTTGCTAAAGGAAGGTTCAGGGCTTATGTAAAAATTGGCACCTAAGTCTAAAATAGTTTCTCCAGCCTGCAAGAGCGCAGGCCTCTGAGAGAGTGAGGTCAGCTTTTAGGCTTTGCTTTAATTGTTGCTCTTGTAATCCCGAGATGTTCAGTGCTTTTTTTATTGCAGACATGGGCTGGGGAGACAAACCTTTTTACAAACTAAGTGCCCTGCTAAGCTTCTGAATGTTTTCATAAGACACCTCAGGGAATGTTGAGCTACTCGGGCTTTAGCCACTCTGGTTTTTGTGGAAATGTGGCTTTGTAAAGCCCCTGTCCCTGGCCGTGGGAGCTCACAGGCTAGTTGTAGGGGATTAGCTTCACAATAGAATGCAGTCAGTATGGGTGATCCCCAAGAACAGTGTCTTTGCTGAAAATCATGACCAGCAGTTAAGAAATTAGTTCTAATATGGACATTCCAGTGAGCATGAATACCATGTCTAGACTTGCTTTCACTATTGGGCAATAGCCTGGCCAGCCAGCTCTGCAGGTAAGGCCAGTGCTGTGTATTGGAAATACAGATGGTGGCCTGGCTTGAGAACCCATAAGGTGTCACCAGTCCTAGGAAGGGAGTCAAGAATCTACCTACCAAAGAGAAGGGATTTGGGGTGCCAGGTTTTGAAGTAGATCTTGTGATTAAAGCAACAGCATGGCCTTGGGCAAAAGTATGGTGATGGTATCCATTGGTATCTGATGGCACCTATTGGTTTCTAATGGTGTCTGTTGGTATCTGATGATATCTGTTGGTATTTGATTGTGTCTGTTGGTATCTGATGATATCTGTTGGTATTTGATTGTGTCTGTTGGTATCTGATTGTGTCTATTGGTACCTGATGGTGTCTGTGGTATTTGATGGTGTCTGCTGTTATCTGATGGTGGCTTTCGCTATCTCATGGCATATGTTGGTATCTGATGGTATATACTGGTGTCTGTTGGCATCTCATAGTATCTGTTGGTATCTGTTTAATATCTGATAGTATCTGTTGTTGTCTGCCAGTATCTGATGGTATCTGATAATATATATTGGTGTTTGTTGGTATCTGTTTAGTATCTGACTGTATCTGTTGTTGTCTGTTGGTATTTGATGGTGTCTGTTGGTATCTGATGGTATATGTTGGTATCTGATGGTGTCTGCTGGTATCTGTTGGTATTTGATGGTGTCTGTTGGTATCTGATGGTGTCTGCTGGTATCTGCTGGTATTTGATGGTGTCTGTTGGTATCTGATGGTGTCTGTTGGTATCTGATGGTATATGTTGGTATCTGATGGTGTCTGTTGGTATGTGTTAAATACCTGATAGTTATCTTTTGTTGTCTGTCAGTATCTGATGGTATCTGTTGGTATCTGATAATATATATTGGTGTATGTTGGTATCTGTTTAATATCTGATGGTATCTGTTGTTGTCTGTTGGTATTTGATGGTATCTGTTGGTATCTGATGGTGTCTGTTGGTATCTGATGGTGTCTGTTGGTATCTGTTAGTATTTCTTAGTGCCTGTTGGTAAGGGGCCCATGGAGCTGCCTGGGAGTTGGGGTACAGTATTATGCATGGGGGAGGAGCTGTGATTATGGACATCTCTGCGGAAGGTTTCTGAAGTTGCCCTTCTTTTGTAGTTTGATGCTTCATACTTCATGTAAACTGGCCCAAAGTATCCAGTTTGATTGAAAGTTGCAGGTGGGAGCATTTAGCTGAACATGCAACTAATTCTGTAGAAGGGGGAGCATTTTGTATAGGAAACATCAATGAGCTACAAACTGGACCAGCAGGTCAGGGTTCAAATGTTGGCTCTTCTACATTCTGGCTAATTGAACATGAAAAAAAAACATAACTTAGTGAATTTAATAAATGCTTTAGGGACACCCAATATATGTAAGCTATTTTGTTACCTGCTGAGAGTTAACAACAATTGGTAAGGCAATATCTTTTCTCAGGAAATTCATAATCCAATAGGCGATACACACTGCAAACAACTCAGATGTTGGGAATTAGCATATTAGATACATGATTACAAAAACAAATAATTACAGGGTGGAAGAGGCCTTAAAAACGTCAAGGTTACAAAGCATTTGGGATATATAGAATAGGGAGTTATTAATTCTCTCTCTCTCTCTTTTTCTTTCTTTCTTTTTTTTTTTTTTTTTAAGACAGGGTCTCCCTCTGTTGCCTGGGCTGGAGTGCAATGGCGGGATCTCGGTTCACTGCAACCTCCACCTCGCAGGTTCAAGTGATTCTCCTGTCCCAGCCTCCTGAGTAGCTGGGATTACAGGTGCATACCACCACACCCAGCTAATTTTTTTATTTTTAGTAGTGACGGGGTTTCACCATGTTGGCCAGGCTGGCCTTGAACTCCTGACCTCAGGTGATCCACCACCTTGGCCTCCCAAGGTGCTGGGATTACAGGCGTGAGCCACCGTGCCCAGCCAGGAGTTATTAATTCTGACTTAAGGTTTGGGGAGGGCTTCACAGAGGAGAATCCATCTGAATTGGACCTTAAAAGTGAATAGTCCAAAATAGCCCTGTTGCTGCAGTTCAGGGCAGTGATGAGGGTGCTGGGAGTCTCACATCTGTATCTCCAGAGTGAAAGTACTGGTCCCAAAGCTCCAGGCTTTCCTTCAGCACGTGTCTCTAAGTTGAGAGGAACTGACAAGTGTTTTCCGATGTAAGGGCATCTGCAGTGTTCTGTTTATCACAAGACTTTTGGAAAATTTGGGGGGTAAATAAAATACTGCTTTGTATTGGAAAACCTAACGTTGGGAAGACTTTGCTTGTGGAGATGAAGGCTCCCATTCGGTATCAGCAGCAGCATTCCTGGGTCTTGCTCACCAATGCAAGCTCCCACAAAACCCTTGGAACACAGCATCTGTTTCAGATTGTGGGTCCATCCCTTGAATAACATGTCACTATGTATAATCTATTTTACAACTTAAAACAAAACACATACACATATGTTTTGAAATTTAACTTGAAAATATAGTAATTTACTTTATACTGCAGGCCATTTGGACTCTGATTTTTGAGAGCTCACTAAATACATAGATCTGTAGACCAAGAAAGAGCCGTTCTAAAGTTCTCAAAGTATTTTGATATGTCCCCACAGAGGCCTCTGAATCTGATGACCTGAGTCCCAGCCTCCATCCCTATCTCCAGAATTGCATTTGATGATTATCAGCAGAGGAATTTGAAATTTTTTGTGTCATACCTAGAAGCCTATTTTTTTAACTGGACATGAATTATTTCAGAGCTCTTGTCACCCAAGGCTCTGAAAATTATAACCAAGTTCAAAGAAGCTCACAAACATGTTCAAGAGCTTGGTAAAATAGAAGCTTATTGTCACCTTATTTATTATTACAGGCCACATTGTTTTATGGTGCATTGCTTTATTGTGCTTCACAGATACCATGTTTTTTACAAATTGAAGGTTTGTGGTGACGCATGGTCTATTGGCGCCATTTTTCCAACTGGCCACGCTCACTTCACTTCTTCGTGTCACATTTTGGTAGTTCTCTCAATGTTTCAAACTCTTCCCTTGTCATTATATCTGTAATGGTGATCTCTGATGTTACTATTGTAATCGGTTTGAGGCATGATGCACTGTGCCCATATAAGGTGGCAAACTTAATTGATAAACGTTGTGTGTTCTGACTGCTCTGTCAACCAGCTGTTCCTCCCACTCTCTCCCTCTCCTTAGGCCTCCATATTCCCTGAGAGAAAACAATATAGAAATTAGGCCAATTAATAAACCTACAATGGCCTCCTAAGGTGCTCAAGTGAAAAGAAGATTCGTTGTACATTTCCACTTTCAACCAAAAGCTAGAAATAATTAAGCTTAGTGGGGAAGGCAGGTCAAAAGCTGAGACAGGCTGAAAGCTGGGCCTCTGCACCAGTTAGCCAAGTTGTGAATGCAAAGGAAAAATTATCGAAGGAAATTAAAAGTGCTACTCCAGTGAACACACAAATGATAAAGAAGAAAGTGAAACAGCCTCATTGCCGCTAGGGAGAAAGTTTGAGTGGTCTGGGTAGAAGATCAAACCAGCTACAACATTCCCTTAAGCCAAAGCTTTATACAGAGCAAGTCCTACCAGTCTTTAATTCTATGAAGGCTGAGAGCAGTGAGGAAACTGTAGAAGAAAAGTTTTAAACTAGCAGAGTTGGTTCATGAAGTTTAAGGAAAGAAGCCGTCTTCGTAACATAACAGTGCAAGATGAAGCAGCAAGTGCTGATGGAGAAGCTGCAGCAAGTTCTCCAGAAGATCCAGCTAAGGCATTTGGTGAAGGAGGCTACACTAAACAACAGATTTTCAGTGTAGACAAAACAGCCTTCTATTTGAAGAAAATGCCATCTAGGACTTTCTTAGCAAGAGAGAAGTCAGTGCCTGGCTTCAAAGCTTCAAAAGACAGGCTGATTCTCTTGTGAGGCGCTAATGCAGCTGGTGGCTTGAAGTTGAAGCCAGTGCTCTGAAAATCCTAGGGCCCTTAAGAATGATGTTAAATCTATTCTGCCTGTGCTCTGTAAATAAAATAACAAAGCCTGGGTGACAGCATATCTTTTTACAGCCTGGTTTACTGACTATTTTCACCCAGTGTTGAGATCTACTGCTCAGAAAAAGATTCCTTTCAAAGTGTTACTGCTCACTGGAAATGCACCTGGTCACCCAAGAGCTGTGATGCAGATGTACAAGGAGGTGAATGTTGTTTTCATGCCTGCCAACACCACATCCATTCTGCAGCCCATGGATCGAAGAGTAATTTTGATTTTCAAGTCTTATATTTTAGAAATACATTTCATAAGGGTCTAGCTGCCGTGAGTAGTGAATCCTCTGATGGATCTGGGCAAACTAAACTGAAAGTGTTCTGGAAAGGATTCACCATTCTAGATGCCATTGATTGAGAACATTTGTAATTCATGGGAGGAGGTCAAAATATCAACATGACCAGGGGTTTGGAAGAAGTTGACTCCCATCCTCATGAATGACTCGGAAGGATTCAAGACTTCGGTGGAGAAGGGAATGCAGATGTGGTGGGAACAGCAACAGAACTAGAATTAGAACTTGAGCCTGAAGATGGGACTGTATTGCTGCGATCTCTTGATAAAACTTGGATGGATGAGGAGTTGCTTCTTATGGGTAAGTAAAGAAAAGTGGTTTCTTGAGATGGGATTTACTCCTGGTGAAGTTGCTAAGAACATTGCGGAAATGACAACAACTAATTTAGAATATTACATAAACTTAGTTGATAAAGCAGTGGTAAGGTTTGAGAGCGTAGATTCCAATTTTAAAAGAAGTTCTACTGTGGGTAAAATGTTATCAAGCAACATCACATGCTACGGAGAAAGCTTTTATGAAATAAAGAGTCGATCATATGACATACTTCGTTGTTGTCCTCTTTAGGAAATTGCCACAGGTGCCCCAACCTTCAGCAACCCCCACACTGATCAGTCAGCAGACTTTGACAGTGAGGCAGAACCCTGCATCAGCAGGACGTTTACAACTTGCTGAAAGCTCAGATGATTATTAGCATTTTTTAAGCAATAAAGTATTTTAAAATTAAGGTGTATGTACATTGTTTTTTAGACATAATGCTATTGTACAGTTTACTGGCTACTATAGTGTAAATATAACATTTATATGCACTGGGGAACCAAAAATGTTGTGTGACTTGCTTTATTGAAATATTCCTTTTCATGCAGTGATCTGGAATGTAACTCACAATATCTGTGAGGTGTGCCTATAGATTTGAAAACCCAGCCATCTTCTATTAAGTCAGACATTAAAGAGATTTGTAAAAATATAAAACAATGCCACTCTCCTAAGAAATGTCTATTTTGCTTTGAAAAATGTAACTATTTTCCAAAAAGTATGTTGTTTAAAAAATATGTATAAATAGAATATTTATGTGAATTAAAAAATATATATGTGGCCGGGTGCAGTGGCTCATGCCTATAATCCTAGCACTCTGGGAGGTCAAGGTGGGTGGATCACGAGGTCAGGAGTTTGAGACCAGCTTGACCAACATGGTGAAATCCCGTCTCTACTAAAAATACAAAAATTAGCTGGGCGTGGTGGCGCATGCCTGTAATCTCAGCTACTCAGGAGACTGAGGCAGGAGAATTGCTTGAACCCGGGAGACAGAGGTTGCAGTGAGCCGAGATGGTGCCACTGCACTCCAACCTGGGCAACAGAGTGAGACTCCATCTCAAAGAAAAAAAAATTATATATATATATACACACACACACACACACACACATATATATACTCCAAATTGTTTTGATTTCTAATACAATAAATCTCGACCTACGTAACCCACATAAGCATAAACTCTTTTAGGTTCTTTGTAATTTTTAAGAATGAGAAGGGGCCCTGTGACCAAAAACGCTGGAGAAGCGTACTTAGATAGCTGCTTATCTAGGGCATTGCCAGCTCATGTGGGCATGGGGGGTGCTGCCCACCACTGCACCTGCCCTGAGTGTGCCTGACTCCAAATTCCATGTTCTTTCCAAATACTGTTTGGACCTTTCACTTTTAATGGGAGGTGCTTAAGGCATTGGAGTCAGCGAAGTGGAAATTCAACTGCTTGGGCTCCAACCATGAAATTCTAGGAAACTAGCACTTCCTCTACCATTTCTTTCTCTCTTAACCACTTTCCAAACTCAACTAATCATCTTCTGGTTTCCAAACTGCTCTGAGGGATGCTGATAGAAGAAGCCAACCCAAATGCCCATCAATGATAGACGGGATAAAGAAAATGTAGCACAGATACACCATGGAATACTATGCAGCCATAAAAAAGGATGAGTCCATGTCCTTCGCAGGGACATGGATGAAGCTGGAAACCACCAGTCTCAGCAAACTAACACAAGAACAGAAAACCAGACACCACATGTTCTCTCTCATAAGTGGGAGTTGAACAATGAGAACACATGGACACAGGGAGGGGAACATCACATACTGGGGTCTGTTGGGGGATGGGGGGCAACAGGAGGGAGAGCATTAGGAGAAATACTAATGTAGATGATGTGTTGATGGGTGCAGCAAACCACCGTGGCATGTGTATACCTATGTAACAAACCTGCACATTCTGCACATGTACCTCAGAACTTAAAGTATTAAAAAAAAAAAAAAGAAGAAGAAGCAGCTAGGCAGTTGTAATGGTATGATGAGGAGATGCTTGTCTACATCTTAGCTTAATGTTTAGAATGCGCCCAGGACTTCCTTCTGCCTGTCTGCCATTCCTCTTCACTGTAGTATCTGTGGTTCAAGGAAAGAACAGCGTCCCTCTGCACCATATTTCTAATTCCCATGGATTTTGTCCTTTCAATGGTAACTGATGAAATATCAGGTAATAGGACAAAGTTTGCATTAAACAAAAAACCTCCCTTACTTTAGAAAACAATACTTGTGGGGTTTTCTCTTTGACTTAGACATGTACTTTGTTCCTGACACTTTTAAAAGGGTCTTCAAGATCAAAGATTTTTGTACAACACCTGTTCCAACATTATTTTCAATGGCTATTGACCCATTCTTTGAGATTTTTATTTTATGCAGGTGCTTTTTCTTTCAGTGAGATTATAGAATTAAAATGAACAAAAACTAAAGTCTGTGTGTTCATGGGGATCTATAGGTACACGCATACACAAGTACATAGCCTTTAATAGCACATTTCCAGAAATCTCAGCGTTAAGTCCTTGCCTGCTACCATGCTGAGTTATAAACGCTCTTTTGATAATCTTTTATTAACAGTAAACTGAATAACTGAGGGATTAATGCAAAAAAAGGGAAACAAATACATTAAGAAATGTCTGCTTCACATGAAAAATACATCTGGGCATTGGTCACAGTCCGTATTTGAGTTTTCTTTTGCATATTGTCAAAGAAAAAAAGCCAACCTTTAGAGTCTTGATGCCCTTCAAGGGTCTTTAACTAAAGAAACATCAAATAGGTTAGCTGCTGTTAGCAGAGAAAGGTCCACATGCCAATTCACCAACATATGGTGTAAATATCAATATCAAATAGCTAAATAATAACAGAAAATAAACTCACAAGATTTTCTCCAGAGATGAAGAGCCACATTCACTTACACATTCATGTCTAAGCTGGCCCTCTGGATAAATTTTTTTATGTTTAAGAACTATTCTGTTCAGTTAAAACCAGGGCTTCTGAATCACTCACTTTCAGAAGCTGGTCTTTCAGATACCTCAGCCGTCTCTGAGGCTGGCCCAGAAGACATTAGGATTCTCCAGCTGCAGCCAAGGGCCTTGCCTAAGTGTCCAAGAGCTGCTGCACCAGGCCAGGCATGGTCCACACCTGCCTCGTGTCGGGGCTCACCGGGTGCCAGTGAAGGTGTCAGGAAACACAGGGCTGTCCTCCATCATAACTAGGAAATATGAGAATTACTTACATAGCTTACAGTTCTTTTCTTCTTTTCTTTTCTTCTTTTCTGCTTTTGAGTCTCACTCTGTCACCCAGGCTGGAGTGCAGTGGTGCCATCTCGGCTCGCTGCAAACTCTGCCTCCCGGGTTCATATGATGCTCCTGCCTCAGCCTCCCGAGTAGCTGGGACTACAGGTATGCACCACCACGCCCGTCTAATTTTTGTATTTTTAGTAGAAGCAGCGTTTTGCCGTGTTGGCCAGGCTGGTCTCAAACTCCTGACCTCAGGTGATCTGCCTGCCTCGGCCTCCCAAAGTGCTGGAATTACAGGCGTGAGCCACCGCGCCCGGCTCTACAGTACATTTCTTACTGCGGGAAGTGTTGCTCTGCTGTTCACTGTATCCTGAGCCGTGGGGCCATCTTCCCACGGCTGCTCCTCTGTGCAGTAATAGACGTCCCCTCCAGCCACGAGACCCTTATCACCCTGCTCTGTGCTCCCCAAACACTTCACAGAGTCAAATGGGAGCCCTTTTCCGTCCTGTGGGCCTGAGCTCTCATGATCATTGGTCTGGCACTCGGTGCAGTCTGAAAAGCCCCGTACACCTTGTCTTCCCCAGTAGACTCAGTTTTCAGAGGCCAGAAACAGCATCTCTGTGCCTTAAGCTCAGCGCTGGTTTTGAAGAATGTAGATTGTGTCAACACAAGTACACTGGAGCTGTGTTTACCTGAATTCCTTTCCCTGCTTGGTCCTGGGCTGTAAGGCCCAGAGACATTTTGTGTGATATTTAGCAGGTGTGGTGTTTTGGCGGCTTGTCATGATTCTAGACTCAGAAGGTAAGAGTGGGGGCAGAGACCTCCCTGTGGCTCCCACATGGGTGCCTGCTGTTGGCTGACCGGGTGGGTGGGGCAGCCACTGGGCCCTCAGCAATCTCCACTTCTGCCAGATGGAGCCTCCTTCAGTGTCCGTGTGTTTAGCTGGATGATGGGGGGAATCCGCTTCTCCTGTAGGAAGCCCCGGAAGGAAGCATGGGGCTTGCCAGGGGAGAAAGAGGATGCAGTTCCGGGCTGCCCTGGCGGGTCCAGCTCAGCCTCCGTGTCATGGTTGTGTCTGCTTCCCTCATTTCATTTTCATTTTCCCCTTCCTGGCTGTGTGCTCCATGGATTTCAGAGTCCAGCACCAGACACAGAAAGTCTCCACACACAGTGCCCAGCCCGCTCCCATCACTGCGTGAGGTCGAACCCCTGCAATGTGCTCTCCTAGTGGTTCTGCTTCTCTCCCCGTGATCGTGTGCGCAAGTCAGGAAGGGGCCTCATCTCCGGGTCAGGTACGGAGCCATCAGGAAGCTGTTCCCAGGCACTCAGTGAGGGAGTGCGGGAGCTGGGGTACTCGTGGTTTGGAGCTCTTTACATTCTAGGGTGCAGTTGATAAACTTTGTTTTAAATTACCCTGACCTTCTCAAGCTTCATGAGAACACACAGATTTTGCATTCTGGGTTTTACTGCAGCTGTTTATCCTACTATTGATTATTTTTAAATTTCTTCTCTTCCAAGCTTTGGCATTCTTTGGTTAAAGATCTCTCTCTTTCTCTGTCTCTCTCTCTCTCTCCTTTTCTCTCTCTTTTTTCTTTCCAATCCCCTTCTTGATAACTGTTATTTTTTTCTATCTACTTCCTGCTTATTTTATGTGTTTCTTGAGGTCTGGTAATCATATTTTACGTATGGAAACTTCACATCTTTTATAAACACGAAACTCCACCACCAGAAGGGGATGCTTGGGTTCATCTCTGTCCATAAAGTTACAGGAGAACCAAGGAAAATAGGATGAAGTGTCACAAAACGTCATCCTCCTTTATAGTAGAGGGAAAAAGATAACACTAAATACGGAGACAATCATCTTTTACTTTTGTTACTTTTTGCAAAAGCTTGTGTTTTCGTGTACTGTCTACCAGTGAATGGCAATAGCAGGCAAAGGCTCCCTGCCTCGTTTACCGGTGTAGATCTCCAGTGAATCAGAATGGTGATTTTCCTGGCACCCAAACTCCTCTTAGAGCTGGGGCTCAATCAAGGTCTGGTTTCGAAGAAAAAATTCTGTCATCACTTAAATATTCAGGCTCACATAATCACGGTAGAAACCTCTGCCATTGTAATGGGACTTCAATCTTTCAATATTTATTCACTAATCTTATTGAATAACCAAGGTTTTCTGGCATTGGTAGTCTAGGCTTTACTGCCATAAGATTCTTTGACTTGTTTTATTGACACTGATGTATAGGGTTGAGGAATTGTGCATGGCCAGATAGTGGATGATGAGCTTGGGGATAGAACCTGGGCCCTGAAACTTTACTCTGAGCTCTTCCCACAAGATCACCCTTCTCCTGTGGATAATATTTCCCTTTATTCTAAAGGCTTTGTGACAGACCCCACTCTGGAAGCCAAGCAATTAAAGTATACAAAAGCAAGAAAGTTTTTTATATCCATCAGAACCCAGGTAATGAAATGAACTATGTGACCACCAAACCTAATTATACCATGGTGCATATGTGTTTTTATAAAACACTATTTTTATATATTTTAAGTTTTTCTATAAGATCTTATAAAGACATTATTTTTCTTTTTTCTTTTTTTTTTTTGCAGAAAGATTCCTTTATTATGAGCAGGTCAAGTTTTTAGATTTTTTTTTTTTGAAAGTACAGAAGATTTATTGCACAGTGAACGCAAGTACATACTCCAGAGAGGATTGTGAGTGTGCTCAAAAGAATAAGCTGAACCCAATATGGCCAGGACTCACATACTATACAGATAAGCATAATGAAGGTGTGGAATTTTCCACCATTAGAGGAGGGATTTTCTGGGAAATGGGCAGGCAGTTCCCAGAATCGGATTGCCACTTTTTTCTTTACTAAATATGATTAATCCAGAATTACCATGGCATCAGATGCATGATGGGATTGGGAGGTTTCCCCATGGAAGTTTTATGGTAATAGGGGCATAATGCAAGTCAAGGGTCCACAGCCAGTCAAGATTTGGGCCATCTTGGATTAAACCAGTTGTGGTTGGTTTCTTCTTTGTTACCTTCTTTTATTATTATTATTATTGTACTTTAAGTTCTAGGGTACATGTGCACAATGTGCAGGTTGGTTACATATGTATACATGTGCCATGTTGGTGTGCTGCACCCATTAACTCGTCATTTAGCATTAGGTGTATCTCCTAATGCTGTCCCTCCCCCCTCCCCCCACAACAGTCCCCGGTGTGTGATGTTCCCCTTCCTGTGTCCATGTGTTCTCATTGTTCAATTCCCACCTATGAGTGAGAACATGCAGTGTTTGGTTTTTTGTCCTTGCGATAGTTTACTGAGAATGATGATTTCCAGTTTCATCCATGTCCCTGCAAAGGTCATGAACTCATCATTTTTTATGGCTGCATAGTATTCCATGGTGTATATGTGCCACATTTTCTTAATCCAGTCTATCGTTGTTGGACATTTGGGTTGGTTCCAAGTCTTTGCTATTGTGAATAGTGCCGCAATAAACATACGTGTGCATGTGTCTTTATAGCAGCATGATTTATAGTCCTTTGGGTATATACCCAGTAATGGGATGGCTGGGTCAAATGGTATTTCTAGTTCTAGATCCCTGAGGAATCGCCACACTGACTTCCACAATGGTTGAACTAGTTTACAGTCCCACCAACAGTGTAAAAGTGTTCCTATTTCTCCACATCCTCTCCAGCACCTGTTGTTTCCTGACTTTTTAATGATGGCCATTCTAACTGGTGTGAGAGGTTTTGATTTGCATTTCTCTGATGGCCAGTGATGATGAGCATTTTTTCATGTGTTTTTTGGCTGCATAAATGTCTTCTTTTGAGAAGTGTCTGTTCATGTCCTTTGCCCACTTTTTGATGGGGTTGTTTGTTTTTTTCTTGTAAATTTGCTTGAGTTCATTGTAGATTCTGGATCTTAGCCCTTTGTCAGATGAGAAGGTTGCGAAAATTTTCTCCCATTTTGTAGGTTGCCTGTTCACTCTGACGGTAGTTTCTTTTGCTGTGCAGAAGCTCTTTAGTTTAATTAGATCCCATTTGTCAATTTTGGCTTTTGTTGCCATTGCTTTTGGTGTTTTAGACATGAAGTCCTTGCCCATGCTTATGTCCTGAATGGTAATGCCTAGGTTTTCTTCTAGGGTTTTTATGGTTTTAGGTCTAACATTTAAGTCTTTAATTCATCTTGAATTAATTTTTGTATAAGGTGTAAGGAAGGGATCCAGTTTCAGCTTTCTACATATGGCTAGCCAGTTTTCCCAGCACCATTTATTAAATAGGGAATCCTTTCCCCATTGCTTGTTTTTGTCAGGTTTATCAAAGATCAGATAGTTGTAGATATGCGGCGTTATTTCTGAGGGCTCTGTTCTATTCCATTGATCTATATGTCTGTTTTGGTACCAGTACCATGCTGTTTTGGTGACTGTAGCCTTGTAGTATAGTTTGAAGTCAGGTAGTGTGATGCCTCCAGCTTTGTTCTTTTGGGTTAGGATTGACTTGGCGATGCTGGCTCTTTTTTGGTTCCATATGAACTTTAAAGTAGTTTTTTCCAATTCTGTGAAGAAAGTCATTGGTAGCTTCATGGGGATGGCATTGAATCTATAAATTACCTTGGGCAGTATGGCCATTTTCACGATATTGATTCTTCCAACCCATGAGCATGGAATGTTCTTCCATTTGTTTGTGTCCTCTTTTACTTCATTGAGCAGTGGTTTGTAGTTCTCCTTGAAGAGGTCCTTCAGGTCCCTTGTAAGTTGGATTCCTAGGTATTTTATTCTCTTCGAAGCAATTGTGAATGGGAGTTCACTCACGATTTGGCTCTCTGTTGGTCCGTTATTGGTGTATAAGAATGCTTGTGATTTTTGTACGTTGATTTTGTATCCTGAGACTTTGCTGAAGTTGCTTATCAGCTTAAGGAGAGTTTGGGCTGAGATGATGGGATTTTCTAGATATACAATCATGTCATCTGCAAACAGGGACAATTTGACTTCCTCTTTTCCTAATTGGATACCCTTTGTTTCCTTCTCCTGCCTAACTGCCCTGGCCAGAACTTCCAACACTATGTTGAATAGGAGTGGTGAGAGAGGGCATCCCTGTCTTGTGCCAGTTTTTAAAGGGAATGCTTCCAGTTTTTGCCCATTCAGTATGATATTCGCTGTGGGTTTGTCATAGATAGCTCTTATTATTTTGAGATATGTCCCATCAATACCTAATTTATTGAGAGTTTTTAGCATGAAGCATTGTTGAATTTTGTCAAAGGCCTTTTCTGCATCTATTGAGATAATCATATGGTTTTTGTCTTTGGTTCTGTTTATATGCTGGATTACATTTATTGATTTGCATATGTTGAACCAGCCTTGCATCCCAGGGATGAAGCCCACTTGATCATGGTGGATAAACTTTTTGATGTGCTGCTGGATTTGGTTTGCCAGTATTTTATTGAGGATTTTTGCATCAATGTTCATCAAGGATATTGGTCTAAAATTCTCTTTTTTGGTTGTGTCTCTGCCCGGCTTTGGTATCACGATGATGCTGGCCTCATAAAATGAGTTAGGGAGGATTCCCTCTTTTTCTATCGATTGGAATAGTTTCAGAAGGAATGGTACCAGTTCCTCCTTGTACCTCTGGTAGAATTCGACTGTGAATCCATCTGGTCCTGGACTCTTTTTGGTTGGTAAGCTATTGATTATTGCCACAATTTCAGAGCCTGTTATTGGTCTATTCAGAGATTCAACTTCTTCCTGGTTTAGTCTTGGGAGGGTGTATGTGTTGAGGAATTTATCCGTTTCTTCTAGATTTTCTAGTTTATTTGCATAGAGATGTTTGTAGTATTCTCTGATGGTAGTTTGTATTTCTGTGGGATCGGTGGTGATATCCCTTTTATCATTTTTTATTGCATCTATTTGATTCTTCTCTATTTGATTCTTCTCTCTTTTCTTCTTTATTAGTCTTGCTAGCAGTCTATCAATTTTGTTGATCTTTTCAAAAAACCAGCCCCTGGGTTCATTAATTTTTTGAAGGGTTTTTTGTGTCTCTATTTCCTTCAGTTCTGCTCTGATTTTAGTGATGTCTTGCCTTCTGCTAGCTTTTTAATGTGTTTGCTCTTGCTTTTCTAGTTCTTTTAAGTATAATGTTAGGGTGTCAATTTTGGATCTTTCCTGCATTCTCTTGTGGGCACTTAGTGCTATAAATTTGCCTCTACACACTGCTTTGAATGTGTCCCAGAGATTCTGGTATGTTGTGTCTTTGTTCTCTTTGGTTTCAAAGAACATCTTTATTTCCGCCTTCATTTCATTATGTACCCAGTATTCATTCAGGAGCAGGTTGTTCAGTTTCCATGTAGTTAAGCAGTTTTGAATGATTTCTTAATCCTGAGTTCTAGTTTGATTGCACTGTGGTCTGAGAGACAGTTTGTTATAATTTCTGTTCTTTTACATTTGCTGAGGAGAGCTTTACTTCCAACTATGTGGTCAATTTTGGAATAGGTGTGGTGTGGTGCTGAAAAAAATGTATATTCTGTTGATTTGGGGTGGAGAGTTCTGTAGATGTCTATTAGGTCTGCTTGGTGCAGAACTGAGTTCAATTCCTGGGTATCCTTGTTAACTTTCTGTCTCGTTGATCTGTCTAATGTTGACAGTGGGATGTTAAAGTCTCCCAATATTATTGTGTGGGAGTCTAAGTCTCTTTGTAGGTCACTCAAGACTTGCTTTATGAATCTGGGTGCTCCTGTTTTGGGTGCATATATATTTAGGATAGTTAGCTCTTCTTGTTGAATTGATCCCTTTACCATTATGTAATGGCCTCCTTTGTCTCTTTTGATCTTTGTTGGTTTAAAGTCTATTTTATCAGAGACTAGGATTGCAACCCCTGCCTCTTTTTGTTTTCCATTTGCTTGGTAGATATTCCTCCATCCTTTTATTTTGAGCCTATGTGTGTCTCTGCACATGAGATGGGTTTCCTGAATACAGCACACTGATGGGTCTTGACTCTTTATCCAATTTGCCAGTCTGTGTCTTTTAATTGGAGCATTTAGTCCATTTACATTTAAAGTTAATATTGTTATGTGTGAATTTGATCCTGTCATTATGATGTTAGCTGGTTATTTTGCTCATTAGTTGATGCAGTTTCTTTCTAGCCTCGATGGTCTTTACAATTTGGCATGATTTTGCAGTGGCTGGTACCGGTTGTTCCTTTCCATGTTTAGTGCTTCCTTCAGGAGCTCTTGTAAGGCAGGCCTGGTGGTGACAAACTCTCTCAGCATTTGCTTGTCTGTAAAGTATTTTATTTCTCCTTCACTTGTGAAGCTTAGTTTGGCTGGATATGAAATTCTGGGTTGAAAATTCTTTTCTTTAAGAATGTTGAATATTGGCCCCCACTCTTTTCTGGCTTGTAGAGTTTCTGCCGAGAGATCTGCTGTTAGTCTGATGGGCTTCCCTTTGTGGGTAACCCGACCTTTCTCTCTGGCTGCCCTTAACATTTTTTCCTTCATTTCAACTTTGGTGAATCTGACAATTATGTGTCTTGGAGTTGCTCTTCTCGAGGAGTATTTTTGTGGTGTTCTCTGTATTTCCTTAATCTGAATATTGGCCTGCCTTGCTAGATTGGGGAAGTTCTCTTGGATAATATCCTGCAGAATGTTTTCCAACTTGGTTCCATTCTCCCCGTCACTTTCAGGTACACCAATCAGACATAGATTTGGTCTTTTCACATAGTCCCATATTTCTTGGAGGCTTTGTTTGTTTCTTTTTAGTCTTTTTTCTCTAGACTTCATTTCTCGCTTCATTTCATTCATTTCATCTTCCATCGCTGATACCATTTCTTTCAGTTGATTGCATTGGCTCCTGAGGCTTCTGCATTCTTCACGTAGTTCTCGAGCCTTGGCTTTCAGCTCCATCAGCTCCTTTAAGCACTTCTCTGTATTGGTTATTCTAGTTATACATTCGTCTAATTCTTTTTCAAAGTTTTTAACTTCTTTGCCTTTGGCTTGAATTTCCTCCTGTAGCTTGGAGTAGTTTGATCATCTGAAGCCTTCTTCTCTCAACTCGTCAAAGTCATTCTCTGTCCGGCTTTGTTCTGTTGCTGGTGAGGAACTGCGTTCCTTTGGAGGCGGAGAGGTGCTCTGCTTTTTGGAGTTTCCAGTTTTTCTGCTGTTTTTTCCCCATCTTTGTGGTTTTATCTACTTTTGGTCTTTGATGATGGTGATGTACAGATGGGTTTTTGGTGTGGATGTCCTTTCTGTTTGTTAGTTTTCCTTCTAACAGACAGGACCTTCAGCTGCAGGTCTGTTGGAGTTTGCTAGAGGTCCACTCCAGATGCTGTTTGCCTGGGTGTCAGCAGCGGTGGCTGTAGAACAGTGGATTTTCGTGAACCGTGAATGCTGCTGCCTGATTGTTCCTCTGGAAGTTTTGTCTCAGAGGAGTACCCGGCCGTGTGAGGTGTCAGTCTGCCCCTACTGGGGAGTGCCTCCCAGTTAAGCTGCTCGGGGATCAGTCACCCACTTGAGGAGGCAGTCTGTCTGTTCTCAGATCTCCAGCTGTGTGCTGGGAGAACCACTACTCTCTTCAAAGCTGTCAGACAGGGACATTTAAGTCTGCAGAGGTTACTGCTGTCTTTTTGTTTGTCTGTGCCCTGCCCCCAGAGGTGGAGCCTACAGAGGCAGGCAGGCCTCCTTGAGCTGTGGTGGGCTGCACCCAGTTCGAGCTTCCGGGCTGCTTTGTTTACCTAATCAAGCCTGGGCAATGGCAGGCGCCCCTTCCCCAGCCTCACTGCCACCTTGCAGTTTAATCTCAGACTGCTGTGCTAGAAATCAGCGAGACTCCGTGGGCGTAGGACCCTCCAAGCCAGATGTGGGATATAATCTCCTAGTGTGCCGTTTTTTAAGCCCATTGGAAAAACGCAGTATTAGGATGGGAGTGACCCAATTTTCCAGGTGCCATCTGTCACCCCTTTCTTTGACTAGGAAAGGGAACTCCCTGACCCCTTGTGCTTCCTGAGTGAGGCAATGCCTCGCCCTGCTTTGGCTCGTGCACGTTGTGCTGCACCCACTGTCCTGCGCCCACTGTCTGGCACTCCCTAGTGAGATGAACCTGGTACCTCAGATGGAAATGCAGAAATCACCCGTCTTCTGCGTCGCTCACGCTGGGAGCTGTAGACCAGAGCTGTTCCTATTCAGCCATCTTGGCTCCACCCCAAAGACATTGTTTTTCATTTCATTATTATAGTAAACGTGATAGTGGAACACTGTGTTTAAATGCCAAATGCAGGAGTTTTCACAAACATCCATGAATGAGAGTACCTTCATGGAAGCCTGAGAGTTCAGTGGAGAGGTTCCAGGACCGGTTTGGAGCAAAAAATCCAATAGCAGATACATTGAAGAGGGTAAGAAGAACAGTTTCATGTTACCCACATTACCCCTCCCTCAAAGTGGCACTGCTTAGTGCCATAGGAGACCTCCTTGGCCTGTGATTTTTCCCAAGGGGAAACATGAGAATGTAGTGAGTGCCCAGATTCTTCACCTACCTGAGAGGCTCACACCTTTCTCGCTATACCAGGACACTGAGGAAATTGGCATGGCTGAACAGTTTGGATATAGCTATGATCAAAGAAAGGGAGCAGGGGCTCAGAGCATTTGGGTGCAGAACTCAACAATGGGTTCAGTTTCTACTAACAACTTTATGGACTTCACCAAGAGGTTTGCCCACAAACCATGTAGGATGGATCAACTGTGGACCCCCTCCCCTAACAAATAGCCCATGCATACTCCCCACACTCCATGCACCTCCTCTCCACCTCCGATAGCTGGCAGTCTGTGCATAGCCCTGAAGACTGTGTGTCTTAGTCTTTGTAGATTGGGCACAAACACATGTAGATAGCTGGCTCAACTCTGTGAGACTGGAAGAAGGCACATAACCTTGAACAAGTCAGGACACTACACTAGGACAAATAAATAGAAGACACTCTGGACTTGACCTGGCTTTGGGGGATGAAGGGAAGGCTTATAATTATAAGACTCTGTCCACTCCCAAGAGGAAGCAAGGGGAGTGAAATGGGCATATCTACAGAAAAGATCTGAGAGACCCTCAAATCCCTCACTGAGCTGACTGCAGAAGGTCTTTCTCTCTCAAAGCCAGTCAGTAAAGACTAGAGGAGGTGACCACGTCTTCAAATGCAAAGGGCCAGGTACAGTGGCTCATGCCTGTAAATCTAGCACTTTGGGAGGCTGAGGTGAGTGGATCACCTGAGGTCAGGAGTTTGAGACCAGCCTGGCCAACATGGTGAAAACCCATCTCTACTAAAAATACAAATATTAGTGGGCATGGTGCTGGGCGCCATAATCCCAGCCACTCATGAGGCTGAGGCAGGAGAATTGCCTGAACCCAGGAGACAGAGGTTGCAGTGAGTCGAGATGGTGCCATTGCACTCCAGCCTCGGTGACAGAGAGAGACCACATTGCAAAACAAAACAAAATAAAACAACACAACACAACAATAACAACAACAACAAATGCAAAGACAGCAATGCAGGACTTCAAGGAACATTAAAATCAAGGAAATATGACACCAACAAAGGAGCATACTTTTCCAGTAAGTAACCAACCCCAAAGAAATGGATACCTATGTATTGCGTAACAAAAATTCAAAATAATTGTTATAAGGAAGCTCAGTGAGCTACAAGAGATCATAGGCAATTCAACAAAATCAGGTAAAAATACATGAACAAAACAAGAAGTTCAACAAAGAGATAGAGGTTATAAAAAAGAACCAAACAGAAATTCTGGAGCTGAAGAACAGAATGAATGAAATGAAAAATACAATAGAGTACTTTAAAAGCAGACTTCTCAAGGAGAAGAAAGAATCTGTAAATTTCTAGATAGTCATTTGAAATACTCACTCAAAGGAGAGAAAAGAAACAAGAATGAAAAAGAATAAAGAAAGCCTATGGATTTTATGGGACACTATTAATCAAACAAATATGTACATTATGGAAGTTCCAAAAAGAGAAAACGGAAGTGGGGAGGGGGGCATATAGCTTATTTAAAGAAATAATGGCTGAAAACTTTCCAAATCTTAGCAAAGATATGGGCATCCAGGTTCGTGAAGATTAAAGGTGTCCAAACAGGACCAACTCAAAGAAGATTGCACCAGGCCATATTCAGATTGTCAAAAGTCAAAGACAAAGAGAGAACTTTGGAAGCAGCAAGAGAAAAGAGGTTTATTATGTACAGGAGAAGTCCTTATAAGGTGATTGGTGTATTACTAAGCAGAAACCTTGAAAGCCATGAGAGAGTGAAATGGTATATTCAAAGTGCTGAGAAAAAAGAAAAACTATAAACCGAGAATATTTTATGTAGCAAAACTGTCCTTCAGAAATGAAGAAGAGATAAAGACTTTTCTAGACAAAAACTGAGGGTGTTCCTGCCTTACAAGAAATGTTAAAGAGAGCTCTTTAAGTTAAAATGAAAGGATGCTAATTAATAACATAAAAACATATGAAAGTATAGGACTCATTGGTAAAGGTAAGTATATAGTTAAATTCAGAATATTCTATTACTGTAATGGTGGTACATAAATGATTTAACTCTAGTATAAGAGTTATAAGACAAAAATATTAAAAATGACTATATCCACAATAATTTGTTAATGGATGCACAATATAAAAATGTAAATTTATGATATCAATAACATAAAAGAAGTGGGGAAGAAGTAAAAGTGCAGTTTTGTATGTGCTTAAACTCTTAAAGCAGCTTAAAGTAGACTGTTATAGCTATATTTTATGTAAGCCTCAGTGGTCACTAAGAAAAAAGCTATAGCAGATACACAAAAGCTAAAGAGAAAGGAATCAAATTATATCACTACAAAAATTATCAATTACAAAAGAAGACAGCAAGAGGGGAAGAAAGGAATGAATAACTACATTTGGAAAAAAATTCACAAAATGGCAATAGAAAGTCCTTTCCTATTAATAATTACTTTAAATATAAATTGATCAAATTCTCTAATCAAAAGTCATAGAGTGGCTGAATTGATAGAAAAAAAAAACAAAATCCAACTATATGGTACCTACGAGAGATTTACTTTAGCTTTAAGAACCTAAATAGGCTGAAGGTAAAGGAATAAAGAAATGATATTCCATGAAAATGGGAGAAGGGCTGGCTATACTTAGATCAGACAAAATAGACTTTGAGTCAAAAACCGTCACAAGAGGCAAAGAAGTTCACTCTATCCTGATAAAGGGGTCAATTCATCAAGTGCATACAGTAGTCCCCCTTATCCATGGGAGATGCCTAAAAACCATGGAGAGTAGTAAACTCTGTATATATTATGTTTTTTCCTATACATACCTGCCTATGATAAAGTTTAATTTGTAAGGTAGGCACAGTAAGAGATTAACAACAATGATAATAAAACAGGATAATTATAACAATATACTGTAATAAAAGTTATGTGAATATGGTGACTGTCTCTCAAAATATCTTATTGTACTGTACTCTGGGTAACAGAAACCACTGAAAGTGAAACCACTGATAAGGGGGGAATACTACGTAACAACTGTAATGCACCCAACATTGGAGCACCTAAATATAGAAAGCAAACATTAACAGAAACAAATGAAGAAATAGACAATAATGCTATGATAGTAGCAGACTTCAAAACCCCACTTTCAACAATGGATAGATCATCCAGACAGAAAGTCAATAAAGAAACAGTGATCTTGAACAACACTATGGACCAAATGAAACTAACAGACTATACATAACATTTAATCGAACAGTAGAATACACATTCTTCTCAAGTGTACATGGAATATTCTCCAGGATAGAGCATATGTTGGGTCATAAAACAAGTCTCAACAAGTTTAAGAAGACTGAGATCATATCAAGTATCTTTCATAATCACAGTGGTATAAAACTACAAATCAAAGACAGGAAGAAAACTAGAAAATTAACAAGTATGTAAAAATCAAACAACATACTCCTGGCCAATGGATCAAAAAAGAAATAAAAATGGAAATTAAAAAATACCTTAAGACAAATGAAAATGGAAATACACATTCCAAAATTTGTGGGATGAAGCAGAAACAGTTTGAAAAGGGAAGTTTATAATGATAAATGTCTATGGTAAGAAAAAAAGAAGGATCTCAAATAAACAACCTAACATTAGACCTCCAAGAACTAGAAAAAGAAGAGCAAAGTCAGGCCAAAGTTAGGAGAAAGAAGAAAACAAGAAAGATCAGGGCAGGAATAAATGAAATAGAGACTTGAAAAACAATAGAAGAAAATCAACAACATTAGTACTTGTGTGTGTGTTTTTTGTTGTTGTTGTTGTTGTTGTTTGTTTGTTTGTTTGTTTTTGAGATGGAGTCTCACTGTTACCCAGGCTGGAGTGCAGTGGCACAACCTCAGCTCACTGCAACCTCTGCCTCCTGGGTTCAAGTGATTCTCCTGCCTCAGCCTCCCAAGTAGCTGGGACTACAGGCATGCGTCACCATGCCTGGCTAATTTTTTTTCTCTTGTAGTTTTAGTAGAGATGGGATTTCACCATGTTGGCCAGGCTGGTCTCAAACTCCTGACCTCGTGATCTGCCTGTCTTGGCCTCCCAAAGTGCTGGGATTACAGGCATGAGCCACAGTGCCCGGCCAGTATTTGCTCTTTTTAAAAGATAAACAGGATGGACAAACCCTTAGCTAGACTAACCAAGAAAAGAAGATGATGCAAATAAACAAAATTATAAATGAAAGAGAAGACATTATAACAGCTACCACAGAAATACAAAGGATCATAAGAGACTACTATGAACAATTACATGCCAACAAATTAGAGAATTTAGAAGAAATGAATAAATTCCTAGAAACATATGACTTACCAAGACTGAATCATGAAGAAATAGAAAATCTGAACAGGCCAATAACCAATAAAGAGATTGAATCAGTACTCCCAAACCTCCCAACAAAGAAAAATCCAGGTCTAGATGGCTTCATGGGTGACTTCTACAAAACATTTAAAGAAGAATTAACACCAATCCTTCTCAAACTCTTCCAAAAAGTTGAAGAAGAGGAAATACTTCTAAACTCATTTTACAAAACCAGCAATATCCAAATACCAATGCCAGACAAGGACACTAGAAAAAAAAATTAAAGGACAATATGCTTGATGAATATAGATTCAAAAACCCCCAACAAAAACTAGCAAACCAAATCCAACAATGCATTAAGAGTGTCATACCTCATAATCAAGTGGGATTTCTCCCTAGGGTTTAAGAACGGTTCCGCACATGCAGGTCAATAAAGGTGATATGTCACATTTATAGAATAAAGGACAAAAATCATATAATCATTTCAATCAATGGAAAAAAGGATTTGACAAAATTTAATGCTCTTTTATTATAAAAACCCTCAACAAATCAGGTGTAGAAGACTGTATCTCAACATAATAAAGGCCATGTATGACAAGCCCACAGCTAACATCACACTCATCAGTGAAAAGCTGGAAACTTTTCCTCTAAGATTAGGAACAAGATAAGGTTGTCCACTCTCACCACTTCTATTCAACATAATACTGGAGCAATTAGGCAAGAGGAAGAAATGAAAGCCACCCAAATTGCAAAAGCAGAAGTCACATTTTCTCTGTTTGCGGATGATATGACCTTACATATAGAAAACCCTAAAGACTCCACCAAAAAACGGTAAGAGTTAATAAATGAGATAAGCCAAGTTTAAGGATGCAAAATTAGCATACAAAAGTCAGTTACATTTCTAGACAATAACAATAAACTATCTGAAAACAATCTCATTTACAATAGCATCCAAAGGAATAAAATACTTAGGAATAAATTTAGCTAAGGAGCTGAAATATCTGTACACTGCAAATTATAAGACATTGAAGAAAGAAAGACACAAATAAATGAAAATATATTCTGTGCTCACAAATTGAATTAATGTTGTTAAATGTCCGTTCTACCCAAAGGAATCTTAAGATTTAATGCAATCCCTATCAAAATTCCAATGACATTTTT
Source organism: Symphalangus syndactylus (assembly GCF_028878055.3). Classification (NCBI taxonomy): domain Eukaryota; kingdom Metazoa; phylum Chordata; class Mammalia; order Primates; family Hylobatidae; genus Symphalangus; species Symphalangus syndactylus. The sequence goes on along the minus strand of NC_072428.2, from coordinate 145,817,021 downwards.
CACGGAAATAGAAAAGCAATCCTAAAATTCAAATGGAACCACAAAGGACTACAGATAGCCAAAGCAATCTTGAGCAAGAACGAAACTGAAGGCATCACACTTTTTGATTTTAAAATATATTATCAATGGCAGTAATTAAAACAGCATGATGCTAGCATAAAAGCAGTCATACAGACTAATGGAATAGAATAGACAGCCCAGAAATAAATTCATGCACCTACAGTCAAGTAATCTTCAAAAAGGGTGCCAAGAACACAGTGGTAAAGGATAGTGTTTTCAACAAACAGTCCTGGGAAAACTGAACAATCCCATGCAGAAATTAGATTTTTATCTCACACTTAATAAAATCAGCCCAAAAATGATTAAAGATGTAAATGTAAGATGTGAAACTGTAAAACTACTAGAAGACAACATAGGGAAAAAGCTCCTTGATTGGTCCAGGCAGTGTTTTTTAAAAATAGGACAACAGAAGCACAGATAACAAAAGCAAACATAGATGAGTGGGGTTGTATCAAACCGAAAAGCTGCTGCACAAGAAAGAGGATGATGAACAGAGTGAAGTGACAACAACCTATAGGCTGAGAGAAATTAATACTTGCAAACTGTTCATCTGACAAGGGGCTCATATTCAGAACAGATAAGGAACTCAGATCAATAGCAAAACCCGAAGGAAAACAGAACCAAAAAACACAAAAAGTGGATTGGAAACTAGGCAAAGGACCTGAATAGACATTTCTCCAAACAAATGGACAACAGGTATACGAAAACATGCTCAGCATCACGAATCATCAGAGAAACGCAAATCAGAGCCCCAGCGAGCTATCCTCACATCCATTAGGATGGCTATTATAAAAAGATGAAAGATAATAAATGTTGATGAGGGTGTGGAGAAAAGGAAATCTTTGTACACTGTGGTGGGGGTGTACATTGGTACAGCTGTTATGGAAAACAGTATGGAGGTTCCTCAAAAAATGAAAAACAGAGTGACCATGTGATCCAGTAACCTCACTGGAGGGTGTATACTGAAAGGAAATGACATCAGTGTGTCAAAGAGCTGTCTGCACTCCTGCATTTACTGCAACACTATCCACAGCAGCCAAGATGTGGAATCAATCTAAGTGTCATCAATGGATGAATGGATAAGGAGAATGTGGTATGTATACACAATGGAATACTATTTAGCCTTAAAAAAGAAGGAAATCCTGTCACATGCTGTAACATGGATGACTCTGGAGAGCATGATGTTCAGGGAAATAAGCCAGACACAGGAAGACAAATACTGCGTGATCTCACTTATATGTGGAATCTACAGAAGCTGAACTCATAAAACCAGAGAGTAGAATGGTGGTGTCCAGGGGCTGAGCAGAGTGTGGGGGGTGGGGTGCGGAATGTGGATATTCAGGTAACGGGTGCAAAGTTTCAGTTATGCAGGATGAATAACTTCTGGGACAGCGTGGGACCACAGTTAGCAATGCTGCACTGCACACCTGAAATTTGATAGGCAAGTAGATCTTAACTGTTCTCACCAATGGAAAAAAAGGTAACTAAGTGAGGTGATGGATATATTAATTACCATGATTGTGGTAATCATTTCACAATGTACAGGTATATCAAAACATCATATTATACATCTTAAATAGACACAATTTTTATTTGTCATGTGTGCCTCAATAAAATTGGAGAAAAAGAGAGTTCCATTTTCTATTTATTTATTTATTTAGTATTTTACTTTAAGTTCTGGGATACGTATGCAGAACGTGCAGGTTTGTTACATAGGTATAAATGTGCCATGGTGGTTTGCTGCACCTGTCAACCCATCGTCTAGGTTTTAAGCCCCACATGCATTAGGACAAATACCTAATGCTCTCCCTCCCCTTGCCCCCCACCCCCTGATAGGCCCCGGTGTGTGATGTTCCCCTCCCTGTGTCCAAGTGTTCTCATTGCTCAGGGAGTTCTATTTTCAAATCCAGTCTAGCCGTGACAAATAAAAGAAGCAAATGGACAGATGCTTTAGTTTCTCCCAGCAGCGCTAGCAGCTGAGGATGCCTGGAAAGGGCTCCCTCCATCGTCACACCAGCCCCACATTCCCACTCTCTCCTGCCATGAAGCAGCAACAACGTTCCGTGAGAGATGGAATTTCTGTCCCACAACGGTGCCAGACTGTTCAGGAAGAGCCAAGGTCCTGTTATGTTTGCCATTTCAATTGGCTGATAGTAGAATAGATGTCATAGTTTCTCGGGATGTAATGAGAGATTTATCAAATCGTTCCAGCCGATTACAACAAACAGCTTCAGATGGAGAACGTTATTCAGTTCCAGTGGATTTCCAGGGAGTGAGTTAAGCAGCTCCTTCCTTTGGGGCTGGAGTCTTGGCTGCCGTCTCTGGCCCAGCAGCAGCTCAGAGCGGCTTGCTGGAGAGCTGCCTTCGTGCCCACTTAGTATTCCAGACACTGCTGCTCTTTCTCCTGAGTGATGCTTTCGACAACTAGAGAAAGTCCTTCAACACCATAGGATTATTTGGGAAATAGAATGCAAGTCTTAAGGCATTGTCACTGGTTTTGATACAATGGAATTTTAAATCTCTCCTTTGTAGATAAACATATTTTTTCCTTTGCTGCCAGAAAACATTTTAAGGCTTTCTGCCAAAGTCAGTAGAGCTTAATCAATTAGCAAACACTGAGCACAGTCTACATGCAAAACATCAATTGCCATTTGGGGAACCGGAGAAGTAAAACAACAACATCTCACCTTTACGACATTGGCAATTGCAAAGCACCATCTTTCATTTAATTTGATCTTTCTATCAACTATTCATTTAGGTTTCTCAATGGCAGGATTTGTTTTAGATGTATCTTTTTATTCCTCCAGTCTCCCTGCCTAAAGTTAGTACTGAATATTTATTGAAGAAATGAATGAATGAATGCCCAATTTTAAGCAAAGCGAAATTTCCTCACCAGCCTAGAACAGTACCGCTGTGTCAAGATTCACGGGCAGGTCTCTAACCTCTAGAAGTCACTGTTGAGATGGAGCAATGAACCTGAGGTAATAAAAGATGACACTCGCAGATGTCTGACCCCAGGCCAGTGGTGCAGTGAGAAGGAATTCAGAGCAGGGAGCACTCAGCCTCCGTGGTCTTTCCTGCTACCTGGCTCTCCACCCACCCCCTTGCATTTCACAGACTTCCTCCAGGGACTCACAGCAAAAGGGTCTGCTCCCTGGAAGAGGAAAGCATATTGTCCACTCTTTTCCTTATCATTTTTTTCCATAAGTGAATAACATGTATTGGGAAAGGGACGGCCAGTTCCCTATCAGTCTCAGCCGGTTCCATCTCTGTTTTCCTCGAATTAGAACAAAATCGGAAATATGGATAGAACTTAGCAAAGAGAAATGGCTCTCCGAGGAACTGCCTTCCTCAAGTGTTATCAGAGGACTGTTTGGCATCCATAACGGCCTTATTACTTCTCAGGATTTGCCACTCTGTGTGCACTGACTTCACCCCCAGCACTGCATGGTGGGTGCAGGAAAGGGCACGTTGCTTCTCACAAGGGCAGGCAACAGAGAAAGTCCAAAAGAAAGCAGGAAGGGCATGAATAAGAACAAAGGGCGATGCTACAGAGAGGAAAAAAAATGAGAGCACTTTGGAAAGGGGTAGCTTCCACTGGCTCCCATATCCTCGATAACCACTCCTAATTTCACAGGCCTGACAGATAATCAAGGTCTCATTATACCCAGTGTCAGGGAGAGGGTAATATTTTCAGAGGGCAACTACTTAAAAAACAATTTCTGTCACACCGCCTGCCCATGCGTCAGGCACACTGCCTCCACGTCTCGCTGCTGATTTGGAGATAAATTATGCTGATTGCTCCCGATATGAGGGGAATCCATCATCATTCCCCTTTGATTCATCCCGGCCACCCTGTAATTGCTCATGGCCTGTCTCCGAGGAGCCGCCCCTTCCTCTGGGGTGCTAATGAGTCCCTCAGCCCCTGCCTCCTCCTGCAGGCCCCTTGCTGAGCTGTGGTGGGGGTGCCAGGAGATCCTGGGACTCCCAAGGCCAAACCGTCTGCCATGGAAGGATTTTCCTCTCTTGCCCGTGATTACCAGAGGCCAGCCTCTCTTCTGAAGTTCAGCAGAAATCCACCTGCTGGTTATGGGTGGTCAACGCTACTGGACGGGGTCTGGGGAGGGCTCTATTGTTTTCAAAACCTTCTACTGTTAGTAGTTTTGAGATGAAGAACCACATCAAAACTTCTCCCTACCCTGTCTTCTATGTTTTCTTCCTTCAGCCCTGATGTTTGGATTATGAAATACAAGGTGAAGTTTTTAGGTAATCCACGATTTCCTAGGCCTCAGAATCTTGCGGTTGGTAGCAGTATGTGCTTTGTTACAGTTTAGACACCTGAATCAGGGTAGGGTTTTAGGACTTAAGGACACCATAGCTCAGCACAAATGTTCTCATTACTGAATTTGTTTATTCGATCTCAAGAAAAGGGTAAGATAAAATAACAGGCGTGAAAGCACTTTGAACAATGGAAAGTTCTAAATGAATGTATGTTAGGGACCTTTAACGCTTAACCAGCAATTGGATGCAAGATGTCATGGGGCTGTCCACGCAGGCGTTTGTCTGGAGAGTGGGCTTAGAGCTGTCATCAGATTCTCAAAGCCGTCTGTGATGAATGAATAAGTAACTAACGAACTAACTCAATAAATTGCTGCAAATCACAGATATATGGCTTTGCTATTGTTTTGCTGGTTAGAAGCACTGTCAATTTTGTGAAAATTCAAATGCGGTTTGATGATGTTTTTCTTACTTTGCTAATGAGCTGGAGGCAAAACTGGGATTCAAATCTGGTTTCCCAGCTCTCTGTCCAGGCTATTTTTGTGACAAGCCCTCTTCTCTGACCCCGAGGGATGGGCTGCAGAACGGACTGTGGGATCCTCTGTTGCTTCATGCGGTTCCCTTCCCTGTTCATGCCCTTGTCCTGATTCCCGCCAGAGACTGTGACTGTGGGATCCTGTGTTGCTTCATGCCGTTCCCTTCCCTGTTCATGCCCTTGTCCTGATTCCCACCAGAGACTGTGGGCACAGTCGTGATCTCACACTCTCATCCTATTGTTTTCTCTGCAGCATTCAGCTTTACAGATGCCCCCCAGCTTACAGTGGGGCACCATCCCAATATGCCAATTGCACCGAAAATACCAAAAGTCGACACTGCATTTAATACACCTGACTTACAGGACACCATAGCTCAGCACAAGTGTGCTCAGGCACTTACATTAGCCTACAGTGGGGAAAAAGCAGCTAACACAAGTCCTTTTTTATAGTAAGAGTATGATACTGCATATCCGTAGCCCAGGAAAAGATCACCATGCAAAACTAGAATGATGGTGTCTACTGAATTGCCATTGCTTTCACCCCATTGTAAGGTTGAAAAATGAAAAAGTTGTTAGTGGAGCCATCCTAAGTCAGGGACCATCGGGAGGACTTCCCTCAGCAGCTGCTTCAGACTCAGCTCCCCTCGTTATCATGAGCTGTGGACAGAAAAGCAAAAACTCCATTGTAAAAAGGCTGTGGGACGCTGGAGACGCTGGAGGCCCCAGACCCCAAGCTTGCAGCAGGATGTGGGTGATGGTGGAAATGCCAAGAGGACGAGAGATGCGCTCTGTGGCTGTGGGCAGAGCATGCACCCTGCAGCACTGTGCTGGGTGTCAGAGTCCCTGGGGTGGGGAGGGGACAGTGGGGCCCAGCAGGACCATGTCCCGAGCAGGAGTAGGTCCCAGAGGCCATTGGAGGCAGCACTCACGAATATGACAGGGACACCTAGGCAAGTCTGAGACATCTTGGAAGGGATTCAGGTTTAGCAGGTGGGGTAAGAACCATCATGTGTGGATTACACATTCATTCGCGGATGCACGCCTGCATTTTTTCCTGGCTCCTTGTGTTCATTTATTCACAGGATGATCAGTAAGTGCTTTTCCATTTGCCATGCTTTCCCACTGTACCTCTGTCCTGAGGCCCCTCCACCTCCCTGCCTTTGTAGCGTTTCCCTCTCTCTCCCATCCAAACCTGCTCTGAGCCAGGAATCAGAACTTTGGCCTGGCATAGGTATTTAATACAAAGGACAGGTGCTCAGCTTCCAGACTGAATATACTCACTTTCCTCCTCTAACCTGGACAGGAAAAAGCAGGAGAGGATGCGTTCTTGCTTCGAGGGGCCCTGAAACCATCACTTGGGGGGACACATGGCAGTGACTCCTACGCGGGGATGGGGGGCCTTGGATAACAGGGAGAGGGAAGAGATGAGTCAGAGGAGAACCTGCCAGGAGGAAGACGCAAGACCCTGGATTTCACAAGAAGAGCTGCTGATTACATTTGATTGCGTGAAATTTATTTTGCCTTTTTAGTCTTGTGAGCCTGGAGAGAACGCCAAGGCTCCCCAGCCTCTCTGGTGGATTTGATGTTGCATTCTTCATTGTGAGATGAGACGCTCTAGAGGCGCCTGGGCTAGGTTTTCCACTTCTTACCACAAAACAGGTATTGTTTATTGAGTGCTTACCCTGTGTTAGGCACTGAACCAAATGATTTGCAGAAATCATCTCATTCAGTGCCACCTTGAGCCACAAAGTCAACACCTTCCTCCCTGGTTCTTAGCATACACTGCTTTATTTTAGAGGGGTGTGCCTATGTGTGTGTGTGTGCGTGTGTATGTTTGTAGTATATGTGTCTCCTATTCCCCCTATTTGGCAGGTTTCTTAAGGATGAAGTCTGGTCTCCTTAATCACCTCTTTAAACTTCAATGGCCAGCAAAGACTCTTCCATATCATAGGCCTCGAAAGCATTGCGTATGTGGAATTAGAAAGAAAATCCGGAAGGGGGTTAGCAGGATGCTCTGTGGATCTGCAGACACAGAGCAAGAACAGCAGAATTGGTCTCGGTGGGGGTGCCCCGGTCCATAGGCCTGCGAGCCAGCCCTTTATTTTTTATGTGCCCTTGGCTTTGTGGGCTTAAGCCACCTTCTTGATGCTGGTCTTTCATTTAATAGAATGGCTCGAAGGTGAGCATTTTCTTGAAGAAATTATATACAAACCCTGCATGTTGAACTGGTATTGGAGGTATTAGTATGAACTCATAGTTTTTAATATACTTAGATAGATCACCAGCTTGCTGAGGGAGCAGATACAGATGAGTGTTCCTGTGTTTGTGTTTCTTACATAGATTCCTGGCTTTGTCTGCTAAGAGGACCTGGAAGCTCAGACAACCTAAAGCAATGAGCATGCCACGTGCCCAGGCCTTGGTTTCTGAATCCCATTCTACAATGAAAGGAAAGAGCATTCTTTGGAGAAATGGCTGATTTAAGGGCTGGGCTGGGCCAGGGGATGAATGAGATGAGCCTGCAGTAGGAGGTGCTGGAAGCATGGTGGGGACACACCAAAAAGATGCCACTGCCAGTTTGAATGACCAGTTGATGACAATTTGTTGTTGTAGATATTAAAATTGGAAAAATGTACTATCACACTTTTTTAACAGTATCATTGGGTTATAAGATTGACACACAATAAACTCCACCCCTTAAAAGTGTACAATTTGCCGGGCACAGTGACTTGCACCTGTAATCCTAGCACTTTGGGAGGCCGAGGTGGGTGGATCACTTCATGCCTGGAGTTCAAGACCAGCCTGACCAACGTGGTGAAACCCCGTCTCTACTAAAAAAAAATACAAAACTTAGCTGAGCGTGGTGGCAAGCGCTTGTAATCCCAGCTACTGGAGATGCTGAGGCAGGAGAATCGCTTGAACCTGGGAGGCAGAGGTTGCAGTGAGTTGAGATCGCACCGCTGCACTCCAGCCTGGGTGACAGAGCAAGACTCTGTCTCAAAAAAAAAAAAAAAAAAGTGTACAAGTTGACTAATGAAACATCTGTATATACCTGTGAAGCCATCAGCACAATCAAGACAATGGACACAGCCCTCGAACCTTCTTTATGCTGCTCTGTAAGGCCTGGTCCCTGCTCTTACCCCAACCATCCAGATCAGCTTCCTGTCACTAGAGATTCATTTACAATTTCTAGGCATTTATGTAAGTGGAAATATAAGGTATATATTCACTTTTTCTGACTTCTTTACACAGCATTATTATTTTGAGATATTATTGTACATATCAACAATTCATTCTTCTATTGCTAGTAGGATTCTACCATATTATTATAATATAGCACAATTTGTTATTCCAGTCACCTGTTGGTGGGCATGTGGGTGGTTTAGTTGTGGCTATTATAAATAAAGATGTTATAAGCTATCATGGATAATTCTTTGTGTGGACATATGCTTTCAATTCTCTTGGGGAATACTTACAAGTGGAATGGCTGGGTCGTAAAATGGGTGCATGTTTAACTTTTTTAAAATTTAATTTTATTATTATTATACTTTAAGTTTTAGGGTACATGTGCACAAAGTGTAGGTTTGTTACATATGTATACATGTGCCATGTTGGTGTGCTGCACCCATTAACTCGTCATTTAGCATTAGGTATATCTCCTAATGCTGTCTCTCCCCCCTCTCCCCACCCCACAACAGTCCCCAGAGTGTGATGTTCCCCTTCCTGTGTCCATGAGTTCTCATTGTTCAATTCCCACCTATGAGTGAGAACATGCGGTGTTTGGTTTTTTGTTCTTGCAATAGTTTACTGAGAATGATGGTTTCCAGCTTCATCCATGTCCCTACAAAGGACACGAACTCATCATTTTTTGTGGCTGCATAGTATTCCATGGTGTATATGTGCCACATTTTCTTAATCCAGTCTATCGTTGTTGGACATTTGGGTTGGTTCCAAGTCTTTGCTATTGTGAATAGGGCCGCAATAAACATACGTGTGCCTGTGTCTTTATAGCAGCATGATTTATAGTCCTTTGGGTATATACCCAGTAATGGGATGGCTGGGTCAAATGGTATTTCTAGTTCTAGATCCCTGAGGAATCGCCACACTGACTTCCACAATGGTTGAACTAGTTTACAGTCCCACCAACAGTATAAAAGTGTTCCTATTTCTCCACATCCTCTCTAGAACCTGTTGTTTCCTGACTTTTTAAAGAAACTGCCTGTTTCTAAAAGTACTGTAATTAAGTTAAAATGAGGTCTTAATTTCATATTCTTTTTTTTTTTTTTCTTTTTGAGACAGTCTCACTCTGTCACCCAGGCTGGAGTGCAGCGGCATGATCTCAGCTCACTGCAAGCTCTGCCTCCCGGGTTCACACCATTCTCCTATCTCAGCCTCCTGGGTAGCTGGGCCTACAGGCGCCCGCCACCATTCCCAGCTAATTTTTTGTATTTTTAGTAGAGACAGGGTTTCACCGTTTTAGCCAGGATCTCCTGACCTCGTGATCCGCCCGCCTCGGCCTCCCTAAGTGCTGGGATTACAGGCGTGAGCCACTGCGCCCGGCCCTTAATTTCATATTCTAAACAGAAGGTGGGAGAGTTCCAAGGGCCCTGTGTCACTGCCAGTGCTTGGTATGACCAATGTCTCAGTTTCACACGAGCCATTCTTATAGGTGTCTAATTGCATTATGGTTTAAATTTGCATGTTTATAATGAGTAATGATGTTGAGGATCTTTTTCAGGTGCTTATCTGCCACCTGTCTGTCACTTTGATGAAGTGTTCATTCATACATTTTTATTTTTATTGGATTATTCTGTTATTATTGAGTTTTGAAAGTTCTGGGTACTTTTTTTAAATCAGATACTATTTTCAATTTTTTTCCAGCCTGTGGCTTATATTTGCATTCTCCTAACAGTGTCTTCTGAAGAACAAGTTTCAAATGTTGAAGAAGCCTAATTTATCAGCACATATGTTTACAAATTGTGCTTTTACAGAGTTGTTTGGCTATGTCTCACATTCCATGTGAGTTGGAGAATCAGCTTTTTAAATTTCTTCAAAAAAAGAAAGCCAGCTAGGCTTTTGACTGGGAGTGCGTTGAGTCTGTAGATCACTTTGGGGAGAACCGTTATCTCAACAATTCTAAGTCTTCTGATCCATGAACATCCTGTAGCTCTCTATTTATTTAATTCTGCTATATTTTTTTCTCTGCATGTTTTGTGGTTCTCAAGGTACAGTTTTTACACATTTCTCAAATTTATTTCTAAGCATTTCATTTTCTATTTTGATCTATGGTAGGTGGTCTTACTTTTTTAACTTCAAATTCTGATTGTTTGTTGTTAGAATAGAGAAATACAAATGCTTTATGTATGTTGTATTAGCTTGCTAAGGGTTCTATAAGAAAATACCACACAGACTGAGTGGCTTAAACATTAGACATTTATTTTCTCACCTCCCCATTCTGGAGAAATCCAAGATTAAGATGAGCTCAGTGTTGATTTCTTCTGAGCTCTTTCTTATTTTAGCTTAATATCTCATTAAAGTTTTTATTTTTATATATGGTTACATTCTGAGGTACTGAGATTAGGACTTCAACGTATACATTTTAGGCTGACACAATTCATTCCAAAACAATATCGTTCTCATATTCCGCAATCTCGCTCAATTCACTTCCAGTAGTATCTTTATAGATTCCACGAGATTTCCTAGATAGGTGGTCATGTCATCTCATAAGAAATGCTACTTAGCTCCCAATTTTCCAACCAGGATGTTAATTTCTTCTTTCCTTTTTCTCTTTCTTTCTTTCTCTCTTTCTCTCTCTTTCCTTTCTTTCTTTCTTTCTTTCTTTCTTTCTTTCTTTCTTTCTTTCTTTCTTTCTTTCTTCCTTTCTTCCTTCCTTCCTTTCTTTTCTTTTCTTTTCTTTTTTTATTGCACTGGCTAGAACCTCAAATGCAATGTTGAATAGAGGGATGAGAGCAGACATCCTTGCCTTGTTTCTGAATTCAGATGGACATCACTCAGTCTCTTACCTTTAGGTATGGGGTTAGCTTTATCATTTTCATAAATGTCTTGTATCAGGCTGAGGAGATTCTTTTTCTTAGTTTGGTGATATTTTTAAAAATTATGAATGCATGTTGGATTTTGCCAAATGCCTTTTCTGCAAGATTATCATATGGTTTCGTGTTTAGTGTGTTCATAAGTTGAATTACAGGGATTGATTTTTGAGTGCCAAAGCAACTTTGCCTTCCTGAGATAAATTACACTTGATTATTATGTTCATGAGGGATATTGACTGTTGGTTTTTAAATGTTATGTCTTTGATTGTAGTATGAGAATAATGATGACTGAATTAAATGAGTTAAGAAGTATGTCCTTCTCTTCAATTTCCTGGAAGAGTTTGTATAGAGCTCTTATTGGTTTTCCTTAGATATTTGAGGAACTCAGATGTGAAGCCTTCTGGGCCTGAAGGTTTCATTGTGAAAAGTTTTTCAACTACAAATTGAATTTCTTTGATAAATTTTGGGGTATTCAATTTATCTATTTCTTATTTAGTAAAATCTGGTAGTGTCCTTCTAGAAATTTACCATTTCATCTAAGTTGTCCAATTTCTTGGTGCAAAGTTGTTTATGATATTCTCTTATTGTTCTTTTCATATCTGTAGGATCTCTAGTGATGTCACATTTCTCATTCCTGATATTGGTGATTTGCATCTTCCTCCCTCTCTCACTTCTAAAAATCAGTCTTTTACAGGTTACTGATTTTACTAATTTTCTCAAGGTATCGTTTTTGATTTCACTGATTTTCTCTATTATATTTCTATTTTCTACTTGTATTATTTTCCACTTTGATGATGATGATTATTATTTTGGTTTCTATTGGCTCTTTCTTTTCTAGTTTCTTAAGAAGATAAGATCATTGACTTGAGACCTGTCTATTTTTGAGTATAGATATTTTGTGCTATAAATTTCCCCATGAGTACTGCTTCAGTGGCATCCCATATTTTTTTAACATGTTGAATTGTGTGTGTGTGCATTTTAGAGACAGCATCTTTCCTTATCACCCAGGCTGGAGTGCAATGGTATGATTATAACTAATTGTAGCCTTGACCTACTCAAGCAATTCTCCTGCCTCACTCTCAAGCCTACTCAAGTGATCCTCCTACCTCAGCCTCCTGAGTAGCTGGGACTACAGTTGCACGCCACCACATTGCCTAATTTTAAATTTTTTTGTTGAGAGAGGGTCTTACTGTGTTGCCCAGGCTGGTCTTGAACTCCTGGCCTCAAGCTATTCTCTTGACTTGGCCTCTCAAAGCACTGGGATTAGAAGCATGAGTCACCGCACCTGGCCAACATGTTGAATTTTTATTTTTACTCAGTTCAAAATATTTTCTAATTCCCCTTTTGCTCTCTTTGCTAAACATAAATTAAAAAAAAATTTTTTTTAGAGTTGTGTTAGTTTCTAAATATTTTAAGATTTTCCAAATATCTGTTATTAATTTCTAATTTCACTTTATTGTTATCAGAGAACATTGTGGTATGACTTGAATGTCTTTATCGTTATTTAGACTGGTTTTATGGCCCATAATGTAGTTTGTCTTGGAAAATGTTCCAAGTACTCTTGAAAACAATGTGTATTTTGCTGTTTTTAGATGGAGTTTTCAATAGAGATCCATTAAGTCATGTTGGTTGATAGTGTTGTTGAAATCTTTTATATCCTTACTGACTTTCTGCTTACTTGAATTCTCGAGAGAGGGATGTTGACATTTGCATCTATAAATGTGGGTTTTTCTGTATCTCCTTGTTCTATTAGATTTTGCTTTATGTCTTTTGAAGTTCTGTTAATAGATCTATAAACACTTAAGGCTTCTGTGTCCTCTTAATGAATTCTTCTTTTATTATTTGGAATTGGCCATGTTTATCTCTGTATAATGGGCATTGTTTTACAGAGTCCCCATGGTTTCTGCCTCCTGGAGTTCACGCCCTGTGTGACCTTGCCATGACGGGGGCAGTACCAGTGACTTGGTTCTAGCCAAAAGACTACAGCAAAGGTGACAACATGTGGATAATTGTAAGTAAATAATACGTAATTTTGTTTCATAATTAAAGTGCCCCTCTTGCTTGCGTCTCTCTCACTCTTCCTTTCTGACTGTGGAGGCAGGAAGCCATGCTTGGGAAGTCATCATGACCAGGCACCCAGCGGAGGCATGCTGGACCCCGACCTGCAGAAATTGTGAGACAGCAAAAGTGTGATGCTAAGTGTGTGACGATACTGTTACACAGCAATAGAAAGCTAATAGACCTGATAATAGTCTTTGCTCTGAAATCAATTTTGCCTGATAGCTTTAGTTTGATTAGCAATAGCATGGGAGATGTCTTTTAAAAAAAAAAAAAGTAGGTTTGTTATAAGTAATATCTATTTGGTCTTTCTTATTTTCTTTCAATCCAACAATCCCTGCCTTTTACTTGGGGATGGTTAATGTCTTTATATGTATTTTTTTGTTTTTTATTGTCATATATATGACATAAAATTAATCACTTTTACCATTGAGGTGTACAGTTTAGTGGCATTAAGTATATTCATAATGATGTGTAACCACTACCACTATCAATTTTCAGAACTTTTAAAATAATCTCAAATGGAAACTCTGTACCCAATAAACAATAACTCCCAATTCCACCCTCTCTTGTTCCATCACACACAACCCCAGCCCCTGGTAACCACCATTCCACTTGGTGTTTGTATGAATTTGACTACCCTAGGTGCCTCATACAAATGAGATCATACAGTATTTGTCCTTTTGTGTTCAGGCTTATTTTGCTTAGCAGAACATCCTGAAGGTTTATCCAGGTTGTTGCATGTGTCAGAATTCCCTTCCTTTTTAAGGCTGAAAAATCTATTGCATGGATACACTACATTTTGTTTATCTATTTATCTACTGATAGATATTTGGGTTATTTCCAACTTTTGGCTATTGTGAATAATGCTGCTATAAACATTGGCATGCAAACATCTGCTTGAGTCCTGCTTGCGATCCTTTTGGGGATACACCCAGAAGTGAAATTTATGGACCATAGGGTAATTCTATGTTCAACTTTTTGAGAAACTGTCCTACTGTTTTCTTCCAAGGCTGTACCATTTTACATTCCCACCAGCAATTTCAGTTTCTTCGTATCTTTGCCAATACTTATCTTCTGTTTTTTGATAGTACCTATCCTAATGAGTGTGGATCTCACTGTGGTTTTGATTTGTATTTCCCTAATGACTGGTGATGCTAAGAACATTTTCATGTGCTTACTGGCCATTTGTATATCTTTAAAGAGGTATCTTTTCAAGTTTTTAGACCATTTTTTAAATTGCTTTTTTCTGTTGTTGTTGTTGGTGGTGGTGAGTTAAGATTCTTTATGTATTCTGGATATGAATCCCTTATCAGGTATATGATTCACAAATATTTTCTCCTACTCAGTGGATTGTCTTTTTAATGCTCCCAAAGTTTTCAATTTTTATGAAATCTAATTTAACTATTTCTCATAGCCAGGAAGTTATTACCAAATCCAATATCATGAAGATTTTCTCCTCTTTTGTTCTGAGAGTTTTATAGTTTTAGTTCTTAGGTTCACGTATTTGATCCATTTTGAGCTAATTTACCTATAGGGCATAAGGTAAGGGTTGAATTTCATTCTTCACATGTGAATATCCAGTTTTCCTGGTACCATTTGCTGAAGATTGTCCTTTCCTCATTAAATCATCTTGCCATCTTGTCAAAAATCAGTTGACCATATACGTGAGCATTGGTTTCTGGGCTCTCTAGTCTATGCCGTTGTAGACTGTTTATATTTAATGTAATTATTGCCATGGTAGGATTAAGTCTATCACCTTGCTATTTGTTTTCTTTTGACTAATGTTCACTCTGTTTCTTTGTTCTTTTTTCTCTTTTTATTTAGATTAATTTAGTATGTTTTATAATTTTATTTTATCTCCTTTTTTGTCTTTTTAGTTATTACCCTTTGTTGTGTTGTTTTAGTGATTGGTTTAGGGTTTACAGTATATATCTTGAACTTATCAAAGTCTACTTGCGAATTATAATGGAGTACATATGTATAGTATTAGAACTTTTCAAGCATATATTTTCATTTTTCCCTTTCTAGACTGTAAATCTTACTGTCATTCATTTTCCTTCTACACATGGTATGAACTCCATAATACAACTGTCTTTTAATGGGATTCAAGTAATAAGATTTTTTTTTATATTTACCCATGTGGTAACCATTTCTGATGCTCTTCATTTCTTTGTGTTGATCTAGGTTTTCAAGTTATGTTGTTTTCCATGCTGCTTAAAGAACTTCCATTCATACTCTCTGTAGTGTAAGTCTTCTGGTGATGAACTCTGCCCACTTTTGTGTGTCTGCAGAAGCGGGCTGTGTTTTAAATGCATATGGTTCTTTCATTTCCATCTTGTAGAGGTTGCCTCATTCCTTGGTTCATGGTCATCTTCCTCTTCTTCTTCCTCTTTCTTCCACTTATAGACTCTCAGGATTGCCTCAGACCCACCCAGATAATGCAGAAAAACGTCCAAGTTTAAGGTCATCTGATTAACAACCTTAACCCTGTCTGTTACCTTAATTCCCCTTTGCCACGAAGCCTAACATGTTCACAGGTTCCAGAATCTAGAATTCACAGGTTCTTGGACATGGGCATCTCTAAGGAGAGGAAATGATTCTGTCTACCACAGTGGAAACATGCTGCTTAGAGGTCAAGGAAAATAAACATGGAGAAGTTCCACTAAATCCAGAATCAAGGTGGCCACTGGGGAACTTAACTTTAATAAAGGCAGGAGGCCAGTGAGAAATGGGTTACAGAAACAGTGGAAGGTAACCAAGTGGAAAGATCAGCTTTAGACTACTCTTTTGGGAAGTTTAGCAATGAGGGGAGACAATAGTTACCAAAAACTGTACTGGCAATATTCAGAGACAGTGTGGTGAAGATAAAAGGAGTTTAGATTACAGGTCTAAGACTGGGATCTGCTCTGATTCAGTATCTGAATCTAGACAATTCTTTGAAGCTCTGGGGGCCTCAGTTGTATATGGAGGGAAAGTGAAAATGCTGGCCTTATCTACAGAACTGTTCTCGAGAAGTAAATAAGACAAGGGATGTGAAAGCGCTTTGTAAAGTGCAAAATTCCACATAGCATAAAATGTTATTTTTGGTGGGCTTGCCTGGCCTACTGTTTCCATGTTTAGGTACCTTGGGAGTTTCTAACACTTTGGCTCATACTCAATCCAAGCAAGGGTTCACTGCCAGCTGTTCCCCAATCTGTACTTCCAGCGAAACACCTTCACATGTGCTTTCCTAAGGGAGGGCCAGAGTTACAAGAAGAAACGTGTCTTTTACTAATATTTGGAAGTCTTATCCTATATTGATTTCCTAATTATTCTTCATCTCATAGAAACCATTATGGTCTCCACTATCAAATAATCCAACTTTAGCTTCCTCTACAGTTAACACTGAGATCTTTCCAAGACTCACTTGGCCTGGAGCAAGACAGCACCATGGTTTCTTTATTCGGTTGCTGCAAAGTCCCACAATTATTAAACAATCCTTTTTTGTTCCTCTTAATAGAGCCACCAGTTGTAACTACTTTCCTTTCTTCATCTCTGAGTTATCTTGGTTGTCATGATTGGAAACTCCTATTGTTATTATTTACATGAAAAATGCTGAGAGACCTTCCCCTGCCCTGTGCCTCCCCCAGCCTTAGGGAAACGAGAGTATTGAATGCCTAGCTTCTCATGTCCCCAAGGATCACTGTCGTCTGGGATACACGGTTGCCATGTTGTTCAAATCATTGCTCAGAGGATTCTTTCCAAATGGAATAATGAATGATCCAGGATTTATGATGTTTTTAAAATACAGTAGAGTGTTTTAGTTTCACATGGTAAATCATTAGATGTTTAGATGGGAATGCATTGTTGGGAGTTAGGCCTAAAATAAGTTCACAAAACATTCAACAAAATGGTGATTTTCATGAAATTTTTGTCTGGGACAGAGCCTGTCTGCTGGCTGCAGAAATGAGGGCTATGAGAAACAGGCTAACAAAAGAATCGCCGTCGCCAAAGCACACTTAAAACCCTTTCAAAGGAGATTTGCCATTTACTTATGGTGACGGTAGGAATTCCAGAATTTTAGCCTTTTCCACCTAGTGCTTTTTATTTCTAAATATAGTTGTGTTGTGAAGTTGAAAAAAATGATCTTTGAGTTACAGTATACCTTGACTAAACTAATTATATTTCAGCATGGATTCTCAGTTGCTCATCTTTGGGAAGCAGTATAGGATTTTATTAAAAACACATTCTAATGTAATAAATACCTGATTAAAAAAATATTTAGAATGATGCATATAATTCTACAGACCTAAAAGAGTGGGGAGATGAAGAGATTTGGAAGCACTGACAGTATTCTGTTGCAACTGGCTTCACCCCTTTAATCAGACCTTGACTGATACAAGATAAATAAAAGCAGAGGGATCACCTTTAGCCTTCTAAACATCCAATACCAATTTCCTGACTTTATGGACTTGAGTGTCTAATCCATAAGCCATGCCAAGGGTTTGATTTGTGGCAGAATTTCAGTGGGTGGGGAGTATAATATGTGGAATAATCTCCTCCCCTAGTAATTTCTTGGGCTTTAGGGAGCAGAGAACATAGAAAAAAAGAGAGAAGATAAAATAAATGAGGGAAGATATAATTGTCTCTCTCATTTTAAGAATTCTACCTAATTTCTACTTCCCAGGAGTATAGAATAAGTAGTTTTTTCTCCTTATTTAAAAAAAGAATTAATTTGGTTTTTCTAATTGGAACACTTTCTACCTGCTGATTACCAATTGGAGTCAGGATCATGAATAAAAGTTTTGAATTATAATTCAAGAGAATTATGTAGTTAAATAATTAAGTTATCAACAACAAAAAGAAAGTCTGGATGCTATGAAGAACAAATGGGGGCTGCTGGGCCTTTCTCCCAAACCCAACCCTGCAGATGTAATGCGAGCTACGAGGTGATGAACAGTCAGAAATGTTCAACAGCAGACGTGAGCATGATCTCAAGCAGTCAAATGGTGGGAGGGTCCAGATGTGAGGGAACAAGGCTAGAGAGGGTCAGGGACAACAAATGGGGGATCAGCTTGGCCTGTCTTCCTAGTTGTGCTTTTTCTTCTTCCTTACCTTGCTCTGAATGGGTCATTTCCTGCACAATGTAATAGTATCAGGAAAACTACAGTGCCAGCCAGAAAAATTTATTATCAGGACAGCAGCAGAAACTGGCTAGGGGTCAGGCAGTCAACAGTAAAATGCCCTGGTGGCTGGCCCACCCTTAATGGTCTCTGCTACTCCTTTCCAACGCAAGAGTTAGGCACAACTGCTCCTGAAAAGAATGGGCATAGTAATGCCTACAGCGGACCTACTGGTAGACTGCTTAGGGGAAAACGAAGAATAGTGGAAACCATGCTGCGAAACTGGGACACCCTTCCCTGGGGTTGTCCTGTCCACCCGCCTGGATAAGAACACAGTAAGCTCAACTCTCCACCTCTCCCCACTGTTAGACATCAATTGACAGCCCAGAGAATGTAATCAAGACCAAAGGGAACATCACCTGACATACAAGAAACTCAAGCACTGTGAAAGACAACCAACAGAGCAGTCTATGCCAGAGGAAGCAGATGTTGTAAAGTAGACAGAATAATAACTGAAATTAGGAAGGTGCTCTTAGGGATTGAATATGTTCTGAGAGCTGAACAAGGGTATTGGGAATGTGGAAAATGAACAAGTAGCTATGAATAAATGACTTGTAGACTTACACTGTAGCCAAAATAAAGCAACAGGGATCAGATTTACCCTCCTGCCTGGGAAAACCAACAAAAGAAAGAAAGAAAGAGAGAGAGAGAGAGAGAGAAAGAAAGAAAGAAAGAAAGAAAGAAAAGAAAGACCCAATGGTTTTCAAGAAAGTGGGCATCAGGCGATGAAGGGCAGCGATCCCTGAGAGATGGGGGCTGGACTGTGGACCCCATGACTGCTTGGGCATGCATCCTGGAGAGAGCTTCCCAGGCACGGTACAGGAGGGGGAACTGAGGTGGATCCCAGAGGACTGCCTGAGTTGAAAAAGAGCTAAGAGTCAGAGAGAAGAGGGTGACTAGAGTTCATAGGACAGAGAACCAGAGGAGAGAGCCACAAAGAGAGAAAACCCCAGAGATCTACAGGGGGTTTCCAATGAATATCCCAGAGAGTATTGATCAACATAGGCATGTGACAAAATTATTTGATCACAGAGAAAGAACCATGTAAAAGAATTAGAACAGTGTCCAGTCTTCACATAGGTCTCAGAATAATACTGGTTCCTACCAGCCAAACTGGAAAAAAACCACAGATCATGAGAAACTGAGTCGAGTATTCAGGGAGATCTTGCCTGAATAAAGGGTGATAATTACCCTACATTGATCTCTACTAGAGAACCACCCAACAAATTGTAAAGCAAAAGCCAAAAGGCTCAAATCATTTACAAGTAACTAAACTACATCCCAGAATAAAGTTCAAGATTTTTAGAAAACAAAAATATCCAGCACACACCAATGTAAAAAAGGTGTGCTCTAACTACACAACAATGTAAAATTCAATATGTGGCATTCAATCAAAATTACCAAGTCTACAAAAAGGCAAGATAATTAGATGCATAACGATAAGTATAATCAATTAATCAAATCTAATCCAGAACTGACAAAATGTTAGCATAGTGGATAAAGACATTGAAGCAGTTATTATAACTACATGTTTTAAAAGAACATATATCCTATATTCTATATGAGTATAGACATTAATGATATAAAAATATTCAAATAGAACTTCTGGAGATGAAAAATGCAGTGTTTAAGAGAAAAAATACACTAAAAAGGATTAATGGTAAATTAGACATTGTGAATGAAAGATTAATAAACTTGAAGGCAAGACAATAGAAACTATCTAAAAGGAAACACAGGAAGAAACAAAAATTTTTAGAAAATTAAAACAGCATTGGTGAGTTGTGGGGTATATTCAAGTAGCTTAATATATGGGTATTTAAAATACCCAAAGGGAAGCACAAAAATATTTGAAGAAATAACTACCAAAATATTTTAAACTTGGGGAAAACTATGAGCCCACAGATCCAAGAAGATCAATGAACCCTAGCATATTTTAAAAAATGATGCTGAGGCACATTATATTTAAATTACTCAAAAGCTATGATAAAGAGAAAATCTTAAGTGTAACCAAGAGAGAGACAGATGGATACACAGTCAGACACAGACATATTACATACAGAGGAACAAGAACCTAAGTAAATGGAGTGTTATTATTTGTCTGTAGGTCAGAAGACTCAATATTCTTAAGATGCCACTCACCCTCAAGTTTATCTATGGAGTCAGTGCAATCCCAATCAAAATGCCAGCAGATTTTTTAAAAAAGAAATTGAACTGAATTTAAAATGTATATGGTAATGCAAAAGATGTAGAATGGCATAAAGCAAATCAACAACAACAACAACAAAAAGCAAGACACAAAACACTTTGATGAAAAGAAACAAAATTGGAAGACTAACCCTACCTAATCTTAAGAATGATTATAAAGTTACAGGAATCAAAGCAGTGAGGAATTGGACTTATGATAGAAGATGGATCAATTTCTGAGAACAGAGCATCCCAAAATAAACTCACACATATAAACCCACAGAAGATGGATCTTTGACAAATCTGAAAAGGCCATGCATTTTAGAAAGAATATTCTTTCAATAAATGGTGCTGGAATAATTGCATAGGCAAAAAAAAAAAAAAAAAAAAGAAACACTTGAATCCATATTTAACACCGTATACAATAATTGACTCAAAATTAATCATAGACAATGTAAAATTTAAAACTGTGAAACTTCTAAAAGAAATCGTTAGAGTAAATAATTGTGACATTGTGCTAGGCAAAGATTTCTTTGATATGATACCAAAAAGATAATCCATAAAAGAACAAATTGATAAATTAGACTTTCTCAAAATTGAACATTTTTTAAAGTCACTGTTAAAAGAATGATAAAAAACAAGCCATGGGCTGGGAGAAAAACTTTGCGTAGCATATCTAATAAAAATACTTGTGTCTTTGATATGTAAAGAACTCTCAAATTCTGCAAGAAAATAAGCAACACAATTAAAAATGAGAAAAGATTTGAATACTTCACCAAAGAAGATGAAAAATAAGCACAGAAAAAGAAGCTTAACATCATTAAGCATTTGGAAAGTGCAAATTAAAATCATAATGAGATACTATATCTGATACCATATCTAGCAGACTAGTTAAAATTAAAAAGACTGATCACACTAAGTGTTGGGAAGGATGTAAAGGAATTGGAACACTCATACACTACTACTTGGGATTTTAAATGATGCAATGGAAAATAGTTTGGTAGTTTTTTAAAAAAAACATTAAACATCCATCTACTGTCTTATTCAGCCATTCTACTTTTAGGTATTTGCCCAAGACAAAAGGAAATATATTTTTATAAAAAGACTTGTAAATGAATGTTAATAAAAACTCTCTTCATAATAGCCAAAAATTAGAAAAAACCCACATGCAGATCAACAGCTGAATGGACAAACACATTGTGGGGACCCTGCAATGGAATACCACTCAGCAAGAAAAGAAACGTATGACTGATACTCAAAACAAATGGATGGGCTGGGCGCGGTGGCTCTCGCCCGTAATCCCAGCACTTTGGGAGGCCGAGGAGGGCAGATCAGGAGGTCAGGAGATCGAGAGCATCCTGGCTAACATGGTGAAACCCCGTCTCTACTAAAAAATACAAAAAATTAGCCTGGCGTGGTGGCAGGTGCCTGTAGTGCCAGCTACTCGGGAGGCTGAGGCAGGAGAATGGCGTGAACCCAGGAGGCGGAGCTTGCAGTGAGCCAAGATAGCGCCACTGCACTCCAGCCTGGGCGACAGAGCAAGACTCCGTCTCAAAAAAAAAAAAAAAAAAGGATGAAACTCAAAATAACTGCAGTCAAAAGAAGCCAGGCACAAAAGAGTATATTGTATAACTCTATTTATATAGCACTCTAAAAAGTGCAAAGTATTCTGTAGTGGCAGAAAACTCAACGATCCCACCTCCAGATATTCGTGCTCTTGTGTAATCGCCTCATGTTGGATGTGGGCTGGACCTAGTGATTCACTTTGAATCTTTGAATGGATAGACTTCAGCACACGTGGTGGGCTGTCTCTTAGGTTAGGTTAGGTTACATAAAGACCGTGGCTTCCATGTTGGGCTGTGTCTCTCACTCGCTTGCTCACTAGCTCTGAGGGGACCATGCTGCCATGTTGTGAACAGCCTTAGGGAAAGGCCCACGTGACAAGGAACTGATGTCTCTGTCACAGCTACATGAAGGAGCTGGGAATCAAATAATCATTGCAAGATGACTAGAGCACCAGTTGACACCTTGACTGCAGTCTTATTAGACAGTATACCTGCAGTACTCAAGAAAGCTATGATTGCATTTCTCATCCTTAGATACTGTGAGATAAAAAATGTGGGTTGTTTTAATCTGCTAAACTTTGGGATAAATTGTCACACAGCAATAGATAACAAATACACTATGCAAGGTGTGAATATGGATACAAGGAATGTTGTGCTTCTCATTTTGTACAGGGGAAGACATTAAAGATATAGATGTTGTGATTTAGACATTAATAAGAGTAATAAGCTGATATTAGGTTTTAACAATGTGTAGACAGCAGTAACAAAAATAAAATAAATAACTTTCAAAACAGTAGGATTAATATCTATACTCAAGGCAAGACAGAAAAAGAAAACCAAAAATAAAATTTATAAGTTAAAAATGTGCAATAAGATAAAACAAATTGCCTAATATTATAGTATTTGAATAAATATAAATGGTTTAAAATCATTGCTCAAAAGAAAAGAGACTCTCAGATTCTAAAACCAACAAAGGAGACTCGGAAATATGTCATTAGCAAGATTTATATTTAAAAGGATCCAGGAAGGCTGAAAATACAGCAAAGGGAAATAATATACCACACAAATGTGAAACTACGGGAAGGCAGAGTAGTAACTTTAATTTTGTGTAAAGTATAACTTTGTGAAAAATGTAAAAATGTAAAAAAAGTAGACGTGTTTTGTCTGGGACAGATAAGTGAAGGGGCAGAGAGAGGCAGAATGTGTTTGGGAAAAATCCTTACTCGTTAAAATAAAAGGAATGAAGAAAAGACAATCCTTTCATAAATCACAAACTGAGTGAATTGTAGGAAAATAGATCAATGAACAAAGTTTATTGGATTTATTAGTACATCTCTTTCAGAAAGTAATGGACAAGCAAACATGAAATAAGCAAACATGGCTACTTCCAGTAATGGTGCACCAGGTAGTTCAGACCAAAGCGTATGCTGAGAACAACTAGAAGACCAGACACACACACACACACACACACACCCCCTCTCTCTCTCACACACTCCTTGAAGAATCTGGAGAGTTAATGAGCTGGTGAAGAAGTCTTGCAGCAGGGCCTGGAGGACAATTGAGAGGAGCAGGTAACCCAGCATGGAGGCAACTGCAATCCCTGGGAAATTCTCTGATTCAGGAGGGAGAAGCTAGAGGCTGACTGGGGCGGGGGTAGAGAGCTGACAGCCCTATAGGGGTGGAGGCCCTGAAAGCCTACTCTTTAGGAGTGATCTAGCAAAGACGAATCAATTTCAAGTTAATTTTTGTGTATTGTGTGAAGTAAGGTTTGAAGTTTGTTTGTTGGTTTATTTATTTATTTATTTTAAGATGGAGTTTTGCTTTGTTGCCCAGGTTGGAGTGCAGTGGCGTGATCTCAGCTCACTGCAACCTCTGCCTTGTGGGTTCAAGTGATTATCCTGCCTCAGCCTCCCGAGCAGCTGTGATTACAGGCATGCACCAACTCACTTGGCTGATTTTGTTATTTTTAGTAGAGATGTGGTTTCACCTTGTTGGTCAGGCTGGTCTTGAACTCCTGACCTCGTGATCTGCCTGCCTTGGCCTCCCAAACTGCTGGCATTACAGGCGTGAGCCACCATGCCTGGCCTATTTATTTATTTTTTTGCATGTGGATATCTGGCATCATTTATTGAAAAGATGATTCTTGTTCCCAGTGAGTTTTCTTGGAAGTTTTGTGTAAAATCAATTGACCATATTTGTGTGGGTATATTTCTGACTCTATACTGTTCCATTGCTTTTTGTGTCTATGCTTATGCCAAAAATATATTATGTTGTTTTCTATAGATTTCTAGGTCTTGAAATCAGGTAATTTAAATGCTTCATCTTAGTTTACTTTCAAAACTATTTTGGCTATTCTAAATCTTCTGTAGTTCTATATAAGTTTTAGAACCAACATGTTAATTTCCATGTACAAGGGATTTGTACTGGTATTCCATTGAATCTATAGAGCAATTTGGTAAGAAATGACATCTGAGCAATTTCGAGTCTTCTGATACAAAAATATGATGTATCTTTCAATTTACTTAGATTAAAAATTTTCTCTTAGCAACATTTTACAGTTGTCAGCATTCATGTCATATATATACAGACACATATATATGCATACATATACATACATATGCATACATGTATCGGTAAGTGTTTAATCTTTTTATTGCCATTATAGTGGTTTTATTTTTTATTTATTTATTTATTTTTTTTTATTATACTTTAGGGTTTTAGGGTACAAGTGCACAATGTGCAGGTTTGTTACATATGTATCCATGTGCCATGTTGATTTCCTGCACCCATTAACTCGTCATTTAGCATTAGGTGTATCTCCTAATGCTGTCCCTCCCCCCTCCCCCCACCCCACAACAGTCCCCGGAGCGTGATGTTCCCCTTCCTGTGTCCATGAGTTCTCATTGTTCAATTCCCACCTATGAGTGAGAACATGCGGTGTTTGGTTTTTTGTCCTTGCGATAGTTTACTGAGAATGATGTTTTCCAGTTTCATCCATGTCCCTACAAAGGACATGAACTCATCATTTTTTATGGCTGCATAGTATTCCATGGTGTATATGTGCCACATTTTCTTAATCCAGTCTATCGTTGTTGGACATTTGGGTTGGTTCCAACTCTTTGCTATTGTGAATAGTGCCGCAATAAACATACGTGTGCATGTGTCTTTATAGCAGCATGATTTATAGTCCTTTGGGTATATACCCAGTAATGGGATGGCTGGGTCAAATGGTATTTCTAGTTCTAGATCCCTGAGGAATCGCCACACTGACTTCCACAATGGTTGAACTAGTTTACAGTCCCACCAACAGTGTAAAAGTGTTCCTGTTTCTCCACATCCTCTTCAGCACCTGTTGTTTCTTGATTTTTTAATGATGGCCATTCTAACTGGTGTGAGATGGTATCTCACTGTGGTTTTGATTTGCATTTCTCTGATGGCCAGTGATGAGGAGCATTTCTTCATGTGTTTTTTGGCTGCATAAATGTCTTCTTTTGAGAAGTGTCTGTTCATGTCCTCTGCCCACTTTTTGATGGGGTTGTTTGTTTTTTTCTTGTAAATTTGTTTGAGTTCATTGTAGATTCTGGATATTAGCCCTTTGTCAGATGAGTAGGTTGCAAAAATTTTCTCCCTTTCTGTAGGTTGCCTGTTCACTCTGACGATAGTTTCTTTTGCTGTGCAGAAGCTCTTTAGTTTAATGAGATCCCATTTGTCGATTTTGGCTTTTGTTGCCATTGCTTTTGGTGTTTTAGACATGAAGTCCTTGCCCACGCCTATGTCCTGAATGGTATTGCCTAGGTTTTCTTGTAGGATTTTAATGGTTTTAGGTCTAACATATAAGTCTTTAATCCATCTTGAATTAATTTTTGTATAAGGTGTAAGGAAGGGATCCAGTTGCAGCTTTCTACATATGGCTAGCCAGTTTTCCCAGCACCATTTATTAAATAGGGAATCCTTTCCCCAATCCTTGATGAACATTGATGCAAAAATCCTCAAGAAAATACTGGCAAACCGAATCCAGCAGCACATCAAAAAGCTTATCCACCATGATCAAGTGGGCTTCATCCCTGGGATGCAAGGCTGGTTCAACATACGCAAATCAATAAATGTAATCCAGCATATAAACAGAACCAAAGACAAAAACCACATGATTATCTCAATAGATGCAGAAAAGGCCTTTGACAAAATTCAACAACCCTTCATGCTAAAAACTCTCAATAAATTAGGTATTGATGGGACGTATCTCAAAATAATAAGAGCTATCTACGACAAACCCACAGCCAATATCATACTGAATGGGCAAAAACTGGAAGCATTCCCTCTGAAAACTGGCACAAGACAGGGATGCCCTCTCTCACCGCTCCTATTCAACATAGTGCTGGAAGTTCTGGCCAGAGCAATCAGGCAGGAGAAGGAAATAAAGGGTATTCAATTAGGAAAAGAGGAAGTCAAATTGTCCCTGTTTGCAGATGACATGATTGTATATCTAGAAAACCCCATTGTCTCAGCCCAAAATCTCCTTAAGCTGATTAGCAACTTCAGCAAAGTCTCAGGATACAAAATTAATGTACAAAAATCACAAGCATTCTTGTACACCAATAACAGACAAACAGAGAGCCAAATCATGAGTGAACTCCCATTCACAATTGCTTCAAAGAGAATAAAATACCTAGGAATCCAACTTCCAAGGGATGTGAAGGACCTCTTCAAGGAGAACTACAAACCACTGCTCAATGAAATAAAAGAGGATACAAACAAATGGAAGAACATTCCATGCTCATGGGTTGGAAGAATCAATATCGTGAAAATGGCCATACTGCCCAAGGTAATTTATAGATTCAATGCCATCCCCATCAAGCTACCAATGACTTTCTTCACAGAATTGGAAAAAACTACTTTAAAGTTCATATGGAACCAAAAAAGAGCCCGCATCGCCAAGTCAATCCTAAGCCAAAAGAACAAAGCTGGAGGCATCACGCTACCTGACTTTAAACTATACTACAAGGCTACAGTAACCAAAACAGCATGGTACTGGTACCACAACAGAGACATAGATCAATGGAACAGAACAGAGCCCTCAGAAATGATGCCACATAGCTACAACTATCTGATCTTTGACAAACCTGACAAAAACATTATAGTGGTTTTAATTTCCCATTGTTCATCACTGGTAATGGTGTCTTTGTATCCTGAAAACTTGCTTATCTCACTTATTCATTTAAAACCTTTTTGGTGGAGTTAATTTTTAAAGATGTCCTACCTAGACAATCATGTCATCTTCAAACAAATATAGTTCTTCCTACTCTTTTCCAAATAGTGTGCGTTTTATTTTTTTGTCTCGCAGAAATGCTTTGGTTAGGTCTTCAAATACAACGTTGAGTAGCAATGGCAAGTGTGGTCATCCTCCACAGGTTCTCAATCATAGGGAGAAAGACTTTCATGTTTTACTATTAAGATTGGCGTTAATCAATTTTAACAGTCTGGTGTATTAGTCAATCTGGTGTATTTTTGGCATAATGCTGCATGTTTTTCTAAAATTATTGTTTTAAATTCATCCCACAAATTTTGATATGTTGTGTTTTCATTTTCATTCAGTTCAAACTATTTTCTCATTCCCCCTATTCATTGTTTTTGCTTTTTTTTCAACTTTTACTTTAGATTCAGTGGGTACATGTTACCTAGGTATACTGTGTGACGCTAAGATTTGGGGTACAAATGATCTAGTCACCCAGATACTGAGCATAGTATCCGACAGTTAGTTGTCAATCCTTGTCCCCCTTCTTCACTCCTCCCTCTAGTAGTCCCCAGTGTCTATTTTTGCCATCTTTATGTCCACGAGTACTTAGTGTTTACCTCCCAGTTACAAGTGAGAATGTGGTATTTGGTTTTCTGTTCCAGGATTAATTTGCTTAGGATAATGGCCCCCAATTGCATCCATGTTGCTGCAAAGGACATAATTTCATTCTTTTTTTATGGCTGCATATTAATTCTTTTTGATACATACATTATTTAGATGTATGTTGTTAAATTTCTAAATATTTCAGTATGTCCCCAAATCTTTCTGTTAATATTTTATGTTAATTATTTTGCAATCAGAGGGAACACTTTATTGCAATCCTCTTAAATTTTATGAGGCTTGTTTAGAAGACTTGAACATGGTCTATTTGGTGAATATTCCATATGCCCTTGAAAAGAATCTTCTTCTGCTATTGTTGGATGGAGGGTTCTATAAATGTCAGTTAGGTCGAAATGCTTGACAGGGTTGTTTAAATCTTCTCTATCCTTACTGGTTTTATGTTTACTTGTCCTTGTCTGCTCTGGCTGCTATAACAAATTACCATAGACTAGATAACTTAAACAATAGCAATTTATTTTTCAGAGTTCTGGAGGCTGGGAAGTACAAGATCAAGATACCAGCAGATTTGGTTCCTGATGAGGGCTCTCTTCCTGGTGTGCAGATGGCTGTCTTCTTGCTGTGTCCTCACATAGAAGAGAGAGAGCTGTAGTCCCTTTCTCTTCTTATAAGGACACTAATCCCATCTAAACCTCTTCTAAACCTCATCACTTCTTGAAGGCCCCACCTTCTAAAGTGGGGGTGAGGGTTCCAACATACGAATTTGGCAGGGGGAAGGGCACAAGCATTCAGTACATCACACTCGTTCTGTCAAATAGAGAGAAAGGAAGGCTGAAATTTTCAACTGCAATTGTGAAGTTGTACATTTATCTTTTAATTGTTTCACCTTTTGTCGCATTTCTTTAAGCGTCGTTATTAGGTGTGTGCCTATTTAGGATTTTTTTATCCTTTTGGTTACCAATTTGTCATTTTGAAATATTTCCTTTTAGCCCTGGTCATACTTTGTGTTCTAAAATCAGCTTTGCCTGCTATTAATACAGCATCTCAAGCTGTACACGTGTGTGTGTGTGTGTGTGTGTGTGTGTGTGTGTGTGTGTGTGTGTTTGCATGGTACCTTTTTCCATCTGTTTTTTTGTATTTAAAGTGGACTTCTTGTAGACAGCATAATGACGGGTCTTGCTTTCTTTTATTCAACTTGACACCATCTATCTTTCAGCATTTATTGACATGCTTGGGTTAAATTTACCATCTTTGTTTTGTTTTGTTTGTCCTACCTGATCTTTGTTACCTTTTTTCCACTTCACATATAGTGTAAGGATCTTATGAGGCTTTCCTTCCGTAAATTCCTGCTCTCTGTTGTATAATGCTGGCATACATTTTTACTTCTACATATGCTACAAACCCCGCAATTTAGTGTTATTGTTTTTGTTCTTAATAGTCAATTCTCTGTATTTCTGCTGTAGTAAGGTATAACCAGTGTATAAAAACTATGCATATTTAGGCCGGGCACAGTGGCTCACGCCTGTAATCCCAGCACTTTGGGAGGCCGAGGCGGGTGGATCATGAGGTCAGGAGACCGAGACCATCCTGGCTAACACAGTGAAACCCCGTCTCTACTAAAAATGCAAAAAATTAGCTGGACGCAGTGGCGGGCTCCTGTAGTCCCAGCTACTCGGGAGGCTGAGGCAGGAGAATGGCGTGAACCTGGGAGGCGGAGCTTGCAGTGAGCCGAGATAGCACCACTGCACTCCAGCCTGGGAGCGAGAGTCCGTCTCAAAAAAAAAAATGCATATTTAAACTATGTGGTTTTGATAGGTTTGAATCATATATAAGACCATAAAACCATCACCATGACCAAGACAATGAAGATAGTCCACACTCCAGAGTTCCTTATGCCCCTTTGCAATTCACTTCTCTCTACCCTAATCCCATTCCTGGGCAATCAGTGGTCAGCTTTCTGTCACCATAGTTTAGTTTGCATTTTAAAGTATTTATTTAAATGGAATTAGCCACAATGAGTTCTTTTTAGTTTAGCTTCCTATACTCAGCTTAATATTTTAAGAGTCAACCTTGTTGTTATGTATGTTAAGGATTTATTGGTGAGTAATATTCCTTTATATTGATGAATAGTATTCCACTGTGGATAGAAAGAGTTTGTTTATTTACTTATCTGTTGATTAACATTTGAGTTGTTTCCAGTTTTGGTGTGTTGCAAATAAACCTGTTGTGAACATTTGTGTGCAAATTTTCCTGTGAAAATATACATTTATTACTATTGAGTAAAACTCAGAGAAGGAGGATTGGGTTATATGGTAAGTGCATGTTTAAACTTCTAGGAAATAAACAAAAGACAAAATATAGGGAACAACAACTTTTATTATTCTAGACATCAAGCAACAAAGAACACAGATCCCTGAGAGATGGGAAATAAACAGGGTAAGTCCTACAAGTACCCTCGCAAACAGCCTTATAAGAGTTTCCAGGTCAGGACACAGATGCAGGAAAGTCATACAGAACTCAGAAGACACCCTGATTTGAAGAGATGAAGCTAAAAATTTTAGAAGACCAAGGCTACTAGAGTTCATATTACAGAGTACCAAAGAGGAGACGGCTGTGAGAGAGAGAGAAGTGTGAAAATCTACTGAGGCCCTCCTCAATTATTTATATAAGTTTTGATCAGCATAAACATATGAGGAAAATACCAAAGGCTAGCACAAAAATGACACAAAATGATTAGAGGGAACAATGTCTGTGCTCCCACTAAGTTGCAAATAGTGCCTGTTTTTTCCCAGCCAGACTGGAAAATCTTATGACTCATGGGGCAATGGGTAGAATAGTCAGAAGGATCTTGCCTCAGTGAAGAACAGTTAGCCCCAGACTAAGCAATATCTTGGTCCCACTTAACAAATATTAAAAGCAAGATGCAGAAGTATCAAACTGTCTCCAAGTAACTTAGCTGTGTGCCAAGATAAAGATCAAGAATATATCTAGAAATATTAAAATACCTACTGCCAAGCAAGGTAAAATTCACAATAGTTGACATCCAATAAAAAGTTACCAGGCATACAAAGAAGCAAGAAAATATAATATATAAGGAGAACAAAAGTCAATCAATTTGAAATTGACTGATTACTGACACAGATATTGTAATTAACCAACAAAGACATTAAAGCAGTTATTATGACTGTATTCATATGCTCAAAAACTTAAGTAGAAGTAGTGAAGATATGAAAGAAGACCTGAAGTAACTATGTAGAGATTTTAAAAATACAGTGTCTGAGATAAAAAATACTCTGGAAGGGATTAATAGCAGATTAGATATTGCAGAAGAAAAGAGTAGGCAACCTGAAGACATAACAATAATAACTATAAAAAATACAGAGAAAGAAGGATCTTAGAAAATGAACAGAACATCAATGAACTGTTGAACAGCTTGAACCACTTCAATCACACACACACACACACACACACATACACACAAACACACACCCCCCAAAGGGAAGAAAGGATGGAACAGAAAACATGTTTGAAGAAATAATGACAAAAACTTTCCAAATTTGATTAAAACCCTGAACCTACACATCCAAGAAGTTTGGCAAACCCCAAGCACAAGAATATAAACAAACTGTACAGAAGCACGTCATAATCTAATTTCTCAAATTCAATTAGAAAAATCAATAAATACATTCAATTAGCAATCATAAATTTTGCAGAAACAAAGTAATGCAAAATTATAAAGCAGTGAGTGGAAAAATGCAGGTTATATAGCAAGGAAAATATATGGGAATGGCAGCTGACTTCTTGTTGAAGACAGTGCAATGGAGAAGACAGTGGAATGGCATCATGAAAATACTAAAAGAAAAACTTCTTGACTTAGAATTATATATCTTGTGAAAACATCTTTCAAAACCAAAGATAAAAATAAATACTTTTTTAGACATACAAAAATAACAATGTATGGGGAGTTTGATAATGTGTGTAAGAGAAAACATAGATGGTAATGATATCACAAAGGTTGAGAGGAGAGAAATGGAAGCATACTATTTTAAGCTTCTTATTTCATAGGCTACATGGTATGAATAACTTGAAGGTATACTGTGATGAGTTAAAGATATATATTATAAACCCAAATCCAGCCCCACCCACAAAATCCCCCCAAAACAATTTAACAACTAATCCAACAAAGAAAATAAAAGGATTACTAAAAAAGGCTCAATCCAAAAGAAGGGAAAAAGTAACATGAAACAGATGATCTAAATATAAAACACTTAAGATGGTATGAATATATTCATACCCATTCATGACATTCATGAATATATTTCATGTCATGTTAAACATTAATGAACTAAACACTTCAAATAAAGGCAGAGTTTCTCAATGGGTTAAAAAATAAAATAGCAGCCAACTATATGTTGCTTACAAGTGACATATTTACATATAAGGAGACAGAATGGTTAAAAGTAAAGAGATGGGAAAAGATATATTTTTCAAATACTAACCCTGTAATTTCCAAGTGGTGCACTGATGTGTCCTGTGTTGCCATAGCCAACTCAGGATTACATGGAATATTTAAAACATTGTAAGAAAACCTAGCAAATCCGTTGTATGCCACACAAACCATAAGCTTTTGGAAGTTTGTAGTTTCAATGTTAGATTTCTTTTGATGATGTTGTGTCATTGCAAAGTTGATCTTTCATCAGTTGATGAAAGAGCAAATACTGTGGCCGTAAACAAAGGGGTGGTGTCTGATCTGATTCCAAGTTCTGAGAAGTTGTACAGTGCCCAATAAGTGCCGAGTTCTTAGGACAGAAATATTTATCAGTTGTTTGGACCTGTTTGATAAAACTATTGGGTTTTATTTTTGTCTTGGGCCCTCCTGACAGAATTACTGAGATGCTATGGGTGCCATGAATAGGGAACACTTGGGAACCTCTAAACTAAATTTCTAAAAGTGGTATTGTTCCAGTAATATTAAAGTGGAGATTAATTTCAGAAGTGTTACTAGAGATAAACAGGAATGCTTCAAAATAAAAAAAAGGCTGAAGTCACACAGAAGATATAACAATTCTAACAGCCTCAAATTCTAGTAAGCACAAACTGACATGGAGATTACATGGAGTAAAAGAGCCAAAGTCATAATTATAATGGACATTTAAAAAACATGTCTCTCTTAATTATCTGATAAAATGACTTAATAAATTTTAAAAAGGCTTGTGTTTGTTGTAAAATTGATGCTATGGTTTGAATGTTGGTTTTCTCTCCCAAATTCATGTTGAAACTTAATCCCAAATGTAACAGAATTGAAAGGTGTGGCCTCTAGAAGGTAACTGAGTCATGACATCTTCACCCTCATGAATGGGATTAGGTGCCCTTATAAGAGGACTTGGCAGAGAAATTCAGGTCTTTTCACCCATTCTGTCCCTTCTGCCACGTGAGGACACAGCATTCCTCCCTCCAGAGGACACAGCAGCAGGGCACTGTCACAGCAGAGAGCAGCCCTTATCAGACACTGCACCTGCTGGGGCCTTGATCTTGTACTTCTCAGACTCCAGCACTGTGAGAAACACATTTCTGTTCCTTATGAACTACACAGTCTCAGGTATTTTGTCATGGCAGCACAAATGGAGTAAGATAATCAATAAAGATTAAACATGTCAACAATGAGAAAACTTTATCTTATGGATATATTTTTAAACACTGCACGCAATAATAACTGTAGAACACAAGTTATTTTCAAACACATGCAAAACATTTATAAAAGTTGATGTATTATGGCCACAAAGCAAGCACATATCAACAGATTTCAATAAACTAAAATAAAAGAGTGTATATTTTGAACATAATTTACTTAAACTGAATACCAGTAATAATAGGACAACTAAGAAACAAGAACAAAGACAAAAAGATTCCTATGAGAACTAAGACATAAACTTCTAAATAATTATGGGTGCAAAGAAAAGTGATGGTGGAAATTAGAAAATACACTGAACCAAATGATAATAAAAATGTAGCATATCACCTCCTGTAGGGTTCAGTTAAAATTTCAGTTTCTTACTTAGAAGAAAATGTATGGGTTATGTGCACTTTAAAAAAAGAAAAAAGCATAAAATCAGTGTGTTAAGAATCTATCTTAATCAACTGGATGACAACAGCAAATTAAACTCAAGGAAAATAGAATGATAAAAAAGCACAAATTAATAAGCTTAAAAATGTGCAAAAGAGAGGATCAAAAAGAGGCATAATTTGGATCTTTGTAAAGACTGAGAAAATTAGTAAACTTTGGGAAAGATTAACTAGAGGAAAGAGAAAAGAAGTAGTTAACCAGTGTCTAGAATGAAGGATTCACCTCTCTAGATCTTTTAGACATTAACAACAAAATAAAAGTGTTTTTTCTTTTTTCTTTTCTTTTTTCTTTTTCTTTTTTTTTTTTTTTGAGATGGTGTCTCTCTCTGTCGCCCAGGCTAAAGTGCAGCGGCATGATCTTGGCTCGCTGCAATCTCTGGCTCCCGGGTTCAAGCGATTCTCCTGCTTCAGCCTCCTGAGTAGCTGAGACTACAGGCATGCACCACCACACCCGGCTAATTTTTTTGTATTTTTAATAGAGACGGGATTTCACCATGTTGGCCAGGCTGGTCTCAAACTCCTGACCTCAAATGATCTGCCCACCTTGGCCTCTGTAAGTACTGGGACTACAGGCATGAGCAGAAGTGTTTTTAAGAACCTTTATGTCAGTAAATTGTAAAACCAGATGAAATGAAACTAAAACTTAACAAAAATTGACCCCAAAAGAAATATAAGAATAATTCTATGAGTATTAAAGAAATTTAATTAAGAAAAAGTTTAAAAATTTTTCCTCAGAGAAACCGCTTGGATGGTTACTTAAGGCTGGTAAATTCTACCAGATACTTAAGGAGAGAATAATGTCGCTATGGCACCAGCTCCTCTAAGGAGCAGGAAAACTGGGAACACTTCCCACTTTCTAGTAGCGTGACCTTGAGCGAATTACTTATCTTTATGTGTCTCCATTTCCTCATTTGTAAAATAGGATAATAATAATTATCCTATTGGGTCGTTATGAAGAGTAAATGACTTAATAGTTGAGATGGTTCCTGGCACATGGTAAGCCTGTATAAATTCTGCTAAACAAACTAAATTGTCATAATAACAACAAGATCGATCCACTAATATTTCTCAGTTCTGCCTGTGTCCCAGGGGCCATGCAGAGCATTTTATGTACAGTACTTAGTTCCCGCTGAGGTAAGTGTTGTGAGGCAAATCGAGATCAGAAACTGACTTAGACACTGTATTTTCATTTCTCAGCTTGGGGCGCCCTGAACCCACCCCACTTAATTTGTAAAGCTGAACTTCCCACGAACATAGGAAGACAAGTCTCTGATTCAGCATCCTTGGGGGAGTAGGTTTTACTCTTCAAAGCCACGTCAGAGAAATCTTCTCACTCCCCTTCACCAGCAGGTGTGTCCTCGTCTGTACGTTCCCGGAATGTGTTGCCTTTGAGCTGATCCTCCAGTTGGCTGACCCCCAAGACCCTTCTCCGCCTTTTAGTCCCTGCACTGTCCATGGAGGGCTACACTGTGACCATAGCACGAGGAACCTCCTGCCCACTGGTTGGGCTCTGGTTGGGTTTAGCCAGTGGAAGCCCTGGGCAGGAGATCAGAGGGCAAGAGGAGGAATGACTCATAGCCCGTCTTGCTCCGCCCATCCATGCCCCAGTGGGCACTATGAACCGTGTCCACTGCGTTTTCTGCTGGATGGGTGGCCCTCCTCCTGTGGCTCCAACTGGGACTGAGGTCTCCTCTGCTCAGGGGCTTCCAACAGTTGCCAGCCCCTCAGCCCTTCCCATTCCTCTGTTCATAACTTCCTCCTTGAATTTACAGTAAAATCCTAGCCAGGGAAGGATCCTGATGGACATGCTCAGCCTTGTGTGGGTGTCCCCTTTATTCGGAGCACAGTGCCTCTTCCAGCCCCAGCATCAGAGGTGGCTTCACACACTGCCTTTCAGCCCCTCTTCGCTTGGTTCCCTGAAGATTTCTTACTTTCCTATTAGTTCAGCTACGGATTAAAAGGACCTATGCTTCATTTCATCCAGAATTTCCAGATGTCTTAGGCTGAAGTTTTATCAGATCTAGTCCACCATATTACTGAAAATCAAATGGAGTCTAGTGAATTACAAATATTATAATGGTAGAACAATTCTGCTCAAACAAAATCCTATACAAATTCTTAACATATAAAGTAGGGAAAAGTGTGATGTCTCTGTTGCAATACAAGTGGCTTTGCCTCAATTTTTCTGTCTCTCCCTATTTTCCTAATGATGAAGTTGTGGTGAAATTATGACTAGAACTCCATGAAGCTCAGTTTGAAACCCAGTTGTCTACCTCAATTCCTTCTTTTATTAACATATATAATAAGTTATTTGCCTTCAAATAACTGTTGGTGTACTCGAGGTTCTCCAGAGAGATAGATAGAACTGATAAGATAGATGGATAGGTAGATAGATGATAGGTAGACAGATGATAGGTGATAGATAGATATATGATTGATAGATAGGTGAATGAGAGGGCATTTCTTAGGGGAATTGGCTCAAGTGATTATGAAGGTTGAGGAGTCCCACAACAGGCTGTCTGTAAGCTGGAGATCCTGGGGTGCTGGTAGCCTGGCCCAACCCAAGTCTTGAAGCCTCAGAACCAGGGAAGCTGAGAATGTAATTCTCAGTGCAAGACTAAAGGCCTGTGAAACTGGGGGGCCACTGGGGCAAGTCCTGGGGTCCAAAGGCCGGCTGCCTGGGGTTGTCGTCCAAGGACAGGAGAAGAGGGTATCCCAGCTCAGCAGGCAGATCAACACATTTGCCTTTTCTCTGTTTTTGTTCCCTCCAGGACCCCAGCAGATTGGATGGTGCCCACCCAAACCAAGGGCAGATCTTTCCCACTCTGTCCACTCAGACACACATGCTGATCTCCTCTGGAAGCAACCTCGTAGACACTCCCAAAATAATGCTTTACCAGGTTCCCAGGTATTCCTGAATCCAGCCAAGTTCACACCTAAAATTAACTATCACAGTCAGTTAATGATAGATTTAAAAAGAACCCAGTTCTCTTAATTGCTAATAGAAAGCATTTTTCATTACATTGGATTATCGTTATAAAACATGAGACAGTAAAGACAGCAAATAAGAAAAATTTACAGGTACGAATGAATTAGATTTTTTGGCCTAAATGTTAGAACCATGGATCATTTGATCTCTTTCACGTGTATGCCCAGGATTTGAAATTAATTTAAGGATCAGTTCCAAGTTGGTGGCTTGAATGCCCCACATTTTTCCTACATCAAGTGAAAAATCTCTTTTCCTGTTACATGTCTGTGATGGTGAATATTGAGTGTCAGCTTGATTGGATTGAAGGACTCAAAGTATTGTTCCTGGATGTGTCTGTGAGGGTGTTGCCAACAGAGATTACCATTTGAGTCAGTGGACTGGGAGAAGCAGACCTACCCTCAATCTGGGTGGGCACCATCTAATCAGCTGCCAGCACTGCTCGGATAAAGCAGGCAGAGGAACTTGGAAGGACTAGACTGGCTGAATCTTCTGGCCTCCATCTTTCTCCTGTGGGGGATGCTTCCTGCCCTGGAACATTGGACTCCAAGCTTTTCAGCTTTTAGACACTTGGACTTATACCACCAGTGATTTGCCAGGGGCTCTTGGGCCTTTGGCCACAGACTGAAGGCTGCACTATTGATTTCCCTGCTTTTGAGATTTTGGGACCCTGACTGGCTTCCTGCCTCCCCAGCTTGCAGACGGCCTATTGTGGGACTTCACCTTGTGATTATGTGAGTCAATACTCCTAATAAACTCCCTTTCATCTACATATCTATCTTATTAGTCCTGTCCCTCTAGAGAACTCTGAGCAATACAATATCTTCAGCCTTGGGCACTGGCTTATGATTTAGTGGAGTGATAAGTTATTGAGCATGGTCATTATTCTCTAGGAAGAAGCTTCTAGTGTCCAGATTGATATTCTGTTTCTTTACAAACTGTATATTCTAGAGGTATAGATGACAAGCTTGAAGGAAAATAGGTCAACAGTACTTAAGATAAGTAATAGTTTAATCAATTTTAAGATAGTTTCTGATGGCTAATGTGTAATGGTAATATATTACTTTTAAAATTTCCCTTTAAAGTGCTGTAGACATTTAGAAACTCTATTGTATAAATTCCCTTTCAGAGATGCAAATACTCATTTTATCTCTCCTCAATAGTTATGTCTATTAAAATAGGCCATCATAGAGTTTTCGTATTTTCTATAATTTTTGTTGTGAACTTAGGACTTGGGAAAAGTCCCATATTACAATATGGATTCAGGAAAAGTTGGTGTGAATTTAAACAGGGAACTCACTGGGAATAAAAAAAAATATAGAATCAGGTTTAAAAATTATCGGTCACATTATCATCGTTCACTTCATGAGTACTAGGTCCATGAAAACAAGGTAGGTCATCTCTACATTTCCCAGGATATACAAATCCACCAGGTGCCTCTAGAGCAACAGCAAAAAGCAACCAATCAGAGTTACTTTCAATTTCCCATCTGCAGCGCTGAAAAGGCTGGGGTTTGCAAAGGGAGTGGCTTCTGGTCCTTTTGTTACTTAGGCGTGGAAAGTTAGGGTTTTCCTTTTAATTTAGTTCTAGGAAGTTGGTGGGAGATGGCCTTAGGTTCCCTGCCTCCAGACCCTATTCTCCTGCCTCAATATTACCCCCAATACAATAAAAATGTTTTAAAGCAAAAGAAGGCTCAATAGATGTTAGCATTTCTGCACCCAGCATCAGAGAGACTATAGGAAGTCGGGGCCACATGGGCTGACAGACCTGAAGAATGAGGAGGGACCAGGTGCAGGGGTCTCAGCATGTCCCCAGGTGGGTGCCTCTAAAGGAGAGGGAAGCAGAAGGTCAGCTGGAACTCAGAATGCTTGGGATTTGTGAGGCCACAGAAGCTGCTCAGAAAATGGCAGAACCAAGGGTAAGAGAAGACATCTTTGAGGAGATGGGTGACAAAATTCTCAGTTAATATGTGGGGAAACTGGACATTAGCTAGACCAGAGCAACAGAACTGATGAGCAGCCCCATAGCCAGGCATCAGTCTCAAAGGAAATACTTTTGTTAACAGTCATAAAAGCAGTGGTTGGTGGAACTGACAAGAATTCTTGACAATTAGTGCTTAGTCATGATAGTACTATGCCCACACAAAGAAAAAAGGGAGCTCCAAGTTTTTAAAATTAATTTATACACAATAAAGAATTACATACATAGTTTGTATGTAATATACCCATAATAGAGCGCTAGTGACTTCAATCTCTAAAGAATTGGAAAGGCTCAGAAATTCTTTCCCCCTCCCCACCAAAAAACCCTATCTACTGCCTTTCTTCCACTAAAGCAATCTATTTTTAGGCTACAGCAGAGGAAAAAATGACTATCACTTTTGAAGTTCAGAGGATTTTAAAAAAAATTATTGGTGCCATCATCCTAATTTCTACTATTTTTTTCCAGCAGCCATGGTATTGCAGCTGTATTTTTGGTTTAAAAAAGCCTTGTGGGCGAGTCTAGAAATCTCGTCACCATTTATAACATTGGTTTTATGGGAAAATGTTTTTAAATTAAAGTAACTGAATTAAAAATAAAGTGTTGAGATGAAAACAATTTTTAATAAGGGGATTTCATGCTTATGCAAGCATATTTTTATACAATAAAAGCAACTATACAGTCTTGGCCAGTGGCTTATAAATAAAGCACATAATTCTTATTATTGTGGTTATTTACATGTGGCTAATTATATTACTTACATTTAAATATCCCATCAAATGATCTGTATTCATCTCTCTGTGCCTTTGAGCTCAAACTATTATTCTCCAGCAGGTGATAGGCAGAGAGTGGAATGAGATGCCACCAGGTTGGTTATGTAAGGCCCAGCCAAAGTCTAAAAGGTAGGAATAAAATCAAAATTACTTTTGCATGAGTTGGCCACTTTTTAAGTTGTACCAGTGAGGATGATGGAGTGGATAAAACTCTTGAAACTGTAGAGGGTCTAACCCAGCCCGTCTCGCCCCGCCCTGCAGCCCCGTCACCATATCACAGTACCTCTTTCCCACTCCCATGCCCACATAGACGGCTCTTGATTTTAATGATGGACCCTTTAAGTGTACATAAAATAACTAATGGAACAATGGATTCCAACATCGATCAGTTTGGTAATGGGAATGAGACATCAACAAGCTCATTATAATGCTCTATCCTCAATTATTCTTTTAGATCCTCTTTATTTTCTTTTAATGTTTCATGGCAAGCTAAAGAGCTAAGAAATTGCAAATGTGGAACAGCACATAATTCTTTTTATTATTTTAATTAAATAACACTCTCTGTGATATGTCATGGTAATTATCCCTTCCCCCTACTCTTCTTTTCCTGTTAATTTAGTTCCTAAATTCATTTCTGAACTATGGACTTTAATAGAGTTGTTTTAATGAGGTCTTTAAAAATGCGAGTGTTGTTGATAAGCTTGCTTTTAAGATTCATCTTGAATGTGACATACATCTCAGGTAATTTAAAGGTAATTTAATGAGAGGCCCAACATTTCGTGTGAAATAATTAGGAAAATAATGGAACTATTTAGTAGTAATCTAAGCCTTAGCGATTTCCTTGAAGTATTGGTCTCTATTCTATTGTGATCTTGTCTAATTTGATTTCTTGTCTTTACTCTGATCCACCAGCTATGATCCAAACGTTTTGTAAGTTGTCAGTTTATGTTGTCCTGAGAGTACAGCCCCGGTGCAGGGGAATTGCCACAGACACCAATCCCGAGGCAGATTAGGGACGTTGGCAAACCCCGTCTTTTCCTTAGGCTGCTGCAGACTCTGCATGTCTCCTTGTGTGATGCCACAACTTCTTAAAGATTATATTTCTGATATTTTAATTCAGGTAGAAAAAAAGGGAGTTATTTTGAACACAGAACTTACATATCCTAGAAGAAATAAGCCATTGAAATCATATTTCAATATCTGTGACTTAAAATCTCTAACACTGGGCCAACAGAGCATATGTTCAGGAATGTCGTGGTCACTCTCCGAGTCATGTCAGCCTGAAGGTTCAGGGCCGTCCCCTAACCCAGCCCTGAGGGGATCCATCAGCCATGCTTGTTGATTTCTTTTCTCTATTTGTCCATTAGGCTCCATCTCTATTTCCAGCATATGGGAGATATCTTCACCTTGATCCTTCCAAAGTGGTTTTATTATGTTGCTGCCCTTTTCCAAAGGGAGGAGGGTCTGGAGCAGTGGGAAAGGCTCCCAGGAAGCATTGTCTCTTGTCCTGATGCGGAGGCCTTCCCAGGTGGCAGATTGTCAAGCAAGGGAAGGAATGGCTTGGTTTGAGGCAGGATCCAGTCTCCTCTGAATTCACCAACCCCGTTGTTCACTCCCCTTGGTATTAATTTAGTTTAAGGCTCTTTGCACAAATCTCTAGCCTGCAGCTCAGTGAGTTTTAGGTGTGTCCACACCCATCCCCGTAAAGCCTCCCCATGCTTCTTCCTTTCAGTGACCCCCATAGTAAGCCTCATCCCACTGGTCATGAGCTTGTATTTTGCTTAATTTGTTATTGCTTCTATAGCCCTCATAGTACCTTGCATATAATATTTAGTCATGTTACTCTGTAAAGGGAGGAAGGATGCAACATGCATCACTTTTGATGAAATGTCAATGTCCAAATACAGGTCTCTGGTCTTGGGTCTCACCCAAGTCCAGAGATTTTTGTTTCTAGGGGTATCGTTTATTTTATATTTGTCTTTTGTTATAAAAATGTACTTGTGCTTTGAAGGCCTTTTATTTTGAATTTTTTAAATATTAAATTCAAAGCAAACTAATATTTACCACTGTTCATTAAAACTAAATTACCTGTCGTGAATCACAAATTCAACCTTTTCACCCAGCAGTCATCTTGAAGAGTGAGATGCCACACGTTTCTGTTATAAGGGTAACTTCCATAAGCCCACTGTGTTTAGTGCAAAGGAAGAAGCTGAATGATGTTAAATGTAATTCATGATTTACCAGTAATCAGTGAAATCACAGTTTAAAATGTTCATTTATTTCACATTTACAGCTGAAAGTGGGGGAGAAAGAGATACTGGTTTCTCCGCTCCTGAAATCACCTGCCCAGTTTTTTGA
Organism: Symphalangus syndactylus; assembly: GCF_028878055.3. Classification (NCBI taxonomy): domain Eukaryota; kingdom Metazoa; phylum Chordata; class Mammalia; order Primates; family Hylobatidae; genus Symphalangus; species Symphalangus syndactylus. The sequence continues at coordinate 145,775,061 of NC_072428.2, read as the reverse complement.
GACAGAGTCTCGCTTTGTTGCCAGGCTGGAGTGCAGTGGCGCAATCTTGGCTCACTGCAACCTCTGCCTCTCGGGTTCAAGCAATTCTCCTGCCTCAGCCTTCTGAGTAGCTGGGACTACAGGTGTGCGCCACCAGACCAGCTACTTTTTATATTTTTAGTAGAGACGAGGTTTCACCATGCTGGCCAGGATGGTCTTGATCTCTTGACCTCGTGATCCTCCTGCGTCCGCATCCTAAAGTGCTAGGATTACTGGCATGAGCCACTGCGCCGGGCTGTGTTCTTGTATTATGATCTTTGCATAAGCAACAGTGCCTAACTCAGTAACCTGTGGACAGAGTAGAATTCACAAATGCTTGCTGACTTTTGAAAAAGAAGGTAACTGCAGACATAATGAGGTCTCTCCCTTGCAAGAGACCTGTGAGGGGTACATGAGGCCAGAAATTATGGCTACCCTTTTCCTACTTGTTTTGCCTTAACTTTTATGGACTCCACCAGCTAAGATTTCAAGATGGAGAAGTGACCAGACCTCAGGATTCTGCATTCCCTTGCTCTTCTTACCCTTCACAGTTGAACACTTTTGCCATTTCTTCCCCCAGTTTTGGATGGCACAGAAGCTGAGTGGACACCCATTTTTCTAAGCAGATTTTTTTTGTTGGTTTTGCCACTACCTTTTTAAAAGAAAGGGCTAGGGGTGTGTCTCAACAACATTCTTGGAAAGAAAATTAACAACAGTCACAAGCTACAGAGATGGTCAGTGGCTGTGATAGTGGCAGGAGGCAGACAGATCCTAAGCAGGCAGGGGCAGGTCCCGGGGAAACCTGACCTCCAAACCAAAAACAGTTCAAAGCCTGAAAACCCAGCCACAAGTTTCAGATAAATCCACAAATGAGATTGAGAACCTCTCTCCCCATTTGGTGTGCTTTCCTCTGATTGATTCCCATCCTTCACCTATTTTACATATATCTACCCTTCCCTAATTAGTTTTTTACACTGTCATTCCCATCTTTGAGTGGTGCCTTTTTTGTAGCCTTTTTGCATACTCACAAACTAATCAGCACGTACTCCCCCATTCTGGCCCCAGAAAAGACCTGGACTGAGCCACACTTGGGGACCCCCTGCCTTCTGGTAGGGGGTACTGCCCAACTTGGGTCCCCTCTCCGCTGAGAGCTGTTTTGTGGGTAAATAAAACTCTGTGCCTTGCTCAACTGCCAGCTGTAAGCATAACCTCATTCTTGGATGTAGGACAAGAATTCGGGACCTGCTAAAAGCAGGTATGAAAAAGGCTGTAACACGGTAGCTCTCCACCTTCTGCCAGTGCCAGGGAGCCACCCCACATGACAGGAAGCAGCAACAGAGCCGGGCCAGCCCCAGAGCCATGGACCAGAGCGGGGCAGGGGAACTGAATGAGCTGTAACATAAATGGGCCCAGTGGGTGGGGTACCTCCAGCAGTGAGCCTGGGGCTGAGCAAGGCCTGGGCAGGGGCGTCACCAGCAATGGAGGCCTCCAGTTGGTGAAATGACACCGGAAAATCCTGTGTCAGCTGGACTGGCACTAGAAAACGGTCAGTCCTGGAGTATCCCCCTGGGCCATATCTGTCTCCCAGGGCCAGGGATGGCTTAGGAGTCTTAAAGATGACTTAATGTATGTTTCCAAGATCTGCTTTTGTCTGAATGTTCTCAGTAGTAAGTGGAAAGTTATAGCACTGGTGTGGATTAATATTCAAAACCAACTACACTGCCCTGATTCATGGAGTGATTGTTCATCTTGTTCTCAGAAATCCTGTGGATACAATCGAAAGCAATCTCACAATGTGTCCCATTCTATTGATGCTGTTGTTGTTCAGTTTTCTTGTTACTTTTATGATGTCTTGGATTAAAATGAATCCTAGCAGAAAGTGAACCAGTCTTGCTTCAGCTTCGAGAACTCAAGAGGAAGCATCAGGACTTTTTGTCAGGGAAACCGTATCCCATCTATAAAGTGGATCATTCCTGCCATCCTTCTTCTCATCTATACATTAAGCTCTGCAAGATCCCAAATTGACTTTGACTCAACTTATTTCTTGTAACCACATCATTTTAAAGGTTAATATCATTGGCCAGATCCTCATGGGATAAATTAATGAGATGGTAATCACCTTGCACAAATTTTTGGCTAAAAATGAAGTCCTACACAAAAGTAAAACAAAACAATTCACATTCCAACTCTAAGACTTCTTAGCTGTGTGTACACAAAAGTATTATTTTACATTTTGGTGACCCAGATTTTCCATCTATAAAATGAGGATACTATTAGGACTCACCTCCTAGATTTTTGTGTGAATCAATAAGTTCACAAATGCTTTAGACAATCCTAGCTTGTAGTAAGCACTCAAGAAATATTAGCTATTGTCATTATCACTGTTATTTATTAACTAAATAGAAATACAAAATCTACAGACAATAGTGCATGACAATGGGCTAGCCATGTCAAATTTGAACCTAATTGGCCTTGAGCATACCTTGTAGATAGGATCATCTCAACCAACTCCTGAATGGGCTTCCCCGGGGTACGCCCTACTATCTTCAAATAATTAAATGGAACAATTGTTCTCAGTATCTTTTCTGTTATGGCCAATTTTCTGTCCTAACCAAGAAGAATCCATATAAATAGAGACAAAGAGTATTCTAAAATTTGTCTGCTTGCTCTCCCTGCCCCCAAATTATTTGATGCCACACAAAGCTGGAAGTAGTTTTTACTATTTTCATTTATCAAATTCTACACACTGCAAGATAGAAAAACAGGACTCAGAGGGTAAAAGAATGGGAGAAAGTGAAGGATGTGGAAGAGAGAAAGGAATGGGATCTGTGCCCAAGATACACTCACTGGCCATTCACAGATTCTCCCCCTTTTTCCCTCCTTCACATCCCAACCCCAACTGAATCCTCCACATAAGCTACAGCTCTAACAGTAAAGCACTCATTGGTCTCTTCCTAGATGAGAAGTTCTGCCATGGTCAAAATACAACCAATTCTGCTTACTTTATTATTTTGTTGTTTACATTTGTGACTTAGACAATGTTTAGAATGTCACAATTTGAAATTACTGGGTAAGTGGCAGATTTAAGATATTTTCAGCTGACCACATATTTTCTTGTGCGTAAATTAACCCGGATATTTGGTTGGATGTGCAAGTGTCTTTAGACATGTCAATTCCAAGGAAGTTCCAAAGAACTATTCTCTTTCAGAAGAGTTATGTGGCTTATGTTGTGTTTCTAAGGCGCTGGTCTTTCGGTAGGCTGCTGCAGGCTAAAGATGTGATAAACCTTTTCCATTGATCTTTTTATTCTGCAACCCATAAAAGAAAATGCTAGACTCTCCCATTCATTCCTTTCTCCTTCTCCCATCCCTCCTCCCCATCTGCCCCCAGCCTCTCATGTGTGGTCATTAGAAGCAAACAGAGGACCACACTTCTACCTTTTAATTGGGTGTTTAACGGGACAGTGTTTGAAAGCAATTAATGGGGAAAAACATTTTTGTCCTGTTTTATCAATTGGTCTTCAAGAAAAATGCCTACCCAAGGTAATGATTCCGTGTGAGCCAGGAAACTGTTGTCCTTTTCAGTTTTTCCCATGTCACAATTTATTCATTTAATTCAGCTCTCCAAAATCGCCGCAGTGCCAATTATCTCTCTGTGTGTGGAAAATGAGTTCGGCCTACTTGAGTTTTTCCTTCATCTGATGCCTGCTTTTGGCTTTTCTTCTGTGCCTGAGTCATGTGCGATGCGAAGAAAAGGAGAGGATCTTCAGAAATATGTGAAGTGGTTAAAGTGGCTTCTTGGTACCTGCGAAGAGTCCCCTCGAAGCAGCTTAGGAGACAATGGCAGGTTGCGTCTGGCCGGGGTTTGTTTTGTCCACATGATCCATTTCACACGCACCCAGGCAACTGATGAATAGAGGATTAGCACAAGTTTTCACCTTATTGAAATGAGTAATTCAAAGCAAACAAATAGGGCTAACTAGTTAGAATATGAAATTAACGATTCTCTAAGTCCCTTTGTTGTCCTGCAACTCACATTCACACTCATCAAAAAAATATGCAGATAGACACACAAACACCAGGTCACACAGTGGCCTCCAGGTTAGCCTGCTAGGGTGAGGCTGCATGTTGGAAACGCTAGGCAAACGGATGGGCACCGCACGGTGTGACCTCATGCACTGCGAGGTCATCTGCATCTCCATCGTCAGGACTGGAATTTTAAAAGTAATTAATCTGTGCATTGAAAAACATGAAGATGATGGTTTGCTTTTAGGTTAATCTCTGTTGATATGACATTTAAGTTTTTAGCCACCATGACATGACTATTATAAAATCTATCATTACATTATGTAGAACAAACCCAGACAAATGCTGAACCTAGAATGTCTTAGGTGCATACTCTGTAGCTTTCTTGGTAGCCAGAATTTCTTTATGACTAGCCTTGACTAATTCATCCCATTGGGGTCACTGTGGCAATTAACAGTGATGTAAAAGAAGCACGCACACCCTTTTACAATCAGATTCCCTGAATTTCACTTTGTGAAAGGGTTGGATTCCACAGTATTCAAAGCCAGCATGAAAAGTAGCTAACTCGATGAGTATTTCACTTCTCAATAGTTTCAGTTTATACAGTGACACTCACATCTGTCTTTAATAACTTCAATAGCTTGTTTATTTCTATGCATGCTTCCCAAGCAAAACCGGAATGTGAGCTCAATTTCCTATCCCTAATGGGATAGGATCCCTATTTCCCTTTCCTAACAGTCCAACGTTATTGAGCAATAAAGAAAATAAATTCTGAAAGGAAAAGTGACAGTTTTTTTGATATGTTCATTTTCAGTCATTGAAATGAAAATGTTTGCAGATGCATAAAATCTTATTCTCATTTATTCATTTATGATGATGTACAGCTTGTGTCTATCAAGGAGAGAAAAAATAAAAAGCAATAATGCCCAACTTTTACAAACTCATGACCCAAAGAGAGAGAACAGATACACAAATTCAAAAGCAATATCATGCAGTCTATCATAAGAATCAAACTATTGGTGTTGACATTTAGAGTAAAAGAGCAGGTGTAGCTAGTAGAAACACAACGTTCTTGTTGCAGGGTCGTGGAAGCCAAGATTATAAAGACAAGTTTTCAAGAAGATGGCTGAGAAATCTGCTGCATCTGGCCGGGAACCTATACATGGAGTAAGAGGATGAAGAGGCATTTCAGGAAGTCATCCAGCACTAATGTGCAGATGAGTTACATGGGAAGAGAATATTTACAGCAGAACAGCTAAGACGCCATCCCACAGGCATGGAGCATTCAGAAGGCAGTTGTGGACACTGCAGGAAGTGAGGCGAGGGATGTCAGGCTCCTCCAAAGAAACAGCCAACTGGATACTGGGAGGTGGAGTGGATGCATGAGAGACCATGCTACCCTGGGCTTGTAGGTCTCTGTAACCTTGGAGAAACAATACGGTCTCCACCATGTAGACAGGCTCAGCATAGAGAAGAAACAGGACAGTCTCCACCGTGTAGACGGGCTCAGCATATAGATCTGAGCTTAGGGGCAAATGGGCTCGTTCTGAAATGGTGGAACTTCTGCGGTTGATGGGAAATCTAAGCTGGAACGTCAGGGTGGAGTTGATGGGAGAGGTTGAGTTGGAGACATAGATTGGGGAGTCAGCCTATGGGACAGCACCCCAAGAGTAACCAAGGAACCCAAGGCGGACAGTGGGGAGATGCTGGGTGTTGTGCATGTTGCTAAATCTCAGGGCTGGGTGGCAGGGGCAGGAACAGAGCCAGCGGAGTCCGGGAGACGTGGTGGTGGGGGATGCACACGTTTTGTTTGGAGGGGGACTTGGACGTGACAGGCAGTTCTCTGGATGCACAGTGGGGTGCTCATGGCCATCCAGGGAGAAACGGCTTCCAGTTCAACCCCTGCTGCCCCCAGTGCTGACCTTACTTGCACCATGAGTCCAGCTTCTTCACCAACACGATTATCTTCACAAATTTCACAGCTGGAAAGTAGATAGAGGAACAGCTACCTTTTCCTTAAGATGAACAAAATAAATGATCTTTAGTATAAAAATAAAAATCTTTCTTTGGCCTGAGACATGCACAGTAATGCTATAGTCACACCCTGATGAGATAGGGCAAGTCTGGGATTTCAAAACCCAGTAAAATTCTAATCTGTTCTTTGAGAATAACTTTTTGCTATCACCAGTGACATATCTTTTATTTTTTGGTAAATTGAACTGGGTTTAGCTTTTGTGGTAATTGTAGTATAAAATCATTTTTAGATTTACATTTCAAATAGACAAAATAAATGCGTAATGAACACACACGTATGCAGGTGATGTTTGTATATCTTAATATCGCGTCTTACTATTATTTGTTTCTAATGAGGAATTACAAATACACTTGGCCTCTGTTTCTCCCTTTCTAGTAGAGACTTTCACCAGTGCAGTGTTCCCCACTCCCATGTGCAGTTTTATTCTTTATCTACATTTTTGTATATCTATAAATGTTATAGAACATGAATTTAGAGGGTTTTTTTTTTAAAGTTTTTGCAGTTTATTACTCCTCTTGAGAGATGCACACAACAACCGCGGCTGAAGTCACGCAGAATCTCCCTTGGCCGCTCTGCAGTCTCCCGCCTGCTGTCTGCCAGTGCCAGCACCAGCCCCACAGCACCCCTCACTTCCTCACTCTGCCCTTGCATTCCCTCTGCTGCTTCTTTGAGATCTTTCTGTCCTCAGACAGGCCATGTGTTGAAAGTCTATGTCTGAATTCATTTTTCTTTGCATAATCCCAGGAACCCCAAGTCATGACAAAGTCAGTGGCCTTGTCACCTCCCAGATGGGTTCTGAATCCACATGTGAAGATGACATCTGCCACGGTCTTGTGCTCTTTAGTTTAATTAGATCCCATTTGTCAATTTTGGCCAAATCTACCCATCTGACAAAGGTCTAATATCCAGAATCTACAAGGAACTTCAACAAATTTACAAGAAAGAAACAACCCCATCAAAAAGTGGGCAAAGAATATGAACAGACACCGCTCAAAAGAAGACATCTATGCAGCCAACAAACATATGAAAAAAAGCTCATCATCACTGGTCACTAGAGAAATGCAAATCAAAATCACAATGAGATACCATCTCACATGTCCGAATGGCAATTATTAAAAAGTCAAGAAACAATAGATGCTGGTGTGGCTGTGGAGAAATAGGAATGCTTTTTCACTGTTAGTGGGAATGTAAATTAGTTCAAGCATTGTGGAAGAGAGTGTGGCGATTCCTCAAGGATCTAGAACCAGAAATATCATTTGACCCAGCAATCCCATTACCGGTTATACACCCAAAGGAATATAAATCATTCTACTATTAAGACACATGCATGTTTATTGCAGCACTATTTGCAATAGCAAAGACATGGAACTAACCCAAATGCCCACCAATGATAAACTGGATAAAGAAAATGTGGTACATATACGCCATGGAATACTATGCAGCCATAAAATGGAATGAGATCATGTCCTTTGCAGAAACATGGATGAAGCTGGAAGCCATCATCCTTCGGGGAAGCTAACACAGGAACAGAAAACCAAACACCGCATGTTCTCACTCATAAGTGGTAGTTGAACAATGAGAACACATGGACACAGGGAGAGGAACATCATGCACTGGGGCCTGTTGGGAGGTGGGGGGCAAGGGGAGGGAGAACATTAGGACAAATACCTAATGCATGTGGGGCTTAAAATCTAGATGATGGGTTGCTAGGTGCAGCAAACCACCATGGCGCATGTATACCTATGTAACAAACCTGCACGTTTTGCACATGTATCCTGGAACTTAAAGTAAAAAAAAAAATAAATAAGAGTAGTTTTTTAACAATTGCCTTCATTTTCGGCTTCATGTTTTCGGCTGTGCCCACAACGGTTAAGAACGTATCCTTAGCTATTTTGTCTTTCTGTGTCCCACATCTGCATTTTCACCCGCACCTCTGTTATTGTTTTTGTTGGAATATATTCACTATGTGCTCCTTCAGAAAGATTTAAATATTGGCAAATTTTCAAAATCTGAATCTGAAATATATTATCTTTATCTTATTTTTGTGCTTGTATCAAATTTTAACTAGGTGTCAAATTCTAGTTTCAAATAATTTTTCTAATAAAATTTAAAGGCATTATTTCATTCTCACATAGCCATGCTGTCAGTAACTAATTTCACGTCAGTCTGATCATTGCACTTTTGTATGTAAGCTGGTTTCTTCCCAAGTCTATGGCTTTTCTGGAACCTTGGTGACCTGAAATCTCTGTAAGTCATGTGAGGGAGTGGACACGCTTGGTGCCGTGAGTCCCTTTCCATGGGAAACTCAGAGTCTTTGTTTATACAGCAAGTCTTCTGTCGTTTCTCTGATCATATCTTCTCCTGTTCCACAGCTGTGAACATGTATGGATCTATTTCCCACTTGTTTTAATCTTTCTCTCATTTTCTTCTTTTCTTGCATTGTCTTCTGTGAAAACAATTTAGCTCCAGCTTCTAGTGTCCTAACCTGTTTTGAAAAATTGTTTTGCAATAGCCATTTCAACTTTAATTTCTTTTTTTCTTTTTATGTATTGCTGTTTTTTGAGACAAGGTCTTGCTCTGTCATCTAGGCTGGAGTGCCCTCCAGGCTCAAGTGATCTTCCCACCTCAGCCTTCCAAGTAGCTGGGACCACAAGTGTGTGCCACTGTGTCTGGCTAATTTTTTAATTTTAATTTTTTTTTTTTTTGTAGAGATCGGGTCTCACTATGTTTCCCAGACTGGTTTTGAACTCCTGGGCTCAAGTGATCCTCCTGCCTCAGCCTCCTGAAGTGCTGGGATTACAGGTATGAACCACCATGCCCAGCCTATTTTCTTAATTATTATCGCTTCCCTTATTTTTAAGCATGTTTCAGTCACAGTTCTCAGCATCTGGAAGTATGACAGGTTTGCATGTTCGATGTTTAAAATATTTAAGTAATATCTACAGTTCTTTGCTTTTATTAATTTTATTTCTTAATTGACAAATAATAACTGTATCTATTGATGGGCACAATGCGATGTTTCAATATATGTTTACATTGTGGAATGATTAAATCAAGCTAATTAACATATCCACCCCCTCGAGTACTTATCATTTCTCTTTTAGCAATTTTGAAAGGCATAATGCATCATTTATTATAATCACTTTCTGTGCAATAGATCACTAAAGCTTATTCCTCCTGTCTATCCAAAACTGTGTACCCTTTGACCAACGTTTCCCCTTTTCCCGTCCAATCCTCCCGCCCCCACCCCCAGCCTCTGATCACCTCTGTTCTACTCTCTACCTCTATGAGTTAAACTCCTTTAGATTTTTCATCTAAGTGAGATCATGCAGTATTTGTCTTTCTGTGCCTGGCTTGTTTCAGTTAGCATAATGTCTTCCTGGTTCACCCATGTTGTAGCACGTGACAGGATTTCCTCCTTTTATATGGCTGAATAGTATTGTTACATTGTGCCATTGTATCACATTTTTCTTGATCCATTCATTTGCTGATGGACACTTAGGTTGTGTCTTGGCTATTGTGAATAGTGCTGCAGTGAACACAGGAGTGCAAACCCTCTTCCACATACTGATTTCAATCCTTTGGGTCTATACACAGAAGTGGGATTGCTGGATCGTATGGTAGTTCTATTTTTAGTTTTTTGAGGAACCGCTGTACTGTTTTTCATAATGGCTGTATTTACTAACCCATTTTTTAATCTGGCTCTTCCTGCTATTAGAACCTTCTACGGAGGTTTTTGTTTGTTTTTACATTCATATTTTAAATTCATAATATATTTGATAAATTCACTTTCATATCATCTCTTCTATTTGTATGCGTGAGCTATCCTTTCCAATTTCTCTGAATGTATTTTTTAAATATTGATTTTGGCACGTTTCTTCATATTGTTTGTTTTCTCCAACATTGAATGATTCTCTCCCTTGTTGCGGATACGGCTTTCTGGACGAGGGTGTGGGTTGAGCAGATTTCACTATGCGAATCGGTTCTCCGTGCAGGGAGTGCAGGGGCCCAGGCTCAGGCTGTGAGCGGGGAATGGGAGTGGCTCGATGAGCGTCTGCCTGTTGAAGGGTGTTAGGCTTCTGGGTGCAGGAACTCCCTCTTCATGATGGCTGTGGCTTCGCCTGGGCACAGGATTCACAAGTCACAAAAAGATATTTGTGGATCTCGCCTAACTGGAAACGTAGAGGTCAGCGAGTTCAGAAGCAGGACCCCACTTTGCAATTAATCACGGAAGTAATGAGACCCTGGGCTCCTTCGTCCAGCCTGTCATGTCTCAAATTCTGTGTCTATTCTGACTGAATTATGTGGGAAAAGCCACTTTTCGCCCGGTTCTTTCTGGCCTGGACGGGACTGCTGACTCTGCTGGTTTTTATCCTCCAAACGGTTCCATTCTGTCCATTCATGAGGTATCTTCCAGCGATTCCTTACTGCTTGCTCTGTTGGTGGAAACCTTCCTAAACTCAATTTTTAAAAATTTCTTTTGTCATTTCAGTGAGATTTGAGGAAGCAGGAAACGCGAACACGTGCTAATTCAGCCACCTCTTTAAAAGCTTCTCTTTTATTTTTTCCATATCCTCTTCTCTCAGCACCAAAGTCTACTGGAAGACCTGCTCCTTTAAACACATCTCATACTTGGGGTCATTCCTGCCAGCCCCAGCGCACTAGTCCGTGTGTGCCGAGTGACACACTGGTATGGCAAAGATGTATTTAAATTGCCCCTCAGCCTCGCAACCCCTCCCCAGCTCTTCTGATGCTGAGCTTGAATGTCTTAAAGATCTGCAGGAACTATCAATACCCTTTTTTTCCTTTCTTGAGTTGCAAACTCTTCAGATCTGTAATTCCAACCCTATCTTGTCTCAAAAATGGTAAGAGTTTCTAATTGAATGATAGTTCGCTTTTAATTTTTCTAGCAGTGCTATGTACTGATCTATTCCCATTTTTATCTTTTTCTAACATTTCCATGTTAGCTCTCAATAAATATCAGCTATAATAATCTCAGGATCAGATCTAGCAATTATTGAGTGTTTGTTACTTACCAGGCACTTCTCTAAGTGCTTTACATGTATTAACTCATTTAATCATTTTATCATCTTCAATCTTATAAGGCATTAGTGAGAGGCCAAGTAACAGGTTCAAAGTTACAAAAGCTACTAAGTACAGATTTGGGTTTTGGAGAGAAGAATTATTAACACAGTCTGCAATCTTAAACAGAAAACCTTTTATATTTTCACTTTATTAACAATTATACAAATCATTTGTCCCTTAAAGTTTTTTACTGTCTATAATTATTCCACAATAATACTAATAAAGTAATACATGGAGTGAGAGAGTATAATAATAAGCTGACCCCACTGGGTACCAGTTAGGATTAGTTCAGTTGCATATACCAGTAAAATTTTAAATAATAGTACTCTAAAACAAGATCAAAGTTAGACAAGATCAATTAATCAGGCTGTTAATTGTGTCCTCTAAAAAGACATGTTGAAGCCCTAACCCTCAGTACCTCAGAATGTGGCCTCATTTGGAAGTAGGGTCATTGCAGATGGAATTAGTTAAGATGAAGTCATACTGGAATACAAGGGCCCTTAATGTGATATGACTGGTGTCCTTTTATAACGAGGGAGATTTGGACAGGACACAGACACACGGGCAGAACAGCAGGTGACCGTGGACACAGAGACTGGGGTGATGAGTCAACGGCCAAGAAACACTAAGAATTGCTGGCAAAGGCCAGAAGCCAGGTGGGGCCAAGAGGGCTTCTCCTCTGCAGGCTTCAGAGAGCACATCCATGCTGACTTTCTGCCTCATAATTTGTGCTACTTTGGGTGGCTTTGCCATATTCTGGGGCTTCACTCTCTTCTCGTCCCCATTCAGCTAGTAGATAGGAAAAGAGAGGTGGTGGAGGAGCCCTTAGGAGATATTTGGAAGCCAGGCTTGAACTGGTAGCCACCAAGTTTATTTCTTCCTCTAGAAAGAACACACATATAAAGTCCATGGGTAGGTATGGCAGCTCCATTATGTCACTGGCCATCTTTCTGGTCTTCTGCTCAGTGTTCGTAAGGGCTGGCTTCCAACCTCAGGTTACCTCATGGTGAAAGGTGGCTGCTCGAACTCCAGCTATCACGTTTGTGTTGCAAGCCACAGGCAGGAGCAAAAGCAGAACAACTAAAGGGCTGTGCCTCTGGCTGAGTCAGCTTCTTGTAATCTTCCTTCTGGAAGTTTCATTTAACATTTCTACTCACATCTCACTGGGCTTACTCATAGAACTGCACCTAACTCCAAAGGAGGCTAACAAACATCCTCGTGTAGCAGGTAGCCAGGTGTCTTGCTAGAACAAGAGGTTACTGGAAGAGGAAGAGCAATATGGTTTGGATCTGTGCGTGTCCCCACCCAAATCTCATGTTGAAATGTAACCCTCAGTGCTGGAGGTGGGGCCTGGTGGGAGGTGGTTGGATCATGGGGGCGGTTTCTAAGGGTTCAGCACTATCCCTTTGGTGCGGTTCTTGTGATAGAGTACTCACGAGATCTGGTTGTTTAAAAGTGTGTGGCACATCCCCTGTCCCTCTCTTCCTCCTGCTCTGGCCGTGTAAGACGTACCTGCTTCTCCTTCACCTTCTGCCATGACTGTAAGTTTCCTGAGGCTTCCCCAGAAGCTGAGCAGATACTGGCACCATGATTCCTGTACAACCTGCAGACCATGAACCAATTAAACCTCTTTTCTTTGTAGATTACCCAGTCTCAGGTATTTCCTTATAGCAGTGTGAGAACAGATAATACAGGGAGAATGGATATCGGGGGGTAACCAGCAGCCCAAACCTCCACTACTAACACTTTTTACTTCCCTGGGATAATTTCCTAGGAAAGCAACAGCCTCGTGGGCAGGCTGAGCTGTTCTGCTGGATCTGAAGTTAATCTGATTTGGGTTCTTTCTCCCTTGGTAAACTGCCTTAACTCTTAATTGACTTACTATCATCAGTCCATAAGTCAGTAAAAATAACTCATGTACTAATTTTTGAATAAACTGAACCAACTAGAACATTCTTGTTACAAGTCAACATAGTCACATTCTTTTTGCCCAGAGAGTAGGTGGTGTAATGTCCTAGAATAATTAACTGGCCTAGTGATACCTTGATCCTGTATCAAAGCCTCAATCACAAAAAGAAGATTTTTAAAAATTCCTTGAAACTTTATTAAGTAAGATAAATTAATTATAAACATTACAAAACACTTTTCTTGGAGACAGAGTCTCACTGTGTCACCCAGGCTGGAGTGCAGTGACGGGATCTCAGCTCACTGCAACCTCCAACTCCCAGGTTCAAGTGATTCTTGTGCCTTAGCCTCCCTGAGTAGCTGGGATTACAGGTGCGCCCCACCACACCTGGGTAATTCTTGTATTTTTAGTAGAGATGGAGTTTCACCATGTTGGGCAGGCTAGTCTTGAACTCCTGGCCTCAAGTGGTCCTCCTGTCTTGGTCTCCCAAAGTGCTGGGATTACAGGTGCGAGCCACTGAGCCCAACCCCAAACATGACTTTTTTGATTCAATAATTAATGTCTTTCTTTTATTAGCATGCTCTTCATCAGCTTAAAGTTTTAGAAGTTGTGGGTTTCCACTAAGTTCTTTTTAGTTTAAAATCAATACTTTTTTTCTAGTAAAATTAGACGAGTAGAGACGGATTTACAGTAATGATAAAAGTCTTGCCCCTTGCCTGGCCCTTCAGTCCCATGTAACCATTACCGACCATTGCTTGGACACCTTGCCATATATGTACGTGTATTTGCACACATGCAGAATCTTTTTTCTAAACATAGAAAGACAAACATTATTCTGAAGCTTGCTGTCTTTGGTTTCTGAGACACCTTCACTCTCTCTCCATGGAAATTCATATAGGATTTGCCTCATCAGTCCGGAAAATCACAAAATATCCCATTGTATAAGTATATCATGGCCCATTCAAGTAGGTTTCTATGCAAAACATTTATTTCCAATATTTTATAATTGCACGTAATGCTACAATAACCGCCACTCACACACCTTTGCCTGTTTGTGTGAGCAAATCTGTAGGCTGAATTCTTAGTGGTGAAAGCATTGGGTCAAACACTATGCACACTGTAGATTTTATAAATGATGTTACATTTCCCTCTGAAAGACTGTGTGGATATAAATGATTGTATTCCACTCACAGTGTGTGACAGTATGTTTCACCCCACGCGTTTATTAATGCTGCATGCGACTATACTCGTTTTTAACCTTTGTCATCTGGATAGGTAAAAATTTTTATGTTGCTGCCTAAAAGAACATAGTTGATCATCTTTAGAAAAATAGACAAGGAATATGCATAATCAGTTCTCAGAAAAAATAAGTGCAAATAGTCATGCACCAAAACTCTTAAGCTCAGGACTCTCAGCCTTCCTTTGGTGTAAACACTTGCTGCACTGAGCCCCGCGGAGAACTCCCGGACACCTGCCAGTCTCCCCCGCACTTGCCTCATCTCTAAAGATGGGAGAGGTGTCGCTTGATGATTCTGTCATTCATTAACTTAGACTATTACAAAGCTGTTGCTTAGTTTGGACAAGAGCAAAACAAAAACCATTACATAATGGGGACACTTTTCATACTCGTTTTAATTTTAAAAGAGGTTTGGCTTACATACCACATTTTTAACATTTTGAGAGTCTTGATTTATGCATGTCAAGGTGAGGAAGAGAATCGCCAGGAAATGCGACATAACTAGGCATACTTAAATGAACTTCCGAAAGAGGAGAGCAATACAGTCACTCCCCACCTTTGAGACCAGGAGAAAAAACAAGTTCAAGGAGCATTTTACATAAATTTATCGACAATCATTTCAAAATTAACTATTAACGGGAACTCAAGGATGATCAAAAAAGCATTCTTAATCTGTTGAGATTCCTATAATGAAGGTAAAATATGCTTTTCTACAAATCAAAGTCAACAATAAATATTTATAGCTGTGCTAAGCACTGTGTTAGGAGGTCGATGAGATGAAAAGTTAAATGTGTTTTCTGGGCCAGTGTATGTTGCAGAAAGTAAAACTACACTGTCTTCCCCACCATCTGAGTGCAAGGGATGGGAGGACGGAGACAAGGAGAGTGGCCCTGTTTATTGAGGGGGGGCTCCCCAGAAGGCCGACACTGGAAGACTGGCAAGCAGGAAGCATAGGAGGAGAGGCCCAGGACCCACACCCAGGGGAAGAGTGAGGCAGCAGGACTGGGCAGAGAGAGGTGCTGAGCTTGGAAAGCCACCGCCAGACCTCAGCCTGGCCACGGGAGCTCCAAGGCTGGGTGGCCAGCGTGGATCGTCCAGTCCTGAAGCAGTCATCTGGAGTCTCAGTCCATGCAGGCTGCGGTAACAGGGGACCACAGATGGGGCAGCTTATAAACAACAGAAATATATTTCTCCCAGTTCTGGGGACTGAAGTCCAAGATCAAGTTGCTGGCAGATTTGGTGTCTGGCAGGGGCTGTCTCATTGTCTTGTAGATGGCCACTGTCTTCCTTTGTCCTCACAGGATGGGTATGGGGACAGGAAGAGGGAGTACGAGCTTCCTGGGGTCTTTTATAAGGACACTAACCCCATCCACGCTCACTTTGCCCTCATGACTTAATCATCTCCCAAAGGCCCCGATGCCTTTGGGAGTTAGGGGTTAGGTTCCAGCACGTGAGTTTTGGGAGGGCACAAACATTCAGACCATGGCATCTGTATTGTAGCGACATCCCCTGCAAGCTGACAGCCACTGGGAGGAAGACGGGAATAAGAGAGCAGACAATGCCATTGAAAACCCCCTCCTTGCCCATGGAGTGTAATGTAACCGAGGTAGATCTACTCCGGGAAGTCAGAGAAACATCCACGCTCAAGAAAAATAATAGCAACCTTCGTCATCACAGAGCCTGTCCTGCAGCTAGATTGACCGAGTTCAAATTGCAGCCTCACCCGCCACTGGCCAAGTGACCTTGGCCAATTTGAACTCTCTGTGACTCCATTTCCTCAACTGTAAAATGTGGACACTCTCTCACCTCCTTGGATTGTGGTAAGGATGAATTGAGTTAATATTTGTAAATAATTTAAAACACGGCCTGTTGCAAAGTGCAGGCTATTTGTGAAGGTTGTATCTGCTATTACTCTGTAGTTCCTGCCTCATCCCGCCTCCACCATTCCTCTCCAGGACTGTCTCTTAGTGCAGACCCTGGCATCTGTTCCGACGGCTCCCGCTGGAGACCAAGTGTCTCTCGGGTGGTCTCTTGCTTCCTGTCATGTCGCTCCTCCTTTTGGAAAGTCTGGAGATGCACACGTCAGTTTCCAAGTTGTTGTCTGTGTCCATCCGTTCTTGCATTGCTATAAGGAAATACTTGAGGCTGCATAACTTATAAGCAAAAAGGATTTAACTGGCTCATGGTTCTGCAGGCTGTGTGGGAAGCCTGGTGCTGGTACCTGCTTCTGGTGAGGCCTGAGGAAGCTTCGAACCATGGCGGACGGTGACAGGGAGCCAACGAACCACCTGCTGAGAGAGAGAAAAGGGGAAGGCACCACACACTTCTAAACAAGCAGATCCCCTGTGAACTAACCCAGTGAGAACCCACTCATCACCAAGAGGGTGGCACCAAGCCATTCCTGAGGGATCCCTTCCCCTGATCCAGTCACCTCCCAGCAGGCCCCACCTCCAACACTGGGAATCACATTTCAACACGAGACGTGGAGCAGACACACATCCAAACCTGACCATCATCTCTTTGGACATCACATTCCATGTGTTTAAAACTGGCTCCGGAAAGTTCAGAGTGACAAGCACTCTTTGTAAGCCACCCCACAGGCACGCATCCCTCTTCCCAGTAATAATCACAGACATTTGTTCGGCGGTGATGGAGTCCCCTTGGTCCTCACCATCCCCAGGAGGTAAATCACGTTTGCTCTGCATCAGGGCTTCTCAGCCTGGGCACGATGGGCATGGGACTGATAGTTCTTTGTCGTGGGGGCTGCCCTGTGCGGCATAGGACGATGAGTGCCTCCCGAACCTTCACCCATGAGATGCTCGCAGCACCCTTCCCCACGTTATGGCAACGAAACATGAGGTCTCCAGACACTGCCAAGCTGCCTGCCATTGAGAATCACGGGTCCAAGGCGGTCTAAGCCCCTCCCATTCACCAAATATTTGCTGTCCTGTTCTCTCTGGAGCTGGGGGCCAATGAAGGGAGTCTCCCAAGAGGCTTTGGGAAAATACATTCTTCCTGGCAAAAAGAATGACCTTTTCAGGAGAAAATCTGCTCCTGCTCCTCCTTCTGACTTAGGACACCTGGAGCTGCTCCATCCACCCGCAGCCCCCAGAAGAGGGAGTGACACTCAGCGACGCTGAGCTGCTGACGGGGTGTGGACATTCCTACCTCTGTTCCTCTCGTTCTATGACATCATTAAATACCATCATCATCTAAGCCATTTTTATTTGAGCATTCCATTATTATTTGAGCCAGACATATTTTTAATTAACTCATGCAAAGGGTTTCCTCTGTGTTCACCTTAGAAGTGTCAGGCGTCCCCCATACCCCTCAGAGCTGAAGAATGAGCCCCTGTGTGTGCTCTCTATAATATGATTTACAGAAAACAATTTCATTTGCCCACAAATGATAGCTACTGAGGCTGAAAAGTTCTGTTTTTTAATATAATTGTAGGATTTCTCTGTAGAAGTGAGACTCAACCAACTATGGTCAACATCCTTTCCTGTGCCTGAGTTGTGTGTCTGTTTTGATCAATTAGGAGGCATGCATAGAGATGTAAGTTACTCCACCTTTGCCACATTTCCAAAGACTGAGTCCCCAGCACGATGGGGCTTCCCTGGAAACAGCTGCTCTCTCTGGCCTTGCCCATGCATGAGCCTCCTTCACTAAAGCCATTGACCTGCCTATATATATATATATATATATATATATTTTTTTTTTTTTTTTTTTACTTGTCACTGGAATTTGTGGCTGGAGGGAACCACAAAGGTCAATGAGTTCACTTTTCCTGCTGTACTGATGGAGAGACTGGGAACCAGGGACGCTCAGTGGCCCAGGGCCCAGCAGACACCCGGTGGAGGTGGAGCTGGGAACAGGACTCTTCTGTGCCCTTTATATTTTTCTCTTTCATTGTTTTTCCGATTCCCACCTCCCCCCCCCCCCCATTTCTTATGTTTCTCTACCTGGATATTATGTCCTAAATCACTCATTTATAACATACCCAGGCAAACCCCTGCTGCAGTGCCGGGGGCCATGGGGTGCACAACAGAATAACCACCACGGCACACTCTCCAGGTCCACTAGCTAATTCAGCTTTCCCTGGGAGGACCCCCGTGGCCCAAAGCCCTCCAGGCTGACAGCATGACTGGAACACCCACAAGCCTCCCCGGAGGGCTCGGTGCCTCCTCAATGTGCCTTCCATTCGGATGCTGCGGCAGAAGAGCTGCGCCATGCCGGATGTGTCTCTGATGAGCTCCTGTGTCTGTGAGCTTCTGCAGGCCCAAAGTGCTTTCCCATCCAGGATGCAAGGTAAGCCTCCCACTAAGGTGGCAAAGTCAATAGGGCAGACACTTTTCTCAACTACAGCTGAGGGTGTTGATGTTTAAGTCCTAGTCAGAGGTCATGCACCAGGGACCATAGCAGCAGCAGGTACCAGGGTCCAGGTCTCAACTTCGTCTGTTCTGGCCAGAGGACCAGCGTCTCCTTGCCTGAGCTGCAGCGTGGACTTCTGCTTCTTCTGGGGATCCTTGAGCTTTGCTCCCTTCTGTCTCTTAGCAAAATACGTAGTGAGTAAACTTGACCCTCTCGCCAGTATCCTGACACTCTCGGCTTTTTATTTTGGAATATTCATAATTTCTGGCTTCCAGATAACCTACCTCTGATGCAAATTGCACAGGAATCCCTCATTCTGCATCGCTGATCCTGATGTAGACACACTTGTAATTTCTCTATGAATAGACGTCTAAGTGCTGGTTAGCTTTCACAGAGCGACACGGGAACGAGCAGAAGTGGGCACAGCAGCACATGAATATCAATCACCTCTATTATGATCCACGCACAGTGGAGCCGCCTCGGCAAATCAACAAAAGCTTCGCTTCTCCACTCACGGGGCCGGCATGGATTTGGAGGCCAGACCAAGCTGCAAATGCATCTCTTAGTTCAATGAGCACAGAATGGCTTTGTTATGGTAGTTTTAATTTCCGTTTTCCAGTTGTTGTATGTGACTTTCATGGCTAGAAATCCCAGTGTTGCAGGAGGCGTTGCCCTCCCCGGGCCCCTGCATTGTCTGCACACACACTGCGGCTCTCAGAGAGCACATCCCAGCCTTGTCTTGCCCTTTCAAAGACCACCAGTGACCAGAGCACCAGGCACTGCGGTTTCCACAACTGCATGGGTTTGGCAGGGGGATCCCCTCTAGATAGATCCCTTTTTCTTATCTCAATGACCAAAATCTCTTATATTACCTTTATCTCACCTACAGCTGCTAAATTGTACTTCTGTAGGCTGAAAACTCATTAATAATTGTAGGACTGTTATCAAAAAGTTTAAGCCTTATTGGAAGATAATGGAAAGTCAGGGAGGTTTTAGTGCTTCATCAATAATTTTATAGGAACTCTAATGGGGAACCAAAAGAAATAGCAAATGGGAAAGGATTTACAAATGTGGATTTGTTTCTTTCCCTTTCTTTTTTTCTTTCTTTCTTTCTTTCTTTCTTCCTTCCTTCCTTTTTTTTTTTTTTTTTTTTGAGATGGAGTTTCACTCTTGTTGCCCAGGCTGGAGTGCAGTGGTGCGATCTCGGCTGACTGCAACCTCCCCTCCAGGGTTCAAGTGATTCTCCTGCCTCAACCTCCCAAGTAGGTGGGAATATAGGCACATGCCACCATGCCTGGCTAATTTTTTGTATTTTTAGTAGAGACAGGGTTTCACCTTATTAGCCAGGATGGTTTTGATCTCCTGACCTCATGATCTGCCTGCCTCGGCCTCCCAAGGTGCTGGGATTACAGGCGTGAGCCACCACGCCTGGCCACAAATTTGGATTTCTTACAATAGATACTTGGAAGTCAACTGAGGCTACTGAGTAGGGGAGTGACTGGGGAGGAAGGAATAGGTTCAGAGGGAGTAGAGGAATTCCAGGGGCATTGAATGGAGGCTCTGAAAGAAAGCAGGGGTGGAGCTTGGCTACTACTTTTAATATTTTTATTTCAGATTTTGTTTCCCCTTACTTATTGGCATGTTTTTATATAGCTAGGTTAAATATTTTCAACAATTCTTTGACATAGCAGGTCTATTTAAAAGATACTAGAGTACAGAAATATAGACTGAAATATACAGGCAAAGTATGTCTATATGCGCACACACACAAAGATATTCTTTGCACATTATCTGTAATAGTAAAAAAGTAAAAACAACTTGTATATACATTAATAAGGGACTGGTTAAAAACTTACAGTACATCTACAATAGAAAATATGTGGTAGTCATTAAAAAGGGTAAGATAGATCTGTGTCTTCTGACTTAGGAATATGGCCACAACATAGGCAGAGTTATAATAACAATTTGCAGAACAATATGCATAGAATAATTGTATTTACAAAATAAATATGTGTGCAGATAAAAAGCTATGGAAAGGATGTGAACTAATCTTCTGAGTTGCTGTCTCTGTAGATAGGAAATGCAGTGGGTGCCCCACACTTCCTCCCCTGTTCTCTAACGTGTTGTTTGACCGTTTCCTATAAGCATGTATTACTTTCTTAATAATAACAGGAATGGTTGAAAATTGTAGTGGTTCTATTCTTAAGCATATACCCAGGAGAACTGAAATGATACACCCACACAAAGTCTTGTACATGAAAGTTCAGAGCAGTCTTAGCTGAACCTCAGTGCAGCTTCACTCTCCCCACGCCACCTTCCTTCTCGTGGTGCTCCAGGCCCAACAGACAGCGCATGGCACAGTCTGCCACAGCCTTCCTGGTGGTGCCTTGGTATAGAAGCTCCCTGGGGCCAGCCTTAGCTTTGCTACCATCGTACCTGCCTGTAGACCCCTACCTCTTCTGTGAGCTAAAGTGTTCATGTCTCGTGATGACAATTCCAGCTAAAGTAGCCATTTCTGGTGCTTTTCCCAAAAACCTTCCAAATTTCCATCCTCAGAACAATCCCTCCTTCTTCCTCACTCGTGGATTTTCGTAGTGACGGCGACGGCTGCATGTACCACATTTACTTTTTCTCCAGAGTGATTTCTCCATGTTTCTGTCTCCCCACGAGCTCCTGTTCTCTTGGAGGCAGGGACTGTCTTGTGCACATCATAGTGTTTCCACAATTTCTGGTTCAGTTTCTTGAACTTGGTACATTTTAGTAACTTAATTGGATCCATTTATGACTTCCCTGACTTGAACTTTTGTCTGCTACATTTATAATATCCACATTACACTTCCTGGCGAATCCAGCCTTCGCTCCCCTGAAGTGAACTAATTTCAGGTTGGAGGAATCTTTGCGGTTCCTTATATCCAGGATGAAGCCTATCTTTGAAGTTTATGCAAAAGACATCTTTGAATAGATCATCAATATGTCTGCAACAAAACAGCATTTTACCCAGCACGATTCTGTCTTTTCTCTGTCCATGAAAACCGTTCAGTGGATCAGAACTGGAACACAGTTCCTTCCAGTCTAAAATGCTGTGAAGCCCAGTGGACACAGAGTGGTCACTGGCCAGTGATCCAGAAAGGGCGCTGGAGACCTTCCATCTGGAGGGCAGGGCAGGCGTGTGGGCTGGACTCTGGTGCACAGGGAGGCATGGCAAGCAGGGTGGTGAGGGATGTGCTTGCTTAGACCTCTAAATGACTGTCAATCTCTCTTCATCCTTTTTCTTTTTCTCTGAGATCCCTCTGGATGATCTGATCTATTCAAACATCTACACATTGATGATTTTTGAGATGGTAGCTCTCCTGAATTCCAAACCTGAATGTTCTTTCTGTGGGAAATAGCCACGTGAATGTCCCACAGGCATCCCAAATAAAGTAGTAACAAAACTGAACTCCTTATCTTTCTTCCAAAACCTTCTGGTCTTCCTGGGTCTCTATCATGGTTCAAGACATCACTCTATCTTGTCCTACAAGAAATGGCACGTAAGATTTTAGTCTTCCTTTTTTACCCACACAGAAGCCTGTGACACTGCCTGTGAGGCACCTCTGTGGTCCATTTCTCTGCACCCCATGGCCATCCCACCACTCCCAGTCCATGGGTACTTAATAGTGTCCAGAACGCCTCTCTCTTTTGTTTACTCATTACTGTGATCACAGTGCCCCTTATGCTGAAAACCTTTGAGGGATCCTGGAAGGCGGGTAGAGCAAAATGGCAGAATAGAAGGTTCCACTGATTATCCCTCCTGCAAGGACACCAATTTAACAACTATGTACACAAAAAAGCACCTTCATAAGAATCAAAAATCAGGTAAGCACTCACAGTACCTGGTTTTAATGTCATATTACTGAAAGAGGCACTGAAGAGGTAGGAAAAAGTCTTGAATCGCTGATGCCACCCCTTCCCCACCTCTAGCAGTGGTGGCATGGAGCGGAGAGTGGAGAGTGTGTGCTAGGGAGGGGGAGAGTGCAGCAATTGTGAGGCTTTGGATTCAGTGCTGCCCTATTATAACAGAAAACAAAACCAGACCAAACTCAGCTGATGCCCACACATGGAAGGAACATTTAAACCAGCCTTACACAGAGGGGAACTGCTGAGCTAAGCCTTGCCTCTGCAAGCTAAAGTGCTCTGGGCTCTAAATAACTTGGAAGGCAGTCTAGGCCATAAGAACTGCAACTCCAAGGGGAGTCCTAGTGCTGAACTGGGCCCACAGACAGTGGACTGGAAAGTGGCAGGGGGAGGACATGTGACCTACTGAGAAACCAGCTGGGGTGGCTAAGGGGGTACTGGCATCACCCTTCCCTTAAGCCTAGGCTTCACAGCCTCACAACTCCAAAAGAGACCCCTTCCCTCCTCCTAAGGAGAGGAGAAGGAAGCATGGGGAGAACTTTGTCTTGTATTTTGGATACCAGCTCAGCCACAGCAGGCTAGGGGGCCAGTCAGACTTGTGAGGCCCCCTTTCCAGGCTCTAGCTCCCAGACAACATTTCTAGACACACCCTGAGCCAGAAGGGGAACCCACTGCCTTGAAGGGAAGGACTCAGTCCTGGCAGGATTCATCACCTGCTAACTGAAGAGCCTTTGGGCCCTGAATAACCAGCAGTGATACACAGATACTACACTGAGGGCTTTGGACGAGACTCTGAGGCTTGATGGCTTCAGGTGAGACTCAGCACATTCCCAGCTGTGGTGGCCATGGGGCGAGACTCCTTCTGCTTGAGAAAAGCAGAGGGAAAAGTAAAGGGGACTTTGTCTTGCACCTTAGAGACCAGCTCAGCCACAGAGGGATACAGCACCAAGTAGGTTCTTGGAGTCACTGATTCTACCACCTGGGTCTTGGCATTTTTGGACCTGCCCTGAGCCAGAGGGGAGCCCACTGCCCTGAAGAGTGAGTCCCAGGCCAGGCAACATTCACCATAAGCTGACTGAAGTGCCCTTGTACCTTAGGGTACATTGGTGATAGTCTGCTAGTATTCTCCATGGGCCTGTGACAGTGATGGCCATGGGATGAGGCTCCTCTGCCTTTGGAAAGGGGAGGAAAGGGCGAGAAAAATTGCATCTTGTGGTTTGAGTGCCAACTCAGCTGTGGTACAATAGCATACCAGTTAGAGTTCCAAGGCTTTTGACTGTAGTCTCTGGCTCCAAGATGGCACATCAAGACCCACCCAGAGCCTGGGGGAGCTTGCCATCCAAAGAAGACACAGGCTTGCCTGGCTTTGCTACCTGCTGATTGTAGAGCCCCAAGGCATAGAGCAAACATAGGCCATAACCAGGGAGTGATTACAGGAGCCTTAAGTGAGACCCCAATGCTTTAGGTATGACCCAGCACAGTCCTAGTGGTGTTGGCCACAGGGTTGCTTTTTGTCACTCCACCCTCAGTTCCAGGTGGCTCAGAACAGATATAGAGAGACTCCATTTGTTTGGGAGAAAGTAAGAGAGGAGAACAAGAATCTCTGCCTGATAACCCAGAAAATTCTTCTAGATCTTGTCTAAGATAATCAAGGTGGTACCTCTATGAGTCTGCAAGAACCACAGCATTAATGGGCTTGGGGTGCCCCCTAAAGCAGATACAGCTTAGATCACAACACCCAAGTCCTTTTGAATATCTGAAAAGCCTTCACAAAAAAGGGCAGGTACAAACAAGCCCAGACTGAGAAGACTACAATAAATACCTAACTCTTCAATGCCCAGACACAGATGAACATCTACAAGTATCAAGACCATCTAGGAAAACAGGACCTCACCAAATGAACTAAGTGAGAAAACAGGGACCAATCCTGGAGAAACAGAGACATGTGACCTTTCACACAGAGAATTCAAAATAGCTATTTTGGGGAAACTCAAAGAAATTTGAGATAACACAGGGAAGGAATTCAGAATTCTATCAGATAAATTTAACAAAGGGATTGAAATAATTAAAAAGAACCAAGCAGAAATTCTGGAGCTGAAAAATGCAATAATAGCAGAATTGATCAAGCAGAAGAAAGAATTAGTGAACTCAAAGACAGTTTATTTGAAAATACAGAGTCAGAGGAGACAAATTAGAAAATAATTTTTTAAATGGAGCACATCTACAGGATCTAGAAAACAGGCTAAAAAGTGCAAATCTAAGAGTTACTGGCCTTAAAAAGGAGGTAGAGAAAGAGATAGGAGTAGAAAGTTTATTCAAAGGGATAATAACAAAGAATGTTCCAAACCTAGAGAAAGAGATCAATATCTAAGTACAAGAAGGTTATAGAACACCAATCCGATTTAACCTAAAGAAGACTACCTCAAGGCATTTAATAATGAACCCCAAAAGATTCAGGATAAGAGAAGAATCCTAAAAGTAGCAATAGAAAAGAAACAAATAACATAAAATGGAGCTCTAATATATCTGACAGCAGACTTTTCAGTGGAAACCTTATAGGCCAGGAAATAGTGGCATGACACATTTAAAGCACTGACAGAAAAAATACTTTTACCCTAGAATAGTATATCTGGTAGATATAGTATTCAAATCAAACTATATATACTATTCACTATCAAACATGAAGGAGAAATAAAGACTTTCTCAGACAAACAAAAGCTGAGGGACTTCATCAACACCAGATCTGTCCTGCAAGAAATGCTAAAGAGATTAATCAGAAAGAAAAAGATGTTGACGAGCAATAAGAAATCATCTGAAGGTACAAAACTCACTGGTAATAGTGAGTACACAGAAAATACAAAATATTACAACACTGTAACTGTGGTGTGTAAACTACTCTTAAGAAGAAAGACTAAACAATGAACCAATAACAAATAATAATGACCGCAACTTTTCAAGACATAGACAGTATGATAAGATAGAAATAGAAACAACAAAAAGTTAAAAAGTGGGGGGACAAACTCAAGGCTTAGAATTTTTATTAGTTTTCATTTTGTTTGTTTATGCAAAAAGTGTTAAGTTGTTACCAGCTTAAAGTAATGAGTTATAAAATAGTATCTGCAAGCCTTGTGGTAACCCAAAAATATGCAACAAATACACGAAAAATAAAAAGCAAGAAACTAAATCTACCACCAGAGAAAATCACCTTCCCTAGAAGAAAAACAGGAATGAAAGAAAGAAGGAAGAAAAGACCACAAAACAACCAGAAAACAAATTACAAAATGGCAGGAGTAAGTCCTTACTTATCAATGATAGCATTGAAAATAAATGGACTAAACTCTCCAATCAAGAGACATAGGGTGTCTGAAGGGATTAAAAAAAATAAGACCCAATGATCTATGGCTTACAAGCAACATACAGGCTGAAAATAGAGGGATGGAAAAAGATATTCCATGCCAATGGAAACCAATAAAGAGCAGGAGTAGCTTTACTTATATCAGACAAAATAGATTTCAAGACAAAAACTGTAAGAAGAGACAAAGTCACTATACAATGATAAAGGTGTCAATCTAGCAAGAAGATATAAAAATTGTAAATATATATGCATCCAACACTGGAGCACCCAGAATGTATAAAGCAAATATTATTAGAGCTGAAGAGAGAGATAGATCCCAATACAATAACAGCTGGAGATTTTTACACCTTATTTTTAGCACTGAAGAGATATTCTAGACAGAAAATCAACACCAAAACATCAGACTTAATCTCCACTATAGACCAAATAAACCTGATAGATATTTACAGAACATTTCACCCAATAGTTGCAGAATATATACATCTTTTCCTCAGCACATTGAGAACATCATTCTCAAGGATAGATCATATTTTAGATCACAAGACAAATTTTAAAACACTTAAAAAACTGAAATAATATCAAGCATCTTCTCTGACCACAATGGAATAAAACTGTAAATTAATAACAAGAGGAATTTTGAAAACTATACAAATACATGAAAATTAAACAATATGCTCCTCAATGACCAGTGGGTCAATGGATAAATTAAGAACGAACTTGAAAAATTTATTGAAACAAATAATGGAAACACAACATACCAAAACCTATGAGATACAGCAAAAGGAGTGCTAAAAAGGAAGTTTGTAGCTATAAGTGCCTATATCAAAAAGGAAGAAAACTTCAAATAAACAACTCAATGATACATCTTAATGAAAAAAGCCAAGAGCAAACAAAACCCAAAATGAATAGAAAAGAAATAAACCAGAGCAGAAATAAATGAAATTGATATGAAGAAAACAATATAAAATATAAATGAAAAACAAAAAGTTGGCTTTTTGAAAAGTTAAACAAAACTGACAAACCTTTAACCAGACTAAGAAAAAAAGAAAAAATCCAAACAAATGGAATCAGAGATGAAAAGGGAGACATTAAAATTGATACCACAGAAATTCAAGGGATCATTAGTGGCTACTATGAGCAAGTATATGCCAATAAATTGGAAAATC
This sequence comes from Symphalangus syndactylus, assembly GCF_028878055.3. Classification (NCBI taxonomy): domain Eukaryota; kingdom Metazoa; phylum Chordata; class Mammalia; order Primates; family Hylobatidae; genus Symphalangus; species Symphalangus syndactylus. The sequence goes on along the minus strand of NC_072428.2, from coordinate 145,747,969 downwards.
TAGAAGAAACAGACAAATTCCTAGACACATACAACCTATCACGATTGAATCATGAAGAAAACCTAAACAGACCAATAACATATAACAAGATCAAAGTCGTAGTAAAAAGTCTCCCAGTTAACTCCTTGACCTAATGACTACCCTGCTGAATTCTTCCCCCTACTGCCCCCTGACATTTAAAGTAGAACTAATACCAATACTACTCAAACTATTCTGAAAAATGAGGAAGAGGGAATACTTCCAAACTCATTCTATGAGGCAGTATTACCCTGATCCTAAAACCAGACAAAGACACATCAAAAAAAAAAAAAAAAAGAAGTAAGGAAGAAAGGAAGGAAGGAAGGAGAAGAAGGAAGGGAGAGAGAGAGAGAGAGAAAGCAAGCAAGCAAGAAAGAAAGCAAGAAAGAAAGAAAAAGAAAGAAGAAAGAAAATGAATGAACTACAGGCCAATATCTCTGATGAATATTGATGCAAAAATTCTCAACAAAATACTAGCAAACCAAATTCAACAATACATTTAAAAGGCCATTTATCAACACCAAGTGGGATTTATCCTTGGGATGCAAGGATGGTTCAACATATGCAAATCAATCAATGTGATACATCATATCGACAGAATGAAGAACAAAAACTATATGATCATTTCAATTGATACTAAAAAAGCATTTGATAAAATGTCAACATCCCTTTATAATTAAAACAACCCTAAAAGCTGTGTATGGAAGAAACATACCTCAACATAATAGACACCATATGCAATAGATCCAGCTGGTATCATACTGAAGGGAAAACTGAAAGCCTTTTCTCTAAGATCTAGAGCACAATAAGGATACTCACTTTCACCACTGTTATGCAACACAGCACTGGAAGTCCTAGCTAAAGCAATCAGACAAGAAAAAGAAAGGGCATCCAAACTGGAAAGGAAGAAGTCAAATTATCCTTGTTTGCAGATGACATGATCTTATATTTGAAAACACCTAAAATTTCCACAAAAAAACCTGTTAGAAGTGATGAACACATTCAGTCAAGTCGCAAGATACAAAATAAATATACAAAAATCAGTAGCATTTCTACATGCTACAGTGAACAATCTGAAAAAGAGATCTAAAAAATCCCATTTACAATAGCCACAAATAAAATTAAATATCTAGGAATTTACCAAAGAAGTGAAAGATGTCTATAATAAAAATTATAAAATATTGAAGAGAAATTGAAGAAATTGAAGAGGACACCAAAAACATGGAAAGATATTTCATGTTCATGGATTGAAAGAATAAATATTGTTAAAATGTCTACACTAGCCAAAATAATCTACAGATTCAGTGCAACCCCTATCAAAATACCAATGACATACTTCACAGAAATAGAAAAAAAGATCCTAAAATTTATACGAAACCACAAAAGACCCAGAACAACCAAAACTACCCTAAGCAAAAATAACAAAACTGGCAGAATCACATTACCTGACTTCAGATTATACTACAGAACTATAATAACCAAAACAGCATGTTACTGGCATAAAAACAGACCCATAGACTGAAGGAACAGAACAGAGAACCCAGAAACAAATCCACACACCTATAGTAAACTCATTTTCAACAAAGGTGCCAAGGACATACACTGCCAGATAGCAGGGGTTGATGTGCTCTTCATTTTCATGTTGCTAAGAACTGGCACAGGCTAAGTTCCCAATAAATGTTTGCTGAGATACAATACAAGCCTTAGGGGCTGCTGACATGCGAGGGCTTTTGTCACATAGCGAAGGATCTCAGACTACTTTGCTTTTTGAGTTATTGAGCCTACTTTGATGGTTTTTCCTTCTCTTCCTGTTAATCTGTCAGGAGATGGTCTGCTTCCTGCCCTGTGTCCAGAAGCCCCACTTTCCTCTTTCCTAAATTGCTGTCATTCTGTTGTATTGTAGAAAATGAGATAACAAAGCTTGTTGTAATCCTCAGCAAAATGAAGCTCTTTGGGATCTGAACAAAGGCCTCCAAAAGCATCTCTTCTGAGCCCAGTGTGTGAACCTAGAGAGACATTTCCCAGTGATTGCAGGTAGATGAGGTTTCTGGATAATGGTCCTCTAAATAAATTAGGGTATCACAGAATATTTGTCCTTAAAACTTTCAAATGAGCAATATGGCCATATCTAAGTTGTGGAGAATCCCTGGGAGTTTTCAAAACTTGTGGAATGTAAAAGGTAAGTAAAAAGCAGAAATAGGAATTTAATACCATAAATTAACCCTAAAGTAATTCATTCCATGGAAAAGGTTATGAATGAGAATTATGGACAGACAGCATAGGAATATTTATAATTAAATTTAAAATGATATTAGGAAAGTCTGTTCACTAAGTCAATGACCTAATCCTGTCTACACTTTTTTTTCAGCCATGTGGTTCCCAAGCCCATTTATTCTACTCCATGTTAGAGCATTGTGTATTCCCATGAGATCAGCAAAGTTTTTCTGGAGGTCAAATAATCTCCCCCAGCCACTGGGCCCACAGCCTGTGTGTGTGTGGGGTGTGCCAGTTTGGCTGTCTGGCTCTTTCCCTGTGTCCTGAGAACCACCTGCCCCAGGTGGCTCCCTGCCAGGTTGGATCCCTGAGTGAAAAGGCCTGTGGTAGAGGTGCAGCAGCCAGCTCACCACACATGCAGGGAATAAGGGCTGGTCATGACCAGCCCCTGGGATGGGGATTGTGGTTACTGTAGCAAAACTGACTAATACAAGCATTAAGGTGTATTTATTTACCTATCTCCTAAGCTTTCCATTAGCTTAGCTTTCATTATTTAGAATGACTTCTGGTGTATAAATATTATAAGAAGAGTTAGAGCCATACATTTATTTTAAGCTTCTCAAATCAATAAATTGTCATTATTATACTTCTCATAAGTGTCATAAAATCTGAATTAAATAGGACCCTGGAGGTGACCTAGTCGTCCTCATTCTAAGTTCTTCCAAAAGATTGTCTCTCAGCCTCTGCCTCGCTGTTTTCACTGACGTGTGGCAATGCAGACGGGTTCATCGTAGGACAACCCCAATTTGTTGAAAATTCCCCACTGAGCAAGGCAGTTTATCCTCAGCCATTAGAGCATGGACTTGGCTATCAGACAGGTGTTAGTTTTCTATCACAGCTTAACAAAGTACCACACTCTCAGCAGCTGAAAGCAACACACATTTATGATGTTTCTGTGGGTCAGGAGATTGAGGTCAGGTGGGCTAGCTCCTCTGCATGGGTCTCTCAAGGGCCGCAATTAAGGCTGCAGGCTGGGGCTGAAATTCTCATCCAAGCTCACAGGCTTATTGGCAGAATTCATGCAGAACTCGTGGTGGTTTGCTTCTAGAAGGCCGGGAGAAGAATCCCTGGTTTCTTGTCTCCCCTTTAGGGAAGGCCTGGCTTGCTAGGTAGGTCAGGCACACCTAGGGCCATCTCCCTATGGTTGAACTGAAAGTCAACTGAATAGGGACCTTATTTACATCTTCAAAATCCCTTCACCCTCACTGTAGACAGAACCTGATCTCGGGAGTGGCATCCTAGCCTGTTCACAGGCCTCCCCACACTGGGGAAGAGGGGCTACACAAGGTGTATACACTTGGTGCGGACTCTTGGGCTGGCTCAGAAGCCTCCTAGCACACCTGCCTTCAGGACTGACCTCTGCAGACTGTGGCTACATCCAGTTGGTGCTGTGCTTCACCTACCTGCTTCTCAGGGTCTTCAAAGACAGAAACAAAGATAAAGCATCTTTACTGCAGGGCCGTGATGAGGGCTCCCATGCAACACAGCCCACAGCGTGCTTGGCATGTGATAAATGCTAGCATGTTTCTAATGTTACCTTGGGTTAGAATCACATGAATGAGACCAATCCTTCCCCAAGTAAGATGCTCTGGTATTTGAAGTCAACCGCCAGCTTCACTGGTGCAATTCTGTGGCCACAGCCCGGGACTCTCCAGGCGCTCTCTGTCCACCATTTCTTGGAGAAGCTTCACTGTTAACCTGTTCAATGTTCTCTAAATGGAACACAATATTTGGGCTGAGATGCACTCTCCTCAGAACGAGAAGGTGCCTGGTCTGCCCTGACATGGCTTCCTGGGGACGTGGGCAGAGGGGGGTGTAGGTGGTGAAGCCGTTCTCCTGTATCAGCCGGTGTTGTGCTCAGTTAACCCTCGGGTGCACTTCAAATGAACGATAAGGGAGCCTTCCAGATCTGAGCCAGATAACTGCGGGGCTGTCTGGAATGTAATTTCTTTGAATGCAGAGAGAGCTCAAAAGTGTGCATTTTGGACAACAAAGACGACATGCCCTGACAAGGACAGGCACTCTGTCACCAGCAGCAGAACGCAGGAGGCCTTCAGGGCTGGACCATGGAGGCGGGCGCAGCATGAGGCTCAAGTGTCGCATTCGCTGGGTGACCTCACTGCACTGCGGGAGACGCGGGTGTTCTGAGCCTTGATAATCTCCCATTAATTTGATTTTTCCAAGACCTTACAGAACACTAGTTATATTTAGTTCCAGAAGGCCTCCAGGAAAGAGATGGCTGCTAACATTTCCATCTTTAAGAAGATGAAGTGGGTTCTTAAACAAATGAGATGATGCTGACTTTCCTTTTTGCGGGGTGTAGGTGCAGGGGTGGTGTGTCCTGGGTGTCAGGTTGGCATCTTTTGTAGGATTCTGGATGTTGCCTTTACCTTGAGGAATAGTATTACAAGTCCCTGCACAAAGGCAAAAGCTCTGGTTGCTATGGCAATAGCCAATCTGAGGAAGCTGTGACCTAAATCATGACTGAGAAAAATAGTACCTTGTCTGTATCATCGCCGCTATCGCTTCCTTGGATTAGGCGAGGCAGCATTTATTACCTAAAATGAACTCTTTTACCTCAGGAAAAGTGAAACAGTGATATTTCTCTGCAGAAACTTTTAGGGAACACAGGTCATAAAAACTGTGCTGCTGCAGAATCAAAGAAGGGGAAGAGATGGCCCAGGGCTTTCTGCTCCCAGGTGAGGCCCAGCCCCTTTCCTTGCACAGGGGCTGCTCCACCTGCCCAGACCTCCAGGAAGGGCTCTAAGGACCCCACTTGGAAGCCAACCACCTGCCCATCCTCACCAGGTGTGCCTGTCACACACCCGGCTCACACAGCACACACACACGACACCTCACCTCACACAGACCATGCACACAACACACTAGGCACATGCACAGCACACACAACACACACCAGGCACATGACTCAGACCGTGCACACACACGGCACCTCACCTCACACAGACCATGCACACAGCACACTAGGCACATGCACACTAGGCACACACACAACACACATCATGCACATAACTTGGATCATGCACACACACGGCACACAACACACACCAGGCACTCAACACAGGCCATGCATACACACACACGGCACATGCACAGCACACACAACACACACCAGGCACATGACTCAGACCGTGCACACACACGGCACACACACACAAGGCACACAACACACACCAGGCATGCAACACAGGCCATGCATACACACATGCACGGCACATGCACAATACACACAATACACACCAGGCACATAACTCAGACCATGCACACACACACAGCACACACACACAGCACCCACAACCTACACCAGGCACACAGCACAGACCATGCACACAAACACACACCAGGCACACAACACACACCAGGCACACACACACAAGGCACTTATGCATGCACACAACATGGTGATGCATGCAGACACATGCCATGCAGACACAACACACATAATACACAGCACACAACACATAAAACACACCACACACAACACACACAAAACAAAAACACAAAATACGCACACACCATACATGAAACACACAAACACACACTACCTCAAACACCACATATCCCACATACACCCCACATACCACATGCACCACACAGAAGCACCATGCATGCACACACCCACACACACACACACCACAGACACACACCACACAGTGAGAGTGCCACATGCTCTCCTGAAGGCCTCTGCGTTGCACAGATGCAGTGGTGATCTTGATCAGTTCTATTGAAATCTTCAATAGAAGGATTCAGAATGATTGTCACTTTCTGCTCTAGTGAAAAATGCCCGCAAGCTCCCTGACTGCGATGCCTCCTCTGGTCTGGCCTGGCAGCTTGGTGCCCAGGCAGGAGTGGTGCTGAGCCGGTGAGGGCAGACCTCCCCTCTTCATGCATGGACATGTGTGTGTGTGTGTGTGTGTGTGTTGGGGAGTTCACTCACCCTGGCACATCAGACCCACAGTCTCACTGTATAGCCCCACGTCCCCTTGTTGGTGTTAACTAAGTCACCTCCGACATGGGTTTGGAAATTGGGGCTGAAGCGGAGACCCGCCTTGGTGAAATGGTCCACATCCCTGACCGCCTTTGCCTTTTTTGTTCTTCCTCAGCCTGAACATCCAGGTGATGAAATCCTGAGTGCCTGGGGACAATTAAGGACATTTGGGAATCAAAGTTGATGTCTATGCTGCTCTCAGGGATGTTGACAAAAGCTCTCGGCCTGGGAGAGATGATGCTAAAATTGCCTGCCTCCCTAGGCCACCTGCTCTCTCCAACATCTGCCGAGAATCTGGCTCTGAGGCTCCGGCAGCTCCAGGGCAGTGTGCACCGCACAGGACGGGTGTCAACGCTGCAGACAACTGCGCCACACGGGGCGCGCTCAGGGGAGCTGTGCTGCAGCCTTGTCAGCTTCCAGGCTCTTCCAGGCTATCCCTGTTCTTAGAGGACGACTGAGGATGCCTCGGACTCATTTCCTTAACAAGGATTTCCAGTTGCCCAAATTGACGAGACTTTATGCTGTGTCCAGCACAAAGAGTGCATGCAAACTGGTGGTGAGGACATTGCCCTCATTCAACCCATGCCGCTCTCAGCACCGATCCTCTGCGATCCTCTGCACCTCAGTCAGCAGAGCCCATGGAGCTGCTCATCTCTCCTCTCTCTTTTATCCTCCTTGAACAGCAGGCGGGGATGGTTGGGATTTGTTATAAAAATAGGAACAACTACCCAGGAGGCTGAGGCGGGAGGATTGATTGAGTCCAGGAGGTTGAGGCTGCCGTGACCTGGATCACACCACTGCACTCCGACCTGGGCAACAGAGCGAGACCCTGTCTCAAAGAAAATAAAGACAAAAATAGGAACACCATCACCATTTACTTTTTTGTTACTCCAAAAGCAAACTGAGAGTTTCAGATTTGCTTTGTTTTTTCACCTGGAGGGTTTGACATGGGCACAATCTTCTTCCCCCCACCCCCTTCCATTTCAGCGTCTCCAACCAGCATGTTCCCCCTGCATCAGGCGTGACAGTGCTCCCTGTGGAGCAGGAGCGCCATCAGGAATAGGTCCATAGACGTGAAGGTGTTTGCCATATTCTCCATCACTTTCACTTCCTTCCTCCCAGCCAGCACTTTCTTGCCCTGTGTCCCACCCTTTAGAACTCTGCGGTGGTGGAGCTAATGCCGCCAATTCCCAAACATCCAAGTTGATAATCATTCCATATGTCACTCCCGTAGAGGGAATGTTCATTTTATCATGGTCTCTGAAGCATTTGTATAAAGGGTCAGGTGCATTCAGTAGCAGGTAAGTAGGGAATGCATTTGAGGAAGGGGCAGTTGGTCCCTGGGCTGGTCTCTTATGTGTGGTTGTCAAGGTGACAGTATTTTAAAGGGTAGTGAAGGGTCCCTTGTCCTCACTGCCCTGCTGCAGTTCTCTGTTATCCTACCTGAACCAGCCTGGACTTTCAGCAAAGTCCACGCAAAGACTCCATCCCTAAGGGACCACTTTGTCTGGTTTGTTGCTGCATTAAGTTGTTAAACAACAGTGCAAGTAAATTAAGGTCCGTGAAAAAAAAAAAAGCCATTCGAATGATGAGCTTGCTACAATAATCTATGTGCACAAAGATACCCAGACTCGCTGGTCCTTTAGGGGTTGGGTCTTCAGAATAAGCATCTGGGTGGCTTGGCCACGTGAGTCTGTACTCGCTGGGCCACTAGCAGGGTGGCCAGGGCAGGAGCTCAAATGCTTTCTGGGAGGGGCTTTTGGTGGCTTGTCCCCTCACAACATGCAACCACTGGTTTTTATGAGATTAGGAAAGGCTTAGACCCTGTTCACCACTGAGGCCCAAAGTAGAAAAGCCACATCCTGAAAAGGAGGGAGCAGAAAGAGGCAGACCTGGCCCAAGAGGGGCCCTTGGCTAGGACACTGTCCACTACATAGCCTGGGAGGCGTCTTTCTGCATTGCAGCTGAATAAATGTGCGAGTGCGGTCTGCTAGGACGCTGTCCACTACGTAGCCTGGAAGGTCCCTTTCCACACTGCAGCTGAATAAACGCAGAAGTGTGATCCGCTCGCTCTCCTTGCAGTGACCACATGGGACAGGGGGCATTTCCAGGGCAGAGGTCCAGTAAAAGCAGTGAGGGCCCCACCCCACCCAGGACTGGGGTCTGATTTCCTGCAGCCATGCCAGTCAGGGTCCCTAACCACTAAGATGGGGGTAACATGTGGAGTCCACTCACTGGGTGTGTGCTCCCAGCCTTACCACTTTGCTCAACTATAAAGTGGGGCTGATAACCCCATAGGGTTGTTACGGAGATTAAAGAGTTTCGTACTTGTAAAGCACACAAAACAGTGCCCAGCACATCTGCCATGGGAGCGTTAGCACAGGCATTCGTGTTAGTGGTACCATGAGCGTTAGCACTATTAGTATTAGCATCAGCATTACTATTGGCATTCGCATTAAGATTATTACTAGTGTTAGCATTACTTTACTCTTGGTATTAGCATTAGTATCAATGTTCCTATTAGCATGAGTATTACTAGTGATATTAGTATTAGCATTATTACTAGTGTTACTATTAGCATTACTGTTGGTATTAGCATTAGCACCAGCATTAGTGTTACTATTAGCATTAGCATCACTACCTATATAATTATTAGAATTAGCATTAGTGTGTGTCGTTATTCACATTATCATTAGTGTTAGCATTATTACTAGTATTAGCATTAACATCTGGTATTACTATCAGCATTAGTATCAGCGTTAGCATTGACATTAGTATTAGCACTAGCATTAATAATATTACCAGCATCAGCATTACTGTTGGTATTAGCATTAGTACTACGATCAGCATCTAGCATTTGCATTACTACTGGTATCAGCATTAGCATTAGTATCCATGTTACTGTTGGCATTACTGCTGGTGTTAGTATTAGCATTTGCATTGGTTTTAGTGTTACTACTCACATTAGTACTAGCATTAGCACTGGCGTTGGTGGTACTATTGGCATTAGTGTTGCGATTCGTATCAGTATCAGCACGAGCATGCATATTAGCATTAGCGTTCTGCATCCTGGAGCAGGGAGAAAGATCCCACGCAGCACGTCGGAACTGGTGGCAACATGCGTGGCTTCTCTTGAGTCTACTGAATTTGAGAGTCACCTGGGGGTTGTCACGGCGGACAGACGCCACAGGGGAGACAGAGAAGCCACATCCCATGTCCCATGGCTGCCCTCATTGGAAGTTCCGCCTGTCGTGACCCCTACCTCTGTCCAACCATCTCTTCTGTTCTCTGTGACTCCCTCCCAGAACACGCTCCAGCAGGACCCTCCAAGCTCTGGGGACCTGACTTTATCACATAAGCAGCCTCTCCAGGGAGGACACCTGTTTTCTTTCCCCGTTCCCCGCAGCCCTGCACGGGTCCTGGTGGTGGCTCTACCTTCCAGGCCAAGTCCGCCTGCAAGGTCTTGGGGCTGCCCCTCCCCCTCCCCAGAATGGCATCACGAGGCCCGGGCCTCCATGCAGACCTGTCCTGTGCCGTTTGAGCCGCCCAAGCACCCCCTGCCAGCGGTGGGGCACATCCATCCAGGGAGGCCGGGACCTCGGGGAGAGCCCCCCTGCTCCACTTCTGTCCTCCCTGCGGGCTGTGTGGGTGGAATGCGCCGCTTCCCACGTGCTGCCCTTGTCGTTGACATTCTGATGCAGTCTGTAATCAACGCAAGCTTCAGCTCCTCTCATTACTGGCTCTTGAAGGGATTCTTCAGACTCAGCAAGAACAGCCGCCTCGTCAGAGGACAGCATCTGCTCCCCCCGACCCCGCCCGCCGCCCGCGACAGACAGGGGGGTGCGCATTTGCATTCGGGTGCTCAGCCCCGGAAGGTGGCCGGGAGGTACGGCCTGCTCTGCCGCTCCTGTCCGGGCTCCGTGGACTCTTCACCTCACCTGAACCACAGGTGGCTCCTGTCCTGGTTCTGGGTCACGGAACAGCAGGGTTCTAATGGGGACACTGGGCACTACGGTCCCCACTCCACCTTTACGACATGGAATCTGACCAGAGAATGGGACTGGGGGCAGGAGTGTGTCCTCATGGATTTACGTAATTTAAGCCCCACATATTCCCAAAAAGGACCTATCACAATTCAATTACAATACACATATCATGATTAATTAAAAAACTAAACGGACATTAAGAAATGCATATGTGTGCACATACATGTAAGCGTGTCTGGTGGAGGAGAAACGTGCAGAATTGCAACAGGACCAGAAGCCGGCAGGGACGCAAGCAAGTGCTGTAAGATCCGACGTGATTTTTAAGACGGGGCTGTAGGTTCAGCTCTGATTGTACTAAGAGCGAAAATGAAAAAGGAGTTGTGACATTTTCCAAAGTTTATTTTTGTTTTGAGCTAAAGTCACACCAGTTGCAAGGTCAAGAAAAGGTGACTGAAGAGGATCTCAGTGCTCAGAAGGGGACACAAGGTGGGTGCAGCCAGGCGGCAGCCAGGCCCTCATGAGCGTCCTACAGCCGGCCAGGCGGGTGCAGGCTGGCAGCACCCACAGAGGACCCTGGGATTTCAGGCCAAAGGAATTCTTCAAGGGGAGATAAAAAAGAGACAGCTTTTTAGTGTCTTGGCTTAATGGAGAGATAAAGGCAAAACACCTAGAAGAATAGATGGGTCTGAGCAACTTGTCCTAAGGCACAGTAGGTGAGAGGCAGAGCTTGGCCCCAAACCTGGGTCTCCTGACACTGTGCCCAAAGGGCAATGCCATCCTCAAGCTGCTTCCAGCTGCCATGCCTCTCCAAGCCACACCTGCCCCTATGGCATTTCTCTGTTCCCTGGGTTCAATCGATAATGATGTCATGGATATTTGAATTCCATTGTAATTTCTAGTTTGTTTGTTTGTTTTGAGGTGGAGGAGTCTCGCTCTGTCACCCAGGCTGGAGTGTAGTGGCACCATCTCAGCTCACTGCAAGCTCTGCCTCCGGGGTTCACGCCATTCTCCTGTCTCAGCCTCCCGAGTAGCTGGGACTACAGGCGCCCGCCACCACGCCCGGCTAATTTTTTGTATTTTCAGTAGAGATGGGGTTTCATCGTGTTATCCAGAATGTTCTCCATCTCCTGACCTCGTGATCCGCCCGCCTTGGCCTCCCAAAATGCTGGGATGATGGGCGTGAGCCATGGTGCCCAGCCAGTAATTTCTAGTTTTATGCTTTCCCACTATGAACATTTAAGGCCCATTAAGAAGGCTTAAGTTACCCATGTTTTTAGTGGTTTTCACAGCTACCTTACAACAAACAAGAAAGCATCTATAAGTGTTTTATTTTTTATGTAATTTCAAATTCATCTGTTGCCTCGTTTGAGACTAAGAAGCCAAAGATTAAAAACAGTCTTCCTAAGGGACGGTAACCAGGTAAGCCACAGTGGTCGTTCTTCCCAAAACACTGAAAATGTATTTGGTTTAAGAGGCAGACATCTGAAAATGAAACGGAGAAAAGCTCCCTAAGGGGGACCACAGGGTAGGTTGCAGCAAAAGTTTTCTCAATAACAAAGGAATTTAGTTGGTTTGAGAGGCAGACATCGGAGGAGCAAAGGGAGATGTCACAAAAAATAAAACCTGTCCCACCACAGAGAAAATTCTGTGCAAGGCACAGCCATCACTCAGAGATCTGCCCTAAATTTATAGAAAATATAGGCCAGAAAGGGGTAGAATTGAAGCTGAGTTGTTTGTTATTCTCCTGAAGTGAGTAAGAGCAGCTAAAATCACCTCGATTGGTTGCGAGCCCCTGCCATTCCATGGAATAGCTGTGCCAATGGGACACTTCACTATAACACAGTCCTGGGTTTCTTTTCTTTCCCCTCCCCCCCGCCCCGTGGGACAATGATTTGATTAGCCTGTATCGGCCCGGAGTCCCCTGCCCAATCAGAATTCAAAAGTTCCTTCTACCAGAGATACCAAAGGATCCATTTCTTTATGTATATATAAAAAGAAACCCTTAATTTATATTTTGAGGGCTTTTTCTTAGTAATATATGCACATGTAAAAAAAATTTAAAAATTATAAAAAATATAGAGCAAAAAAGGATTTTCCTTCCCACTGCTGTCCGGTTGCCATCCGGAACCTTCCACGGAGGTGGCTCCTGGGCTCTTCCAGAGGTATATTACACATACGTGGGTGCGCGGTGGGCACGCGGTCGGCACGCACACCAGCTCATGCCCGTCCGTCCACCTTATGTCGCATGCTCTGTATGTCCTGCATTAACAACAGTTATAGCAGAATTTTGTTTCATATACAAGCATCTAAAATGGCTCCGTTCTTCACACCTGCGTGACATTTTATTGCGTAGCTATAGCGTGACTTCTTTGATCTGTTCCCTCTGCGGTTCTCAATCTTTTGCAATTAAAGTCAGTGCTACATTGAGAGTCGTTGTATGTATGCCATTCTCATGTATAGGACAAATCATTAGAAGTGGAATTGCAGGGTCAATTGTTTGAGAGATTTCAATGTTTATAGTTCTCACCAGGTTTTTCCCCTCAAAGCTGCGCTTATTTATGTCATCACTGTGCCGCAGAGCCCACTTCCCCAGCTCTTAACAACGTAATATGTCGTCAAGTGCTTTAATCTTTGTCCAACTGACAGACTTCTACAAATTATTTCCTTGTATTTTTAATGTATACATCTCTTATTCTGAGTGATAGTTTCTTTTTATATACCTAAGAGTTATTTGGATTTCCTTTTCAATGAAGTACATGCTTGGAAAAATTGCCAATTTTTCTATTGTATTTTTTGGTTGTTTATTTAAAAGACTTTATAGATAAAAATTGTCTCTTTTCTATGTTATGTCTTGCAAATATTTTCTATTTTCCTACTTTGAATTGTTTTTTGACTATATTTCCCACACTTTTCCTTATAAAGATAATATTTTGTATTTTATATATTATATCATTTTTTATGACTTCTGATTTTTGTATCATACTCTAAGATTTAAAGAAGCCACCCCATATTTTCTTAGACTATTCTTATATTTGGGGTTTTATGTGTAAAATTGTATCATTCTAAAATTTACATTAGTTGAAGAAGTGAGCAGTGCTATAACTTTGTTTTTTCCGATGCCAACCCACTTATTACAACACTATTCATGAGACCATTCATCTTTCTCTCTACTGATTTGAATTTTCACTTTTATTCTACATGAAATTCTATATGTATTTTGTCCTGTTAATGGACTTCGTCTTCTGTTACATTGATCTATTTATCTATTCATGTTCCAGTGTAATGCAGTTTGATAATTGTAGCTTGATTCCTTCCCATTCATTTCTCTTCTGCGAAGTTGTCCTGGTATAATAATTTTTGCAGGTTTTCCTTTCTTTTCTTTTTTTGTGACCTGAATCCGCCTGGTATGGTTTTTTTTTTTTTGTTTTTTTTTTTTTTTTGCATCCTTTTATTTTCAAAATTTCTGAGTCACTTTAGGTGTGCTTCTTTTGTATTATGTTGGCTGCCATGGTATACTATTAATATACTCTACCTGATCTTTTTCTTTAAATATGGGAGTTTATTACATGTATACTTCTTAACTAATGGATGTTTGGTTGTAATGTTGATCCATATTTGATGTTGCTGTGGTCTTCATGTTTGTGTGCCTCTCAAAATAACAATATGTTGAATTCGAATCCCCAATGTGGTGTCGTTGAGAGGTGGGGCCTTTGTTGGGTGAGGAGGTCGTGAAGGTGGAGCCCTGTGAATGGGATTAGTGCCCTTTTAGAGAACGAGCTTATTTATTCCTCTTGAGCTTCTGCCACGTGATGGCACATAGAAGGTGCCATCTATGAGGAACAGGCTCTCACCAGACACCTAATCTTCTGGCACCTTGATTTTGGACCTCCCAGCCTCCAGAACAGTGAGCAATGAAGTCATGTTGTTTATAAATTGCCCAGTCTCAGGTATTTTGTTACTGCAGCCCAAGACGTATGTCAGGCTTTGGATATTTACTGGTTCTTTTGTTTCATAGTCTGTTATATTATTTTGTTGTGTGTTTTGCTTTGGTGTGTTCTTTATGCTTACAGATTTGTTTTTATTTCTGGAAAGTTTTTTTGGAATTATATCTTGAAATATTTGTATGCCCTGTTATTTTAGTTCTCTTCAGGGATGCTAATGTATGTGTGTCAAGATTTCTTTTGTCTAGCTTTCAAATCTAACATTCTGTCCCTGTCTTTTTCTCTTTGTGCAGTAGTTCTATTTCATTTTCACTTCTCCACATCTGTCACTGTGTTCAAAGATGTGTCTCATCTCCTTCGTGCTGTTTCTGATATGACTTCTGGTCTGTGGTGATTTTGTGTTCTGCTCATTTCTGGAATGCCTCTAGCTCCTGATCCATTCTGACGGGGGTCTTACTTTGTGTTCATAACCACTAACTTCATGTGCCACTTCCTTCCCCCCCTCACTTACAGCAAAACTCTACAAAATGCTTTTCTATCCTTGTCTGACCTTCCTCTTCTCCCATTTTCTTTTTAGCTCACTCCAACCAGCCACTTAGCCTTCCACCATTCCATGGAAATTGCTCCTCCTCAAGCCACCAAAGGTCTGGAAATTATCAAGTCCAGGGGTAGATTCTCAGTTCTCACCTGACTCCACTTATCAGTGGCTTTCACTCAGATGCTCACAGCCTCCTTCTAAAAAGACACATCCATGTGACCTCCAGGATATCCATCTCTCTTTGTTCTCAACCTACTTCACTGGTTCTTCCTTCTCAATTGCCTTTGATGGTTCATCTTTTGGCCCCTAAAATTGTCTTGTCCTGGGGCTTCCTTTGGTCCATTTCTCTTCTCTGTGTACTTCATTCTCTTAGTGATTTCATTTGACCTGGGAGGTGTGTTATAATACTATATGCTAAAAGATATGCAGAATCACACGTTGAGCCCATGTGTCTACCCTGAAGTCTAGAGTTACATTATCTGCATGCCTTACATCATCATTTGTTTGTTTTTGGACATTGCAAACTTGATAGATCAGAGGGCTGATCTCCACCCCTTCCCTGCCCTCCTCCTTTTGATGTCTTTCCTACTTGGAAAGTGAACCCAAACCATTGGAAGAATGCAATTCTTGAAACAGTGACCACTCCTGGGCTGTTCCTGGAAAATAAGGTGTTGCCCTGGGACTGCCATTGGTCAAAGGGTCCTGGAAGTGGCAGTGATGGACCAGAGCTATTGGAACAATGCAAGTCTATTCCTTCAACTATTCAGGTCCAAACTCAGACTCACCCACGACTTCAGTCTTTCATATCTCACATCCAATCTGTCTGCAATTCTTGTCAACTCTACCTGCAAAGTATACCCAGAACTTAACCACTTGTAATAATTTCTAACACCACAATTGGGTCCAACCCATTCATACAAAATGAAGCAAACATGGGTCTGATATTTCTGTGATTAAAGTCTGTGCAGATTTAATTGCATGTGCATCATTTCTGTTGCCTTTTGTTCTTTCTCGTGCACTTCTTGTTTTTGAGTCTGAGCTCACATTTATTGGAATTTTATCTATGGGGTTTTCTGAGGCCTGGTTTGGAGTTAGGATTCCTGCGGAGAGGATTTTCATTTGCTTCTTCAAATGCCTGGGTTTACTACTAAGCCCAATTCACCAAGAACAAAAACGTTGTCTTGAGATTTTATGAGCCCCACTGGATAATACAAATTTGAAAGGCAGACTTGCATGGGGACAGCTTTTAGTTTCAAAAACTCACAAGAGATATTTTCACCTCTTCTACTCAAGATGGAAAATGCCCAGTCTCCTGAGAGGTATTTTTCCTAAATGCTTCATCTGAAGTCCTTTAATAAGGGCAATGAAAGTTCATGGAGAGAGTTCCCCTAAACACCTCAGGCTGCCTTGAGCACCATTGTCTTTCCTCCAATCTTGAGAGGCGATGGGAAGCAAAGGTCAAGTCCACCTGGTTTATCAAGTCTGGAATTAGCTTCTGTCTTATTCTTTCTTCTCTATTAGGCCTGATGAACCAAGAGGTCACTGGCTGATGCCCCCATCCCTGACCCCTCTGGCACCTGCCTGGGACACTCCTACCCTCATTCCTCTGCTGGCTCAGTAGAGCAAGTTTTAAGGGGTGCTCACTCTTTTGGGCATGATCCTGGCCCCATCTCTGGATCCTGTAACCCTGTCTGCTTTTCTATTTCTAGTTCTGCGGTAGTCCTGTCTCTTAAGTGAGCTCTGTCTTCTGATTCTTCCCAGTCCCCCTCTATACTGCCATTTGTGAGAAGAACATCACGCTTCACAATGAGATCCTGAGTTGTGGCATGGAATAGCTTGAACTTTGCTTTTCAGTGGCCGGCGATGACCTGAGCCCTGTGCTGAGAGAAGCTGCCCAGTCACGATGGGTTTGTAATGTGGTGCTTCATAATCTCACATGGCACTCCAACAAGGGCCCAATGGAGTTTCTTCTGTGGTGACTTATATATACTCATGGAATTTATACTCAGAAAACAGAATGAGTGTCTGAAGAATATCCCATGACACTCACAGAAACAGCAAACCTCCGCTGACAATCCTTTCAGACAGAAACCAAAGAAGCAATCACATGTGTCATACCCTTGGGATTCCGTGCCATGTTCACCTCACAGTGGCCTGTTCTTTTCCAGAGCTTTGGAGGGTAGTTGAAGAAAGAAAACATATTGATCATGGTTTTAAAAAGAGATAAAGCAAAACCTAGAAAAAAAAGAAGGCACTATACTAAAAAATGCCAGGTACATTGTGAAATTGTGCATGTTTTACAGTTGCCTTCTATGATTTATATTCTGTGGCACACACTTCTGCTGTTGGTCAGCCTTGAAAGATGGCTCCGTTTAGACAACTATATAGAGATGACTGGCACTTGAAGTTGTTTCAATATGAGTCCTTGAAAATGAGTAAGCAGAAGCCTTGTTATTATTATTTTTATATTATTTTTAAGCTGACTTCTGAGACGTATTCCTATGGAGCCTGAAGTTTTGTGTTATGTAGATGAGGAAATGAATGGCTGTGTCAGGCTCTTACCACCTTCTCCTCCTCCTCTTCCAAGCTGGTCCACCTTGTCATTCAGCTGGGCCACACAAGCCCTGGCAGTGCAACTCCAGGTTTAAAAAAAGGGAAGGGTCACTTCTCAAAGATTCCAGGCAGGACCAGTGCTCAGTAAGTTCATGAAGTGGTCTGATTTTCTTTGGTACCCTTCCTCTGTTTTTCTCTTGTTCTACCATCTTGCTACGTCTTCTAATTCCTAAGGATGTACCAGCTACCTTTGCCATGTATCTCACCAGTGTTTTCCTAATATTACAAATGAGTAGCTAAGCCTTTCAGAATTTCTGGATAGATATAGGAAGTTTGAGCTGAGCTTCTCCTTTCTTTGACTCTGATGGTAAAATAGGATAAGAAGTACCTATGTGCAAGTACCAGATAAAACAGGAGGATTCTAAGAAATGAATGGCTCATAAACTGAATATTCAATAGGATTTTGTTAGTGCACAAGGTTGCATACCTATTAAAAGTATGAATGAAAGAGAAATGCTTTGGTTTCAACTTGGCCATTCTCCCCTTTGCCAGCTTATGAAAAACGGAGCTCAACATTAGTTACTGAACACATAACTAGTATGCCTGTAATTTCTCCTTCTGAAAAATAATTGTGTTGAAAAATGTAAAGATTCATTACAGTCACAACCTCTATTTAGTTAGTTGGAGTGGATTAGTAATCTATAACTACATAACAAATTACCACAAACTTAGTGGCCTGAAAGAACAACATTTGTTATCTCATAGTTTCTATGGATCAGGAGTCAGGCCTGGCTCAACCAGGTCCTCTGTTTCTGGGTCTCACAAGGCTATAGGCAAGATGTCATCCAGGGCTGCCGTCTCATCTGAGAAGACTCGACAGGGGAAGGATCTGCATCCAAGCTCACTAATGGCTGTTGGCAGAACTCAGTTTGTCACTGGCTGTCAGCCAGAGGCCATCCTCAGCTCTTTTCCAGGAGGGCTTCTCCAACATGGCAGCTTGCTTCATGAAAGCATGCTGGACAAGAAGTCAAGAGAGAGAGTGCCACAGAGATGGAAGTGACAGTCTTTTGTCACCTCATCACAGAAGTGACATCTCATCAATTTTGTCTTATTTTCCTTGTTAAAGGCAAGTCATTCGGTGCAGATCACACTTAAAATAAGGGGATATCACAGAGACGTGAAGAGAAGGGGGCTTGGGTTACTGAAGACCATCTTGGAAAGCTGCCTGCCACAGCAAGGTCTGCCTGCATTTCACCCCAGTTTCTTGTTCTTTAGCAGTTTTCATCTGGTCCTGGCAAGGCAGGGCAGCCTGCTCCTCGATGGCTTGGAACCCTCTCATGAGAAGAGACACTCTGGGATTTTCCTTCCTGCCTCCCGCAGTCCAGGAGTGGGTTGGGATGCAGCAAGAAGCTAAGGAAGTGTGAGTCCAGGAGCCCCACTGCCTCAAAGCAAGCCCAGGAATGCCTCGTCACCATCAGAACCGGTTCTCAGTGTTTGAGACAAACGCTTCAGCCTTGGCACAGGGCTGGGGATTTTATGTACCCCAGTAATCCCCGTAAAGTCCTGTGTCTTTAATTACACAACCCACAGAAACTCTTAAAGTGGATGATTAAATAGGAGATAATTAATGACTTTCCATGGAAACATGCTCATTTGCCAGTGGAAATCATTGGCTAGAGAGCTGCCTGAGTGCTCATGCCAGCTAGAGAGTCTGCGTCCTAATCTTCCAAAAGGCTGGGAACCTCCTGCTTCTGAAGCCCCTGGCATCTTACCCCTGCTGCACCCAAGTTGAGCACCGCTGTGTGGCCCATGGGCTGGTCTCCCCTGGGAAAGCCTGCGAGGCCTCTGGGGCTCCAGGCTGACATTGTCACTGCTCCGCTAACAGCCCAGTGGGAGGGGGATGCATTGTTGCCGCAGTACACACCAGCAAGCAGAGGCCAGACGTGGGGCTTGCCAGGGAATTGCCTGGTTCCCCACAACCCAGAAAACCCTTGAGCAAACTTTTCACTGATAATGGCTTCGCTTTAGACTTTGGGATTGAGCCTTCACCTGTGAAAAGCTTAGCCTACTTCTCAACCAATGGAAACAATTGTGTGTGTGTGCGCGTGTGTGTGTGTGTAACAGACAGTGTGAGAGAGAGAGAGAGATTCAGAGATAGAGAGAGATGGAAGAGGTAGAGAGAGATAGAGATGGACAGACAGAATCAGAGACAAAGACAGAAAGAGGCAGACATAGAAAGGCATAGAGACAGAGAGAGCAGAGACAGAAAGAGACAGAGTCAGAGAGAGACAGAGCCAGAGAGAAAGAGGCAAAGACACAGACACAGAGATAAAGAGAAAAACAGACAGAGGGAGATGCAGAGACAGAGAAGGAGATGGGGAGGAGGGGAGAAGAAGAGAAAAGGGAAGAGCAAGTGAGAATATGAAAGAAGATGGTTGTTGCCAAGCTGTGGTGTTTTATCACTGACACGATAGAGGGTGAGCTAATGTACCTGAAGACAGCCCCGGGGTGGTGCAGCCCCTCTATGAGTAGCTGGCTACAGTTGGTGTTGCTCCAAATTAAAGGGCAATTGTGACACAATTGAATGTATCACTGTTACAATGAAAGACAAATGCACCAAGAATCAGAAGCAAAGGTGTCTGCATATGATTCTTCTGGAGAACAGCCTATTTTTTACTCATAGCTATTGTCCTAAATGGGGCCTCTTAGTACATGGAAGTCAAGAAACACTAAAGATTTCACATAAGTGTGACAAATCAACACATTACACTCTCATAGACGTTTGCTCACTCGTTCAATAACATAACTTCCTAGGCTGTTACTCCTTATTACTTTGTGGTTGATCAGCAGAGTTGCTGATTTGCAGACTTAAGTTGTGATGACATTTTTCATGTAGCTTCTGCTGAGTTTTTGCTCAGAATCTTAATTCTGTCTTAGAGGAGTCATGTTAATACAATAAATTGAAATGCCCTTCCCTGCAGTTAAACCTGTCCGCACCGTTGGGCCTCTCGTGCTTCCTGCACAGCCTGTGTCCTGTGGGTTCGCTTGGTCATTGTTGCCTTCTCATAGGAGGAGTGAATGATTCGGTCTCAGCACCATCCACTATGTTGGAAGCCGGAGGGAATCTGCCTCTCCTCTTGCCTCAAGCCCCCCAGGTCCTGAGCATTTGACCCTTTCTACAAGCAGAGGAAAGCTGTGCACAGAGCAGCTTCTGCAAAAACCCATTGTGCTTCTCCTCCATGTTCACTAATCACAGCTTGGCCTACTGCAATTCAGGATGAGGCCTGATCATAGGGGCTGCCTGGCAGCTTCTAGGCAGCACCCATGGTGTGAGTCCAGGGGAAGGGGAGGGGAAGCTGGTCTTCAAATGGAAGCGAGATTTGAGTCTAGTTATCCCCAGTCACTCAGCATGTCTTGAGCGCTAGTTATGTGCAAGGCACGAAGCTTTGTGGCCAGAGAAAAGAAGTCTCTGCCCTCAAGCAGATTTTAGAAATGGGGAAATCCTATGTAATGGGAAGGTGCTATTCATTATTATGCCTGGGGCAGGCTCTTCTCTGGAACTAGCACAGGGCCAGTGTCCCCAGCCAGGTGCACAAGCCTGCCAGGACTGCCGCAATCAAGTCCTGCAGACTGCGGGGCTTGGACAACTGAAATTCCTTCTCTCGCCATCCTGGAGGCCAGAAGTCCCAGATCAGGGTGTCAGCAGGGTTGATTTCTCCTGAGGCCGCTCTCCTGGGCCTGCCGATGGCCGTCTTCTCCTGGTGTCCTCTCTAATGCGTCTGTGTCCTCATCTCCTCTTCTTAGAAGGACACTAGTCATATTGGATTGAGGCCACCCTAATGAGCTCATTTCACCTTAATAACCTCTTTAACGTCCTCATCTCCAGATACAGTCACATTCTGTGGTACTGGGATTCAGGACTCCAGCATATGAACCGAGGGATAGGGTGGGATACAATTCTGCCAAAATGCCAGGCTTTTTTTTAAGATGAGGAGGTTTTTACAGGCAGGGAAAAAGAAGTGATGTTTGTGGAGCAACAGATAACAGGAGCAGAGGCAGCAGGGTGGGCTGTACACAGTGTGCACGGGGCTGCCCCATCCAGGGCCCGAAGCCCACTCCAGCAGAACGGGGACCTTACTGCAGCCTCTGATGAAGAAAGCTTTTCTTTTGCAACCAAATCATCTTTCAGAGGAAAGCCTTAATAAATAGGTTCAGCATAGTTTGATACCCATTTATAAGAAGATGCTAAAACAAAAATTAAAGGTAAAACATTTATTATATCAACATATAATCTGTTTGTAATTTAGACTAATGACAGTCTTGAAACCTGTCATTTTTAGGCCAAAGTCAATACCAACATTAAAGAGGGGAACATGATCAATCCAGGTGTTTCCTTTAGCAGGACGATCTCAGCAGGGAGGGCCCCGCATTTCAAAGTTGTTTAGAGGATGCTTAAACCGTGGGATTTGTGTCCAGTGCAGAGACCCAGTTGGTAAGACCTCTACGAGTCAAATCCTTGCTTCCGTGAACTCAGCTGCCTTCTGCCTGTGCTGGAACTCCCTTGCATCTTATTCTTCTCTGAGCCCTGAAAGTCTCTCATTTTAAAAGCATGTATGTGCTAACAGCTAAGAGCTGTGAGAGATTACATGGCTCTGAAATGTACAGAAAACGCATGTATTTTCGCAGGCCACACGCCAGTCCCCGGTGGGTAGAAGTGGTCAATGTGGCCGTGGCCCCAGCCCTATTCTTCCTAGCAGTGTCTTCTCCCCGTTCTAACCTTCAGAATTGTTTTATAAGCATGGTTGCTTTGTATACCATGGGTGCGTGTATGTTGTGAGTGCTGTGTGTTTGTTCTATGCACATACCACACAGCCATCTGTGCCCATGCGTCATTACACACACCGTGTGTGTGGCATCATCTATGCCGTGTGTGCTTGTGTGTCTATGAATTCCAGGTTATCTCGGCCTCATTTCTCCAGCAGTTGAGATGACGGAGATTAAAATGTCAAAGCTCTGAGCTGACGTGTGGGTTCTCACGGTGCATATCACCTGTCTGTTTTGACAGTCTTTGGCTGTTAAGAGTGATTAATGGAAGGCATCACAGAAATGAATGTGTCTCAGTTCTGTCCCATTCTTTGCAGCTAATAGCCCAGTATATGAAAATGTTAATGTGTGGCTCCCAGGGAAGCGTCACTGATCCTGATATTGCTACTGTCGTGGTAACGTCCACAAAGCTTGTGCTGGAGCTGGAGGAGCTGGGGCCTGCAGTACAGGGTGGAGAAAGGCCTGATGCCTCTGCCTCATTACCATGAGCCCTGCACCCCAACGTCCTCTCGGCATTTGGGTGTTTGAGAGGAGCAGGGAAGAGGGGCTCTGTAAGAAGAGCAGGGAGACAAGAGGAGGCCGGGAGGGGAGTGCTCAAGGAAGATGAGAGCTGGGGACGGAATAGATGTGCCAAGTGTTCACCCAAACCAGAGGGCAGCAGGACATTCCAGAGCCACCTTCTTGCTCTTTGGAGATGCATTTGCATGTCATGCCTTTCTTGGAAAAATCAAGTTGTCATGGAGTGCCCAGTCCTCCTGGTACAGGACTGGCTTAACAACACCCCAGAGCACTTGCCCCGGATGCCTGCTCACCATGTTCACACGCTCTGGAGACAGCACACAGCCTGCGGCTCACCGTGTTCACATGCTCTGGAGACAGCACACAGCCTGCGGCTCACCATGTTCACATGCTCTGGAGACAGCACACAGCCTGCGGCTCACCATGTTCACATGCTCTGGAGACAGCACACAGCCTGCGGCTCACCATGTTCACATGCTCTGGAGACAGCACACAGCCTGCAGCTCGTGTTCACACGCTCTGGAGACAGCACACAGCCTGCAGCTCACCATGTTCACATGCTCTGGAGACAGCACACAGCCTGCGGCTCACCATGTTCACATGCTCTGGAGACAGCACACAGCCTGCAGCTCGTGTTCACACGCTCTGGAGACAGCACACAGCCTGCAGCTCACCGTGTTCACATGCTCTGGAGACAGCACACAGCCTGCAGCTCACCGTGTTCACATGCTCTGGAGACAGCACACAGCCTGCGGCTCACCACACTCACACGCTCTGGAGACAGCACACAGCCTGCAGCTCGTGTTCACACGCTCTGGAGACAGCACACAGCCTGCAGCTCACCGTGTTCACATGCTCTGGAGACAGCACACAGCCTGCAGCTCACCGTGTTCACATGCTCTGGAGACAGCACACAGCCTGCGGCTCACCACACTCACACGCTCTGGAGACAGCACACAGCCTGCAGCTCCTGTTCACATGCTCTGGAGACAGCACACAGCCTGCGGCTCACCGTGTTCACATGCTCTGGAGACAGCACACAGCCTGCAGCTCGTGTTCACATGCTCTGGAGACAGCACACAGCCTGCGGCTCACCGTGTTCACACGCTCTGGAGACAGCACACAGCCTGCAGGGTAACTCTGTTAGGACCCTTTTCTCCTTGGATTTTCCTGAATTCCCTCTCCTGTGTGTCTCTTAATCCTCAGGCTTACTAGACAAAAAAGAGCAGGAAGAAATCCTAGGCATATGTGAAGGCAACTCCCCTCTTTTCCCTGGCTTTTCTGTGGCCTCTGCTGGAGCACTGGGTCAGGAGCAGTGTCTGCTTCTGTGGCTCAGCCCGACTGCACCCTGGCAAGGAGGGGGCAGGCAGAGGCCGTGCAGGTTACAGAAAGCATCCTCAGAGGCCCAGAGGGGCAGGTGTGGGAAAATCAAACTGTCTACCACATGGGTCACAGTTTATGAGGAAATTGTTCAACAACAACAGCACCTCCAGCCCAGCTTCTCTGAGAAGGAGTGGGCCGTCTGAGGCTCATGAGTCAGGTGCTGCGTCGTCGGAGCTGGAATCACCAGTGTAAGTCAGCCTGGTGCTTAAAGGAAAGCTGAAAGCCTCCAGGATCCCCTGGGACCCATTGCAAAGGGCGCACAGAATGGAATAAACAGTGAAGACCAAAATAAAAGGACCTTAAGGGATGGGGGGACGTCAAAGTCCACGTTGGATTGGATGTCTGAACAAAGGAGACCAAGGAGAAGCAGGAGAGTCAGAAGTCATAGTCCCATGGGACAAGGCGGGGACGCTGGGGAGGAAGCAGCAGGGCCCATGCGTCACTGTGGGGTAGGGAGAATCACAGGCTCGGAGGATGCAGCCTCAATACCTCCTGCTGCCAAGGACCTCCTCCTGCTCTGTGCTCCCTGCAGAGTGGGACCTCCTCCTGCTCTGTGCTCTCTGCAGACTGAGGGGACAGTGGGGCGGTGCTCCTTCTGTGGGGCCTCAGCCAGGATGCATCAGCAAATGTGCACCCCCCTTGACAGCTGTCCATCTGCTGACGCATGTGGCAATGAAAGTGGCACCCAAAGGAACCTGAAATACACTCAGCAACTCGTCAGAAAGAGAGCTCACCTCTCAGACATGTAGGCAGAGCTCACTTCTCAGACTCGTAGGCAGATGTCTTCATGAGGGCATGTAAGAAGCCTTCAGAGTGTGACCAACCTCAGTTTGGAGGCTGCTTCTGTTGATCTCCAGTTATGTGACCTTGAGCAAAGTCTACCAGATTCAGCTTTTCCTCTAAAAAACAGGAAGAATGACGCTGCCACTCAGAGCTGCTGCAAGGACTCAGCCAGATGAAGCAGGTGAGCATTAGGCATAGTCTAATACACAATGCTGGCTCAGTGTACAGGTACCCACATTTTAGGATAACAGAGGAAAAAAAGGTTCAGATAAAATTATAAAAGCAGAAACTACTTTGCCACAAGACTGTGCCTTTGAACACTTGGCTAAAAGTTGGAGGATATTTATCAAATATGTAAATGTACACAATTAACATGTTGCATGTTTAATCCAGTTTCAACAAGATTGCAAGAGCTTTAAAGATTGCCAGGTCTTTATGCATGAATTTCACTTAAAGTCATTTACAGTAAGAAAATAATCAGAAGTGCACAAAATGATTTATGAGAGTGTTCATTGCAGATTGATTAATACTATGCAAAGATTCGAAACAACCTAAATATCCCACAATAAGAGTTTGGATCATTTTTATTTCCTTGGTTATACTTTTCTCTCTTTCTAAAATTCCTATTAGAAATAAAGGAAGACTATTAAAATAACTCAGAAGTCTATAAACATGACTAAGCTGTGACAAGAAGAAATGGAAGGTGAGTTCATACAGTCTTCTGTAGTTGGGTCCAAAAAGTTAACTCTGTTAAAAAAAATAAGAGAAAAATACTTTAACATATCATTTTGTGAGAGATTTTGTTTTCACTGACCTCGATAGGAGCTGTCAATGAGACGTAAGTTCCCTAGGAATATTTCTTAAAGCCTACTATCTACTCTTCATTTTTGATGACCAAGGCAGTTCATAACATATCTCAAGAATCGCAGAATCACATCGTTTCTGGCGATAGAGTTGTAGGAGAAGGGTCGATTAGGAGCCTGAGAAGGTGGGGAAGCCAGGTAGGGGTCCTGGGACCTGGGCCACGGAGATAGTTGAAAGATGCCCCAGAAGAGAAGATACAGAGAGGATGGGAAAGGTGTCTTCAAGGGCTGGAAAGGCCGTCACCAGGCTTCTCCTGTCTGGCTCCAGCGGGAAGTCTCCAGAACTAAGGGTGAAAAGTTGTGTGGAGGCGGAGCTTGTTGAGCATGATGATGCTGGCTTCTTCAGCAGGGATCACCAGGGAGGGTGGGGCAGCAGGAGCCCAGAGGCCTCGGGTCCTTCTTCAGGAGGCGTGGGAGTATTTTTCAGGTTTAGCCTTCCCTAGTCCCTGTGCCATGTCAACTAGTGTCTAGACTCTCCATCCCCTTGACCACAGCAAATGGCCAGGGTGAGTGATGCTGATGTGCTTGCTCCCCAGCTTCCAGGCCTGATGGGTGGCAGCCGGGTTGGGTAGAAGAAGCTACAGGAGCAGAGAGCTGCTCAGAAAAACAAAGAGGTTCTAGAACATAGACAGAAGGTCTTTATCATCCAAGGTCACTCAGCACGGGGAAAAGGTCGCTCAGAAAGAATTCGGTTAAAACATAAGCCAATATGTTTTAGTAAATAGTAAAAAAAAAAAAAAAAAAAAAAAAAAAAAAAAAAAAAAAAAAAAAGAGTCAATTGGAAATTTGTCTAGGAAAAATAGGAAGCTAAAAATATGAAAATATATTCTTTCTAGTCAACAAAACATGCTATCATTGTAATTATGTGCTAATTTTTAAAGTAATAAATGAACCAAGTGTTGACTAGCCATGTCATAATCTTCTGGATAAAGTTGTAAGGTAGCATTATATAGTATCCCATACTTCACATTTGAATTTCCTGACATCATCAAAAGAGAATCTTTTTTTTTAACATACAACAACAAAATCAAGAGTAGCATCAATTTTACCAAGAGGTTCTCTAAAACTTCTTAAATCAATCTCTTCTGAGTGCACATTTTATAACTATCTTTTAAATGTCTTCTCTCCGGTTGTTCATAGGTCAAACTTTCTGCCATATCCTCGTTCGTGACCTGTGTCCATTTGCTTAGAACGTGGAGAGTTCTACGTCCCTTTGACTGACTTGGAATCTGCCATGTTGTGTCACACTCTCAGCGTCTCCTTGGAACTGACTCCTGTTGCATTTGCCCCGTGTTCTTGGGTGTTTGCAACCTTAGACCATCACTGAATCACTGGCCTGGGGAGACTTTGACCTCATGGATAGAAGAATGGAGGCTATATATTTTAAGCGTTAAGTTCATTAGTGAATGTTTTCATCCTTCAATGTTTTCTTGTTCTGTCTGCAGCCTCACGATGGAAGGAGCTCAGATGCTGAACATGGGGGAATCGGGACCATTTATTTCACTGCAGGCAGGGCAGGCACTGGAGACTCAGAGACAGACAGGGCCTCGGGTGAAGGAAACCTGTTCTGCTGATGGAAGACAAAAGCTCCCTCCAGTGGGGTTCACTCTTCCTTCTACATTTGAAACCCTTGGGACCAGAAGTGTTTCAGAATTCAGAGTTGCTGCGATTTTAGAAAGGTGATAAAGTGCACACAGTGAGGATTATGCAACAAACCCAGAGAATCTGGAGTGCCCCTGAATCAAGCACATGAATTCTTCTGCAAAGAAACCTGAATATTCACATGAAGTGGAATAAATAAAGACTAAAAATAGTTCGTGTCAGTTCAGAACAGGATTCACCGAATGAGCGAGAATGTTCAGTGCTTAGGGTGTCGATGTTGGGCTTCGGGGTGCGAGGCTGTGAACTGGACTGCATGTTGCATTTGAGGACGTCGCGGTGAGAGGATCCTGTGGCCTGTTCATATTTATGCAGCTCGTGGTGGAACTTGGGTTCCAACCCAGGTCTTCTGTCTCTGACTCCGGAGCATTCTCTGCCACACCCAGCTCTTGGGGTCGTATTGACTAAGGTGGGTCCGTAACTGTCACTGCAGTGGGCACTCAGGGGAACCCTGGAAAGCCACAGAGAAAAGCCACCAGCACAACTGCACTTTGGGGAAAGCGCTTCGTGTGTCTGTTTCAGCTATTCAACGAGTCCTGAGCTTCTGTACGATGAAAATGTTTCTTCATCTCTGACACTTCTGTGGGGCTTCGCATACAATGCTGAGTTACATTGCAGGTTATCAACAAACATTTCTGGAATGAGTGATCCACCGAGCTGGGAGAGAAAAGCCAAGGGGGGATTTTAACACAGAGGGCTTTCTAACTGGGACTAGAACCTGGTGACTCCATGCCCCTAGGAATAAAACAAAATAGGAGAGAACTGAAATACAAGGTTACACGTCAACAAGAATTCCCCATTTTAAAAAGAGAGAGAGAGATGAAAGATCTAGAGGGGCTGTGTGTCAGACCCTGATGTCTCACCTCTCAGAAGGGCCTTCCTAGACCTCAGGCCCCAACTATCCTAGCAATTCCAAGAAAAGGAACTGGGAAACGAGGACCATCTGTCCAGGAAGCATGTGTCTGGTCCCAGGTGGTCGGCCACTAGGCATTCCTCCTCTGCCCTTAGAAGCATGCCAGGGGGCGTATTTCTCACAGAGCTCCAGGGGCTGGGGTGGCTGAGGGCAGGAGGGTGGGGCCTTCATCTGTAGCGTTTGCTGGTTTCCACACTGTAAATACTCCTGCCAGGATCAGTATCACTTAAACTGGCCAAATTCTTGCGCATTTCACACTCAGCTCTCTCCAGTCAGCCTCACACACCACTGGGACCTCTCTAAATCTTAAGATTTTTTGTTTGTTTTGAGATAGAGTCTCACTCTGTCACCCAAGCTGGAGTGCAGTGGCACAATCTTGGCTCGCTGCAACCTCCGCCTCCCGAATTCAAGTGATTCTCCTGCCCCAGATCCCAAGTAGTTGGGATTACAGGCGTGTGCCACCATACCCAGCTAATTTTTGTATTTTTAGTAGAGGCACGGTTTCACCATGTTGGCCAGGGTGGTCTCGAACTCCTGGCCTCGAGTGATCCCCTGCTGCCTTGGCCTTACAAAGTGCTGGGATTGCAGGTGTGAGCCACAGTGCCCAGCCCTACATCTCAAATTTAAGGAGGCATTGCCCAAACAGGGGAGCCATCCCTGAAGCATACATAGTATCTGAAGTAGCATGCATATCCTTCCCATACACAGTATCTAAAATGAATACTCTGGCTGAATTTGTGTCAGCAAGGACTCCGAATTCTGGACCTCTGGTCAATACTGAAGACATGCTCCTGAAGGAAATGGGTGAACAAACACCAGCGATGGCAAGGACCATGCCAATCCCACCGCACGTTTCCACAGATCTTTATTTTTTAAGGCACTTACACGGCTATCAGGTCATTGGACATCCTCACATCTCTATGAAAGGGACAAAGTGGTTATTTATTATAATCATTTGCAGATAAGGACATGAGACAGAAAGATTAAATGACTTGTCTAAGGTCACACAACACATTTGTTCCAATTAAGCACAGATTTCAGGTTTTCTATTTCCTGATCCTTTTCCTAATTCTGCCTCCCTCCACCCCCAGCTCCCAACAGGGCTAAGTAAGTCATTCTCGAGAGTAGTTTCACTTGAATTTTAATCCGAGAATCTCTTTTACTTCCCAGACACAATACTTTGGCTGCTCTGCAAGGAGGACAGTCTCTGTGCTGGTGATCTAAGCTGCAGATCAGGCATCTAGATTTCACAGGCCATTTCAGAGCCAACATTTCCCACCCCTCCTGCAGGCCCACGAGCAGCACCCAGCAGCTGGAACGAGGTCCTCGCTTAAGGTCTCTACCGAGTCCTCGTAGACTCAGCTTCCGGCCCTGTGGCACAATCCAAGCCCTGCAGCAGGGAGAAGTGGGGTACATCCCTCCAACCCAGGCCCAGGACCTCCCCTCTCACCCACAGAAATGCACATCAGTCCCAGCATCATTGCACTCGGCCCTCGGGCCAGTCCCTCTAGAGTTCTGCCTGTTATCCAAGGCCTTGACACCACAAAGCTGGGCTTCAGAGGCAGCCCAGCCTCGGTGTGTTAGGCAGAAAACTGGAAATTACGATACTTGCCTTCAGAGTAAATCTTCGGAAGTTGCAAATTATTTTTTCACTATGAAAAAGTTAACTTGTGGCCGGGCCAGATGGCTCACACCTGTAATCTCAGCACTTTGGGAGGCCGAAGTAGGTGGATCATTTGAGGTCAGGAGTTCAAGGTCAGCCTGGCCGACCTGGAGAAACCCCATCTCTACTAAAAATACAAAACTTAGCCAGGCATGGTGGTTCTCACCTGTAATCCCAGCTACTCCGGAGGCCGAGGCAGGAGAATCACTTAAGCCTCTTAAGCCTGGGAGGCGGAGGTTGCGATGAGCCAAGATTGCGCCACTGCACTCCAGCCTGGTCGACAACGTGAGACTCCATGAAAAAAAAAAAAAAAAAGGAAGGAAGGAAGAAAGGAAGAGTGAATTCATAAACTGAAGTCTGTGCTTGGCAAGACCTCATATGCATGGCCTATGCCTACCTCCTGAGTCAGCAGGTGTCTCCCAGGTGCTCTATGGGGGACACCTGACAATTCCTGTCATGGAGCTCCTAACCCAGAGACACAGAAACACGGAGAAGAGAGATGCACAGTTTGGCTTTTCCTCAAGGCTATGAGTTTAGAGAAAGAAGCAAACCAAAGCCAGGAGGTCTCAGAACCCCTCATGGGAGACGTGGGCTCTGGGATTTGTGTGGCAGTAGATAAACACTGGCTCTGGGCCTGTGTCGACCAGGGTTTGAATCCTAGGTCTTTTCTCATGGTTTTGGCAGATTATCCTCTGGCAGATAACAATAGAATCCACCCCATAAGGGGCTGTAAATGTTCCATCATGTTTTGCACATGTCATTAATTCTTAAGGCAGGCATTGATAGAAAAACAGAATGCAGACTGGCAGAATGAACGGGAGAGAGCAATGTGAATGTTGCCACAGGGATTGAAAGTGTCTAGCAGATTTGCCAAAGCGCTTCTGGAAAAAGAAATCAAGTTGGAAAATCAGGTGACCTGGCTGTGGAGAGGCCTTGACATCTGACTGGGGAGACTTCTTGCTATAGAAAGTCAGGAGCTAGAGAAGAGTTTTTGAAGATGGGAGTAAGCATCATGAATTAGGTTACTGCAGCCTAAGAGTCACTGCAGGCTCTGCAATATGCTCAGGGTTTGCAGGTGTCGTTTAAGCATTTTCAGCGTGTACGCTGATTGATCACTTCTGATGGAGGCTTGTAACTCAGTTGTCTCACCTGTGCAGTCTCATGATAATACTTGCTAAAAATTCTGTCGTCAGTGTGGCATCTTTTCTTTATAATGGGCCCCTGCCCTACTCCCATGAAAATCTTCGTCCTATTTGTGTGTGAATTTTCTCTCTCAACCATCAGTTACAGCCACTGCTAATTGGGGATCAGAGACCACAATCTAGCTGTTAGGAGAGCAGGTTCATAGAAAGAAGAGAGCAGGTTCAGAAGCAAACTTCCTGGGGTCAAAGGCAGGTTCACTTACAAACTTCCCGGCGTCACATCCTTTGTCCATCACTTACAAACTGAGGGCTGGGCTCGGACAAGTCAGCGGCCTCTCTCAGCGTCCATTTCCTCATTTGTAAATGAGGGTCCTGACAGTGCCTCACTTGGGTTGTTGTAAGGATTGAAGCAGGTGGCACAGGTAACCCTACAGCCCCTGGCTGTCATCACCATTGTCATCAGCACCTTCAGGGTACCTTGGCCAGGCGGGGCTGGGCTTCCTAAAACTGCCTACCATTCACACTGTGGCAGAAGCCTAATTCCACCAAGGCTGAAATCGATCATTGTGTGAAGATTAGCAAATGCTGCTCTATTAATGATTTGTAACTATAATTTTCAATACACTTAGGGCTAGTGTGTACATCTAGAGTGAACCAATGAGCTGTTTTGGAGTGGTACAGATTCATACTAAAATTCAAAGATTCATAGTAAAAGTAGTAAAAGTCTGAATCTTTCTGTACCTTATTTTTTGTTGTTCAATTAAATGCCATATCTTCTACGTCACCTGTTAGGAATTTTTTTCCTGGAATATTGAAGGTTCTTTTTGGCAGAGAATCAATAAAATGTTTTGGCATCTATGAATAAAGGGTGCATATGATGTACACCTTAGCTTCACTGCCTTTATGTATTGTGTCTGTGATCACCATTGTCTTAGCTGGGAATTACAATGCAAACATTCTAAACATTGAAGGATTACTCAGGATATCCACTGTTGTGCGTATGCATATCGTGTGTAAAGCAACAGGCCTGAAGTTTGAGCAAATGTGCAATATTAGATCCCTAACTGTGAAAACAGCACGCAGGTGTCCAGCCCACACCGTAAACCTTGAGCCCTGATCTGCTCCCAACTAATGGGGTGGCCAGGGGAGGTGCCTGGGGGCTCTGGGTGGTGCAGGTTGACAGTAACCTTCATCCACCTGTAATGATCTAGTTTGGTTATTGACAATAGCCAGAACCATTGAAGAACAGCTCCTTGTCTTCTTTCTTTGGTGAATATAGAGAGACCTATGCCAAAATAAAGCAGTATCTAACATTTTCTTTCGATACTTGAAAATAAAAATAGTTTGTGGTTCTGTTAAGATTTCTTGATCACAGTGGGTAAAATACTACATTCAGTGAAGTTATTGTGTTGTGCTTGGTTCAGACCCATGTTACCAAGAATTCAACTGTGGAGTCCAACGTTCAAATTTCTGAGAGTGTGATTTTTTTTTTTGGCTTGCCTTTTGGATATTAGAGATTTTCTGATGCCGAATGCTATAAATTCAGTCTCCAGTTGAAAATTTTTCTTCTTTGTAAATATTTGGTCATTAATGAAAAGAATCTGGAGCTTCGGGGACTTTAAATAAATTTCCCTAATTTATTCAACCTAACCCTAATTCCTGAGATGCTCTAGTGAGTGCGGGTAATTTGGCCACGTCTTCTCCCATCTCTCTCTCCGGCACAAAGAGTACGGTAAGTCGTCACTTAACTTCCCTGGGATCCAGACGGCAGTGTTTCCCAGAGAAAGGAAGAAGTGTCGAGTCTCAATGCCCTCTGGAACATTCTGGTTATTCATGAGTTAACTGACAGGTCCCATAAATAAATTATAGGTGCGTTTTTAGAGCACTTTGCTAAGAACAAGGATGGCAGAAAGGATCACAAGGCTGTCAAGTCACATTAAAGCTCGACTACTCGCCATCTCTGTGGGGAAAATGGACAAACTATACTTTTTGTCATGTATTAAAACCTATTTTACTGATTGGCTGGTTGGAAAAGAAATTTATCCATCACTGTTTCCTTCACTCGGAAGCAGCCTTCTCCCAGTGGCTTGTTCTTCCTCTACTGTGTAGGGCTCAGTCAGGGACATATTTCACAGACATAAATATCATCCATTAGGGCCTTTAAAAGTGAAGATAATATCATTTTTAATGTGGATTCCATTATGGAGAAAGCTGCCCAGGATGGGGGTTCTGTCTCAGCGCCATCTGCTCGCCTCGGCTGGATTCTTGCTGCCGCTCCTAATGTGGACGCCCCACCCCTTGGAGCCCTAACCTT
Source organism: Symphalangus syndactylus (assembly GCF_028878055.3). Taxonomy (NCBI): domain Eukaryota; kingdom Metazoa; phylum Chordata; class Mammalia; order Primates; family Hylobatidae; genus Symphalangus; species Symphalangus syndactylus. The sequence continues at coordinate 145,714,587 of NC_072428.2, read as the reverse complement.
CAGGTCCCTCACTGTGGGAGCTGGGGTAGGAGTTTGGGCAATCGCACAAAGGAAGTGATTTAGGACATTACAGGCCAAGAAGAGGAGGAAAAAATCAATATCCATCACCATCAGATGGAAGCTTGTCAGTGGCTGTGAAGCAGGCCATTTTCCCTCAGCCCCCACTTCTCCATTGTGAATGCTGTGGGAAATAAACGCCCTTCCTGAGCCCCATGGATGCCCCCAATATCACAGATCCACCAGGTCTACATGAACCTCCCCCATTATCTTTTCTGCCTGTGTCTGAGGCTTTTTCACTTGCAAATATGATAATATTTACCAAGCACCTACTGTCTCTCCGGCATTGTTCTCCAACCCTCACTCTATCGTTAACTAAACCAAAACTTTTATCTGAGAAATTGTATTTTTTTCAGCTATCTCATACTGCATGTGTAGTCTGACATGTGATAGGGATGAATTTTTTAAACATTAAAATAAAAAAACACAAATTTTTAATGTATCCAATGTGGTCTACAATTCATTCATTCAATCTTTCATTTATTCCGCAATATTTACAGTGTCTCCACTCTTTAAAAGCTTTTCTGCAGGAAAACGTCTCCTTCAGATACTGATGTCAGGTCTGGGGTGGATCCGGGACCCTGGGAACCGTAGGATCATTTAGATCAGAGCGCTCAATAGGGTAGGAAGTGTCTAGGTAAGAAGTGGCCGTGGTCAAGAATTTAGTCCTGGAAGCACAAATAGGGAGAGCATAAAAGGAACCTGAAAAGAGCTGATGGGTGGATCTAAGAGGCTCATTCGCTGCATAGCCTGCGGCTGGGGAAGAGCAATGACCTGAGGCGGAGGAGAGAGGCACAGGGATTGGGACTCCCGATCTTGGATCCTGGGTGCTCCCAAACCAGGCCTGGAGTCTGGCTAAAAGTACAGAAAATTTCCCCAAAACAGAGGCAAGAGGATCGGAAACCCACAAGCACTAGCAGAGTCCTGTGATGCTCCAGAAACTCGGCACAGCCAGGCTGGCGAGGGGGCTGAGCTTGCCTTCTCTTTTCTGTCTCTTTCCTCCAGCCATATTCTCTTCCTCTTTTCCAGCCTTGGAAAACGAGAGGGTTGGTTCCAAGAAAACGGAGATAGCAATCTGCATCAGACTTTGTTTTCGCCTCCGACCTTGGCCTTTCTCCAAAGATAAGGAAGAGAAGTTTCCCAGGAGCAATTCTCACCAAACAATGGGCCAAGTTGGAGATAATCCTGTCTGCTAACTTCCAGTTCTGGGCCCCTTCCCTTTGCCACTGATGCGGAGACGTGAAAACACCCGTGTCTGAAAGGGTGGATTTGAAGTCTGGGAGTCCCCTGTTTATATTTTTGGGACCTGGGAAGATGTTGATCCCACTGGGGCTCTTTTTATGGTCAACCAAAAAGAAGAGCTTCAGCAGCCTTGGCGTGTAGCTGGATAAAAATGCTTCTCCACCAGAACCCGGTCAGGTCTTCCTGAGTGACATACCTTACTGGTGCTTCCTGCCACAATCAAGAATTAAGGTCACCATAAACTATCCATATTTGCCAACCTAGATCAGGGGTTAAAGATCCATTCCGCAGGAAATCTCTCTCTTTCTGAAGAATCTTAAGGCCATTGCTTCTCTTCCAGAGGGTGGTACCCAGTGTTAGTTTAGGTTCTGTTCTGCAAGCCACAGGAATGAATTCTAACTTATTAAAAAATTGAGAAAATCAGAAAAACCAATGCTCGGGAAAGGGAGGGATTAGGGCAGCTCTAGGAATCTCTGCAGGGGGATCCTGTGGACTTCCCATTAGGTGTCACCATCAGATGTGTTGGCACTGACTGTCTTCTGTTTATTTGCACTCAATGTACAAGTCCCATGAGAGAATTCCACTGCTTCATTTCCTCTGGTGCTCACCCAGTGGGCCTGCCACCTGATTGGGGAGGTAAGATGCTATGATCAACCCAGTGAGTTTCACATGCCTGCCCTGTGGCCAAGAGATAGGACTTGCTACCTGAATAGGGTCGGGAGGGGTTGCTAGGAAGACTAAAGACACAGCCATGGTATGGTCCACGGCTTGGCCACCTAGCACATACCGCACTCTCTTCTTCGTGTTGATGTCCATGTCACCGCCACTTCCACCCCGAACGTAATGGAGTTCTGCTGCTACAGCTGCAAATGTGCTCACTTTCTGGCCCATGGGAGGAAAACCCAAGGTTAGATACAACCCTCTCACCCATAGTTGGTGCCGTGGAGTCACAGCTCTCCAGGTGGACGATCTCGGCTGATGGGCATCCCATCATGATCCTAGCAGGATCCTGCCTATGGAATATGGAATACATGGCACGTTTTGCCAACATCAATGCATTATATATATATACACACACACACATATATATGTATACATATATACACACACACACATGACGTATATATATATTTATATAAAATTATGTATATATATATATATATATATATTTTTGAGACAGAGTCTTGCTCTGTCACCCAAGCTAGAGTGCAGTGGCACCATCTTTGTTCACTGCAGCCTCCGTCTCCTAGGTTCAAGCAATTCTCTTGCCTCAGCCTCCCGAGTAGCTGGGATTACAGGCGTGCACACCACGCCCAGCTAATTTTTGTATTTTTGGTAGAGACGAGGTTTCACCATATTGGTCAGGCTGGTCTTGAACTCCCGACTTCGGGTGATCTCCCTGCCTTGGCCTCCCAACGTGCTGGGATTACAGGTGTGAGCCACTGCATGCAGCCCAATATACAATATATTTTTAAATGGTAAGCAGAAAGAAGAAAAGAAGTACTTTTTAAATTATATGAAACAGCAAGGAAGGTAAAGCAAAATCAGGAAGCCTAGTGATGACAGCTGGCTTAGGCTACAGCCAGTATCAAGTGCATTCGTCCTTGTCCTTGGCTCTGTCTCTTTCCTTCTTCTGTGGACCGGGCCATTTTGCTTGGCGGGGGATGCAGCATTTATTCCTACAGGGGCTGGGTCTTGGCCGTTCTTCCTCGAGAGGGCTGTGGTGCTTTTCCACTGCTGTGATCACTAAACACGATACTCTAAGGAGAGACCTGCAAGAGTCGCCATATTTCACCATATACTTCCCATCGATTTTGATTCAGAAATTGTATGTCGCTTTGTTTGGTCAGGAATGAAATCACCCTTGTTAACCTTGCACCACATGCATCATCTAGTGGCAGACCGAGGTCCCAATTCAGTGGGGAGGAAGAGTCACACACCCTGGAAGATAATCTCTCTGTGGAACACCAAGCCGTCTGGAAACGAGAGCTCATAATTCCAGGGCCGAGGGCACAATCCTGGAAGTTTTTTCAGTACTTAGCCATGAGACAACCATCGCCTCTTCCACCAACATGACTTGTGACCAAAACAAGGCTAGAGGGGAGTAAAACCAAAACACTGGGGAGTCTTTCACTGGGGTGGCAGCCCCTCTGTTTAGTGACCTTCTCTTCCCTTTAATGGTAACCTTCAGGAAAGGAGGAATTTGATGCCAGCTTCTCACCACTTGGAGAAGAAAATGGTTACCAATATGTTCTGTCTCGCTCAGTGCGTTTCCTCTTTAAAGCCTTCTTCAATTACAGAAAACAAAACAAAACAAAACAAAAGTAACTGTTTCTAGCTAAAGAAATTTCAAATACCATTGATCTGGCAGGAGAAGAATTTAGAGGGGGGCTGAAGCTGAATTTCACAGGCTGCCACTGTTTTGCCTCTGTCTGACTCTGGCTGGGCCTTCTCAGCTCTGTCTGTGTTGCTGTTTTTGCTGTTGTTATGATGTTAAACCGAGATCCACGCTGCATTGTGATTAGACAATGTAGGGGCAGTGAGTGAGGTGTATGTCTGAAGAGGTGAGTGGAGAAAGTACGTTTCATCTTTCCTCAAACAGTGTAGGGGACTTCTCACAAAAGAGCCCTGCTCCTGAATGTTGTCCTGCCGCTCATCACAGAAATCACAGACGTCTATGGCCATGACGATGACCATCTTTACACTGTCAGCACATGCCTGCATTCAAACAATTGCCTTGCACTTAGGAAGTAAATGCAGGCTGGGAGCAGTGGCTCACGTCTGTAATCTTAGCACTTTGGGAGGCCGAGTTAGGCAGATCACTCGAGGTCGGGAGTTCGAAACCAGCCTGGCCACAGAGACAAAACCCCGTCTCTACTAAAACTACAAACAAATTAGCTGGGCGTGGTGGCAGGCACCTGTAATACCAATTACTCGGGAGGCTGAGGCAGGAGAATTGCTTGAACCCAGGAGGCGGAGGTTAAAGTGAGCTGAGATCACACCACTGCACTCCAGCCTGGGCCACAGAGCCAGCCTGTGTCTCAAAATAAATAAATAAGATGCAGAGTAAAAAAGAAAAAATCAATACTCTATATAAGGCACATTAAAATGGAGCACTGGAGTAATGAAGACTCTTTTGTTAAGGAAAAAAGTAAATTTGGAACTGAATTATTGGGACTGAACAGCTGGAATGGTCTGATCCGCCAATGTCCTCCCAGATAACTCTTCTCTCTGCTCAGACAGAACTGAGTGGGCCAGTACCACAGAGGACCAGGCCAGAAGGCACGTGCCGTTTTCAGGTTCCATGTGGTAGAAAGAAGCTGTCATTAACGACCTTTGGAAATCTGTTTAAGAGGAGCTTCATTGTCCTTTGAGCTAGAACCTTAACCAAACTGGCTGCCTACTTGCTTTGATTCCCATAAGTAATTTGATCCCTTTCTCAGGGCCCAGGAAACTACTTTTCCACCGTCTCCTTATTCCTTCTAGGATGTCTGTGGCTTTTTGTTAGTTTTAATTTGTGTAGTATTCTGAAACTTTGAAGCAATTTGAAACACGTTCTAGGTCTGCTGGAATCGACAGAGTAGGAAAATATGAAACCAGGGATCCCCATAGGAGAAAGGGCTGGGAAGGCCGGGTGCAGAGGCTCACGCCTATAATTCCAGCATTTTGGGAGGCCGTCGGGGGCAGATCACCTGAGGTCGGGAATTCGAGACCAGCCTGACCAACATGGGGAAACCCTGTCTCTACTAAAAATACAAAATTAGCCAGGCGTGGTGGCACATGCCTGTAATCCCAGCTACTCGGGAGGCTGAGGCAGGAGAATCACTTGAACCTGGGAGGCGGAGGTTGTGGTGAGCTGAGATCATGCCATTGCACTCCAGCCTGGGCAACAAGAGCAAAACTCCATCTCAAAAAAAAAAAAAAAAAGAAAAGAAAGAAAAAGAAAAGAAAAGAAAGGGCTTGGGAACCAAGGCAGAGGCTATTAGGGGATCTTCCTGACAGGACAGCAGACTCTGCTTAGAAATGCAGGGAGAGACGAATGGCGAGCAGAGAGGGTAATGAGAACTGACAGGCTAGGCAGTGAACATACATGACACGTTCTAACAGGAGAACCACTCAGGGTTGAATTCTACATGGACTGGGAACTATTTACAAAAACATTAAGCTGCATTGGTGAAAAGGACTTCTGAGGTCAAATTGCATTAGGGAAATAAGAGCTTATTCAGCATTGACTCAGGGGCCTTACCTTTCAGGTGTGCATGTGCCAGGGTGGATCTGTGTGGTTGGCCATCGGGAAAAGATGTAGTGCTCTTTGTTTAATGCCAGACTGAAGGCAGACTGGGGTCTGGGGGTGCAGTAATGGCTAAAGGATGGTGCTCAGGTGATGGAGGGCTCAGGCACTGAGAGGGAGGGGTGATGGTGAGCGGCCCTGTGCTCAGATATACAAGGTCATCATATACAGGTTGGGCATGGTCAGTCTGTCTCGGGCTGACTTAAACTTTGGTAGCCCTGATTTCACTCTTAACTAACTTTGGAGTTATCTTGCCCTATCAGGCTCCCTGTAGTTCTGCTGCTTCTTCAGGTACACAGATCTCTATAGATGGAGTGTTTGAAAACATCACTATGGGTTCCATTCACAAAATCCCATTGTTTTGAGATGGATAGGAGATGAATGTGGGCTTGAGTCAGGAAAGCTTACAGGATGCAGTAAGGGCTGAAATGAATTTGACTATGTGACTGCAGGTCAGCAGTGGATTCAGGAGCCTTTGATTCAATGGGACCTTTACATAAGGTATAAGGATTTCCACAGAAAAGACCCGGGTCTGCTCCTGAAGCCCCTCCCTCCTTGGGGGACAGGTGTCTCCTGCACAGCCCAGCCTTCCCGGCCTCCCCCTTCCTAGGAGTGAGAGCAGTGGGCTCTGCAGGCCTCTGGAAATTGCCTTGTGTGTCCATGGGCAAGATGGCTCGATGGGCCCAGGCCTTGACTGAGGCAGGGAGGATTTCTCAGCAGTCTCCAGCAGAGCAGACATATGGTGAGCAAACCCAGACCCTGCAACAGGGCGGGCATCCTACCGGGGTGAGAGATGCCGCTCCTTGCCTATGTTTTGCTTCTCCCTTTGGGAGCTTGGCCTCATCAGTTTTGCAGCAAAGAGGCTCCCATTTTCATCTCTTCTCCATGGAGCGAAGACATGATGGTGCCACGGCGAGGACATTGATGCCTCCCGGGGTCCTGCTTCTCTCTCTCCAAGTGCTCCCTTCGGGGCATCTTCCTGCCTGTTCTTCCAAACCCACGAAGGTCAAGATCTCAGAGAGACGTCTCTATGTGCCTGGCCTCTAAGCACCAGACAGCGGAAGGGAAGCTTCCCACAGCCAATCTCGCTGTCCAAGACGCCAAGTAGAGCTTTACATCCTGGGGATCAACGGAGAGCAAGTTAGGCGACGCTTTACCGAGCGGCCTGGAGACCTGCATCGGAATCTCCCTTTGATCTTTCGGGGAGAACTGATGTCATGCTCTTCCCTTCCTGAGAATTGAACAAAGGTATTTGAGCATGGTATGTTTCACAGGGGAAAACAAAGACACGATTACAGACTGAAATAATCCCGGTAAACAATTATTTCATAGAATTATGAATATACAAAGATTTCCAACTCACCTCTCCTAAGACTCTTAAAGTGCTGGAATTCTGAATAGTAAAACAGACAATGGGAGATATTCAGAAGTTCAAATAAATAAAAACAATCATTTTCCTTTGCAGCGGCAAATAGTTCAGTAAATATATGGGAACGCTGAGACAGTCCCATGAAAAACATTAATTAAGTAAATTCTATGGGGCTGGGGGTGGGGAAAGCAGACTCAGGAGGAATCCTGGGCCTTGGGGACACCTGACTCTTCTTTAAAGGCAACCCACCCTGCAGGCAGGACCAACAGGGCCACGCCAGCCACAGCACCACTTTCATCTTAGAAGGTCCTGGGTTCCACAGACCTCAGAGATCCGATGACACCGAAACTCAGAAGATGGCAGAACATTCTAGATGGGAGGGGTCTGTCAAGGGGGATAATCTTGTGTCATAAGCACCTGACTGTGGTTGGAGTTGGTCAGGGCTGTGCCAGGTGCAGAAGAGCCTATGGGGGTTGGGGGACTGCCTCAGATTTCTGTAGAACACGATCAGAATATATCCCTCTAAATTTTCTTCTGTACAAAGCACTGTGCCCATGAAGGACAAACAAGAATTCCTGTTTTTTTCAATTTAAGATGACATCTACCTCTTGTTTCTTCTCATTTTTGATGTTTGTCTTTTCTTTTTTTGTTAGCCCTGCCAAAGTGACCCTTCCCATCAAAAGCCAGATCCTGGGCTTCCATCCTCTAGAAACCCCTTCCTCAGGCTGGAACCTGACTTGCTGTTTGGAGCTAAGTTGCTGATGACTAACGAATGGCCATACATTTTTCCCTTGCTCATAGCACCATCTCATTCGCGGGAGCGTGCTGAGGGTCAGTAAGGAGAGGACTGGGCTGGAGCCTGCAGCCCCTGCAGGTGTGGGAACTCCCCCGGTCACCTCCTCGCAGATGTGGGCCTGGCAGATGTGGCTCAGACATCTATGGTAGCCACAAATGCTGTTTTACTTGTATGTACTTCGACTGTTTTAAGTGACATTTTAGACAATTAGAAGCTACCTGTCACAAAATGCCTATTGCAGTGATCTGCCAGCCAGTGGATTTTGTTTTGGAGTCAATGAGATGATGGAGAACCTTATGGCCGTCTCTCTCCTGGAGCGGAGCCGACATTCCATAAATTCATTAGCATTTTGACCCAGTGAGTTTTTACTCCCATGATGGTAATGCCTCCCTCTCACTCTTTCCACTTTCTGGTTGATAAGGCCCTAAAAGTTCTTATTGGAATCTGCAGCTGAAGATTCCAACAAGATTTAAGCCTTGCCGGATCTGAGCTTGGGAAAAGCAGGCATCCCTGTTGTTTGGGACACACTGGGAACCTGGGGTGTGGCATCTCATGTGTGCTCAGTGGACCTGCACTATCCGGAGCCCAAAGTACGGTCAGAGACCAGGTGAGGCTCCCTGGGGGATTCCAGAGACTCCCCTTCGTCTCACCAGAGGTGAGGCTGGGTCTGCTGAGTAGAGGTATGGGACGAATTATTAACAAATGTTTGTGGACGACCTGAGTGGCAAGCTGTCTTCATCATCCTGCAGCAGGCAGTGGTATGCAGAGCCACCTTGGACTGGCTCCTGACACCCAGTGGGGAAATACACTCAGGAACGTTTACACCACAGGAATCAGCATGTGCTACAAACCAGGGGCTTTCTCCCATCGAGAGAGCTCTCACCAGCACGGCACTGCGACTCTCAGTCATAGAGTCAGGGCGGAGTTCAGAGCTCAGGTCAAATGAAGCCGGCCCCTCCAGACTCTAATAGAGGGGGTCATTGGGATGCTCCAAAGGGCGTGGTCTGATCTATGCAACATCCGTGTAAAAACCAGTTGTCTAATAACAGGCCTCCAGCTTATTTCTTAAATCTCAGCATCTCTTTAAGCCAGCTTCCTAAAGGTGTTAACTTCAGGATAAAAGGTGAGGGGAAAAAGTGCAGCCTTTCATCTTTTGCCTGTCAGAAGTCCTACATTCCCACTGTGAATTAATATGTCCATGTTTGCTTTTTCTCTTTGGCCTTAAATGCATAACAAATATTTTTTAGAGACAGACCAATAGGAAAGGATTTAGAATACTGTTTGTTTCAGAACCAGGTAGCACTTAAGGAAAAATAGACGTAGTGTTCCCATATATTCTTGGGAAATTCTTAGGGTTACTTAACATCCTCTAGTTAGATCCAGTTAATTAAAGCCAAATAATTCTAAACCTTCTCCCTAAATTATCTGGATATTTCAAATAGACACAGTATTTGGATCTAAGCTATGTGGTACAATTCACTGGCCCACATTATTTTTCTTGTGAAGAATTAGTAAATGAACCACATGTGAATCTTTTGTGCTTTACTAGTCCTTCTGTGTAATACTCTGGACTAACTTCCCACAAGACAAAAGCTTTCTGAGTCCATCTTGGTCCCCAGAGACTTGCTGTCTTGTTTTTGATTCTCCTTGTAACAATTTGGGGTTGGCTAAAGGAAAACCCACTATTTTTGATTTCTGACTCCCCAGCTCACCAGCATATCAAAATAGGCCTGCACAGATAAATGTCACCATGGCGCCAGTTGCTGGCGCCAGAACAGAGCCACTCGGCCATCAAGAGTCAGATCTGAGCCCTTGCTCCCCTTGCTCAGCTAGCCGGGAAACTGCAGGACACCAACCCTGCGCTGCCCCTGACCCAAATGGCCACGCTCCCCACTGCCCTGCTCTTCTCCAACAAACTGTGTGGAGAGCGGTGGCTGCACTCCACCTTGTCTTTAAGGAAACCTTTGGATGCTTTCTCCTTAGGAAGATTAATACATGAGGCCACGGAGTACGTGAGGCCATTCAGCACATTCCTGAAGTGGGATCAAAACGAGATGTTTGCGGGCTGCAGTGATCTGAGGCAGAGCAAGGGTTTCCCCCAGGCCAGAGAGATGGTCCTCAGGGCGGGTGCTGCTGCCTTGACACTGCAATGACCTGGAGAGTGGCACTCCTGGGCAAGGCGATGGAACCTGCTGTCAACACTCAGGTACAAAGGACAAGAGTCATCGAAACAGGGGCGACTCACTCACCTACAAGCAAGCTCTAATACACAGCTTCAGAGAAGAAGATCCAAGGACGCACCCACAGTTCTCTGTGATCCTCTTTCCCCAGCAAAGGAGAGTAAAGTACAGGAACAGCAGCCCTGGCCCCTGGAGAAGAGCTTAGGGCAGCAACTACAGATTCATGTGGATCAGCTGCAGAAAAGGAAAGGGTTGGGGATGTGTCACCCACAGCCAGGAGTCACCTGAACTACAGCTCGGATGTGGAGACTTGGGTGGAATCACATTGCTGTGGCCCGGGACAATTTATTGGCCATATGACATCACTCAGTTTGATAAGTCACTTGGCATTCTTTATAGGATTCAGCATGCCATCCTCATGCTGCCAAAATAGATTAAGACGGAATCTCAAATGACATCAATTCCCTGCTATCCCCCAAGAGGTAGCAGGAAGGACGAGGAGAGCGACAGCTGCCTGATAGCTCACTGCAGCGAAGCGGGAGTGAGACACAGATGCGCCTTGAGAATGAAATGTGTTGAATTTGTCCATACCAAACGAGGGCTCAAGGTGAAGATTTAGGGACCTCCTTCCTGAAATGGGAGGAGCACTCACTTGATGTTATTAGGAGCCAACATTTTATTAAGGACCTAGTATCTTTTATAGGTGCCATAGATAGAAATTAAAGTTCTATTACATTTCTTCGTCTGGTCTTTTTGGCTCTGCACTTTCTGAAACAGTGGTTCTTCAATTTAGCCTGCAACAAATTATCTGAAGAGCTTGTTAAAAGTATGGATACTCAGGACACATCATCAAAGAAGCTGACTCCACAGGTCTAGGTGGCGCAGAACTCTTCACCGTTGTGGGGCTGTCAGTGAGTTTGGAGACCACCCTTTGAGAAACCCAGCTCAAACACAGGGATCTGAATGGGATGCTGCAGGGAGATGCCATAGGGAGATGCCACAGGGAAGGCTCCCCAGGAACCAGCTCTGGAAGGGAGCCTGGTGGCTAGGAGAGGGTCCACACCTGCAGGTGAGGCAGAGGGAGAAGGTGAGTGGCCTCATGGGCCCCCAGGGAAACTAAAGCTGGAGGGCCCTTCCGAGGTGTCCAGAGCTGTGGAGCAAGGGCTGGGTGGTACGAAGACCCCACATGGACTGATCTAGGATGTAGGCAGCTCCTGGAACTGTGGCCTTGAGTGAGGCAGTTTTGTTCTTCACCTGAGAGAATTCCCAGGGTTGACTGTGAGGACTCAAGGAGTAGGGACTCCCATGGCTGGGGACTCAGCCCTTCACCCCGGGACAGGGAGTCCCATGGCTGGGGACACAGCCCTTCACCTCGGGGAAGGGACTCCCATGACTGGGGACACAGCCCTTCACCCTGGGGCAGGGGTATCGGGGTGGTACTCTCAGTGGGGCTGCATGTGGAGGCCCTGCCTCTGCCGAGTGTTCTCCCCCCTGGGCCTGTCTGCCTTCCCCTCTGTCTCACTCTCCCTCCTCTTCCCTTCCTTCCTTCTCTTCAGCTTCTTTCTCCCTTTTCTCCCTAGTCTTCTAGACTCACATTTTCTTAATTTAAAATTAACCCCTTGCCTTTTGTTCACAGTTCCTCTTTGTACCATCTTCTTCTCTTGATGGCTGCAAATAAACATCCTTATCTCTCCTATGGCCTATGGTTTCCTTGAGCTATGAGTGATGAATAAATTCCTCATCACTGATCATACAATGCCATAGTGCAATCATTTATTTATTTGTCTCCAGTGGGGTCCTGTTTTCTCCAGTAAAGGACGTATGCTCATTAAAATCCAGACTTAAATTCTATATTAGGAAATCTAAAGCCTGCTCTCTTTAAGAATAAGCCAAGAATACCCACTCCCCTGAACTGGCGCAGGACTTGTGCTGACCTGGGCAAGGCCCACCCATGTGGAGCAGGTGAACTGAGGACACCTGGGGGCAGCTCCCCTTGGCTCCTTGTGGTACTGGGAGATCGCATTGGCACCTGTGTTTAATGAGTCACCTTATAGTAAGTCCAGCTTGAGTCATTGACAGATATAATCAAACGAATCATATGTGGATCTCATTAAGCAGAGGGGAGCCCTGATGGGCACTTTCGGGGAGGCTGAGAACGAGTGAATCACAGGCATGCCAAGGAAGAAAATGCAGACTCAAGGCAGAATAAAGGCAGTGACTTGTGCTGGGAAAGAGTCCCTCCCGTTCTGACTTTTCTCAGGGCATATGCCTGAGGCACCCCCCAGTGTCCTCCACAGTCACTTTATTCTGTTCCGGCGTTCGGTCAACACAGCGCTGGGGCCCTTACTGTGATGTAGGCACTGTTCCGGGGGCTGGAAATCCAGAGGCTTCAACACAGAAGGACTGCACCTGGGCCGAGGGATGAAGGTGGAGACGGCCCCACATGTGGCCCTGCGGCTTGTGCAGAGCTCCTGCGGCAGGACTGCTGGAGGAACACCTGCAGAGAGGTAGCGGGGCTCAAGCCATCACAGCTGCTTCTACTTTTTATAGTGAGAGCATCCTAGGGATGGAGATAGAGTGGTTCTCACTGATACGTTTATTCTACAGATGGGGAAACACAGGCACTGGAGCTTGAGGGACTTCCTCATCACACAATTCTTTCCCACTAGGGCCGAGACAGATGTCATCATGGGTGGCATGGTGACCCCACGACTCTCTGCTACCTTCCTACTTAGAGACTGGAAATTCAACCTCCAGGAGTTGTTGGCGAGACAGGCCATTCCTGGGACCACAGTAGGCTTGGGTCAGAGTCAAGTTTCTACAAGAGACAGCTCGTAAGTAACTTAACTCATACAGCCCTGATGGCATTTGGCATTTGCAAACTTGTATTGTTATTATTATTATTTCTTCTTTACAAAGGTGTCCTGTATCCTAAGCTATGTCCTGAGTCCGAGGGGGGAGATGCTTCACGTTTCAACTCCTATCAAGGTTAACACCTTCTAAGGTGTGGGTGTGCAGTGCCGATGTCCAGGCGTAACTACTGAGAGCTGAGTAGACTTGCTTCAAATCAATTTGCACAGGACATGCCCAATGTTGTTAATGATTGTAGCACAGGGAGCACTGGTCAGAGATCACTGGCGCACAGCTGGAAGCAGAGCTCGGTGATACCAGGAGGAGGCCGTAAGCCAGAGAAGGCAGGTGGCCTTGAGAAGCTGGGAGGGGCAAGGAGACTTCTGCCCCGGAACCCCCCAGGAACCAGTCCTGCAGCACATATTAGACCTCCGGCCTCCAGAACTGTAGGATAAGCAACTTGTGTGCTGTAATTCGTTACAGCAGCCACGGGAAGCGAATATGCTATCCATTTTAACAGAGCACAAATCATGTGAAGAACACGTTTTATTTTACAATGCAGTGATCCCAGTGTTTCCGTGGTTTCTTGTAAATCACGCCACCTTCCCTGGCTGGGAAAATGGGTAGATGCTTAGATTTGGGGCCATCATCGGAAAGTGTAGGTGGATTTTATTTTTAGCTCGGGGTGGTCATGTTGCCTACAGAACCATTTAGAAGAGAAAGAAAGAGAAGCTAGTAAAAAAATGAAAATAGGAAGAAAGGAGCAGGAGAAAGAGGAAATGAAGAGAGATGGAGAGAGAACCTGAAAATGAAGGGCCTTGGTATGAAACAACTGGGAGGAAAGTTTCCTTGTCCTCTGAGCATTTGCTGATGCAGGCCATGGTTCCCCGCACTGGCCGAGGCCACACTGTGTCGTGATGGTGAGTGTGGCCTTTGGAGCATGACCAAACCTCACCTCTGAGCGTTTGCTGATACAGGCCACGGTCCCCCGCACTGGCCGAGGCCACACCGTGTTGTGATGGCGAGTGTGGGCTTTGGAGCATGACCAAACCTCAGACCAACACTGGACTCAGTTTCCTCCTCTATAAAATGGATCTAGTGACAGTGTACATCTCGTAGGCTTGCTGTGAGGATGAACAGCACTTAGTGGTGTGACTGGCACATAGTAAGTCAGTGGAAAACGTTGGCTTTTACTTACTTAAAACAAACAAACAAACAAAAAAAAAAACCATGAGTTGTGATGACATTTGACCGTGCTGAGAGATTTTTGCAAAGAAGATCCTTGTAGAAGGTGGACTCACTCCAGCACCAAGGAGTATAGACCATCAGATATAAGGAGACACGGCACACATTCCAGCCTGGAAAGGGGCTATTCTCTTGTCACACACTTTGAACAGGTTTCAGGTGAAAAAACCAAACAGCAAAGAAGCAGTGGAATGGGCATGCATTTGTGTGAGTGTGTGCTTGTCTTACTGTGGTTTCCAAATGCCTTGAAGCAGAAACTTTACCCTCCAATAGACTGCTTCGGCTTTGGTTTTGGTCAAACTCACCACGCTGCAAACATCTACTCCTGATGTATTTACTCTTTCACTCTTTCCAATCCTCTGTTCATGTTGGCTGCAAGATAACACAAAAGGTTAAGTTTACAGTGATCCACAGTCGTAAAGTACTGTGCCAAAGTAACAAGATTAATACCTTTTTGACAGAGTTTAATAATATGGTTTTATAATATTTAATTTTGTTCAGCAAATGTCTCTCAGTAGGAAGCCTTTTTCCCTTTACTTACCTGACTTTATTGCTTTAAAACAATTTAATTCCTATTTCCTGGCACAAAGAACTTATTATGTAGACATGTTGTGATCTGATTCTTATAGGCCTTTGAGGGGTGGATTAACTTCCAGTTAATTTGGACATCCAAACAATTTTGACAGGCAGAGCTGTGAGCCTACTGCAAATGAGGGTTGTTAGATCTGGGTGTATCTTATTTTACAGATAATTGACAGAGAAACGTTGTGTTTTGCTTCAAACAACAGGGGTTCTTTCCAGTTGTGTTTTCCTGGCGTTGGAGGTGGGCATCGTTAGCCCTGTTTCCTTGTCTCCCCTGTCGGTTTCTGAATATAGCTCACACCTAACTGCCCCAATTACCTCTCTAACCCCCCAAACAATGATTTACCATCCATTAGGAAATTCCTAGTGGAGTCTTCTTGCTAATATCCTAGTGATAAAACCAATAAAAGTAAATTGGTTCTGTGGAATATACTGTGATGAGGCTACAGTTCTCTTCCTACAGTGAGAAGGAGAAGGAATTCAACTTGCCCCAAAGGGCATCGTCAGCAGTTGCAAACAGCCTCTCGTAAGTGTGTAAAATGACTTTTTTGAATGATCTACACGGTGTCCTCAGAACCATTACACTTAAGGGAAAAAACGGACTCTGGACCCGTGGCTGCCTGGCCTCCTCACTCCCGCCCTGGCTCTGAGCCCCGCAGTGGCACTCTGTGGCTTCCTGGGGCATGGCAGGAAATAGAACCATTACACTTAAGGGAAAAAGTGGACTCTGGACCCGTGGCTGCCTTGCGTCCTCATTCCTGCCCTGGCTCTGACTCCCACAGTGGCCCTCTGTGGCTCCCCGGGGCATGGCAGGAAATAGGTGCCTTACGCAGCTGGCAGGAGGGGCAGCCCTGGAGACCGACAGGGAGGTGCCTGAGACCCGTCCACGGCTCTGCACTGGTAACACTGAACCTGGTAATCAGATGGGACCTGGCTCTGCCTGTCTCTCCCTCCCCATCTTTGCTCCCCAATTCCTTTTCAACATGTAGCCCGATTGCAGAGGCCCAGCTGCGGTCATTTCAGAGGAAAACTCCAGTGAAGACATCAGGGTTAGGGAAAAAAGATCAGAAAGAGGCCAACAGGATTTCTGAGTGACAAGACTCTAAGGTTTAACTGCAGCTCTAAAAAGGGTGTAGGAGGGCACAGTGACCATACATCACTTTTAAATGTGTATAACAGTAGCTTATGTTGAACTCTTCCTATGAGGTACTGGCACTGTGCAGAAGGTTTCGTACACATCATCTCTGTCTCCCTCAAAAAACACTATGGTTTGCATTCTGTTATTATCCACATTTAATTGAAGGGGCAATTTTAAAAGATCACACGAGTAGTCAGCGAGAGGACTAGTTTTTACGTGAGATACGTTTATTCCAAGAAGAATAAGTATGGAAAAGAAATGAGTAAACACATCTAGCAGTCTCTGCATGTGAGCTCCAGCCTTTGGAGGAGATCCACCCAGATCCTCCAAGCGAGACACTCGTCTCCAGCCTGCGGGGTCCTAGGGCTCCCCTTCTCCAGGAATTGTCCCCCAATGAAGGAGCTGCCTTGCCAGGGTTAGGGCCTCTCCCCGGGGGCACCCACATTCACTGACCTACTGCTACAGGGATTCAAGGCCCCGTCCCACCCAGATTTGGGATGACTCCGTAGCAGGTCAACTTCTCTCTCGGCCCAGTTCTGCTTCTCTTACCTTTTTAAAGGTGCTATTCCCAAGAGTTCTCCACACACCCCTGCACACTCATCTCCATCTCAGAGTCTGTTTCCTGGGGAATCTGACTGAACAATTCATGGGCGGGGCAGTCGTAGGTCACAGACTCTAAACTGGGATTTTGGAATTGGATCTCCTGCTGGCCAGTTGGAAGTGAAAATGTACCATTGGTGGTGGATGAGGTGCTGATGGCCCTGATATGCAGGGGGGCATTGCTAAAACTGCACAAGGATGAACTGAGGCAATGCACCATGGAAGAGAACCATAAGTGCCACATCTCAGGTGTGTGAGAGGTGCTGGGGCAGGAGTCATGGTAAGGGGCATGGAATTGGATGACTTCTGCTGGGAGTCACAGAGGTATCAGAGGCAGCCAATGAAAGCCTGGAGGTGCAGTGTGAGTGCTGCAAGGCCTCCTGGGAAGCACAGAGTGATAGGGTTTGGCTGTGTCCCCACACAAATCTCATCTTGAATTGTAGCTCCCATAATTCCCACGTGTCACTGGTGGGACCTGGTGGGAGGTAACTTAATCACAGGGTGGGTCTTTCCCATGCTGTTCTTGTGATAGCGAATAAGTTTCATAAGATCTGATGGTTTTATAAAGGGCAGTCCCCCTACACACACTCTCTTGCCTGCCTCCATGTAAGATGTGGTTTTGCTCCTCCTTAGCTTTTCACCATGATTGTGAGGCCTCCCCAGTCATGAGGAACTGTGAGTCCATTAAACCTCTTTCCTTTATAAATTACCCAGTCTTTATTAGCAGCGTGAGAATGGACTAATATAGAGAGAGAATCTCATCTTCCTCCAATTGCACAGCATCCCCTAGGAACTCTCCGTCTTTTGCTCCTAGGCCCTGGACCAGTAGCTAGGATCCGGGCTCAGCATATCCCAGCCATGAAAGTGCTGGGCCTCGGAAGGGAGGAAGCACATGACTCAGCAGCACAGCCGAGAGCTGAGTCAGCAGGGCCAGCAGAAGCTGGAAGAGGAGATGTGGACATGGATCCCCGGAAGCTGGATCAAAGGGAAATTCAGGACCTGAAGTTGGGCAAGGAAGAGTCTGGCAAAGATAAACCATGTTGATAAACCCTTCCCTGCACTGATCAAAAAATAAATTCCCAGGATCAGGAATAAAAGAAGGATTATCACTACAGATCCTAGGGAATTAAGGGGATAAAGAGGGAATATTATGAAAAGGTTTATGCCAACAAACTTAACAACACTTAGATGATAGGAACAAGTTCCCTGAAAAACTATAAATGCCCATAGGGAACGTATTGGGGAGTGGACATAGGAATCTCCGAGAAGCTCCTTGGTGACGGTTCTCAGTAGGTCTGCCCTGGCGGACAGAAGCCCATCATGGAGTTAGACGTGCTGACAGCAACTACACAACCAGGAGCGACAGATGCCAAGTGGCAGCACTCAGGCATTTTTGTTACTAGCGGCCCATTTGGAGGGGTAGCTCAGGGCCTGAACTGCAGAGAGAGGTTTTAGAGAAACACGTACATTTTCAAAGACATGTAGTATTTAAGGCTGGGTGTGGTGGCTCACGCCTGAAATCCCAGCACTTTGGGAGGTGGAGATGGGAGGATCACCTGAGGTTAGCAGTCTGAGACCAGCCTGGCCAACATGGTAAAACCCTGTTTCTACTAAAAATACAAGAATTAGCTGGATGTGGTGGTGGGCACCTGTAATCCCAGCTACTTGGGAGGCTGAAGCAGGAGAATGGCTTGGACGTGGGAGGTGGAGGTTGCAGTGAGCCGAGATTGCCCCACTACACTCCAGCCTGGGTAACAAGAGCGAAACTCCATCTCAAAAAAAAAAAAAAAAAGAGTATTTAAATAGAAAATAAATGGGGAGCCAAGGAGGTGCCACACAGTTTGTGCTATCAGAAGAAATCCAGGGTGGCTTGGCGCAGGTCCTCCAAGCAAGCATCATAGCTTCTCTCCCTGTTTCTGGGCCTGAGCCCATGGACGGAAGAAGAGGGTGGTCCCTGAAAGAGGCCTCCCGTAACCCAGCAGATGTTCCTAACAACGATTCCAACACATCCCACAGGGCTCTGCAGCCATTTGCCCAGGTGGTCACACCCTGAGGAAAGAGGAATAGCAAGCACAGCCAGGGAGATGTTTTGCACCCAGGGACTGAAGTGTTGTCTATGTTAGAATAGGGGGTGGAGATCAGGCAACACGTGGCGTCCTGGCTGAGGACTGGCTCACCTGGACCCCCCGGGTCCACAGGCCTGCCTTAAAGCCATATTCCTGGCCCTAATATACAAGGGGACCAGGCACACTTGGCCGTTTCGCTTCCCCTCTGAGGAACTTCAAGTGGAAGACTCAAAAATGTCCAGTGACTCCCTGACCCCGGCCATGCAGTAAATAAAAACAGTATCGTTTCCCAGTGGAGATGGTGAAAATCAGTGCCACTCGTAAAGATGGCAAGGATGCGAGCATGGTGGCCCCAGCCTATCTCCATTTAATTCCCCAGTCCCTTCCCTGCAAAACAAGACAGATGCTGGAAGCTGACAGTAGATGAGCCTGACCACAGGCCTGGCTGAGTAGTGGCCCCATCGCAGCTCCTGGGCCACAGGCAGTATCATGACAAGATAAAGGGTGCAAAAATTTCCATGCCTGCTGCAGCGTAAAATGTTAGGCAGCTCAATGGCCAAGGACATGCTGAGCGTCCCATTTAAAGTAAAGAATAAACACTCCATCCTGCCACAAAGAAGCAGGTGCAGTGCGTAGTAGGCCTCCTTGGATTCCACAGGCAGCATAGACTGTACCTGTGAGTGGTCCTCCCCCAACCAGTTTTCTGTGGAGCCTAGAGCAGGAAACAGCTATTCCGCATGCCCAGGCTGCGGTATAAGCAACCGAGCACTTGGCAGCTCCCATGGCATTAGAGATGTCACTGCTGGGAGAAGACGCAATGGGAGAATCTCAGGGCAATCCCCTAGGATTCCAAGAAGGCCATGCCATCTGCAGCAGAGAATTACATGCCTGTTGACAAACAGGTCCTGGTGTTCTACTGGGTTCCAGTGGAAACAGAGCACTTGGCCATTAGACACAGAGTGACCTCGCAGAGACAACTGCAGGTCACAGACCCACCACATCAAAGATTTGCGTGGTCCAGCAATCCATCGTGTGGATCATGCACATGAAGAACCACAGGGCACAAGCAGGCTGCACAGTCAGGGAGCCGGGGTCCTGGGACTTTCGTGACTGTTCCAACACCGCCACTCCCTCATCCCACGCTTAGCGCCATGTGGAGGGTCACGTACAACCAGCTGGTGGGGAGGAAAGGCCTGAGCACTCGCTTTATGAATGAGTTGCTTTGATCCCGATATGTAGGTGCCACCCAAAAGTATCTGAGCACGGCACTTGGGTCTTCTGCCTGAGTGATGTTGCGTGACCTGGCCAGGAATGTCCTCCCAGTGGGCGAGGCTGCGGGGGAGTCCATGGCCGTCCACTTGTTGTGGAACAAGAAGCGGCTCAAAGTCAGAATAAATTTTGAGAAAATGAAAAGACACCTGGGCGATGGCAAACAGTCTGGCTGGCTAGTCAGGGGCTTGGAAGGGGAGAAGCTGGAATACTGGGGACAAGGAAATCTTGGCTTGTGGCTGGACATACGGAGTGGGCACAAAGTGCAAGTATCTTTGTGTGGAATATTAGTATTCAACAAACAACAGCCATCAGGGAAGAGGCACTAAAACCTAAAGAAGACACAAAACCACAATGCTGGCCCAATGGCACCTGAACAGGGTAATGCTGTTGGCAAGGGTGGGAGTCATGCATTGGGTCTCAGGCTTCTAGTACAGCCAACATGCCACATTAGCAACAGAAACCCATGCTTCACCCCCAAAATGCTCCCTATCTCGAGGACACTTACCAGCCACTAAGTGGCAAGTTGACTGCACTGGATTCCTTCTGGAGGAGAGGGGCAGAGATTCATCTGGACTGGGATGGACACACATTACAGGGATAGGATAAGACTGTCTTCCCTACCTGCAGGCTAACATAAGGTGGGATCCGCTAACACACAACATGCCATCATATCTCCTTGGATGAAAGCCACATCTCACCAAAGAAAGTCGGCGGGAGGCACAAGATCATGGCAGCCACTGGTCCATCCCAGTGCCATCAACCTGATGGAGAACTCGTTGGCTTGAAGATGAATCCCTGGGGCATCTGTTGGAACTCTGCCCAGCTTTGATGGTAAATGGGCAAGCACAGCAGTTACATGCTAAGAAGAGCATAATTATCACAGGTGGGAATATGGTTTTCTCCACATCGATAAGCCACCCAGGGCAGCAGGGGTGCTGGCCAGGCTGAGGGCTGCCATGCATGTGTGGAGTAGCCTCAAGGCCACTGCAGTAGCAAAGGTCAGAACTTCTGGGGGCTGATTCTTAGTGAACCTGTCTTATGATACATGATTGGAACTGCTTTTGAAAAATTAGAAATACCATTTCTGGAATTGTTATTTTATTTATTTGTTTATTTATTTATTTATTTATTTATTTGAGATGGAGTGTCTCTCTGTCACCCAGAGCTGGAGTGCAGTGGCATGATCTTGGCTCACTGCAACCTCCGCCTCCCGGGTTCAAGTGATTCTCCTGCCTCAGCCTCTGGAGAAGCTGGGACTAAAGGCACCCGCCACCATGCCCGGCCAATTTTTGTATTTTTAATAGAGACAGGGTTTCACCATATTGGTCAGGCTGGTCTTGAACCCCTGATGTCAGGTGATCCACCTGCCTCGGCCTCCCAAAGTGCTGGGATTACAGGGTGATTTTATTTTTGGTTTATTATAGGCAAACCTCAAAATTCCTAACTGTGTCTCTACCCAGATACTTAATCTGTAAATCTGAGCAGAGAAGTTCCTGACCCTAAGGCTTTTTCCTGGGAAACTCCCAACTTTCCTAGAATATCCACTGGACAGACTCTTGTCTCAATTCCTGTGTTGTTCATCCCGGACACACTAATATTCACACAATTTGGATTCATTCATTCACCAACTTAAAGCAGCACAGGTGCTCGCTGCAGCTGAGTGACGAAGGGGATGATTGGCACCAGAGGCATAAGCCAAGCAATTCTTTCTTCTCTTGGGGCACAAAAAGTAAGTTGCGACCTCCAATGGCCATCCATTTGATAATTAACATAGTCAGAACTATGCCGTTTAAAAATATGGCTATGCCACTAATTGTGTCACAATAGGTAACAACACCACTGGTAATGCAACTGCGATGGTTTATAACACAGAAGACCTCGTATGGAGTCACATTTTATGGTTGATGAAAGGCTTTTAAATAATTATCTCCATGGTTTTCAAAATGTACCCCTGAATATCCAAGGGGTGAATATGCAGGAGAGTCTTGGAGTTTGGAAGTATGGGTGGACTACAGGGACAGGTTCCGAGGATTCTACCTTAAATCTACCTGAGTGTCTCTGCTGTTACCTGCTTCCTATGTGGGGATTCCTTATAAGATTTCCTCTAAAGAGAGTCAGTTTCCTGATGACTCCAACATTCAAGATTTTGGGTGGACTGAGCATGAAACTTCTACCACTGCCAGGGCTCAGGGTGGGATATGAGCCCCTTTTGTCTAAAGAGACTCTTGAGTGTTCTGTCCCCCAAGTGACTTCTGAAAGTTCTAGTGTTTTTCAGTGAATGTGAACAATGACTTTGCCAAAAATCTTTCACGATATCCTTGCACAGCTAGGTTTTATGTGGCCATTATTTCTGATGCTGCGTTGTCGGCACGTGTGCCCGCGATTGCTGAAGCAGGAGACACAGCCAGTGGGGTGAGTGGAGGAGGATGTGGTTCAGCAAAGTGACATTTAGAGGGATCTTACAGGGAGTTTTTGGAATTGTATAATGTCTTATTGCTTAAACCAAACTCCTTTATTTTTCATAGAAAATACCACATGCATTTAAGAAAATTCCATCACTGGATAGTTTTTAGCAGTGACTATTAATTAGAAGTGGTTATTATTGCAGTAATGCCTCTAAGCACATAAATGCTCTTTGTTAGCAATATTAATAATGGTCCTAATAGTATCAATCATCCATTCAGTGCTTAGATGTGCCAGGCACTGTTCTAACTGCCACTTTATATAATAATTTAATCTTCATGGCAGCTCTCTGAGATAAGTGCTATTAAAAGTGCTATGTTGTAGGTAAGGAAACTGAGGCACCAAAGTAATTGCCTGAAGACACAGGGCTAGGAAGTGGTAGAGTCTGGAACCCACTCCAGGCAGTCTGACTAGACTCTGCTCACAATCGTAATATGGCAAGCAATTCTGCTCATATTCAGTGGCCCATTTCTTTTTATCTGAAGAATGAATGAATTCCAGGATAAAATAAAAGAATGCTGATCTCCCTGGTTTAACTATCTGTGCATCTCCTTTAAAGGAGAATTGTAAGCAAAAGAATATGTTTTATAAAAATCAAGTTTCAGATGTTGCCGATATTGCCTTGTCAAAGCCCAGCGCCCCCTGGGGACTGCAGTGTTGCTGGAGGGCACCCCAGGGCTCAGTGCCCAGGGAGGCAAGCCCACAGCTGAGCAGCCTGCTGCCAGGAGTCACATGTATACAGTGACATGAAGGACTTCAGGCTCAGACACACACATAACACTCGTGGGTTGAGTGGAGCTATGCTATGCTGATTGGCTTACTGTAGATAGTGCAGGATGCCCCCACTTCTTGTGTGGTCTCCAACTTATATTTGGAATATTCATAGTAAACAGTACCAAGCCATACTGTTGGTACTGCAGTTAAGTAGTCCAAAGTTTCCTCAAATCCCTCACCCCCATTCCACTGCACCAGTAGCCAATGCATTGGTGATCCCAACTCTGTTCTAGGACTTTGTGTGTTATGATGTCAACCTTTATGTTTTCTTCACTAGACTGTGAGCTACTCAAGGCAGGGACTCACTCATGAGGTTTATGTCTTTACCAGTGGAGAGTCCAAGCCAGTGTAGATACTCAGTAAATATTTCCAGAGTGTCTTAGTCTATCTGGGCAGCTATAACAAAATACTGTTAGTTGTGTAGCTTATAAGCAACAGAAATTTATTTTTTACAGTTCTGGACTCTTGAATGTCCAAGGTCAAGGCAGATGTGGTGTCTGGTGAGGGTCTTCTTTCTGGTTCATAGACAGCACCTTCTCCCTGTGTCCTTACACGACAGCAGGGGTGAGGAATCTCCATGGAGTCTTTATAAAGGCACTAATCACATTCATGAGGGCCCCACCCTCATGACCTAATCTTCTCTCAAAGGCCCCATCTCCTAACACCATCACACTGGTGATTAGGTGTCAACTTAGGAATTTGGGGGAGACAAAAACATTCAGACCGTAGCACTGAGTAAAATGAATTAATGAGTGAAAGTTCAGTAGAGAAAGAGATCCTTGGAATTTAGGGAAAATAACTTTATGGATGAGGAATATGAGTTCTAAAATAAATTAATGTAGTGGTATTTGAGCCAAGGCTTCTCTTTGGGAAGGAAGGTCTACCTTCTACTTAAAGATTTCTTCAACTATCATAGACTACAAGGATATCCCTTTTTAAAATTCCTACATCAATTTAAGAGGGAGCTCCTGAGATTGGCTGCTGAATACCAACTCAAGTTAACAAGAAGAGGTCTCAAGCCCTGGTGGGAAGGATTTTCACTTCTAGCTATGGTGGAATAGCTGGTTTTAGGCTATCCTCCCACTAAGGACAACTATACAGTATGCACACACAAAACATCTGTGGGCAGGCATCAGGAAATAGTTAAGATAGGCAAAGCTAAACAGCCACCATCCTCAAAGAATCCACATAAAATTGAGGTGAGCACTCAGCTGGTCTGAGTGCAGTGGTGTTTACACCTAATTGATCACAACCAGCTACAGATTTCTTTGTTCCTTCTCCACTCCCACAGCTTCACTTGACTAGCCTTAAAAAGATAAACTAAAATTGAGGTGAGCCCAACATTTCCCAGCACTATTTCTCCTCAGAAAATTTGACAATCATTAATACAAAGCATTGTATCTGTTAGGGTTAGGGTTAGGGTTAAGCAGACACTGAAACAAAATTGGGAGTGCACGTGATTGTTTTGAGGATGATTCCCATGAAATACAAAAGACAGAGGAAGCAGAATAGGACCAGGATGCATGCATGAATCCCATACAATTAAGTGGGGTGTGAGTAAGGAAGATTTGGACAGGGAGAGCTGCAGGCCTGACAAAGCCTCAGCCAATCCTAAAGGGAGCACAAGAGCAAAGATTTCCCTGTAGAGGAATCCTGCATTAGGTAGGAATGGCCGGTCATCAGCAGAGGACTTGGAAGTAAGAGCGTGATGGTGGACTGAAAGCTGAAGTGGATCCTGGAGACATTGAACTAGGGCCTGTCAACTAAACGCATTCATTTTGGATGAATTGCAAGTCCTTCTTTTGAAAGGAGATCCAAGAAGCACACCTCCATGGCTGCCACAGAGGTGACAAAAAGATCTAATGTGTAAGTAACTAGAGTCTAAGAAGGATAGAAAAGAGAGATGAGGGGAATAAGCAGTATTTGAAGAGAGACTGGCCAAGAATTTTCCAAAATTGATGGATGGCAACAAGTCACAGATTCATGAAGCCCTAAAAAATATTAGCAGGAAAAAAATAAAGACAATCACACTCTGTACATCAGAGTCAAAGTGCTGAAAAATTGGGACAAAAATAACTCTTAATAGAAAGCAGAGAAAATAAGTGTTGCTTTCAAACAAGCAATAAGATTAGAAATTGCTGACGTTTCAATGGAAATGATGGAACCAGGAAGACAATGGGATTGCACCTTGAAAAAGGGATGTTGTAACAGCCTACGTCTTGATCTGGGTGGTAGTTACACAGACGTAATAGCTTGGCAAGAATTTGCTGAGCTGTACAATTGAAATTCGTGCACTTTAGGTATGTATGTGATACTTCAATAAAATTATCTAAAACAAAAACCAAAAAATCTGTGCAATGTGAACACATCCAATGGTAAAGTAAATGAAAAACACAATCCTGTTTACAGTTTTAAAAGACTATTCTGAATCCTGTGTGGAGAATGGCTTATCACAGGGGACATTTAGAAGCTGAAAGCCATTTAGGAAGCTACTGTAACCGCACAGGAAGATTGGGGTGGTTGCAGCAATAAAAAGGGAGAGAAGTGGAAAAATAGATAAGTTTTGACAGGACAGTTCACAAGGTTGCTGGATGTGGGGTGTGAAGGAAAGAGTGAACATAAGAACGACTCCTAGAGTTCTGGCTTCAGCCAGTGGATGGAAGGTGGTGCCCATTACTGGGATGGTACCAACTTCGAGAAGAGCATGTTTGCATGAAAAATAAAGGATTCCATTTTTGACATGTTTTGTTTAAGTGAGATTGCTATTGGACATCCAAGTAGAGATGGAATATCAATTTGGAGTTATTGTTTTGCTAACTTCTAAATTTAATTTCTATTGAATCACACACATATGCTCATATGTGCAACATATAATTTTGTGGATGCAAAAATGTGATTCTCTGGTATGTTCTTTTCTTTATAGTGGTTTCTTTCCTCTTTTCTTTTTAAGCTTGACTCCTCCTCCTTTACCTCTACTCATCATACTTCACTATCCTTCAGTAACTGTGGTAACAACCCAGTAGTCTCCCTTCCATCCCTCATGCTCTACTCTGATGACTACATCTGACAGGCGACCATTGTTGTGCAAAGACTAGATTACATCATACACTTTCCTGCTTCACTCAGTGACTCCGTATGGAGATCTCACCAAGTGACTCTGCTTACCACTGATTTATTAATTTAGTGGTTGCTTTCTATTCCATAGGGTGGGCGCTATCATTAATTTAACAATTCCTACATTATTCTTGTAGAGATGGGGTCTCACTACATTGCTCAGGCTGGTCTCCAACTCCTGGTCTCAAGTGATCTTCCCACCTTGGCCTCACAAAGTGCTGGGATTACAGGTGTGAGCCACTGCACCCAGCCAATAATTCCTCTATTGACAGACATTCTCTTTCTTCCTAGATTTTTTTTCTGCTGTGAAGAATATTGCAATAAACATTCTAGAATACAAGTCCTGACATGACAAAGTCTTTCTTCTGTGAGAGGCTCTCAAGGAAGAATCTCTGGGTCAAAGAGTAAATGTATTTTTAATTTTAATGTATGCTGCCATATCGTCCCCACTGCTCCTTCCAAAAAACTGTAGAACTTTTCTCTTTCTATGACTAACATATGTATGACAACTTAGTAAGCTTTCAAATTAATTCTAGTAGTTTTTGTTTCAATGTAACTTCTTTGGGATTCCGGTATACAATCAGTCTTCAGCAAATTCAGCAACCAGATAGGACTTCATTTCTACTTTTCCCAACGTCTATACAAGTTAATTCACTTTCTTGTCTTACTGAATTCACTAAAAATTTCTAAGATAATGTTAAAGTGTAATGCTATTTATACACAAACCTTCTAGTTCCAGATTTCAATTTCAATTATTTCAATATTTTGTTATTCAACATTTAGTATTGTAACATTTGCTTTTGGTTTCTGTTAAATAATTGATATTTATGTTTTATCCTTTTTTGTATTTTACGTAAAGTTTCCATTAGAAATTATGGCTGTATTTTTCAAATACCTTTTAAGTATCTATTGATGTGACTAATTTGTTGAGGTAATGGTATATTGATTGCCTTTTTTATGTTGATATAGTCTTGCATTCTGCTTGGTCATGGTGTGTTATTTTCTTAATATAGTGCTAATATTATATTTATAATTTTGGCACATATTTTAAAGTGAGATTAATGTATACTTTTTTATATTGTTTTTATCATTAATAGGTTTTTGTATTAAAAGTCATGCTGCTTTCATAAAATGAGTTTTCTATGTCCTGAAACAGTTTAAATAACATTAATATCACACATTTGCCAAATCTTGATTCCACTCCTATATGGTAATTTGTTAGTGCTTCCTAGTTTTGTAATCAAAATATGACCTGGAGCCAGTTACAATGAAATTGTAACTACTTGTCACAAAAAAGACAGAGAACTTAACGTCGTCTGTCTCAAAGTATGCTTAGTTTTTGCAGTGGGCGACTTCTTAGAAGAAAAATGTCATAATCAACTTCATAAGCCATTTCTTAAACCATGATGCGTGTTTATGTGTGGTAGGTTGCGTGGCAGACAGAATGCTCAACCTGAACTGAGAGGGTTTATTTCCAGAACTGACATTATCTGTTCTAATTGTGGCCTTGGGCCTTAGTTCCCACAGCTGTAAAAGGGAATTTAAAAAGCCACCTCACATACCACCTCACAGGCAAAGAAGTGAAAACAGGAGTGCCCCTCATGCCAAAGGCTTCACATGTCTTAAAACCAAATAGACCTTGGGTCCCATGAAACTTATTTCTTTACGAAGTTTCCTGAAACCCCTGCAAAGTTCCATGCAAATGCCATGTGGGCAAATCATTTCTTTATAACCCAGTGACTTCACCTGTGTCTATTGGGAGTTTTAGATATTCAGTAAGCTTTTATTGATGGTGATATGTAGAAGGCAGGTCAAAAGGGAAAGAGGGAAAATCACTTTACATTTTTCCTCTTTTATAGCCAATACCTGCATTTTTTTAAAGGTGATTTTAAATCCGAAGGTCAGGCCCACTGTGATGGTTCCATTAAAATGTTCCAGAGCCTGTATTTAAATGATGGCTATTTCTATGTTAGCCTTCCCTTGTATTTTAACTCCTCTCAATCTCAACTTACTACCAAATAGTCTAAAGGCCAAGCATAATGTAGACCTGCAGCAAATGACACGTCTTCAGCTGCACACTCAGTGCATCTCCATCACGCCTTCCAGGAGAGCTGTCATTCCCACTAATGACACAGCTCACATTCCACTCCGCCTTCTTCTCACCCAGCTGGTCCAAGGCTAGCATTCAGAAAATGGCTCAATTAGGACCGGCTTTCGGGTGTTTCTGCTGGATATCTGGAGTGGTGAGGGGTGGGGAACCAGAAGAATGTGCATCGTTTTCACCTCCAGAAAGTTCACCCGTTATCACGATGAGTGATTTTCTCTTAAAGTCAGACACATTCAGGGGGACGGAATGAGCCAGTAGTTAGGTCTCGCCCTTGCTGAGGCAGAAGAACATAACGACTCCATCAACAACCAGATGTGTAAACACTGGGAAAGGGGAAGAGCACTGGGCGTGGGTCTTCAGGAGCCTGTTCTGACTTTCCCTCTAAGGGAAACACGTGGTCAGCAGGGGGCAGGGAGCACTGAGGCTGAGCATGTGCACGTGAGGTTTGCATCTGCTTCTAAACCTGTTTAGGAAAGCAAGTTTCTCTGCATCCACTCTGTCTTCCCACCTTCTGGCTCTAAAAGCAACATTTGCTCCTGAATCCTGAAGCATGAATGGCAGCAGCTCTGACTCTGTCCCTTTCCCCAGACTCTCTCGTCCTCCTGGGTGTTGCTGCTCATGCCTGGATGGGAGAAGCCTGGAAATCCAGTAAAGCTTTGGTTCCATGGGACTAACGTTCTGTTGATGCTGACATCACATCAATTGAATGTCTTATGGGATCTAAACCCCCAAACCAGGTCTTATCTGTGTTATTGAAGGCAGCTGTGTGGCAGAAAGTGGAGCAGATGAGCTGGAGATACTGTTTCTGTGTCTTCACGTGCAAAAGCCACCAATGGGGACATCGACATTTCAGTCGCTCAGAAAAGAAGGTGCTGTGTGGGCATTTGCTCTAACAGAATCCAAGGATGGCCACATTTCTAGATGCTTTGAGCCAATCATCTGGCCGTGTTGGAAGTATTTCATCCTCTGAGCTCCAACCCTGACATGTTAGGGCACTCCAGTGGCAGGAGTCAGTCTCATAATGTGGTGCTTTTTTTCCAGAGCAAGGAGCTGGCCGCAGGCTGGAGGGTGTCTTGGTGCAGAGCAAGGAGTCAGCCGCAGGCTGGAGGGTGTCTTGGTGGAGACTGTGAAGGCATTGCTGTGAGCATTTTGTGCCTTCGTGCTTTCTGTTTCTCCTCATTTCTCCAGACACTGCCTCTTTTCGGCCTGGCAGGGCCCAGGCCCTCCGGCTGAGGCAGGTTGCCTGGGGAAGAAAGCTGACTGTCTCCTAGAAGAACCATGCTGGTGACAGGAAGAGGGGTGAAGTGCCACAGGTTCCCAAGGATTGAAAAGTGCCTGTGATACAGGGAGGGGAAGGTGGGCAGGGTGGGTAACAGAAGGTCTGGGAGTTTCCTGAAGAATTTGTCCACCCACCACCCTCCCCTTTGGGGACTGTCAGTCCCCGGGTGTCCCCACCTGTGCAGGTGAGCAGGATCCTCTGCAGGCTGCCTTTGCGGGGCTGCCCTGGCTCCTCCCCTCCTCCCTGAGGCTGCTCACTGCAGGGGCAGATTGGTCCCATCGCCCCTGCTAACGACCTTCCCATAGCAGCACACGGTTCTCAGATTCGAGTAACAGTTCATTTTATTTTATTTTACTATTTTATTTTATTATATCTTATTTTCATCAACTTTTATTCTAAGAATGGCCAGGGCAGAGAGGGAATCAGGTTAGAGAAATCAAGAACCGTTATGGCACACGTCACAATTCTTGATTTCTCTCACCCGATTCCCTCTCTACCCCGGGCTTCTCGAATCACCTTGTGCTCTCCACCACAGGCCTCTCGCATACATCTGGCCCTTCTGTGTACTTCTCCGTCAGTTTCCTCCTTCCCTTGTCTTCACCTGGCATGGACATCTTCCAAAACTAAGCAGGGCTGTCGCCACCCCAGGAGAGTCTCCTGAGCACACTGGATTGCCTGCCTGAGCCTCGGCATCTCCTGGTCACTTAGACGAGTCCAGTGGCTCACAGCAACCCCAAGGCAGCCGGTTCCACAGGTCTGCATAGCGAGGTGAGACTGTGATGACAAGAACGCGTGTGTAGCACATCCCCCGGGAAGGGTCTGCTGAGAACTTGCTGTCTCTTTTGAATGTGGCTGTCTTCACTCACAATACTTTGGGGAGTCCTTTTACAGCGCGGCTTCAATGTGTACAGCACGGCCTTCGAATATTTTCACAGTAGCAGGTATAGATCCTTTAAGTCTAGGTTTAATTTTTGGAAATAGTAAAAATCACTCAGGAATATAGCTGGGGGATGAGTTGGATGACTTTATTTGGGATGTGGCTCATGGCTGTAAACAGTGTTTCTGAGGACCGTCCTGAGAGGGCAATTCTGCAAGCCTTACTACCAATGAGAACATCATTGAAATCAGTATGCACCATTGTCAGATGGTCTTCACTTTAAAAAGTCTAAACCTGGGGCCTTAAAGCTGTCCTCGCCTGCATGTCACCTCTGGCCAGTTTTCTCCATCACTCGGGGAAAGGTCCTGGAGTCCTAGGGCATTGGAGGTCCATTTGGGAGCCAGCAAGGCTCAAGACGACAGGAAGGGCAGTTCCCATGCCCACCTCTGGCCTGCCCTCTACCCCAGCGACCCTGCAGATCCCCAGGAACAGCTCCTGCCATCTCTGATGTGTCTCGAGAATGTTCTGCTCCTATGGGGCTGTAGCTACTCAACCTGCCCAAGCGGGGCTGGAAGGCTTCCCGTCTCTTCTGGTGCTGACATTGCCAGAATCCCTTGCCAGGACAGGAGAACACACGGGAGACACGTCACAGGCTGGAGAGCCTTCGATCTGCCAGCTGGGAGCTCCGGGCAACATCCAACTCCCCATCTCTGCGCCTCTGGGCCCCAAGCAGCTTCCTGTTGCTCTCAGATCCGTGGTCCCCCTTTTCCACTGTGGGGTACTCCACAGAGTCCCACATTTTCCCAGATGCCTTTGACCTCTGGCTCCTCTGTAGCTCTGGCCAACAGGAGGCACAGGTGGAAACCTGTGGGGCGGCGGAGAAAGGAGCTTGTGCCACTTCTCCCCCCACCCTCCCTGCTGCCCCGGCCTCTCTGCGGCTCTTATTCCAGGCGAGGGCCCTGACCCCGGGCTCTAATGATGCCAAAGGGTGCAGCGGCCCCTCTGTGGGTAACCTCAGGGCCTGCATGGACTTTATGAGAATGAGCTGTATCAGTTTTCCTCCTGAAAGACCTAGAGTGCCTCCGTGGCCCTGAGGAGAACTGGGCCTGGGCCTGGATTCCTCCTGCAGCGAGTGGAGGCCTGAGCTGTCCTGCCACAAGGTTTTTATAAAGGTCTATTGACGAATGCACTGAGCACACTTTTGTGCAAAGGGAGATGCTATGGAAGAAATGATTACCATTATCATGAATCATCAGGAAAGCCTGTGGCTGCCTGGGGTCCGTGACATGCTCCTGCCATCGTCAGCAACACTAGGGGCCAGATTTCAACAGACAGCAAGGAAGGAAGGTGCCCCTTTAGTTTTCTTTTTGAGAATTTCAAGTTCAGCTTCTAAGAAGACTCTGCCACCCCGGTTTTCCCTCCCCACCTTCACCTCCTCTCTCCTTCCTCTGCCTTCACTCTCACGCCCTCCCTTCCTCGCCCCCCATCCCGCCTCTCCCTTCTGTATGGACTCCAGCCTGGCTGGTGGGGAGAATGTGCCGAAGCTCAGCAGAGGAGCTCTGTCTTCCTCCCTCCCTCTCACCACAGGCTCGTGCTGAACAGTCACCCTCCCGAGCAGGGCAGCCTGCAGAGGCTGCAGAGATGTCCCCGGAGGGGCCTGCTCCTTCCCCGTCCCCGTGCAACGTAAGCGTGGATCTTCTCAGCCTCCGTGTGTCTGAGTGTGCAGCATGTGCATTCTCCTGCTTTTCTTCTTCCTCTTCCTCTTTCACTTTTCTCTTTTCTTTTTTTATTTTTATTTTTTAATTTGAAATTTTTTCTTTCAATAGGTTTTTGGGGAACAGGTGGTGTTTGGCTACATGAGTAAGTTTTTAGTGATCTCTGAGATTTTGGTGCACTCATCACCCAAATACTTTTATCTTTTCTTCTCTTCTTCCCTCTCCTCACTTTCCCCTTCTTTCTTCTCTCCTCTTCCCTACCCACCTTCTCCCTCTTCCCCGACTTCAGCATCCAAATCAAAACCAAACGCAATAAAGAATAAAAGTCCTGTGGTTCCCCAGCCCTCTGCCAACGTGGGGAGAAGGGCACGTCTGAAACTCCCTGTCTGCTGACAAAGGAAAAGGTAGTGAAAAGCTCCCTCTTTCAAGAGACCTGGCTGCCGCCGTCATCCTGCCTTAGAATTAGACATCATAGACATCGAAAACAAAAACAGCAAATCCAACGCCATCCACGAGATACACATTCCCTAATTGCTAATGTTTCCTTTTGATAACTAAAAAGACTGTGCACATTAAATAAAAGGAGATTTAATTTCTAGTTTAAATACAGCTGCTGTGATTCTTATGCACCACACAGCTGTGGTGAGGCTGGCACGAGGCCACGACGCAGAGGCCCCTCAAGCCTGTCCGCATTGTCTCTGACACGCGTACACAGAGCGTCCTGGAGTGCTTAGGGAAGATTTTTATTCATTCTCAGGTCTGCACTGCATCACGGGGACGAGCCTCACAAGCCCACACCTCGGGGCTCCTTGCACCTGTCAAATCATTTTATTTTTCTCCCTCTGGCAGTGTTTTTTCTGTAGGGGAAAATAATTTGTTTCACCATTTCTCTTCCAATTCTGGGCAGAGACAGACCTAATCGAGTGTAATATTTCTTAGTCTTCCTAAAAAATTTCTTTTCAATAAAAAGGACTGATCACATGTTTTTATTTTGAAAACCATGAGGCAAAATTTGGGGTTGGAGTCTTAAAGAGACATTGTCAATCTGGGTCTGTGTCTCTCGGGGTGGGGGAAAAGAAATTCCTGCCAACTGGTGTCATTCGCGATTCATTTCAGAACGAAAATAATCTTAGAAGATAGAGGAAAAAATTAGAAAGATTAAAGCCTTCAAGGACATTCTGGCCACTTATTTTAATTTAGTAGCTCTCCTCCAGGAGGCCTGAAGCATTTCCTGCTCTGTTCAGTAAATGAGGGTTGTTGCCGTTGGACTGCAGTGAGGCCGGTATTTCCTGGAGCCCTCAGGAGTCCTCACGTGGGACCACTCTTGCTTTGAGAGGATTTAACCTCAGGAAGGGCCTTGCAGCCACCTTAGCCTTTGAGCATTTCTATGGCTCCCAAAGTGTGGAGACGACCCACCTCATTCGAGGCCCCCTCCTCCTGGCCACAGCTCTGCAGGCCCCTTAACACTACCCTCAGCCTTCAGTCTCCAGTCTCTGACCCTGTGTCGTTGGACATGAAATGGGCTTCCCAGTGCAGCTTGCAGAGGGAGGGTGTGAAGACTGCGGCCCGAGGAAGAGCCAAGGTGACGTCCTAGCCAGTGAGGTGGAGACCTAGGCCTCGCTTCCTCTTAGGAACGTCGCCAATGCAATCCCTTCCCCGCAGACACGCTGTGAGTGCCCCTGCGGCTGCCATAACGAAGTGCACAGGTTGGGCTCGAACAACAGAAATTTATTTCTCACAGTTCTGGAGCCTTGAAGCCCAAGATCAAGATGTCGGCGGGATTGGTTCCTCTTGGGGCCTCTCTCCTTGGCTTGTAGATGGCTGTCTCCTCCCTGCATCCTCACACGGCCTCTCTGTGTGAGTCTACATCCTGATATCCTCTCCTCATCAGTCACATTGAACAAGGGCCACCCTAGTGACCTCATTGATTCCCTCTGTCAAGATCCCATTTCCAAATGCAGCCACCTTCTGAGGGACTTGGGGTCTGGGCTGCAGCTTATGATTCTGTGGCCACGGCACAAGCTGAGCCTGTAGGGAGGGTGTGCAATGAGGACCTTCAGCCAGAATGCAGCCCAGGGCCACTCCAGGGGACACACATGTCCTTTATCCCTTAGTCCAGGCCGTTGGAACACAGCCACTCTGACTATCCTGGGAGTGAGCTCACCAAAGGCAAGAGGAGGAAAGGATAAAATGACAGAGCAGAGGTGTGAACAGGGACCCAAGACCCAGCTCAGCTATTCACAGACTCATGTGGCATGGGAAGATGACTTCATTTCTCTGTGAAAGGAAGGGGTGGGGTAAGTGACCTTGGAGGTCCTCGACAATCCCCATGTTGACCAGATGCAGGAAAGAACATAGAGTCAGCAAACTACAGCCTGAAAGCTGCATCCGGCCCCCCATCTATCTTTGAAAATAAAGTTTTATTGGAACACAGCCACCCTCATTCATTTATATATTATCTCCATGCCACCATGCAGAGTTGATGGAGACCGTATGGCTTGTAGTGCCTTAAGCATTTCTATCTGGCCCTTTAGAGAAAACACCATCCAATCCCTGGACTACAGCACTGAAAACTGGCAATGATTGACTTTTGTTGGGAGGGTGGCAGTTTGGCAGAACTGATTTATTAAGCTTCAGTGGGATGCCCATTCATTTGCCATGATGTACAATATTTGCTTGAGTCTGTGTGGGTGAAAGTTGAAGCTTCGTGGAATAGCGGGCCACCCATTGTGGACCCAGAAACTCTCAGCCATGCAGGATTTCTACCCCCACTTCCCCTGGGCCCACCAGACGGAGTCAACAAAAGGAACGGGAATGGGGAAACAGGATGAAGGCGGACAGACAGGGGTTGTGGCAGGGGCCCAGCACTGCCCACCTCAGGCAATAGAGTGTGTGTCTGAGATTAGAGGGCAGGGGCTGGGGGCAGCGGTCATTCAGGGGCTGAGAACCACGCAGGAAGTGAGTTCTGTTGGTGCAGAGGCACAGAAGGGTCACCCGCACCCCCATAGCTATGCTCCCTTCGAAGCCTCTGCAGTGAGGATGTTCAAGGCCTCAGCTGGTCCACAGAGCGGTGCCACGTGGATTGGGAAAGGCCTGACACAGCTCAGGCTCAGGGCTCACCGAGTGGCTGTAGCCAGTCTCCAGTTCCTGTCTCTAGGGCTGTGCGGGATGTGATCCCAAGGGGCAGGGCAGTTGAGAGGAGCAGATGAAAGATCATCTGCTGCCCAGCACTCGGCTCAGGACCTTCCATCTGAGCACCCAGGGCCCCTGCACCACTGGAGCCAGAGCCGGGCCCAGCTTCCGGGGAGAGGGGATGCCCCAGGGCAGCCCCTGACTCTCTCCACACCCACCCACCTCAGGAAAATGTGCTCTGGTAGGTAGAGAACTGCTGAGGGTGTTTCTTGGATGTTCACGATTTCACTGTGGTTTGAGGGATTATTTCTTCCCTTCAACTCCAAGAGAGGGAATTTAGCCACGTCCATGATGGCAGATATAGCCTATCTGATCTGGGCAGCGTCTTGGGGCCCAGCCCCCACTGCCTCCAGGACAGCGTGGCCAAGGCCCACCTGAGTGTGTTTGCTCATGACCCCATTCTTCTCCAATCTCTGTAAACTCCTGTTCATCATGCCAGAGAGCCTGGGTTCCGCCCCCCAAACTGTGAGCCGGCCATCAGAGAGGCGTAGGCCACGCCCCAAGTGTGCTGTCCGTTCTCCCTCTGCTCCCCGTGCTGTGTGGCCCAGCTGGGCTGGATGGGAACCCTGCCCCCTCCCAGGCACCCGGCCTCTGCCCTTTGCTCCTCTGTAGCCCCTTTCTCTGCCAGCCCTCTCTGGTTCCACCTCCATGTTCCAACAAACTCAAAGCTGGCAGTGTGTTGAGGGTGTTCTGCTGACATCTCAGCCCCTTCCCGGGACTGGCAGGTGCGT
The DNA here is from genome assembly GCF_028878055.3 of Symphalangus syndactylus. NCBI lineage: Eukaryota > Metazoa > Chordata > Mammalia > Primates > Hylobatidae > Symphalangus > Symphalangus syndactylus. The sequence continues at coordinate 145,678,647 of NC_072428.2, read as the reverse complement.
GCTGTCAGGATTCTGGCAGGAGGAGAGCATCCCTGGTAGAAAGGCCTTCTGGAAACAGCCCTTGCTGCCCACCACGCAGCTCTGGGGTGTTGGGCTCAGCATGGACGTCTGTAGGAAGCCCTGCACCTGGGGTCCTCTGGAAGCTGAAGAGCAGTGCGAGTGTCTTCAGCAGCAGGGCAGAAAACACGAGCTGAAGCAGGGATACCCCTTGGAGTCAACACCTCACAGGCTCGCTGGCCCGTGATGAGGTTTATGGAGTGCCCACCACGTTGAAGGCCCTGGGATCCCACATGCCTCAGAGAAGGTGTCAGCCGACTGCATTATGCGGAGCCCCGGCTTCACCCTTCACTGTCGAGAACCACCCAGCAGCTGTCACCCATTCAGCACATGTGCCCTGAGCCTCTCACATGAGCCAGGCGCTCCTGAGGGCTAGGGACAGAGCTGCCCCTAGCAGAGGTGGGGGTGCCCCCTCAGGAGTGGACACACACTTACACGCCCACATGCACGTTCAACACACAGACACACACATACACGTTCAACACAGACACACACATAAAAATGAGAGAGAGAGAGGAAACTGGAGGTCCAGAGAGAGGAGCTGGAAGCTTCGGGCTGTGTGTTCTGTGAAAGGGGCAGCAGGACCTGGACAGAGCAAAGCCAGGACTTTACTCTTTCCTCAAATCCGAAAGCTGGGCTGGCCCTGTCTATGGAGGGTACTGGCGTTCAGAGCCACTACCGTGCTGGTCTAGGACAACAAAAAATGGCCTGGCCTGGCCCAGCCTCAGCTCAGAGGGATGGAGGGTGTTGGGCCGGCAGCACGGGCCAGTCGGGGCTCCCAGAGGAGACATGGCAGCAGCTTCAAGGCTTTTCACTGCTCACTTTCCATTCTCTTTTCCTTTCCCTCTCTCACTTCCTCTCACTTCCTCCAGCCTCAGCCCTGCAGTGCCCATCTCCTCAGGTTGCCCTATTCTCCTCTCGGAGGCCCGAATGTCCCATTGATCTTGATGTCTCAACTAATCTCACACCTATCTTGGAGAACCAAGTAAATTCCAGAGGCTGCAGTCTACTTTTGACAGTTCAGAGCAGGACAATCACTGTGGGGACAGCCTGGCCCTTGGGGAAGAGACAGAGAGATAGGCTTTGTTCTCTCACCTTGGCAAGCTGCAGAACTCTAGGTAACACATTCCAGGTCTTGAACTTTAGGGAACGAATGAGCCAAGAACCAGTTCAATATCAATGATGAAAGGGAGTTGAGTCCCTTCCTAGGTACCCAGGTCACCTCTCTCCTAGAGAGCTATGGGCTCATCAGACATTTGCTCAGCAAGCCTTCACTAGGGAGCAAGAGGACAGGAGGGATATTCCCGACAGTGTGCTGAGCCTGCAGGATCACTTCTCCGTGACTGAGAGTACCTTTCGGGTGGCTCTGTGCTTGGGTCAGCCAGGTACAGGCTTTCTCTTCGCTGGTGAATGCGGACCACCTTATTCCGTAACTCTCATCCTAAAATATTTCCGTCTTTCTCCACCCTAGCAATGCAGTCCACCGGGCCTGGTGGGGGCTGCTCTCAGGGGTGTGTTGAGGTGAGGCATCTGCCTTACCTTCTGTGGCAAAGCAGGAGGCAGGATGCTCTATTTATAATTTGGGGGATTTTTGAAATCATAACTCTTTCATTATAAAAATGCCTTAAGCTTTCAGACAGCAATCAAACACAGCAATATCCGGTGTTGTTAAAGAAGGATCTGTGTGTTTTTAAAAACATTATCAAAGAGCATGAGTCTAAACGATCTTCACCGAAGGAACATGTTGACAATATTTATGACTAAGAGGTGCAAATGTACGTATCAATAGGAAAGAACCAAAGCATTCATAACTGTGGATTATTTAATATTCCTAATATCAGAGTCTTCCTTGGTGCGATATTATTTTTTGACATGAGTTTATAGATGTGTTCTAATGCCTCTGGTATAACCAATAATTTACAACTCAACCAGACATCTACTCTATGGAGCAATTTAGGATTTTTGCCTTTGAAATCCCCTCAGGAGACCTGAAAAACTAGTTGGCTGTGTCTTTAAGACTTAAAATAAACTAACATGGAACTGGAAGATGCTGAGGTTCATTTGCACACCAGCCTCTTCTGCAAGACGTGTTTGTACATTCCACTGAGAAAGGCCTCTGCTATGCTCCTTGGACTGCTTTAAAATGCTCCAGAGTTTAAAGAAGAGCAGGTAGAACCTTTGCCACTTGGAAATGATACACAGTTCGCCGGAATGAGTGGACATCCATTTTGCTCATATAAGTTCCAGGGGAGAAGAAGGAATCTCCCGTTTGTCATTCCCTGTGGTCTCCTGCACACTTGGATAACATCTGTGGACTGAGTGGCAGCTCTGGTGTTTTAAAAGCTCAGGAAACTATTGCACGTATCGTGGAATAGGCCAATGATGGAGCAAGTCTTTCAGTTACTGGGAGCCAAGCCAGGACTGTCTAAAGCAGACAGGGCAGACACAGGGATTTGATGCATACCTGATTTGTAATGGCATCCTTGAAAAATCAGTGCCAGAAAGTATGATACCTAAAATAGGACAAGGGCAGCCACAAATTGGTATGCATCATGGCAAAGTATGACAAAGAACTTACTGAGTACTCTGTCCCATTTTCATGAAAGTTCTTGCAGGTCCTACATGTGAGAGTATCCTGTGAAAGTTCATTTTTGTCTTTCCCAAGAACACTCTGGTCTCAAGCTGCACCCAGTGTGGCTGCCACCCGCCTCCATCGTCCCTGAGTCCTGGAAAGGTGGCCAGCCCAAGCTGGGATGTGCCATTCTAGGTTTTGAAGACTTAGTAAAAGGAAAAGAATGTGACCCTGCCACTGAGAGTTCTTGGTGTTAATTCTATGCTGAAACCTAATCTTTTAGGTTGTTCAGTTTCAAATATATAGTATTAAAATGAATTGCACCTGTGTGTGTTTTTTTTTTTTTTACTTTCAACAATGTGGCTCCTAGGAAACCTCCATGTCACACACAGCTTGTGCTGGAAGCTGCCCTTGGTTGTCTGAGGACAGTGTCGGCCTAGAATAGAGAGGAGCACACAGCTCTCACCAGGAAGCCACATCTGAGGGGCCACACTAGGATCCAAAGTGGTAGGTGCTCTAGGAGTTCACAGCAGAGGGAGCATACTGGGACCCGGGAAGGCAGAGACAGCGTCCTGGAAGGGATGTTTCTTTTCAGCCTCATGAGTAGCTAGGATTACAGGCATGCTCCACCACACCTGGCTAATTTTGTAGAGATGGGGTTTCTTCATGTTGGTCAGGCTGGTCTCGAACTCCCGACCTCAGGTGATTCCCCCCTCCACCCCCCCCCGCCTTGGCCTCCCAATGTGCTGGGATTACAGGCGTGAGCCACTGCACCTGGCCTCTTTTTCAGCTTTAAGAATGATGCTGATCTAAGAAAATGGCCTGGAAGTGGTGGAGTAGGCAAGAAGGGCCCTTGCAGGTGAGCCATGAGCACAGCGATGAACGTGTGCACGGCTGAGCGTGAACGAGGGACTTAGCAGAGGCCTTGCTACGCCCCAGGCACTGCGCACATCTGCTTCTAGGCTGAGTCCTCACAGTGAGCAGTGAGTTGCGCACCAGCCATCTCCCATATCACAGATCAGGAAGCCGGGGCTCAGCAAGGTGGAAGGACCCGATTGAGGACACCCTCTGAGAGGAAGGCGGGTTCACCTCCGGCTGTCTAACTGATTCCAGGGCCTAGGCTCTCAGCAGTTAAGCCTTGAAATGGATATTGCTGACGGTTACATTAGGGCAAGCTGGGGGCCACCTCCCTACCTCTCCCCTAAGCCCCTCGAGGAGGGACGTTGTTTGATCTGTGTGGCCGTGCAGGCCCTGGCAGGCAGACATCTCAGAAGGACCTGCCTCGCTGGGCTTTGGCCACCACAGCGTCCAAGCATCATTTCTGTCCCTGCCGGCTGTCCTCACGCAGGGTGAGGACACAGAGCCAGCCGCAAAGTCCTGGAGCAGTGGCTGGCGACCGGTGGAGAGGAGAGCACTTCTGCCTCGCCTGGAAGGGGCCTGGCCTCGCTGAGGACAGGCAGCGCCGCAGAGCTGGAGGGCCTGTCCCTGTGAGGGGCTCTGGGGGTGGGAATGTGTCCTTTCTTGGGGTGTGTCCACCCGGGGCCGGGCCCAACACTGTGCTTTTCCAGGCTGGAACTGCCGAGGCGGGGCTCCTTGCAGAGACGCGGCTGGGCTTCCGTAGAAAGTGACCATGTGGGGAGGGGTGGGGCAGGCGTCTGCTCTGTGCTCCCCACTGCCCTTCCAGGCCTGGCAGGTCCCAGGACGGCTCAGGGCCCACTCCCCACCGACATCCACTCTGGCTCAGGCACAGCTGTCCCAGGCCACCAGGAGCAGGAACCCCCGAGGAGAGCCTCTTCCTGCAGCGCAGCAGGTAGCCCCCACTTCAGAGGAGGGTGTTTGCGAGACTCTAAGGGTGTCAGCCGGTGGCAGCAGAGGGGTCCTGGGCCACCTGCGTGGTGTGGATTCTCCGGCATCGTCCCCAGGGGTCGATGAGAAGGGGCTGGAGAGGGACGGAAGCTGCTTCCCCACTCAGTGGCAAGGGCGGCTCCCTGCCCGGGGACCAGGGAGGACCAGGCTGCCGGAAGCCTGAGAGGCACAACCGGCTGCAGGAGAGGAGCTGGGGCCTCACGTTCCCATCAAGGGTTCCCTCCCCAGGAGCAGGGACAGGCTGAGCCCTCCACCTACCCCCGGGACAAGCTGCGGAGGCCTGACCTGTGACCCCGTGAAACAGAAAGAGGTGAAAGTGCAAAGTCACTTAGACCATCTCAGTTCCTTTTCTTTTCTTTCTATCAAGAAACACGGATGGAGTCCCTGGCAAGACCGCTGGGAGCATCCCACCCCGCCCAGTGTCCCCCGCTGGAAATGTCCCACCCCACCCACCGCCCACAACTGGGAATAGCCCGCCCAGCCCGCTACCCCCCCGCCAGGAGCCTCCCACCCCGCCCACTATCCTCCCAGGAGCCTCCCACCCTGCCCACTACCCCCGCCAGAAGCCTCCCACCCCGCCCACTGCCTCCCCCACCCGAGCTTCCGACCACACCCACTACCCCCCCAGGAGCCTCGCACCCTGCCCACTACCCCCCCAGGAGCCTCCTACCCCGCCCACTACCCCCTCCTACCCCCCCACTACCCCCCCCAGAGCCTCCCATCCTGCCCACTGTCCCACCCACTGCCCCCCTCTAGAAACATCGTACCCCGCCCGCTGCCTCCCTAGGAGCGTCCCACCCAACACGTTGCCTCCCCTCCCCTGCTATGAAAGTCCCACAAAAACCCACCAACTGCTCTCCCAGGAGCGTCCCACCCCACCCACTGCCCCCACAGGTACGACCCACCTCACACACTGTCCCCCTCTAGGAACGTCCCACCCCGCTCACTGCGACCCCTCTAGGAGCATCCCACTGCCCCCACTGGGAGCATCCCACACCACCCCCTGCCCCCCCCAGCATCCCACCCCACCCACTGCGCCCCCAGCATCCCACCCCACCTACTGCCCCCCTCCCCCCCAGCATCCCACCCCACACACTGCCCCCTGCTGGGAGCGTCCCACCTCACCCACTGCCCCACTGCCCTCCACCCACACCCACGGCTGGGAACGTCCCACCCCACCCACTGCTCTGCCCCCACCACTGGGAACCTTCCACCCCACACACTGCCCCCCATTCCCCCTGCCCCCCCCAGCTAGGAGTGTTTCACCCCACCCACTGCCCCCCGCTGGGAGTGTCCCACCTGCTGCCCTCTGCAGACAAGCAGGAAAACGTGTTCTCTGCCTACCAGGGCACCCCAGATTTGGCCTCGTGCACTCCTCCAGCTGCTGTAGGAAGGCCTCGTGGATGGCAGAGCTCCTGGACTTTGGGGCCGTGTTGCAGCCTGATTACCCATCAGTCCCTCGTCTTAGATGAAGTAATGGAGTAAACTGTTCACCTGGCAGCACCCCAGGGAGGTAGCCGGGTGTGTCACTAGCGTAAGACTCTTCCAGAAAAGTACTGGAGTGGAGTGGACGGTGAGATGGGAAGGGGCCGCGGGCTCCCTCTAAACAGCAGTTATTGCGTTCATGGCTGAGTTCTTACCAGGTGAGGATACTATCCTAGCTGAGTTACCTGGCATAACCCTGGCAACATTCATTTGAGACACTATTAGCTCCATTTCACAAGTGCAGCAGGTAAGGCTTAGTGCAGGGCGGAAATGTGTCAGATCCCTTAGCTGGGAAACAGGCAGGATTGGCCTGACCCTAGGTCTGGACCACTCCAAAGCCTCCACCACTCCAAAGCACGCTGCTGCCCCACTGAGGCTCTGGACCCAGATGGAGGAAGCTGGCAGCTGGGCTTGTGGAGGAGGTGGATGGAACCCTGAGGACAATTTTGTCCAGAAGGAGCTCTTGGCAGAATAACTGAGATCCAGGTATCGGCTCACTCACCTCCGTCCCGGCTGCCAAGCCGCTTCCTCTCTGTCTCCAGTTGCCCAGCTGCGGGAGTGGTGATAATATCTACCCCAGAGGATGTGCAGCCGTTCACTCTTACTGCACGTAAACTGATGAAAGACCTGCAGAAGTTCAAAGGCTCCAGAGCTATGTAATTACTGTGAAGCAAAACACCTTTTAGCAGCCCTGAATTAGCTTTCTCTCTGAAATGTCTATTTCTTCTCAGATGTGTGCTTTCTGCATCATAAGAGACTGGAATTTGGCCTTCATGCCAGCAGCAAATGCAAGCTCTGTAAGGGCTGCCGGATGGTAGCTCACATCCTGTGGCATGTGGCCAAAACGCCTCACCTTGTGTGTGCGACACTTCCCGGGTCTAGTGGGCCTGTTACATGTGCACTCGCGGAAGCCATCTTTGAAAGCTTGATGCCCAGAGTTTACACATGAGCTAGAACTCAGCGTCCAGCATGACCTAGGACAGCTCATTTGGTGCCTTTCGTCCTTAATCTCCTTACCTGAGAAACGAGGACGGCAGCTGGGGACCCTTCTGAGGCCTCTCCAGCCTCAAGCCTGGGATCTGGGATTCTGAAGTGGCATCTGTTATCAGAGGTTGCAATGTTTGCCTGTTCTTGGCCCGTAAGCAAAGACTTATAAACTGATCAAACTATCCTTTCAATTAAAAGAACTTAGTAGGAAAAAATTTCATTCACTCCCCCACTCTCCAGTTTCACTAGTGGCTGCAGAGTTGCTAAGAACTGGCTGCAGCCAGCACCTTGCACACGGAGCGCGGCTCCCTGAGTCATGCACCATTTCCTCACGTGTGTCAGGATCCGCACTGCAGAGCAGGCATGTCCGGCAATGGAGGGAAAGATTCAAGCACATGGATAAGTTGATCCTTGCTGCTGGGATAAGAGAAGGTTTTGGAAAGAAACACGGTTTGAAGAGGGTCTTGAAGAAAACATTGGTGTTCTCCATGTGAACAAAAGGAATGAACTCCATTCCAGGCAGAAGCACGGGCATGTTAATCGCCGGCTGTGTGTTCAGTACCATTGGATGCAGGCAGTTTCTTTGCTCAGGTTAGGGTGATCACGAATCAGGACCCACTGTGGGTCAGGTATGAGAGCCTGGGAAGGAGGTGGCAGGGACCCCTGAGAGCCTGTGAATAAGGCAAACATTGGAGGTGGGGTCCTCAAGGAAGACCAGGGAAGGAGGGAAAAGCTGGACCTGAAGGAGGAGTCCTGTGTACCTGGAAAAAATGTGGCAAGACCCCTCAGGACAGGGAGGAGGCATCAGATCATCCGCAAATGTCTGGGACAATCGAGTGTGCAATTTATTGGGGCAGTGTTGGGACTGTGTTGTGGCTGAAGTGTTTGTGTAAGGAAGCAATAGAGGACAAGTCCTAGAAGCAATGGCCTTCCCAGCTTGAGGGTAACATAGCCCTGAAGTTTTATGGACTGAAGCACAGCCAGGTCATTTGCTCAAAGGTTGATGGGGTTAGAAGCAGGCTAGAACCCAGGGTCTTTACCCCCAAGCCACTGCTCTTTGGGGCCAGATTATAGATTATGGGGGTACAATGTAATGCTATAATGTATGTGTACCTTGTAGAAAGTTTGAATCAAGACAATTAATATGTCCTTCATCTCAAATACTCATCACTTATTCCTGTCTAACTGAAACTTCACACCCTTTGATCAACACTTCCACATTGACCCCAGTCCCCAGACTCTGGTAAACACTACTTCTACTCTTCTTCTATGAGTTTGGCCTTTTTGTCCTCTGCATAGGAGTGAGAACAAGTGGCATTTGTCTTTATGCTTATTTCACTTACCATAATGTCCTCTAGGTCCATGATGTCACAAATGACATAATCTTCCTCTTTTTTAAAAGGCCAAATCGCGTATATACCACATTTTCTTTATCCATTCATTCATTGTCAGACACTTGGATTGATTTGATAACTTGGCTATTGTAAATAGCACTCAATGAACATGGAAGTGTAGATACCTCTTAAACATTCTGATTTCAAATCCTTTGGGTGTATACCCAGAAGTAGAATTGATGGATGGTATGGCGGTTCCCTTTTTAGTTATTTTGAGGAACCTCCATACTGTTTTCCATAACAGCTGTACTAATTCACACTTCGACCAACAATATACAAGAATCCTCTTTTCTCCACATCCTCACCAACACCTATCTTTCATCTTTTTGGTAATAATCATTCACGGTGAAGAGGTATCTTCTGGTTTTAATTTGCATTTTTCTAATGATTAATGATGTTGAGAATTTTTTATGTATCTGTTGACCATTTGTATATCTTCTTTTGAGAGATGTACATTTAGGTCCTTTGCCTATTTTTAGTGGGTTGTTATCTTGGTGTTGAGTACTTTGGGTTCCTTATATATTTTAGATATTAATCCCTTATCAGGTATATGGCTTACAAGTATTTTCTCCCATTCTGTGGGTTAGCTGTTCACTCAGTTAATTATTTCCTTTACTGTGTAGAAGCTTTTTAGTTCAGTGTAATCCCATTTGTCTATTTTGGTTTTATTGTCTGAGCTTTTGGTTCAAATTCAAAAATCCTTGTCCAGACTAATGTTATATAGTTTTTCCCCTATGTTTTCTTCTAGTAGTTTTCATTTCAGGCCTTACATTTAAGTCTGTAATCCATTTTGAGTTGGTTTTTGTTGAGATTGTGTTGTGGATAAAGTGTGAGAGATATATGGTGAGCAATAAGGGTCCAATTTCATTCTTCTGCATGTGGGTGTTGTTTCCCCAACATGCTCTATTGAAGAGACTGTGTTTTTTCCATTGTGTATTCTGAGTACCTTTGTTGAAAATCAATTGACCGTAAATCCATGGGTTCGTATGGGGCCTCTATTCTCTTCCATTGGTTGACATGTCTGTTTTTATGTGGAAGGAATGTACCTCAGTGCAATAAAGGCCGTATATGACAAGCCAACAGCTAACATTGCACTGAATCGTAAAAAGTTGAAAGCTTTTCCTCTAAGATCAGGAACAAGAGAAGGATGTCCGTTCTCACCGCTGCTTTCCAATAAGCACTAGAAGCCCTAGCCAGAGCAATTAGGCAAGAGAAAGAAATAAAGGGCATCTAAATTGGAAAGAAAAAAGCCAAATTATGCTTGTTTGCAGGCAACATGATTTTATATGCTGAAAACCCTAAAGATTCCACACACACAAAAAAACCTGTTAGAACTAGTAAGTACAGGAAAGTTGCAGGATACAAAATCTACATGCAGAATTTAGTACCAATTTCCATATAGTAACAACAAACTATCTGAGAAAGAAATCAGGAAAACAAATCACATTTACAATAGCTCCAAAAATTAAAATGTTTAGAAATAAATTTAACAAAGGAGGTGAAAGATCCATGCACTAAAAATTATAAAGCTTTGGAGAAAGAGATTAAAGAAGATGTGAACATACGGAAAGATACATGTTCATGGATTGGAAGAATTAATAATATTGTTAAAACATCCATACTACCCAAAGCAATTTACAGATTCAATGCAATCCCTATCAAAATTCCAATGTCATTTTTCACAGAAACAGAAAAATCAATCCTAAAATTCACAGGAACAACTCCCCTGAAATCTTGAATAGCCAAGACAATCTTGGGCAAAACAAACAAACAAACAAACAAACAAACAAACAAACAGCTGGAGGCATCACATTACCTGAGTTCAAACTCTAAAGCTGTAGTAATTAAAATAGCATGGTACTGGCCTAAAATTGAGATGTTTAACTTTTATCAATAATTGCTATTTGTGTACCCTTGAGTATGAGTTGCATTCTGCACTAAGCCCTAAGTGATGAAGATAATGATAGTGATAGTAACAACAGCAACAGCAACATTGTCACCATTTGCATTAACTTCCTTTATGAGACAGATAGTACTCTCATTTCTATCTACAGGTGGGACCCAGACTGTTTCAGGGCTTCCCCACAGCCGTACATCCAACAGTGGCTGGGCAGGATTTAGACTCAGGTCATCCAAATGCAGAGCCTGTGCCCTCTATCAGTCAGTTCCAGGGTTTGCACATTGTGCCTTTTCTATTGTTTTAAAATTTAATGTATGATTTGCACACATTACTGCTGGTTCTCACATTGCCTCACAAGGTAGACATAATCATCCCGATTTTACAGATGAGCAGGCTGAGTCCCAGAGAGATGTGCTGCTTGCGAGACAGCTCAGTAGTGAGAGGCAGGACCTAGGGATTTGGATCCAGACTGATCCAAAGTGCAGGGTCCTCCCACTCTGTGGGCTTCCCGTAGGCATCCCAAGGGAAGCACTGAAGATTTCTAGCTGGAGAGTACAATGGCGGAGGTAATATTTTGGATGTCCTTATCTGTGTGCTGGGGAGATGCACACTTCCCTCCGACACTGTCTGGGCAGAGCCGGGATCTGTATTCTCTCTAACCCCCTAGCCCTGCGTCAAGAGGTACCAGGGATCCAATGAAAAGATCCCACAACACCCCTCCAATGATGATGATGATGATTGGGGATAATAATAATCTTTATGAACAACAGCAATAACTATAATGATAGATTCAAAAATGTGGATGAGGTTTTGCCTGGTGTATCTCCTTTCATCTCAGGATTTCAAAGTACCTTACAAATATTAATTAAGCCCTGGGAAGTAAATATTATCATTTCGATTTCATGAAGGGGGAAACTGAGGTACTATGAGGTTTAAGTGCTTTGTGACGGACCACCTAGTGGCAGAAATCCAGCGAAGGGGTGATTTTTTTCCCAAATGCTCATATTTTCTTCAAATGTCTTTGGCTCAACATATTAGGATTAAGTTCCCTAATTATCTATTTTGTATCTAGATCTGTATTAGGTTATGTGAACCATCTAAAATAAATATTTATGGTGCCTATCCTCTTATCGAGGGAAAATATTTATATGTACCTGTAACACAGATAGTACGTAAGATATGCAATCGCTTACCAAAGCGATTGTCCGAAGAAGCAAGAGAGCAGAGGAAGGACACAGAGATGGTCTCTTAAGACAAGGCAGAGTTAGGGTCGGGGAGGTGCAGAGATGAGAGGGCTTTTCAGGTAAATAAGAGAATAAGTCTGGTGGAGGGATGCCAAGGAGACGGGCTGCCCCGGGGGACATGGGCAAAGGGCGGAGAGCAGCAGATGTGCTTGGAGGGATGATGTCTGGCTGGAAACTCTTGACTTGGAGCTGTAAAATCTGGATTTGATGTGATGGGTACAAGTGGTTTCTTGAAGGCTCAGAGACGAGCATCAGGAAGATAAACGTGGCAGCCAGGTGAGTGGCCATGGGCCAGCGGTGGGAGTGCTCCCCCTGCTCCTCCAGTGCAGGGCATAGGTGCCTTGTTTGTGGAGAATTTACAATCACTGTAATGCCAAGGGGGAGTGAGCCTGCTGTCCTTAGCACAGTGCACCTGCAATTCTGAACACTGGCAATGACTTAAAGACCTCCACTAACAAAAGATCCTTTGTTTGAAACGATTACTGTGGTTATTGCTGACTTTCAGTGATATACATGTAAGATCCAAAGGAGTGCATTTTTGTCATTTATTCTTGTTTTTTTTTGTCTTTTGAGACAGAGTCTCACTCTGTCACCCAGGCTGGAGTGCAGTGGTGCGATCTCAACTCACTGCAATCTCCACCTCCCGGGTTCAAGGGATTTTCTTGCCTCAGCCTCCCAAGTAGCTGGGGTTACAGGCACGCACCACCATGCCCAGCTAATTGTTTTGTATTTTTAGTAGGGACAGGGTTTCGCCATCTCAGCCAGGCTGGTCTCGAACTCTCGACCTCAGGTGATCTACCCGCCTTGGCCTCCCAAAGTGCTGGGATTACAGGCGTGAGCCACTGTGCCCAGCCATCATTTATTCTTAATTAATCATTTTATTTACATGGAAGTTAATTTGGAGAATTGCCTTTCACAAGGTGGGCTCCTGACCCAATGGGCAGGTTTTTAATCGTTCAGAACCTTTGAGTTGGCTTTGGGTGAAGTCACATCTCCAACTTCTGCATTTAAATAGTCGATTCAGAATAAATAATCATGACATACCCATCAGAAAGACGAAGACACGAAACTTGAGTCTCAAACACTTGTAGTTTTCAATTTCATTTAAGATTTAAAACAGTGAAATGGCAAACCTGTGGAGGTAGAATATTTTTGTTTGGCAATTACAAATTTTTATTCATACATGAGATATTTCCCTGAACTTGAATCATATATTTAAAATGAAAATGTGTTCTTTTTTTTCAAGATGAATTTTTTTTTTATTATACTTTAAGTTTTAGGGTACATGTGCACAACGTGCAGGTTAGTTACATATGTATACATGTGCCATGTTGGTGTGCTGCACCCGTTAACTCGTCATTTAACATTAGGTATATCTCCTAATGCTATCCCTCCTCCCTCCCCCCAACCCATAACAGGCCTCAGTGTGTGATGTTCCCCTTCCTGTGTCCATGTGTTCTCATTGTTCAATTCCCACCTATGAGTGAGAACATGCAGTGTTTGGTTTTTTGTATTTGAGATAGTTTGCTGAGAATGATGGTTTCCAGCTTCATCCATGTCCCTACAAAGGACATGAACTCATCATTTTTTATGGCTGCATACTGTTCCATGGTGTATATGTGCCACATTTTGAAAATGTGTTCTTCTTTTAAAAATGTTACTTGTTTTGACTCTAAAGAACAAATCAAGGGAGTAAAGATTATTGCTGATTATCTGTGGTTACTTCTAAAAATAATCTGTTGTGCCGAGGAGGGAGGTGTTGAAATGGTCCGCGTGAGGGTCAGAAGCACTGAAGAATGCCTGGCGGGAGGAGAGGCAGCCGGGAGGAAGTCTGGCGAGGAGGGCGTGGCATTAGAGGAAGGCCGGCGAGGAGGGTGTGGCATTACAGCTGGTGGGTGAAGGGGTGGGAGTCGCTCAAGGCAGCAAGGAGAGAGAAAGGGAAACCCAGGTTGCTTTATGGTTAAGAGACATCCAGGGTCAGAAGATAAGGAGAGAGGCTCTTCGTGTAGTCCTACCTACAGCCTGGCAATTAAATTCTGAAATGTCTTGTTCTATAACTATTGTTTCCTTCTCTTCCTTCCTTCCTTCCTTCCTTCCTTCTTTCCTTCCTTCCCTCCCTTTTTTCTTTCCCTTCCTTCCTTCCTTCCTTCCTTCCTTCCTTCCTTCCTTCCTTCCTTCCTTCCTTCCTTCTTTTTGAGATGGAGTCTCGCTCTATCGCTCAGGCTGGAGTGCAGTGACACGATCTCAGCTCACTGCAACCTCTGCCTCCCGGGTCAAGTGATTCTCCTGCCTCAGCCTCCCGAGTAGCTGGTATTACAGGCATGTGCCACCACGCCCAGCTAATTTTTTGTATTTTTAGTAGACACAGGGTTTCACCATGTTGGCCAGGCTGGTCTCAAACTCTTGACTTCAGGTGATCCACCCACCTCGGCCTCCCAAAGTGCTAGGATTACAGGGGTGAGGCTGGCCGTCTTGTTTTTTTCACAAGCTGCTGTCACTCCAAAATTTGGAAAGGAGCAGAGAACCGGGAAACAGGATAAGCACAGTGTGGAAAGTGGATCCTCAGGAATCCTGTGCCCCGTCATTTATGGAAGTGATATTTAGTTGACTTCAGTAGTACTTTCTGCATCCTTCCTAAAGGTGGCCAGGGAGGGCCTGAAGTGCTTAGAAGTCCAGGGAAAGAAGGAGCCCCATGGCAGGGAGATGTGGAAGGAGCTGTGTGAGAAATATCACCAGGCAAATCATCTTGGGCACCCACTGTCAAACCTCCGCCCTGCCTGCCCAGCCCTCCAGACAAGCACAGGTCCCGCTCTGTTCTTATGACTGGTTTGGGCCCACGTTCAGTGAGGCCAACAGGCTTGGGAGATGTTTGTGGAGTGTCTGGGAGCCGAGGCCAGAACCCAGGTGGGCTTTGGGTCTCTACAGCCCTTCCATGCTATTCAAATCACACAGTGTGTCTCCCTCAGGGAGCGTGTGGCTAAGTCCTAGAGGTGAAGGCACCTTATGAGAAGAACAAAGTTTCTGCAGAGTGAGTTGGGCTTTTTTTTTTTTTTTTTTTTTTCACTTGGAAAACACAGAAATGCATGGTCTGGGGCCACCCGGGGCTGTATGTCCATACAGGTGTTGGCATGCCCCCTCGGCCCATGGGCCTCATTGTCACCCCATCCTGGCACTGTCTGCTGTTGCTTCAGGTGCTTCCCACATCCTCAGCTCTGAGCCTCCCCACGCAACTCAGCCCAGCAGATGTGTGAATGGGTGCCCAGGATATTAGCTAATAGTTTAACATCGGGGCATTCCGCACTGGAAGAGGAAATTATCTGCCATCAAAGAGTGCCCAAGGCCACAAAGAAAGGTGGAAGGAGGGAGAAGCCATAGCTGGTGGGCCTGGTGTTCTGGGGGAGACACATGTGTGCACGCATATGTGCACACGCACAGGCAGCCTGCTCTGCTTCCCCAGAGAGTCTGACCAAATGATCCATCCCCATGCTGCAGGAGCGGCCGCTTGGCCCACACACCTGGGAAGAAGAGCTGCAGCCTCCTGGAGAACCTGCCTGTTGGAACCAGGCAGGGCCTGAGTTTCGTCTTCCTGGGGCCCGCCATCTCTCCTGAGCACCCCAGCCAAGGGCAGGGTGGGGCAGCCGGCTGATCCCCTCCGTAGGCTCGCTGATAGCATCTAGAGCGCTTGCTTTTCCAATGTTAATAAGCGGTTGCTACAGGTAATCAGCAGTCACCTGATGATATTCAAGGCTTATTTCAAAGCGACATGCAGGGTTGTTGTTGTTTGGGGTTGTTCAAAATCATTCAAGCAGCCCAAATCGTACTAATCCCATTCTTATCTGGGGATCAAATAGAAGCCGACTCGGTGATTGGAAAAGCAACCGGACGCAGTCAGCTTGGAGAGGGGCGCCCCTGCATGCTCGGGGCCTGGAAAGATGAGGGGGTCTAGCGAGGCCGGGCCGAGGCCTGGCTCCACCTCACCTGACACTCAGCCTTGGACAATGACACAGGTATTTTATGCCCCATCGTGACATTTGCTCCCCCCACACCAACACACAGAAATGAACGTGAGGAACGTTCCCCCCATACGTCAAGGCCACTCTCCTTGCCAGTCCACGGCTCCAATACCCCAATGTATAGTCCATTAAAGCCTCCCCAGGGCAGAAACAATTCATGATCTAATGATTAATGATGGCATTGCACATAGGAAACCCTGAACAAATTGTGTGTTTGAAAGAATGGGTGAACAGACAAACAAAGGTGCAAACGAATTCCTACTGTCTGGGGCCAGACGCTAGAAGACGGAAGGCTCAGTCCAGGTGGGCATGCGAGGCTGCAGGCCAGGATGAAGGCTGCATCTGGGTCGGGACTGGGCTCTCACTCCTGGCGTTTCTCCCCACACCCTCCTGTCTCCTGACCATCTCAGAAACACAGACATGATTTTAGAGACCTCCGTGGACCAGCAACGACAACATGGGCTGGCCCTGGACGGGTCCCCATGTGTCATCCGGGATACCCACTGGGGACTCTGCCTGCGAGGCCAGGCATCTCCAGGTGGCATTGTGCTCTTGTTGGAGACGTGCATCTAGAGAGGGAAGCAGTGGCTGCACCCAGTCAGCACTGTGGCCACACAGAATAATACAGAGATATGTAGACACGTGTGACACCTACTATTGCAGTGAATTTTGCAAAAAAAAAAAAAAATGTATTTTTCTTCTATAGAAAATCCCATCTTCCCTTGTCGTGGGTAAGTCAGGGTTCCTGAAGCGGGAAATGCCTCAAGAGAACGTGCTCTTGGATCACGCTGTTTCTGCCTCTAATCTTGTTGTCAGGTACTGCAGACAGATAGAAACAAAGTGGTTTTGCCCAAGAACCCATGCTTGGCGACCTGACCTAGAGCCCAGCTCCCTCGTCTCTGCCGGGTGGGGCAGGAGTTGAGTGCCTCATAAGGCTCTTCTGCCATTTTGTGGGATCTCCCATCTCCTGTCACACACCCTGAGCCCCTCCAACCATAATACACTTCCAAAGAGGCAGGCCACCTTCACCTGCCCCCTCAGCACCTCCACCCTTGCACAAGCCATTCGCCTGTCATCTCAGTAAACTCTGCTGCCCTGGCCTCCACCAGTCCCTTGTTCCAAATGCCAGAGCCCTGGGTCGCCAGCTTGCTCAGGAATTTCTCAGGTGATGCAGAGAACAGTAAGTCCTGGAAGTCAAGCAACTGAGAACTTGTTGCTTACCGCAGTCTCCTCCTGAGACAGAGGAAGGGGTAGCTGTCCTTGAAGGTTGCCCCACAAGCTGTCCCCACGGGCAGCTGCTCACCTGAGTACACAGGTGCTCTTCCCAAGGGCCCCACCACGGCCTCCAGGCCTCACCCAGGACACCCCGTGGCATCTGGCTCTCCAGAGGCTGCCTCCTTGCACAGCGATGCCTTTGGCTGTGCCCAGTGGTCTCGCTCCATCCCGCTCTCCCCTTCCGTCTTTGCTCATGCTCCTGCCCGGCTTGCAGCAGAGCCTGCTGTGCCTGGTGGTCTCCCTCTGTCCCGCTCCCCCCTTCCGTCTTTGCTCATGCTTCTGCCTGGCTTGCAGCTGAGCCCAGTTCCTCGGGTAACATTCTTCTCCCGCCCCAGCCGTACCTGCCTGGCTTTCCCCTGCTGCGTGCTGGTAGCATCCAGGTCCCACACGGGATGCCAACAGTGCTCGCCGGGCAGCCACGTAATCATTGCTCACCTATCTAAGGGAACATGCACTCCCCTGCTCCTCTTGGCATTGTCCCCACTCCTCCCTAGCACCCACTTCTGTTTCACTATGGGCCAGTGAACCAGTGGCACCGAGATGTGGCCAGGGGCTCATCTCTGGAGTGGGAGGTGGGTTGCAGGCCACATTATGCCTTAGCCTCTGGGCTAAGGCCCTGCAAATCCTCCGAGGGAATGAAAATATCCCGTGGGGCCGGAAGGGGGAGCTCATTAGGCCGTGATCTGCCAATAAGTGACCGAATGAATTCGTCAGCCCAGCCCTGGCAGAAGCAAGATCCCTGAGGCATAGGTGGGGGAGGGGAGGGGAATGGGGACAACTCCAGGTGGAGGGGGCCTGGGAAGAAGGAGTGAGATGGCAGCAGAGCTGGGCAGGCAGTGGGGGGCAGCGGGAGAGCATTGGATCCCCAGCCAGGAGCCCACCTGGGAGGAGAGAGGAGACAGAGGCGAGCCGCGCACCCCAGGGTGGCCACAACCAGCCTGGAGCTTGGGAGCAAATTGCTTTGCAGTGAGCCCAAATTAAAGCATCCATTATAGTTTCTGCTCTCAAGAAATCAGTTGATTTCCCCTCTGTTTAATCAATCAGAGACATCCACAAATGGCAATCTACGGGCCTCTCTGTGTCTAGCTCCTGTCTGGCTCTCTGCCCGGCACTCATCTGCATCCTAATCCAAGCAATTCACCCTCCTCCTCACGGCCCAGCTCAGATCTCAGGACCATTGTTCATCTCTCAGCCATTCTCAGGCCACAGGCAACAGCAGACTCAGATGTTTCTCGTCCCCACACCTCCATTTAACCAGCTTCGGCATGGCTGCCCCGGGAGGTGAAGGCCATGGAGACGCAGAAGGAAGGAGTGTGGAAACAACCTCTCTCTGTCTCCACAGCACACGTATATCACAGCCAGGGGTCTGGGAACACGCCCAGGTCAGTCCCACGTAATCCAGCCCTGCAACTACACACATGCATTGTGTCTGCACCTGACTGTGTCCACACCTGTACTATGTTCAACCTGCATGGTGCCAAAACCTGCACTGTGTCTACATCTGCCCTGTGTCTACCTGCACTGTGTCCACCCTGTACTGTGTTACACCTGCACTGTATCTACACCCACAGTGTCCACACCTGTACTATGTTCACACTTCCACTGTGTCTCACCTGCACACTGTCTACATCAGCACTGTGTCTACACCTGTACTGTGTCCACACCTATATCGCCTCCACACCCGTGGACTATGTCTACACCTGCACTGCATCTACACCTGTACTCTGTCTACACCTTTACTATGTTCAATCTGCATTGTGCCAAAACCTGCACTGTGTCTACACCTGCCCTGTGTCTAGACCTGCACTGCATTCACAGCGCACTGTGGCCACCCTGTACGGTCTATACTTGCGTTGTGTCGACACCTATGCTAGGTCTACACCTGCACCGTGTCTACATCTGCACTGTGTCTACACCTGGACTATGTCTATACCCACACCTGTGAGGTTCTCACTTGTCCTACACCTACACCTGCACCGTGTCCACACCTGTGATGTCCCCACTTGTTCTATGTCTACACCCGCCCCATGTCCACACCTGTGACGTCCCTACTTGTTCTATGTCTACACCTGTGCTGTGTCCACACCTGTGACGTCCCCACTTGTTCTACATCTACACCCGCGTCGTGTCCACACCTGTAACGTCCCCTCGGAACCTGGCACCCACAGACAACACCCTGGTGTGGTGCATGGGCACGTATGGGGTCCAGCCATTCAGGAACAAAATTCTGGAAATTCCTGCACAGCTGAGGTCACTGTTCCTCAGCTGACTCCCTAGGGTCTTTCCCGTTGAGGTCATCGGATCCTATCTTTTGCTGTCTTGTTTTACCCAAAGTTATATTCTGAGAGCCTACTCTGATGTTTTTCTAGATTGTGGCAGGGGGGAGGGGGGTTCTGCCATCTGTGTGGTGCTCATGGCTGGGCCCTGGGGATGGGGTGAGAAGATGCCAGGGGCATGCAGCCTCCTGGCATATGGGCAGCCCGGGAATGAACCTGGTCCCTCCTACAGGCCTGGCTGCCCTGGAGCCAGCACTCACTAACATTGCATCTCTCCATTGCTCTTGGTTTATCCATGTGTCTTCTTCCCAGTTTTATGGCGGGCTTCTCTGGAGGGAGAAGAGGAAGGGAAGAGTGGGAAGCCGACAGACAGGTTCAGAGGTTGGTCCTTCCACCTATTCCCTGTTAGTCCTAAATGGGGATAAAATATCAACTTCTTAGAATTAGAATAAGAATTAGCTGAGTGAAATGAAAGTAAAGTGCAAAACTCCTAGCTTTCAGTGAGTGGAAAGTGAATGTGCTCCTTCAAGTTCTAGAAAGCAGAGTGGAGAGTGGAGCCTTGTTTCTATGTCATGCCGCCCATGGCTCTCAGTGCAGAGATGCATGGTTCAGTTGCTGTATTAGCCTGTTTTCATGCTGATGATAAAGACATACCCAAGATGGGGCAATTGACAAAAGAAAGAGGTTTAATTGAACTTACAGTTCTATGTGGCTTGGGAGGCCTCACAATCATGGCAGAAGGCAAGGAGGAGCAAGTCACATCTTACATGGATGGCAGCAGGCAAAAAGAGAGAGCTTGTGCAGGGAAACTCCTCTTTATAAAACCATCAAATCTCATGAGACTTATTTACTATCATAAGAACAGCACAGGAAAGACCTGCCCTCATGATTCAATTACCTCCTACTGGGTCCTTCCCACAACACATGGGAATTCAAGATGAGATTTGGATGAGAACACAGCTAAAACATATTAGTTGCTATCTAATGGCCACTAGGGTTGGATGGAGTTAGCGATTCCCAAGAATTGATTGAAGTCTGCTCTGACAGAGTTGCCAGATTTTGCCAATAAAAATAAAGAACACCCAGTTAGATTTGAAATTCAGATCAACAACAAATACTTTTAAGTATAAGTGTGTCCCAAATATTGCATGGGAGATACTTAGACTAAAAAAAATATTCATTGTTGATCTAAAATTCAAATTTAACTTGGTTCTCTCTACCTGGCAACCCTGAGTGGAAGGGGTTTCAGAATCACATTTATGGGAGGATGGAAGGAGAAAGTGCTTTCAGAAGATCTGTGTTTCTTCCTGTTAGAAAGCCTGGCTGGAAAAACCTCCCGAATTTACTGAACTATGTGAGCGGGAAAACCTACCGGATTTACTGAAATATGTGAGCAGAAAAACCTACCGGATTTACTGAAATATGTGAGTCCTGATTTTTATGGGCATTGGCCTCAACTTGTTGACTTAGCGTCAAAGCTCCTAAGCAGGGAAGACGTAGAAACACTCCGGAGGTCTGTGGAGGACACAGAGACAGCTTCCTGCAATCAGCCTTGATTCCTTGGAGCAAGTCCATCAGAAAATGGAAAGAGCTGATGATCATTTTTCAATTTAGGTCAATTGATGTGAATTTTTGTTGTTGTTTTTATTTCTGAAATTTGAGGCATCTTATCGATGTGGTAATAACATTTCTTATTGCAGATCTGAGCTGACCTGAACTTATTGCATCGTATCCAAAGGGCAGAAATGAGTTTTCTAAGACTTTGTGGAAGTCACTATCAATTTGTTTTCCCTGGAGTCATGCTTTAGAAACACTTCTGAAAGCCAGGTTCTGTTTCTCCTTCGTGGACAAGTGACAACTCCCTTCTTCTCATAGTGGCTCTTAGAGATTCCGGATCAACAGGCAAAGTGTGTGTGATTATCATTGTCTTCCCCACTACTTCTCACACCTCCTTCTATGCAGCAAAAACACTCAAAGATAGTGCCACGAATTACAAGGTAAAGCAGGCCTGAAGAATTTTTTCTTAGTAATAAGTTATCCATTAAATACCACTGAAGCCGTTCTTGTTGTAAAACACATCCACATCATCACAAATACTTTTTGTAAAGTACTAGTAGTAAGACATTAAAAATGACAAAAATGCCTTTAATCTATAAAAAAATTAATTTGCCTCACAATGAAATAAATACTGCCTAGACTGGTCTCTCCAGCTGGAGGCTACTACAAGAGTCAGGAAGACCACGGCTTTCTAATAAGGCATCAGTAAGAATCGGACCACTTCGCCTTCTCTCCTCTTCAGTGAAGACGACCGCTCTTCTCATGATTTATAACAATGGAGGATGTGACAGAACATCTTTTGAGAAAAATGAACAAGCACTCTAAGTTTTACAAGCTGAAATGTGTCCATGAATCAGCCAACAACCACTGCTTTACAGAGCCAGAGAAAAAGGGAGAGAGAGAAAGGGAAAGAAGAGCTAGAAAGGTTTAGTAGTTAGAAGTCTGAGTCCTCTGCTGTCCCATCCAAAATCCAGGTCAGCAGTTCTGCAAATGCAGTGTCATATCAGTCCCTACATCCATCACCCCACAGGTGTGTACCAGGGACACGTGCAATGAACAGAGATCACTGAGAAGCACTTTCTTTCGGACAACTTAAAATCTTGGAGGAGGCGGTGCACATACAGGAAACACAGCAGGGATGAAGCGCATCAGTCACCCGCAGCTAAGTCATTAAGTCACCATGGCGGGCACTCCAAGCAGGAGGAGGAGGCAGATGGTGGCAGGTGATTTGGGGGTTGCTCCTCCACTTTCCCAAGATTTCCATGAGCGTTGGGCAGGGACAGTAAACACTGAAGATTTTTGTTAACTATCCTAATAACAAAATATGATCTCCTGCAGTTGCATTGAGAATTTATTTATTCCAGACAGAAAGGTCAATTATATCCAATTTCTCATGCAGAGTTTTTAGGAACCCTATGTTCAACCTTTCATCTGACCTAATACTTCTGATGCTAAGACACATCCCCAAAAGATGTAGTGGCTCATATAAGCAGTTCTTTAAAGACTGGTTTTTGTTGTTGTTTGTTTTTCTTTACTGGGGTAAAAAACACATATAAATTTTACCATCATTATCATTTTTAAATGTACAGTTTGAGGATGGGAGTGGTGGCTCATGCCTATAATTCCAGCCCTTTGGGAGGCCGAGGCGGGTGGATCACCTGAGGTTAGGAATTCAAGACCAGCTTGGCCAACATGGTGAAACCCTGTCTCTACTAAAAATATAAAAATTAGCCAGGTGTGGTGGCGGGTGCCTGTAGTCCCAGCTACTCATGTGGGCTGAGGCAGGAGAATCGCTTGAACCCAGGAGGCATAGGTTGCAGTAAGCCAAGATCACACCACTGCATTCCAGCCTGGGTGACAGAGCGAGACTCAGTCTAAAAAATAAGAAAGAAAGAAAGAAAGGAAAGAAAGAAGAAAGAAAGAAAGAAAGAAAGAAAGAAAGAAAGAAAGAAAGAAAGAAAGAAAGAAAGAAAGAAAGAAACAGTTCAGTCGCATTAAGCATATTCACATTGCTGTGTAATGGGTCTCCAGAAGCTTTTCATCCTGCAAATCTGAAATGCTGGCCCCATTGAACAGCACATCCCCTCACCCCCGCAGCCATGACAGTAATTTGGAAGGGGGTTCACTGTCAAGGAGGGGGCTTCAAGGATGGGGCAAGGAGCAGCCTGAGCATGTACAGTTTGGAAAAGCCTCCCTAGGATTCTGATGGGCCCTTGAAAGGTGTCTCTGGGAGTATCTGACCTAAAGGCGCATTCATTTAAACAGACAGAAAGTGTGGTGTGATTGTGAGGCACAGACATATGCTGGAAACCAGTCTTTTGATCCATTCAAGCAGCAGGAGCCTTGGCCCTGCCAAACACGAGCAGTGTGATTAGAGAAAGCGCTTAAGCATGGAGAGCCTCACTTTCCTCACCTGTTGGGGGAATAAAGCAATAGTGACTTGCAGGGCTTCATAGGGTTTAAATAAGATTCTCTGTAAACCATGCAGCATGCCGTGTGGCCTGTATTAGATGCTCAGTAAAAGGCAGCAAGTACTACTGCAGTCCGTGCCTGAGGCTTCCTTCCTTTAATTTGGATGTGATAAATCCCGGGCGACATCACCCAGCCATCATTTAAAGATGTAAGTGGAATAAACTGAGAACCTGCAATGACATTAACAGTCTCTAGTTCTCATATGCATGTTAGAATTATCTGGAATTTAAAAAAACACAGTGGCCTAGGCCTCAACTAGATCAAATGAATCAGTATCTGCAGGCATGGGATGTCCTAGATCTAAGCATTTTTCAAAAGCCTCCTGGGTGTTTGTTACTGTGAAACCAAAGTCAAGAACCCTAGATTATGGGAGCAATGAAAAATCTAAGATGAAATCAGAGGGGAGAGACGTGGCTCTGGGAAGGAGGTTTTGCGATGCTCACAGCATGTCTCCAGGTGGCCCTCGAGAGAAAATATTGGCCTGTTGCTGAGCCTTGGATGAAGCACAAATCAGGGGAATTCAGAGCCATGGGGTTCTGGCAAGAACAGTGGATACGAACAACACAGGCATGGGGAAGGCCCATGAAAGCAGGAAGATGAGCTCTGGAGAGAGAAGTCCTTGGAGCTGGAACAATCCTTCCTGTGCCTTCAGTGGTTTGTCTCTGTTTTGGTCCGTCTGGCCTTGATCCTGGTTTACTCGGTGAAAAGACAAGCTGAGACTGTCGATGAACCAGACCTGGAGTCCACATCCTGCCACTCCCTCCAATGGGCCGGGCTGCAGCTCCTCACCTGTTGAACTCGTGGACGGAATTAGATAGGCGCCATGGAAACATTTCCTAGGTTTTGAAACCTCCATAAACTGGTATTGTGTATGTGCGCTCGAGGGCCCTTGGTGTCCGTCCTCATGGTCTGGAAGCTCTGCCTCAGGATGCCCAGCGTGAGGAGCCCAGTGAAGGGGGCACAGGGAGGCCATGAGCCCCTAAGAGGCCCCACATGTGCAGCCAGGAGGGTGAAACTTCTGTGCAAAGCCAACCTCACAGAGCTTTGCACACACCCCACACAGCACAGAAGGCTGTCCTGCGATAAGATCAGCAGGCATGCAACAAAGTGACCAAGGCGAACAGACTCTGCATGAGGGGCGCCCCTTGCCTGTGATGCAGACACAGCCAGGCAGGGCACTCACTGGTCCTGGCTGGAGAGGGAGGAGGGCAGGTGTGTTCGCCCCAGGAGAGAAGAGCCGTCTGCAGCCCATGGTGCACAACGCAAACCAGCAGCGCGGCAGGAAGGCCTCCGCATGTGGGCAGTTTTCTCGGGAACTCATTTGGGTAACTTATCTTTTTATTCACTGCAAATCCCAGGCCTGTGCCTTTTCCCTCTCAAGAACATTAAGTTCTAATCCCTTCCAAATCCTTTCCATAAAAAATGTGATACTGTTAAGAGTTTTATAATGTCATCTTCCTGGGGATTCGGATTTTCACTAGGAAAGTTTTCAGCTACAGAAATAAAGCTTTAAAAATACAAGTTCAAGCAAAGCAAGCAGGCAGACAAGTGGCCCAAAATACAGGTGGGTTTTCCAGGGCCCCACGGTGACTCAGCAGATGCAGGGATCCCCTTGCGGTGTCCACGACCCAGGCCCACGGTGATACGGCAGGTGCAGGGCCCCCCTCTTAGTGTCCACAGCCCAGGCCCATAGTGGTATGGCAGGTGCAGGGCCCCCCTCACAGTGTCCTTGGCCACCTCCATTGAGGAGAAGGCAGGAAGCATGAACACACTGCAGTCTGAGTTTCTTTGGCCCCTCCTACCTGTACCTCCTTCCACCCACTCCGGTTTCATATTTGCAGGGCTCCATCAAGCTGAGGGCTTCATGGGCAGACCCCTAACTCCAGAGCAGCCCTGTGACCTACACTGCTGGCTGGAGCCCCGTGGTCGGCTGTGACCTCTGGCTGGTCTTCCAAGTCTGATGTGGCAGGTCTCTCCTTGGTAACTGAAAGGCCATAAATGCAGCCATTCTGCAGGAAGCCACAGACCAACTGGAAATGGCAGTGGGGGCTGAGGGAGACTGAGAGCTCGTTCAATTTTGGGTAAAAATCTTTGCAAAATACCTGCATTCTCACTTTTTTTTTTCTTTTTAGAGGAATCTAGTGACTAAAATCAAATACCTTAGGTTGAACCATTCTGGAGCACTCATATTTGGCCATCTTTGACCACAAAAATGGCAATTCCATATACTTCCACCTCATAATTTCTGCAACGGAGGCTCTTAAAGTTCCTTGGGTCACTATCTGTGATTTCAACTCTCCTTATAAAATGTTAGGGAGTGGCTAATTTTACATGAGTCTCTGAGAAGCTTTGTGACTTACCCAAGACCAGCAGGGACCTGTGCCATGACGTACAGAAGGGAAGGCTGAGCTGGAAAGAGTGGCCACATCATATTCTTTGGATACAATATTTTGTGGCACCAGCCTCTTAGTCATTTCAGAGCTGGGAAAAATGTAGTTTGGACTTTGGACTTCTGATAAATCGCATTCCCACTAATCAGGTTTTGGCTGTAGTGACTCCTGTGGTAAGCTGGGGTGGCCTCCGCCTCACTGTGCTTGGTGAAAAGTGCCTTTGGGATTTGAGAGTCATGGCACTAACTAACCTGACACCCAAGTTCAGGAGCCCAGAGATTCCAGTAAGTTTCTCGATCTCCCCAGTGAATTATTCCCATGGGATGGAGAGAGTGCCATGTCACTCCAATCCTCCTATTTAATGTCCAACCATGAATCGTTTTTACATCTTTAGTGTAATTAAGACCCTTAATCCCACTTAATCCCCCAGACCCCGACACTGGACAGTGTCTATGTGCTTGGAATGGGCCATGAGGAATTGTCTGTCATATTTAAGTTTTGCTAAGTGAACTTTTATTGAAAGTGGCTTTAAACAGTTTCAGTCTTCTGCAATAGTTTTCAGCGACTTGTATGAATGCTAGAAAGTAATAGGCTAATGTTTCAAGATAATAGAAATAAGGAAGATTTGTTTTGTTTGAGGGTTTGGTGATTTTTCCCCTGAGATGTATAAAAAAGATGCCCTTCTACACTTCTTTAAGGCCAAGGAAGAATCCCATATTCATGGAGGGTGGTCAGCCTGTGACCCCTAGAAAGGAATGCAGTAACATTTTCTCTGGGTCTTTGAAATTCTTAACAGTTAGTTTCGCAGTGCAGCTTGATTTCACCCCTAGTTGATTTTTTTTTCTTTTAAGAATTTTGCTATTCTTAAAAGCAGAATTTAAGCAGAATGGCAAAGGTGCTGACCAGGAGGGACATGGGATGACTAGAGGCAGGCACAGCTCCCTGAGAGCATCTCAGCTGACTGTCACCCGTTCCTGGCATCCTTCCCACCTGCCAGAGCAAGTTGCAGCACAGCTTTCTATTTCTCCCGGCTCCCTGCCCTCCCAGAGCCCCACGTGCTGCTCTTCACGGTCTCAACCCCTCTTTGGAACAATTAATAAGAAGAATCCACCACCTCTGACTCTTCCCTTCATATGCCTTCCGCTTCTCATTTCCAAGGTCGCCCCACAGGAGAGAACCTGTGCCATGTCCTTCAGCTGGCTCCCCCACACCACAGCCCATGTGAGCTGGCGTTTACGCCGAGTTCATGCAGGTCCTGATCCCAACTTTCCTTGCTGCTCCTCTCCAACTTATCGAAATCCCAGTCACCCCTCAGGGGCCATCTTGGTTTCCTGTTCTTCCTAGAGGCCTTCCCTGGCCCTCCCAGCCACAGCAATCTCTTCTCTACTCCTTCTACCCATAGAACTCCCTAACTATGACATCCACGGAGCCTGAGTTGTTCCATGGGGCGTCCTAATCTGCTTGCGCTGCTGTAACAAAGTACCCCAGACTGGGTGGCTTAAACCGAAAACACGTATGTCCACAGTTCTGGAGGCAGGTGAGTCCTAGATGAAGACACTGGTAGATCCAACGTCTGGCAAGGACTCTTCCGGGTTTGCACACGGCTCTTGACCTCCTTTAAACCTACCACTCCCAGAGGCCTCACCTCCTCATGCATCTCCCTGGGGGTCAGAGTTTCAATAGATGAATTTTGGGAGGATAAAATGTGCAGTCCGTACCATGGGGTTCATGTTTTTTTAATGTGTGTATATTTCCCTAATTAGACTGCATGCCGAAAAGGAGGTACCCAATCAAAGCGTGTTAATGAAAAGGTGAACGGAACCAAAAACATTTAAAATCTATTTCTTTTAGCAAATTTGAAACACACCATGCATTATTATAAACTACAGTCATCAGGCTGTGCAGTGTATCACTAAAACTTATTCTTTTTGTCTGACTGACACTGTGGACCATTTGACTAACGTCTCCCCAGTCCCCACTCTGCTCCCCACACCCACAGCCCCTGGCAGCCACCCCCCTACCCCTGGCTTCCACAAGTTCGGCACTTTCGGATTCCACACCCAAGTGAGACCATGTGATATTTGTCTTGCTGTGCCTGGCTTTTGAACTTAGCGGAATGTCCCCCAGGTTCATCTGGTGCTGGATATGTTAATTAGCTTGACTTAATCATTCTGCAATGAATGCATAGATCAAAACCTCACATTGTACCCCATAACTCTATATAATTATTGTTTGTCAATTAACAATTTTTCAAAGATAGAATTGGGCACGGCAAAGCAAGGTAAAGCTCTAGGTCACATTTTATTGGTGTGAGAAGAGCCTGGGCTCCTGGAAGAATCGGCGCCACCTCTTCTGGTCTAAGTGCCACCCGTGCAGGGAGGGAACATGGATTCCTGTGTCCATGGGCAAAGCGATGTTTTCCAAGGAGTGAAAGAAGTGGGAAGGAGCATTGAAAGCCCATCTTCCTTAATAAGCAGCCTAAAAATAGAATGAAAATAAAAGCATTATTCAAATGCACACAGTGTCATACAGTATGCAAGTCTGCTGTCTGCGTGCTTTTCCATAACACTGTACCCCCTCCATGTTCTACACGCCTCTGCTCCTAGATTGATCACTGAAATGCAGTTGTGAAAAATCTATTAGAACAAATCTGAGGCACAATATCATGGGTTGAAATAACGAGAGAGAAAAAACTGTATTTATTTTTGAGTGAGCGTTTTCAAGGTAGACTTTTCCTAAGTTGGGGGGAGAATTTTGAAAATATTAAGCTAAGAGGAAGCATCCCCCTCCTAAGATCCAGTATAAATTAAGAAAATGAATTGCACTGATGCCCCAAATGGAGAAACCCGGTTTGGGGGTCCAGATGAGAAAGCCCCCGGGCTTCACGGGGATCACAGATGGAAGAGCCCGACCTCACTCTTTGCTGGTCAGTCGGCCCCTGTAGTTGCATCCAGTGTGGGCTGTCACACATCAAAGGCACAGGATACATTGCAATGTCCCCAGAGGTGACAAGGCTGCAAAAGGTTGTGGACTGTGTCACATAGGGATGAGCTCCATGGACTGACAGGTTTTATTTGTCCCAAGGAAAAGCAGCTAGTAGTTGTCTTCATCATTTAGGAAATGCTCTGAGCTGCCTCCAGGGCTGGAGCTCCAGGGTCCAGGCTCCATGGAGGGAAGGGGCAGGAAAGCAGGGGCAGGAGATGCACAGCCCTTCTAAAGCCTCCCAAGAGCGGGGTCCAACTCCCAGGAGGATGCGCTAGAGTCAGGGGACCCCAAACCCAGTCATGGTGGAAGAGAATCCAGGGCTGGGCTGACTCCTCCAGTCCTTCCCCACCCCAGAGCTTGTGAAATAAAGAATAATGAGGATGCGGGAGGCGGGGACACACGGCCCCATCCTTTCCCTCTGCCAGAGGCCTGTCCTCCAGCAAGGTGTCCATCTGGGCTGAGGGGTCCTCCGGGAATGAGGTCGGGAGCACCCCCTCCTGCTAGGCTGGGACAGACTGTGAGCCGGGAGAACCTGTCCTCCTGCTGAGAACTTTCCTCCAACAAGGTGCCCATCTGGGCTGAGGGGTCCTCCGGGAGTGAGGGCCACAGTGCCCCTTCCTGCTGGGCTGGGATGGTGGTGAGCCAGGGGTCCCATCTCCTGCTGGCTCCCATCCACCCTGGCACTGCTTCTTGCCTCTGGGGACCCTTCCTTCAGAAGTTCTGCAGGTGCCCGGGACCCCTGCTCCCTGGGGCCCTCCTTTCAGGCCACGTGTGCAATGAGAAGTCCCTGAAGGTCCCAGATGCAGCTTTCAGGGTGACAGGGATGATTTGACACCAGATGTGCCTTCAGTACTCTCCTTTTCTGAGGTGGGTGTTGGTCAAAATTGTTCTAGAAAGCAGGCGTTTTCCAACATGCCCGCCCCCTCCAAGGATCTGGGAGACTGGTGTCCCCCCCATGGAGAGGGAACTGGGAATGACGAGAGAGGAGACAGCCCCCTTCCTGAGCCTCCGAGGTCCTCACTGCAAGGCAAGGTACCCAAGCAGGCTGCCAGGGCCTGCCACTCACATCCTCACAGGACAGCCAGGGGACGTGGTGGTCACCTCGGGACTGCCGCTCACATCCCCACAGGGCAGCCAGGGGACAGGGTGGTCACCTCGGGCCTGCCGCTCACATCCCCACAGGGAAGCCAGGGGACGGGGTGGTCACCTCGGGCCTGCCGCTCACATCCCCACAGGGAAGCCAGGGGACGGGGTGGTCACCTCGGGACGATGCAATGAGGAGACGAGCACGGAAGCACAGACAGAGGCCGGCCAGGCCCAGCATGCTCGGGATTTTGTATCCGCTCTTCCACTAACTAGGTCTGTGGTCGTGAGCAAGTTGGTCCATTGAATGATAAAATTCTAGAAGGTGCGCTCTGAAAATCATGCAGCTCTTACATCTTCTTTTCACATATTTGGCCTGTATTTGTCTTGTTGGGAAACCACAGTGTCATACTTAGAATCACAGAAGCTCAGAGCTGGAGGAATCTAGCCATGAACTAATATCACTGGAAACAATGAAAACCTCCTTTAGAGCAAGGGTAGGAAGCAAATGTACCTCCACATTTTTATTTGTTATGAATAAATGTGTGGTCAGGATGGATGAGTTAATTCATTCATTAAATGGGGCACATGATCATAGAGAGACTGTTTCCTCTTCACTCAGCATTCTCCAAACTGCCACAAAGTCAGAATATTACTTTGAATACAGAGTCTTAAAAACAAAAATTCCATTTTTTACATCATACCATTCCAAGTGCATGATAATTTTCTTTCACTGTTTTAATCTTAAATTTCAAAGCAAGATATGCTTAGAACATTAGAGAGTGTTTATATAAAATGTGCGTTGCTGAGTCGTCAACGCATGCTTCAGAATGCTGTTACATGTTTAATACAACTTTTGTTTTAGCTGAGTTTCTTAAGCTGATTAGTAAGGATGACAGGATTTTAATTGGGGTCCCCATTTTCTTTTAATCTTTGGAAGACATTAGGGTTTTTTTTTCAGCCCACATAGTTAATCAGTCATGAAAATCTTCCCAAGAAGAGCTTTGTTCTTAATTATTCATAGAGAGCATTATCCGGTACTGGTCAAGACAGGTTAGCATTCCGGACAAAAGATATCTTAATGATGTCAAAATAATGTGCACATTTCTCACCTTTGGGCCAGAGAAAATGGAAGAGTATCTTTTTTTTTTCAAATAGCCAATCTTTCCAAAGTATTCAGCCCTAACTTCATTATACGTCGGACTTGCACAAATCCTTACAAGTGTGGGTGCCTTTGACAAGAGCTTCCTGCCTGGGCCTCAGAGTGGCAGTGGGAAGGGGACTCTCCATCACGGCAGGAATGCATTTATGATCATGCATTGCTTAAGTCTGTTTTTATTTCTCGTTTTATGGAAAATGCAGCAGTAATCCCTTTAGAATTCCCCTCAGCTTAAATCTCAGAGACCGTTCTCGGCCGCCTCTTAATGTCTCAAGAGTACTTCAAGTCGCGTAAGCCCCATATTCAACAGGTAAAGCCCACTTTGTTCTATAGAGATGGCTGGAAATAATGTGAAATTAAAGATTTAATCTTCTGGGGGCAACGCAGCCTTTCCATAGTTTGTCACAAAGAAACTAAAAAGTCTAGCACCTTTTCAGTAAGCAGAAAAGTCCTTGATTGGCAGGGCCTGCTGCATTGATCCCCAAAACTATGTTGCTAAAAATTTTATTAATACAATTAGGCAAAGAGACGACTGCACAGTCTTAAATGTTGGGGGAGATTTCATTTCATAATGAAGTTTGCTTCTATTATTAACCTAATTGACAGGATTTATGTGCAGGAAAAAAAAGGAATCAAGCTTTGGTGACAAATTAAGTCCCTCTTTTTCCATTCACAAGAAAACTCCGACTCCACCAACATGAATTAGAAGTGGCAGTCAGAGGACATTGCTATGAGAGGAAGGGGTTCGATGAGCAGAGATTATCCCAGCCTGAATGTGCCCTTCATTGATTTCATGACAGTGTGTTGTATTTTACTTCTAAGCAGAATATTTTTGACCTGGTCTATAATTTGATTTAATTTCCCGTATTGAGATTTTTTTTTTGGAAGCATGATAGGAAAATGAAAAAACGTCTACTCACTTGTTTTTGGAACCTGGCCCACAAACATGCTTTCTAGAATTTTACCCAAGCATTCTTGGGCCTGGGCACCTCTGAAATTATGCCACAGCCGTCACTACCAAAACTGCTCTGCTGGGACCGAGCCGCCCTGGAAGAGGGGAGGTGTGGAGGGTCATTCAGAGACGCCTCTCATCCGGGCTCTGAAGTTCTGAATTTCGCCAATCATCTCAGAAAACTTCAGATGCAAATATTTTTATTCTCAACACCCACCATGCAGTAGCAGGCTCATTTGGGCAAATGAACTGGGACACATGAAGTTCATGTGCACACACTGTCCATGGTGGGCAGCTGATGTTGATACAGTTGAGTCCAGTGGAGCCTCCCAGTGTCCTCTCCCAGAGAGCGAACTGGCAGCTCAGAATGAAACCATCTAAATACTTAGCCTTTGGGTTTAAATCCTGAGTGCTAAACCAAACACGGGATCTACACAGCCACAGACCCTTTACAGATAAAGTCCACTGCAGCTGCCTGCCTTGCCAAGGGAAGCTGGTACTTTCAATCGGTCAACAAGCACACAGAGGGCGTCATTAGTTCATTTCAGCAAATCATTTTCATTGCTGTTTCTCTTATCTGTGTAACAAACCACGTTCCACACATAGTGGCATAAAACAACAACTTATGACTTCTCTCGGTTTTGTAGTCTGGACTGCGCTTAGCCGGGTGTTTCCACTGCTCTAGCAGCTGGGGCAACAATGTCAGAGGTGTGTCTTCACTCACTCGTCCAGCACCTAAGATGGCTGCAACAGCTGCAACCACAGGGGCTGGCTGAGCACCAACCCCCCATCACCCCACCCCCCACCTGCCTCTTTCTCCTCTCTCTGTCTCGTCCCTGTCTCTGGGTGTCTCTCATTATTCGCTCCACGTCTCTCTTTCACCCCCTCCTTCCCCTTCTCTCTGCCTCAGTCTCTCTCCCTCTCTCTCTCCATGAAACCAATCCACATGCCCCGCTTGGGCTTGCATTAGTTTTTTTGGGCTGTCGTAACCAAGAGCCACCAACTGAGTGACTTAAAACAGTGGAAATTCATGTTCTTGCAGTTGCAGAGGAAGAAGCCTGAGGTCAATGTGTGGCAGTCGCACCCTCCTGGCTGCTGGGCTGCCAGAGTCCTTGGCATTCCTGACTGCAGCTGCACCACTTCCATCTCTGTCTCCATTATCCCCTGGCCGTCTTCCCTCTGCCTGTGTCGCTTGTCTTCCTATAAGGACACTCGTCATGTTGGATTAAGGGCCCACTCTACTCCAGCATGACCTCATCTTAATGTACATCTTAATTACATCTTCAAAGATCCTATTTCCAAATAAAGGCAAACTCGCAGATACCAGGGGTTTACATTTGAACATAACTTTCATGGGGGACACCACTCCACCATGCTTCCTCACAACACAACGTCCTAGTGGCAGAGGGACTTCAACACAGCCTTGTCCCACAGAAGGGACCTCCATTCATAGGAAGCAGCAGGATGCCCCCCGCAAAGGCCCAGCCTCATATCCACCACACTCCACCGAGGCACAGCCCTTCCCAGACACAAGGGGAAAGCACAGGCCTCCCTCTGGGTGGGGACATGAGCAAAGAATTTGCCCGACTGCTAATTTGCCACGGTCACCTGTTATGAGGCAGGTCCCAGAGACACAAAGGTGTGAGAGCCTCAGCACCCTGTGTCTAACCACGTGGACATGACAAACATTCACTCACCCTCTGGCTCCTGCCACAATTCAAGCATCTTAATGAGCATGAAATGACGGCTTCCATCATGCTTTTTGCTGTAAGCTGCGTTTGAGTTGTGTTGAGATAAGCTCAGAACTTCAACAGACGTTGCTACCCTATGAGGTGCCATGGAGAAAACCAGCACAGAAAGCCAGTCTTCTCTCCTAGAGACACATAAACAAGACAAAAGGAGAGCAAAACCGTACCTGCAAATGCTCATGCAACAAACGTGACTGGCCATTCTGCCAAACGATGCATTTGCCGCAGAAAAAATGAGTCCCGTTTTTCAGCTTCAAAGTATTCACCACATGACCTACACGGTAATCTGAGAGCATTGCAAAGACCATGTACGGTAACAACCATAGCAAAGTGCTAACCCAACAAAATAAAATGCCAAGATATGTGACACTGGCTGAAGGACCGTGGCAAGCCAGCAATTGAAGGGACAGGTGCATGAAGATGATGGCCAGTCGATAGGGCAGAGATCATGTCCATCAGCATCAAGGCAGCATGCAATTCCTCCTCAACCCAAACTGCTTGGAAATGTGGAGGCACCATAGAAATCATCAATAATTCCGTATGTCTACAGTATACAAAATACAAAACAACTTTTGAAAATGGAAAAATTGGGTCATATCAATCACAACATCTAATTTAAACAGCATCA
Source organism: Symphalangus syndactylus (assembly GCF_028878055.3). Lineage (NCBI taxonomy): Eukaryota > Metazoa > Chordata > Mammalia > Primates > Hylobatidae > Symphalangus > Symphalangus syndactylus. The sequence continues at coordinate 145,644,604 of NC_072428.2, read as the reverse complement.
TCAGAAAATGAAGTTGACAGTAGAAGAGAATGATCCCAGTAACTAAAATGTACTCAATTTACAAAGGGGGTGCAGTAGGAGAAGTGCACTGGTTGGGCAGGTGACTGTATCAGATGCACTCAGCCAATGTCATCTGAGGCTTCTGGAAAGACACTGGAACTTGGTGTATTGTTTGTGCACCACCTTGCCCAGATGAATTTCTTATCACTCTAGAGCAGTAACAAATAAGAGTGTGAATTTCCATTTGGCTAAATGGAAGCTATCCCCGTGATAAACTGTACTCCTCCCTTAACTGAAGGGGACACTGCCTTCAACAATACTCTCAGGGGCTCCCTTCCTTCCTCCTCCATCAGCACATTCAGGGACCCCCACCCACAGGCAGCCAGGATGTAGACAGGAAGAATGCTGGGTGCTTGGGGTAAGGTGGTGGTTCCCAGAATGTGGTACAGTCCAGTATCATCCACGTCACCTGGGAGCCTGTCAGCAGTGCAAATTCTCCCTTCTTCCCACCCACTTTGGGTGAGGGGCTGCCATCTGTGCATTCTGGAGACTTCCTGGGATGTTGAGGTGCCCATGTCTGAGGACCACTGGGGTCAGGCACTGTTTTCAGAAGACCTGTAGCTGTGATGACATCAGCTGGAAGGAGCCACTGCAGGGGTTAGTCAGGCGTACCTGAACCTTAACATGGTTAGGAGTCAGCCTAGAACCCAGTGTAGAATATGAACCCAAAAGAAACCACAAGAGGAGGACTGTGGCCATCTGAAAGCAGCATTCAGCTTCCACACGGGACCACAGTGAGAAAGGTGGGGACCCTCAGAGCAAATCTGCTTCTCATCAAGCCCAGTTATGCTCATGACTTGGGACAACTTGAGGATTTCTGGTTCAAAACTTGTTTGGGGGAAGGAAGCCAAAGCAATGTCCCAGTGATGACTGGAAGGAACAGGTGAGAAAGGCTGTGCCTATCCTATAAACTGGTGGAGCTCAGAAAGTGATTGCACTAGTGGTGGCAGACACTGGGGGCTGGCTGATGCAGTGACCAATAGGAACAAACCACTTCTCTCTCATTGCTCTGCCATTAGAGATGCTGATGAGGCCTGGTGTGCATGTCCCAGCCTCCCATAAAGCTGGTGTACATGGGCCATGCATTGTGGTCAGCAAACCAGAGAAGGAGCTGCAGACAAGCATCCGGGAAGCTCATGCATCTTTAATAGATGGAGCTGAGAGGAAGAACAGTGGAAACTCTCCCTCCCTCTCTTTTCTTTGTCCAATTGTGGCAGCCGCTTTGCATCAGTGAATTGATGAAGAGGAGGTTGGAAAGGTGGATATTGATCCTTCATGGCATAAGAAGCTGTGATAATCGCCCCAGACTTCATACCATGGGAGAGAAGTGAAGGGTTGTATTGCCCATGCCACCACTCTTTGAATTTACTTGCAGCCAAAAGCTTTCCTAACTGATAAAATATCATCAAATTATTTTTTCTTTTAAAAACTGCTTAATTCGTCAAGAATTTGAGACGTGTATAATTTGCTTTTTCCCCGGAACAATATCACTTAAATAGCTTTCCTTGATTCGTTTGCTTCAAAGTACCTCAACGGAGCATAACGGGCACATTATGGTTGGATATTCTTATAGTAAGGCTCGCCTTTATTCTGAAATGCCATCTTAGGAGTATTTACAAATAAATCATGGCTTACTTTTGCTGACACATTTGCAAGGATTGGCCCAGAAAGTTTGGGGTTTTGTTGTGCTGGTCTATTTAATTCACTCACAGTTCACATTGGTCTTGTATTGCTAATGCCACTGCTCTGAATTTACTTGCAGCCGAAAACCTTCCTAACTGATAAAATATCATTGAATTATTTTTCTTTAAAAAATGCTTTAATTATTCAAGAATTGAGAGGTGTATAATTTACTTTTTTCCCCAGAACGATATCACTTAAATTAGTTTTCCCTGACTACTTTGCTTAAAGATACCTCAAGTGAGTGAAACAGGCATGTTATGGTTAGAGCTTCTTACAGTCAGGGTTGCCTTTCTTCGGAAATGCCATCTTAGGAGTATTTACAAAAGTGCTTATTTTTGCTGACACATTTGCAAGGAATGGTCCAGAAAAAGTTGAGATTTTGTTGCACTGGTCTATTTAATTCACTCACAGGTTGAGATTTTGTTGCACTGCTCTATTTAATTCACTCACAGTTCACATTGGTCTTCTACTTTTCCACCTTTATAGGCTCATTCCATTCTTTAAACCACTCTCCTGAGCATAAAGCAATGGGCTGCCTTTTGTGAAGCATTTGCTGTGAGCCAGAACTAGATCTGCTGTGCGAGGCCCCCATGTGCACTTAGGGCAGTCACATGAGGAAGATGCTATCATTACACCCGTTTTGAGGAAACCGAAGCTTAGAGTTAGGTCACTTGTTACAAAGCACAGTTAGGAAGCAGAGATGCTGGGGTACAAGTCCAGATCAAGCTGACTACAGTCATATTTTTAATCACAGCACTATTCTGTCTCTCTAGAAGACACATCTCTCAATATTGAAATTATAAGTTGCTCATGTGAGCAAAGTGCCTTACCTTTTGATCCAACAGTTTTCCAGGCTGAATTAGACTCCTTTCTTGTCTGTCTTAATTTGCGTTTCCCCAGTAGCAGATACTGAGAAAACAATTTCAGTGAAGTTCTTTGTTTCATATAGGATCCCATGAAACATTGTTGGGAGAAGTGAAACTGAGGAAGGAAGGCAGCCAGTAGAGGATATGATACGTTCTCAAATGATCACTGTGGGCATGCAGAGCCCAGTCCTACCAGGGACTCAAGGCCAGCATGTAGCACACACCTTAGAGTTACAGACCTGAGGAGGAGGGAGCTGGGGTATTTATGCGCCAACTTCTGTTGGGCATTGGTTGAAAATTACTTTTGGGGACATTAATTCCTTGCACTCTGGTGTGCCATGTGCACCAGTAGCATGAGATTCTGCAGTCAAAGAAGGCATCAGACAAAGGCACGGAGGCAGGTGGGCTGGGGCCGGAGCTGGGGCAGCATCACTGATACAGTGAGTGAGGAAAAGGATAAGCACCAATGGCATCTGCTATGTGGATATTCCACACAATCCAAGTCCAAATCATTTTTTTTATAGAAGCATTTTATGCACACATATGTTTATTGCGGCACTATTCACAATAGCAAAGACTTGGAATCAACCCAAATGTCCAACAACGATAGACTGGATTAAGAAAATGTGGCACATATACACCATGGATTACTATGCAGCCATAAAAAATGATGAGTTCATGTCCTTTGTAGGGACATGGATGAAACTGGAAAACATCATTCTCAGTAAACTATCGCAAGGACAAAAAACCAAACACCGCATGTTCTCACTCATAGGTGGGAATTGAACAATGAGAACTCATGGACACAGGAAGGGGAACATCACACTCCGGGGACTGTTGTGGGGTGGGGGGAGGGGGGGGACAGCATTAGGAGATACACCTAATGCTAAATGACGAGTTAATGGGTGCAGGAAATCAACATGGCACATGGATACATATGTAACAAACCTGCACATTGTGCACATGTACCCTAAAACCGAAAGTATGATAATAAAAAATAAATAAATAAATAAAATGTTGCCCTGTAGCCCTCACTCTAGATGACTCTCTAAGCTTCCTCTTTAACACACCCTTCCCTGCTCCAAACATACAGCAACTATAGATAAAACTAGAAAGAGGAAATTTTAAAGCACAGTCAAAAAAGAAGAAAGCGTGGACACATATTAAAAAACTGCCCTAAAAATATCTGTAAATGGAATATATGAAAAGAAGTATACACCATGACCAATTAGGATTTATTCCAAGAATGCAAGACTAGTTCAATATTTAAAATCAATCAATGTAATCCACCATATTAACAAGCTAAAGAAAATTCACAGGATCATATCAATCAATTCAGAAAAAAGCATTTGATAAAACTTAATGCCTTTTCATAATAGAATCTCTCAGAAAAAATAAGAATAGATAATTTATTTAACTTGATAAGGGAATCAATAAAAAAAACCTGCAGCTAATATTATATTTAATGGTGAAACACTGAATGTTTTCCTCCTAAGATTGGGAACGAGGCAGGGACAGCCTCTCTCACCGTTTTTATTCAACATAGTGCTGGAAGCTCCAGCCACTGCAAGAGAGGGAAATAAATGGCAAACATTGAAAAAGAAGATATAAGACAGTGCCTATTTACAGGCAGCATGATTATATACATGTTTAAAAATCTAAGACAGCTTGGAAAAAAAACTAAAATTAATGAGTTCACCAAGTTCACAAGATATAAGATAAACATTCAAAACCAATTGTATTTCTATAGTATATCAATGAATACATGAATACCAATATTAAAAATACAGTACCATTTATAACTGCTCAAAATACTAAATACATGTGGGTAAATCTATTGAAACATGCACAGGGCCTGGGTGCTGCAGGGCATACCATGTTCCTGGACAGGAAGACTCAACATAATAAAAAAAGTCAAGTCTCTGGAAATTGACACAAAGTCTTACACAATTCCTATCAAAATTTCAGCAAGTTTTTTTAAAGATACAAGCAAGATTATTCTAAACTTACATAGAAATGTAAATGAGATAGAACAGCTAAAGCAATTTGAATCAGTCTACTGATTTCCAGACTTATAATACAGCTACTGTATCAGGGGCATGTGTTTTGACAGAGGGACAGATATATAGCTCAATTGAATAGAATGGAAAACACAGAAATAGACCCACACAAACAGGCCTGACTTTGGACAAAGGTGCAAAGGCAGTTTACTGCAGGAAGAGTGGCCTTTTTAACAAATGGTGCTGGAGAAATTGTGAATATATAGGAAAAAAAGTAAACCTCAACTTTTTTTTATCCTCACACTTTATATTAAAAAATATAAATCCTCACACTTTATATTAAAAAAATCATAAATTAAAATGCAAACCGTAAAACTATAGAAAAAAGTACAGAAGAATATCTTCAGGGTCTAGTCCTAGGCAAAGTGTTCTTGAACTTGACACCAAAAGCATAATCCATAACAGAAAAAAATGATGAACTGGACTTCATGAAAGTAGATCACTTTTGCTCTCTAAAGGATAAGCTACAGACAGGAGAAAAATATTTGCAAACCATATCTGAAGAAGGACTAGTACCTAGAATATATAAAAATTGTCAAGACTCGACAGTGAGGAAAAAAAAAGAGAAAATAAAATGGAGAACAAAAAGGAAGAGACATTTCATTGAACAGGATATACAGTTGGCAAATAGACCCATAAAAATATGTTCAACGTCATTAGCCATTTGGAAATGCAAAGTAAAACCACCACATGCCTATTAGAATGGTGATATGGCTTTGCTCTGTGTCCCCATCTAAATCTCATTAATGATGTTGAGCATTTTTTCATATGTCTATTGGCCATTTGTATATCTTCTTTTGAGAATTGTCTATTCATGTCCTTAGCCCACTTTTTGAAGGGATTATTTGGTTTTTTTTCCTGCTAATTTGTTTGAGTTTGTTGTAAATTCTGGATATTAGTCTTTTGTCAGATGTATAGACTGTGAAGATTTTTCTCCCATGCTGTGGGTTGTCTGTTTACTCTGCTGACTGTTCCTTTTGCCATGCAAAAGCTCTTTGGTTTAATTAAGTCTCAGCTATTTAGCTTTGTTTTTATTGCATTTGCTTTTGGGTTTTTGGTCATAAAATCCTTGCCTCAGTCACTGTCTAGCAGGATTTTTCCAACGTTATCTTCTAGGATTTTTATTGTTTCAGGTCTTAGATTTAAGTCCTTGATCCGTCTTGAGTTGATTTTTGTATATGGTGAGAGATGAGAATCCAGTTTCATTCTCCTACGTGTGGCTTGCCAGTTATCCTAGCACCATTTGTTGAATAGTGTGTCCATTCCCCACTTTATGTTTTTATTTGCTTTGTCAAAGATCAGTTGCCTGTAAGTATTTGGGTTTATTTCTGGGTTCTCTATTCCGTTCCATTGATCTATATGACTATTTTTATACCAGTACCATGCTGTTTTGGTGACTATGGCCTTACAGTATAGTTTGAAATCAGGTAATGTGATACGTCCAGATTATTTATTTATTTATTTATTTATTTTTGCTTAGTCTTGCTTTGGCTATGCAGGCTCTTTTTTGGTTCCATATGAATTTAGGATAGTTTTTTCTAGTTCTGTGAAGAATGATGGTAGTATTTTGATTGGAATTGCATTGAATTTGTAATATTGATTCTACCCATCCACGAGCATGGGATGTGTTTCCATTTGTTTGTGTCATCTATGATTTCTTTCAGCTGTGTTTTGTCGTTTTCCTTGTAGAGGCCTTTCACTTTCTTGGTTAGGTATATTCCTAAGTATTTTATTATTTTATTTTATTTTATTTTTTTGCAGCTATTGTAAAAGGGATTGAGTTACTGATTTGATTCTCTTCTTGGTCACTGCTGTTGGTATGTAGAAGAGCTACTGATTTGTGTACATCAATTTTGTAACCGGAAATTTTGCTGAGTTATTTTATCAGTTCTAGGAGCTTTCTGGAAGAGTCTTTAGGGTTTTAGGTAAACAATCATATCATCAGCAAACAGCAACAGTTTGATTTCCTCTTTACCGACTTGGATGCCTTTTATTTCTTTCTCTTGTCTGATTGCTCTGGGGAGGACTTCCAGTTCTATGTTGAAGAGAAGGGGTGAGAGTGGGCATCCTTGATTTTACAGGTTCATAGGTGGAAGGGACTTGTCTCAGATGAGACTTTGAACTTGGACTTTTATGTTAATACTGGAATGAGTTAAGACTTTGGGGTATTGTTGGAAAGGCATGATTGGCTTTGAAATGTATAAAAGACATAAGATTTGGGAGCCAGAGGTGGAATGATATGGTTTGGCTCTGTGATCCCACCCAGATCTCATCTTGAATTGTAATCCTTGTGTCAAGGGAAGGATATGTAGTCCCCACATATTCAGGGAGGGAAGAGATTGGATTATGGGTGTGGCTCTTCCATGCTGTTCTTATGACAGTGAGTGATTCTCACGAGATCTGATGGTTTTATAAATGGTAGTTTTCCCTGCACTGTAACACCCTCCCTCTCTTCTGCCACCACGTAAGACGTGCCTGCTTCCCCTTCTGCCATGATTGTAAGTTTCCTGAGGCCTCCTCAGCCATGCAGAACTGTAAGTCAATTAAACTTCTTGGTTTGCAAATTACCCAGTCTCAGGTGGTATCTTTATAGTGGTGTGAGAACAGACTAATACAAACAGTTAGAATGAAAAATGATGACAACACTAGATGCTGGCAAGAAGTGGAGAAACTGGATCACTCACACGTTGCTGGAGGGGAAAGCTGTACAGACCCTCTGGAAAATGGTTGGCAGTTTCCTAGAAAACTAACCATGCAATTATCATACAACCCAGAGATTGCACTCTTGGCCATTTATCACAGAGAAATGAAAAAGCATATTCACATAAAACCTGTGCACAAATATTTATGGCAGCTTTGTTAATAACCCCAACTAAGAGTCAACACAGATGTTCTTCATCAGGTGAATGGTTAAACTAACTGTGGTGCCTCCCTGCCACCGAGTGACAAAGAGGAGCAAGCTACTGATACATGCAAGAACCTGCATGAGTCTACAGAGAATTATGCTAAGTGAGAATAAGCCAGTCTCAAAAGTTTACAGGGTGACATACTGTATGATTCCACTTGCATAAACTTCTTCAAGTGACGAAATCATTGAAATGGAGATTAGATGAGTTGCCGAGGGTTACAGAAAGGGTGAGGTGGGAGGAAAGCGGTTTAGCTGTAAAAGGTCAACACGAGGATCCTTTTGTGGTGGAGGTGTTCTGGAGCTTGATCATACTAATGTCAATGTCTTGGTTTGTGATGGTGTACTATAGTTCTGCAAGATATGACCACTGGGGAGAGACTGGATAAAGTGCACATAGGGCCTCTCTGTGTTGTTTATACATATGAAACTACAATTATCTCCAATAAAAAGTTTAATTAGAACAAAAGCTCGTAGCACCGTGACGGGACAAAGGTTCAAAGTTTTGAGGTTCAGAAGTTTGCAGAGGTGTCCTTAGTTGTGTTTCTAAGGGGTAACAGGGTTACATTCCCCAGGCAATGTCATGGACCAGATCTGGGATCACTATTAAATACCGGGAGTTCTGGGACGGAAGGCTAAATACAAGCCTCTGTGGAGCCCTGCGTTGAGCTGTGGTTCAGAGAAAGCTGCAGGCCTAAGGGAGAGGTGAATCCGGACGCAGCATGGACCAGGAACTGAGACAAGCTACCTGTGATATCCCCAGCATCTGCACAGGGCAAGGACCCCAAGCATTTTGTGAGTTGGCTCTGGACTAGGGACCCAAGAAACAGCTGAAAAGGCACGGGACAGAGAGGAATGGGTTCAGAAGAGATGAAAAAGACAGAGAAATAGAGTATTCCACTCAACCTGGGACTACGATACGTGAAGAAAAACAATGTAGAAAACAACCAGCATAGCCCCCAGAGCACAAATTCCCACCAGATGAAAGAAAAATAGTACGACAATTCAGAAGGACCCAGAGAAATTAAGCAATAACAGGCTGAAATTAAATAATAACAGACATAAACAAGAAATCAGGATGAGCTCTTACAAATTAATGATAGTCATTTAAAAAATAGACTTCATAGATGGAATTTACTCTCTCCTAGGCACAAATGAAGTATTAACAAACTTATGTTCTTCAGTTAGAACTCAAGAATTCATCCAGAGTGTAGGGCAGACCCGCAAAATAAGCACATGGAAAGCAGCTAAGAACACGCAGGGAGAGAATTTCCAATCTAGGTCAAAGAGGAATTCCAAAAGAAAAGAAAAGAACAAATCATGAAGAAGCAATATTTGGATGACTGGAAACTTTCCAGGATTGAAAAAAGACCTCAGTCCTCACACTGAAAAGGCACTCAGGAAACAAAGACGCTTAAATAAGAATGAGCTGACATCTAAAGACGCCATAATGAAACTGTAAAACATTAATAATAAAGAATAAAAACAGCATAAAGACTATGCACTATTTACCATGTATCTGCAAAATATAACATTTGAAAGCATAAATATAGAATAAAGAACTTAGCATCTTAGAAGCCACCAGGGAGAAAATAGAGATTATCAAATGGGATAATAATTACAGCAAGCACAAATAGTCAGCAACTGAAGGTAGTGGAAGGTCAGGACAAAATGCCTTCAGAATTCTGGGGAGAGCAATGCACAGCCTGGAGTTCTGCACCCAGAAATTCTGGTGATGGCTGAAGCCGGGCAACAGCTCTTGCCTGCAGACAGGGCCGGCAAGGTCCAGATGGCCCCAACAACCCACACCTTTTTTCATGCAGTACGAGCCCTCCCTGGCTGCTGGGAGCATTTGACAGCATGGCCCCTGGACCAGACAGAGAAGCCGGGTCCAGAGCAGTTCAGTGACTGACCCATGCGGATGCAGGGAGGACCAGGGCATGAGGACCAGGGCGTGCGTGTGCTCGGGCCTGCGCCGAGAAAACGTCGGTGCTGTAAGTGCAAAGCTGCGTTTCCTCTGCCCATTTAGAGCTCTCCTCTGGAGTCCTTACCTAAGACTTCCTGGACTCAGCTCAGAATGCCTGTACTCTATGTAACAGGAGTTTTGAAAGCACAGGGGCCTTTGGTCTCAGAGATAACGACTGCTGTCATTACCGACTTAGTGACGGATTGACAGTGGAGGCGATGCCTGTTTGTTGAAGTCCTTGCCCTGAAGCTTCATCCTAGAGGCTCTTTGGGGGCTGATTGTTGTCCCTGTTGGCTATATATCCTGAATTTAGTGACAGGACTGTCTCCTTGTTCAAATTTCCCATGTGGTTGCTGCTTTTTTCTTGGACAGATTTTTCTGGGCAGTGGTCGGTTTATCTTCATTTGCTTTTGAAACTTGGACTTGAACACAAAACCATTTGAGGCTCATGGGAAGCTGTCACATCTAGGATTTCAGGAAAGGATGCTGAGTTTTAGGATTGTAAAGTGCTGGCTGTCGACATTCAGCCCTGTTCATTAATTTCGGAAAACATGGAAAACTCCAATTCTCCTCTGAAGACTATGATTGAAAATTCAGCTTAATGTGAAGTCAGCTACTTCCTGCCTGTACGGAATCAGGCACCTTGAGAACACTGAGCAGCCGGAACCGGAAGAAACGGGACTACAAAGTGGGAGGAGTGGCCAGAAAGCAGGCAGAATCCACGACTCCCAACTGCACAGCCACCAACTGTTCCTAATGCAGAGGCGAAGAGCGTGTGTTTAGAATTTAAACCAAAATCAATCAAAAATAGCCACTGTGATTCTAGGACACTTAATCATTCTTAGGACCAGTTTCCCTATGAAAAAGGAAACGGAATACAATGTCACACACAAACTTTACAAGTAACGAAACACCTGCACCGCGGGCTTTGTCGTTTTGGGGTGAACATTCTCTTATAACGGCAGGGTGGAAACAGAAAGCACTTCTCCCCAAACCTCAAAATAATGTTTTAAACACGAATCAGGCTTGCCGCAAACACCCATTTAAACCATCAGCGAGCTGAGCTGTTTTACTTCTACACTTGTTTCCATATTTATTTGTTTCTACATTTGACACAAAGACTTTTTAGAGATAAACTACCAATACGAAATGCTTCATTCCAACATGTTGCATTCACCTTGGTGAGCTAGCCTGAGAACCTAGCCAGGGCTAGCATTTTCCATGAGAAAATGTTTCCTAAATGACAAGCCACTGACATGCAAATCAATATTTGGAGCCCAATAGATTTGTAACTTGGAGATGGGTGTAACAACTTTGTTCCCGAAGTTGTTAACAGATGCAAAGAATAGAAACCATTTACTTGCCTGTAAAAAGGAACAGAAGAACTTAGTAATTAATTATCATTAATAGTTACTATTGCTTATAAATAAATATGCTTCCATTTGGCACACATTTCTGGTGGCAGAGCTGTGAAGAGTCACAACTGAGGAGGCCAACTGGGCCTTTCTGTTCACTCCTACAATGAGTGCTGGGCAGGGAGACCCCCCCCCCACCCACCTGACCCTGGTTCCCTTAGGGAGACATCCCAGAAAGTTGTTTCAAGGCTGCGGTGCGGTGTTTCTTTGTTTGTTTGTTTGTTTTGAGACAGAGTCTTGCTCTATCACCCAGGCTGGAATGCAATGGTGCGATCTTGGCTCACTGCAGTCTTCGCCTCCCCGGTTCAAGCAATTCTCCTGCCTCAGCCTCCCAAGTAGCTCGGATTACAGACATGCACCACCATGCCCGGCTTATTTGTGTATTTTTAGTAGAGACAGGGCTTCATCATGTTGGCCAGTCTGATCTCGAACTCCTGACCTCAGATGATCTGCCAGCCTCGGCCTCCTAAAGTGCTGGGATTACCAGCATGAGCCACCACGCCTGGCCAGCTGTGGTGTTCTCTTTGTGGCGAGTCAGGTAAGAAGTGAACCGGGTCTCCCTACTACTTGGCATCTAATGTGCCTGCATCCATGCGGGCCCGGGCGGGTACCACACCTCCTCTCACTCATTCCCAGCCCGGGGTCAGCTGCTTCAACCCGAGCCTGTTGTCCTCCCGTTCTAAGGATGAAGACTTCCATCGTGTTTTCTTTGGGTGGGTTACCCCGGGGTGCACGGAGTGTATAATATTAAAGGCCAAACCTGAGCAGAAAGTGACTCGTGCCCGGACTTGATGAATGAGGGGCAAGGCCGAGTTCCTGGTGCCAGGAATTCACAACTGGCCTGGGAATCCTCCCCCGGCTGGGAGAACAAGTCTCCATGGGATGACTTGAAAGGGAAGTCAATTTATCTCAAAGTGGAAAGGCAACAGCAAAATGGGAAAAGGCCGGGGCGGGGAGATCTGTCACTTGACAGGAATCTACCATGTTACCCTCGCTGCCCTGAAACTCTGTTAGGATGTGCATGTCTCTGTCTCTACTGCTCGCTCCTCCGGGCCCCATCTGCCTGCGTGTGGCCTCGTGAGGTTTACCCTTTCCCTCTCTGCTCCCGTTCTTCCCGTCTGACCTTCCATCCCAACGACCCCCCAGCCTCCATCACATCCGCGGCTCCAGCACAGGGCTTTCCTTCTTAATTCCTACCAAGGTCTAGACATTTACTGCATCACTTTTCCCAGGAGTATTTTCATTTTAAAAGAGAACACAGGCTGGGCACAGTGGCTCATGCCTGTAATCCCAGCACTTTGGGAGGCCAAGGTGGGCGGATCACCTAAGGTCTGGAGTTCCAGACCAGCCTGGCCAATGTGGCGAAACCCCGTTTTTACTAAAGATACAAAAAAATAACTGGGCGTGGTGGCAGACACCTGTAATCCCAGCTACTCGGGAGGCTGAGGCAGGAGAATCGCTTGAACCCGGGAGGCAGAGGTTGCAGTGAGCCAAGATCGCGCCATTGCACTCCAGCCTGGGCGACAGGGCCAAGACTCCGTCTCACAAAAAACAAACAAACAAAACAAAACAAACAAACAAAAAAACACAGAACGAACGAAGGCAAACTTACCTCAAAGGAACGGATCGGGAATGGTAGAATGTAAAGACTCAGTGGGTGAGTTTTGAAAGGGAAGACCTCCATTGCCTGCAGGCCTTATGTTGTTCCAAGGGCCCAGAGGGTGGTTTTTGCCTCTCCCTGGGGTCCATCTTCCCACCACGCAGCAGTTTCCGTGGCATATGTGAGCCTAGAAAATACCTTCTGCTTCCAGGTCATCCTGAGCCAAGCATGTTTCTCCTATGATGCCGCCGGTATGCACATGGGCCGCCCATTTAGGAGTTCAGAGTTTGATCCATTCCTCTGTGGCGGTCGAGTGCCCCTTCAGCAGTGTGTTCTCCACCTGTCTCTGGCAGCATTTGCAGAGGGCTCCCCAGCTGTTCAGGCAGCGGCCCCACAGTGACTCTGCAGCCTCCTGCGGCAAGCTCGGCCTCCCAGTGCTGCTCTCTGGATGCTGCCCGGAGAAGCCCGGCTGCAGGATGACCCATCACAGTGACGTCTGCATCACGGTGCTTTGTGTTGAGCCCATCTCCTGAGAGCACTTTCCTAGGATCCTCTCACTGGGTCCCATCTGACCCTCCCCGATGCCGACAGGTACCTGTGATTCGTGGGAAGATAATTCTTATCCTGGTTCTACCAAGAAGAAAAACAGGGAGCAAAGGCTGCAGCCTGCCAAGGTCACAGTCAGGGACATGCGCCACCAGTGTGGCATTAGGGCTCTTTCGTTGGCACGGTCCACCACCCGGCTACTGCACCCAGCCACAGTAGTCCACCCCCATGCATCCTGTCTGAATTAAAACAAACTAATGCCATCAGATTTGCTAAACCGAGGTTTTGATGATTGGAAATTGAGACAGAAGAAGGGATTCCCGGCTGTGCAGGTGCACTTGAAGCACCTTCATGACGGAGGATCCTTCCAAGATTTTCCCCAAAACAGAAGACCAGCAACCCCGTCCCAGGGCTGCCCTAGAGTTCTCAGGGCCCCATTTGAGGAGGAGGGTGGAGTGGGGTGACAAACAGGGAGGGAAGACACCTCCACTGCACTGCTGTGCTTATAAAGAAAGCAGCTTCCAGAAATCAAACATTGTTTAATCACTTGCCGCCAAAATTCCCGATTGAAAAGAGTAGGCTGGTTGCTTAATATTTCTATGCATTCACTAAACAAAGCATTGCCAGGTTGGGGATTCAGAATCAGGCAACATGGTCCCCACCTGCCTGGGGTGGCGGCAGGTGACTCCATCATCCTCGGGTGCAGGTGGTGGGGAGAGCTTCTACTGCTGGGCAGCACGGAAGTCCCCTGGGGCAGAGGGCACAAGAACGAGCACAGAGGCCACAGGTGAAGTTGAGAGAGCTAGTGACAAGCCCAGGCTCTGGACCGAAGCCATGCCTGCCTGGGGACAGAACTTCCCCGCTCTTCCTGCCGCCGTAAGCAGGTCGCCTCCTCTCTTTCTGTCTCCAGGCTCTCACCTGCGGTAGAGGTGACGGCAGCACAGCCCGCTCCATGGAGCTTTGCTGTCGACCACACACATGACCTTGGAGGGCACCCTCAGCAGCCTGGGTCCCTAACCTCAGACAGAAGCGCCCCCGCAGCCCTCCAGCGCTGCACAGTGCACACCAGCTGTGGTCCTCTCTCTTCAGCCTCGCTCACACCTCTTTCAGGTTGCTAACCACGGCCTAATTGCTGAGAACAGTTTTCTAGCATCTCCTCTGCCCCCCAGAAAAAGCCGTGGTGTTTCTGTCCATGCAGAAGGGAGAGGCTGGGATCTGCTGGATGAAATTCACCAAGTCCCACTGAGAAGCTCGGCACGGGTGGGAGCTCTCAGTCCTTTCCTCTCGCAGGATTACCAGCCCCAGGTAAAGAAACGAGTGTTGCGAGAGGCTGCTGCCCGAGCCGGGAGGAGAGCTTCAGTCTGCCTGCCTCTGAGCTTGGACAATCCCTGGGAGGGCAGTCCTTTCCCGCGACCTGGTGGGCCGGTCTGTGTTCCAGGGCTCTTGGGGGTGTTAGAGTTGCCCCACAAATCAAAAAACCATCCCTGATCCCACTGACAACAGCCTCTCCGAGGTGACTGGCAGATGCCAGGGCCATCCAGGCCCCAGGGACCTGAGCACCAAAGGGTCAGGGTCCAGTGCATGTGAGGGACGGGGTGGACGCAGAGGTGGGGAGGATGCAGCCGTCAGCGGACCCTTACCCAAAGCCACTGCTGGAATCGGGACCCCGGACCCAGTGGGGGACTCAGGACGGCACAAGGAGGTGGGGGCGGGGGCGGGCGAGGTGCAGAGGGCTCGGGAGGAGCTGGAAGACGTCAGAAGGAATGGCGGTGCCACAGCCAGGCCCTGACTCCTTTCTGGCCGTCTGGCCGGTGTCGTGCTCTCTGAGTCCTGAGGCCTAGGGAGGGCATGGCCTGGTTTTCCCAAGAAACTAAAGGGCCATATTCAGTGCAGATTTCTTCCAGCTTCTTCCTCAAACAGTGCCGCGCAGAGAGGGACCTCCCACTTCCACGTTCTGGGGCCAACAGAAAGGAATCCGTGGAAAGGCTGCTTGTTAGAGTCTCGTCTTCTTCGCCAGTGAGTGGGTGTGACCTTAGCTCATCGCAGGCGACCTCTCACGCCAACGCTGGAGGTCCATGACAAGGAAACTCCCCTGCACCAAGCTCACACACAGCCATTGCATGGAGAAGAGGCCAAACAGTGGGGGGCCCTGGGATGGTTTTCCTGACACCTCAAACTCCTGTGACAAGAAGTGTGGCTGAACACGGCAGAGGTCGTGAACCAGGGAGACCGGGGCTTCATCCCACGCCTGCCTCCGCCTGCCTGTCCTGCCCAGGAGCCGTGCTGATGCGGGGCACTGGGGCAGTGGGAGCCAGGGTGTGGGGCGTTTCCCGCGAGTGCTGTCTGCTCTGATTCTTGTGAGTGGTCTGGAGCCCTGGGGCCCTGAACAGTTTGGTGTGGCAACAGTGGCATCTGATAATTTCTTAATTCAGGAAAACACACTGCTTGGTACTGAACAGTCTACATCTAAATGCCCCACTGTCTAGGACTTGGCAATCCTAAAAAAGTTGCTGGTGGAGGCAAAATCCCAGAGGCCCAGACACTGGGGCCATAGATGGGTTAAAGACTTAAAATGGAGGATACGTGCAGCCAGGCAGCAGCACTGACTAGCAATGGCTGCGTGTGAGCTCGGTGGACAGGGCCTGACGCTCTCCTGGTGCTCTGTGTGACACCCGTTTCCCTGTGGGAGACACCTGGATGGATGTGACCTGGAGGTTGGTTGCCATGGCTCCTGAGGCCATCAGTTTCCATGGTACCACTCCTGGGAGGCAGAGGGAGATGGCGGGTCCTTCTGGGGTGGCTTCTTTTTTGATTGTATAAAAAGTCCACAGACATGGGAGCTGCAGAGGGCTAAGGCCACCCAAGAAGGAGTGAGCCACAGCCACATGGAGTGACCATGCAGGCAATGCATGCTGGGTGCCCCAGATGCCAGCCAGCAGGGCGTCCATGACCCTTTCCTCTCTCAGGGCTGGTCCTGGCTGTGTCACCTGAGGATGAGGTGAGGGGTGAGGCTGGACACACCAACCCAAAGTGACCAGGGTGGCTTCAGCAGGACACACAGGCTAAAAATGATGCCAAACAGTGGGGGGCCCTGGGATGGTTTTCCTGACACCTGAAACTCCTGTGACAAGAAGTGTGGCTGAACACAGCAGAGGTCGTGAATGTGAACTCCAGGGAGGAGCCTTGTGTAGGGGGAGGACATGGAGCTGGCGACGGCCTTTCTTCAGCCCACCCTGGGCCACCTGGGTGCACGCCTGTTTCACTAATGAACACAGACTTCCCTCCAAAGCCACGGACATGCTGACGTTGTGGGTAGCATGGCGAGAAGGCGGATCGAAAGTCACACGAGGCCACACGGGGCCTGGCTGCAGCCCTCCTCCTAGAGACATCTCCCTGTGTGCTGTTGACTCGTTCACGGATTTCATGGGTCCATGGAATCATGAAATACAGAAGCAGCTTCCCGCTGTAGTCTCTGTGGACGGATCCGATCTCTTCCATCCTCTGCGTCCCACCTGCTGCTGATGAGATACTGTGCCCTCACGCAGGAAGCTCGTCTTCCCAGCGACCAAGCCCCGTGTCCACCAGGATGTCAGTCCTCCCGGAAAAGCGCCCACCCTGCTTGTTCACCCCTGTCTGTCCTGGATCCTGACAGCCCCAGGGACCTATGCCAGGCTCGCTATAGATCCCACAAAACAAATGAGTGAGTGGATGATGCAGGGAGCAAGCAGGGTTGTTCTGTACCTAGGAGTGCAGACCGCCCCTCACCTAAAGACCCCTTCTTGAGCCTAGTAATTCAAGACAGGCTCCAGGCTCAGCCTCGGTGGGAGCTGTCCCCTTTCTTTTGAGTTTGCCTGGTCAGGCCTTCAGTTTTACGTGGGGTTCTCTTCTGCACTGGACCAAGACAAGGTAGAGATTTCTGGCAAGGCTTTGACTCACGCAGGCGTTGACAGAAGGGTCCGGTCCCACCACCCTGTGGGCCACGCCGCTGTGTGGCGCCTCCAGTTGTCCCTGCTGTCCCGCCGACTCCTGGCCACCCTTGACCTGTCCCGGTCCTGCTGGGCCCCTGGCTCCCTCCCCCTCAGCTGCTGCCTGAGCCCAGCTTCCCTCACTTGCCTTTGCTGGCTTTCCAAGCACAGCAGTTGGGATCCAATTCAGGAGGAAGCACCGGCACCAGGTTTCCACAGGAAAATTAGTCCAAGGAATTGAGTAACATAAGCAACCCATGAAACGGGGCTGGAGGGAAACTGTGAGATGGCTTCTGCAGGAAGGAAAGGTGTGGAGTGATGAGAATCAAGGGGAGGATGAGGATCTGGGCAGAGCTGGACTCAGGCCATGGAGCGGGGGCCTGCCAGAGGGGCTGGGATGAATAAACCCCACCACACAAGTGGGGAGCCTCCTGCTGCAGGTGGAGACACTTCCCAGTTGAGGCTGCAGGACAGAGGGCACATAGCCCTTCCTCCCCTGGACTGGGGTGTCACTAGCACCATCTAGCAGCTCCTCACAGGGGCCCCGCTGGCCAAGGGGGCCTGGCCTGGCATCACAGGGTAGAGTCTGGAAAGAGGCGTGCAGCTGAGGGGCGCCTTCTGCACCCGCCTCGCTGGTTTTGTTGTCTCATCTGGAGCAGGTGCTTCTGAGGGCCTGCCCGGGTGCTTTAGGGCCTTCTCTTGGCAGAGCTGAGGGACAGACAGTCCCATGTGCACAGACGGCTTTGCTTCCTTGGCTTTCTCCGGGGCCCAGTGCGCTTCCTCAGCAGGTGCACAGGCACCTGGAGGTGTGGGTGCTCCACACACCGGGCAGTCCTCCATCAGTGTGGGAGGAAATAAAGGTCCCGGCTCCCCTGCAACTGTTCCTTGGCATGGCTTCACACAGCGCCTCTGAGGGCTCCCCGCAGGATGGGGCCCCCATCTCCCTTCCCCATCCCACTATCCCCACCTCTCCACTTGGGTCTCATGACATCAACTTCCAAAAACCCATCTGTGCCCAAACCCTTCCCTCAGGCTTGCTTTGCAGGAAACCGACACCAAGAGTTTGCCCTGCTGGCCAGTGACCCCTCTGCAGTGGCTCAGCATCACCAGCAGATTTGGGAGCAACGGCCCCATCCAGGGTCTTCCCAACAGTGCACTGCTTGCTAGACTCATTGGGAAATTTTGAAATTCATGAGTTCCATGAACTTCCTGACTTTCCTTTCTCACATAAGCCATGTAAAGTTTTTATTCTGAATCCAGCCCCCTTTCTGCTGTTGTATCCCAAGTAACTGTGGCATTTGGTCATCTCTAACAATGCGTCATGTCAGGGGGACAGTGAGCAGCCAGGCAGCAGATCAGTGCAGGTGGGACACGTGAAGAAGCACCTCGCCATCTCTGTATCTCTCGGGGAGCAGATCAGAGCAGGTGGGACATGTGAAGAAGCACCTCGCCATCTCTGTATCTCCCGGGGAGCAGATCAGAGCAGGTGGGACACGTGAAGAAGTGCCTTGCCATCTCTGTATCCCCCTCCCCGCTTCCCACCTTGATCTTTTCCTCCCTATACATCCCACCCGCTGCCCCTTACGGGGATCACTGTCCACAAGTGGCAGTGTGTACTTTCACTCGTTCTGCAATGACTCTTGGTCAAGATTTTAGGATGCCTTTTAGAGGAAAGGGGCCATATCTATAAACGTATGCTCACATAAATTACAAAATGTAAACCACCTGAGTCCAGGTTACACGTGTCTCTGGCATAACAACTCCTTGCCTTTCTTCAAACAATAGTTTTGCAATCCACAAGGTGTCTCGTCCATTTAGTGAAAATCGTTGTGTGCACCAGAAGCCTTTTGCTCATCAAAGATAAAATAGATGAAAGCACCATTTCTTTCAGAGCCTGTTGCTTTATTGGAGAAACGCGATCCTTCTTTAAGTTTACTGCATCTTCATAGAGACGTGTCAGTGAGAAGTGGATGCTAGGAGAAGCTCGGCCAGAGGCAGCTGTAATAGAATTGGTTTGGGCCCAGAAAGGGGCACTAACAGCCCTCCTCTCTGAGCTGAACAAGTGGGTCTGCACTAATGAATTTCAGGTCTGGGCACCAGGCTTGAGTGGCGAAGGTCGCTGTTCATCAAGGTCAGGCACCTGGCAAGTGTGAAGAGTGAAATGAGAAACGAGGTTTCAACCAGGAGAGAAACACGAGGAGGGGAGACTCAGACGGCCGCACGCCAGTGGCAGGAAGGATCGTGGTCTCAGCAACTCCCCAGAACAGAGCAAGGATGAGCAGGCGGAAATTCGAAACAGGTTCTGGCTAGGTGTGAGGATACTCCAGCAGCTGGAGCTGCCTAGAAATGGAATTGCAGGATCTCAAGTAGTGGCCGTCTAGAGTGGCCCCTTGATTTCACATGGACTGGACTCCAAGTCAGACCTTGACTAGCCCATGAAGTCCCTCCTGCCTTGAATAACATCTAACTCTCTTGGGTCTCCCGTCTCCAATCTGACCTTCTCCAATCTTATCAGTTTCTGCTTAGCATCTTATTCCATCCTAAGGGCTTGGAAGATGATTATATGTTTATTGTTTTAGTAGTACTTGACTTTCATAGTAATTTTAAAAATTATGGGACTGTTATCCTTTTTTAAAAATTTAAATAGGGACACATTTGTTTCCTTGTATTTTTCAATGTCACATCCAAATCTCCTTGAAATCTCAAAACAACTACTGGGCTTAATAGTGTTCCAAAGCTTAGGGTGTATTGGATTATATTTTCCTGACATCCCAGGGCAAACCTTACATAAAAATACACATTAATTTGCTTTAGAGGTTACATGTATTTTGAGCCCTTGCGCCATAGCCACAAGGAATTTGAAGGACCAGAGTTTGAGATAGAGACCTCCTTGAACATTTTCTAAAATGTTTGTGTCTCTTTCCCTTAATAAAAGATTCCAGTGAAGAGGACTACAACTTTAAGAACATTGCCATATCACAAGGGCCACATTAGGACTACAAATATTAGTTGACCAGGACTAGATTTTGGAAAAAGAAGGTTTAGATGTTATGTAGAGTTATCTGGTACAGAATATTTTGCTTGTCTTTCAATATTTGCCATTTCCCTTTTATTTCAAGCAGGGTACAAGAAAAATAGAGAAACTTGGCTAATTAGTTCTTGGGTTTATTGGTCTCTTATGGAAATTCTTCTCTATACACAAGACGCTAGTTTTTATTTTCAAAGATGAAGATAGACGTCATCATCTGAGTGTGCTGAAGCGTATCAGGGGCCCATGCTGACCGTGGCTGGTTACATATCCATCTATCCTTCCATACCGCCCACTGGCTTGGCAACATTGGCTGCCAAGTGACCAGGACAAGCCCCAAGTGTTGCTCTTCCATCCTTTCTGGTTGCTTTTTTTTTTTTTAAACCCTTTCTTCCCACAGTAATGACTTGCGTCAGCTGCCCTATGTCCTTCAGTTCTAGAAAATGCCTGATAGCAGTCATATCTACCTTGCTCTGAGCATACAGCATTGTGTTTCTTATTTGGAGCATTTATATGTTAGGCCTTCAGTCAAAAAAAAGGCTTGGTTGGAGAAATTCAGGCATCAGACAGCAGAAAAGAAGAGGAACTCATTTAGCATGGGAGGGTGAACATCACGGATGTCCCTGAAATCAGACTGTCTGTTTGCAAATCTGTTTTGGGGACTCCCTCGTCAGGCCTCTGCAGCATTCCAATAACAATCTGCATTTCCTGCTGGCTGAGGATCCGGCTCCTAACTGCAAGGTCACTTTTTGAAGTTGAGTTTCATCTCCACTGTGATGAATAGATGTGTTAGAATGAACAGAATGTTCTGTCCCGCCACTAAAGATAAAGTATATAGATAGCAGTTTTAAAGGCTAAAGAGCAGAGACCCTACCAACAAAGACATTTTGTTTGCTTTAATTGTGGCTATTTTAATGCATATTGGTGGCTCAAATCTATAAAGGCTGCATGAGATAATGCAATTGTGCTAAAAAAACACACAAAAAAACTTTACAGCTTTATAAGTTAGAGAAATTAATCAAATTAAAAGAGCCTTGAGAAAGCTCTCAGTGGGATTCTATCCAAGCGGCCAACCAGCTCCTGGTCTTTTTGATGGCAGAGTACCGAACCCTTCTTTGCCACAGACACGGTGGTTTCCGGGGCTGCTCGCCCAGGGACTGGCTCTGCAGAGCTGCTGCAGTGGTGTGGAACCCGTGCTAATGACTAATAATTGCAATCATATTAATAATGCTAATCTGAGTATGTTCAAGATTAAAAGGCAGCTGTCTTGACATTTAATTTTCTTCTGATAATGGATTTGACTTTTAGAAATAGTCAAGAGTTGTAAACCACTGAAGATAAAATATTTTTTTCTCTTCCCAATATGGTAGAAGAAAATGCAAACTCATTGTCTTATTGTTTTATCTGATTGCTCATGGGGTGTGCGATGTTTTCAGGCCTTTATTGACTATGCATTTTTTGTGTGAGTAAAATGTCTGTTTATGTCTTTTGACTCTTTTTACTGACTCATAATGTCCTTGATCTATAAAGGCTGTTCCTCTGTTGTCACATATATTTCATCTGCTTAACCAGTTTTGTATGCTGTTTTCTTTCTTCAAAATAAAAAATATCTTTATTGTCTTCATGAACCATAAAAAGTATCCATGTTCATTGCAAATAAAGAAAAAAGAGAATACAAACAATACATACAAAATAGGAGGAGGAGAATTAACATCACCCAAAATTACGTTACAGCACCACAGAAAACCATAGTTAACATGTTTGTGAAAATTTTCCCAGACACTTTGTGTGAATTAGAATATTATACAAAGGCATTTTACTGTATGTACTTTATTATGTAACTTTTTATTCACTAAAGTATGTATCATGCGTCTTTTGGCCAATACCAATGGATATAGACATATATCATCATATTTGGATGCTACCTATTATTCCAGTCTAAATAAGTACTAAATCACTAACTTTATTATTTTTGGACTTTTGTTTCCAGTTTTGGCTATATTGTAAACAATGAATAGACAACTTTGAACATACATTTTTAAATACATTTTTTGGTATTCTGTTACAGATAAATCTTAGACATGGACTTGCTGGGTTAAGGCTGAGCTGCATTCTTTCTGGAGGCCCTCAGCTCTGGCCAGTGTCCAGAGGCGGCCTGAGTTCCACGGCTCATGGCTCTTCCTCTGTCTTCAAAGCTAGCTGTGGAGCATCTTCAAATCACGTGCTCTCCTCTTGATCTCTCTCTCTCTCTCTCTCTGTTTCTCTCCACCCACACTTTCGTCAACACGTCTCTGACACTTTCACCTCCCTCTTATAAAACACCTATGATTACACTGGATCTATCCAGATAACCCAATGTCATCTCCATCTCAGGACCCTTAGCCACACCGGCACAGTCCCCTTTGCTGTGGAAGGTCCCTCATCACAGGTTTGGGGCTTGGCTGTCTTGTGGTGCTGATGCAGAGGAGGCATGATTCTACCTGCCATGCTGGTCATGGCCACCATCCTGACCCTCAGCTTTGGACCTATCTTATTTTCATAAACTGATTATTCCAGATGAAGCCTTTTCTCAAGGTTTAACAACATCAAAAACATATATATGACTAGGGTCTGGCTGAACTGCATACATTTAAAATTAAGTATGGTGGTGTATTAACCTCAAGAGCCATGAGTTGAATTCATCAGGTCCTTCAGTTTGTGTCACATTCTCATCACTGGCTCCCGTGAGACCCACCTCCTGTCTCATTTATTCTCCTACTCAATGCCTTTATTCCCTTTCACCATCCTCTGCAATAGACAACCATCCTAAGTGTGACTTTTGGTTTACATGTGCTTCTTAAAAAGAGCACCGTGTGTGTACCTGTGTGTGCACATGAATGCTGTGGGCATGTGGGTGTGTGTGCATGTTCTGTTTTGCCAGAGATGTTATTCAGCTTCTTATTCTTTTCACCCAGGATTATACTTTAAGGCGGTCTTTGTTGCTGTCAATACCGTCGAGAAACGCCACGTATCGTGCATCCGCCACACACCCCAGCGAAGAACCACCAGATGTTTCGCCTTTATTTTCTATTTTTACTACTGGGAATTGGATCTTTTTCCTATTCTATTTTCAAACTAGTTGTTTTTATTCTATAGGTAAGCTCTCATTTTTGTATGTTTATTTTATATTTTTAGCTGATGTAATTCTGAGTTTTTGAAAAATATTTGTTTCACTTATGAGAAATAATAATTGCATCTCTTGCTTTCTGTGTTACTTTTTTAGGACTGCCATAATGAGTCCCATAAGCTGGATGGCTCTAACACGGTGTTTCAGAGGTGGCAAGCCCGGGGTGAAGGTGTTGGCAGGGTTGGTTCCCTCTGTGGACGGGGAGGGAGGGTCTGCTCCAGGCCTCTCTCCAGTGTCTGCTGGTGGCCAGCTCATGGGCGTCTCTTGGCTCGCAGAAGCATCATCCCGGTCTCTGCCTTTATCTTCACGTGGTGCTCTCCCTGTGTGTCTCTGTGTCCAAATTTCCCCTTCTTATAAGAACACCCTTCATACTGGATCAAGGCCACTTTCAAAATCTCATTTTTAATGGATCATTCACAAAGACACTATTTCCCCATAAAGTTGCATTCTGAGGTATGGGTTAAGGATTTCAACATGTGAATTTGGGGGTGATGCATTCCAGCCCATACTACTTTCCAGTGTTCATAACTCTAATTTGTTTTCTTATTTCATTGCTTTGTCTTGGACATTAAGAATAATTGTTAATGACAGTTGCTACAGCAGCTATCTGTGTATCCCCTTGGAGAGTGATGGGCCTACCTCACCTTAAAGGTATTAGATATAGCTTGAGAGAGACCTATTCCATACATCAGATTTCTAGTTTATTCAGAGGCTTTTTTTTTCATTTTAATCAGGAATGGATTTTTTAAACCAATGTGTTTTCAATATTTACTGAGTTTATGATTTATATTTTGACATAGATTGAACTGTATTAACACATAACCTAAAATAAAAGCAATGTTATAAGAATTAAATATAACTTGGGCTTTACAAGTACTCTTTTATTTTAATGCTAAATTAATGTTTACTAGTATTTTACTCGAGATTTTTTGCATTTACATTGAAAAGTAAAATTGACTGTAGGACTTAGTATGTATGCTTTCTTTTTACAGTTCATTTCTTGAGTATTTTTATTATATACCCAAATATGTGCTAAGCAATGTTGAATGTGCTAAGTAATATTGAATATTATTTAATCTTCATAACAACGTCATTTGTGAGCACTATTTTCCACTTCATTTTATAGGTAAACAATTAAAAGGTGAAATTACTTGCTGAAGAACACACAGGTGGTTGATGTAATGCTCTTTTATTCTTGTTTGGATTTACTTTTTTTTTTTTATAGACAGGGTCTCGCTCTGTCACCCAGGCTGGAGTGCAGTGGCACGATCTCAGCTCATTGCAACCTCTGCCTTCCGGGTTCAAGCGATTCTTGTGCCTCAGCCTCCTGAGTAGCTGGGATTACACGCCCACACCACCATGCCCGACTAACTTTTGTATTTTTGGTAGAGATGGGGTTTCACCATGTTGGCCAGGCTGTTCTCAAACTCCTGATCTCAAGTGATCTGACCACCTCGGCTCTCCCAAAGTGCTGGGATTACAGGTGTGAGCCACTGCACTGGGCTCACTTTCTTTTCACTGAGAATTCTAAGGGACAAACAGGATATTTTAAGACTTTCTATTTTTATTTTTTGAGACTCTCACTCTGTTCACCCACACTGGAATGCAGTGGCATGATCTCGGCTCTCTGCAACCTCTGCCTCCTGGGTTCAAGCAATTCTCCTGCTTCAGTCTCCCAAGTAGCTGGGATTACAGGTGCCCGCCACCATGCCTGACTAAATTTTGTATTTTTAGTAGAGACGGGGTTTCACCATGTTAGTCAGGCTGGTCTCAAACTCCTGGCCTCGAGTGATCCACCTGCCTCAGCCTCCTAAAGTGCTGGGATTACAGGCATGAGCCACTGTGCCTGACTGGATTTACCATGTTTTTTTTTTTTTTGAATCTTCCTCCTCCTTTCTTTCTCCATTCCTTCTGTTCTTCCTTCTTTCTTCCATTATTCTATTCTAGTCTTTCCTTCCTTCCTTCCTTCCTTCCTTCCTTCCTTCCTTCCTTCCTTCCTTCCTTCTTCCTTCTATTCTTTCTTCCATATCTTTTCTGTTCTTAAATTGTTTATTTCATTACAATTTTCTTTCTTTTTTCCTTCCCTTCTCCCAAGCATTCCTTATTTTTTTCTTTAAAGAACCAGCTCATGTTTTTTTAACCAATGTTACTGTATCTCTTTTCCTATCCAGCAATTTCCAATTTTATTTTGAAATTTAATTATTTTATTTTGAAGCTGAATAGAGACTTCACCACTGGTGGCAGTGATATCCTTGGCATGGTTTTGGGGTGAAATTATTAAAACTTTCACTGGTCATGAACTGGTATGGGATTCCAGTAAAGGACAGTGCACTGGGGGTGTGGCCTCTTTCAGGCATCGGGGAGAAAGGGGTAGGTGTGAATTCTGTCTGTGGTAGCAGATGGCTGTTGCTTTGGAGAAAGACAAGGTGGGGATGGGGTGATGAATCACCGCCTTCAGGGGAAGCATGAAATTCAAGGGACTCCTGAGCACATATAATGAACCCTTCATCTCCTGCATTTGGAAGAGAGAAAAAGCTGTGATATAAGCTGAGGAGTTAAAAATAAGTGCAGCTGAGGTCTGAGAAGTTCAGATACTGTGCTAGGACCAGTGTCAGAGGCTAGTGGCATGCCCTGATTGGAAAGGAGAGAGCCCACAAGACTTAGAAGGAGGCGCTGGCCCATGCACTTGTAATTTCAAGTCCTCCTGAGCCTTCTGGGCCTGCAGATGTGGCCCAATGCTCCCTGACAAGAGAGGGAGCTTCAAGACAAGGAAGAAAACTTTGCTTTGCAAGACCCGACTCCCTTCCTTTCTCATCCCTCAGGATTTATTCCAGTCTCCTCTGTTGGACATCAAGGAGTATATCCCAAAGGAACTGCAAGATGTAGCAAGGAAAGTATTATGGGGTTAGATTCAGGGGTGCTAGTTCAAAGGAAACTAACTATAAAGTGAGTAATGGAGGGCTTACTGATATGGGGACATTAATGGGACACAGGATGGCCCTGGCAATAACCCAAGTGGATGATATTAAGCTCTTGGTAACTTAAAAAAAGTGATGGCTCATACAAAAAGAATCAGTAACAGGTGTACACAAAAGCTCAGGGAAGTGTACACACTAGTGTGTATTCACAGGCACACCTGCTTTTATTGCACTTTGCTTTATTGCACTTTGCAGATATTGCATTTTTTTTTTTTTTTTTTTTTCAAATGAAAGTTTTGCGGCAACCCGAGTTGAGCAAGTCTATTGGTGGAATGTTACCAACAGCATGTGCCCACTTCACGTCTCTGTTTCACGTTTTGGTAATTTTCACAACATTTTAACTTTTTCATTATTAGTGTCTCTGTTATGATGATCCATCCGTGCTCTTTGATGTGGCTGCTGTAATTGTTTGGGGGCACCACAAACCATGTGCATAGAGGATGGTGAACTTTGTTCATGAATGTTGTGTGTTCTGACTGCTTCACTCACTGGCCATTCCCCTGTCTCTCCCCCTCTTTTCAGGGCTTCCTATTTCCTGGGATGCAGCAAAATTTAAATTAGGCCAATTAATAACTCTACAATAGCCTGTAAGTGTTCAAGTGAAAGGAAGAGTCACAAGTCTCTCACTTTCAATCAAAAGCTAGAAATGATTGTGCTTCAAGATAGGCTGAAAGCTCTGCCTCTTGTGCCAAATAATTAGACAAGTTGTGAATGCAAAGAAAAAGTTCTTGGAAAAAATTAAAAGTGCTACTCCAGTGAACACATGGATGATAAGAAAGAGAAACAACCTTATTGTGGATATGGAGAAAGATTAAATGGTCCCGAGACAATATCAAACAAGCCACAACATTCCTTTATGCCAAAGCCTAATTCAGGCTTTGAATTAGAGCAAGGCCCTAACTCTCCTCAATTTCTTGGAGGCTAAGATTGGTGAGGAAGCTGCAGAAGAAAAGTTTAAAGTAAGCAGAGGTTGATTCATGAGGTTTAACATAACATAACATAACAACATAACATAATATAACATATGTAACATAACATAACGGTACAAGGTGAAGTAGCAAGTGCTGATGGAGAAGCTGCAGCAAGTTATCCAGATAATCTTACTAAGATCATTGATGAAGGAGGCTACTCTAAATAATAGATTTTTCAATGTAGATGAGACAGCCTTCTATTGGAAGAAGATGTCATCTAGAACGTTCCTAGTTAGAAAGGAGAAGTCAGTGCCTGGCTTCAAAGCTTCAAAGGACAGGCTGACTCTCTTGTGAGGGGCTAATGCAGCTGGTGACATCAAGTTAAAGCCAATGCTCATTTAACATTCCCAAAACCCGAAGGCCCTTATGGGTTATGATAGACCTACACTACCTGTGCTCTGTAACTGGAACAACAAAACTGGATGACAGCGCATATGTTTACAGCGTGATTTACTGAATATTTTAATCCCATTGTTGAGACCTGGTATTCAGAAAAAAGATTCCTTTCAAAATATCACCTCCCATTGACAATCCATCTGGTCACCCAATGTCTCTGCTGGAGATGTATGAGATTAATATTTTTATGCCTGCTAACACAACATTCATTCTGCAGCCCATGGGTCAAGGAATAATTCCGACTTTCAAGTCTTATTATTTAAGAAATACATTTTGTGAGGTCATCTGCCATAGATAGTGATTCCTCTGATGGATCTGGGAAAAGTAAATTGAAAACCTTCTGGAAAGGATTCACCATTCTGGATGCCACTAAGAACATTTGTGATTCATGAGTGGAGGCCAAAATACTAACATTCACAGGAGTTTGGAAGAAGTGGATTCCAACTCTCATGGATGACTTTGAGGAGTTCAAAACTCCAATGGAAGAAGTTACTGCAAATGTGGTAGAAATAGCAAGAGAACTAGAACTAGAAGTGGAGCCTGAAGATGGGACTGAGTTGCCACAATCTCATGATCAAACTGGAAAGAGTGAGTTGATTTTTATGGGTGAGCAAAGACAGGAGTTTCTTGAGATTGGCCCTACTCCTGGTGAAGAGCCTGTGAACATTGCTGAAATGACAACAAAGGGTTTAGAATATTACATAATTTTAGTTGATAAAGAAGGGGGGGTGTGAGAGGATTAACTCTAATTTTGCAAGTTCTGTGGTGGGCAAAATGCTATCAAATTGAATCGAATGCTGCAGAAAAACCTTTGTGAAAAGAAGAGTCGATCGATACAGCAAACCTCATTGTTGTCTCATTTTACGAAATTGCCGCAGCCATCCCAGCCTTCAGCAACCACCACCCTGATTAGTCAGCAGCCGTCAACGTCGAGGCAAGACCCTCCACCAACAACAAGATCACAGTTTGCTGAAGGCGTCAGCATTTTTTAGCAATAAAGTTTTTTTTGTTGTTTTAGTTTGTTTGTTTGTTTGAGACAGAGTTTCGTTCTTGTTGCCCAGGCTGGAGTGCAATGGTGCAATCTTGGCTCACCGCAACCTCTGCCTCTCTGGTTCAAGCAATTCTCCTGCCTTAGCCTCCCGAGTAGCTGGGATTACAGGCATGTAACACCATGCCCGGCTATTTTTTGTGTTTTTTAGTAGAGACAGAGTTTCTCTGTGTTGGTCAGGCTGGTCTTGAACTCCCGACATCAGGTGATCCACCCGCCTTGGCCTCCCAAAATGTTGGGATTACAGGTGTGAGCCACTGCACCTGGCCTCAAGTATTTTTAATTAAGTTATACATGTTGGTTTTTTAACACATAACACTCTTGCACACATAAAAGATGTAAGAGGGGCCGGGTATGGTGGCTCACGCCTGTAATCCCAACACTTTGGGAGGCCAAGGCAGGCAGATCACAAGGTCAAGAGATCAAGACCATCCTGGCTAACATGGTGAAACCCTGTCTCTGCTAAAAATACAAAAATTTAGCTGGGCGTGGTGGTGGGCACCTGTAGTCCCAGCTACTCAGGAGGCTGAGGCAGGAGAATGGCGTGAACCCAGGAAACGGAGCTTGCAGTGAGCCAAGATGGCGCCACTGCACTCCAGCCAAAAAAAAAAAAAAAAAAAAAAAGATATGAGTATGGAGTAAACGTAGCTTTTATATGCTTTGGGAAATCAAAAACATCCATGTGACTTGCTTTGTGACATTTGCCCTGTTGCAGTGGTCTGGAACTGAACCTGCAATATTCCAAGGTATGCCTGTGTTTCATAAGGGTAGAAAGTCAACTGACCAACTCTGTCATGCACAAGGACATGGAGGACAAACATTTCATTCACCAGAATACTGACAACTATGCTAGGGAAGGGACTCTTTCCAAGAAGGTCAAGGGTGATCATCAGCCACGGTTAGTCAGGGTTTCCTAGAGAAGCAGAACCAACAGAACATATATATAAAGAGAGGAAGGAAATTATTATAAGGAATTGCCTCACAAAAATATGGAGGCTGACAAGTTCTAAGACTGCAGTCAGCAAGCTGGAGACCCAAGAGAGCTGATGGTGTAGCTCCAGTTTGAAAGCTGGAGTCTCCAGTGCCTGGAAGAACTCATTTTTTACTTTGGGTCTGAAGGCTGGAGAACAATCCATGTCCCAGCTCAAGCAGTCAGGTGGGAGGAGCGCCCCCTCACTTGTGGAAGGGTCGGCCTTTCGTTCTATTCACGTCTTCAAGGGATCGGATATGGCCCACCACATTCAGGAAGGCATCTGCTTTCCCCAGTTCCCCATTCAACTGTTAACCTCATCCCAACACCCTCAGACACACCCAGGACAATGTTTGACCCAATGTCTGGGCACCCCATGGCCTAGCCAAATTACAAAAAGTTAACCATCGCAAGTGACTGTCCTTGTAGGCAGGGATGACAGTGGGAGATGCCATGGCAGAACTGGGAATGGGGAGAGGCTGGGGTGGGTGGCATTTCCCCATCAGCAGAGTGGGTACCATCATGGGATGGGGCATCATCAAGGGTCACCAGCCCAGAGGGCCCTCCCCAAACTATGGAGATGGTCAGTAAAACATGGTGTTCCTGAGGCACAACAGGTGGGCGGCCAGCATGGGTATGCTTTAATCTGTCAAAAGAAATCAATGACAAAATAGATCAGGAGTAACGGGGTAGGCATCCTAATACAACGTTATATTACTGCCCAGTTTCCCAGACCCAGAACCCACCCACAGACACAGAGGCAGGGTCTGCAGAAGAAAGGGTGGGAAGCACTCTGGTACCACAGGGATGTCATGTGCCACACAGGGGCGCGCTGGGCAACGGCAGATGGCATGTACCATGGTGGGCTCATGAGATTATCATACGTATTTTTAGCATAACTTTTCTCTGTTTAGATATGTTTAGATGCACTTACACTTGCCATTTTGTGTTACAATAGCCTACAGTGTGCAGTGCAGATACAGGCTGTGCAGGTTTGTGACCCGGGAGCAACGGGCCATACCATTCAGCCTACATGTGTAGTAGGCTACAGCATCCAGGTGTGTTACTACACTCTATGGTGTTCACACAATGGCGGCATCACCTAACGACGCATCTCTCAGGATGCGTCACCATCATAAAGCAGTACATGGCAGACATGGTGAGAATTCTTCAGGAATTTCCTCAAAGGAACCTAGAGTCATTCACTCTGGTAACCAGAGGCTGGGAAAAGACGAGTGCACCAACATTTGGAGAATGTTAGACGCAGGGTCTGATCCGACCTGGATGCCAGGTTCTCAAAGTGCTATCACGGCCCAATGTGAGAGGGGAACCTTTGGGGACTGGAGAGTCAACAGAGTCAGGCCTGGTTTCAGCTCACATTGGATCCACTGGACCCACAGCCCTACTTAGAGATCAACTCTCTGGTCCTTGAATATGTAATTGGATACACGAATGTGGTAGTCAGAAAACCCCACACACTGGTGATTTCGTCTGTGCATAAGAGCCAAGTAGAAGCTTATGAAATTGCTCTCACTCCTGCCAAGAGAGTGAGTCAAAAACAACAGCATGACCCTGGGGACACCGGGGCGGGGATGGCAGAGGCCAACAACAGCTTTCAAGACTTCAAGAATGCAGGGAATGGCCCCCATCATATTCTCATTTAAGTCATCAGTTTGGCCCCTGCAAAAACCAGAGGGATGCTGGTGGATGGCAGATGACTGCAAACTCAGCCCCGGTTGCAGCTGTGCCTGATGGGCATCTGTGCTAGGGCAGGTCAGCACAGCCTCAGGTGCCGCTCTGTAACCGGTGTACACATGCATCCTTTTTCATGATCAGAATTTCAGGCTGCACTTGCTCACGTTCCTCCGCTCCATGTGGTGTTGGCCGAGGTCTCGCCTGAGGTTTAAGTTGATGACAGCTCGAAGCTCCCAGATGGCTTCGCCCATGCATGGTGCTCTGTTGAGGTCGATGCTCCACGTTCTAGCTCAGGAGGCTTCCTGACGAGAGAATCCTGCCAGTGAGCTTTCCAAGTTGCAAAAGCAGAAGTTGCAGACCTCTTAAGGCCCAGACCCAGAAGCCACACAGTGGCACTTCCACCACATCTGTCCGTCAGAGCAGCACAGAGCCAGCCCCAACCCACGAGGAGGGAAAGCAGAGTCCACCGTGGACAGGGCAGTGGTGCTGGCACATTGCAGAGAAACAGGAGACAAGCGCACAGAGCTAGCCCTAACCCACGGGGAGGGAAAACAGAGTCCACCATGGACGGGGCAGTGTCGCAGCCACTCAGTCCACCACAGCAGCGTTTTCAATGTCCTTATAACACAAGCAGAGTCTGTAATGGCAACTTTATTTTTATGTATTTATTTATTTTTTTGAGACGGAGTTTTGCTCTTGTTGCCCAGTCTGGAGTGCAATGGTGCAATCTCAGCTGACTGCAACCTCCCATCTCCCAGATTCAAGCAATTCTCCTGTCTCAGCCTCCTAAGTAGCTGGAATTACAGGTGCCCCCCCCCACCACACGCAGCTAATTTTTGTATTTTTAGTAGAGAGGGGGTTTCATCATATTGGTTAGGCTGGTCTCGATCTCCTGACCTCAGGTGATCTGCCCACCTAGGCCTCCCAAGGTGCTGGGATTAGAGGCGTGAGCCACCGCGCCCAGTGTAATGGCAACTTTAATTGAAGTTTTGATTCATTTATGTTTTATTTTAATTTCAGGATTGTAAAGAAGTCTATATTTTAATTTCAAAGGTCAAAATTTTTGAGTGTGAACAGCTTAATTGATTTCTCCTCCCTTCTTTCCTACCTTTTCTTCTTTTCTCTTCTTGTGTCTGTATGTCGTGACTATAGAATACAACCCATACACATTCTGCTTTTGCCAACTCAAGATGTAATTTATAGCATAATACGTGGTGCATTTTAGCCAATTTTCAATGGACATTAAAAAACAGTTGTAGCCCAGATGCAGTGGCCCCACCTGTAATCTCACCACTTTAGGAGGCCGAGGCGGGTGGATTGCTTGAGCCCAGGAATTTGAGACCAGCCTGAGAAACACAGTGAGACCTTGTCTCTACAAAAAAAGAAAAAAAATTATCTGATATATGGCATATGCCTGTAGTCCCAGCTACTCCAGCAACTGAGGTCGGAGGATTACATGAGCCCAGGAGATCAAAGCTACAGGGAACTGTGATCACACCACTGCACTCCAGCCTGAGTGACAGAGACATTGTGTGGGAAAAAGAAGTTATATTTTCTCTAAGGTATTCATTTTTATATTAAATCATCCTAATTTCTTTGTTCATTCCCTCTATACCTTTGTTTAAAATTTGCTTAAATGATCTGTCAAGACAGGCAGAAGTACTAAATATTGAGTCTCCTACCACATTCAGTTTCTGTACGTCTCTTAAATTGCCAACATTAATTTATCTATTTAAAGACAGCATAACTTAATACTTAAACGTTTATAGCAATTACATATCTCTGATGTGAATGGTGCCCTTTATAATCTATAATTATCCTCTCTGTCCTTGAGTGATTCTCGCTGTGCTGCCTCCGAGCCTGGGGTTAACCCTGTGGTCTCCTCTTCCCTCCATGCACGCACCCAGCACACTTTTTGAATCCCTTTCTGTCACTTTATTGTATGTGCTTGTAAAGAGCGTATAGCTGGGTTTGGGTGTACAGCTCAATCCAGGAGCGCGATCTAACTGACAGCTGAGAGTGAGCTTACACCGGACGGGTGCCCTGCCTGCTGGCCCCCTGCAAGGACCCATAAAGCCTGTCTGCAGGCGCAGCCCGGAGCCACCCGCACACCAGGGAGCCCCAGGGCTGCTCCGCCCACAAGCCAAGCTGAAAGGAAAGGGCCGGAAACATAGCTCCTTATTGCCACACTGCCGTGGGACCCCCATCCCTGATGACACAAGAGAGGGACCATAAATTCGGAATTATGCAGCTCAGGAGCCCACGTGCAAGGGTCAGGTCTCCCTCCTGGAGCTGCGTATCTGGTTCTGCTGGATGTCTGCCGACTGTCCCGGAATGAAGGGGCCTGGAGATCTGCTGCTCCTGATTTGACGGGTTTCCTCAAGGACGTGGATGCAGCAAACGGACTGTGTGGCTGCTCGGTGCATGAACCCTGATTTGTCCAACGCGCATCCACTTAGGATTCACCTGATCCTCTCAGCCATCTTCTACCAGGCAAGGCATTCTGCCCTGGACACAGGGCCCGCTTGGCTGCCTGGAGCTTGCTGACAATCTCATCGATCCAGAGCACAACCCGGATCAAGCAGTAATTGGGAGTAAAGGCAGCTGTGGAGCCAAAATAATGCGGGCCCGGCCTAGGGGTCACGCACTCTCCCGGGCCTGAGGGGTACGGAGAACCGCACCAAGTCCGGAGTCCTTACCGGGACTTACAGGCCCCGCGGGGCTCCACCCTCACTGCTCTGACTTCCCCTCGCCTCCGTGTGGCCCCGCAGGTCTTATTCAGGTTTCCGGCTCGCCAGGCTTGCTTCGCTTTCGGCCTTCGCATTCGTGCTTCTCTGACGATGTCCCTGCCCCTGGCTGGCCGCGGCTTCCTTCTCATCACTCAGCGCGCACCCCGAAGTCCGGGTCCTCAGCAGTGCTGCCCAGGACGCGCCGTCAAACGTGGCGTGCCCTTGCCTTCTGCCGAGTCACCTGACTTAATCCTCCGTGTGGTGCCTCCCTGACCCTGTCTCCTTTGTTTATCTGCTTTCTTAGGCGTGGTCTGACCCTGACCTCCCCTACTAGAGTGGAAGATGGAAGGACGCGCAGCTGTTGCCATCAGACGGGCGAACACACGGGGCGTCGCTTGTCAAGCGCGCGTTTCTCCCCACACTGTGCTCCCGGGGTGGGTCGGCAGGGCCCTGTCCCACCGCTCACACGGGCTCTGCCACTTTGGGTGGCACCACCTGAGACACAGGTCTCCGCATTCCCCTCGAGAGAAGAGAGAGAACGGAGAACCCTTGCTGGTCTTCACTTCCTCAGCTGGGAGTGAGCGCACTTGCCTTTCACTCCTGTTTCCTGGGCTGGAGCGCCCTGGGAAGGGCCTGCGAAGGGAAGGACCTGCGAAGGGAAGGGAGGGGAGGGGAGGGGAGGGGAGGGGAGGGGAGGGGAGGGGAGGGGAGGGAAGGGAAGGGAAGGGAAGGGAAGGGAAGGGAAGGGAAGGGAAGGGAAGGGAAGGGAAGGGCATGCTTGGTGGGCACTGCCGTCTCTGTCTTCCAAGTCACCTCTCTGGTGCCAGTACCCACCATGGTGCTTGGCACAATTAGATGCTCCATAAAAAGATGTGGATTGAGGGGAGGAAAAAAGGACACCAGCTCTGCCTTCGAGGGGCCCGTCGTGGACTGAGCGACGTGGGCACGCGTGAGTGTGACGTACAGGGTAGCCTGCGGGTGTCTGAGGAGCGTGGCAGAGGAGGGAGCGCCGCGCGGAGGACCCTGAGAGGAGAAACAGCTCACCCGGAGACGCGGGTGAAGTACACAAACACAGGGTGGCACGGGCTCTGCACGCTTGGAATTTTGCACACCAAACTACGGTGCATACCTGTCATTTCAGAGATGACATTCCGAAGAAAGAGCATGATATGGTATGGCTTCAGTGTGAAGGATCTTTCTAGCAGCTGTATGCTGATGGAGTGGTTCAAGCAGGTGGGGGACACGGTGGAAAGAAAGCAGATCAGTGGGTTGGTGACGGCCGTGGTTCCAACAAGCAGAGGAGAGCACAGTGAATGCATGGAGGAGGCAAAGCACAGCTCCCAGCGGTGGCTGGCGTGGCTGTCGGGCTCTGGTTTGCATCGTGAAGGAGCAGTCCCCACAACACGGGGCGGGTCAGTCTTGCACCGATGACGGTTCAACACTGTACACTCAGAGGATCCCTCAAAGCCATGGCCAAGCTTCCTGCTACGGTGGATGCCAGGATAAGGGGCTGGCTGGTCCTCTGGTTTCCACACTCAGCAGAAACATGTCCATCCAGTATGCTCAGGTTTTTTAACAAGGAATAAAGGACTAAACTCTGCCTCTGCTACGTCCAGTGATTCATTCTCTAGAGCTCCAGGTAACTGAGTTTTTACCATATAAATTTTGGGTCGTTTGAAAATAAGCCACTGTTGCTTTACAGCTATAACTCCAAGCTCATCACTTGAAATTAACATTCTCTCCCACATTCTCTATGTGTGGGAATCACCGGAACCCACCTGGCAGACAAGGCGCCAAGCCCAGATGCCCGTTTCTAGGACGGGGAGTAACCACGAGTCTGACCTGGGCATCAGGGTGCACAGTGCCCTCAGGCAGCAAAGCCGGCTGCACTGCTAGGGGACTACTCTGGGAGGGTCTGAGGGCTGTCACCATAACTCTCTTCAAGATCCCAGTTCCTTCTCTGGCTCATTCCCTGCTACGAAAAGTGTGGAGCAAAGCCACATCGCAACAGTCAGTTGGTGAAGGTGGTTATCCAACGTGTTCAGGGAATGGTTTGATCAACTATTCTTATTTAAAGGAGTTCTAGTACAAAGTGATTACCAATGGCAAAGAGAATAAAACACCCTCAAGATCTCCACACGTAGTCACTGCACTGAAAATGCTCCCTATCCACAAATCCCTGCATGACTTTCCAACTGGCACCATCTTTCCCTATTCCTAAATCCCAGAGTGGAGGCTGCCGGGGCCACTCAGAGTGTTATCAAATATTGCCTTACTTAAAGGTTTTCCTGTGTCCCCTTTCCTTGCATAATTTAATTTTAAGCCATCAGAAGTTAAAGACTATTTTATACTTTGTTTTAGCAGGTATTTAAGTTCAGCTATTTCACCTGGGTCCCACTGTATGGAGACCACCAGGCTGAACTCTAAGAGAAAGTGAAGAGAGTTAGGTGAAGTCCATGATGCCAGCTAGCACAATGGGAGAGCAATGAGACAGTGCTTTTCCATCTCTACTGTCAGGCAGGGTGTATGCAGTAATACTGAAATAAATAACAAAAGTCAAAGAAAATGATCCAGGATATAGAGGAGGAAGAGATGAATTTAGGGAAGAGGGCATCAGAGAAAGCTCCTATGAGAGGCCATGCCGAGCTGAGCCTGGAATAATGTTGGGCAGCCAGGACCTGCACGGTCTTTCCGTTTTGAAAAAACTGGAGTCCATGCTCTTCAGGGACCACTTAAGGTTCTCCATGACCTGGCCTCCCCAGGCCTGGACACAGTGCTCTGTCTGTAATAAATCGGCTCCCTAACAGTTGTCTAATGTCACAGACAGGTTGCCCTGCAATGACTCACACAGTTTAGTACTTGTTTAGCCTGCATATAAGACAACAGCATTAAAAATATCAATGACTAATGGGTTAGAGAAGCATAGATAGGTCAGATTAGAGTCTCTAGCTGATGAAAGGATATTTGGAAAGATCAGGTTTCAGTCCTTACACAGACCATCTGCTGGAAATTAATGAGGTTGGCACCGGAAGTGCCACAGAAATCCTCCCTATCCAGCCATCTATCTTTCCATCCATCCATCCCATCCATCCACATATCCATCCATTATCTATCAGTGTATCTGTATATCCATCCATCCATCCATCAACTCATCCATCCATCTATTATCTATCAGTGTATCTGTATATCTATCCATCCACCCATCCAACCATCCATCCCTCCATCCAACCATCCATCCCTCCATCCAACCATCCATCCACCCATCCACTCACCCATTCATCTATTATCTATCAGTGTATCTGTGTATCTATCCATCCATCCATCTGTCCATCCATCTCTCTCTGTATTTATCAATCTATTTGTTTATCTATGTATCCATCCAACTCTCTGTGTATCTATCTATCATCTATATCTGTGTATCTGTGTATCTATCTGTGTATCTGTATATCTATCCATCCATCCATCTCTCTATCTATCTATCTATTGATCTATCATCTATCTATCTTTTGAGGCCCCTCTCTCTTACTAACTGATTAAGACATTGCACAGGCATATGCACAGACATACACACATATGCATAAATCAAATAATAAAATACTAGACATTACATTGCAGTAATGCTAAGACACATTATTTCACATTGTGGTATCTCTGAAATCAGAATACATCTCACAAGTAAAGACACAAAATAGTTTGACAGTATTTTTCCTCTCCTAGTGTTACCTTAAAAAATGAAGCATCTTACAATTGAAACCTTCTGAGACTCAATGGGATGGTGATAAAGAACTTTGAAATAATCTAGACCAGTCTCTTCATTGAAAGACCTTAAGTGACTTTACCAAAGTGAAAGCTCGGGGTCTTGAGTGGAGATCAGGGTCTTGATTTTTCCTCCATCTCACCGTCTGCTCCTCCCTTCACGTATTTTCTCATGGACACAAACATGCGTATACACACACACACACGTACACCAGACACACACACACAGATACACATACACCAGACACACACACGTACCCCAGACACACACACAGACATACATACACCAGACACACACACACCAGACATGCAACACAGGCATATGGCGCACACACACACACCAGACACATACACATGCACACATACGTACAGAAGACACACCGGACGCACACACATGCACACACACACGTACACCAGACATGCACACAGACACACACACTGGATACACACACACCAGACACACGCACATGCACACACATACACACATATGCAGCAGACACAAAGACACAACAGACACACACACATGCACACACATTTACACCAGACACACACACGTACACCAGACACACACATAGCAGACACACGCATGCACACGCGTATACACACACGTACAGCAGACACACACACAGACACACCAGACACACACACATGCACACACATACACCAGACACACACATATGCCAGACACCCACACATATATACCAGACACACACACGTACACCAGACACACACACATGCACACACATGTACACACACCCACGTACAGCAGACACAGACACACATAAATGCACACACACGTACACACAGACACACATATGTACACCAGATACAGATACACACGTACGCACACACACTGGACACACACACATGCTCACCAGACACACACCCAGATACTCACAGGTGCACACACGTACACACACAGATACACACACCACACACACACGTACACACATGCACATGCACACGACACACACAAACACGTACACAAACATGCACACTAGACACATACAAACATACCCACCCAGACACACATGTACACACACACGCACACCATACACACACATACACACAAAGACACACATCCATGCACACACACCAGACAGCACCTAGATGCTTGTTATATATTCTATATCATATTGTTATGTCATATTTTGCTTATTTAATCTTGGACTCTTACCCTCAGTATTGAATTTTTACAAAATAGCCTCCAAGAATATTGAATCTTAACCTGAATAAACTGTATCATATTCTCTTTCATAGCCAGAAATGTAAAGAAAGGCAGAGTTGGACGAAATACTCTCCACTTGTCCCTCCACCGCCCGGTCTTGGGCCTCCCATGTGAAGTGTGGCCCAGGCTCCTCGGGGGTTGTTGGGAACCACCCCAGGATCCCAGAGCTCCAGAGCAAACTCTGACCTCGCCAAGGGAAGAATGAGCTCCACTGTCTTTTCTAACATTGTACAGAATGGAGATTTTTTTTTTTTCTTGCTTCTTGGGCCATTCTCACTCAGTTACGGGGACAACTTCCTATTGTTTGGAACTGCCCCGAATAATCTCCCTCTGGCCAGTTGTGCGCCACTGTGGAAACATTTCCGGAATGACATTAGTTTGCATTATAGCATTTACTGCACGGGCAACTCCTTGTGAATCCCGGCTAGCCCTTGTGGCTAAGATCCATCTCTCTGCTGTGCCTCAGCACTCAGCCCGGGGCCTTGAAGATGTGGGTGTTCAGTAAGGACCCATCCAAAAAACCACCTGCTCGAACCTGTTTTCCCTTCTGGACCCAGGCTGTCTATTTTCATGATGGGTGATTAATAAATGGTGAATGAATGAGGGGTGATGGAAAGGAGGAGAGAGAGGCAGGGAGAGAGGGAGAGAGAGAGAGGAACAGAGATGCACCAACCATCTCTGGAATGTCTGTAGACTAAGGCCATCCCAAGGACCTTCCTGAGGGCCTTAGAAAAACACACGTTTAGAAAACACAAGTTCTTTAATAAAGGACACGAATAAACCCAGGGGAGCTGTACACTTATTGGAATGATACAGGTTCACTTTCCAGTTCCATGTGTAGAATTCTGGGATGGATGCCAATTAAACCTGCTTGCTGGAGCTGGGGGAAGCCCTACATTCTAGCAGCTTTTCCTCCAGGAAAGTGCGAGGCACTGCGCCTGAGCGTCCAGCTGAGGCGGGCACTGCAGATTTGGCTGAGCCATCAGCCGGGCTCCCAGAGATTCGTGAAGGCCACCACTCGCTTCATCCAAAGCACGCCAGGTTAGCTAAGGGAGGCTTAACCTTACACTCTGTCTTCCAACTTACAGAATTGAGTGGGGCTGAAGGTGGCAAGCCCGGAGGAAAGAAGGTGCTTCCTAAATGCACCCTTGGAAGGTGCCCCTGGACCCAGTGTGCACTCTCCCCGGCAGAATCCTGCCTCTTCCAGGTGACACGTTCTGCAGTATCATCATTTACAAGTCGTCCTGTCCTAAAGCCCAACAAAGCCACTGATCGACCCAAGATAATTAGCCGCTTCCTCAAGGAGCTGTTTCACGGCAGGGCTAAGGCTGGAATCCAGGCCCCTGCACCCCTCTCATCCCCCTCCGCAGGGATTCTCCCAAGGCACGTTAAAAAGAAAAAAGCTGACGTCTTTCAGGATCTACCAAAAAGATACTGTGCAGTACACATTTCCCACGTTCGCACAAAATTTGGATTTTTGAAATAGAAATGTTTTTCTGCAACTATCCTCAGTTTTCTCATCTCATAAACAAGACAAAACCTAAGGCCATCTGACACAGCCCAGGTGGATTTCCTCTTTACTCACCTATGCTTCTGGTTTAATATGTTTCAAGGAAGGTTTTTCAGGCTACAGCATTTGCACCTGGGGGAATTATGGCTTTAACTTTCTTTGTAAAAAGAAGATCAAGAATTGTTGCCAAAATAAATTCTTTGCTATTCTTTTTTTTCCTCGTTGTCTCCAAAAAGAAATTAGCAGTCACAGTCTCTCCCTCTACATTATCCTTAAAAAAATACCATTGTGTTTGCTCCAGAATTAAGGGGAGCGCAGGCCCGGCTGCTCCTTTCTTGTGGTTGTCTGCAATGGAGCCCCCGGCTTTGTGCTAAGACAGGAGTCTCTCAAGCGTTTATTAAGTGATGTTCGAAGGCACCAGAATCTTCTCTTTCATTCCCCTCACAACCGGCACGCAGGATTCACTCAGGAGGGATCAACTGGCCACAAAGCACACACACCAGGGCAAGACATGGCTTTCTAACCTTCCCTGGAGCTCTGTGGCCAGTAATACCCTTCCCCGCCAACACACCCAAAAGGTTGTACAAAACCAGTGGCATGCTGTCCTGCAGAAATCACAGGGTGGAGGGGGAGGATGCTTGCTTTTGGTCTCTGGTCCTCTAGTAGCTAGCACGTTGATGTGCCTCAGTTTACCCATCTGTAAAATGGCAATGATAGTGATGACTGTGCTGGTAGAAAGCACCAGAAACTAAATCATCCCTAAAGTCTCACTGAGCCCCAAAATATCCTGATTGTTGGCTGGGTGCAGCGGTGACTCACCCCTGTAATCCCAGCACTTTGGGAGGCCTAGGTGGGTGAATCACTTCAGGTCAGTGGTTTGAGACCAGCCTGGCAAGCATGGCCTCTACTAAAAATACAAAAAGTAGCTGGGCATGGTGGTGGGTGCCTGTAATCCCAGCTACTCAGGAGGCTGAGGAAAGATAATCACTTGAACCTGGGAGGCAGAAGTTGCAGTGAGCTGAGATCACATCACTGCACTCCAGCCTGGGTGACAGAGCAAGACTCTGTTTCAAAAAAAAAAAAAAAGAAAGAAAGAAAAGAAAGTCTTAAAATTGTCCCTTAGAATTATCAGTGAAAAGAAGAGTGAGCCAGATGTGGTGACTCACACCTGTAATCCCAGCACTTTGGGAGGCCGAGGCAGGCAGATTACCTGAGGTCAGGAGTTCAAGACCAGCCTGGTCTACATGGTGAAACCCATCTCTACTAAAAATACAAAAATTAGCTGGGCATGGTGGCGCACACCTGTAATCCTAGCTACTCAGGAGGCTGAGGCAGGAGAATTGCTTGAACCCAGGAGGTGGAGTCTACAGTGAGCCGAGATGGTGCTACTGCACTTCAGCCTGGGTAACAGAGTGAGACTCTGTCTCAAAACTCCCACAAGTTGAAGTTGCTTTGAATCAGGAACCCAAAGACAGTGGCCTTCATCCTTTTGCTAATTGACATGCCGAAGGCCATACGGCATTTTTCCTCCTTGGGCCTTAGTTTCCTTATCTGCAAAACAGAATCCTGGGACCAGAAGACCTCTCTGTAAAGTCCAACCTGAAAACCATGACTCATCCCAAGAAAATAGTCACAATGTGTATTTTTAACACAGGGAAAGCCTGCCAGGGAAAACGAGGATGAAATTTTAGTGGACATGAATTTGAAAGGTAGGTGGAGTTGCCAAAGACCATTTCTAGAGCAAAGATTTTAGAGTGAGTCTAACATGCTGTCTTTTCTTCTTTCAGGGACGACCTCTGTCATGGCAGAGGAAGAGGCAGCCTGTATGTTGTAGTTTTATGGTACCAAGAAAACCCTTCTTGATCTGCTGCAGGGCAGGCTCTAAATTCCATCTGAGAATGCAAACCCCCTTCACCTGTGGCTCTAATCCCCACAGAAACGCAAACCCTTCTGGAAGGCTGTAGTGGACATAGGCCTAACAGTTTATTTTCAGCTACTTTTACTTCCATCCCAACACAAATCAGATTTTTCCTCTGAGAAGGTTTGACAGGGGAGAGGCCAGGCCCATCAGGACACAGAGGGATCTTTGAGAAGTAAGGAGTGGAGAGACAGGGGCAGAACTCCAATTTCCTGCTCTCTCTCAGCTCCAAGCAGGTGACCCTCCCACTTTCATCTGGGACCCCTCCCCTGCTCCCATCCAGCGGTGATGTCACCAGCACGGATGCCCCAGGGACACCACAGGTTCAGATGCCCACCAATCATCTTTCTGCCCCTGGGGCCCCCAAGCCTGTGTTCTCTCTTTTGGTTAAAAGCACAACATTTCTCAAGTGTTCGGAACGAGAAGCCAAGCTCTGAAGACCCCCCAGTGTCTCTCCCTCTGTCCCTACCACGGTGGTCTTCCACAAGGCTCCCTGCCCAGCTCTCCCTCTATCGCCACCGTCTGTGGGGCTGCGGGACAGCCCTGTGGAAACAGGGGGTGGGGGTCAGATCTGCACTATGGGAGCAAGGCTACTCACGGCAGTGCCATCTGCCTTCACCCACTCGCTGGTTCCCCAGTATGTACCACCCACAGCATCACGGCACCTAAGTCCGTGTTTTGCTTCAGTCAAATGCGAGTGCTGTGAGGGAAGCGTTTTCTGCTCTGTGTGATGACGGGTCCCACGTGCCTGGAGTCTCGCTGACACACAAGACTTCCTCAGCAGACATGTGTTGCTGCATAAATTTTACCCTTAAAAGAGCCAATATAAACAAAGAAATGGCAGGAGTCCCCACAAGAGGCTTCCTAGAGTTCACACACTAGAGCAAAGCACCAGTATCTTGGCTCAATACTCAGCGCCTCTCAAGACCTCTAGCTTCCCCTTCCAGCCACATTGTCCCAAACAGGCTGCCCCACCAGGGCTGGGACCTTTGTTTGGGCTGTCACTCCACGGGAGTCCTGGCCCCTCATCTCATTCTCTATCACAACAGTCCTACTGAGTCTTCAGGATGTCCCCTCGGACCTGCACACTCTCCTCCTCAAGGTCAGGAATGCCAGGTCCACAACCCCAGCACTCAGACAAGGCCAGGGAAGGGCGGCACGGATGCCTGGGAAGTGAGCTTGATTCTTGATTCTGCCCGCTTAGGCCTGCTTGCAACCCAGCGGTGAGAGGGTCTGGCAGTGTCGCTGGACGACAAAGGGCCTCTGCTGCAATCGCTCACACGGACGCACCTGTGAGGGAGCCCGGCTGAGCAACCCTAGCCCCTGCAGAGCAGAAGTTGCTTTTCTTGTATTTCAGCAGCAGGGGAAGTTTCAAAGGAAAAAGTTATGTATGTGGTTTCAGAAATAAAGCAGTAAGATCACCCTGGGGGGAGGGGTGACCAGGTGGGACGGGAGGGGACAGAGAAGAACAGGGAGGGCCTC
This sequence comes from Symphalangus syndactylus, assembly GCF_028878055.3. Taxonomy (NCBI): domain Eukaryota; kingdom Metazoa; phylum Chordata; class Mammalia; order Primates; family Hylobatidae; genus Symphalangus; species Symphalangus syndactylus. The sequence goes on along the minus strand of NC_072428.2, from coordinate 145,600,663 downwards.
GGCTGTCTGTTGGGGTCCGTGGAAGGGAAAGCATATTTACAGAAGCCACTGCATTTTCAAGGAAACAACTCCTGGCCAAAAGCACTCAAGAAACCAAAACAACAGGTAATTTAGAGACAAGCCAGGCCCCAGAAGTGGCTTCAAAGGCTGTTTGAACAAAGTGGTGACGATTTCAAAGGCCGGTGGGAAGTGAAAGCCACTTGTTTTTTTGGAGCTCTTTTCACGGGCACTCCCTAACAGCGATCGTCCCCTCTGCTGACTTGACTGCCTGCAGAGGCACGGGGGTGCTTGTAGCATCCAGCCTGCTCTGAGGCCAAACCCAAGGAAGGTTTGAGGCTGATGGTCTGACGCCATCCACAGGGGAAGTGGGACTGAGCACACCCCTCCCTGCGCCCGTTCCTCAGGGACCATCACCATGGACTCATTGCATCCTGTCTATCTGTCACCCGGACCCCTCCTTCCTCCTGACCGGTGTGGGTTGGGCACCTTCTATGCACTCAGCATGGATCGAGGCACCATGGATGCAAAGCTGTCCCTGAAACCAAACCCCTGCCTGGGGTCTGCTCCACAGGGCCTCCTTCCGGGAGCCCTGGACGTCTCTCTTCCACACGCGGCAGCTGCAGGACCCCACATGCAGGCGTCCCTGAAACGGGCTTCCTTCTGCAGCCGTGGGAGGAGAACCCAGCAGCGGGGACAGGAGATGGATTCATTGCTGAACAGTCAAGGACGCTGATCTTCTACCACTGGTTCTGATCCTGACCCTGATTCCCTTGGGACCCCCAGAGTCGAGTGATGTGTCTGTTTTTGGATGCATAAGAGGGCTAAGACCACTAGCCAGGCTGTAGAGCACTCCGGGTGTAAAAACAGAACACGCTGCCACAGCGGCACAGCTGAATGGAGAATCAGAGGGAACCACAGACAGCCAGGGCTGGGGTGGGGGGAGCTGCAGCCCTAGAAATCAACGGTGCTGGGCAAGGCTGGAGAGCCAGGGACAGCAAATACCTGACCCCTCTCCTCTCTGCCAGGGCTTCCCATCGGCCAAACCTGGCTGGAAGCAGAGGGCTGGAAAGCCCAGGAGACGGGATTCCCGGGGGCTGCGTGCCACGGCTTGGGGTGCAGTGGGCCCGGGGAACACAGGAGGCAGTGGAGCCGGCTTCCTTAGGGTCCCACGCCTAAGCGTCTCCTGCACGCCCGCTTGGCCCCAGGCCTGCCTACCCCGGTGCCAACTGCAGTTCCCAGCCACTCCAGGTCTGCTCTCCGAGGCCCGCCTGCTGGCCACAAGACTGCTGGCCACCCTGGCATGAGGCCGACTGCAGACCTGGCTTCATGCTGCTTGCCTGCCGCTACCTCCACCCAGCACGTCCCGGCGCAGCTTCTGCTTGGTGGATGTTCAGGTCATCCAGGAATCAAACTCAGCCTGACACGGGGCATGTGGTGGCCGATTAGCAAACAGTCACTCGTTACTTAGAGGACCAACACCAGCCAAGTCCTATGGCCTTGGGTAAGGCCAGCCAGATGGCAGGAGGGAGGCCTGGTGGCTCACAGTCAGCTCAAGGAGAGAGCACGCTGCTCTTCAGGGCTGTCCCAGGCCCCAGGCCGATTGGCACCTGCTGAGTCACTGTGAGTGTTGCAGGGCACACACACCCACCTTAGGTGCCTCTAGGGAGAGTCTGTGACCCCTGGGGGGGTGGCCAGGCTGGGAGCTGCCTACCGGCTGTCACTCAGTGTCTAGACCAAATGAGACGGGGTCACCTCCCACCTGGTCAGCCGCAGATCACAGTGAACCTGAGCGGTAGGACTGGGGTGGGCTGGGGAGGGGGCTCCTCACCACACATGTCCCCCTGCTGTGCCATTGACTTTATCTTTATCATGTGTTTTTATGAGATTTGATTGATTTTTTTAAATGGAGTTAAATAACAGTTCCGTTACATGAGGCAGAGCTTCTCCCACACTAGACATTCCTCACACCCTACACCTCCAAGTCCAAAATGCCTGTCCCGTCCATCAGAATGGAGCCTAATCATGGAGAACTGTGGAGTAGCTAGCATTCCCCCTGTGAACAGCGTGCCTGTTCTCATGCTCTAATAAAGACATACCTGAGACTGGGTAATTTCTAAAGGAAAGAGGTTTAAGGGACTCACAGTTCCACATGGCTGGGGAGGCCCCACAATCGTGGTAGAAGGCAAAGGAGAAGCAAAGCCACGTCTTCCATGGCAGCAGGCAACAGAGCATGTGCAGGGGAACTCCCATTTTTAAAACCATCAGATCTCATGAGTCTTATTCCCTACCACGAGAACAGCATGGGGGAAACCACCCCCGTGATTCAATTATCTCCACCTGCCCCCACCCTTGACACGTGGGGATTCTTACAATTCAAGGTGAGATTTGTGTGCGGACACAACGAAAACCATATCACCCCCTGACTTTTCAGGGACCTGGGGCTCCCTCTTAGCCTACCTCTCCTTGGGGTCCTGGGTGCCCCAGGCCACAGACACCCATCCCTTCCTTCCTCTGGCTCCTACCTCCCACCACGTGACCAACAAAACAACCACCGCACAGCCATGCGCTGCTAATGACATTTCCCTCTGCAATGGGCCACCTATGCCATGGTGGCCCCATAAGATTTCAACAGGGTGAAAAGCTCCTGTCACCCGTCACAACGTCACAGTGCCACACATTACTCACGTGTCTGCAGCGATGCTGGTGTAAACAAACCCCCTGCACAGAATTTTTATCATTATTTTAGAGAGAGTTCCTTCTAGGTCAACTGTAAAGCAGCCCCGGCAGGTCCCTTCAGGAGGTGTTGAGAAGAAGGCATTGTTACCACGGGAGATGACAGTTCCACATTCTGCCCCTGAAGAGCTTCCAGTGGGACAGGACGTGGAGGTGGAAGACAGTGACGCTAAGAATCCTGACCCAGTATAGGCCTAGGCTAATGTGAGTGTTTGTGTCTTTGTTTGAAACAAAAACATTTAAAAAGTAAATAAATAAATAAATAAATAAATAAATAATTTCTAATAGGGAAAACGGGCTACAGAATAAGGATATAAAGAAAGAAAATATTTTTGTACAGCAATACAACATGCATTTTAAACTAAGTGTTACGATAAAAGAGTCAAAAAGTTTGAAAAAATGTTGGCCGGGCACAGTGGCTCACACCTGTTATCCCAGCACTTTGGGAGGCTGAGGCGGGTGGATCACAAGGTCAGGAGATTGAGACCAGCCTGGCTAACACGGTGAAACCCTGTCTCTACTAAAAACACAAAAAATTAGTCGGATGTGGTGGTGCATGCCCGTAGTCCCAGCTACTCGGGAGGCTGAGGCAGGAAAATGGCTTGAACCCGAGAGGTGGAGGTTGCAGTGAGCTGAGATCGTGCCACTGCACTCCAGCCTGGGTGACAGAGCAAGACTCCATCTCAAAAAAACAAGAAAAGAAAAGAAAAAAAGAGAATGTTTTAATCACTGGGGTGCAGCCTAAGTGATCCATTTTGTTGGGAACGGGCAGAATGAGTCAACACCAGAAGCACCGAGTGCGCTATGATGTAACAAGAGGAGTCAGAATGGCTGAGAGGGCAGCTCCCCACAGGCCCACACTGGAGGCAGTCCACAGTTGCAGGGATTCTGATGTGTTCTCATTCTCACAATTTACAACATTGTCAGAAGGATGTAGGCTGCATTTAAATGTTCACACACTGCATGGGAAAGTACGTTCTTATCATGCCCAGCATGTTGACTGGGCATTCAGAGCAACCATGTGCTCATCACGTGGCTCATGACTGGAAGAACTTCCCCTGGACTAGCTACTGCTTCTGACACTCGAAACCCCGTTTCTCCTCCACTGCCGAGTATTCTGGAAGCCATTTCTATACCTGGATGGGTAGCAGTAACCCAGCCCCATACCCAGCTGGCTGTGAATCACAGTATCTGTCTCATTAACCCAAATTACTGTCTTTCCAGATCAACTTTGCCTTAGCTGGACCCAGGGTATTGTGGCAAATCCAGCACCACAGAACATGAAGGCAAATGTGATAGAGAAAGACAGCAACTCAAATGCACTGTGGTTAACACATCTTTCTTTTGCAAATGTTATAAAAATATAATTGTGTCAAAACATTGCTGGGGCTCCTTGCCCGGTTTTGCCACCATTCCCGCTCTGGGCAAAGGTCACGTGATGCCGTGTCTCCACCTCCCGTTGCCCACCACATACCCCTCCTGTGCTTTCTCTGTCATTTCCCTCCTCTGTCTCTTCATTTTCCCACTGAGAAGAATGTGCCATGAGGTATCTGAGAAGGGAAGAGGACCCATAAAACTGCACCAGGAGAAGCACAGAGTGGCAGTGCTTCCGAGGCTGAATTTTACACACACGTCAATTCAGGTTTAACAGAATTTCAGTAAGATTTCTATTTGGAAACTTTTAAAAATGATTCCAACATATACTTTAATGACAAACGAGCAACAATAACAAAAAAAATTCAAAAAATAGAGATGGTGGGTGAAATAGTTGGGATACTAATCCCACCAAAATCTCTAATAAAAAAAAAAAAAAGACAAATCCAAGACTGGTACTGCACTCAATGACTATTAACTGAGCTAAAAATATATTCAAGGAACAGAATAAACAGAACTAAATCACATCACGGGATATATAAAAATGGACTCTACAGTATAAAGGAAAGAAATGCATACGCAATGATGTTGGGAAAATTCACCAAGGGAATGTCTCACAAATCCACCAGTGTGCTGGAACCAGAGTCAACTGTGCACCTCCCCTCCCTGCTCCACTGGCAGCGATAGCTTGGGAATTGGCCATCTGGGAGTATTTACACCACAGAAAGCAGCCAATGTTACACATCAAGGTTGTGTGGGTTTTTTTCCCCCTAGAGACAGTTGCTAAACAATTACCATCACACTACTGGCTGATATACACAAAACTTAATTTCAGAATAAGTGAAATTTAAGTGTCAACAGTAAGAATTTTGATGAGCTGGAAAGACATAAATGAGTATTTAACCAAGTTTTACATGAAAGCGACAGAAGGGAGCTCAGAGTGCAGGATCCACTGATTTCTCACACCTGGGAACTAACAATGCATGGACATAAAATAGCAAACACAAAATTCAAAATACATGACACACTGAGAAAACAATATATATGATAATAGATGGTTCATATTTACATCAATCAGTAATATACACCATCCTATTAGAAAATGAACAAAAGCAAGGTAAACCGGAAAGAAACGAAAATTAAGCAATAAATATCAAAAAATATTCCATCTCAGTAACAATAAAACAAATGAAAATGAGGCGCTGATGTAATATAATTTTTTGAATCCAGTGGAGGCTGCTCTGAAACGCTCCTATTCAATACTGGCGTGAGTAAAATTAAACTGATGCTTACAGAGTGCGGCTAGAGGAATCCCACAGCTGAGCCACTTGGCAATATGTGTCACGTCTCAATAGTGTTTTCCTTTTTGCTCCAATAGTTAGGAATCTATACTAAGGGAAAATCACTAGCTACACCAATACATAAGCAGAAGATATTTACTATAGCATTACTTATAATAGCAAGTAATGCAACATGATTTAAATGCCAAAAAATAGAAATGCACTTAAATAGGCCGGGTGTGGTGGCTCATGCCTATAATCCCAGCACTTTGGGTGGCCAAGGCCGGCGGATCACCTGAGGTCAGGAGTTCGAGACCAGCCTGGCCGACATGGAGAAACCCCGTCTCTACTAAAAAATACAAAAATTAGCCAGGCGTGGTGGCACATGCCTGTAATCCCAGCTACTCAGGAGGCTGAGGCAGGAGAATCACTTGAACCTGGGAGGCAGAGGTTGCAGTGAGCTGAGATCGCACCACTGCACTCCAGCCTGGGCAACAAAAGCAAAACCCTGTCACCAAAAAAAAAAAAAAAAAAAAAGAAAAAGAAAAGAATAAAAAGAAAAAGGAAAAGAAATACCCTTAAATAAATTATGGTGCTTGCATGGTTGAAATACTACCTTGCCATAAATGTTGCTTTCCAACTTGTAATAATGTATAGGAGAAAATTTGTGATGTAATTTAAGCTTTAATAAAACACAATAGGCCAGGCGTGGCTCACGCTTGTAATCCCAGCACTTTGGGAGGCCGAGGCGGGCGGATCACGAGGTCAAGAGAGCGAGACCACGGTGAAACCCCGTCTCTACTAAAAATACAAAAAATTAGCCTGGCGTGGTGGTGGGCCCCTGTAGTCCCAGCTACTCGGAGAGGCTGAGGCAGGAGAATGGCATGAACCTGGGAGGCGGAGCTTGCAGTGAGCCGAGATTGCACCACTGCACTCCATCCTGGGCGACAGAGCAACACTCTGTCTCAAAAAAATAAATAAATAAAAAAAATAAATAAAACACAATAATATATGTCTCTTTAGTCACATTACATAAACGTACACAAAAGGCACACAGAAGAAAAGATCATATCAAAATTATGTTAACAATGCTAACCACCTCTGGGTTAGAGATTTCAGGTGATGTGCCTTTTCTTTGTAAAATTGCATTATCAATATGTCAATAAAGTGCTAAGACAGAAGTTCTTATACATGTGACAAAGACCAACTTGAGAATCTGATTGTGGTTCTAGGACGGTGCTGTCTAATAGAAAATAATGCAAGCCATATATGCAATTTTAGATTTTCTTTTTTTTTTTAAATTTGAAACAGAGTCTTGCTCTATTGCCCAGGCTGGAGTGCAATGGCATGATCTCAGCTCACTGCAAACTGCACCCCCCTGATTCAAGTGATGCTCCTGCCTCAGCCTCCTGAGTAGCTGTGATTACAGGCATGCACCACCACACCTGGCTAATTTTTGTATTTTTAGTAGAGATGGGGTTTCACTATGTTGGCCAAGCTAGTCTCAAACTCTTGTCCTCAGGTGATCTGCCCACCTCGGCCTCCCGAAGTGCTGGGATTACAGGTGTGAGCCACCACTCCTGGCCCCTGTAGTTTTAGATTTTCTGGGAGACACACAAACAGAAAGAGGAACCAGGTGAGATTAATTTTAATAATATATTTTATTAATCCAATATGTCTAAATATTATCATTTCAAATGTAATAATTTTTTAAATTATGAAGATACTGTGCATTCTTTCTTATTTTCATATTAAGTCTCTTACTTTATACATACAGTGCACCTGAATTCACACTAGCCACATTCCAAGGGCTCCACAGCCACATGTGACCAACAGCTGCCATATTGGACAGCACAGCTCTAGGGACGCCTCCAGAATACACGCATGGCACATCCTGCCTCCGAAGATGTCCAGGACAACAACAGATGTGATGACAGTTTCCCAGTGTCTCACAAGCAGAGAACGTCTTGGATCGTTAATAACAATTTCGTAACCTATGGTTTCGGTACTGAAAGTCAGTGAGGATAAGGATGGCCAAAGTTTATCCATGCCCTTTTTGTACATTTTGGCTGCTAAATGTGGAGAAATAAAAACTCTTCTTTTTCTAGCATATTTGCACAAGGCCTAAAAATAGAGGCAAGCTGGTCACTCTTAGATGTTCACACACTGATTGGACTCTCAAGCATTAACCTCGGTGATGTTTCTGAGATGTTTAGCAACTGCCTTTCCAGTTCTGAAAGATATTTACAAGCTGGCCATTTCCTCACTCCTACAATTACCAAAACCACATATAAGTTAAAATTGATTTGATTTACCCTATGATTAGGTTCATGAACATTGTTTATTTCTTAATTCGATTAAGATGAATTCTCATACTCTCTTGGAGATCTGTGGGATAAGGGCTTCTGATATTACTGATTAATTCCATTTTGATGGCTTTAACTTAGGGACAGCATACCTCTGATACTTGGCCATATCCTCTTTGATTTGCAGCAAAAACTCACTGAGCCCTGAGTTTTGACTCACCTTGACCAGCTGTGCAGAACCCGATGGTACATTTTTGACTATTGGTTCCACTGATGACTTCATATTACCTTTATCTTATGTTGACTGTAAAATCTGTCCTGATTTTACACTATGTGTATTTCACTCCAGAAATCCTTTCTGGAATGAGTCAGCTTTTAATTAATTAATTGATTCCATTTTAGTATCATCCAAAAGTGAAATTATGAACTCCTATTAAGAATGCTGAGCTATAATATAGTTCATAAGTTTCATTTCTGAGAAGTGGCTAACATCCATTAGTCATGCAGATTAAAAGTAATGAATTAAAGGCAACCTATAGAATAGGAGAAGATATTTGCAAGCCATATATTCAATAAGGAATTAATATCAAAATATACAAGGAACTGACACAACTCAGTAGAGAAAAAAAAAACCACAGGTAATCAATTTTAAAAATGGACAGAGAACCTGAATAGACACTTTTCTAAAGAAGACATACAAATATCCAACAAGCATGTAAAAAGGTGCCCAACATCATTACTATGAAAACACAAATCCAAACCACAATGAGATATCACTTCACACCTGTTAGCATGGTTATTATTTTTTTTTTAAAAAAAGAGAGATAACCAATGTTCATGAGGCTGAAGAACAAAGAACGCTGGTACACTGTTGGTGGGAATGTAAATTGCACAGCCATAATGGAGAACAGTATGGAGGTTCCTCAAAATATTAAAACTAGAGTTACCATATGATTCAGCAATCCCAGCTCTGAGTAGACAGCCAAAGGCTTTGAAGTGAGTGTGTCGAAGAGCTCTCTGCACCCCCGTTCACTGCAGCTTATTCACAATAGCCAACAGAGGAAAGCAGCCTAAGTGTCTATCAACAGATGAATGGATAAAGGAAATGTGGTCCATATACACGACGGCATACTCTTCAGCTTTAGAAAAGGAAGGAAAGTGGCCGGGCGCAGTGGCTCACGCCTGTAATCCCAGTAGTTTGGGAGGCCGAGGCGGGCAGATCACGAGGTCAGGAGATCAAGACCATCCTGGCTAACATGGTGAAACCCCATCTCTACCAAAAATACAAAAAATTAGCCAGGCATGGTGGCGGGCACCTGTAGTCCCAGCTACTCGGGAGGCTGAGGCAGGAGAATGGCGTGAACCCGGGAGGCGGAGCTTGCAGTGAGCTGAGATCGCGCCACTGCACTCCAGCCTGGGCGACAGAGCGAGACTCCGTCTCAAAAAAAAAGAAAGAAAAGGAAGGAAAGCGGTCATTTGGGACATCATGGATGAACCTGGAAGACAGTAGGCTAAGTGAAATAAGCCAGACATAGAAAGACAGATGCTGCATGGTCTCATTTATATGTGGAATCTAAAAATGGCAAAGTCATAGAGGCAGAGAGCAGAAGGGTGGTTACCAGGGGCCAGGGGATGGGGGAATGGGGAGATGTTGGTCAAAGTGCACAAACTTGCAGTTATAAGATGAAAAAGTTCTTGAGACCTAAGGTACAGCATAGTGACTGTCATTAAAAATAATGTATTGAGGCCTGACACGGTGGCTCATGCCTGTAATCCCAGTACTTTGGGAGGCTGAAGCAGGCAGATCAATTGAGGTCAGGAGTTCAAGACCAGCCTGGCCCACATGGTGTAACCCAGTCTCTAGTAAAAATAAAAAATTAGCCTGACATGGTGGCATGCACCTGTAATCCCAGCCACTCAGTGGGCTGAGGCAGGAGAATCGCTTGAACCCGGGAGGCAGAGGGTGCAGTGAGCAGAGAGCATACCACTGCATTCCAGCCTGGGTGACAGAGCAAGATTCTGACTCGAAATCATGAAATAATAGTAATAATAATGTATTGAATACTCGAAATTTGCTAGAAGGGTAGGTCTTAAATATTCGCAACACACAAAAAAGTAATTATGTAATGAAAATATTCATTACTTGATTATGGTAATCATTTCACAATGTGTACATATATCAAAATATTACATTGCATACCTAGAATATACACAGTTTTTGTCAATTATACCTCAATAAGCTGAAAAACTAAAGTATTCCATTAAAAAATTTTAATAAAATAAAATAACAGGTTAAAGAGCCTTAAAATTATTCGGTAGAATGAAGGCAGTTGGCCAACAGGTTATCTACGATTTTCCTTGCCTGGAAGGGTGTCTCAATTCTTGCTAGCCTCCCCCTAGCTAAAGGTACATTGCACTGTTTTCTATATTGTAACTGTTCACTGGTTTCAAAAGAACCTTCCCTATCCACACACTTTCTCTCTTCCACTGAATTCACCCAGCTGGATGTCTCTGGTCCTTGGAAATCCTCCCATTTTACTGTAATGGACCTCACTGGTATTGATTTAAATCTGCTTTCTTTTTTCTTAACTCAAGTCTCTTTGAACAAACAATAGAAGAAGAATTCCCTGGAAGTTGTCATGAGAATGTTGCCTATGAAGTAGCTCTTAAGTTAGGGTCATTTACTAAGCGTGGTTAATTTAGAATAATGTGGTTTGCCTACCCATGGTACACAGTCCAAGTGGCATATTCAGGGGGAAAAAATAAAATAAAATAGAGTGACAGCTTCAGCTAATAGTTACAACCTCCGGCTACAGAGTTTCGTCTAAATATAGAACATAGTTCACTCCACAGAGATGGAGTTCCTGCCGCGCCAGGGAGTGGGGAAGAATTCTCCATGGTGATGTTTAGCTGGATGATAAAACATTTAACACATCAGGCTTATCGAACGATGTGATGGAAGGTATGATGAATGTGAATTTCCTTCACTCTTCTAAGTTAACAGGAGGTTTACTCAACAATATTCAGCAAACATTTACTGAACACTTTTATGTACGAATCATTAAGAACAGAGGTATACAAGTCATGGGCTCTGTCCAGGCTTTCTCAGCCTCAGCACGACTGACATTTTGGAGTAGTTAATCCTTTGTCCTGGGGGCTGTCCTGGGCATGGGAGGATGTTTAGCAGTGCTCTTGGCCTCTGCACACTAAATGCCAGTGGCACCACCTGTCATAACAAGCAAAAACGTCTCCAGGCTTTCCCAATGTCCCTGGGAGGAAAATCACCCCCAGTAGAGAACTCCTGGTTGGTGGAGGAGTCAGACCAGCAGACAGGGAGTTCCGAGGCCACAGTGTTGGGATAGGGGTGAGAGTCGTGGGTACCAATGGGAGGGGCACCTGACCTATGGGGGCCACCTGGGGCAGGAAGGCCCCCCAGGCTGGAGGTGCTCAAGTGCGGGCCTGGAAGGTGACAGTTATTTCAATAGCCCAGTGGGGTGGGAGTTGGCAGAGGGCATCAGAGGCCCAGAGGGCAGGACTCCTCAGTGAACAGTCTTGGGATGAGACGGGCAAAGGACAGCTGGAAATGGTGGCCCTCGCTAAGATGAGGACTGGAAAAGGATGACTCTGAGCACTGGAGAAGGAGGAAGACAAGGCATACTCCTCTCTCCAGTCTCTGTCAGGCTCACACCTTGGCACAGGTGCGTGTAAGCACTCACACTAATCAAGGCCTCTGCCGTGGAGGCCCCCAACAAGTATTGGCTCAATTTTTTAGGAATCCCCAGTGTCTGCAGCCCCAAGACAACAATTCTAACCCCACCTCCTAGGGTCGTTTAAAGGATTAAGAAAGATGACATGCACACAGCCGGGCACCCGACAGTAACTAACACAACTAATTATCACTCAACAACGGTAACTTCCGTTTGTCTTTTGAAAGGTAGAGTAAGCATCAATCCATCCTAGTGGTCAGGATTTTTATTTTCTTCTATGGTACCTCCCTAAAAATAAGCAAACAAACAAGAACATACAAGTTTTGAGAGGCTAATGCTGACATTCAGGGGAAATCAATGCTATACACCTGTCGGTAGAAGACCTAAACCCCCATTTCCATGTCCCAGGCAGGACAAGTGCACACATGTTCTGAAAGGGCCGGCAGTCACTGCACTACCCCCAATGTACAAAGAGTGGGGTGCAGTCCCTGCTATCTAGGCTTTCACAATGTTGTGGGCAACAGGAACAGAGAGGAGGCAGAGAAGGAGAGTCCAGGTGGATGAATATTTATCCAGGTGTTGTTTCCCTAAATTGTTTGCTAGAATAATGGGCGCTGCTCCCAGGTTCAGCCTGCCTTTGTAGGCATCCATTAGGAAGATGTATAAGAAAATCACCCTCCACAAAAACGACCACAAAACCGGAGAGATATCGGCTTGGGGTATTGTCAGGAGCAGGTTCCACCTTCAGCACAATTGCTCCTGGCACTTGGTTCTTCCTGAGACAACATCTATAATCCTTGCCAAACATGATTCATCATCAACATCTGTTTCAGACAGACACGAACATCTCTGACTTCATTCAGAGCCTATTCTACTTCCAAGGAGAAAGCAGCTCCGGGATACAATGTCAGGTGCACTACGAGAGAATTTGTGTGCTCTGTTTTTGCTGGGGGTGAAATAGATCCCAATGCCAGTCACGGATAATTACAGTCTGGAATATTACACGAAAATTAAAATGTGCAAAATGTCTCTCTCATTTCAAATAAATGTCAAAAACCGCACATACACTTCAGTGATGAGACTTTGGGATCAAATTGAAGCAGGCACTTTATCTCTGCCCAAAAACCAGCCCAGCCTCTCTCTGGGTTTCACAGTGCTGCGCTTTCAAGGACAGATATTTGAAAGTTCCCGATGTTTGGCTCCTGCAAAGCCATACTTGGGCAGAGGAGGGCACAGCACAGAGAATCTCATTTATTCACTGGCAGCATTCACACTTATCAAAAACAGAAAGTTCAAATTCAGGCCATGGGCAGTTAATAGCTTCAAGAAAAACTGATATTCAACTGAAGAGAAACAATTTCTTTTTTAATCTGTTGGAGGGGATCAATACAGTTCATTGCAAGCCTGGAAAATTACACTCTCACATTTTCTTCGTGTCCTGAAAGTTGAAGTAAAAGCATTTGCTGAGCACAGCCTCGTTGCTGTAATAATGGTCCCCACATTGCTACCTCTAGTTCCTAGGGTGAGGCACCCAGGCAGAGGGTCCGTCTCCCTTAGAGACTGAGACGCTCTCAGAAATTCTGTCCTTATTCTCATGGCTGCAAATTAAAATGTGAATTTTCTGGAAGAGGAGAGGCTGTGAGGCATTGTGGGGCTGCTGGGAAGCTGGTGTGGCTATGGACAGGTGACTGGCTGGGCCCGTGTCCTCGTCCAAGGGAAGGGGCTTGAGCTGAATGTCCTTCCCGTCTCAGGTGCCTCAATGCCAGAGAGTCCGTGCTGCCGGTCACTTCTGTCCTCTGGGGACTCCTAGTAGCTAGAGCAAGTCTGACGCAAGGACGGAAGAAGGACCAAGTCCACTGTAAGGGGCTGGCTGCCCCGAGGGAGGCGATGCCAGGGGTGGGGCGGGGTGGGGATGGGGGGAGGCGATGCCGGGGGTGGGGTGGGAGTTGGGGGGGAGGCGATGCCGGGGGTGGGGTGGGAGTGGGAGGAGGCGATGCCGGGGGTGGGGTGGGAGTGGGAGGAGGCGATGCCGGGGGTGAGTTGGGGGTTGGGGGGGAGGCGATCCCGGGGGTGGGGTGGGGGTTGGGGGGGAGGTGATGCCGGGGGTGGTTGGGGGGAGGCGATGCCGGGGACGGAGCGGGGGGTGGTGGGAATGGGCTGTGTTTCAAGCGTCTTCTGTTCTGTAGTTTTCCTGGGGGGGTCCCTGGTTCCTCCATCCAGACACACACACATACACACACACACACACACACACACACACACACACACACACACACACACACGCAGCTTAAAGGAAGGGCTCTCAGAAAAGGGGAAGGGGCAGGGAGAGCACAGACCCCAGGGGAGACATTCCTGCTTCCTTTCATCTAGCGCCCCTCTCAAATAAAAACAAATTCGATTCCATTTCCTGGCACTAACTTTCGGAAATCAGGTGTTGCCCTGCTGACCTCTTTTCGTCTGAGGAAGGGGAAGGTCCTTAGGAAGCGAATCATAAGGGATGCTAGCCTGAGTGTGCACTGGCCCGGAATCAGCTGGCCTGGTCGCTGGACCGGATCCTCGTTTGTCGGGAGAAGCTGTGAGTGGATCTAGAACGAATGGGGAGAAGGTACAGGGAGCAGACGGCGGTCGGACGAGCAGAGGTGCCCAGCGATGGAGAACGCGGCTTTGTCATGTGGCCAACGTTTCAGGCTCTGGAGGAATTCCAGCAGGGGCTGCCCATCCAGGGAGCCTCTGGGAAGCCTGAGTGTGGGGGAGCAGGCAGGTCCGCACTCTGATATCCTAATGATTCCATGGCTTCTTGCTTCAACCAGGTCTTCACCGTGGGCAACGCTGCAGGCCAGAGGGAAACACACAGCACACAGAGACAAAGCCCGAAGGGAGACTGGGGAGGGCACAAAAAAATAACCAGAAAAAGAATTGAATAATCATAGATGCCGAGAAAAGTGTGTTGCAGAGTTCTGTTATTCAAAACAAAACAAAAACAACGTAATCGGATCTTCTTGCTGGAGCCTGGAATGCAGGGGAACAAAAGCGACCTCACCGCTGTTGTCAACACTGGTCCAGCCTGGGCCTCTCTGTTTTAGGAGACGTTTGTGAAGAATCAGGAGGGCCTAGCAAACGACCCCCAGACAGGGCTGGGAGAGGTTCGCTTCAGAGTTTGGAACTTCCTTCCGGTAGAAGAGCCAGGTAAAGAATGACATTATCATAAAACACGCACAGTGCAAACATAGATGAGTATGATCTGGCTGTCCCCATCTTCACAGAAGGGTGATCAAGATCAAGAATTTACCCTGCAGCAGAAAAGTTCAGCTAGAGCAGAGACCCTGCACACAGGCCAATGGGGCCTGAAACTAGGCCCCCAGTGAGCCCTAGGGTGGGGAGGGCATTCACCCCTCACCTTCCACCTCAGCTGGTTAAAGAGGAGAAAAAGGAAGAATTTAGGGTAGCCCTGACCCCCAGGGTAAAACACACATACCCCTCACTCTTTGATTGCCTTCCCTAACCTCTTTCAAATACTCGTGCATAATGCAAGTGATGAACTCATACTAAGTACAATTTAGATCACAGATGTTTTAATTATTTTGGTTTCAATTCAGTGATTTTTAGAAAGACATATTAGTTCAAGCTTCCAATTATTCCCCAGATTTGCAAACTTAAATTTCAAAAACACACCTACTTAGTGTTTGTTTAAATGCACTTTAAATTCTCAGGTTTAACTCACAGGTATCTGTAGCTCACCTGCCTCCTTGACTTCTATTTACACTTTTCCTAGGCAAAGCCTACTCAGAAAAGCATGGCTCTGGCACTTAGTCATGTCAGCAATGTCCTTCCCATCTCAGGTGCCTCGATGCCAGGGAGTCCGTGCTGCCGGACCATTTTAAACAGTGAAAATCTACTACAACCAAACTGGTTTGAAACCTCAACACCAATAGAATAAGGAAAATGCTTTTCACTGCAATGCCATTGGTTTTAAACTCACCTGACCTCCCTTGAAAATATCAGAAGGGTGAGAGTTGTATTTTCCCAACTGGAAGTAGGACTGAGTAGATGAAAACGTTTGGGATAGATCTGTTCCCTCTTCAAGACTCTGCCACACTCACTAAAGTTTCAAATGATGCAGATATTGCTTAAAGAGCCTTGAATTAACAACCACAAAAGACAGAAGGGAAGAAATGTGATACAAATCATTTCAAAGTACTTTCTTTGCATTCTCAGTGTCAATGTGGACAAACTTTTAAAAGAATCTGCTACAGCAATGCAGATTTTTCTTTTTTTTTTGAGTTAGGGTTGATATAGTTTAGATATGCGTCCTCACCTAATCTCATGTCGAAATGTGATCACCAGTTTTGGAAGGGCAGCCTGGTGGGAGGTGATTGGATCACAGGGGCGAGACCCTCATGAAGGGTTGAGCACCATCCCCTTGGTGCTGTCCTTGGGGTAGCAGATGATTTCTTGGAAGACCTGGTTGTTTAAAAATGTGTGGCACACCCCTCTCTTGCTCCCCCTGTTGCCATGTGGTAGGCCAGCTCCCTCTTTGGCCTCCCCTTCTGCCATAATTGAAAGCTTCCCGAGCCCTCACCGGAAGCCAGGCAGATGCCTGTGCCATGCTTATACAGCCTGCAGGTGCATGAGCCAATTAAACCTCTTTTCTTTATAAATTACTCAGCCTCAGGTATTTCTTTGTAGAAATGCAAGAACAGCCTAACACAAGGATCATAAATATATATTTAAATAAATATGGTTTAAGCGTCCATAATTATATGGTGAATTAAGTTGTACAATTCTAGAGCTATCAGCCCATTGAACAGAAAGACTCGGAAAAATGAAGTGTTTTGCCTAAAATCACAGAGCACGTTCACATCAACATTAGGACTGAGGGAGGGTCTCCCGGCTTCCATGCCATGAGCTCTCCCCTGGATCATATAGACCCTCAACAGAAGCTGCTGGAGCATCCCAGCACCTCACAGTGCTTTCATAGCCGGGATTGCCTGCATGAACCCCAAAGTAAGTCCTCTGGGGTGCAACCACAGCCACATCAACTGGACCTGAAGCCCATGTCGTATTAATAAATTAATTGTGTAGAGAGTTTGACAAGAATGGCTGTCAGATCTCCTGCTAAAAACTTCCAATTCAAGAAGAAACATCTGAGGTCTTCCTTGCTGGATCTCAATAGGGTAGAGTAACCTTAATTTCACAGGGCCTACTGCACGAGATTCCACAGGCCAGGTCAGACAGGGACAAGTGGTGATGAAAGCTACGAAGAAGACAGGTTCATTCCACGGTATTCCCACCACCTCCCTGCTTATCACGGGTCACTGGTGAGCAGCAGGGTTTGAACCCTGTCAGTCTGATGCCGGATCCCCCCAGCCTGTGCTGGCACTGGGGGGCTCCGTCACATTCTCCTGGAGTTTTCCCCAATTCCTGATGACTGTGAACTCCAGACTCTGGAGGAGAATGGTACAGAGCCTTCCAGTTCCAGGACAGGAAAAGGAGTGAGAGAGGCAGCTCTGATGTCTGTCCTGTGAACTCCTACCTCTTACAACCCGTGCAGCCTTGGGAAGCTACCCTGCCTCTCTGGGCCTCAATTTTCTCATCTGTAAAACGAGATTATAACGAAATCTACATTGTGTGATCGTTGTGAGGATTAAATCAGATTGTAAAGCACCTAGATTGAGAGGCCAAGGCTGGTGGATCACGAGGTCAGGAGTTCAAGACCAGCCTGGCCAAGATGGTGAAACCTCATCTCTACTAAAAATACAAAAATTAGCCAGAGGTGGTGGCGGGCGCCTGTAATCCCAGTTACTCAGGAGGCGGAGGAAGAGAATTGCTTGAACCCAGGAGGCAGAGGTTGCAGTGAGCCGAGATTGCAACACCGCACTCCAGCCTGGGCTGCAAAGCGAGACTCTGTCTCAAAAAAAAAAAAAAAAAAAAAAAGCGCCCAGAATGATGCCTATTACGTGATAACCACTCAATAAACGCTTGCTGTTTATATTACTCAATTTTTTCCTCTAAAAAGTTTCTGTTCTTGGGAAGAGAAGACTAATGCCTCACCCAGTGAGAGAACAACGTGTGAAATGACACTAAGGAAGCTGCTTTTGTTTGCACATCAGAGGTGTGGAGAAGGCCGGGTGCTGCCAGGACCAGGGAGGGCACATCCCATGAACGCACAGGTCCTTCTGAGGGTCTGCATGCCAGGAACGGGTTCGGGAATGCATGAGCTACCGTGATCCAGGCCAGTGCCCCACAGAATGAGGGGACACAGGATCAGGTGTCAAGGGAGGATCTTGATGAGGTGGCAGAGAGAAGCATGCATGTTCCAAGCCAGGCAGGTTCTAAGAGCCAAGTCCCACGAGCACCCGTGCGACCGGCCTGGGGCGGGCCCTTCTGCAAGAAGAAGCCACTATAGGAAGCTTGGGATCTGACCCAGCACAGAGCTTCCCATTTTCAGAGAGGTGGAAGAATTGTGAGGTTCCATAAGATGACCAAGTTTAGGACAGGAGACCCTGGGGAGCCCTCCGGGCAGTTGAGATGGCGGGGTCCCAGCGGAACAGCCGGAAGAATTGCATGGCGCATGAGAGAGCGCCCCCGCATGGCTGGGAGGTGTTCTTCTGCTTCCCGGAAGGCGTAAGGGCGGGCTGAGATATGACTGAGGAGCTGCTTGTAACGTGAAGATGGAACAGGCCGTCTACTCTGCGATGCGATGCGAATGAAAGAGGAAAGGCATTTCCCGCTCCCTTTCGCCTCCATCGGGGCTGAAACTGCCCCCACTGACTGAGGACCATGGGGAAAGTCCACGTTGCCTGGAGAAGGCCCCACTGCGAGTCATGGCTGTGACGTGAAGGAGCCTTTCTTCTCTGGGGGACACCAGAAGGTGAAGGGAGTGAGACTCAGAAGTGGAAGGTTCCATTAGGAAAAGGAAGATCTAGAGTGGGGTGTCCAAACTTTTGGCTTCCCTGGGCCACACTGGAAGATGAAGAAGAATTGTCTTGGCCGCACATTAAATACATGAAGGCTAATGATAGCTGATGAGCTAAAAAAAAAAAAAAAAATCACAAAAAAATCTGATAATGTTTTAAGAAAGTTTATAAATTTGTGTTGGGCCACATTCAAGTCGTCCTGGGCTCTGTGTGGCCTGCGGGCCGCGAGTTAGACGCACTTGCTCTGGAGGGAATCTGCAAGGTCAGAAATGGGGGTTAAGGGGAAGAAGGTGTTGGGGGAGCCGCGCAGCAGGGAGCTAGAAAAGAACCCCAAAGATGATAAATTCAGGTGGGAAAAAGCCATTTATTCCTGACATTGCCCACAGCTGGTGACGTAACGACTCCCAAGAGGCCTATGCCTTTCATTCCACTTAAACACCATTTCATCATCATCTCCTCCAACTCCGAGTTCTACACAGGTCTCCCTCCAAGTGGCGTTTAATCCTCACAGCTCCGTAAGAGAGCAAAGGCAGGTGGGGGCTGCTCCACGGGTCCGGAGGCAGAAACACACTCAGCCCAGCCCTGGGCACCCCTCAAGCCCCACACCCAGGACGGGGTAGGCAGGAAAAGCCCCGGGTTGAGTGTCTTCTCTGGCACCACAACCATCAGGAAATCTTGAGAATGAAAGAAGAGACTATTTTTGAGAAACAAAAATTACTTTTAAAAACTATTTTCTCCATTGTACCAATCAATTACTTGATTTCTCAGTAGGGATATGGCCTTGAAATACATACGTAGATGAGAAAACCATTCAGGTCACATTTACTTCACATTCGGATATATAAATTGCATACATATCTGTGATGGATCACAAAGGAAGCAATTACATTTGTTTTATTTGTTAAGAATCTGAAAGAGCACTTATTGTGGGGAATGAACCCAATACTTGCAGAACGCTCAAAACAGTGCTGGGAATGTGCTAAGTAGCCAAGCAACGAGCTCGCAAGTTTCCCCCATACACAGGAAATTCCAAGTGAAAATGCAGCTTCTTTCTAACTTATGCTAAAATAATTGCTCAAGGTAAAAACGGAGCTAGGACAGGTGTGAGTGTGGCTGTGGATGTTTTCTACAAGCTTGCTTCAGCTGCACGAAGACCTCAGCAAGTGGCCCACCCCGCCCTGCTCTGACACCTGGGCTGAGGCTTCAGGCACTCACTGGTCGCCAGGAAGCAGCAAGTCCCACTGTGAGGGCTAAGCATGTTCATTAAAAAACTGGCATCAGTTTGTTTTGCTTATTCAACTGAGCCATGTTCCCTGTAAACCAGGCTTGGGGTGTTGGGAAAGCTGCTGATAGCCAGAACTGTTCTGCTCTGCGTCCCTGTGTCCAGCCTCCTTCCTGCATCCAGCTCCCATTTGCCTCGCTGCCCTGTCCACGAGGACACCCAGAGTCTCTTGCCCAGGGCTCCAGCGAGGCTGTTGTTCCCTCCTGGGAAGCAAGGATCTAAGCTCCAACCTCTGGGCCTTCCTGAAGGAACCTCCAATTCTCCCACTGGTCTCCTCCTGGTAGCTGCCTGAAGGGGATGAGATCTGACTACTGATCCCAGCACTATGCTGACTACTGATATTGTTTTATGTATGATCCTTCCCATTCACATCTCCCAGGAGGGTGTGTGAGGGAGAGCAGGCTCTATAAGAATGAGATTCTAGACAGGTGAGTGGAAGAATTTTGTAGACTGGAAGGCTCCTCTAAGGTTTCAAATCCACTGCCTGCCCTCTGTGCCAGCAGCCAGGCTGGCTGACTAAAAGTTTTCTAGACCTGCACTAATACAGTAGCCATGAATCACATGTAACTATCCAAACTTATATTTACGTTAATCAAAATTTAAATAAAATCAAAACTTTTAATTTTTCCATCACCCAAGCCACATTCAAAGGGATTGAGGTCCATATGTGGCTACTGCACTCACCCAAAACTCATCTTGAATTGTAATCCCCATAATCCGTACATGTTGTGGGAGGGACCAGGTGGAGGTAATTGAACCATGGGGGTGGTTTTCCCCATGCTGTTCTCATGACAGTGAGTGAGTTCTCATGAGATCTGATGGTTTTATAAGCATCTGGCATTTCCCCTGCTGGCACTCATTCTCTCTCCTGCCACCCTGTGAAGAGGTGCCTTCCGCCATGATTGTAAGTTTCCTGAGGCCTCCCCAGCCATGTGGAACTGTGAGTCAATTAAACTCCTTTCTTTATAAATTACGCAGTCTCGGGTATTTCTTCATAGCAGTGTGAGAGTGGACTAATACACCCACCATCTTAGAAATCCTGCTGGACAGAGAATGCCTTCCCCCAGGCTGCTATAACAACCACCAGTGCCGGCGTGGCTTAGACAACAGACATTATTTCTCACAGCTCTGGAGACTGCAAGTCCAAAATCAAGGCGACAGCAGATTCAGTTGTTGGTGAGGGCTCTCTTCCTGGCCTGCGGACAGCCACCTTCTCGCTGTGTCCTCACATAGCCGAGAGAGAGAGAGCTCTGGTTTCTCTTTTCCTTCTTTTAAGGACATTTAAGGACATGGGTCCCATGATGAGGGCCCTAGCCTCATGTCCTCGTAGAAACCTGATTACTTCCAGAATGCCCTGTCTCCTAATATTATCATCTGGGAGGTTGGGATTTCAACATAGGAATCCTGGGGACCCCAATATTCCATCTGTGACAGATAGGCAATATTGGCTTTAGAGGATCAACACCCCAAGGTCTATTTAGTATGGGCATGTGAGAGACCAGTGCCCATTCAGTTAGGGACCCATGGGTTCCTATAGGACTTGATTCCCATGGAAAGTTACTGTTGTGGCACTGCTGTTCCCATTTGCAAGTCCTTGTGCCATGGCACAGTCACCTTCCCTGGTCTGAAAGATGCTGGTGGTACACCCATGGGGCCTGGACAGTTCGATGCAGCCTAATGAGGCCACGTGTTGAAGATTTGTCTGAGGCACCTGTCTCCTGAAGTCAGCCTGTCAATCCCAGGTTGTTTTGTCTGCCGCGAGGCATAGATAGAGCCCCCGGGGTCTGAAAGGCAAACCACTAACAAAAGCCCCAGGACAGCTCCGGTTCCAGCCTCATTCTGCCTGGCCCCAAGTTTTGGTTCATTAACCCTGAAACGTTTCCTTCACAGAAAGCTGGTGGCAAGCAATAAACATGCTGGGGGTGCCCTTGCCTGTAGACTGTAGACAAGAGAGACAGCTCAGGCCAAGGCTTAGTTCTGAGACATTCAGAAAGGAAATGGTGATGTTGAGAGACGACCACACTTCTGTGACTGGGGACTTGGGCAGCCACACTCCTAAGTCATTTTTAGTTTGTGAGTGTTTAACATCCATCGTGGCCTTACCTGCCTTTCTCTTTGCTGAGGGTAACTGCACAGTACCAGCCATGCGGTTTACAATTGGAGAGTGCTCCAGAAAGTGCCCGACTCAGCCCTGCCCACCCCTGTAGGTCAGGCATCCTGAGACCCCCATGTCCATTCATAAACTGAGGCTCAAGCATGGTAAGGATTTGTCTGGGGTTGCCTCAAATGTAATTTGTGGGCTGGGGGATCTGGGACCTGCCATCTAACATTGATGACCCCGATCCCACCCCCCACCCCCCACCCCCCACCCCCACAGCTTGAATAGGAATATTTCTGAGAGCTATTGCTGGCTTCCAGGTTCCAAAGGAGGGGCAGGACCTCTATTCTCAAGGTAGCCAATGGAGCACCTGCGTAACCTCCCTCTCTTCCCAAGTTCATGTTGAATGAAACAAGAAAAGCACAATGATAGAAAGAAATTTTTTGATAAATTCTTGGAAAATAGGAAGCATGAGCAACCAGCCTGAAAAAAAACAGAGAGAACAGAGGAAACCACAGAGCAAGGACTCCAGAGGTGAAGGGAGTCTCTGGGAGATCCAGACACAGAGAGAAGAAAGGACCTCAAGACCAGGATGCGGGGCAGGGCAGCCAAGAACCTTTGTGCAGGACTCTCACACAGAACAGCTTGGATGCACCACTATCACTTAGTTGGAAGTAGCTTGGTTTTTCTCAGGTTGAACTCAAGGGCCAGCTCCCACAGGGAAGGATGAGGTCTGCCCCAGGGGGTGATCCTGGGAGGGACAATCAGAGCAGAACTTGCAAGGCTCAAGGCCACTTCAGGAAGGGAGGGGCGGTGGCCCGGCCTAGGAATGAAGTCACCCGCCTGCTTTCAGAGAAGGCAAACACACTGCTTCCATCCAACTGGAGGTGACTTTGCAGTGGACCTCACAACTGCAAAAGACGCCCCAAGTATCTCCCAACATTGAAAGAGATCATCCCTTCTGTGATGGCGAATATTAGGTGTCAATTTGATTGGATTGAAGAATGCCTAGATAGTTGGTAAAGGATTGTTTCTGGATGTGTCTGGGAGGATGTTGCCGGAGGAGACTGATATTTGAGTCAGTGGACTGGGAGAGGAAGACCCGCCCTCAGTGTGGGTGGGCACCAATCCAGCGTGGCCAGAACGAAGCAGGTGGAAGAAGGTGGGAGAAGCCGGCCTGCTGGGTCTTCTGGCTTTCATCTTTCTTCAGTGCTGGATGCTTCCTTCTGCTCCTTTTGCCCTTGGACATCGGACTGCAGGTTCTTTGGCCTTTGGCCTTGGACTTATGCCAGTGGCTTGCCAGAGGCTGTTGGACCTTCATCCACAGACTGAAGGCTGCACTGTTGGCTTTGCACTTTTGAGGCTTTGGGACTTGGCCTATTGCGAGACTTCGCCTTGGGATTGTGTGAGCTAATTCTCCCTAATGAACTCCTTTTCACATATACATACATGCTATTAGTTCTGTGCCTCTGGAGAACCCTGACTAACACAGACACTTTCACTCACAAGTATGAACCCCAAACCAAGGTTAGCAGGCATTTGGTGAAAGCAAGAGCATGAGAAAGGAGCAAGATGAGGAAAGAGGAACTCAGCATAGAAAGTAGAGAGGACACAGAGTGAAAAAGAACTTTAGAAAGCTCCAGG
This sequence comes from Symphalangus syndactylus, assembly GCF_028878055.3. Classification (NCBI taxonomy): domain Eukaryota; kingdom Metazoa; phylum Chordata; class Mammalia; order Primates; family Hylobatidae; genus Symphalangus; species Symphalangus syndactylus. The sequence continues at coordinate 145,577,322 of NC_072428.2, read as the reverse complement.
ACGGACACGGTGGCTCACGCCTGTAATCCCAGCACTTTGGGAGGCCGAGGCAGCCAGATTGCCTAAGGTCAGGAGTTGGAGACCAGTCTGGCCAACATTGTGAAACTCTGTCACTACTAAAAATACAAAAAAAAAAAAAAAATTAGTTGGGCATGGTGATGTGCACTTGTAATCCCAGCTTCTTGGGAAGCTGAGGCAAAGGAATTGCTTGAACCAGGGAGGTGAAGGTTGCAGTGAGCCGAGATCACGCCACTACACTCCAGCCTGGGCAACAGAGTGAGGCTCTGTCTGAAAGAAAGAAAGAAAGAAAGAAAGAAAGAAAGAAAGAAAGAAAGAAAAGAGTGGGAGGGAGGGAGGAAGGAAGGAAGAAGGAAGGAAGGAACGAAAGAAGGAAGGAAGGAAGGAAGGAAGGAAGGAAGGAAGGAAGGAAGGAAGCAAGCTCCACCTGCCTTCCCAGAAAGACCAGAGAAGATACAGCACCCATGAAACAGCGGGTTCCCGTGCAAACCAGGCAGGAATTAAAAGGTGTTCCTTCATCTTAAAACACCTGCCAAAAGGAAACATTCTGTGGATAAGCTGAATAATTGAGCATAGCAGATGAGTGAGAACATCTCGCAGAACATTGTGGGGAGAAGAAAAAGAGCAAAGTGGAAAATATGAAAGAAAGTTTAAGAGACATGGAGAACAGACCAAGGAGCCTGACGTCCATCGAGTGGGCATTCTGCAAGAAGGCCCCAGAACACTGGGGCAGGCAGCAGGCTTCTGAAGAGCTTTGGGACTGGAGGGAAATCCCACACTCAGCATGAAGGGCCCAGCAAGCGCTGAACTGGGTTAATTCTACAAAGCTGCATATCCAGATTAATCCCTTAACATAGAAGAACTCTAGGAATAAAAATACCATGCCAAAAACTTCCAGCAAGATAAAGCAACGTGAATAGAGATGGCTAATGTCAGACTCCATACCAGCAATGCTGAAATGAATGCCAGATATCAATAGCTCAGCGTCCTGAACATTTCTTTGCATAAAAATTCTTTGATATCCAAATCCTTAATCAAAGGCAAGGAATACGCTGGGTGAGGTGGCTCATGCCGGTAATCCCAGCACTTTGAGAGGCTGAGTGGGGGCGGATTGCCTGAGGTCAGGAGTTCGAGACCAGCCTGGCCAACATGGTGAAACCCTATCTCTACTAAAAGTAGCCAGATGTGGTGGTGCATGCCTGTAATCCCAGCTACCCGGGAGGCTGAGGCAGGAGAATCGCTTGAGCCCGGGAGGTGGAGGTTGCAGCAAGCCAAGAGGGAGCCACTGCACTCCAGCCTAAGTGACCGAGCGAGACTCCTTCTCAAAACATACAAACAAAAAACAAAGGTAAGGAATAAATACAGCCATTTTCAAAATTCAGAAAATTCACTTTAGTGAAAAAAAATGTGGAGAGGAGAGCTATTTTAGCAAAAGGAGAAGAGACCAAGAGGAAGAAAGGGATTGGAGGCACAGATGCCCTGGAGTGTGACTTAATCAAAGAAAGACTAGATAGAAATTACTTAAAAAGTCATTAGATCTTCATGCTTAGAAAAGTGTCCAAAATGAGTAACCTTACATGATCTTCATCCTAGGAACGCTTTCTATTGCCTCTGATTATTAAAGTCATCTTGTAGTCAAACACGTATCGTGACAGAAAGTAAATGTAGTAAGACATGATGAAGCAGCAATCCTCACGTAACAACCAGACCCTGAGAAGCAAAGCTGCATGGAAAAATGGGAGGAAGGGAGCTGCTCTTCCTTCTTCCCTTCTTGTGGCTGGGTGTCAATTCTTGCTGACCAAAGTTGGCAAATCAAGGAATGGATGTTTACATATAATACAATCATGAGAACAAGTCAAACAGCTGAAAACAATAATACAACTGAAGAAAGTTGGGATGTGCTGGTGGCAAAGAGAAGCAGGAGGCGGTGTAATAGTGACAGTGAATATTTATGCTGTGCTTGTGCCCGCTGGGCCCTGTTCTGCTCTATGCATCGTCACATGGTCAATTCTCATAATAACCCTACGGCATGGGTGCTGCAGATATGGAAAGTGAGGCACTATCATATAACTTGTCCAAAAAGCAAGCAACTAGTAACTTAGCTGCATTCATCTTGCACAGTGCAGAATCCACAGACACTGTCTACGGTTGGTCACGTTGTTGACGCCATCACACCCCAGGGACTTCTCTCATTAAGACCGTCACTGAGCTCCATCCTGGTTGCCCCTCCCAGCGTCAGTCATCACAGCCCATCAGCCTCACTGGACACAGCTGGTACCCCCTTGACACAACTCACTGCCACTGCTGCTGGCCTCCTAGCTCCTCTTCCCTCCCTGCTGGAGAGGGCCCCTCTTCCAATCATGGAGTGGCCCAGGACCAGCCATCAGCATTCACCCTTCAGTGAGACTGGTGACCTCATGTGGACTTTAATGCCATTTGCCAGCCACAGCCCCCATTTCAGACCTCCAGTGTCATCCTTTTCAAAGCCCCACACGCATATGTCCAGTTGCCCACGTGACCTAATAGAGCGTTCACGCTCAACACCTCCAAAGCCCCACTCATGCTCTGAACCTCACCTACCTTGCTCTGCACACCACACCTCAGGTGATGGCAGCGCCATCGCTCCCGATGGTCATCTCATGGGGGATCCTGTTGGATCTACCTTTGAAACATACTCCAAGTCAAACTTGCCGTCTCTGCGGTGAGCTCCCCGGCATTAGCCTTCATCCCCTGCCAGGGTTGACCTCCCCAAGTTGTCCCCATCTCTACTTCCTGCACAGACTGCTTCCTGCACAGACTGCTTCCTGTGGTCTATTCTCAAACCAACAGTCAAGGTGGCTCTTAAGACCTCAGTTACATGGTTCCCTCCTCTGCTCACATGTCCACTGCTCACTCTGCATAAAAGCCGTGGGCTTGCAAGGACCTAGCTGAGCTGCATCTCCCTCCCTGGCCCTCTGACCTCCTTCCTGATTCTCCCTCCGCAGGGACTGTGCCGGCTCCCTCGCTGCCCCTCTGCATGCCTGGCCATGGGGAGTTGGTGGCTCTCTTTCCCCAGAGCTTGGTTCGCTCCTTTACTTCCTAAAAACCTTTACTCAAATGTCCTCTTCTTGATGAGGCCTCTGGTGCTCACCCTACTTCACACTGCAGCAACCACCGAACCGTGTTCTACTTCTTCTATCCACGGCACTTACCACCTCCCAAGAAGCCAAATAATTTGCTCGTTTTTAAGATGCATGAGTTTATTATCCATCCTATCCCCCTCCCTAGTACAATGTCCGCTCCAGAAGAGCATGAGACCTTGCCCGTTGGACCCTGAGTTCCCAGAATACCATGTGGCATACACTAGGCATCCGGTACATGCTCCTGATGAGTGAATGAGCTCTCCCTGGTCTCTATGACTCCCATGGCCCATCCTAGGCCAACCCCTATGGCCAGTGGGGTAGAGTTCTCCCATTGTCTGGAGCTGGAGCTCCAGGATGCAGTCAGTGTAACCCCAACCACGAGGAATGAGGATGAGGATGGAATGGCCCCACTCAGATAGGCCACCACGCATCCCTCGGGGGATGAGAAGAGCTTGAATAAGCTGAAAGTAGGAGTCCACAGGAATGGGTGAAATGGGTAACAAAACAGCTACCTGGAGCATGAGTGCCTGTGGGGTGCTCACATGCATGCACGTTCTTACACCCGATCAGCTGTCTGAAAGGATGCATTCAGAGCTGCCAACAGAAGCTCTCTTTGGGATATGGGATTAGGAAACCTGGAGGGAAAACAAGAGTTTTGTGCCCACCTGTGAACTCTTTGGTAATTTTTACAATAAGCATTAATTATACGTAAAATAACTTGTTTAAAGTGTGTTCTGGGGAGGAGGGCTGAAGATGATCTGAACCCAAATCATTCCTTTCCCTCCTTTAAAGATTGATGGGGAGTTGTGAGGAAGCTTGGCTCATGTGCAGGTTACCCCTGCTCTACCCAGATTAAATTGAGACATGGACTGAAATCTCTGAAACACCCATAGAGGTATTTCCGGCCCAACCCCATGGAATTGATCTTTCAATAGGGGAGGCATGCACAACCAGGGACCCTGGGACTCTCAGGTGGTTTGGATGAGGCTGCACAGAGGAGACACCTGGATTCAGCCATGCCTGGAACACACCCCTTGGCTCTTCCTGGCTTCCTCACACCAACAGGCTCCAGGCAGCCACTCACAGCAACTGCAAATGTCTAGTTCACTTTCAATTCTTAGTTCACTTATTCCATTCAGAAAGAAATCATATTTGCTAATCTTCTCCATAAACATGTATTACAATCTTGGGATTTTATCAAACAGTGTACACAAAGTAATTACAGGAAGAATAGTGCACTATTTGCATATCTAGTATTTAAAGGGTTACTTATGTAATTATTGAATGTAACTTAGAATAAGCTGTTTGATTCCCTTTCACCGTGAGCCAAACATTGGGTTTTGAAAGGAATTCCTTTAAACTTCAATAATGTAAAGACACATGGTAATGTGAAGTTACAACTCTAGCTTAAGTGAGTCAGACATGAAAGTATTTATGGCTGGTATTCTGTGAGTAAGTTAATTTTAGACAGTTTAAAAAAGAAGTCGAGTATCTGTTGCTCTTGGTAGACACAGGATATTATGAGCAATTAGCAGTTCCTGTCCTCACTTTCAGACAGCGTCCAGTCCTCCCTGGCTTTTGTTGGTTTAAGCTTCCAGCATAACAAACCTCACTGTGCCATCAGGACCTGAAACAAGTAAAAGCAATTCCTTTATTAACTCCCGCCAGACATTTGCCTTTCGAAACTCACACAGAAAGGGGAGGGCGAGGGGAGACGAGAAAGAAAAACGAAGAAGGCAATAAGAAACTTAACCCACTGGGTGGAAAGCATCACACATTAGAGAGATGGAGAAATAAATCCAATGCTGTTTTTTCCCGATGAGAAAGCCGGTCGGGTCCCAGGCTTGTTCAAACTGGAGGCCGTGTGGTCAGCATTCGCTTGGCCACAAGTGTTTTCCATAACGAGGCAGCTATGAGCCCAAGGATCCGCAGGGACTGAAAGGCATCTGGGACACTCATGAAAAGGACCCTCTTAGGACGGCTCAGCACATTCACCTTGCTCGACCTGACAGGCAAGAGCTGGCTCAGCTGGGAAATCGCGTCCACTCTCCAGTTCACGACACGAAGGAGCTGGTTTGGGCTAAGGCTGCAGTTAACACACACATACACACACACACACACACACACTGCTCTACTTAAAAGTTTTCAACAAGAACTTAAATCTAAGTGCTGAAGAGAAGGAGCAAGGTTGAAAGGGGTTGGATCTGAACTTTGATGTGGGCATCCCAGCTCTTTTGGACAGCAGCCATATCTTTGATCCTACACAAACTGTTAAGAACCAAGTGTCTTGAACCCTGATCGGTTGAAGTATCACAAATTTTACAGTTATTTCCAGGTTAAGTTAGCTTGCAGGTGATTAATCGTGGGATAAAATGACAAGGAGGACAGTCTTAAGAATTCCCCCAGCTAACAAAGACATTTAAATAAATTAAATAAGCCCCAGTGTGTTGAAAAACTTGAAGTTATTTCCCTGACATTCATTTGACATCTGGTAATAACCTTGAATATTTTCAAAGTATTTTCTCTTCCTTTTCGGACGTGCCGGGGAGCTTTCTGCGCCCCTGGCTGTGTTGCTCCGTGATGTCAGCCTCCGTTTTGACATGTGCAAAATCAGCTGTTATAAAAAGAACACAGGGCTGGAAATCAGGTGGCTTTGCATTCTGCACTCCACGCCAACTCTGAGACTTTGGGTAAGTTCCCTTACCTGTAAAATGAAAGGGCAAAAACTAGACGGGTTCTGAGACTCCTTGGAGCCTTGTAATTTTAAAATTCTTTATCACCTAGTACGTCAAGCCTTGTTTCCATTGAGGATTTTAATCTTGGCTGCACTTTTTGAAGGTGGGGAGCTTTAAAAATAGATGCTTATGCCTGGGCTGCCAGCAGATTTTTCTGGGTGAGTCTTGGGCATTGTTTGAAAAGCCACTCGGGTGACTCCAATGCTCAGCCAAGATGGCAGACCAGGTAAGAGGGGTGTCATTATGAACGCGGTGGAATCCGGGAGCAATGGTTATTGCTCAGGCGTACTGGGCACCCAGCACTGGCCCTCGGAGCAGCGCAGTGGAAAGGTAAGCAGAGTTCATGGTCTGAGCAGAAGTTTCCCAGTCCGCAATCTCTCCCGCACGGCAACAGCCTCTCCCCAAGTTCTCATCATCTGGTAGGGCCCTGAGGTGGGCACCGCAGCCAGGAGAGCTCACGGCCTGGCGCAGAGGGGCTGGCCAAGAGGCGGCACTTGGAGTCATTTCCGGGGATGAATATGCGTGGCTCGCTGAGAGGCGCTCTCTCTCTTTCCCCTTTGAGACCACTCTCGGTTCGGACCGTCTAAGCCTGGCCATTATTTCCTACCATCAAGACGGAATGCCTACCTGAGAACAAGGACAAACAGAGGAAGGCCAAGCGGACGCATGGAACTCCGGAAACATTGGTTGAACGTCTGCAACCAGATGCACCTGCGGCCATCTCCCCGTGAACTTCTCAAGGCCTCAAGACATTCCTTCCTGCCCTTAAGAAAGAGGAGTAAGGCTTCTGCCACCTGCGTCTGAGGGACTCCTGACAAAGACAGCAGCCTGTCTGGAGAGACCCGTCTCACGCTGTCACTTTTTGACACACTTTGTCATTTTTGAAGAACAAGATAGATCATGCTGAACAATCGAGGAGAAAGGCGTCTGTGATCCTTCGTGTCCGCCACGGTCTGACCTTCTCTGCCGAGGACCATCCCGGACCTGGGAGCTCGTCAGAAATGCAGAATCTCAGGCCCCATCCCACACCTACTGAATCCGAATTTCCATTTAAACAAAATTCCCAGGTGAAGCCCGTGCACATTAAAGTCTGAGAAACGCTGCTCTCTAAAATCCATATGGCCAAATGACTGGCCCAGAGAATTATGAATATGTGCAGCAAAACCCTATTATCATCAATTCCAAGGGGCAAAGAACTCATCCGTCTTTACGTGGGGAAAATAGCACAGGATGTCAGCCCTGAAACTGGGTCGCCTTTGTGGGGATTTGGGGATTTGAATTCTGCAAGGAGGGATCAGGGAAGGCAGATGTGGTGGAACGTACTCTGTTCCATTCGCAAATAAGTCTGTTCCGTGCACCTAGAGGTGCCTCCTGAGCAGATGAGAGAACCACAGAGACGTCTCAAGCCCCCATGGCAGGGGACCATTGAGCTGAGCACCCCCCGGCACACACGTGGCCAGCCCTATCTGGAGCACCACTGTTTTGAGGGTCCTCTCCCTGAATGGCAATCCAGAGCCCACAGAAAACACAGCCACTTATAGGCCACTGCAGGAGCAGCGGGAGTTGGGGTCATGGCTTAGCCCGAGAAAATGCTGCACCCCAAGTGTGTGACAAAATAGGTCTTTTTGTCTGGATGCAAGTTCACAAATAGTCCAAGTATGAGGTGCCACACTGGCAGATGGGCTCTGGCCACACAGAGTGGGAAGGGAAGAGGCTGGCCCAGTAGGGACTGCAGTGTAGAGCAGATGTGCCCTAGGATGTGGCCAGGAGGGAGGCACCAGGAAGGCAGCTCGGAAAGGGGATGCTGGGAAAGACCAGCCCAGGAAGCACAGGTGTGGAGAGTTGAGTGTCCCAGAGCTGAGGACGTCCTGTCCAACCAGACCACAGGCCTGGCAGCCACCTCAGCGTCATGGGAGCCAAGGGGCAATGAGGACACAGCTACGCAGACTCAACTCAGGAAGACCAAACTGGACAGGCAGGGCCAGGGTCATCAGATCTGGGAACGGGGCCCAAGTGGGGCGGGACAGAGGGCATGTGGGGATTCCAGTGAGACCTGGTGGGACAGGAGGGCAGGCGTCCTGGCACAGAGAGCTGAGCGTGTGTCAGCCCCATGCTTCCGGCCCAGGAAAGTGAACCCCAGGGATCGTGTTATTCCTGCAGTAAAAGACCATGCATGGTCCAGCTCTAGAGGCCACCAGTACCCTTCCCACCACGCCCCCTTGCACTCTGCACCCACGGCGGTCTCTGAACAATCACTGTGGCCAGGAGGACCATATCATCGGGATGCTTTCACATGGGGTTGGGGTGGGAAGTGGGAACAGGTCTCATGTCCACAGTCAGGGAGCCACAGGAAACCCCTACTCATCCCAGAGCAAGCAAGAGTGTCCCAGAGCCACAGATTAATAGCAGCTGCCACAAGCCCACCCTGTGCCCACCCTATAACTCCCAAGCACACATGCACAGCAGGCACACACACTCACACAGATGCATGCACAGCACCCATAAACATGTATACACATGTTTGCACACACAGACACACAGAGACACACATACACATGCGTGCGCACACACAGAGACACACATACACACGTGTGCACACAGACACAGACATACATACACACGTGCGCAGACACAGACACACATACACACATGTGCAGACACACACACAGAGACACACATACACATGTGTGTGCACAGACGAAGAAACACACATACACACGTGTGCACAGTGCACAGACACACAGAGACACATACATACGTGTGCAGAGGCACACATACACGTGTGCACACAGACACATACACACGTGTGCACACAAGACACACATGTGCAGAAACACACACGTGCACACACAAGACACACATGTGCAGAAACACACACGTGCACACACATACACACATGTGCACAGACAGATACACACGTGTGCACACAGATACACAGAGACATACACACGTGTGTACAGAGACATACACACCTGTGCACACATAGATACAGACACATACACATGTGTACACACACAGACACACAGAGACATGTACACACGTGTGCACAGAGACACACACACAGGTGGGCACAGAAGACAGAGAGACACATACACACGTGTACACACACAGACACATGGAGACACATATACACGTGTGCACACAGAGACACACATATACATGCGTGTGCACAGAGACATATGCACATACACACATATATGCATGCACATGCATCACACAGAGACACGTGCACACAACTGTGCACATGCATGTGTGCGCTCTGCACGTCATGATGGCTGCTCCTAGCCCTGGCTCTTCCTAGAACCTAATTTGAAGGCATCTGACATGAAGATCAGGGAAGCAGAATCTCGGGTGATGATCCAAAGTAAGCCTGGGATGAGGTCGGCCGTGTCGGCGGGTGACAGGTGTAGGGCAGGCCGAGGAATAGCGTGAGTGCTGAGGACAGCACCATTTGGTGGTTTTGTCTGAAAGTTTTAAACCACAAGCCTTAGCTGGCCTGGAACCTGTCTGCCCGTTGCTGCCTGGAGGGAGGAAACATTGTAGCAATTTGACAGAACCAGCCAGTGCACGAATACAGACGCTCTTCCACTTAACATGGGGCTATGTCTCAATAAAGCCAATATAGACTGAAAATATCACCCGTCGAAACGCATGTAACATACCTAACCTACAAAACTTCCCAGCTCAGCCTCACCTATCTTGAATGCATGCTCAGAACACTCACACTAGTCTACTGTCGGGCAGAATGGCCTCACCCAGACAGTATTTTATGATAAAGTGATGAATGTCTCAAGTAACTTCTTGAACACCATACTGAAAGTTAAAAACAGAAGGGTTGGATGGGTGCTCCAAGTACAGCTTCTGCTGAATGAGTGCCACTTTCATGCCATGGGAAAGTCGAGAGATTGCAAGTTGGACCATTGTAAGTCAGAGACCACTTGCATTCTCTGCTGAGGACAAGGCATGGCTAGGAAACAGGCACCCCCACACCTCCAGAGAACTCTCAGTTTCATGGAAGGTGAACCAGCTCACAGACACCAGGGTAGATGTGTGCCTTGACGGGGACAAGCGTGAGTCGCCCGCGGTTCAGTGTCAGCCTAAAGTCCAGATCAGGGTCCTCTCTGTGGCCCTCCCACCTACTAATGATGCCACGTGGCTTGGCTGGCTGAACCTCTGTGTGCCTCAGTTTCCTCATCTATCAAGTGAGCATATCCACAGCTGCCTTTCCGAGTTGAGGGAAGGTTGAAATGAGCTGAGAGCAGCGGAACAGCCGGTGGTGTGGACGGCAGCAGCTGCAATTGTGCTGGGAGTGTCGCTAATGGAAGGGATGGCCATGAGAGTCACAGTTCTGGGACAGCCCATGAGGAAGGCCGTGGCGATGGGGACCTGAGCAGGGCACTGAAGGATGGATATAGGGTTGGGAGATTCCAAGCAGGGGAATTCCAGAGCCTTCTTCACCCTGCGTGGCTGCGTTGTGCAAGGGTGTGGGAGCCTGTGGAGAAGCTCTGTGGGTGGGGTGGCCTCACGCATCTGGTTCCGCCTCTGACAGCTTGTGGCCTCTGACGTCCCTGGGACCTCCCCACCCCTTGGTTTCTGATATCTCTGATATCAAAAGCCTGAACCAAATTCCCCAACTTCTGTAAGGCCCCTTCCTATTCCAAGATGTTGTAAGATTACAGCATTTTAATTATCTCTGAGAGTGCCAGGTGAGTGATCCATGCCACAGATGCCTTAATAGGCCCTTCAGAGCCTGTCTGGGAAGAACAAAGATAATTTTAACTGATTTAATAAGGAAAGAAAAACATAACTAGCTTGAATTATTGACGCTTCCTTTCACCTTTTGCCAAGATAGACTTGAACTCATTTGAAAGAAAAACGTTGCTGGATTGCACAAAATACACGGAACCTGCTTTCTACTTAGCAGTCTCTTTATTTTATCAATTAGGAGCGGGAAATGTAGAAAAATGTGGAAATGAGGAGTCTCTGCACGGGTCACTCGGCTCCCTTAGAGGCTGATTGATGGCAGAGACTGAGACAGAGGCGTCCGCCTGCCTGAGCAGGAGATAACTGAACAGAGCCATCATGTGTCTGTGCTGGGCCTTCAACCAAGTTGGACAACGCTGGCATGGATTTTGAATGGCACGAATCACTGCTGAGCTGTTGGCTTGCCTCTTCCACAGCCCTTCCTGCTCTGGGCTCCGAAGGACCAATGTCCCCCACTCCCCAGGTGCCAGCGAGAGGCTTGGCTTTCTCCGCGTGACTCTGGTCACTGGCAAGGAACCAAACAGGGGGGCCCTGAGAATCCCACCACCCTCACGGCCAGCACAGCACCAGGCACAGAGTGGCCCCAGAAACACTGAAAGCCAAGAAGGAGTGAGAACGTGAGACGGCATCTGAACCATGAGGCATTTCTCAGGCAGCCTTTGTGCTAACTCGTCATAGAGTGATGGTGGAAATGAAATGAAGTGACTGCCCGAGTCAGCAGGAGCTTAGGCTGCCGCCCTGTGGGACTGGTAAAATTTCACTTCCTTAAGAGGAGGAAAGGGCCGGGCACAGTGGCTCACGCCTGTAATCCCAGCACTTGGGGAGGCCAAGGCAGGCGGATCACAAGGTCAAGAGATCGAGACCATCCTGGCCAACACGGTGAAACCCCGTCTTTACTAAAAATGCAAAAATTAGCCAGGTGTGGTGGTGGATGCCTGTAGTCCCAGCTGCTTGGGAAGTTGAGGCAGGAGAATCACTTGAACCCGGGAGGTGGAGGTTACAGTGAGCTGAGATCGTGCCACTGCACTGCAGCCTGGGCAACAAAGTAAGACTCCGTCTCAAAAAAAAAAAAAAAAAAAGAGAGAGAGGAGGAAAAAGGGCATATGTGGGAAGGAAGGGAAAGCTCCTCAGTATTCAATGCTGTAAGGGCACTCTCCTCCTTGAAGAAAGATCCAAGATGTTCCCATTGTTAATACCAGGAATACATTAGGGTGTTAGCCACACACGTATAGAACAGAAATGGATGCTTCTGGAAGAAATAAGGCAAAAGCAAAGAATCAGACGTAGAGAACTGGACACAACGCAACGCAAAATCGGGTTCATCATCATCTCAAGAGTCCATTAAAATTGTTTGTATCTTCCAGTGAAAAAGTAGGCCACACCTTGGTTTTGCAGACACGTATGTTGTTTAGTTGGGTTTGCTCTGGTTGGGTTTTGACTTTCCTAATTTTTTTATATGCTTCACAATGATTTCACAGAGAGGTAGAAACCTTTGATTTTTCCAGCATTTAGCTGCTTTCATCTGGCTCATGAATGGGTGGCCAAGCCCAAGTGTCAACTTGACAGAAACAGAGTTCACAAGTCAGCGTTTGGACAAGAGGCCCATAAAAAACAGAATTCGGGCTTGAAAGGGATTTCCACGGAATCACAGACTTCAGAGCTGGCACTTTAGCAATTACCGAGTCCAGCTATAGCTGGAATCCAGGTGGACCTGTTGCAACTTCTGGTGCCACAAGGCACAGATCCCCAAGTCAAAAGCAGTGTGTCATTTTGCACCATTGAAAAGTCTCTGGTCAACACTGGCTTCTGCTAGGCTGGACTTGCAGCTCAAACTCTGATACTCAGCTCCAGAGCCTTCTGGGATGTGGCGTCTTCTTCAGGCTCCACACTGAGGCTCCTCACGGCTCTCAGCTCTCCCCAGATAGCAGCACCACCACCCCCTTCTCGGTCCTCACTGTGCAGAGAGAGAGGAAAGGGGATCTCTCCTACAGAAGCTGAGGAGCTTTCTTCTCGGAAGGCCCCTTGCCGTAGCTCTCTCTTCCTGAGCCAATCACTGTGGCTGGGGGCAGGTGAATGGAGCCTCCACCGTCAGGATCCGCAGTTCTCCCTTGGGGGTGGGAATGTGGTTGGTGCCCCCTAGGCCTTCTCAAGGCAAAACTGGGGAGTCACTGCAGGGAAAAGAAGGCATCAATGCTGAAGAATCAACCCACAAACTGTTCATCTGGCAGGTTCAAGGGTTTTTCTATTTATGCTTTGCATAATATTTTGAAATACTAACTTATTTTCCATTTTTGATTACCTCACTTTCCCAGTCTCCTCACCATTTCCCAAATCTGGGGAAGTGGAACCCTGTATTAGAGAGGTGCCCCAGCTCTGCAGTGACCGATCCACTTGGCTGTCCCCGAGCCCGGGGGAGGAGGGCAGGTAGCAAGTCCTGGTGGATGAGGAGGTTGGGTGTGAGTCTCAGCACAGGGGAAGCCCAGGGAGCGCCCAGCCCCGGCTCCACCGAGGAAGGCAGAGCTGCTGAGCCTGACAAGACGGAACAGCCACCTGCACCCTGACATCCTCACCCCACACCCACACCTCTTGATCCCATCTAAGACCTTGGACCCAGTAAAGCCAGAGTTAAATTCTCTACCAGCCCAGAGGCTCTAAAAGCAACATGGTGAAAAGCATGCCGTCCTGTGTGTGGACTCTGCCCCTGGCTCTGATGCCTACAAGCTGGGTGACCCTGCCCCACTCACTTCAGCATGTGTGCCTCAGTTTTCCCACCTGTAAGATGGTGGAAACATTAGTCTCCTCTTTATCTGTGATGGCTTAGCCTGGCACAAAGTGAGCTCTAAGGAAGCGTTGGCTCTTACGGGGACTTCAATCCAAAATCAATGTGAGCCATAGGCAGTAACACCCTGCCACGTTTCCTGTAAAGTTAGGTTAGTAGACTGAGCCCCACGCACCAGCACTGTACCAAGCGATCTGGGGACCCTAAGGGCCTCAGACCCGGGAAGCCATTCATAAGACACGTTTGCAGCGCACTCTGGAAGGGATGTCCATTTGCCCAACTTTAAGGGATGTCTTCTGTGTAAGTAATTAGAGACACCCGCAAGCGGAGATGCCTGACTTAATTAATATTTTCTTATAACTGACAAGGAAGTCTTCATGCAGGAGGAAAATAATAACCTTGACGTCAGAGACTGGGCTGGTGTGGCGAATGGATGCAGGTTACCCTGACTCTTAATTAAGGAAGGTTTTACAGTGGGGGTGGGGCAAGCACCACTGTGGATTTATTTAAAGTAAAACTTTGACAGGCAGAAAGAACTGAAGAGGTCTTGCAGTGCGTTCCTACAAAGCTAAAGGGATCAGTGTGGCATTCCCGCAGGAGGAGGGGATATTCAGAGACCAGGCTGCGAGCAGCATGGACATTAGAATCAACATCTCAACTGTTTCCAGAAAACAGCGGCTTTTAGAGGAACTAGAAACTGCTGCCGCTGAGAGTCGCCATTCACCCTTGGCCAGCACATGGGAATCCTTGCTTCTAGTCTTAGGGCAAACTTCTCTCTCTGTTATATCCAGGATGCAATGACCAATGGCTGTGTCAGGAAAGTAGAAGTAGGAAGCAGGGAGCCCTCTTCTGCCTGGCTCCACGCAGGTAAATGCAGCTGAGGGGCAGCTCCACAGCTGCCTCTGGCTATCCTTGTGGTCCAAGAAGACCACTCACTGGGGAAGCAGCAGCAATGTCTGAAGGAGGCATGGGTGCAAAGGGTATCTCTGGCTCTGTGAAGTGAGGGTAGGAGGGAAGGGGGCCTGGGGCACGACCTGGATGCTGTGACCTTTGGGCTGCCGAAAGAAGGTTGAGCGCATGGACTTCTAGATTGGAAAGAGGGGGGCCCACCAATCCTGGAGGCAGGAGCTGGGGCACGGCCACTACAACTGGCCAGAGAGGCCACGTTGACACAGGTGGGGGTGGGCCCTCATCTCTGCCACAGGTCACCATCCTCGAGTTATTTCCCGTAAGATGGCATAGAGGTGGCATTTCCAGTGGTGCCCCTTACTCCACACTCCAGCTCAAGGGAACATTTTCACTGAATAACTTGTCAAAGCCAGATTTTAAGTAAATTTCTTTCATTTTTCCTAAGTTGGGTACCCACATTAGCCTAGCAAATATATAACCGGGAAACACGCAACGTCCGTTAAAACACACACCACTCAAACTTCATGCAGACATAGATACCAAATGCTCAAAATCAAAAAACCTTATATTGTCAGATATTAAACTTGTTTTGAATCTAAGATCAGGGCATTGATAAACAAATAATCCCAAGACTTTCTCCGTTTTAAATAAAAAATTTAGAAAAGAGTCTCTGCTATTTCCTTTTAACTGAAGGATTAAGAGAAAAGAAAAAAAATGTATGATGAATTGGAGTAATCCAGAAGGAAGCCTTGAAGATAGAATAACTTAAGCCACATCTCCAAAACTGAGCTAAGATAGAGAACAACAGGACATCAGGATTTATTCTTAAAAGTAAGAGAACATGGGCCAGGCACGGTGGCTCACGCCCGTAATCCCAGCACTTTGGGAGGCCAAGGAGGGTGGATCATGAGGTCAAGAGTTCGAGACCAGCCTGGCCAATGAGGTGAAACCACGTTTCTACTAAAAATACAAAAATTAGCTGGGCATGGTGGCACACATCTGTAGTCCCAGCTACTCAGGGGGCTGAGGCAGGAGAATCGTTTGAACCCGGGAGGCAGAGGTTGCAGTGAGCCGAGATTTACCATTGCACTCCATCCAGCCTGGACGACAGAGTGAGGCTCCATCTCAGGAAGGAAAAAAAAAAATAAATAAGAGAACATAACTTATGCGTACTACCAAAAATACTGCTGTGTGAGTTGGAGATGGTGGTCTAGGGGTCTTGGTCACAGAACTTGCAAGAAAGGATTTTTTTTCCTTTTCTTCCTTTGAAACAGTGAAGGTAAACAAGCCATTGCCTTCCCACCAGCATGTTCACAAAAGGTGTGGAGTAGATGGATGAGTGGGTGGATGGATGGGTGGATGGATGAATGGGTGAGTGGGTGAGTGGATGGATGGATGGATGGAAACACACCATCTATGCAGGAAGCCAGGCTCCAAATCCCGGTGAGCTGTCTAATTATTGAGACATATGTTAAGGATAGTTCATCTTTAACTATCTTTATATATCAGTGTTCACAAACATTTTCTCAACAAGTGACAAGTGACAGCCTTTGCTGTTAGCGGGGAGTGTTTATCCAAGTCTTATGACTACATCAGGCTGTAAGAACTCATTTTACAGCCCTCGGCAGATGTGCACACAAGTAAACAAGAGTTCTATCAACTCCTACCCCTACTCCATGAGTGTCTATCCCTATCCATGATTTCTACCCCTGTCCATGAATGTCTACTCCTATCCATGACTGTCCACCCCATCCTTAAGTGTCCACCCCATCCATGAGTGTCCACTCCATCCATGAGTGTCCACCCCATCTGTGAGCATCCACCCCATCCATGATGTCTACCCCATCCATGAGTGTCCATCCCCATCCCTGAGCGTCCACTCCATCCATGAGTGTCCATCCCATCCATGAGTATTTGCCCCTATCCATGAGATGTCTTCTGGCATTTTCTATTTCATATTGTTCTATTTCATTTTTCAATTTTTCATGTAAGTGCTGGTCATGATCTACTGAATTGATTTTAAAACCCACCAATGGTTTGCAACCCACAGTTTTAAAAGCAGTGTTGTAGAGGACACAAAAGGAAGACGCTGGATCTCTTTGTATCAGAGGGAGGCCAGCAAGATGCCCACTAGTGAATGGGCCCAAGCCTGTGTGTTCATCAGAGGTCTCCCCACTGATGTGATCAACAGTTCTGACACCAAGAGAAGAGAAAGGGATGAGCAGAAAGGTGGGTCTCAAGGCTGGATACCCACGTGGTTGATGTCTGGATGTGGGCTCTGTAAGAATGGGGCGGAGGCTCAGCTTCCCTGCCTGCCCCAGGCATCCTGAAGGGCAGGCATCATTCATGCTTCCCAGGGAGTAAACTGAAGCTGAGATCAAGCACTTGACCTGCTAGAGGCAAACACCCCCTAAGCATGGCCCCCTGGCAGGCACTAGTGCTGAGCAGTGCCATGACCCAGGACAGGGAGATGGGCTGGACAGCTTTACTGGGCAGGTGACAGTGTGACCAAGGTGGTACACTGGGCTTGTGAGGCTGGAGGGGGCAATGGGATGTACGGTTTGGCCAGAGTTCTTCTATTCAGTGCCTGCCTCACCAGAGGTGTCCAACAAACCCCTGTGGATGGACAGGTGGGTGGATGGGTGGGTGGATGAATGGGTGGATGGATGAGTAGGTAGGTGGATGGGTTGATAGAGGGATAGATGGGCAGATGGAGGGATGGAGGGATGGATGGGGAGATGAAAGGGTGGATGGACTAATGTATGGGTAGATGGGTGGATGGATGGATGGATGAAGGGGTGGATGGAGAGATGAATCAGTAGATGGAGGAATGGATAGGTGGATGGAGGGATAGATGGGTAAATGGATAGGTGGATGGAGGGATATATGGGTGGATGGATGGGTGGGTGGAAGGATGGATGTGTGAATGGAGGGATAGATGGGTGGATGGATGGTTGGATAGAGGGATGGAGGGATGGATGGGTAGATGGAGGAATGGATGGATAGATGGATGGATGGAGGGAGGGAGGGATGGATGGATGGATGGATGGATGGATGGATGGATGGATGATGAGTGGGTAGAGAGATGGGTGGATGAGTGAATGGATGGGTGAGCAGAGGTTCTCCAGGGCTTGGTGATAAGTGAGAACACAGTTCTCTGTGGCCCCCTTGCTTCAGGACTTGGGGAAGGCATTAGGAGCTCTCTCCTCCCCAACCCCTTTCTCCACCCCCCACCAGCCTGCATCCCCACTGTCCCAAGTGGCTGCATCTTTCTCTCTGCAGCCTTTGAAGCTGAGGTAGAGAGCCCTGCAGGCCTGGTGGGGCTCCCACTTCAAAGAGCCTGGCACGCTGGGATTTCCCATCCATGTGAGCCCAGAGGCACTGGAGTGCTGATGGGGAAACTCCAGACCAGGATGGGGGGCAGCAGCCCTGAGAAGAGGGGGTTCCCAGGCAACACAAGGCTCCCTGGATTGCCATGAGCCCCCTCAAAGGTGAGAGATTTTCCTGGGGGTCCAGGGGCAGAGTGGCCCCCAAAAAGACTCCCAAAGAGATGTCATCCTAGGGAGGGGGCAAAAAGACTTAGTGAGACCCTCTCCCTCCTTGCTTGCTTCATTCATTCATTCATTCATTCATTCATTTATGTATTCAGAGCTTTCCCGAGGCCTCTATCCTGGCCTCTGGGCCTCTCTAGCTCTCAGCCTCCAGGACATTGGGCAAATGCCATAGTACCTCCTGAACATCCTTGGTAAGTTGGGTTTTTGTGTTTGTTTTTCAAGGACCAGCACCCTGCCAGGTGTGGGTTGTGGTGCAATTCCTTGTCCAGTATCACCTGGGCCCATGATTCTCGGGTACATGCTAGGGCCCCCTCCAATGTGACCCCTGCAAACCTTCAGAAGCGAGGGACCTGCGGCTGTCACACACGAGGTGCTCACCCACCTGCTCGCCTGCGTGCCACTGCAGAGTCCCTGCTCCCTCTCTAATGGCATTTGGGGAGCCCAGGTTCACTGCAGATGGGCTTGAGGGTGAGCCCAGTGTGGGTGAGGGGAGGGCTCCAGGGAGCACATGTGCAGATCTTGTCGGCAGCACAATTCTGACGCCCTGTAAGGTCTTACAGAGCGAAGGATGTTGTTACCTTTAAGGAGTTGTTTCCTCCCCTCTGCAAGCCATGGATTCGGCATGGGGCCAAGCCGGCGGCACTGGAGTTGGAGGCCTAGTTTCTCACCCCGGCTTTCTCCCATCCTCCGGTGGGATTCAGGCACTGCTTTCCCCTGAGCCACCTTCTTTTGTCCCACCTCACAGGCTGCTTCCAGGTACCCCCTCCACACCCCCACCATCCACGGGGGAGAGGGGCCTCCAGTCCCCTCGGCATCCCTGCCTGAGCCAGTTCACACTGTGTCCAGGCCACGTGATTTCTTTTTCTTATTAAAACAAAATTTCAGAGGCTCCTGTTCAAAGCACTTTCTCTATGATGCAACGTTCTCTTCTTCGATAGGTGAAGGAGCTGGAAATGCCTCTGCTCTGTGGGAGGCACAGCTGGCACACACTTCTTTATGGAAAGGGGGGTGCCAGGAGGTCTTCAGCCAGGCCTGGCCTGCGAGCATGGAAGGGCATGAAGGGAAGGGTGTGAGGGATTGGCCATCAGGAGAACCCTGGAGAGAAACCTGTTATTTATTTATTTGTGTATTTATTTGTTTATTTTTGAGACATAGTTTTGCTGTTGTTGCCCAGGCTGGAGTGCAGTGGTGTGATCTCAGCTCACTGCAACCTCTGCCTCCCAGGTTCAGGTGACTCTCCTGCCTCAGCCTCCCAAGTAGCTGGGATTACAGGCGTGCACCACCACATCCAGCTAGCTGATTTTATATTTTTAGTAGAAATGGGGTTTCACCATGTTGGTCAGGCTGGTCCTGACCTCAAGGGCTCCACCAGCCTTGGCCTCCCGAAGTGCTGAGATTACAGGCGTGAGCCCCCATGCCCAGCCAAGAAACCCATTTTAAATGCATATCAATGGGGTAGGAGACAGAGGGAAACAGGAACGTCTGGAGGTAAAAGACCCCAAACCAAGTGGGGGCATTCGGCTGCCCAGTCCCAGGTCTACATGACAGCCGCCTCGGCTGAAAGCTTCCTCGCCCACAGCAGCCCTCTCAACCCCTCTGCACCCTACAGGACTTAGTATCTGAACTCCCAATCACAGCAAAAAGCCTGCAGGGGCATCCTGGGCCCAACAGCCCCCAGAGCATTTTGTGAGGCAGACCCCAAGCCCACACTGTTGCTTGATGCCTACAGCTACAAGCTGGTGCTGTCATCCCTGTTTTACCGACAAGGAGACTGAGGCCAGCCAGAGAGCAGCAGAGCTGGGAGCCCCACCCAGCCTGGCCCCTGAGCCAGTGCACCGACAGGGTGTCCTCACCCACACCAAGGACAGACAGCGGGGTGCCCCGAGAAACCAAGGTGACTCAGCCGCAGCCACTGTGGAGCCCGCGTGCGGGAAATGTTCACTATTTTTTTACAGTTTGCCCTAAATGTTTGAGTCTGTCAGAAGAGTTAAGTGATTGTAATTTCCTGATGTAATGAAATGTTATGTAGCCACAGGGAGCTATGTTCACTTACCAAGTTGGCAGATTTTTTTTCTTTTTTTTGAGACGGAGTCTCTCTCTGTCACCAGGCTGGAGTGCAGTGGTGTGATCTCGGCTCACTGCAACCCCCACTTCCCAGGTTCAAGTGATTCTCCTGCCTCAGCCTTCCTAGTAGCTGGGATTACAGGCATGCACCACCACACCCAGCTAATTTTTTTGTATTTTTAGTACAGACGGGGTTTCACCATGTTGGCCAGGCTGGTCTTGAACGCCTGACCTTGTGATCCGCCCACCTCGGCCTCCCAAAGTGCTGGGATTACAGGCATCAGCCACCGCGCCCAGGCAGATAATTTTAAAAATATAAAACCCCAGTGTTGGGAAGCAGGGGAGAAACAAGCACCCCCAGAAATTGCAACCAGAAGTATAAATTGTTCACAGTCTGGAGGCTAACTGAGGATATGCACAAAAATACTTACTCACATACAATGGCCCAACAGTTCCTTTCCTAGAAATGTATCCACAGATCCTAAAGAAACAGCCACAGCTACATTGACAAGGATGTTCACTGCAGCATCTTAACAATAGTGAGACATGAGAAATACTCTACAATAGGAAGCAGGATAAATGATCACACGTGCAATGAAGTACTAGGAGGACGTTACAGTGACATAGAACACTTGATAACATGAAAATGTGAGTGATAAAACTAAATTACAAAACAGCATTGTGAGATGATCTCATTTACAAATAAAATGCCTAGAATGTGCCGTAAACCCAGGATAGATGGCAAGGTTAAAAATGTGTTTCTTAGTCACAGATAAGTTTTTCTTCTTTTTTGATTGTTTTAATGTTCTAACTTTTCTACAGTGAAACCATCTTATTTCTAAGTAAGAAAAATGGCATTTTACATATTTTTTAAATTAAAAGTGGTTTTAATGACCTGGGGTAAAACCTTTTATCAGACACATAAATATGAAGAAAATAAAAAAAGTCCAAAATACAATGATGTAGGTGATCTACACTATGCCAAACAAATGCTATATGTATTTTTAACACATACCTGGGTACACAGCTATTAGAAGATAATATTTCAAAATATTAATGGTGATTTTCTTGGGTGCTGGGATCATGGTTGTTTGTCTTTCCTTTTCATCTTTCTGCAGTTTGTAAAGATTATGCAATGAACACGTGTTGCTTTAAAATCAGGAAGCAATTATTTCTTTTGTGTGTGTGGTAGAATATGCAGTACGTAACATAAAGCTGACTGTGTCCACCATTTTTAAATGTCCGTCACAGTGGCACTAAGTACATCATACTGTGGTGCTATCATCACCACCATCCCTCTCCAGAAATGTTGTCACCCCAAAACAAAACTCTGCACCCACTAAGCAAGAACTCCCCTTTCCCCTCCCGCCCTCCCTGGTAACTACCATTCTTCCACCTGTCTCTCTGCATTTGACTACTCTAACCTCTTACACACAGACTCACACAGCATTTGCCCTTTTGTGACTGGCTTATTGCATTTAGAGTAATGTCCTCAAGGTTCATCCATGTTGTAGCCTGTGTCAGAATCCCCTTCCTTTTTAAGGGTGAATAATATTCCTCTGTGTGTGTGTGTGTGTGTGTGTGTGAGTGTGTGTGACATTTTGTGTGTCCATTCCTCTATGGTGGACCCGTGGGTTGTTTCCACCTTTTGGCTATTGTGAACAATGCTGCTAGGCACGCGGGTGTGTTACGGACCCTGCTTTCACTTCTTCTGGGTTTATAGCCCCAACTGGAATTACTGTATCAGATGGTAATTCTGTGTTTGAGGAACTGCCATACCGTTTCCCACAGCAGCTGTTCCCTTTTGTATTCTCACCAGCAATGCATGAAGTTTCCAGTCTCTCCTCAAACCTTATTAACACTTGTTATTCTCTGATGTTTCGATCATAGCTGTCCTAATAGATGTGAGAGGCAGCTCACTGTGGTTTTGATTTGCGTTTCTCCAGTGACTGGTGATATTGACATCTTTTCTTGAGTTTATTGGCCGTTTGTATTTTTTGTTGTTGTTGGGAAATGCCTATTCAAGCTCTTTGCCCATTTTTAATCCGGTTCTTTGTTTTTGTTGCTGTTGTTGAGTCCCAGATTCTTTATATATCTTGGATATTTGTCCCTCATCAAATATATGATTTTGCAAATACTTTCTGCCATGCTGTGGGTTCAAATTTATCCATTTTTTCTTGTGTTGCCTGCACTTTTGGTGTGATATCCAAGAAATTATTGCCAAGCCCAGTGTCATAAAGCTTTTTCCCTGTTTTCCTCTAACAGTTTTATACTTTTAGCTCTTACGTTTCGGTCTTCACTTCATAACAGTTTTTTTTTTAAACCCCCTTCCTTCATTTCTGTCTGTACCTGACTTTTCTTTGTCACCAATACTTAGAAGAATGAATGGGCTAACTCCCCGGTATCTCCGAGCTTCCGAATGAAGAAGCAAGGTGTGGCTGCATTTGGTTTTGCCACGGCTGTGGACTATCAGACACAGCTAGGGTCCTGTCCCTCTGCCCTCACCCACAGCCCCAGGGCCACGTGCTGTCCCCACCCCGGGAGTCCACCCGCATTTCCCGACAGCTGGACAGGGTCCTATTCTCTGCCTCCTCGGCTCCACGCTTCAACCTTGGTGCTTCTCTTCAGAGGCCAGTTCTAGGCATTTCACACTGAAGAGAGAGTAAAACAATGCTGGTCAGAAAGGCAAATTCTTCCTAACTCTTCACTTCTGGTTAATATGATAACACAGAGCCCATCAGAAGCCTGGTGACCTGGAGCGCAAAGGGAGGTGAGTGTGGGCAGTGTGGCAGGCAAGGAGGGGGGTGTCCTTGAGGCCAGAGCAGCCCAGGTGCAGGCAGAGGAGGGAAGCAAGAAGAACCTGAGCACAAAGGCCCTCGCTGGCTGCCTGGCAGAGAGCACCGGACATGGCGGCGGCCACCCAAAGCCACGCCCCTACCACTGGACGTGTTGCTGCAGAAGAGGCTGCTGCCCTGGGCTTTCCAGACCCCCTGCCCTGTGGGGCGTGTGCCGGCGGGTGTGACATGGTTTGGATCTATGTCCCCGCCCCAATCTCATGTGGAGTCGTGACCCCAGTGTTGGAGGCGGGGCCTGGTGGGAGTGACTGGATCCGGGGTCGGTTTCTCCCGAGTGGTTTGGTGCCATCCCCTCGGTGCTGCTCTCCCAACGGTGAGTGAGTTCTCCTGAGATCTGGCTGTTTGAAGTGTGTGGCACCTCCCGCCTCTCTCCTGCTCCTGCTCCTGCCATGTAAGGCGCCTGCTCCCACTTCACCTTCTGCCATGATCAGAAGCTCCTTGAGGACTCCCCAGAGGCAGAAGACACCTTGCTTCCTGTACAGCCTGGGGACCATGAGCCAATTAAACTTCTTTTCCTGATAAGTCACCCAGTCCCAGCTATTTTTTGTGGCCATGCTGGAAGGGACTAGCAAAGGGAATGAGCACAGTGGTGTGCAGTGCTCCCAGCTGCATGGCTCAGAAGGAGCTGTCCCCTGCTCTACAGCACCACACAGCCATAGGAAGGAAGAAGATGGGATCCCTGAATGCCACAGGCGGCTCAGCTTCCCACTGCAGGGACACCTGCATCGTGCACTGACACAAGCAATACGTAAGTTCCCCTGGTGTCAAGCCACTGGGATTTGGAGGTTTGTGCTCTTTCCAACAGCTGCTAGCATTATCCTAATCCATAGCACAGGCCAGCAGTCACCATAGTACTGGTCAGCAGACTGTCCACAAGGGCTGGGGAGACGGACTCCTCCTCTAAACTTCTCCAATCATGAAGACCTCAACTTTCAGGCATCACCATGAACACAAAAGCAAAATGACACATCCAACCTCAGCTGGCTGGAAAGATGGCTGAAACTAATAACTAGTGAAATCTATTAGGCTGGAAATGAGAGCGAGGAGAAATAAATCAGGCGCTAATTATGGGCTGTTCCAGGGAGTGGAGGAGCAGAGGCTTCGTGGGCAGCAAAGCCCTGCCCAGCCAGGCACCTTTGCACGGACTCTTCAATCATACCTCGGGTCTTACAGTGCTATTATCTTAATTATGGACTGAGTACTTGGAGTTTCCTTGAAATATAAATGAGCATGTCCCATCTAATTATTAAATGCAAGAATAGTTCAACCATTTTCTCAAAACTGTTAATACTCAGAGGAAGAAAGTGTTGCCATTTCTTATTAATTCTGACTTCATTGCTTAAATTGAAGCCAAGTACCTGGGCAAGGAGAGAGGGTTGCTAATTCCAAATAGTCTTTGAAAGTCACCAAGACCACTTCCAAACATCCCAGATAGAGGCTGAACGAGAAAAAAATGACCCTGACTTTCCAATGTGGACTTTTCCATTTAATTATCAATCCTATTTATATGAATAACAAAAAATATGAAGAATAACAGACAGCATTTGTTGAGTATTTACTATGTGCAAAGCTCCATGCCAAGTGTCTTACACCTATTATTTAATCCTCAGCAACACCAAAAGATGGATTTTATTATCTGCATTGTGTGCATGAGAAACCTGAGACCCAGAGAGGTTGAATACCTTGTTCAAATTGCACAGCAGAAGCAAGATTTATGCAAAGGTCTGTCTGATTCCAAAGTCTATGTTGTCAGCCAGGACCCCCAGATATCCTTAACACTTGTGGTTCTATGGCCCACAAATAGCTCTTCCTTGAACCATAGAGAAATGCTGCATTAAACACAATCTCAGCAGGATTCTTTCTGCAAGATTTTTCAGAGCTTTACCATGCAAGTATGCATTTTGAGTCTGCAAACAGGGCCGTGCTGCCTCTCACAGATGCACTGGACTAGAAACCTTCAGTATTTTTTGTTTTTTTTTTTTAGACAGTCTCGCTCTGTCACCAGGCTGAAGTGCAGTGGCATGATCTCGGTTCACTGCAACCTCCGACTCCCTGGTTCAAGTGATTCTCTTGCCTCAGCCTCCTGAGTAGCTGGGATTACAGGCACGTGCCACCACATTCAGCTAATGTTGTTTGTTTTTTTTTTTTTTTTTTTTTTTGTATTTTTAGTAGAGACAGGGTTTCACCATGTTGGCCAGGATAGTCTCAAACTCCTGACCTCATGATCCACCTGCCTCGGCCAGCCAAAGTGCTGAGATTACAGGCGTGAGCCACTGTGCCCAGCCTAAACCTACAGCGTTTTCATTGCACAGTCTGCATGCTGCCCACCACCAAAGGTGCAGAAGAGTGCAGGGTAGGAGAGGGCGTGCAGTCTTCACAGGGACCTGCCTGCAGTGGTTCTTGGGACCCCAAAACTCAGGAGAAGCCAGAGAGCAGTGTGTGTCCCTCTGGCTGGACCCGACTTGGCACCTCTTGGCTGAGTTCCCTGCCCAAGGAGTGGGATAGGGGTGCCGATTCTGAGCCTCCATGCTGCCTCGCACAAGGGATGTGACTCAAGCAGTTAATGAGCCCTCTTGACCCCGGCTTCCGCATCTGTAAAACATGAGCGACGCCCTGGGTCGCATGCAGGGTTGGTGTAAGGACGGATGGAGTTGATCGACGCCGGCGCCTGGGTCACCCCTTCTGCCATTCTGGAATCTACCATGACCCTCAGGGCACCTGTTTCTGCTGCCCCCACTTTCCCGTGGGACACTTTCCTTGTGTGTTTATTTCCTCCGATTTCAGCCCAGACACACGGACTTCGGCAGTGCCTTGAGCTAGGGAGCAGGAGGCCAGGTTCCAACTGCTGCTTGACACCTGCTGGCTTTGGGACTGCAGCAAGGCCTTCCGAGTGCCCCTCCTGGGACCCCCGAAGTGCAGGGGGTGAGAGCCCACACTGTCCAGTGTTCCCCGGCCACTGGCATTCTGTTTCCTGAGAAGGGTTTTGAGGCTCTTCGAAGCTGACCTTCCTAGATGAGAAGAACTGGAGGCATCACATGACTGAGGCCTTCAACCATACACACAAAAGATCTGCCTCAAGGATGCACACGGGCCCCGGTTTGCTGCTTCATAGCCACCCAGACACTCTCCTTCCTCCTTACTGGGGACCTCCTCTGGCTGGAGCAGTTTTTTTTTGTTTTTTTTTTTTGAGATGGAGTCTCGCTCTGTCACCCAGGCTGGAGCTCAGTGGCGCAATCTCGGCTCACTGTAAGCTCCGCCTCCCAGGTTCACGCCATTCTCCTGCCTCAGCCTCCCCGAGTAGCTGGGACTACAGGCGCCCGCCACCATGCCCAGCTAATTTTTTGTATTTTTAGTAGAGACGGGGTTTCACAGTGGTTTTGATCTCCTGACCTCGTGATCCGCCCGCCTCGGCCTCCCAAAGTGCTGGGATCACGAGTGTGAGCCACCGGAGCAGTCTTTTGAGGAGGCAATTCCTGTTTGTGGCTGGGAAGTTTGGAAGGCGGCTCATCTTCAGTCACTTCCAGGTGGGGCAAATGAAGGGCTGAGAAACACCGGAGTCCACATGAACAAAATCTCACTCGGGATACCGGGCGCAGCAGTCGTTACTCACTCTCAATGTTTACCCGCAGCAAGTGGTTCTGTTTCACTCAAGGATCTGGGCTCTCTGAATGATCTGACAAACCGACTCTAGGATTGTGGTAGGGACAGTGCCAAACATCAGGGTGAAAATCACGAGATCAATGTCATTCCTACAGGTAATTTTAACTGTTTCCACACTCCCACCTTCCAGCAGAAAAATATAAACATCCACATGTGTGCAATTCACAGAAAGAAGGCTTTGGGCAAAATATCGTTCAGCTAATACCTACAGAACCCTGTTTGTGCAGAGCCCTTGGATAAGGCTTTCCCGGGGGGGCGGTTAATTCTTCTCAAATAATTACAGTGAGACCAGTGGCCATCCCTGAGGCCACCTGACACCTCCACTTCTGGCTTGTGCCCTCCTTGTGTTCAAAGTTCCCAATGCGTGAGCCGAGAAGAGGCGACACCTGCCTCTCAGACTTTCCTAAGGATCCTCCCCTGGCTCATCCGACCCAGCACTCACTGTCCTCAGGCACAAAGCACAGTAAAGACGCACCTTCACTGGGCCAAGTTTTAGAGAAGGTAAAGGATGCCCCGTCCTGAGGCCACAGTACAAACTAGTGACTACACAGAATCTGTCTGGTCCCAAGGATCCCTCTGCCCTGGCCCCTGCCTTCCCTAGTCCCAGCACTGCTGAGTCCCCGTTTGCAGACACCTCTCAGTGCCTGTTACCCACCTCAGGTCCCTGTGGGCTCAAGAAGTGGCTGGTTATTTCAGCCAACTGATCCAGTGGGAATCTGGACCAATCCCATCACCCTGTGTAGTCAAGGCAGGGTAGTGGGATTGGAATGAATTAACTCAAGGTGAATGAAAATAGATCCCAGATAGGCTGCTGCTGTGAAAATGTTCATGTTTGAATGCAGGCTCATGCCCCTCATGCCGGTGCTTTCATGCTCAGAAAGTACTCTTTATGTCGGTGATGTTGTTGTTGTTTTAGGGGTGGGGAGACTGTTGGTTTTTCTAATTACATAAACAAACCATGCTCCTTGCTGGGAAAAAAATTAAAAAAAAAAAAAAAAAAACATACAAGAAAATACCTCTCCTGAATCCATCTTTAGGCAATTACTTTGATTTTTGAAAACACAAATGCTTTGCATTGTGGAAGTTCCTCTTTCCTCCTAAAGGAAAGCAGCCCGGTGGATGCGGCTTGGAAAGATCCAGATTCCCAGAGGAGGTGCACAGCTTCAGTCTGGTCGCTCTGCCCAGCGTCCCCACAGCTCTGCCGGCAAGGTTACAGCATGCCCGGGACGGGGGGTGTCCACGGACACGGGCAGAACAGAGCAGAGAGTTCCGGGAGGAAGTGGGAGTGCTCTGGCGCAGGGTTGCCCTGAGCCGGCTGTTGCTTCCCCAGCTTCCCCGTGGGACTCTCACCAGGAGCAAGCAGCCCTGTCCCCAGCTTCATTCCCCCGGGGCCTATCTGGAAAGTGGGTGCCCCGAGGAGTCAGTAGAGGAGGCAACGACGCTGAGACCCACCAGGCAGGCCTCCTGCAGGAGGAGCGCGCCCGGTGTCTGGGGGGCCCCGGGGCTGCCGTGGCCGGGATTCCTGTCTGGAGGCAACAACACAACGGGGACAAGAAACAGGGAGGCCGACCCCGCGCCCTGCCTCCTGAGGAGCTCTCCTGCTCTCTGTGCTGAGAAATCTTTGAGGCCTAACTTCCTGCCCCAGCAAGGTGTAGGGATCCCATCATGAGGCACACCGCTGAGGCCAAGCCACAGATAATTGCACCTGAAAGATGTGCGGGGGCTTCGACTCTGGGCATCAATGTTCCATTTGGCCGCCCGGGCGCATCCATTATTCATGGTAATGACAACCATAACTTCTATGGGGCTTTTCATCTTCAAACCACTTTACAAATACGGTCTGTTTAATTCGAACTGCAGCTTCCCTCTCTCTATCCAAGTGCATTCGCCCTGGCTCCAGGTGCACAGGCAGGGTGCAGACCGAGCTCCTGTGGAAACCAAGCCGCATCCACCAGGCTGCTTTCCTTTAGGGGCAAAGAGGAAACTTTCACAATGCAAAGCATTTGTATTTTCAAAAATCAAAGTAATTGCCTAAAGATGGATTCAGGAGAGGTGTTTCCTTGTATTTTTTTTTCATTTTTTCCCAGCAAGGAGCATGGTTTATTTATGTGATTAAAAAGAAAAGTCAACAGTCTCCCCACCCCTAAAACAACAACATCACTATTGTGAACGTACCTGCTGAATATGGAAACTATGTACATGACCCTGCATTCAAAAATGTGTATTTTCAAAGCAGCATCCTATCTGGGAACCCATTTAGTTCACTTTGCTCATTCCAGTCCCACGACCCTGCCTTGACTAAACAGGCCTGCGAACAGTAATACCCACCTATGGCCTTCCGTTCTGCCATCCCAAATCCCGGAGACAGTGGGTGCTCGGTCAGCCCCTGGGTCCTGGGAAGAATGAGACTCAGGAAGGTGCTGGGGTGGCGAGGGCAGGGAGCAGGTGGTGCCAGGGGAGAGTGAGGGAGTGCAGTGGGGAGAAGGGACAGATGGGGGTTCCCTTCGCCTCCCAGAAAGGGAGGAGCTGGGCTGGGCTGGGCTGGGGGCACCACCTTTCCTTCCCTGCACCCATCCAGGAATCCGGAGTCTGCTCAGCCCCGCATCTCACCCCACCCACACCGTGCAGAGCGCAGGGCAGCTGCTGATGCCTTCGGCAGAGTGCCTGGCTTCCCGTGCTTAGCGTGAGAAATGTTCTTTTTGGTGATAGCATCTCGACATAAGGTGTTTTTGGAAAACGACAACACACTCATTTTCCTTTCATCATGTCTCAGTCAGGATAGCCCAGGGACTTCATGCACACGGGGGACCTTGGATCATCCGCTGTAGGATCCCTACCGGTGAGCACCCCAAGAAGTCAGCGTGCTGCCTGAGGCAAGGGTCCCCAGGGATGCCCCCAGGCACCGCCAGGTGCCACCCCCGCCCTGTGATTGGACGGCAGGGCCTCTGTCGGCTGTCACTCAGCCAGGTCCTGGGGAGCCCCAGTGCTCAGGCTCCAGGTATGGCGGCTGCCCTGGGCCCTCTGCTCTCACTCCGCGGTTACCTCTCACCCACTGCGACATTAATCCTTCCCCAGCAAGAAAGAGAAACACTTCCCCAAAATAAAACCGTTCCCTCAGATTCAGGTCGTCATCACCAAACTGCCTGTGCCCTCTGTCCCCAAGGCCTGGACACCCGGCTGCAGGCTGCCCCCCTACCCCACCCCTGTCTGGTCTGGTACAGGTGTGTCCCCAGGCCGGTGACCTCTTACCTGCCCAGCCTACCTCAGTGGCCTGGCCTTGCTTCTTCCTGCCTCTTTCCATGTTCTTGGACCAAAGCACTGAGGACCGGTCTAGATGTGGGCTCTGCCCCACTGCCTGGGGCACGTTCCTTCCCTGGCTGGTCCACAGCTTCACTAGGAGGGAGACGTCCCCAAGGACCACCTGGGGAAGCGGGGGCTCAGTGCACAGAGCAGGGACAGAGGCCACAGGTCTGCCTGGGTCTGGCGATCTCAGGGACTGTGGAGAGTCCAGCCAAGCCCCAAATCCGCATCCCAGTGAATGATGCCCTGGGAGCCCACGGGCGGCGCCGTCACAGGAGCCCCAGAGGCCGGGGAGCTGGTGTGTGTGTGTGGGGTCTCCTGTCAGAAAAACTGTAGTGTGGGAAGGAGGAAAAGGAGCTGCCGTCCTGGCAGGCACGGCACCTCCTGTGCTCCCGTCACCCGCGGAGCAGGTGGCCACGTCCCTGCGGGAAAGGGAGAAGCTTGAGGCTCAGAGGGGCTTAGTGAAGCCAGCCACAGGTGCCTAGTGGCCTAGTGAGTGAGAGGTGGGCTGTGAGCCTGATGCAGCTGAATGTCAATCTGGGATCTCTGCTGACAGTGAACCGACCCTAGGGCACTGCCAGGGTCTCCAGGGGAGGGGCGGTCTGCACAAAGGGCCACAAGCTGGGGGCTTGAAGCAGCTGACAGTTATTCTCTCAAGCTGGAGGCAGCAGTGGCTGGTCCAGGTGCAGACAAGGCCGGGCTTTTGCTGGGGGTCCAGGGAGGGTCCCTCTGCCTCTCCCAGCACTGGTGTTGCCGGCGGCCTCGGCGCCTGGACTGGTGGTAGGTGCCTCCCTCCAGCCTCCACCTCCACCCTTCATGGCCTTGTCTCTATGTCCCCACCGTCTCTCTCTGTGAGTGCCTGTCTCCGAGGGAGCCCCTTCTTATGAGGGTGGCCAGCGTGTTAGATTAGGGCTCACCTTACTGAATTATGATCTCACCCTAATGACACTTATGACGATATTTCCAAATAAGGTCACATTCACAGATACAGAGTTATAGACATTGATTGTCCTTTGGGAGGGGACACAGTAAACCCGCAACAGGCATGGAACAGAGCTCCAGTCTCTGTGAAGCAACAGAGCCTGGGGGCCCAGCACCAAGGGCAGAGGCAGAAAACCCAGCCAGGGGACAGCCTCTGGGGACACGATGAGAGTTCATTCCTCCGGGCACAAGCCAGGCACTGGGGCTGGGAGAAAGGCAGGCTGTGGAGGACTGGACAGGCACAGAAGCCCGCCCAGCACCTGGGCCAGTGGCGAGGCTGGCCGGCTGCGCGGGGAGCTATACACTCCAACTGCTCCATGCCTCCACCCTGGCTGGAAGGAAAGGCTGAGGCCAGGAGGAATCTGCCTGTGGGGCTAGCTGGGCTCTGCTGGAGAGAGCTGGGAGATGAAGGCTGCCAGCCTGCTACATAAGGGCTGGCCCTCAGCGCTCACAGCCATCTCGTGTACAACAAGAGCAAAAGCAACCCCCCTCTTAAGGAAAAGTAGACTCTGCCCCACGTGCTGTCCGACTGTCCTGTCGTTAGAAAGAGCATGCAGACACGGGCATGCTGTAATGACAGTCAAGAAGGCAGGTGTTCACAGAGGCTGCACCTGCAGTTCTTAAACCCATATGGAATAGAGGAGATGGAAAGTAAGCACCCACCATTTAAAGGGCTTGCTTTTGAGACTAAGGGTATTTTTCCCTACATTTCTCTTCTCTTCCAAGTAGATATTGATGAATACTGTTTTATTGTAAAACATGTTTTATTTTATTTTACTTTATTTTATCCTGCATTTTTTTTCAGGGTCTCACTGTAGCCCAGGCTGGGGTGCAGGGGCATGATGTAAGCTCACTGCAGCCTCAGCCTCCTGGGCTCAAGCAATCCTCTCACCTCAGCCTCTCAAGCAGCTGGGATTATGGGCATGTGCCACCATGCATGGTTAATTTTTTATTTTTTGTAGAGAAGGGGTTTTGCCATGTTGGCCAGTCTGGACTTGAACTCCTGAGCTCAAGCAATCTGCCCGCCCCGGCCTCCCAAAGTGCTGGGATTACAGGCATGAGCCACCACGCCTGGCCAACATGATTTATTTTAAAATCCTTCATTAAATGAAATAATTAAAGAATAAAAAATTCCACTTCAAATAGGCAGAAACTCCTTTTGTTATGCTCTATTTGTTACAAATCTCTCTAAAACGGTGCCTGCATTTTCCTGCAGAAGGAACCTGAAGGCGTCCATGCTGGGTGTTCCCATCGCTGGTGTAAGTCCTGCTGATGCTGACTCTCGGTTACTGCTGGTGAACAGCTATACATAGGCCGCCGCAGAGGACGAGACCGGCTTGAGGGGCTCTGACCAAAGGGAACCCACTGGGAAGTGTTAAAATATGACATTTCTGAAGGACTCACTTGATGTTCTTTTAAAACAGGGCTATGAAGAAAACAGTGACTGATTGTCCCAAGGGGGTTTATTTGTCTGAGTCAAAATTGTGCTTCCTCTGCCCAAGGAAGAGCCTGGTGGGAGGAGGAGGCCCTGGCCTCACTCCCCTTCTTGTCACTAGGATGGGCAGACATGGGGCAAAGCAGCTTCATTTTTCTAGTGTTTAAAGTCTACCACTACCCACATATTGTTCATTTATGTCCATGAATCCCAGACTTAAGAAACTATTTAATTTGATCACGAATTTCTTCCAAGAAATGGCACCTTCCCACAGACAAATGTGAGTCTCTGCCAATGGAGGGGCAGGGCGGCGTTTGTGGGGGAGGTGGGCTTCCTCTTGCAGAAATGCCTCGCTCTACTCCTTCTGCTAAATGCTTCCCAGCTACTCCTCTCTAAGGGTGTAAATGGAAGACATTTCTTGCTTTTTAAAGCCTGTACTATATTCATTGCTCAAACATTCTAGGGAAAATCCATTTTCTTATAATGCTAAGGAAAATTCTTAGGGTCAGTTCTGCTTAGCAGAAAATTAAGGTGTTCTCTGTGTTACAAGTGAGGAAAATCAAACTTGGAGAAGTGAAAGGAAGTGTTTAGGTGACACTGGGTTGCAAACCCTCATGTGAAACAAATTCTCTGTGGTGCCAATCGGAAGTTAAGGATCATTATTTCACTGAGCAAGGAAGTGATAGCGGTGATGGCGACAGCCAGAACTGAGTCTGTATACATAAGGCCGAGAGTAACTTGTTCAAATGAAAAATTAACTCTTTATTTAAAAGCAATTTAATTGCCAGCTGAAAAATTTAGTTTTCTCTCAGGAGGCACACGGGGGGTTGGGTAGGGTGACTGAGAAGTTAAAGCCTGGATGAATCTGCTTTTACTCCTGGAAATAAAATGAGTCACTCCCTTGATTTAATAAGGGAGTGGGGATTCTATAGGTAATGTGTACATAGAAGACAGCCCGAGTGAAGAGAATGTCATTTGCATTTTGGCAAGGAGAAGAAGGAAAAGAACAAGGAGAAGAGGGAATTTAGAATGTGACAGTGGCTGGATGAAAGTCCTATGTTTAATTTCTGCAACTTAAAATGTTATTTACTTATGGTTTTCACCAGATAGCAGATTTATGGATTTTTTAATCTACTTTTCTAATAATGAGCATGTATTAAGTGCATAGTTTTTAAAATTCACCTTTAAAATATGCCATTTATTCAGTTAATAACATTGGAACTTGGAAGAGAAAATATTCTCAGTAAATTAAACCATAAAATCTACAGATGAATCAAAATAGATATATGTAAGTTCTCTAAAGGGACAGAAGGTGTCCTGTGGCCAGCAAGATCAGTATGTGATGCAGGCGGGTGCACCCTGAAGGCATGCATCAGTTTGTAACGCAGCTGACTGCAACCTCTGCCTCCCG
Source organism: Symphalangus syndactylus (assembly GCF_028878055.3). NCBI lineage: Eukaryota > Metazoa > Chordata > Mammalia > Primates > Hylobatidae > Symphalangus > Symphalangus syndactylus. The sequence goes on along the minus strand of NC_072428.2, from coordinate 145,543,735 downwards.
GGCTTCAGTTATTCTCGTGCCTCAGCCTCCCGAGTAGCTGGGACTACAGGTGCAAGCCACCATGCCTGGCTAATTTTTTGTATTTTAGGTAGAGATGGAATTTCACCATGTTGGCCAGGCTGGTCTCATACTCCTGGCCTCAGGTGATCTTCCCACCTCAGTTTAATTGCCAGCTGAAAAATTTAGTTTTCTCTCAGGAGGCACACGGGGGGTTGGGTAGGGTGAATGAGAAGTTAAAGCCTGGATGAATCTGCTTTTACTCCTGGAAACAAAATGAGTCACTCCCTTGATTTAATAAGGGAGTGGGGATTTTATAGGTAATATGTACATAGAAGACAGCCCGAGTGAAGAGAATGTCATTTGCATTTTGGTAAGGAGAAGAAGAAAAAGAACAAGGAGAAGAAGAAAAAGAACAAGGAGAAGAAGGAATTTAGAATGTGACAGTGGCTGGATGAAAGTCCTATGTTTAATTTCTGCAACTTAAAATGTTATTTACTTATGGTTTTCACCAGATAGCAGATTTATGGATTTTTTAATCTACTTTTCTAATAATGAGCATGTATTAAGTGCATAATTTTTAAAATTCACCTTTAAAACACGCCATTTATTCAGTTAATAACATTGGAACTGGAAGAGAAAATGTTCTCAGTAAATTAAACCATAAAATCTACAGATGAATCAAAATAGATATATGTAAGTTCTCTAAAGAGACAGAAGGGGTCCTGTGGCTAGTCCCAAAGTGCCAGGATTACCAGTGTGAGCCACTGCACCCAGCTGTGCTCTTTATATCTAAGTAGTTTTGCCTACTTCAAAATCATGTTCTCTCCTGTGTTTTTTTTTTCCTATAAACTTAATATGGTTTGACCCTGTGCCCCACCCAAATCTCATGTTGAGTTGTAATCCCCAATGTTGGAGGAGGGAACTAGTGGGAGGTGATTGGATCATGGGAGTGGATTTCCCCTTCCTGGTCTCGTGATTGTGAGTGAGTTCTCACAAGATCTGGTTGTTTGAAACTGTGTAGCATTCCGCTTTTGCTCTCTCTCTGTCCTGCTGACCGTGAGAAGATGGGTTTGCTTCCCCTTCACCCTTTGCCATGATTGTAAGTTTCCTGAGGCCTCTGTAGAGCCTGCAGAACTGTGAGTCAATTAAACCTCTTTCTTCATAAATTACCTGGTTTCTGGTAGTTCTTTATAGCTGGGTGAGAATGGACTAATACAAAGCTTGATGGCTTGACTTCTACTTGTAGATCCTTGCTCCATCTAGAATTACTTTTGGGTGTAGTGTACGGTAAGAGTTGAAGTTTTTTTGTTGTTGTCATTTCCATATGGTTGTCCAGTTTCTCCCACACCATTTATTGAAAAGATCATCTTTTCTCATTTATTGTTTTGGCACCTTTGCCAAAAATCAATTGACTATATATGTGTGGGTCTGCTTTGTGCCTCGATTCTGTTCTATTGGCCTATATGTCTGTTGAACACTAATCCCACAATGTTTTCATGACTTCAGTTTTACATTGTCTCAAAATCTGGTAATGTGAGTTTTTCTATTACTTCCCTGTTTTTCAAAATTGCTTTAACCATTTTAAGTCCTTTGCCTTTCCATGTAAATTGCAGAATTTGTTTGTAAACTTCTGCCAAAAAAAATAAGCATGATTGAGTTTTCATTGAGATTGCACTGAATGTAAGATCAGTTTGGGAGGACTAGACCTCTTCATTATATCAAGTCTTCAAATCTGTGAATACAACCAATCTCTCAACCACTATTGGTCATGTTTAATTACTTTCGGCAATATTGTATATTTTTTGTATACAAATCTTGCACGTATTTTATTAAATTTATCCCTAAACATTTCACATTTTTTATTGTATTAGACATTATGCTTTTAATTCAATTTCCCATTGTCCATTGCTTATATATTGTAATAGAAACGGTTTTTGTATATCAACTGGTGTCCTGTGGCTTTGGAACACTCACCTATTGGTTTTTTATAGGTTACAAGTATTTTCTATGTACACTAACCTGTCATCTAGGAATAGAGGCAGAGTTTCGTCTTCCTTCCCAATCTGTGCTTTGTATTTCTTTTTCTTGTCTTACTGCAGTGGCTGTGAATTCTAGTACAACACTGAGGGGAAAATAGTGAGAATTGATAGTCTTACCTTATTTCTTACCTTAGGGAAAATAAATTCAGTTTTTCACCATTAATTATGTTATCTGTAGATTCTCCATAGATTATCTTTATCAGATTAAGGAAGTTCTCTTAGATCTCTAGTTTTGCTGAAAGTTTTTCTCAATAATGGGCCTTGAAGTTTTTCACAATTTTTTCTGCATCTGTTAAGATAATTATATGATTTCCTTTTGATTTTGATAACACAAGAGTTACATTTATTGGTTTTCACATATTAAACCAACGTTGCATTCTTGGTATAAAGCCTATAGAGTCATGTTTATTTTCCTTTTTATATTGCTGGTATCATTTGCTCGTGTTTTGCTAAGGGATTTTGTTTCTACATTCATGAGAAATATTAGCCTTCAGATTTCTTTCTTTGTAATGTCTTTGCCTGTTCTTTTGGGGAAGAGGGGTTCTAATCAGTGTAATATTGATCTCATAAAATAAGCTGAGGGGTGTGCCCTCCTTCTCTATTTTTAAAATAGTTTGTGCAAGGTTAGTATTCTTTATCTCTCAAGTGTTTTCTGTCTGGGCCTCATTCCTGCTTTTCAGTAAAGATCTGAGAAAGTGAGAGAGTCATCCACGCTGCTGTTGAAGGAAGAATGCTCCAGGCAGAGAAGGCGGTCAGTGCCGGAGCCTTGGGAAAGAGAGCCCCTGACATGTTCCAGGGAAAGCAAGGGGTTCAACGTGGCTGGAATAGAGAGGATGAGAGGGTGAGTGTTGAGGGACAGGGACAGAGATATTGTGGGGAAGGAAACCCTGGAGGGCCTTGTAGATCCTATTATGGACTTGGGCTTTTGTTCTGAGTGGGGTGTGAAGCCATTGGAGGGTGGGAGGCATGATGTGACTTTGTGGGTGATCCCTTTGCTGATGACAGACTGCCAGAGGGCACAAAGCAGCAGGGAGCCCCGATGGGAGCTGCCCACTGAATGTGGGTGAGAGACCCTGGGATCTGGCCAGGCCGGTGGCAGTGGGACAGGGAGCAGTTGTTGAATGTGGCTCCATTGTCAAGGCAGATACAGCAAGATTTGCTGACAGACCAGATGTGAAGTGTAAGAGAAAAGGGAGAATCAAGGAGTAGGCCATGTTTTTGGCCTGGAGCCCTGGAGTTTTCACCGGCAGAGGCGGGGAGGACTGGAATGAGCTCAGGTTTTGATATGTTGGGTTTGAGGTGCCGGACATCTCAGTGCAAAATCAGGAAGTGTGTGTGGTGGGAGCTGAGGGGTTTGTGCTGACAATGTGCCTCAGATGTGAGTCCAAGTGGCTCAAAGGAGAGAAGGTGGCTGTGGCCAAGGCTGTGTGAAGGACAGGGCCCTGGCAGCAGGACTGACGTGACGGCGAGGACTCAGCTAAACTGGAGGGACAGGGTTGACCATGGCTCTGGGACCAAGAACCACACTGTGGGGCATGTCCTTCTGAGGACAGGTCAGCCTTGTTTCTGTCTGTTGAGTGTCCATGGGCCCAGTGTTATGAAATCTTGTTCCCTCATCTTATCCAGAGGGAGCTGTGATGGTTAAATTTTGTGTCATCTTTGCTGGCTAAGGGGTTCCCAGACACTGAGTTAAACATTATTTCTGGGCGTGTCTGTGAGTGTGTTTCCCGCTGAGATTGGTGTCTGCATCAGTGGACTCAGGAAAGCAGGTGGCCCTTCTTCATGTGCGTGGGCTTCATGCAATCCCTCGAGGTTCAGTGCAGAATAGAACAAAATGGAGATTTAACCTCTCGGCATGGCTGCGTGAGCTGGGACACCAACCTTCTCCCCCACTTGGGCTGAGACTGAGACCATCAGCTCTCCTGGTTCAAGAGCCTTCAGATTTGGACTGAACCACACCGCCAGGCTGCCTGAGTCTCCAGTGGGCAGAAGGCAGACTCCATAACCGCATGAGCCAATCCCTCAGAATGAATCTCTTTATACAGGCATCCTATTGGTTCTGTCTCCCTGGGCTAATGCAGGGCTCTCGCACAGAGGTGGCAGAGTTTTCGGATGTGGCATGACTGAGAGCAGGTCAGAAGATGAAAGAGCCCTGGCCCAGTGAAAGCTAGAAGGCTAGGAGAATTGCTGTCTACCCCTCTGGGGAGCTTCTGTGTTTGCATCACGTTGAATCATGACCATTTCTAAGCAGGCTCTCTGAGGGCTGAATCTAGGAGTCATTAGATCGCCCCTAGGCAAATGCCTGTGTTTTACAGATGAGCATGCAGAGGTCAGGACACGAGCAGCTGGTCTAGGCACACTGCGTGCACAGGGACAGGTCTGTGTCCACCTGTGCTCACCTGGGCCTCTTTCAGAGGTCTCTGCAGCAGAAAGTGTGTGCTCCACAGACCGGCCCCCAACGTCCCACCAGACCAGCACTGATCCCCACGGGAGCTGGAAGGGAACTGTGCTGAATTAGAACATTTAAAGTGAATCATGTGTGGACTCCCTACGCTCCCTGACTCCTTGTTTATGTCCACCTTTTCTGGCAGATGCTATTAATAAAATTTCAGGAAAATCTTTAAACATGACAAGAGTCAAGGGTACAGAGCTCTCAGTTCAGGAGCTCAGTGACTAAGAAGCATATTTTATTTGTTTTTTAGAATGCCACATAGTTTTCTATTTCAAGCTCCCCTTCTCCCAAGGCAGATGAAACTCTGCTTCCAATCATGAAGATCCCCTCCTTTGCCCCCTGGTGTATTGATGAGATTCGAGGGCAGGGCTCTGCTCCGGGTCCTCAGAACCATCTCTCCATGCAGCATCTCCTGCAAGATCCGTCTCTCATCCGACCTTGGCTCTGAGGCTGTGAAGGTCACTGCTAAATTGTCGGTGACATCTCTGTCATTTCCAGCCCCTCGTGGCCACCAGGGATTCTCACTGGCCCTAGGTTCTCAGCAGCCTGGACTGGCATGTCTTCTCTAGCGTCCTGCCACCCACCCACCCAACCCTCGCCCTGGAACTCTATCCAGGAAAGGGGCCCAGGACAGGGAGGCAGAGGGGCTGGTTCCTTCCTCTGGAGCCACAAGACACCAGCCCCTCCCTGTGCCCTCTTCCCTCCCTCAGCTCAAGAAACCAAGCTCTGTCTTTTTTTTTTTTTTTTTTTTTTTGGCTTTTCTCTGTCTTCACTCACATGGAGATCCCTCCAGGACAATGCTCTCGAAACTCTAAACCCAGAAAAGGTGACCCACCCACTTCTTTAAATATTTTTTTCTTGGTGTAATAACCCTGAGGCAGAAAATGCCAAATGACCCGATGGGGCTTGAGCAACAGCGGGAAGACAGACAGACAGCAGTGCAGAGCAAGAGGCACAGTGCAGCGTGCCACACCAGCCGAGAAAGACAGACAGACAGACAGTAGCACAGAGCAGGGGCTCAGCACATGCCACACCAGCCAAGACAGACAGACAGACAGTAGCACAGAGCAGGGGCTCAGCACATGCCACACCAGCTGAGACAGACAGACAGTAGCACAGAGCAGACGCTCAGCTTGTGCCACACTAGCCAAGACAGACAGACAGCAGCACAGAGCAGGGGCTCAGCGTGTGCCACACCAGCCGAGAAAGACAGACAGACAGAGCGGCACAGAGCTGGAACTCAGTGCATGTCACACCAGCCGAGAAAGACACGTGGAGACCTAGCAGGCTGATCTTGGACTGTGAAAAACCTCAGAAAGGACTTTGGGGATCACCTAACCAAGGCCAGCAGAGCAGTGCCAGAAGTGCCCGCAGCCCCTCCTGCAGCCTGGCAGACACTGCTAAGATATCACCGCGTTCTTTCCCATGGGGCTTGAACCTGGCCTCAGATGCTTTCTCAGTGGTATAATCATCCCTGCCAGCTAGCCCTCGAGAGGGCCCCTGAGCTGGCCCCATCAGGCCACACAGCGGCTGGCCCCAAGGGGCAGGTCTGTAGGTCTCCACCCTGCTCTTCTCACCAACACTGGGGGCTGTCCTCCATCCCACATGAGCAGAGGCCAGGAGCAGAGGAGGCTGGTGAGGAGGTGATGCAAGCAGGTCCTGGAAGAACTCCCCAGAGCCCCCATGGTAGAAGACATCGGGTCTGTGTCCAGCAGAAGAGCCACTGCAATGGCCCATCCAGATACGCCTTTGCCTGGTCCCCTGGGTTCCAGAGCCACGCTGACCCACAGTGGGCCGGGAAAGCCCCAGAGCATCACAAGGCTCTGAGTGGCTCCTCTTGCTCTGCGACTACCTCTCCCCCACCCACCTCCTACACCCCACACATCCCTCTATACTGGGCCCATCCGGGGCTGGTGCCCTGGTGAGTGCAGGAACCCTCTGTGGCCAGCTCCCCTGCTGCCCCAGTCACAGGGTCTGGCCCCTGCTCCTTACCTCCACAAGCAGGAACCGGCTGAGACTCCACCAGGCGCTGGCCGTTAGCATCCGGTGGCAGGCATCTTCTACTGCAGATATGCACGCATATACAGAGATGTCATATATACACACAAAACATGGCAGGCTGTCCATTCCAGCAGAAACCCACACATATATAAATGGACACACACACACTTGTGCACACACCAACCCCCAGGGTGTCTTTGTCTAAAGTGTTAAGCATTCAGCACTACAAAAGAATATTGGCCATTTTCCTGAGGCCTCCACGCCCATGAGCACACGGCCTCTAACACTGATGGACAGAGAGGCATTTAGCAGGAACACACAAGCCTGTGTATTTGTGCCGGGTAAGACCACGGACACAGACTCGTCCACAGGGAGGATTTCTTTTTGACATAGAAAGGAAACAAGAATCTTAGACTCCACATTTTCACACTCACATGATTTGAAGAGGAAAAAATATTCCCCAGGGATTGCAAATTCAGAAAACCACTTCCTCAAGGGAAAGTGAATAATGACTTCAATAGAAGGTGGACATCAATTTTAATTAGTTGGTTATTTGATCTCGTGTCGTCAGTGATAAAGGATCTCAAAGGGGAATTAACTGTGCTTAAGTCTGAGACTGCTTTAGAACCAGAACACTCTGAAAGGTAAGATTCCACCCAATTAACACGAAACTTTCAGCCAATTAAATATGCAATAAAATAAATGCCACGATGAAGTGCAGCCAATCACGCCAAAAGCCACAGTATGAAGTGACATAAGGAACAAGTAAGCTACAGGCGGCCTGTCCATCCACTTGTAGAAAAATCGTTGAGAGGAAAACAAATTTCTCCTAAAACCAACTCAGAGAGAGGCTTGGTGCCCTCTGCAAGGTGGGGAGGAGAAAGTTCGAGAAGCAGGAGGCCACGTGGGCAATTCTAGTCATCCTGCTCGCCACTCGATGTCATGTGTCCCCAGTTATCAATAAACAAATAAATACATATTTGGTGAATTTGCGAGTTCATGAGTCAGTTATTACCAGGACACATGATCACCTAGTTTCTCATTTTGGTTTGGCTGGTTATTCTCTGTGCTAAAAGTTATTCAAATATCACACATGTGCCTGTAATTGATGACTGGAAATAAATTATCGAAATGTATGGATCGCTGAGGGGCTCATTTTCCTTCTCAGAGAACATCCACCACGTCACAGCTCCCTGTTCAAAAGACGAATGTGTCATTCAGAAAATCCCTCCATCCAGCAGGCGGGCGGGCTTTAAGTTAAGCACCGTTTTAAAGAAGAATGACAAGCAGACTGCCAATTCCTAAGTAATGAAGGCAATTGGCAAATTTTAGTTCACAAATTACACCCTAATTGTCACTATCAGTGAAGAGCTTGTTAATGTGCCCTTTATCCTTTGAAGAATGTAAGGGGAAGAGAAGACTTGGCAAAAAGTAGAAAATCAAACAAGGAGGTCCAAATATTTTACATTCCCCAGTGTTACTATCTCCTGAACAGACAAAGCCCTGGAAATTGTTTCTGAACAATCGTGGAAAAGCACAGCTACAAGCGAGGACTCTAAAATGCTAACCGCGCTGCCATCACCAAACGGGAAACACATTTCTGCCACGTAGGTAAAATTTAAAGTCTTAACTAAAAATCCAGAAAGATCCTGATACAAATATTTAAGAGAAAAGGAAATATTGAGATTTATTTTTAAGTATTAGCTATCACGATTTTGACGTAATTACTTCATTTTTCTGAGTGTCTGCATCATCAAGTGAGGTTGAAAAGCAAACTGCCTCTTAAAAAAGGTAAGAAGTATGCACAGTGGCAGGCATACTGTCAATGCTTCCTAAGTCCAGCCTGTCTCTGCTGCTTCTCACTGAGGTCTGCTTTCCAATTCTCAGCTGAGTGTGCAACCCCTGACTCATGTGTGTTACACGGAATCCCAGCCACAGGTCAGCCAGGGCCCCCTCAAACAAGAGAAACCTCCTCACTGTGCCCCTATGAACAGAACCACAGTGGCATGCGTGTGCCTGGGGAGACAAAGTGTTGTGTGCCCTGGGGCACCAGAAGACGACTAGGAGGGGGAAAATGCGTGTTAAATGCTGTGCTCCAGGTGGTGTGCTAGGAAATTCCCAGACACTCTCTGTGAGAAACACATCATCTATCCAATTCCATAAAAGATAAAGTAGAAATTGTAAGAACGTTTAGACAGTTGGGAAGTGCTGGAGCCAGGATTAGAACCCAAGCCTGTACATCAGACCCCACGCGTACCTCACTCCCTGGGCCCTTGTTCTGTGTCACAGTTCATTCAGAACCGAGTGGAAACGCTCACTGCGGCCCTGGTCAGCATCCTGTGTCGGTATGGTGCCTAAGTGGGCAAGGCCGATTCCAGTTTGATATATATGTTTAAATTGCATGCATGTTTGTGTATCTACAAACTAGACTGTACCATTCTACCCTATTAGGCTCCGTGTGCCTATCGGAGGTGCACAGCACTGGCCCAACTCCCCCGCTCTGTACTTCTCTAGGAACTGTGCCACTGAATGACAGAAGGATGAACATTTGGCCCATCACCAATAAATGACTACGTTTTCTCCTTGAGAATATCAAAGGACTAAGGAGCTGGCACACAGAGTTGACAGAAAGACCTGCTTCTGGAAGTTTTCTTTCATGAAGGTGGACTAGCAGTGGGACGTTGGACAAATCCCATCGCTTCTCTCGAATCCAGTTCTCCCATCTGAAAAATAGGAGCCTAGGCTAGAAAATCTCTCTGATCTTCCCTAAGTTTGAGATGATATGATTCAAGGCCAAACGTTTCAATGGACTCAGTTGAACTATCCATTGATTCAAACCAAGCATTGGCAAACTCTGATGTTGCCAGATCAAATAAAAGACATCCAGGGCAAGTGTGCCCAGTGCCATGCTTGGGGCACTCTAATGACGTACTCTCTGTTTATCTGAAATTCAAACTCAACTGGGAGCAACCTGGCCTGGGCCAAATCCAGCTGGCTGCCTGGTTTTTGTTTTGTTTTGTTTGTTTTCTTTGTTTTTGAGATGGAGCCTCACTCTGTCACCCAGGCTAGAGTGCAATGGCATGATCTCAGCTCACTGCAACCTCTGTCTCCTGCCTCAGCCTCCTGAGTAGCTGGGATTACAAGCGCCCACCACCATGCCCAGCTAATTTTTATATTTTTAGTAGATATGGGGTTTCATCATGTTGGCCAGGCTGGTCTCGAACTCCTGACCTCGTGATCCGCCCACTTGCTTCGGCCTCCCAAAGTGCTGGGATCACAGGTGTGAGCCACCTCGCCCAGCCATCTGTCTTTGTAAATAAAGTTTTATTGGCAAACAGCCACAAACATTCATTTACATGTCATGTGTGGCCACTCCCACCACAACAGCGGGGTTGAGGAACAGAAACCATGGTGGCCAACAGAGGCTCAAATATTTACTATCTGGCCCTTCACACACATACCCACACCCATCCACACACACACATACCCACCCACATCCACCCACCCACACACACACACACACACACACACAATGCGTTTTCTCATCCCTGGTTTAGGTGATGCATGTCACATACAGAACTTATCCAAATGCTGACTTGGTAGTCGGTAACACACAACTTGACTTGGTGGCAGGTTCCCTGTGGAACTTACTGATTAATATGTGTTTGCCTTCCCCACCTCACACAGGGGAGAAACTCCTTGATGTTGCTACCTAATGCAATATCAGCAGTCCTCAAAGTCTCTGACACTGCACATGCAAATAGACGTTCAATATCCACTTGTGGATTTCTTCACTGAGAAGCACAGTTCCAGAGGCCTGGGATGTGCCTGAGGGTTGATGACTAGATGCTGCACAAGGGCCTCTGTGCTGGAGCTTCAGTCCCCACAGGAAGCATAAGAGATGACCAGCCAGGGAACGTGCCTTCATCTCCATTTCACCACATCTCGAAGGAAGCTAAGATGGTGCCCTGTTGATCAGGAATACAGTGCGGGACACCGCATTCAAGACAATTCTCTTTCTTGTTAACAGAATAAAGTCCTCAGGGAAGATTTAGCACATCGGTTCTCAGAAAGCACTGTCCGATTGGCAACTTTGTTCAATTAAGCAAATATTTTTCATAGGCAAAAGCTCAAGCTTTTAATTTCCCAGACACAGTGGAAATATCGGCTGGATTTCTTGAGGTCTAATGCCGAAGACAACATCTTAAGCCTGGAATCACATGAACTACTCTGTCCTGCCTTAAATCCTCTATTGAAATCTTTCCCAAGGGCTTTGAAAGGGGCCGCTTACTCATCTTGCAAAGAAACCCCGAAGATAGGCCTTATTCCTCCATTTCAAAGGAAGAATAGGAAGCTTTTTAAATCTCACAAAGGAGGCAAGAAGCAGCAATCTCCCCAGCTGACAAGGGCGGGCAGCTGGGGTGTGAGGAAAGAATTTGACAGGAACCTTAAAAAGGGGGTGGGTGGAGACCAGGGAAGCTGCCGGCAGCCCCTGGCCGGACCAACATGGCAGCCCTCTTGTGCTTCTGCAGGGCTCAAACATCTGAGCAAGAAGAGAGCAGCTTGTGGATGAGCACCAACCACTTTCCAAACGCTAGCGCCTGTCTGACCGCTTCAAAAGCAGAATTTTGAATCTTCCTAGAAGATCCCAGTCAAGATAAGTCTAATGGCAGAGCCCTGGGCTCAGCCCAGAATGCCACAGTTTTGCTCATTTTTTGCTGCCTGCACCCAAGCCCCTTGGGCACCTCCATTCCATTATCTGCCAAAATGGGGGCAGACAAGGTGTGGAATTCACACAGGGCTATGAAAAGTCAAGGGAGCTCCAGCGGTATTTATTTTCTCCCCCAAGCCCCCCCTTTCTTCTCCCCTTTGCAGTCCTGCCGTATTCCTGATTCAGTGGCACTGCAGTTGAAGGAAACCCAAATTTACAAACTCATCCTCGCACAGAGAATCATGAGCAATCAATCCTCTTTACAACTGCTCTGCTGCTTTATGGAAGAACAGTCGACTCTTGTAATGCCTTCAAAGTAGGATTACTTTTCCTGCATTTTTCAAGAATAAGACTATTGTATAGATGAATGTGCCTCCTATGACTCGGCTATTTCACACTCACGTGAGGAGGTTTACTTGACCAACAGTGGCTTAAGCAGGAACTTTAAGCTAACATGTTATATTTATTTTCTTAGAGTGGCCCACCAAACACACCATGAGGGCTCTGTTCTCTGTTCAGCGTTTGACCCAAGGCCTTTTCATGTCCCCAACAGGATACTTTGCATTCTTGTTATTTCCTTTTCTCTAAATAGAGTGGCAAAAAAAAAACTGGAATGGGATTCAGAAAACCTGGGTTCAAGCCTTAGGTCTCCACTGTAGAGCCCTTCAACCTTTGGCCATTCCACCTTCCACCAGACCACCATATGCTTGTCTTGAACCACGTCTAGGATGGGAGGTCCGAGGGACGAGGGCCATGGCTGATGAGGGATGCTTCCCACAGTGCTGTGCAGATCCCCGTCGGCAAAGCTCTCACATATGCACCATGCAGACATGGTGTTCTGTGAGTCCACAGCCAAGACAGCAGAGTGGAAACTTCCCCTACCTATCCCCCCTCCAAAAAGCATCCGTTACCGGGGCCAGTGCTCCCCACCTTCACTGTGTGGATGCAGATCCTGTTGACGTGCACAGTCTGATTCAGCAGGGCTGAGGTGGGGCCTGAGATGCTGCACTTCTAGGAAGCTCCTGGGCGAGGCCAACGCTGCAGGTCCACGGGCCACACTTTGAGTAGTGAGGACTGAAGCCATGCAACAGGTGAGGCTGCACTTCCACAAGGGAACTTGGTCGTAGTCCTCGGGACAGACGGTCACTTTCCACTTCTTGAGGCAGCTTGCTCCAATAGGCGAGACATGAGGCCCGATCTCCACCAGCCATCCCTCAGAAGGGGGCCTTCCACTCTCACGGAACGGCAGGAGGAGAAGGATGAACCTGCTGTTTTCACAAAGGCCAAAGTCCCGTGAAGGGCTCGGGGATGGGAGGTAACCTCAGGCAGGGTCCAGGGTCCGGCTTACATCACCCGCAGGGCATATTTAGTGACCATGAGGTCGGAGGATGGGCTACGTCAGCTTCACAGGCCTCAAAGCAAAGTTCAAGAAGCCAGTCTCGGCCAAGCATGGTGGCTCACGCCTGTAATCCCAGCACTCTGGGAGGCCGAGGCGGGCGGATCACGAGGTCAGGAGATCGAGACCATCCTGGCTAACATGGTGAAACCCCGTCTCTACTAAAAATGCAAAAAACTAGCCAGGCGCAGTGGCAGGCACCTGTAGTCCCAGCTACTCGGGAGGCTGAGGCAGGAGAATGGTGTGAACCCAGGAGGCAGAGCTCGCAGTGAGCCGAGATCGTGCCACTGCACTCCAGCCTGGGCGACAGAGCGAGACTCCGCCTCAAAAAAAAAAAAAAAGAAAAGAGAAAAAAAGAAACCAGTTTCACTGCAATTCTCCATGTGGCCCCAGGTTCTCATCTCCTTGGGGCACCTTGAGCCCAAGTTGAGAAAACCCTGGGACTGGACTTGGGTGTTCCCACCAGAGAAGCCCTGCCCTGCCAGAGACACTGTGAAATGAACCACGGCAATTTCATTATAAGGGTTTTACCCTGTGATTCAATTAAATATTCCAAAAGATTTGATATTTGTGAGATAGGAAATTCTATTTACCTTCTTATCTCCACCTCTCATTCCTGACAAAATACTGTGGTCTTTGGATTATCTGCAAGTCCTCTAGCAGGTGGCTGACTTGGGGCTTGAATTGAAGTACTTCAGTCTAAGCCTTACTCTTTTCCTTTCTTTCCCTACTCTGTTAGGCTACATACTATGTTACATGATGAAAATCCCTTAGCGGGTGAACATACTTGGCGCATTACTGCAAAACTAGGAGCGGCCAACAAAGCCGAGTTCACCTTCAGGGCAAAGAACCAATCTCATCCGTGTACGCAGGTTGTGCCTGAGAGAGCAGAAATAATAATTCGCGGGCACTGAAGCTGCCCCAGGGAAGGCCCCACGGGAGGGCGGCCGGGCAGGGCATGTGGCAGCAGAGTGTTTTGCTGGTCGTGAAGGGAATGGCCAAGTTCAGGTAACGGGAGAAGCTGAGCCCGCCTGGACAGGATGAATCACTTTTCTCACAGCTTCCCATAGTTATTCAAGAACTTGCTCTGTACCTAGCACTAGGCAGGCCACGTATTTTAATCTTAATTTTTATTTTAAGTTCTGGGGTACATGTGCAGGATGTGCTCATTTGTTACACAGGTCAACGTGTACCGTAGTGGCTTGCTGCACCTATCAGCCTATCCTTTAGGTGTTTTTATTTTTATTATTTATTTATTTATTGAGACAGAGTCTCACTCTGTCACCCAGGCTGGAGTGCAATGGCTCAATCTCGGCTCGCGGCAACCTCTGCCTCCCGGGTTCAAGCGATTCTCCCACCTCAGCCTCCTGAGTAGCTGGGATTGCAGGTGTCTGCCACCACGCTTGGCTAATTTTTTCTATTTTTAGTAGCGATGAGCTTTCACCATGTTGGCCAGGCTGGTCTCAAGCTCCTGAGCTCAGGTGATCCACCCGCCTCGGCCTCCCAAAGTGCTGGGATTACAGGCGTGAGCCACTGCGCCTGGCCATTTAGGTTTTTTAGAAGGTCCTGAGTGATCGTTTGCTCCAGAGACTGTCCAGAAGTCATTGAAATAAATCCCCTATGTCTAAGGTTGTCAGATAAAACACAGAATGCCCAATTAAATCCAAATTTTAGATCAAGAAGACATAGGTTTTTAGTATTTCCCAAATATTGCATGGAGAATACTTATTCAAAAATTATTCATTGTTCATCTGAAATTCAAATTTAACTTAGCGTCCTATATTTTTATTTTCTAAGTCTGGCCACCTTCCCCACATCCTGTGAAACATGTTTGCTTTCAGTCTCGCCCCCAGACCTGCCCCTCCTGGTGAAGGGGGTTTGGGAGGCTCTTAACCATGCCAACATTCCCCTAACAGAGAACATTAGAAAGGCAAGAAGGTTTGATTCAAAACTTCTGCTTAGCATTTATACATATGTCTCTGTTTGGAAGTACTAAGAAAACTTAAAGTGTAAATATCTTTATTTAAATTGCTCACTTCTTAGACATGGAGAAAAAGCAATGATCTAAAAGTGGAAACAAAGTGGTTTCTTGGAAATCGAAAGTACTATTCATGTTACAGACAAGGAAGCATGTGAATGTTGAATCACGGCTTTGCCATCAGCCATCGTGGTCTACATCCCCCTCTTGAGGAAGGGCCTTCCCCAGACAGCCCCACAAGCCCCAGCCCTGGCGTCACCTCACGCCTGCCCCCTACCCCTGCTCCAAGCATGTCAATCATTCTTGACTATGGGGGTTCCTCTCCATTTTCATCTCTCAAGCTCCCCTCCCTCCTCAGTGCTGAGCTAGGCTCTCGGCTTTGCTTGAAGCCCCATCAGCCCACCCTGGGTTCTCCCTACAGACCCCACCCATCTCTTTTCATCTTTCTTTAATCCATCCTCCTGCCATCAGCAAGTGACCTTTCCAAAACCCAGACCCAATTAAAGGCCACAGCCAACCATTCCCCACCTCTCCTGCCACCTGCATGTGCTTCTCGGCTCTGCCGTGAGACATGCTTGCAGTGCCATAAGCAGTCACCTTCCTACCTGCCTCTGTGCCTGTTACCCAGACAATCCCCTGGCAGAAGCAAGCTTCCCTTTCAGCTCTGGCCAAATAACCACATCAGTCCCTCAAGGTCCTAGTGAGCGCCGGGCACCTCAGTGGGGTCTGTGCCAGGTCCCTGTGCACACCCCAGCCACAGCCCCAACACACTGGTGTCAGGCAGCACTGGCTCATCTCTCTTTCTCTTAAGCAAACAGCTCCTTGAGGACAGGATCATGACATATATACATTTATGTCCCCACTACAGAAACTTAGTACTTGACATATAGCAGAGACTCAGTAAGTAAATACCTGGAGGAAGGTAGCCAGACTCCAAGGTGGCCCCAACAACCCATGCCTCCCAGGATTTAAGCACTGCATAATCCTCTCCCACTTTGAATTAGGACTGGGCCCATGTGACTGGTAGAATGTGACACAGTGAGACTTCCAAAGCTGGGTCATAGCAGACTTGAGACTTCCGCCCAGATCCTGTGGGTGGATTGCTTTGGAGGGAGCAGCCACCATGCCAGGAGGATGCTCAAACAGCCCCGAGGAGAAGGCCATGCAGAGAGGACCGAAGCAGCCAGTGACAACTTGCCAGCCACGGGTTGTGCCCCTTTGGAAATGGATCCTCCAGCCCTTATTGGGCCTTCAGATGATGTAGCCTCAGCTGATATCTGACTGGAACTGTATGAAAGGCTTCACATGAGAACGGCCCAGTCAGGTCCTTCTCAAATGCCTGACCCACAGAGACACTGTGAGATGAAAGGTGATGATGGCTGTTGTAAGCCGTTAATTTTTGTGATGATTTATTATGCAGCCTTAGGTAACAAAAATGAACACACACATAGTCACACTCATGGTCACACAAACACATATTGGTGTAAAATAATTATACCCATTTTTATAATGTACCCCAAGTCATTCCTTCCTTCATTTACTTAAACATCTTTTATTGAACACTGACCAAGACCTAGTTCCAAATGGCTTATCTATTTCTGAAACACAGAGAGATTTCTGTGTCTGTTTTTTTAAAAAGCCATCTCCAGGGCATTACTTGGGTCTATTCTACCAAATAGGGCAAGAATATAGGCTTCAGATACAACCTTCTGAGGGTGAAACAAAACGTTTTCTCATCTTTCTGGTGGGCTTCTGCGTCTTGCACACAAGCGCATCAGGCTCCTCAGAGAGAGGAACTTACGCCTGCCTTTGGTATAGATTTTGAGGGGTCTGGCTCCACCTGACTCTTCATGCTCATCAGCACATCCCATTTGGCTGAACATAATTTCATGAGCACCTCCTGTGGCCAGTGGCCAGCCCAGGGAGCTCAGAGCAAGAAGAGGACCCTGACCCTCCAGGGCCTTGACTTCTCCTTGGGAAATGAGGCATGACTCCAAAACGACACGTGACCAAGACAAAATGCAAAGTACAGAGAAGGCAGGGCTGGGACGCGGCCTTGGGGGTCTCATTTCTTCAGATGACAGTCAGCAGAAATGAACACCTGGCACTGGTAAGACTTGTCCTACCCTCCAGGGAGAGGGGCCAGCTGACCTCAGGCTACAGAGAGCTTCGGGACTGCTCTGCCTGCCCCAAAACATCCCCCAGGGAACAGGGCTGAAAATCATTCACTGCTCCTTGATGATACACGGAGTCCTGGGAAAGTGCCAGGCGGGGTCAGGAGCTGGGAATTCTACTGTAAGCTTTGCTGCCGGCATGAGGCCCAGTTGCATCCCGGGATGTTCTGAAACTCCACAAGATAAAAGACGTGACACGCTTTAGTAAGTTAGTGAGGATCTCAGGCCAAATAGGCACCAGGTCCGGAACTCCTCCACAGCTCTTCCCACCTTCAGCTCCTGGGAGCACAGGCAGCTAAGCGACATCCCTGCCATTCAGCGTGGGACTCTCCATCCTCACATTTCCAAGGCCTGCACCACTGTGACCCCCTTCCGTAGCAAGCGAGGCTGGTGGCAGCACAGAGATGCAGTGTCACCGAGGTCTCCACCCTTAGAAGCTGAGCGGAAGCTCATGCCCAGCACTGGCCACCACCCTCTCCAGGCCCCTCTTGGAGGAGTGGTGTGTCCTCAGCTTCTGACCCTGTCCTCCTCCTGCTCAACCAAAATATCTCCCAGCCAACTGACATGCAGAAAGGAGCTAATAAATTCATGCCAGGATGTATGTGACAAATGATAACTTAATAACTTCTGTTTCCTAAGAATAATTTAGTAGGGCTAATCCCTTTATCGACAGAAGTGCAATAGAAAGAAGGACTGTCCCAGGCCTTTGGCAGGCAATTGCAGAGGCTGTTTGGAAGAGAGGGCCTCTCTGCACACCTGGCAGCCCTGACGGCGCGGCTCCCACCTGGCTCTGCGTGTCCTGCCCGTGAGACTCCTCTGCAGCTGCCGGCGCTGGGGATGCCAACACACTCCTGCATTTGGGCTCCATCTTACCCTGATGTCTAGGCCAATGGCAGCAGTGGCTTCGGCTCAAACAACACCCACACTACAGGCATTGCTTGTGGATGTAAGGTACAGCGGCAAAGCATTTGGATTGCTTCAGAGCACAGGAGATGGGCTTGAGATACAACCTTTTGAGGGCTGAGCCAAAATGCTTCTCATCTTTCTTGACAGTTTCTGCATTTTGCATACAAGAACATTAGGGTCCTCAGAGAGGGAATCTTTTCCCTACCTTTGGAAAAGAGCAAAAACCCAGGCTTTCATCTCATAACCCTCAATCTAGCCAACTAAATCCCCAATTAGCAATTCAAAAAGATTAATTTGCAGTCTTCTCTGCTCTTGAGCACAGCTCCAGATAGGGCTGGTGGGGTTTTGAGCATCTTATTTTTGTAACCAATTAAAGGGAACTAGCTGGATTTCCACAAAAGAGGCTGATATTTTAGAGGTTTTTGCCCCCCCAGATATAGCTATGCCTTGTGCCGTCAAACACAGGGCATCCAAACAGGAAGATCCTTGGAGACAGCCTGATGAGTCCAAACCTCCCACTTTCCAGATGAGACCACTGAGGCCAGAGGGGCTCTCTGGGGACCCCAACTGCCTCTTTTCCCCTGGTTGGTGCGATAGTTCTGTGGCAGTTGCAGATTTCACTGACAGAAGATGACATTATGGGAGTTTTCATTCACTTTCTAAAAGAACTTTAGGGCCATTATATTTTTAAATAAAGCTTTTATTTGTGGACCATTTTAGATTTACTGAAAAACTTGCAAAGACAGTACAGAGAGATACCGTATCTCCCCCATCCAGCATCCCCCAGTGTTACCCATGACATGTGGTTCAAAACAAACATTAACAAGGTCTAGAGTTCCATGAAGCATCTCTAGGAACAGACCCCCCGGTTCCATGCGTTTTCCCACTGATGTCCTCTTTTGGTTTCAGGATCCCACAGGCCATTATATTTTAGCATTCTAAAATCTATAAAGAGACCAAAGACCTTCCCTGCCCAAATCAGCATCACACCCTCACTTTATTAGTGTAGACAGCTGGTGACTAAGTTGCTGGTTCATTCATTAGAGTCCAAGACACACTTATCCATCACAGCGATCATGCCTTTAAGAAAACTGTTCTTACTGCACTCCTGCCTGGAACTGAAAGATGATGTGTTTGGCTTCAGTAGATCCTGCTCGTCGCATCATGGACAGTAGTCAATACTTTTGTATTTGGACACTGGGAATCAAGGCAGAAGATCTAACAGAAGATACAAAATAATTATAATACATTAATTATAATAGCACCATGAACAGAGTGTTGAGCTTTCTCTGTTCTCTCTGGCTGCGGCCAGGAAAGGACTGAGACCAAGCAGAACTGTTGGTGTGAGGATGTGGCCATGCTGGCCTCATGCAGTTCTTCCCGCATTCATTAGATGGGCAATGCAGAATCTATATTGATGTGAAGTCAAGTAAAATAAAATAAATAAATATACACAAATAAATAGAGATACATTTGTAAATTCAAATCTAATTCTTCGTTCACTTTACTAAAACCAAGACAGAAAGTCTGTTTTTTACACAAAGAATTCATCTTAGCAATAACAAGCTATGTGAACAACAACAACGAAAATTCTTTCTGGCAGCATTGGTAGAAAAAAATTAATAAAGTATAGAATCTTGGTAATTGTCAAGGGACCCTCTCCCAGTCCCACCAGAGAGAAACCACTCACTCCACCCCAGGGCAGTGTCCACCCTCAACAGGAGACAAAGAACTAGAGGAGGCAGGGTGTAAGGGAGGGCGAAGACGGCCTCGCCCGGGGTGTGTTGGCCCAGCTGAGAGGGACACTCGTGTGGCCAGCAACATGAAGGGAGGCGCTGTTCATGCTGCTGTGGGGCTCTGTCTCAGGCAAGGCCATGCACCCCGGCACAGTGGCTGTGGCTTCAAATGGGAAGGTGTTATGTCCCTACACAGGGCTGCCTTCTGAAGCACCAGCTCAGCCCTCCTGTTAGGAACGCAGCAGGCAGAGAGGCAGGCAGCCAAAGAGGAGTCCCCTCCATGTTTCCTGCCAAGGCTGCAGAGGACCAAGCTGTGCTAGTGTAAAGCCATCCACTCAAATGTCCAGCCCAGATGGATTTACAATTCTGTGTTTAGAATCACAACCCTTACCATCCAAAAGGATCTGAAAGACCACCCAGTCCAGCGCCTCAGCTGGGACCTCATCATGATTAGATTACCAGTGAGCTCCACATGAAATGCTCAGCTCCGAGGTCTCCCCTGGCGCCTTCTCATCCCAATCAGTTACGTTTTACTCCTCAATAGTAGAAGGAGAAGAATCTATTCAAGACAATCTATCAAATCTCAGTAAGAACAGTGAGAGTTTGTGGTTCCTGAACTGTGACCCGTTCCCCACTGCCTCCACTTATGCCTGATGCAAGCTCTGTCCCTGGTGGGTGCAGCCAAGAACATAGGGCTCCCTATTTCTTCAGCAGCCAGGCTAGGTCTGTGGTTTCTCCCTGGAAGGGGCAGGCCACCAGCACCTCAATTCTGAGTTCCAGAAGCTTTACTGCAGTCAAGAGCAGCTGAAGATCTGGGGCTCCCTCCTCCACCCAGGCCCCATTCATAGGATGGAAACGCTAGCTCGGGTGCAGCACATCAGCAACACTGACCTGTCACCCAGCACACTCAGGGCAGAGGTTCCATATCAGAAGAGGCAAGTCAAGAAGACCCGAGGCCAACATCCCCACCCAATGCCCTACTTGCTACTCAAGAGAAGCAGGCTGCTGTTCCCCCAGCTCCAGAGAGAGGATGCAGAGGACTTGCCCAGGGGATAGACACAGGCTTTCAGAACAGAGAGCTCTGTAGCTCTTCTCAAGGGAACTGACTTTCTTTGGAACATAGTGTGAGGAAGTTCAAGCCTAAAGGTGCTGTCAAAAACAATGGATATTTTGGTATTAAGAAGTCAAGAGATGGTAGCTTCATGAGTACAAGCTGAACTATAGACCAGCTAGTGGTTTACCAAATAGAACCAGGGAAAAACAGTTAAGAAGCCATGCTGAGACTGGAACAAGACTCAAAGGCAAGCCCCAAAGAACAGCCCTACAAAAGAGCATAAATGAAATTGAAACTGACTGTGGAGAAACTCATGCCCAGGGCATTGTCATAAACAATAGAGCAATAAGCCAGCATTAGTGGTAGCTAACAGCTGAGTGTGATACCGACAGAGGAAGACAACTTAAAGAGATAAGAGAAAAAGAGACAGTCAAAGAGAGCCCCACTGAAACCCCTGTCAGTCCAAGGTGACTGTGCACATGCCCAAGGCAGTGACATCAGAGGCTTCACACTGTGAAGGTAACACACTTGACTGAAATGGTCCAGCCAGATTACTAAACAAACACAAGCAAACTACAAGCCCTGAAGAGGGAGAACTCAGAATCCAGACTTGCTACCATCTATTCTCTTAAGTGTCCAGTTTTCCACAAAAAAATTGTAAGACATGTAAAGAAATAGGAAACTGTGACCCATATATAGAAAACAAAATCAGGCAACAGAAATCACTCTTGAAAAGACTCATGTGTCTGACTTAACCAAGATTTCAAAGCAGCTACTATAAGTATGTTCAAAGAACTAAATGAAACCATGCTTAAAGAAGTAAAGGAAGATATTGTAACAATGTCTCATCAAATGAAGAATATCAATAAAGAAATGGATATTATATAAAAAAAGAATCAAATAAAAATTCTGGATTTGAAAAGTACAATTGCCAAGATAAAAAAGATCACTGGAGGCATTCAATAGTTGATTTTAGTTGGCAGGAGAATCAGAAAACTTGGAGATAGATTGATGCAGATTATTTAGTCTAAATAAAAATGAAGGAAGAGAATAAGCATAGCCTCAGAGAAATGTGGGACACAAAAAGCACACCAACATATGCACACTGAGAACACCAGGAAGAGAGGAGTGGGAGAAAGGAGTAGAAAAATGTTTGAAGAAATAATAACTAAAATCTTTCCAAATTTGATGAAATATATTAACCTACACATCTAAGAAATTCAGCCATCTTTAAGTGGGATACATGCAAAGAGATCAGACACATACATCATAGTAAAAATGCTGAAAGACAAAGAGAAAATCTTGAAATTTGTGAGAGAAAAATGATTCATCACATGAAATGGAACTCCAAGAAAGTAACAGATAATTTATCATGAGACATAATGGAGGCCAGAAGGCAGTAGATGACATATTCAAAGCATTGAAAAGAAAAAAAAAATGCTCTATCAATCAAGACTTTTATAGCTAGCGAAACTATCTTTGAAAAATGGTGGTGAGATAGACATTTCCAGATAAATAAAATCTGAAGGATTTGTTGCTAGAACACCCACCTTACAAGAAATCCTGAAGAAAGTTCTTCAAACTAAAAACAAGTGACACCAGGTCCTAATTCAAATTTGCTAAAAATAAAAAGAGCACTGGCAGAAGTAACAATGTAAGTAACTGTAAATGATAGTACAATTACATAGTTCTTCTTTCATCTCCTAATTTTAAAAGCAATTGTATAAAACAATATGAATATTATTCTATTGTTGGGCCTATAATATATAGCTATGTAATATATTTGACAACAATAATGTAAAGGAGGTGGGTAATGATAAGCAGTATTAGAATAAGCAAATAATACCAGATGGTAACTTGAATCCATCTGGTGGATAAATTATAACGTAATAATTAAATTATTATATATATTAATA
This sequence comes from Symphalangus syndactylus, assembly GCF_028878055.3. NCBI lineage: Eukaryota > Metazoa > Chordata > Mammalia > Primates > Hylobatidae > Symphalangus > Symphalangus syndactylus. Next base: position 145,521,372 of record NC_072428.2, on the reverse strand, counting down.
ATTATAATTTATTATAGCTATTATAACTCATTAGAACAAGAATAAATTAGAACAAGAAATGGTATACAACACTAACATAATAAACAAAAATATGCATGCTTACTCTCCCTTCTTTTAGCTTCTTTAAAAGATGTTCAATTAAAGTTATGTATGCATAATGACATTTTGATCAATAACAGGTCATGCATATGTAGGTGATCCCGTAACCTTATAAAGGAGCTAAAAATTTTCTATTGCCTAGTGACATCATAGCCATTGTGATGTCATAGTGCAATGCATCACTCATGTGTTTACAGCCATGCTGATGTAAACAAACCTATCGTACTGACAGTCATATAAAAGTATAGAACATATAGTTATGTACAGTACAGAATACTTAATGATAATAAACAGCTATGTTACTAGCTTATGTATTTATCATGCCATACTTTTATTGTTACTTTAGAATGTACTCCTTCTGCTTACAAAAAAAGTAAACTGTAAAACAGCCTAGGGCAGGTCCTTCGGGAAGTCTTCCAGAAGAAAGCATTGTTCTCACAGGCGCTGGCAGCTCCATGCGTGTGATTACCCAGAAGATCTTCTGGTGGGACAAGATGTGAAGGTGGAAAGCAGTGATACTGAGTGTCCTGGCCCTGTGTAGGCCAAGGCTAATGTGAGTGTTTGCATCTTTGTTTTTAACAAAAAATGTTTTAAGTTTTAAAAACATTTTAATGATAAAAGCTTATAGAATAAGGATATAAAGAAAGAAAATATATTTGTTCAGCTGTACAATTTTTGTTTTAAGCTAAGTGTTACTACAAAGGAGGTGAAATTTTTTCTTAAGTTTATCAAGTAAAAACATTACAGTAGGCTGAAGTTAATTTATTATGAAAGAAGGAAATTTTTTAATAATTTAGCATAGCTTAAGTGTCTTGTGTTCATAAAGTGTAAAGTGGTACACAGTAAAGTCCCAGGCCTTCATGTTCATTCACCTCTCACTCACTGATGCACACAGAGCAACTTCCAGTCTGGCAAGCTCTATTTCTGCTAAGTGTTCTATACAGGTGCACTATTTTTTATCTTTAATACCATATTTTTACTGTACCTTTCCTATATTTAGATATGTTCAGATACACACATACTTACCATTGAGTTACAATTGCCTGCAATGTTCAGTATGGTAACTTGCTGCACAGGTTTGTATCCTGGGAACAAAAGGCTATGCCATGTAGCTTAGGTGTGTGGTAAGCCAGATCATCTCTGTATAAGTACATGTCATGATGTTCACACAAGAAAATTGTCCAATGACACATTACTCAGAATATATCCCCATCATTAGGTGATGCCTAACTATATGTAGAATAATTATAACAATGCGTTAGTGGATTTGGGATATATATAAATGTGATATGTGCAATATGTGCACTAACAGCACAAAAAGAGGAGGCACAATAGAACTAATATCTCAATATTACACTGAATTGTTAGAAACCCAAAGTAGATTCTAAGGTAAGACATAAGTTGTAAATCCTAGGGCAATTACTAAGAAAACAATTTTTTAAATGTAGGGTGAAAAAATCATTACAAAATTCAAATGTTGTAGAATATATTCACTTCGTGCAATGGAAGTCTATAGAGGAGAAACGGAAGAACAAACCGGTACACCAGACATAGGGAAAACTAAAAACAAAATGATAGGGCCGGGTGCAGTGGCTCATGCCTGTAATCCCAGCACTTTGGGAGGCCTAGGCGGGTGGATCACCTGAAGTCAGGAGTTTGAGACCAGCCTGACCAACATGGAGAAATCCCATCGCTACTAAAATAAATAAGTAAAAAATTTTTAAAAAATACCCAGGAATGGTGGTGCATGCCTGAAGTCCCAGCTACTTGGGAGGCCAGGGCAGGAGAATCTCTTGAACCCATGAGGTGGAGGTTGCAGTGAGCCGAGATCGTGCCATTGCACTCCAGCCTGGGCAATAAGAGCAAAACTCATCTCAAAAAAACAAACAAAACAAAATGATAGACATAAGTCAAACCATATTAATATGGACACTAAACGTGAATGGATTAACAATCCAATCAAAAGATAGAGATTGTCAAAATGGATTTGTTTTAAATAAGATCTAACTATTCTGTCTATAAGAGATGCACATTTGATTCAAAGATACAAATAGGTTGAAAGTCAAAAGGAAGGGGAAGCCGGGCGCGGTGGCTCACACCTGTAATCCCAGCACTTTGGGAAGCCAAGATGGGTGGATCACGAGGTCAGGAGATCGAGACCATCCTGGCTAACATGGTGAAACCCCGTCTCTACTAAAAATACAAAAAAAAAAATTAGCTGGGCGCGGTGGCAGGTGCCTGTAGTCCCAGCTACTCGGGAGGCTGGGGCAGGAGAATGGCGTGAACCTGGGAAGTGGAGCTTGCAGTGAGCCGAGATTGCGCCACTGCACTCCAGCCTGGGCGACAGAGCGAGACTCTGTCTCAAAAAAAAAAAAAAAAAAAAAAGGAAGGGGAAAAGTATGCCATGAAAATAGTACCCATAAAAGACCTGGAGTGGCTTTATTATAACATCAGAACAGATAGACTTTAAAACAGGAAAAAATGCTACCAGACATAAAGAGGGGCCCTTTATAATGATGAAAGGGTTGCTCCATCAGTAATATAGAATGGCTGTCAACTTGTATACACTATCAATGGAGCCCAGAGATACACAAAGCCAAAATTGACAGAATTCAAGCTAGAAATAGACAACTCAGCAGCCATAGTTGGAGACTTTATTACTCTACCTTCAATAATGGATGCGACTAGTGAGACCAACAGGCAAATAGAAGACTTTAATAACACTATAAACCAACTAGACCTAACAGGCATCTACAGAACACTCCACTCAACAACACCAGAATGCACATTATTTTTAAGCATATATGGCCTATTCTTCAAGATTGACAATCCGTGAAGGCCATAGAAAAACCCAGTAAGTGTTAAAGATGTATATTATGCAAAGTAAGTTCTCCAACATAGACAGAATGAAATTAGAAATGAATAACAGAAATAAATGTAAATTTTAACATATGTAGAAATTAAACAACATAGTCCTAAATAATAAATGTGTAAAGAAAGAAATCCCAAGGGAAATTAGAAACTACCTCAAGAGAAATGCAAGTAAAAAACCACAGCATAACATAATGTATGCAATGCAGCTAAAGCAGTACTTATAGGGTCATTTGTAGTTATAACAATCCACACTAAAAAAGAAGAGAGATCTCACATTGATATTATATCTTTCCACCTTAAAACACTAGAAGAGCAAATTAAAACTAAAGCAAGCAGAAAAAACAGTAAAGAGTAGATTAGAAATAAATTAAATAGAAAATAGAAAAAAATAAGACAACCAAAAGTTCTTTGGAAAAAAAAATTGACACATTGTTATCTAAAAGATTCATATTGCTAAAATCAAGAATGAACATGTAACGTCACTACCAACTTTATAGAAATAGAAAGTATTATTAAGAGAGTACTGTGAAGAACTATATGGCAGGAAATTAGACAATTCAGGTGAAACAGACAAATGCCTAAAAAGACACAGACTACCAAAACTGCCTCAAGAAGAAATGGAATATCTGAATAAACCTATAATGAGTAACAGAATTAATTAATAATTTTTAAACTTCCAGCAAAGAAAATCCCAGTCCCAGATGTTTTCACTGGTTTCATTGAGTTCTACAAAATATTTCTGAAAGAATTAATAATGATTACTCATAAACTATTTTTAAAATATTATTTCAAAACTTAATCCTAAAACTTACTCTCTAAGGCCAGTATCACCCAGATTTCAAAGCCAGAAAAACAAATCACAAGGTAAGTATAGACCAATGTCTCTTATGAATATAAATGCAAAATTCTGCAACAAAATACTAGCAGAGAGAATTCAGCAACATATAAAAATGATTATACTTCATGACCAAGTGGGACTTACCCCTGAAATGCAAAGCTGGCCCAACATATGAAAACCAATCAATGTTATACAACATATTAATAAGAAAAAGAATAACATGAACTTATCACTAGATACAGAGAACACATATGATGAAATCTGACACGCTTTCATGACAAAATGGTCAACAAACTAGGGATAAAAGGGAAATTCCTCACCCCAACAAAGAGCATCTATGAAACACCCACCCCTAACATCATACTTAATGGTGATGGACTGAATGCTTTTTCTAAAATCAGGAACAAGACAAAGACATCCATTCTCACCACTTCTATTCAACATTGTACTGGAGGCTCCAGCCAGGGCAACTAGGCAAGAAAAAGAAATAAAAGGCATCCAGATTTGAAAACAAGTAAAACTATTTATTTTCACAGATGACATAATAATCTTGTATGTAGAAAATCCTAGTGAATCCACTCAAAAAGTATTCACACTGATAAACAAGTTCAGTAAAGTTGCAAGATACAAAATTAATATACAAAAAGCCATTGTATTTCTATAAGCTAGCAAAGAATAATCTGAAAATGGAATTAAGAAAGCAAATGCATTTACAATAGTATGAAAAAGAAGAAAATCTTAGGAACAAGCTTAACAAAGGAAATAGAAAACTTGTACCTTGAAAACTACCAAACATTTTGAAAGAAATTAAAGAAGATCTAATAAATGGCAAGTCATCTCATGTCCATGGGTTGAAGAGCTTAGTGTTGTTAAATGCAACACTCCCCAAGTTAACCTATAGATTCAGCACAATTTCTATAAATATTGCAGCTGCCTTTTTTGCATAAATTGACAAGCTGATTCTAAAATTCATATGGAAATGCAAGTGCCCATAATAGTGTAATCAATCTTGAAAAAAAAAGTTGGAGAACTCACACTTCCTGTCTTAAAATTTCCCACAAAGCTACAGTAATCAACAGAGTGTGGTGCTGGTATAAGGACAGATGTATAGGTTATCGAGATTGAGTTGAGAGTTTAAAAATAAACCCTCACATTCTATAGTTAACTGATTTCCAACAAGCATCCCAAGAAAATTCAATGGGGAGAAAATAGTCTTTTTAACCAATGGTGCTGAGACAATTGGATATCCACATGCAAAAGAATGAAGTTGGACTTCTACCTCACGCCATACACAAAAATTGACTCAGAGTGGATTATAGTCATAACTGTAAAAGCTAAAACTATAAAACTCTTGGAAGAAAACATAGGAGCAAATTCTCATAACCTTACACTAGGCAACGTTTTCTTAGCTATGACACCAAAAACATGACAACAACTATTAGATAGTTGGGACTTCATCAAAATTTTAAACTTTTGTGTTTCCAAGGACACAATCAAGAAGATGAAAAAGACAATCCACGGAATGGGAGGAAATATTTGCAAATCATGTACCTCGTAAGGAACTGGCATACAGAATATATGCCATACAGGATATATATGTCATGTATATGGCACACAGGATATGGCATACAGGATATGGCATATAGGATATATACACAGGAAAGACTCTCACAACACAATGATAAAAAAGACAATCCAATTTAAAAATGAGTGAAGAATCTGAATAGACAATTCACCAAAGAATATATACAAATTGCCAAAAAACACATGCAAAGATGTCCCACACCCCTGGCCATTAGAGCAATGCAAGCCTAAGCTGCAATGAGGTCCCACTTCAAACCCACTGAGATGGCTCTAATCCAAAAGGCCGACTATTAGGAGTGTCAGCAGAGATGTGTACAAAGTACAATCCTCACACACTGCTGAGGGAAATAGAAAATGTGTTGCCAGTTTGGAAAACAGTTTAGTTGCACCACGAAAATGTTAAACACAGTTTTCATGTGACCCGGTCATGCCACCACTAAGCATATAACCGAGAGTGAAATATAACCAAGTGAAAACACACGACCACACAAAAACTTGTGTGTGTGGATCTTCATAACAGTATGACGGCAGTCTCCCCTTATCTGCAGGGGACACGCTCCAAGACTCCCAGTGGATGGCTGAAACTGAGATTAGTACTGAACCCTATATAGACTCTGCTTTTTTGATATGATGGCCAAAACAGCTACAATGTGGCTAATGGGGAGGTGGCGGATGGATGCAGATCTGCTGGACAAAGCAATGATGCAGGCTGGGTGCAGTGGCTGAAATCCCAGCACATTGGGAGGCCAAGGCGGATGGGTCACCTGAGGTCAGGAGTTCGAGATCAGCCTGACCAACATGGTGAAACCCTGTCTCTACTAAAAATACAAAAAATTAGCCAGGTGTGGTGGCAGGTGCCTGTAAACCCAGCTACTTGGGAGGCTGAGGCAGGATAATCACTTGAACCCAGGAGGCAGAGGTTGCAGTAAGCCGAGATTGCGCCATTGCACTCCAGCCTGGGCAACAAGTGCAAAACTCCATCTAAAAAAAAAAAAAGATGATGCTTATCCCAGGCAGGTAGGGCAGGATGGCACAAGATTTTATCACAAGACCCAGAATGGCAGACAACTTAGAACTTATGAATTATTTTCTTCTGGAATTTTCCATTTAATATTTTTGGACCAGGGTTGACTATAAGTAACTGAAACCATGGAAAGCAAAACTGCAGGCAAGGGGGAGCCACTATGTTCCTAACAGCTATAAAGAGAAAACCCAAAATCTATCAACTGATAAATAGGCAAAATGTAGTATATCCATACAATGTAATGTTATGCAGTAACAAACAGGAATGAACAGCAACATGAATGAGCCTGGAAAACATGCTAAGTGAAAGAAAAGACTACATATTGTAAGATTCTATTTATGTTTAAAACAATACCAAACAGGGAACCCCATAAAGACAGAAAGTCTCTAGGTGGTTGTCTATGGCTGGCTAGGTTGGAAGGAATGGAAGGGACTGGGAGGAGGTCTGCAGCTTCTTTGGGGTTGATGCTCTGAAGTTGGCTGTGCTGGCAGCCATGCAAGTCTGCAAGTAGAATACACTAAAAACCCTTCAACTGTGCAATTTAGATTTGCAAATTGCATTAAATGTGAGTAACATCCTCACAAAGCTGCGTGGGAAAAAAAGATGTCATACGAACACATATGCGAGAATCCAGACATCCTGTCTTAAGCCAGACATGAAAGACATTTGTAAAAATATAAATCAATGCCACAGTCCTACTTGTATAAACATACTCTATGTCATGGGGTTATTACTGTTATTTTTATATGAATTAATACATTCCTTAAAATTTTCAGTTTTAATTCCCAATACAATAAACTCAGTGATTTTTAAGGATGTGACAGGGTCTTGAAACCAAAATGTTTGAAAACTGCGAAGTCAGAGGAAGATGTCCCAGCAAGGCAACGTCAGTGGGGTCAAAGGAGGGGAGGGAGAGAGGCCACAGGCTGCCTGCTCTGGCGACGCCTTCAGAGGGGGCTGCCTCCGAGGCACCTGATGCTTCTCAGAGCATGAGAAGCTGAGGGACAGGCCACCGGGACTGTAGTTATTCAAAAGTTGTGAGGGGCGGGGTCCTGAGTCTAAGGGTAGGATTGGCCTCGATGCCCCTGGACTGCCTTCTTCTGCTGCAAAGAGAGGACATGACTCTGAGGATGCACAGGTGGGGCAGTGGGACACCGAGGAGCCCTGCGGGAAGCTGCACCTTCTCCCTACTGCTGGAGGCCCGCGAGGCAGATGAAGCAGGGCCTCTTCAGGATGAGGACAGGGGACACTTGAGGAACGGAAAGGACTTGGGCAGGGATGTGCATTGGGCTTGCTGGCACCGCTGGGCCCAGGAGTCCAACAGTCCTGGATGCTCCAGGCATCTGTCTGCTGCGTGGTGCGGATCTCCCACTGCTGGAGGCTTCTTGGCACGTGCAGCCATTCTGGGGTGGCCCTGATAGCTGTGACCCCTCCACCTGGGGCTCCCTCAGAAACAGCCTCCCTCCGCCACTGGGGAGGCCTGTTTCAGAAACCAGTGGGGACAGACAGGAGCTGTCTTAGGGTAAGTCATAGGGCCCAGGGCATGGATGCCACTGTCTGAGCTGGTACAGGAGACGGGGCCCATGTCTTCTGCCCTGCAAGTGGGTGCCAGTGAGGTAGGGGTGCACCTCTGCCCTGTGCAACCACACTGTTCCGCTAGATTTTCCTGGACCAGACGCCGCCACCAGAGCTGAACCCATGCCCTTTCCAGCCATGAGAGGCCAAGCCTGCGCCCAGGCAGCACCGACTTCTCGCATGCCCGCCGGGCCGGCTGGAGAAGCACTGCGGGCTCCTGAACCTGGGCACGCCCTTCCTGCTCCATCCCTCGGCTACCTCAGTTTTAAAACAGAGCCGATGGTGAATGGCGCGCGCTTCCCAGAGTCTGTGCGCAGACCGAGCAGGGTCCTCGGGGACAATGCAGAGAACATGTGTTCATCCCCAATTGACACGTGACGTCCCCGTCATCATGACATCCCCGTCAACACGTGACATCCCCGTCATCCTGCTCCGGGCTCGTCCCCAAGCTGGCCCAGCTCTATGCTCCTCGTTCACGCCGTGAGTGGAGGGGTTCTCTGTAGAAGCTCAGAGCGTGAGGTGAGGAGTAGTCAGAGCAGACTATCCCTGAGGGGTGAGGAAGCAATCCTTATCCTACTCAGACGGGCTCCACAGGGGACCTTGCTGGGACGTGTCCTGCCAAGCGACGGGAGCCCCAAGGAGGTCTCAGAAAACTCCAAGCTGTGCTGCAAAGCCGGGCACACAGGCTGACGTCCGGGCGGTCACTGAGGGATTCGCCTAAGTGCTTCCCAGCTGGCTTTGTTGTGCAACCTCTTCCTCCCTGGGGACCATGACACCAGGATATCAATGGCAAAGTCAATGGTGAAGTCAGTGGCGATTGTGGCTCCACGCTTGGTCCCGCAGCACCTCTTACCTCTATGCAGCTAAAAATAAGTTCCATGCTCGTTTCCAAAACAGGAAGAGCTATGAAAATTGACAGCAGCCAGGTGAGGTGAGTGAATGCGGGTGGGGGCGTCTAGAGAGCCCCATCCTGCCCTGACGCCGTGCACCTTAGGGTGAGCTGTATATCCTCAGCCTCTCCATCTGCAAAGTGAAGGGGCTGCAGGGAAGGACCCCTTGGGTCCCTCTGTGTCAGATGAGGGGCAGCCTCTGTTTAAGGCATAAGAGGAGCCCTGTCATGGTCTCCCTAACTGACAGTTGATAAAGACAAATGATCAGGTCCGGGGGCCATTAGCAAGCTCCCGGGCCCCTGCTGGGAGTGCAGGGCTGGAGCATGTGTTCAAAAAGCCCATTTTCCATCCCAGCACTTCTGTCTGTTTGAATTACAGGACTCACCCATCCCCTCCTGCTGGCCCCCGCCTCCCCTCAGCCCACCTTTCGGCCCTGCTTTTGGAGTCTGTGCTGGAGACAGACTCAGCCTGCTTCTTTTCACCTTCTCCTTATGCACTGAAAACTGGCTGCTGTCGCATTTTGCCAAAATTGCTATTAAAAGACCCTAACATTGAAAAGTGCGAGTGGGCAGCCTAAAGACACCCTGACTCCCTCCAGCACCCTAGCAAATTCGCCCACTGGACCAACAAGCACCATTTGCCTGACTGACATTTTTGTTTTAGGGATCTTTTTAAACTGGCGCTGCAAGACCAGACTGGCCTCAAGGCAGTCACTGCCTGAGCCTCAGACCATGATTAGAAACACTGCTCAGTCATCAGTGCTCCAGGTCTCTGCAAAGTGGTCCCGGGATGCATCTCCAGACTCCTCCCAGCCTCCCTTCCCAGGGAGCAGTGCCGGGAGAGAACAAGAGCAGGCAGCTGGGAGCCAGCTCTGCAGAGCTGCTGCATCCTGGTTACCTCAGGAATCACTGCTCACCCAAGGCGCCCTGCTCACCGCCCTGCATCCGAGGCACCTCACAGCTCAGAGTCACCGCTGAACCCAACCATTCCTTCTAGCGGCTTCTCCAAGCAGCCCCCTTCCCTCCCCATGTGAAGGGCCAAGGAGGAAAGAGAGCTGAAGTCTGGGAAGGATTCTGCTTGTCAATCATTCCCCCCGATTTGGTACATGTGCCCTAAGCGCTTGGCACTGGATGTGTTTCTTATAAATCTAGATGATACATTTGAGTATGAATGAACCATAAAATGCCCCAATCTTGGCAGGCAGACATCTTTGCTCTAGGAAGAAAAAGGAAATAATCCAGTTTATGAAGGTAAAGTTGAGGGGGTGGTGCTTTTTGATAAGGACACCCATAAAATGAGTAAGAACACGTTTTATAGGTGCTGGAATCTTTAGCAGGAGGTCACCTGGGAGGCTGCAGAGGGGAGGGAGAGCTGATCTGTACAGGGGGCAGCCAGTGAGCAGGAAATGCCCCAGCACCGACAGGAAGGAGGGCCGTCTTCCTACACAGGGTGGCGCTGGTGACATCCCAGGTGACAGTGACGATGACGGGGTAGCTACCACTTACTGAAGGCCTCCCGCATGCCAGGCACTGAACTGTGGCTCACCCACATGCTCTCATTTAACCTAAGCCAGAAGCTTGTGTCACCACTGCCCCCGTTTCACAGACGAGGAAACCAAGGCCAAGTGCAGTCAATTCACACAGCCAAGATTACACAACCGGGAAGTAGCCAGGCTGAGCCTCGAACCCAGGTCTGCTCGATTCCAAAGATCATGACCTTCACCGCCATGCTCTGCTGGTTCAGCAGGTGCTCATTATGACGTCAATTATACTTTATTTATGAATTCATTTAGTTTTTAGTTTTTATGTTCCTTGAAAACATGTGAATGTGGTTCACACAGAAACCTCCACGGCAATGTTTATAAGCTCCAGGGTGGATTTGTGTCATGTCAACCCCTACCCTAACACCAGCCCTGCCATCAGCAGGACCAGGCCAGAGGGCCACAAGGGAAGGCAGCTGTGACTCCCACCTACTTCCCTCTGGGCCTGAAATGAAGCCCTGACCTCTGCACAGTCACCATGGCCCTTTTGTGCCATTGCTCTGATCGTCAGAGCCATTCTCTGCAACCAGCACACCGGCAGAAGCGTCAGGTTCCAACACGATCCCACTTCCTTGTTTGACTTCCAGCCCGGGGCTGCTGTGGCCCGCTCCCACGGGAGCCTCACCGTGACCTCGCAGTGGTTTCATAAGTTTTAATGAGTAAATTCCAGACTTAGCCCCATGCACACATAAGACACCCACGGCACACACCCACGGAAACACGGTGACTTGGGTGGCTGTGGGTTTGCTCCATCTGAGAGGAGACCCAGGTAGGCCCAGGCAGTGTGGCAGGGCCCTGGGATGGCTAGGACGAGGAGCCCTCCCACTCGACACAGGCAGTGTGACTGAGCGGCAAATGCCAGAACACCAGGGGAGACCAGCGCCTGGCAAAATGCACGGCATAACTTGGGCAAGACAGCATTGCAATGAATGATAGTGTGAAAGAAAAGACAGCACCCGTAAACCCATGAAACAGAGTTAACTGGGAGGCTTGGAAAGTATCTTTAGGAGCCATTCAGCCGAGCTGTCCCTGGTCTGCAATCCACAGAGAGAAACAAGGGGCTACAGACGCAAAGATGCTGCTGAACGAGGGGACAGGTGAGGACGCCACTGCGGTACTGTGGCACCCAGGCCTCGGAAACACAGGTGCCATTGGATTCCCTGGGAAGCCAGAGGATGACAGCTTGTCTCCAGCTGAACAAAGAGAAAAACAAAGATCAAGGAAGAGGAGGGGGCTCCCATGGAGGGGCTGGGAGACCACCCTACTGACTCCCCACCCTACCAATGAAACTCAGACCCACAAAGGGGAAAGGGCTGGCCCAAGTCCCCAGCCATACCCTGCCGAGCTGGGGCAAGCAGGACACTGTACCTGTAGCTCTCTGCAGCCACTCTGTCACAGATGACATGTGTAATCCCTTCACATGTGCAACTTCGCCAGGTTTTTCCCTCCACAAATTATCCCCATGGAGAGAGATTCTTTCCCAGCGCCATGGGAGACGGTGAGGACCCCAGGCATAAATGAGCGCATCCCAGAACACCCAGCGTGCAGAGGAACCGGAAGTGACAGAGAACGCCCGGCATGCAGGGGAACCGGGAGTGACAGAGAATGCCCGGTGTGCAGGGGAACTGGGAACAACAGGCGAGGGCTGTGCGTGGGGAGGGGGCTCTGCCCTGGGACTGCCGCCTTCCAGGACTCTGCCATCAACTGCATCTTGTCACACAAAGAGGTTCATTTTCTCGTGCGCCAGGACGTGTAAAAGGCTTGGCAGCACTGTCCTAAAGGATGGCCTGACATCTGGCAGCTGTGGCTCCTCCCGTATGAGGATTCCACCCAAGGGGCAGAGATCATCACCAGCTCCTGACACAGCCTTCGGGGGCTCCAGGGCTTTCCCAAAGAGCTTGGTCTTGGTTCTGTTTGGTCTCAGCCACTCAGCATCACGTCTGAGTGCCCCACAGGCTCAGCCCTGTTGGGGCAAGAGAAGAAGAGGAGGCGAGAGGTGACAGCTCTACGACATGATCCCTACCCTCCATCCCCTGTAAGAGAAGAGGAACCAGGGCCTGGGCTGCTGCAGTGAGCCCAGCTGGTCAGCGAGCGCCTGGGGAAAGACAACAGGGGCAGCGTCCTGCAGAGGCCGGGGCACGGCAAGCGGCCAAGACAGGGCCTGTTGGATTTTTGAAGCCAACCAGATAGCAAGAAGGAAGGAAGAGCGTGGCGTCAAGGTTCACTCCCAGCTTAATGCGTTCAGCTTGGCAGACGGCAATGATCCAAACCGAGAGGGAGTCTGTAGAAGGCTGTGGGGATGGAGGAGGCTGAGCCTCGCTCTGGGTTGTTGTCCAGACCCATGCAGGACATCCAGGCACGGGTGGGTCTGGCGGTGTTTGTGCGTAAGGCCTAGTGCCCAGGAGAGAGGCCAGCCAGGCCTGTGGAGTTGGCAGTTACAGACAGAGGGACGTAGAGTCGTGGCTGGGAGCCCATCTACTGAGAGCAAGCTGGGGTGAGCAGTGAGGCGACCCAGGAACCCTGACACCTACTGAGGAGGAGGCAAGAAGAGACAAGAAGTCGAAGCTCACATGGGGTGTTGATGCCACAGCGCAGGCCAGGCCAGCAAACTCCAGGCCTCAAGGGCCTGAGAACAGCCCCGCTTTGAGAAGCCCTGCACTGTGAATGAGAAACTGGTGGGCAGCTCCACACCAGTGCGATTCAGGAGCAGAAACACGCGCAGACACTGCAGTGCCACTCGCGTGTGCTTATTGACAATTTGGGTGATTTAGAATGTGCTGGTTTTATCCTATTCTTCTTAGGTTAATGGAAAAATAGTGTTGCCAAAGGCCTCACAGATGGCAACTGACTGCAGGCCCCAGCCCAGGCAGCCTCACCTGTTGGCCGAGAGCGCTTCCCACTCGTGCATGCGTGAGTCCCCACTAGTGAAGGAGGAAGAGAAGTGGGCTCCGTCCTCTCCCCTGTCCCTCTGATTCTTCCCTTGAGAAATTCCCCAGGAACCCAAGCCCCGCTGAGAACGGCCAAAGACAGGAAGGACAAAGTCTCATACAATCCATTTTTCAACACGAGCCACCACGCCCAGGGCTCAGTGTCCAGGGGTTCCAGACGCTCCTTCACTGGACTGTGGCCCCCGGGGCTCCAGGGCCCCAGCACCAATGTGGCCTCTATCTACCCACACCCAGAACCATCTAGTGTCCTCCTCCTTCCAGTTCCGGGGCAGGCCCCAGCCACCTTCCCCTCCCAGCGTCTTGGATAACGCTGCTCCCCGGCCGTCCAGGGCGTCAGGTCACCCCTGGGTCCTCCTGGTCTCAAGTGGGCTCTGCACAGAAGTCAGGAAAACACATTCTCCCCAGACTTGTGTTTCGAGAGTTTGCTCAGTCCCAGGCAGCACAGCCTGGTTCAGGATCCTATAGCTGACCTGGGGCCCCGCTTTGAGGGAGCAGCGGGCAGCCTGGTGGGCACCCCATCAACTCAGCCAAGGCCCGGCCTACTTCTCAGCAGCCGAGGCTGGAGCGACATAGGGCAGCCAGCCGCCGCCCCGTCCTGGGAACCCACAAAGACCCAGGGACCCACAAAGGCTTGTGGACGGCCCTGGACCAGGGTCTTCTCCTCCTTGCAGGGACACAAAAGTAGGGAGGAGGTGGTGGGAAGGAAGCTGAAAGGTTAGGCACACCCCAAGAGAGCTAGCGCACACCAGGGGGACAGGGGAAAGGCAGACAGAGCGGAGCCTGGTGAACCTGCCCGGGCCTCCCACTCAGCCTGGCAAAGGTGCGCCTGGGTCCACTATGGACCAGACCCAGAAACCCGGGCAGCTGCAGATGTTCACACAGCCCGACTCAAAATGGGCCAAATCCCACCGGCACCGGGGACGCAATCCAGCCCTGCAGCCTCCGAGGAGGGACGGCCCGTCCAGCTGAGGGTTGGGACCTGTGACCTGGCGCTGCCTGGCGGGCTTCCAGGTGGGCCTCTGCCTCGTGCACCTTGACCACGTGTGCGCTCCTCGCCAGGGCCTGCACCTTAATTAAACATGGGCTTTTCCCGTGCTTGTTGTCCTCGTCCTCTTTTTTAAAGAACATTGAGTGATAAAATTCAGGCGACGGGCGGAGCAGTCCCAGTGCCAAGACCGACGGATGCGCCCCTCCAGACCTCAGCCAGAGCAGTTCTCGCAGCTGCCCTCGGAGGCCCCACAGATCCAACCGTCTGTGCCGATGCAGAAGATGGTTTTCCAATCCCCCACCGAGCATGTGGCCAGGAGGGGGCGCGGGGGCTTCCGGGCATCCCCCCAGGGCAGGGCTGCCTCCTGGGAGCCCCCCACCCCCGCGGTTCCACGCGCCTGGGCCCCTCCTGGAAGACCCGGGATCCGGCCCCGCCCACTGCCGAGTCAAGTCCAAACCTCGCTCCTCTTCCGAAGCGTCTTTCATGTGGTTTCTGTCTAATCTGAAAACGCCTCCCTTCCCCATTGTCTTTGTATTTGTGAGCTGTTTCTTAAGTCACCTTTTGAAAAATCTGGTGCCGAGGAACACAGGTATTTCACGTGTGCACAGTGCTCGTGTCTACAAAGAATTTGGATTTCACCCCACGAGAGAAGGGAGCAGCGAGCTGTGTGTGTGCAGAGCTGGACTCTGCTAAGAGGCAGGGCAAGGTTGGGGAGCGGTCTCTCTCTGGGCCTCAGTTATCCAAGCTGGGGGAGAAGGGCACACGTCCGTCCACGGGGCTCCTGCACAGCAGGCCCTGCGCCCAGCACCCATGGCCGGGAGTCCCTGGGTGTTGTTCATTAGGGCTCCGTCACCCTGCAGGAGAGACCTGCTCGCCCTGGCATTAAGAAGAGGAACCAGGCTCAGGGAGGCTTGGGGATTCCTGGGTGGCAGAATCGGTGCTGGCCCCAGGCCTGGCTGACTGCCACATGCCATCTAGGCCCTTCCAGCACCCCAAGAACAGTCACCGCCTGTCTGAACATCCCTGTGTCTCAGCGCCAAGAGCCAGTGGGCTTCAGCGGCTTGAAGCTCTTTACTCACTCACAGTTCAGCGGCCTCAGAACCCAACAGCTCTGGGTGCTGCTGCAGAGAGCAGGGCAGTGAGGACGCAAAGTGCCACAAATCCCTCCTGAGCACGGAGGAGGCCGCCTGCCTCCGGTGTCACCCTATGTGTGGAGGACAGCGTGGAGGGATGGCTACACACGCTGCACACGCGTCCATCAAATCTGCTTTCTTGTTCCTGCCAGGAGCCGCAGAGCCTGCCTTAGAACTTCCCCCGCGATGGATCTAAATGATATTTAAGGTTTGACAAGTTACACTTGTGGTTTTCAAAAGAAATCATTTTTTTGTGAAGAATTACCTTTCTTGGCATAAAATAATTGGAAAGTACCCGGATATCTCAATAAAACACATCAAAAGTAACTTTCTCCAGCTTGTTTTGACACGTCCACTTGTGGTTTCTGTCAACTTTAGCTAAACATCAGGTTTTCTCAGACAGAACAAACCATTAAAATATTCAACAGAAAAAGCAAATAGATATAATTCCTTTCTGTTTGCCTCTTTTCAAATAAAAGGCAATATTGAAAGGAGAGGCCAGCCCAATTCAAAGCACATTTTTCTGATTCATACACTTGCCATAATTATTTGCATAGGATGTAAATGTCTAAGCCCTGGGCCCTGTCATTTTTTTTAAAATGCTGCATTGTAAAGCTGAAGCACAGGAAGCCAGTTTGGTATTTACAGAGGTCTGTCCAGTTCTGTGGAGTCTGATAAACGTTAGAGGAAAGGTGTATGGGTTTGAGATTAGAACGTTAGAGTGAGGACCTAAAGCAAACACCTTCCCGTGAGAGATGAAGGGAGTCTGTCGTGTTGCCCCCAGACCCTCTGCTCCTCATGCCTCATGAGAGGACAACAGACACATCAGCCTCCAGAAAGTGGACCCCGGTCCCAGACAGAAGAGCCGGCGCCTCGCGGCAGGACTGCCACTCGGGCTGGCTTTGCAGCTGGGCATGGGGTTTCCTGACAGCTGAAGCAAAACAGGAAACTTGTCCAGGGGCATAATTTTCTTTTTCTAACAGAAAGAAAACCTCTAAATTTGTCCAAAGAACAAAAAAGCAGAAAGCAAAACCGACTTTTTCCTGGAGGTAAATTGGAGCAGGAATCTGTGTTAGGCCACCCTTGTGGTGCTGTAAAGGAGCCCACCTGCAGCTGGGGAATTTATAAAGACAAGAGGTTTGATTGGCTCGAGGTTCTGCAGGCTGCAAGCATGGCGCCAGCATCTGCTTCTGGCGAGGCCTCAGGAAGTTTCCAATCATGGTAGAGGGCGAAGGGGGAGCAGGTGCATCTCATGGTGAGAGAGGCAGCGAGTCAAGGGGTGCCATGCACTTTTAAACGACCAGCTCTCATGTGAACTCAGAGCGGGCACTCACTCAACACCAAGGAGGTGGTGCTAAACTATTCATGAGGGATCCACCCCCAGGACCCAGACACCTCCCACCAGGCTCTGTCTCCACCAGTGGGAATCACCTTTCAACATGAGACCTGGAGGGGCAAACATCCAAGCCATATCAAAATCTGTGATGACAGGTCTTATGCCACAGGTGATACCCAACAGTGTCCTCAAGAAGAGTTCTGAAACAAAAAGACACAAAAGCTCTGTCCAGCCAGGCGTGGTGGCTCACAGCTGTAATCCTAGCACTTCGGGAGGCCGAGGCGGGCAGATCACTTATGGTCAGGAGTTTGAGACCAGCCTGGCCAACATGGTGAAACCCTGTGTCTACCAAAAATATAAAAATTAGCTGGGCACAGTGGCACACACCTGTAATCCCAGCTACTCAGGAGGCTGAGGCAGGAGAATCGCTTAAACCCGGGAGGAGAAGGCTGCAGTGAGCCAAAATTGTGCCTCTGCACTCCAGCCTGGGCGATAAGGGGAGACTCCATCTCAAAAAAAGAGACACAAAGTTTCTGGCCAAAGGACCCTTTCTTTCCTGAGCATCTCCCAGGAAGCTGAGTGGCTACGGTGGGACAGTCACCCAATGTGAGTGAGAGGGAAAAGTTGGGAAACTCTAAGCCCCCTGCCCCCACCCCCACCCCCACCCTCTCTCACAGTCTGAGGAGGGGTTTTTGCTGCTTATGGACTTACCAATATTTTGTGGGAAAATGGGGTAACGCGAAGAGGAGAAAGATGGAAGCCAAGAGGAGACAGAAGTGCTCTGAACGGGCACACGGAAGATGGGAGCTGTGTCAAGGACACCAGGCAGCCACTGTGGGGCGTGGCCTCAGGGACGTGATGGTGAAGGTCCGGTGCAGCTGCCCTGTGTCAGAGCCCCCGCGTCCCAGCATGGGTCTGCGAGCCTGGAGTGCTCTCACTTCAGTCCTCGTCACAGCATGGTGAGGCAGCTTCTTGCATTTTGCCCATTTTCCACATATGTGGAAACTGAGGCAGAAGCTCAACACTCCCAAAGCCCAGACAGAAAGTACCAGAGCCTGGATCCATGCCCAGGGAGCCTGTCCCCCTCCCCATGAGCTCAGGCTTCCCGCTGGGGCTCCAGTGTTACAAGATAGCATTCTGCCTTCACCACATCCTCTTTCAGAACTTTGAGATAGTAAAAATAGATCAAAACTACTCTTTTCCAATGCCTGGAGCTGCATGTGAGCTTCTCTGGATGCAATTTTCTGTTGAGTTTGCATTATGTAAGAAGCGAATGGCCAGGCCCGGTGGCTCACGCCTGTCATCCCAGCACTTTGGGAGGCCAAGGTGGGCTGATCACCTGAGGTCAGGAGCTTGAGATCAGCCTGGCCAACATGGCAAAAACCTGTCTCTACTAAAAATACAAAAATTAGCCCGGCGTGGTGGTGCATGCCTGTAGTCCCAGCTACTAAGGAGGCTGAGGCAGGAGAATCACTTGAACCCGAGAGACAGAGGTTGCAGTGAGCTGAGATCATGCCATTGCACTCCAGCCTGAGCGACAGGAGAGAGAAACTCCATAAAAGAAGAAGGAAGAAGGAAGAAGGAAGAAGGAGAAGGAGAAGGAGAAGGAGAAGAAGAAGAAGAAAGAAGAAGAAAAGAGAAGAAGAAGAAGAAGAAGAAGAAGAAGAAGAAGAAGAAGAAGAAGAAGAAGAAGAAGAAGAAGAAGAAGAGGAAGAGGAAGAGGAAGAGGAAGAAGGAGAAGGAGAAGGAGAAGGAGAAGGAGAAGGAGAAGAAGAAGAAGAAGAAGAAGAAGAAGAAGAAGAAGAAGAAGAAGAAGAAGAAGAAGAAGAAGAAGAAGAAGAAGAAGAAGAAGTCATCTGCAGGGAAAATGAGGATTATTTTAGACAAACACTTGGTTCAAGGAGCTACTGGACCCCCAGGAACCGTCATCAGCAATGCCAGGAGAAGAGGCCGAGGCTAGGCTCTGAGGAGGGAGTGCAGCTCAGGCCAAAGGCAGGGGAGAAAAACACAGGCGCTGGAGGGCTCAGGTGCACAGGGATCCCAAGGGGGTCAGGCCCGGGGCGGCAGGAAGGCAGGTCTGTGAGGACAGAAGGACCCCGAAGGCAGACAGAGGCTCAGGAGGGAGCTGAGCAGGAAAGATCAATGGGCACACACACAGCTTAGCAGGCTCAGCCTGGACAGAGTGGGCAGCGGATCAGAGGGGCGGGACCAGAGATGGGGACGTTGACAGCCGCAGTGAAGGCCTGAGATAGCAGCACAGGACAGAGAGGAAGGAAGGGGGACCATACTGATTCTAACAAGGAAGGCTCCATAGGATTTAGGATTGGCTAGATGTGAGGGGAGAGAAGGACAGAGGGAGGGAGACAGAGGGAAGTCCAGGGTGAGGCCCAGCTTTCTGGTTTGGGAGCAGAGCCGGAGGGTGTGTGCACAGCAGAAGAGGAGGGGCTGTTTGCTGAGGGAGAACCAGGGCCAGGGATGGATGAGGTGGAGCGGGAGCGGGAAGAGGGGGCTGGAGTCAGGTCAATTGAAGGTGCCCCATGGCCGCCAGGTGAGATGCAGGCCAGCCACCACGTACAGACCTGGAGCTCAGCAGAGAGCTGCTTGGGAACTGCAGGGCAGCATGGCGCATCATGTCACGAGCTCTGTGCTCAGCTGGGGCCAGCTCCAGTCTGAGTTGTGTCTCCAAGTTCCTGCTGAAGTCCTAACGCCAGGACCTCAAAACGTGGCTGTATTTGGAGACAAGGTCTGTAAAGAGGTAACTAACTAAGAAGGAGGTGTTTAGAGCGAGCCCTAACCCAATCTGACAGTCCTTACAGCAAGAGGAGATGTGGACACAGACAGGCACAGACAGGCAGCCTCGTGAAGACACAGGGAGAGGGCGGCCATCTGCCAGCCAAGGCGAGCCCCAGGAGAAGCCAGCCCTGCCCACACCTGATATCAGACTCCTGGCCTCCACGGCTGGGAGAAGATGAATTTCTGGCTCAGTACCTTGTTACAGCCTCAGGAGACCCTCACAAGGCCCAGCACCGAGGGCCCTCACCGTGCTGTGTCACCATCCAGTGGAAGAGGCACACAGCAACCGGCACGGGCAGCACCTTAGACAACAGCAGGGGCTGATGGAGGCAGGAATGAGGAACACAGAGGACCCAGTGGCAGCCATGGCCACCATGGACACGGGCCTTAAGGGGCAAGCCTGGGACTCAAGGCTGGAAGACATGTGGGCTTCCAGGCAGAGACCTGTGTCTGACACTGGGCAGAACTTCAATTCAAAACCTTTTCATGCATTCCCTGTCCTTAGGAAAGGCCAAAGCTGAGGCGATGAAAGCACAGTCACCCAGCTGAGCTGGTTGCAAAATGGGCCCCCTATAGCTGACTGAGAACACCTATGCAAAGCCCATTTAAGGACAACCATTTAGGTGGTGCAAATGCTTGTTGGCTACAAACATCCTTTCTGAGATGTAATTGAAGCTGCTCCTCCAGCCTGAGCGAGCTGGTGGGTCCCACTCCTTGTGAAGATGGCTCGTAATCAAAGGGCGGAGGCTGCCTCATCCGCCGTGAGCCACGTGCATCACAGGAAACCCTGCCTCGCCTCGACACCCTGTTCTTTCACTGCAACATTTGAAGACCGAAAGGAAGGGTGCAGACGTCAGGCCCTAGCCCTGGGTCAGGGCACCTGCCACTGAGGAAGTCCTGCATTCACACTGCCCTGCAGCCTCCTGCAGCTCCGGGGCTTCAGCACCCCCAGCTTCTAACATCCCCTCTAGAAGATAGTCAGAAGGACCAGCCCTGGGGTTTCTAGGGCCGGGAGAGGCTGTAGCACCCAGTAGGTGGTGCAGAGACAAGGGTTACTGATTTTACTAGAGACGATGATAAGACCAGCCCCACAATGGGAGCCGACCCTCCTCCCCAGCTCCAGTGCTTCCCCCTGAGCTCAGGCCCAACACCACTCCCATCATCTCCCCGACTCTCCTCTTGCCTTACTCAGCCCATGCCCTCCTCCAAGGTCAGTTTCTCCAGGGACAGCTCCTCCCCAGCTGCTCCTCCAGGACCAGCTCCTCCCCAGCTGCTCCTCCAGGACCAGCTCCTCCCCAGCTGCTCCTCCAGGACCAGCTTCTCCCCAGCTGCTCCTCCAGGACCAGCTCCTCCCCAGCTGCTCCTCCAGGGTCAACTCCTCCCCAGCCTAGCCATGTTCTGAAACTCCCCTCTGAGGACACTTCAGATCAAAGGATACATAGGGTGGTTAGGTTGGGCTCAAATGTTCTGCAGAGTGAACCAAATGGTAATAGGTCCACAAGCCCTGCAAACAGCCTTAAATTGCTCTCAGTGGTTTTCAGGACACAGTGGAGCCAGGACAGGTGCCCTCCCCACCCCAAAGACCCCACCCAGAGGCTTTACCCCCAGATTGCTCAGAATGCCCCTTCTTCTCCCCCCACCCTTGCCCCACACCTCCACAGCCTCGGACCTCAGTTTCCTTTCTGATTCCTATTGTACTGCCAGTCCATGCTACTCAACAGCCCCCTGTGTGCTCACACAGACCTGGGAGAGCCATTAGAGGCAAGAGGCTGTGTTCCTCCCTCCCTCCCCCACGACCCTGGAAACGGAGCCCAGCACATGGCAGGAACCTGGTACCTGTCGAATGAGCAAATGAATGGACAGATTCCAGTTTCTCAAACATGCCAATTACTAGGGCCAGCAATGAGCAGAAAGAGAAATGAAGCTGAGCCTGGGGCTTCGCGTGACTCCAGCAGGAGTCAGACGGGAAGAGCTCTGTACTCCATGGCGGAATCCCTCATCTTGGTTCCTGTGTGTTTAGACTGTTCTGAGTCAAATTCTATGTAAATATATTATTTTAGTTTGGGCCTTTCAGTTTGGGTTGTGTGTGGAATAGATGTGTTAGCTTAGAGTTTGTCACCATAACATATAAAGTGCTAGAAAACAGATGAGGGCTAGCTAAATGAAAGCTAAGAATAGAATCTAATTTATGCAAGTTGATTATACTTGTAGCAAGAGTGATAATTAGAGATATTTTGAAAAAAAGAGAACCTGAAGGTGGAGATAATTGGAAGATTTCTTTCTGCTAGGCTACTAGATAGGAAAGAATGAGATCTTTAATTACATTAATAAGAAAATAATTATTGATAGTCACAAATAATGTGTCTGCTTGATTCAGGGAAGCACATGACCTTCCAGAACTACCTAATCAATGTAAAACCTAAAGAGGTTTTTTTTAAAATAACACAGACAAACTCTAAAGTGAATGAGTCAGTCACTGGAGGAGCACGGGGCTGCTGTCTTCCTGAAACCTGAAATGGTGAACATTCCAGCCTGAAGGGGAGGAAGGAAGGGAGCGGGAGTGGCGGGGAAGAATGCAATGCCAGCCCTGGGCAGGCCTGGCAGCAATGCCCGGCCCTCTTGCCCTCCAGCGGGGGTCCACGGCTTTGTAGGAAAGTGAATGGAACCCCACAGTGGAGCACGTGACACATGGCAGGTGCCTCTCCTGCTCCGTTCCTGTCTGTAGGTCATTTCCAAATCCCCTTTCAGCTCTAAGAACATGGATGTGTAAACATTCTCTTCACTTTGTAACTGAAAAAATGCTTTCTTCTCACTCAACTCACTGTCAGGGGGCTTCTCAGAGAAAGGCTGTAGCTAGCAGGCCTTCCAGGGGTCCACCGTCTTCCCCAGCTCCAGAGCTTCCACCTGAGTTCAGGCCCAACACTGCTCTCATCATCTCCCTGACTCTCCTCTTCCCTTACCTCAGCCCATGCCCTTCTCCGAGGTCAGCTCCTCCAGGGACAGCTCCTCCCCAGCTGCTCCTCCAGGGATAGCTCCTCCCCAGCTGCTCCTCCAGGACCAGCTTCTCCCCAGCTGCTCCTCCAGGACCAGCTTCTCCCCAGCTGCTCCTCCAGGGTCAGCTCCTCCTCAGCTGCTCCTCCAGGACCAGCTCCTCCCCAGCTGCTCCTCCAGGGTCAACTCCTCCCCCAACTGCTCCTCCAGGGCCAGGTCCTCCCCAGCTGCTCCTCCAGGGCCAGCTGCCCTTCAGCTGTTCCTCCAGGTTCAACTCCTCCTGAGCTCCGTGTAGCACCTCCCTCCTGAAAGACTTGGTTAGTGCCTGCTTCCCTGTGACTGGAGGTTCAGAGCTGATGGAAGCACAAAAGTCCCTTTCTGGGTAAAGTCTTCCAAAAAGCCATTTTTTAAATAAATCACTCTCCTGTGCAGATGCTGTCAGTAAGCACCAGACAAGGCTCTAGCTCTCAGTGAGCAATGGACAAGGGCCAAACTCCCAGCACAAGAGGCAGAGCCCCTCACTACCTGGACCAGCCCACCTGGCCGTTCCTCACCCTCACCGCCTCCCTCACACCCCCTCCCTTGAAGCAGGACCTGCCATCATCCCTTCATTCCTAGAAGGCTTGTCCTCATCCTTCGAGATCCTGCAGATGTCACCACATTGGGACACCTCTCACAGTCACATGTGTCTACACAGGACACAGGAGCCCAGAACACAAGACAGTGCAGAGGCAGCACCCATGTACTCATCTCTCTTCCACCAGACTCTGGGCTACTTGAGGGCTGGGGCCTTAACTGACCCCTGCAGCCTTCTCAGGGAAGGGCAAGGGCCCAGCACTCCATAAATGCTTGGAATGGATAAATGTGCTTTGCCACAAAACAAAATTTAAGGAATCTTAAAGAGACAAACCATGGAAACCATTGTCAAGCAGTTGACAGGTCATAGGGTGAAAAATTTTAAAACAGAGTGGGCAGAGAGTGTGGGATTTGTAATTAGCATTTGCTTTGCACCTTCTTATCTGCCAGGCACTGGACAAAGTGCTATCCGAGCATCGGCCAGGGTGGGTGGTTGGGGTCATTCATAGATTCTTGATCTGTGGTCTTGTTTCCGCGGACGTGTAGGCTATGTCTCTTGAGAATCCAGATGCTTTGCAGAACTGTGAGGTTCTCATTCATGGATGGCTCCTGCTGAGCCTTCACAGCCTGCACTGGCCAATCTCCATTTTCCAGAACAAACAAAACAAACAATAGAAAATCCTGCAGCTAAGACTCATGTCCCAGACTCCTTAACGTTTCTCCTCCAACTTGCTGTTCTTGCCCACTCCAGCTGTTCCGAAGGACATATCCATGGCTCAGAGGTGCTCACTAACAGGCTGCAGACAGCCGGAAATGACAAGGGAAGAGTGTATCCCTCCATCTAGGCACTTGAGATTTTAGGACTTAAAAGCATTTACAGCGACCAGGATTGACATTTCAAACCCAGATCTAGACGGAGAAGGTGACTCTCCCCCAGCAGGGCCTGAGGCTGCCACCCCATCAGTCAGCCTTGCTGTAAACAGCTGCAGAACTTCAGGCTGAATTCAACAGGAAACACGGATCCAGTGCATGAGTCTGTGGGCTGAGCTGAGCTCTCACCAGGGCTCTGGTGCATCTGCCGAAGGTTGCTTAGGGGGCTGTCAGCTGGGCTGGACTGGCTTGCAAGTCTAGGGGCTAGCTGATGGCTACGATGGGTGTCTCCAGCTAGGACCAACCAGAGACCCAGCACGGCCCCAGCTGCCTCCCTGGAGCAGACCAGCCCCAGCACTTCCCCAGGCCATGGCCGAGGGGCCAAGGAGAGCTCAGTGGTAGACAAGGCAAGTCACCTGGCAAAGCTCAGGGCAGGGAAAGGGCAGGTCAAGGACACCCCAAAGGATGTGACCAGGGAGGGGCAAAGCACTGGGACCACTGGACTGGCTCTATCAGCCTGACAGCCCCACACACCTGATGCTCCTCTCTTTACAACTGGACTGACACTCTCAGCCTGGCAGCCCCACACACCTGAAGCTCCTCTCTCCACAACCGTCCTTCTACTAAGCATGGCCCAACTTTGTTTTCTCTTTTGAGTTCCACCTGCCCCAGAAAGGCTGCACACAGACTGTGGGAAAATCAGACTGAATGATCTCCAGAGCCGCCTCCTTGCAACCCTCTGCTCTGTGGGGCTGTCACACTAGGCCCAGCAGCTCTGCCTCCCACACACCCTCCTCAGATCCACACAGCCCACCCAGACAAAGTACTGCCCCAAGGGGGACACTTTGCTTTGTGTCTGCTTCACACCTCTGCCTTTTGGAAGGAATCACCTTACATGACTGTGATCCCCACAGATCTGACAGTGATGGCGTCTGGGGAGCCACCTCATCCCAGGAGGTGTGGGTCAGGCTGGTGGGTCAGAGCTGCTGCCCTCACAGCCATGGTGATTGGTCTGGGGCAGGGGTCTGGTGCATGCTGCCAGGCAGGGCCAGGCACAGCCCTGCTCCAGGATTGATGTGCATCCCTGGGGGCATGGGGCTTCCTTGTTCTGAGCTTGCTAGTTATGAATCTTAGAGATTGGAGTTGCCAGCTTTTGCACCCAAGAAAAATTCCCCAGAGAAAGCAGGTAGGACAGAAGAAAGAAAAGGCCAGCGTTAGGGGAAGTCACTGAAGCTGCACCTTCCAGGCTCTTCCAGCACAGGAAGCTTTGAACTGTTTTGCCTTGGGTGGGTTTCTGTCACTTGCAACCTAAGCAGTCTTGGTTAATATGCACTCCCTGAATACATTTGGAGCAGGACTCTCCTACTGTATTAGTCTGTTCTCATGCTGCTAATAAAGACATACCTGAGACTGGGTAATGTATAAAAAGAGGTTTAATGGACGTACAGTTCCACATGGCTGGGGAGGCCTCACAATCAGGGTGGAAGGCGAAAGAGGAGCAAAGGCACATCTTACATGGTGGCAGCCGTGAGGATGTATGAAGGGGAACTGCCCTTTATAAAACCATCAGATCTGCTGAGACTTATTCTCTGTCATGAGAACACCATGGGAAAGACCCACCCCCATGATTCAATTACCTCCTGCCAGGTGCCTCCCATGACAGATGGGGATTATGGGAGCTACAATTCAAGATGAGATTTGGGTGGGGACACAGCCAAACCATATCTCCTGCCCTCCCTGTTTGTTGCTGCCTCTGTAGTTGTTACTGTTGTTTTCATGTTCTTTTCTCTAACTCCTTCTTCCAAATTTGGCCCATCTTTCCAAGCATGGCCCGGGCCCCATCCTCCTGCCTCAGGCAGTCAGATCTCATCCCCCTTCAACCTTCACTCCCAGGACATGGGTGGGCTTTGTTGCCCTCTGACCAAATCACCCCTCCCCAGGGAGGCAGACAGCGTGAGGCCTCTTGCTGTGAACCTTGGTGCTTTCAACACAGAGCATAGTCTGTGAGCAACAGATATCCTCTTGTGATGAGGCATAGATACCGTTTTCCATCCTTTTAGAGACAATCAACTAAGACTGCATCTTCCTGCAGGGTGGCAGCCACCGTCCTGTCCCATCCAGAACCTTCACAAACACAAGGGCTGTGGTCGGATTGAGTGAGGACTTCCCTTGTGTCCCAAGTCCCCTCACCTTTCATGCAGAGCCAGCCATGTCACACCTCCCTCATCTCATGGTCCTCAAGCCTCTTCCACTGCACTGTGGCAACAGTGCATGCTGCACACATCATTGGACTCTGACCTAGCTCTTTTCAAAGTCTTTAATATGCAGCTCTATCTTTGAAGCCATGTAGGTGAAGAATTAAATTTCTGTGCTTTGTGGCCCATTTCATTGAAGTGGAGAATAGGTTTATCTCTATCACACTCAGAATTTGTAGGCCTTCCCACTCACAGAATGACATCCTTCAAGAGTGTCCTGGATCCCGGCTCCCACAGTGCTCCTCCCTGTCCTCTTTCAGAGCATCCCATGGAGTTAAGGGACTTAGCATGCTATTGCGTAGGTGTTGTTCACCTTCTGCAACCCCAGACGAAAGTTATGCCCACAAAGGTCTTGTTTCATGTCAATAAAACATGTCACAAGCCACTCAAGGGTTAGTGGCTTGAAGGATACTCCAATCTGGAATTCTGTGAGCTGGGAATTGGACCTGGCCTGGCTGGGCAGCTGGACTTCTCTCAGAGGCTGGATGGTCTGGAATGGTTCCTGTCACAGGCCTGGTGCTGGGCGTGCGGAGGGCCAGCTGTGCATTAGCCAGAATGCCCCAGCTGTCTTCCACGTGCCTCTCAGGTTCCCGCGGGCCAACTCAGGTTGGCTATCATGGTCTAGGGGTTCCAACAGTGGCAAGAGAACCCAGCTGTGATGTCCAGCACTCTCCATGTCTACACCACCACTGTCCCATGGCTGAAGTGAGTCACGAGGCGGAGCCCAGCCTCACCATGGGAGGACACTGCCTTGGATGTCTACAAGAAAGGAAGGTGCTTACAGGCATTTTCACAAGTAACCACAGAACCTGTTTGCTAGGGCTGTCATGAGGACTGGATAAGGGCTCTGCATGCATTCACATGCACACACACATGCACAGGCACACACACGTGCACACACACGCACACACACATGCACACACACATGCACAGCCACACACGTGTGTACACACATATGCATGCACACACACAGAGCTAAACCAGAACTCCAATGTCCAATAATACAGTACTGCCATTTTTTTTTGTACTCATATTGTGGATTCCTTGCACCTGCCACAATGCCTGCATGTAGAAATTGTTCACTATGTGTTTAGTTAATGAATTTCTGTGGCTTTACCTGGGCTTCTTGACCATCCAGGCTGCCCAGGAACTTCCGGGTGAGCTGCTTGGATGACTCGATTCCAAAGAGCTTCTCATCCATTATCCACTGCTTGGGGTTGTGTTTTGCAGTTTACAAAATTTTTGATATTTGTAAGACAATGCCCAGAAAAATGGAAATGGCTTCATGTCCCAGCACTCCCGGGACCAGAGTTATCATGTGCTCTCCTCCTCCAGCACCTGACGGTCCACCTGTGCAGGAGATCCAGGCCAGCTCTGAACCCCCATGGAGAGAACACCATGAGGGCCTCGCTAACTCTCAGGTAGGGGCCAGCTGCCGAGGTGCATCAGCACGGAACAACCATGCAGCACTTAAGTCCTTTGGTAAAACACATGCTCCTGAAAGGCGGTTCAGGTTCCTTTTCACCTGGGAGAAAATTGAGGCTCAGAGACATCGAGGGATGTCTAATAATCGCAGAGCAACTGAGAGGCAGATGCAGACCCTGGGACTCCTGGGCAACCCTAGGCTCTTTCCCCCACTCACCATCCACCTCCATCTAGCAGTAAGAAAAGATCTGCATGCCTGGGGCCCTCTGGGGAAAGGCAGGGCTGTACCTGTGTCGCCACAGTGAACCACGTACCAGGAGTCATCTGAAAGAGTCCACACAGGGACGGAAGCCTGTGAGAGCCTGCTAAGCCCCCAGGTGCACGCTGGTGATGACACCTCCAGAAACTCCGTGCCCCTTTCCTTAGCATCCGCCTTGCTTCATGGATGAGCAAGGGTGCCCTGCCCTCAGCGAGCCACACTCTACAGGGGAATAGTCAGCACCCCCAGGAGGTAGGGGAGCTGCAGAGAAAATAAAGCACAGAAGGGGACAGGAAGACCAAGTCAGGACACAAGCTAGGGTGGCCAGGAAGCCCTTAAGACCGGAAGAAGGCCAGGGAAGAGCTACCCAGTCCCAGGTATCTCTGCAGAGGCACAGAGGAGTGGAGGCGGGCACCTCCAGGGAGGGCCCACTCGGCTTTGCCTTGACAGCTGGAGTGGGAGAGCCCGGCCAGGAGGGCGAGGAGATGTGGCCAGAGAGCAGTGTCCCAGAGGCCACCGTGGGGTTGGAAACATGCAGGGTGAGCTAAATCACGCTGGCCGGCTGCTGCTTTGGAAAAACCTCCAGAAGCGAAATTCAAAGCCGTGGTCATAATGAGGAGGCTTCTGCAAGGACCAGACGGGAAATGATGGAAGCCATGGGGTAGAGGCAGAGGCTGGATCCCAACACAGTGCACTGGGTTCAGAGCTCTCAGGTCTGCTGGCACATGGCGCCCTCCATGGGGGCCGATTCTCTCCTCTGGGAGGTGAGTCCCTCCTTGGGGACTGACTTTCTCCTATGGGGCTGTGTGGCACACGACTCCCCAGATCCTTGGGATCCCCAGAGTTCTGGCTTCTTCATGCTAATGTTGACTGACAGCTTCAGGATGGAGCCGTTCACCTGAAAGATGGGCATGACAAGTTGCTTGGACTGGTTTTTTGCTACTTAATTCCAATTCTTAGAACACAGCTCCTAGAACCCAAGCACAAGCCTCTCCCTTGTTTGGCATTCCCTGAGATGGAGTGACATAACGAATTCCATCAGGGCCGACTTCATGGCCCGGCGTGAGTCTGGCATCCCAATGTATAAGGTCACACCCTTATCTTTTGAATGTTGTGACCACCACCCTCTGCCCAGCCCAATTCACCCTCCCACCTGTGCTGCGCCCAGCCCCATCCTGAAATCTGTTTTCAATCCAGGGACTAAACAGCAGTCCCCCTACTTGTCACCCACCACAGACTGAGCCCTGGCAGTGGGGACAGTGCTGCTGGGTTCTTCCTGAGTAGTCACCAGGAAACTGACGGAGTGACACACCCAGGCACCAGGTGGGCAGCACCCCAGCTCCACGGGGCCTTCTTAGGTAACATTGAGTAGCTGACCTCTTAGCCAGCATGGGCAAAAGTAGCCATGGAAACGAGACACAGGTCTTTTGGGAGTCCTTTTGGAGGCTCTGCCCATACCCGGCGTTTCCCCTCTAGGCCTCGCCTATGCCGCAGCCTTGGGGGAGGCACGGAGCCTGGAGCTGTACCCCCTCCCCAGCTCTGCCCACCCTCGGCAGGGTTTGGCCATGATTCTCAGCTGCTCGGCTCCTGGGTTGCCTTTGTGTGAAAGGCGGTACAACCACACGACCTCCAGGACTGACGCCAGGGAGCCCTCCGCACATGCCAGCCCCTGTTCCTTCAGGGGGGTCTGCAAGCTTGGAGCAAATCGGGCTTGCACACTGCCGGGAAGGATCCAAGCGGTTGCTGAATAAGGGCTGAGCTCGAGCAGATTATTAAGCAGCAAGACAAATTCTCCTATGTATCTGGCTCTGGTTTTTATTTTTAGCATGAAACACAAACACACACACACACACGTGTGTTTTGGGGGAAGGGCTCCATTTCTCCAAAGCCACCCTCAGGATGACGTGTGTCCACATCTTCACCTGAGCCTGGCACGACAGCCTGGGTCTGCGGGCATAAGTGCATGTCAGTCACCTGTGAGCTCACAAACCCCACGGCTGCTCCGGCTTCATTCACATCAGACATCCCAAAGCCAGGGCTCTGGGAGCAGGACGTGAGCATCCAGCCACATAGGTCTCTGCAGAGAGTCCTCACGCTACACCAGGACCCATCCTGTGCTCAGACAAAGATTCCACATGCCTCCTGGACCGCACAGTGCCCAGCCCCAGGCCTCTTTTCTTCTTCAAGGAAATCACTGTAAAAGCATTGTGCAGTGTAGATATTCAGGAGCCAATGAGACTTTGGAAAAATGTTAGGTCCAGGAGGTGGAAAGAGGGACAAATTAGAGAGTGACTTTAGAGTCCCAGGGATGGCCCTACCTGCCCTCTCCCCTGAAGGAGTGGCGTGTGAGCAGCCTGCACTCAGCTGAAGCTCAGCAGTGAGACCCAAGCCCTGGGGGCCAGTGTGGGTACAGACACCCAGAAGATGCCAGCACCTCTCAGATACACCACGCACTGCAACACCTAGCCTAGGGTAACGTCAGCATCTTGGCTTTTTAACCAGGTAAAGTGACATGAAATCAGCAAACTTTTCCAAGAAGCTTTCAGGAAATATGAAAACATTCACCTTCTGAAACTGGGATTGCAGTAAGCACTAGATTCCTTCAAATAAACATAAATATTCCCTGTGAGGGGCAAGGAGAGAGATGTAAGGTGTGGGGATAAGAGGAGA
This sequence comes from Symphalangus syndactylus, assembly GCF_028878055.3. Lineage (NCBI taxonomy): Eukaryota > Metazoa > Chordata > Mammalia > Primates > Hylobatidae > Symphalangus > Symphalangus syndactylus. The sequence continues at coordinate 145,490,704 of NC_072428.2, read as the reverse complement.
TAGATAGATAGATAGATAGATAGATAGATAGATAGATACAGATAGAAAGATAGATTAGATAGATAATGCATATGTAAATAGATGATATATGATAGATAACAGAGATATATAATAGATAATAGATATATAAATAGATGATAGATAGCTACATAGATTGTACATAGACAGATGATAGGAGATATAGATAGATGGTAGATAGGACGAGTGGATGGATGGATGCATGGATGGATGGGTAAATGGGTAGGTGGATGAGTGGGTGGGTAGGTAGATGGACAGGTGGGTGGATGAGTGGGTGGCTGGATGGATGGATGGATGAATGGATGGATTGATGGATGGGTAGATGGATGGGTGGATGGGTAGGTAGATGGATGGGTGGGTTGATGAGTGGGTGGATGGATGGATGAATGGATGAATGACGGATCGGTAGATGGATAGTGGATGGGTAGATGGGTGGGAGGATGAGTGTGTGGGTAGGTAGATGGATGGGTGGATAGGTGGATGGGTGGATGAGTGGGTGGATGTGTGGTTGGGTAGATGGATGGATGGATAGATGGATGGATGGATGGATGGATGGATGGATGGATGGATGGATGAATAAATGGGTGAATGGGTAGATGGGTGGGTAGATGGATGGATGGATAGATGAGTGGGTAGGTGGATGGGTGGATGGATGGATGGGTGGATGGATGGATGGGTGGGTGGGTAGATGGATGGTTGGAGGAGTGGATGGATGGATGGATGGATGAATAAATGGGTGAATGGGTAGATGGATGGATGGATGGATGGATGGATGGATGGATGGATGGATACACAGATGGATGGGTGGATGGGTAGATGGGTGGATGGATGGATGGATGGATGGATGGATGGATGGATGGATGGATAGATGGGTGGATGGATGGATGGATGGATGGATGGATGGATGGATGGATAGGTAGATGGATGGGTGGATGAGTAGATGGGTGGATGGATGAATGGGTGGGTAGGTAGATAGATGGGTGGATGGGTGGGTGGATGGGAGGGTGGGTGGGTAGGTGGATGGGTGGATGAGTGGATGGGTGGGTGGATGAGTGGGTGGGTGGATGGATGGATAGATGGATGGATGGGCGGGTGGATGATAGAGATAAAAGAGGAGGCTTGCACAGGTCACTGGTGTCAATGTGCTCTGAACTGAAGCTTACAACTAATTCAAGCTTTATACCTGAGGTCCAAAATCAACAATATCAAAATTATGAATTCCTGCCAGAAATGAGAAACTTGCTATAATGTGGGTTTCCACAAAGCTGCCTAAGCAGAAGGTTAGGGAAAAGCTGGGGAGTCTGAAGCGCTGGAATCCTGGTCTGGCTTTGCCTTCACGAGCCATGTGCCCCCATCGCTGCTCTCATCCATAGGAGCCTGGCTCTCCTTCCTGCAGAGCAGCATCACCAGCCCCACCAGTGGCCAACGCCACCCTCCCCTCACTGCAATAGGGGTCACAAACACCGGCAAGCCATAGGAATTCCAGCCTAATGCCTGAGTTCCCTTCCAGCGCCCTGGAATTCCTCCATCTCTGGGTCCCCTGTGTCTGGGGGCTCCTCCATCTCAGGAGTTCCTCATCTGACTCGGGGCCACAGTGCCCACGCTGCAGCCCTCCCCACTCTCCACTCTCGGGGCCATAGTGCCCACGCTGCAGCCCTCCCCACCCTCTGCTCTTGCTGTCCTTCAGCAGCAGGTCTTCCCCTTGTGGTGCACCAGGTGGTTTCTGTCCTTTGAGAATTTGGTGTCCTGTCCAAGGGGGACAATTCAGACCCTGGCGTCAGAAAAGAACACGTGGCTAACTGGTAGGTGATTTTGTCTCAGAAATATAGCTGTCATTTTTATCAGAAACACAGGGAGTGTCTGAAAATTCTAATCTGATTTGGCTCTGATGGGAAAGAAAAACTAGGAGAGTATTCTCCTCACTTGGGTCCAGGAGAGGGGCCAGGATGGACTTGTAGGAGTGCAGACCCTGCTGGAGAACTGGAGAGACCCAGAGGGCTAACCCCACAGAACAGGTGATTGAGAGAGAAGCCCTAGGTGGAACCTCTCCGTGGGGTCCTGGAGGACCACCTCAGCTGCTTTGTGTTTCAAACAAACTTCTCTGTTTCACAACTCCAAGAGGTAGCTCCGCAAACCTGGGTCTGCTTCAGGGTGTAGTTCCCTGACGAGCTTAGTGGTGTTGATATTCCGCGGTATCTCTTACTCCTGTCTGGTAATGACGGGTGGACCCCAAAGGTCATTCGGAGGCATCCCAGCTTCCACAGCAAGGCGTCGCGGGGTCTCCCTTCTGACTTCCTAACCCAGTGGTGGTGAGGCACTTCACACTCATTCTCCCCTCTCCTTACTGAGCGACCCTGGCACTTTGCAGGGAGCCTTGTGCATGGATGCTTTTTTTTTTTTTTTTTGAGACGGAGTCTCGCTCTGTCGCCCAGGCTGGAGTGCAGTGGCGCAGTCTCGGCTCACTGCAAGCTCCGCCTCCCGGGTTCACGCCATTCTCCCGTCTCAGCCTCTCCAAGTAGCTGGGACTACAGGCGCCCGCCACCACGCCCGGCTAATTTTTTTTGTAGTTTTAGTAGAGACGGGGTTTCACCGTGGTCTCGATCTCCTGACCTTGTGATCTGCCCGCCTCGGCCTCCCAAAGTGCTGGGATTACAAGCGTGAGCCACCGCGCCCGGCCTGCATGGATGCTTTTAACCTGAGTCTCCTGCTTCCCCTGCAGTTAGTGTGGCCTCTGTGATGCAGCTACATCCAGGGGTGGAATGGAGGGCTAACAGGGACTTCTGGAAACTTCTGACTTTCCAGATTTAACTGCCGTGTTTCTTTCTTCTCTTTCTCCTCCTCCTCCTTTTTTTCTTTCCTTTTCCTACTTCTCATTCTTCTTCTTCTTCCTCTTCTGGAGAAAGTGGACGAGGCAGGAGGTGAGGCAACCATTTTGTGGCCATAAGGCATTTGTGAGGACGAGAGGAATAGAAAAATAGGACTCAGAGTGTGAGGCCACCACAGAGGTGCTGCTCTAGCCCCGGCTGCCACTGCCTGGTGAGTGTGCCTGGTGGCCCAGCCACTGCAGTGGGGTCCCTGCTACCTTCACCCACATAAAGTCCCTCAAACAGAAAGGGAAGCATTTCCATTTTGGCAGAACAAACCCCCATATGAAAATAACTTGGCCCTGGGTTTCAGAAAACTCAGTAAGCATTACACTTAGTACTTATCACTGCTCAGAACAGAATGAATCTTGAGAAGTGCTTCCACTTTGCTGGGAGATGAATCTCACTCAAGACCTTTAGAGGGCAAGGCACCAGCAGCATGGGCACCGGCATGAAGATGACTGAGGGGCTAAAACTAAGAGATGAGGTGTTGGGAGAAAGCCACTAGGAATTATCCAGAAAGCCAGCCTCTTTGGAGAAGGTATGATCTGTGATGAAACTTATTTTAACTGGAAAAGGCCAGCAAAATTAGGATGTAACAAGTCCTATTAAGAGAGGGCACGCCTCTTTGCTTGCTCTATGGGTGCAGCCAACTCAATTTATCCAAAATTCCAGCAAACAGAAAGAACTAATAAAGATTATTTTCATCTACAGCTGTAGACCTATGCAATGCTAATTGATGTTTATTAAGACATCTTTGGGGAAACAGAAAAACCCCAAAGGACCTTATTATCCAAAGAGTCAATTACTTCCAAATTGTTTGGATGTTAAGAGTAAGTTAGTGCATTGTCAATTCACATTCAGGCTGGTATTTGTAGAATAAATGAAGATGCTGCATCTTCTGCTCAGTCTGTTAATTATGTTCCCCACAAACTTATCCCTACAGAGAATCTGTGACTAGATAGTAATTTGCTTAGATTCAGTCTGCATATTAAATGATCATCTGCTTTTTCCCCCTTTGTTTTTGCTTTATTTCTCTTTTGTTTTCCTTATTCATATTCAGTTACTTCTTTCAGCATCCTAAAAAGCAAATGGCTACTGTAATTAATTTCTAATAGATCATATGGATGCAGATATCATGTAAGAAGTCAATGTTTTTAGCCCAGTTCTGCAGAATGTCCTCACAAGCTCAACTCCGTCATTATTCAGCAGGCATTCATGTCAAAGGCAAATTCATTTCTGGCAAAATGGGAAAAAGATTATTTCGAATTCATGAAAAGCAAAACGACTTTGCTCAAAATTGGTAACCTGTCATAGATTTGTTACTGTGAGTTTTTCAAAAACAAGATATAACCTAAGTCCTATGGGTATTTGACTAGCACAACCTAAGTCAGCCATCCTTTCTCCCAAACTCCCAGTGCAACAGGGGGCTTGGGATGTCAGAGAATCACAGCATCTTAGTATACCGGACTGAGAACAGGTATGAGCCACTGCTACTGTCATCCTGAAACCCAAAAGGATAATGAATATTTCAACAAATGACCAAAACATGAACACCAATGCCTTTGACAAAAGGCAAATGAATTATTTACACAAATGGGAAGCTGAAACTGACTAGTGGTATTTTCTGATACCAAACATACAGGGGAAAAGAATCCTTGGATACCAATTTGCCTGAGAACAACACAATTCCATAGAATGCCACAAGAGACACTTCAGTGACCGCCCCCACTCTCTCACAGGGTGGCCTGTTCCAGGGGACTCTGACTTCCTACCGTGTTGGGATTTTCTTCTTCCACTGCCCAAGTTGCATCAGAGCCCATGGGGAAGGCAATCCCACTCTGACACAGCAGCAGCAGCCTGATGTGGGATGTGTGCTTTTTATTCTCCTCTTGCCTCTGCCTCACCTCCACAGTCTGACTCCAACTCCATTTAGTTTCTTCAGTAGCTCTGCATATCTTGCAATAATTAAATAAAGTTCAATATTTTTATACACTTCTTTCAGTTGAAAGTTATTCTTGTAATATGCTTAGAGCTGAATAGCGGCTTAGGTGTCACTCATTTCAAACTCTTCCTTTACACAGATGAGAAAACTGAGACCCAAAGAGGAGAAATGACTTATTCAAAGTCATGCAAGTAGAGGGTATGAAGCCAAGACTAGAATCCACATCTCCAAAAGCCCATAGTAGTATTTTTTCTTTATACCACTTTATCTCAATTGTACGTTAGGATGCAAGGGAGGCATATGATTTAGCTCACTGTTTCAATGACTTTAAAGAAACTTCTGAACCAAAGGTTAATATCAGTGGGACTCTGTTACAACACAGGTTTTTAAATCTACTATATTTTTAAATCTGCACGATTTAAAATTCACTATAAAAGTGAAAAATAATGTTCCATTCCTCAAAATAATTTAAAGTAGAGGCCGGGTGCAGTGGCTCACGCCTGTAATCCCAACACTTTGGGAGGCCGAGGTGGGTGGATCACCTGAGGTCAGGAGTTCGAGACCAGCCTGGGGAACCATGGTGAACCATGGTGAAATCCCATCTCTCCTAAAAATACAAAAATTAGCCAGGCGTGGTGGCACATGCCTGTAATCCCAGCTACTTGGGAGGCTGAGGCAGGATAATTGCTTAATTATGGAGGTTGCAGTGAGCCGAGATCTCACCATTGCATTCTAGCCTGGGCAACAGAGTGAGACTCTGTCAAAAAAAAAAAAAAAAAGTAGAATTACCATATAATCCAGCAAGCACACTTCTGGGTATACATACAAAAGAATTAAAAGTGGGATGTCAAAGAGATATTTGCACATCTGTGTTCATAGCGGCACTAGTCACAACAGCCAAGGGGTTGAAGCCACTCAAGTGTCCATCGTCGGATGGACAGATAAGAAGACTTGGTCTCTATGCACCATAGAATATTATTCGGTCTTAAAAAGGAAGGAAATTCTGGCACCTGCTACAATGCAGATTAACCTTGAGGACATTACGCTGAGTGAAGTGAGCCAGACACAGAAGGACAACTACTGAATGATTCCATTTATATGAGGTCCCTAGAATAGTCAAATTCATAGAGACAGAAAGTAGAACGGTAAGTGCCAATGGCCGGGGAGTAAGAGAGAGTCAAGACGTGTTTAATGGGTGCAGAGCTCTAGTTTTGCAAGATGAAAAAATTCAAGTGATCCATTGCACAACAATGTGAATATACTTTACATACTGAACTGTACACGTGGTAAATTTTGGTTATGTGTTTTTTTCACAATTAAATTTTAAAATTTTTTAATGAATACTGTTTCTTAAATATAACCTTCAGTTATAATCCAAGCTCAAGATAATACGACCCCGATGCATGCGTGCCTGCTCAGGTAAGCATTACAATGTGAGATGCAATTTTTCATCAGAGTCGGCTGTAGAGACATCCAACAAGAAAACACAAGGAATGTCGCTTTTTCTTTTCAAATATCACCAAAAGAAATATTTTTGTTTCACTTTCCCAGGTTCCAAATCTGCTAAGAAGAAAGCAACTCTAAGACCTTTCTCTCTGCTACATAATATAACTGAGACTACTAATTAAAGTTTCACCGAGAAGGCTTTTGGACAGATGGTTTCACTATTTTAATTAAGTATATGTATTAGACTGTTGGAATTAATATATTTGACACGACAGATGTTTTCTGTGCTCATTTAGAACTTTTAGTCATTTACTATCTATGTCGGAATTAGGGCCCCTTGTGAATTTTATTCTGTTCAATTTTGCAGTTTATTTGTATTTTGTCATGTTACAGTTATTACTGAGTAATCTCAAGTATCATATGTACAAAGGAAACTTTAAAGAAATAGAAAGTGCTTTTCTGTGGGCATGAGAACTGATTTTAGTTAGGATGAGCCATTTAGCAACCACAAATTCAACTGTGGCATCTTGTGACTCCAGCCACATTCCAGGAGGGGTTTCTTGGTGCGTTCTTACTGTGTGTCCATCTGCGCCGCCGTTTCCAGCCTCAATGCCACTACCAGATTTAAAAGCCTTCTGTGCTCACACCATCCTGAACCTCCGCCTGTCCCTGCCTCTCATTGCCCTGTTCCCTCCACCATCCTGCTACCAAACCTCTCTTGCTAAAGTCCTGGTCTCTGCACGGCACCCTTATTTAGGAGCCTGGGAAGTCTCCATGTCCCCTGACTACATGCCTGAGCTCCTCCTTGTGGTTCCCAAGAGCATGGGTGTTGAGCCCTCCCCAAGCTGCTCAGCCGCCCCCACCATCAGTGTCTTGGCTGCCATCTCATCACGTTCCTCCTCATTTCCATGTGGGAGGGGCTCAGCCCCAGTCACCCCTTGCACCCCCTCTTGGATCCTCTCCCACCTCCTCACCCCTCCTCATGCTTCCTGAGCAACAACACTCAGGGCGCACTCCTGAGCGTCCGCCCAAGAGAAAGACCAGCTCGTGTCCGCACAAAGACTCGTAACAAGGGTCTATGCCATCAATACTCATACTGAAAACAATTCACGCATATTCAAACTGAAACAATATTCAAACTGGAAATAATTCAAGCCTCCGGCTGATGAATGGATACGTAAAATGTGGTTCCTCCATACAGTGGGTTACTCTTTAGCAATAAAAAAGAATAAACTGCTGATGCCTGCAAGGACACGGATGAACCTCAAACATGATGCTGAGTGAAGACGCCAGTCTCAAAAGATCCCGGACTGCCTGATTCCCATCTACGTGAATGTCCAGAAAAGGCAAATGTGTAGGAATGGAAAACCGGTTCGTGGTTGCCCGGGCTGGGGCGAGAATGGAGATTGAGTACAGATGGGCATTAGGGGTCTTTCTGAGGGATGGAAATGTTGGAAACTGAATTGTAGTAGCAGTTGCATAATTATGTTTTTTTTTTTTTTTTACAAACCATTGACTTATACACTTAAAATAGGTGAACCTTACAGCATGTAAAATTATTATCACTATTATTAATGCAAAAAATTTTTAAACTTTAAAATATGTTTTAAAACCTGGTAGCATCCTCCCCGTCTCTACCACATCCCTGCTGTGAACTTCAGAAACACTTAGGGATCAGGCCGCCTGGTGGTGGGCCGTGGAGTCCTTCCTAGTTTGTGCTGGTCTTGTGGTTTAGGGAGTTTAACTTTCTTTCCTGAGAAAACCGTGTGAGAACCTTGAGTCGTTAACTTCCCTTTACTTTCTTCCCAGTGTGGACCCTGGTCAGGGGCTCCAAGCCATCCAGAGTCTGGCCCCACCGTTCCCGTCAGCAGGAGCTCAGCTGCGGTCAGGTGAGGCGCCCAGCCACCGCCCAGCCACCGCCCAGGCTGCCGCCCAGCCACCGCCCAGGCTGCCGCCTCTGTTTCTTTTGTTCTTCCCTGCCTGGGAGCCGGTATCCCACCTTCCTTTCTTTCTACAGGAAGCCAAGCCATTCCCCAGCCCATATTAAATCCCACATTCTCCCTTTTTTAACATCACCCAGCATCCACCTTCCCCCATCTTCTAGGAGCACTCACCCCACCCGGGGAGCAGGTCCCCCCGTCCAACCATGAGGAGCCTTGCACCCAGTTACGTCTGCATTTCTTGATGTTCCTGGGGCACCTGGGAGGAGCCCGGAAGAGAATCTCTGTAAATAAAGTCGATGGCTCATGCTCATCAACAGCCTGCAGACCCAGCCCCGGGGCGGCCACATGCTTAGGCTCAGACCGTAGAGGTCTAAACTCCACCCTCACCTCCCGTCTGAATTCCCCTGGATCGCACCCTCCAGGTGGGATCCCGTGGTCTGCTGTTGACACCCCCACGGGCATGGAAATTCTACTTTTTGGAGCAGTCCATTCCAATTTGGGAAAGCTCTTGCTGATGGAAACTTCTTCCCTGTCTGGAGCCCACTGTGACCACCCCCCCACACACTGACCCGCCCCTTCTACCTGTTGCCACAGGGAAGCCCTTAAGGCCACACAAAATGTCTGCAGCCCTTCTTCCCACTGACAGCCCTTCCTGCCTCCTCGGTTTTCTTTCGTTCCATACAAAATTCTAGAACTCCTCAGCACCGGGCCACTCTCCACTGGGCAAGCACCACCATCTCCGTCTGTTGCACTGGGATGTAAACAGCGAGCCCAGCCACCCACCGCAGCCTGGCCAGCCTGAGCAAGCAGCACCACTGTGGCCATCAGGTGCCCGTGCTGCCCTCACTGCGGCCTTGGAGGTGCCCGTGCTGCCCTCACCAAGGCCGTGCCGGTGCCTGTGCTGCCCTCACCACGGCCTCGCAGGTGCCCCTGCTGCCCTCACCGCGGCCATGCCAGTGCCCATGCTGCCCTCACCGCGGCCGTGCCGGTGCCCATGCTGCCCTCACCGCGGCCGTGCCGGTGCCCATGCTGCCCTCACTGCGGCCGAGTGAAGAGTAAAGGGGCGCCACACTGAGCTGTCTGTCTCCATCCCTGAAGACGCTCACTTCTTTTTCACCCTGGCTGCTTAGCTATACTCTCCCGCCTTGTGCTAGCAGACTTAGAATTTGGGGAACTAAATTCAGAAAGATCTGTGCATCCCTCTCTGGCACTGGCAGGACCACCATGGCAGGCAGATCTTGAGTTGTCACCTTTTCCCTGGGTGGTGGCATCCTGCCCCTGTCCTGCAGCAGGCCCAGACGTCCTCCCAGCTCCACCTTCCACAGCATTTAGATGTGCACTTTCCATGATTTATCCAAGTCATGGCTGTCGTCAGTTATAAGTCAGTTTAGGAACAAACAGCAGAAACTTGGTCTGACTTGACTTAAACAAATAGGTCTTTATTTGTCTCATAAAAACGAGCCTGGACATAGGTGCGGCCTGCCAGGGAGGTGACCAGGGCCCTGCCCTCCCCACGGTCCGCAGTCCCATCCTCAGCACGGCTGTCTCTGGGCACAGACCGCTGTGGGCACATCCTTCTGCCAAGGACAGAGAAGATGTCCAGGAGCAGGGCAGGGCTTTCCCAGGAGCCTCTGCCTTCCCATTAGAGGAATGGGCACCTGCCTGTGTCGTTCTGCCTGAGTGTCACTGCCTGGAGCTGAAAGGAAGCTTAGAAAATTGAGTGTTTGGTAGGGCATGTTGTTTCCTGAGAAAAATCAGAATTCTACACTTAAGGAAGAGTGTGGCAAGGACATGTGTGCTCCGCCAGCAGCCTCAGTCACAAGAAAAACTCAGAGAGAGGAGAGCCCTGGGGCTCCCGGTGGGGGCTTGCTCCAGACCTGTGTGGGAGTCAGCTTGGCTGTCTGAACATAATCCCACGATGTGGCTATGGATGGGGCGGCTTACACACGGAAGTTCATTTCTCACAGCTCTGGAGGCTGGAAGACCAACAGCAAGGTGTGGGCAGGGCTGGCTCCCTCCAATGCCTCCCTCCCTGTCTCTTCCCTGGGTCCTCACAGGGTTGGCCCTCTGGGTGTGTCTGTGTCCTCATCTCCTCTTCTTATAAGGACACCAGTCAGACGGGATCAGGGCCCACCCTAATACTCCATTTTACTTTAATTAACTCTTGAAATGCCCTATCTCCAAATACAGTTACATTCTGAGGTCCTAGGGGTCAGGACTTCACCATGTGAATTGAGGAGTGAACTTAACTCAGCCGCATAGACTGACAATGACCTATCATCCCTCCTTGAGGCTGCCAGCCTTACCCAGATGCGTCCACACAGGCATTCTTGTCCAGACGCGTCCACACGAGCATTCTGCAGCCTGCGTTTACACACTCCCCCATAAATATACGTATTGGTCTGAACTTGTTTTTTAAGAGAACTTAGGAAAATCCAGACACAGTATGTCCGCAACCTTACCTGATCCAATAATTCTAAACAATCCTTTCTAGAATCATACAGTACATGGAGCCATTAATTAGATGGTTACTTCTATACTTATTATCCCAATCTGTCATAACTAAAACCAAGTTTAACCTACACACCGTGAAGTGGAAAACTATTAAGTACCCAGAAAACTGACTTAATTCTCTACTAAATATAGGTACAGAGGTTCCTATGGCTACACCCTTCTCAGATACAAATGGCCCCAGCTTTTAGGATAAAAAGCATTCCTGTAAATCATGTAAGACAGATGGCTGTGAGCCTGCACTTCTGAATTCGGGTTCCAGAGAATGACGGGCATTATTAGTGGGCAAAAACTGAAGGAATTTTTTTAATAGCCGCCAAAGGCTTAGAGGAAGCTGGGGCTGGAGGCTTCGGTGGGAAGGGTTCTCCCTCTCTGCCTGCGTCTCCCACGGAGCGCCTCTCCCGTTTACTGCTTGGGGCTCTCCAGGGCTTCCTGGATACCTGGTGGGCATAGAAGGCCTTGAGGGCTGGACCAAGCCTCTCTCCTTCCACTTAGCGTGGGGGCTGAGACATCCATCCTCACTGGGGTCTTGCCCTCGGAGAGATGCCACTCTAAACTTCTTGGAGGGAACGTGCTGAACACCCAGGCCTGGACAACTGAGGAGAAAGAAGAGGAAAAACAGATTAAAAACTTCCCTGCATCAGACTGAGAAAAGAAAAGGAAAAAAAAAAAAAAAAAAAGAGGTGAAGCTTCATCTCAACCAGCTTGCATACTTGAATAATGTGCAGAAATGATAATCTTGAGTTTCAGGTAAAGCTCATGTCTGTGCCACTGGCCCGGGTGCCCTACAGACCCCATTCCTGGACTGCACACCTCATTTACCTGGGACTGAGCAAAACCCAGGGGAGGACCCAGGTGTCAAGGCTGCAGCTGCTCCGTGCAGGTGACCTGCATCCTACCCAGCACTGAACACACAGACCCCACTCCGTCTTCACGGAACTCGTGGCCAGGTCCCACTCCGTCTTCACGGAACTCGTGGCCAGGTCCCACTCCGTCTTCACGGAACTCGTGGCCAGGTCCCACTCCGACTTCACGGAACTCGTGGCCAGGTCCCACTCCGTCTTCACGGAACTCGTGGCCAGGTCCCACTCCGACTTCACGGAACTCGTGGCCAGGTCCCACTCCGTCTTCACGGAACTCGTGGCCAGGTCCCACTCCATCTTCACGGAACTCCTGGCCAGGTCCCACTCCGTCTTCATGGAACTCGTGACCAGGGCAGAAGGACACATTAAATATGAGTGTTTCTTTCCCTTTGGGGATGACAGTTACAGATCCCACTCCATCTTCACAGAACTTGCAGCCATGGCAGAGGGACACATTAAATATGAGTGTTTGCTATCCTTTGGGTATGACAGTTGCATGCTCTTGATAAGGGATTTAGAACACAAGGGATTTGAGAGCAGGGTGAATTTCGTCCAAGATCTAGCAAACATGGTGATCAAAAATGTTTCTTTAAGCTCTTCCTGAATGAACTCAATATTGTGAATATCCAAAGGGCTGAGTTTTCTGAGATGAGGCTAGACAAGTCCTGTAGGAGACAGAGTGGACAAGTGTGTCATAGTCCCTCCAACCATTGCGCTCCCAGTTTCACTGAGATGAGACAAGTGTCCTACAGAATAGACCAGCACAGAGTGATCAATACTTTGAGTGATCCCAGGTCACCCTGTGGAGGGATGGGCTATGAGAGGAGTAACAGCATCAGCCCAGCTCTGGATGAGGTGGGGGATCTTAAAAGACACACTTAGCTCACGGAACCAACTACATTCTCCTCTGAAAAGGAAAAGAAAAATGTAAACAGGAAGTCAGAATTTCTTCTTGAGAAGCTAGTCCCTTTAGGGAGCAGAAATGGGCTAAAATAGACAAAGAAACTAAAATTAAGTCACTTAAGAATTTCATGAAAAATATAAGGGTCATCATCATCAATCACAATTTTGATAAAATTTCTTAAATATCTTGTGGAAGCTCCTTCCCATGTTACAAGAGCCCTGAAGGGAAGACGGACGTGCAGTTGGCTGATGAGGAAGCTTTGGGAATCCTGACACTGTCAAGGCTGCCACACTCAGCAAAAACAGACTTAGAAGCTAGACCAGGTCTTGGACCCAAAGGTCTTTCTGGAGAAACTGCTAGACATGCATTAGGCAAAGAAAGAGCAAAGGGGCATATTCAGCTTCAACCGCTCTTCAAAAAGAGAGGAAAAGAAAGGATTTTACACTGTGGAGAATATTTCATAAGACTGTGTGAAAAGAACAAACAGAAAGGCCCTACCTGTGCTTGGTTTTTACAGCTACCTTCCCCATTGCTTAGAAATAGGCAGACAGGCCGAGCGCAGTGGCTCTTGCCTGTAATCCCAGCACTTTGGGAGGCTGAGGCGAGCAAGCAGATCACGAGGTCAAGAGATTGAGACCATCCTGGCCAACATGGTGAAACCCCATCTCAACTAAAAATACAAAAATTAGCCAGGTGTGGTGGTGCACGCCTGTAATCCCAGCTACTCGGGAGGCTGAGGCAGGAGAATAGCTTGAACCTCAGGAGGTGGAGGCTGCAGTGAGCCGAGATCATACCACTGTACTCCAGCCTAGGCAACAAGAGCAAAACTCCGTCTGAAAAAAAAAAAAAAAAAAAGGCAGACAGCCCAGCCCTGTACCTTCAGAGAGGAACACATTCATCCCCCCACCACCACCAAGTGCTGGTGAAAATGGAGGGCCCTGGGATGAAAAGTCCATGGCTGAAATCCCCCGCAGTGTGCTGCCTTCTGGGTGCTCAGAGCTCTCCAAGCCTTATCTCCTCCAACCGTCACAGCACACTCAGAGCAGTGCCACTTTACAGACGGCATCCAAGAGCTTTAGAAAAGTTAACTCACCCCTTGCCAAAAGGCTCTTCATTGTGGAGCCTGGCTTTGCACCGGGACAGTCTGACTGCAGAGCTGCTCCTCTAAACCCTAGAGGAGGAACATTAAGCAGAGAGGACTTGGGTGTGCAGCCACCATTCCAGGGGTGCAGAGAGAATGTGGAATACTCATCTCTAATCACGAGAAGCTTAACTACCTGGCTGGCCAGGCACACACGAAACAGTTAAGCCCTAATGTAAGGTGGCAGGTAACAAAATGTGAACATGAACGATAAAATGGGTCCGACCAGACACCTCAAGCCCAGGATCAACTTCTGCTATGATGCCAGTCCTCAGCAAGAGCTCTGTGATGGGCTGCCTTCTGGCTCCCAACCTTCCCCACCTGCATCCATGCCTTCTGCCATGGAACTCTGCATCCCTCCTTTCTAAAATGGTTGAGCCAATTTCCTTTACTCTTGGGTCTGAAATCAGTAATAGGATGTGTTTTGGCTCATACAGCAGTTCACAGAAACATGGCCTGTGGATCCCTGAGGGTCCCCAACCATTCTCTGGGGATCCATGATGTAAAAATTATTTTTGCAATAACACCTAGATGTTATGTACCTTTTTCACTGTGTTGGTATTCTGAAATGTGTCAACATTTGGAAGATCTGCATGACTCAGTGAATTAATATGAATTCACTCAGGGAATTAACGTGACCTTTATTATTTTAAGGTATGTTTCTTCTATATCCAGTTTATTGAAGGTTTTTTTTAATCATAAAGGTATGCTGAATTTTATCAAATGCTTTTTCAGCAGCTACTAAAATTATTTTGTCAAATGCTTTTTCTGCAATGTGAACAGAACATTAACAGAATCAAGAACATTAATAGAACTGAGAACAGAAATCACGTGATCATTTCAATACTTATTGATTTGCATATGTAGAATCAACCTTGCACCCTGGGGTGAAACGCACTTGATCATGGTGAATGATCTTTTTGATGTGCTGTTGAATTCAGTTGGCTAGTATTTTGTTGAGGATTTATGCATCTATGTTCATAAGTGATCTTGGCCTGTAGTTTTCTTTTTTGTTGTTGTATCCTTGTCTGGTTTGGGTATCATGGTAATGCTAGCCTTGTAGAATGAGTTTGAAAGATGAAAAGGTTCTGTGCAAGGCCAGGCATGGTGGCTCATGCCTGTAATCCAAGAGCTTTAGGAGGCCAAGGTAGGAGGATCACTTGAGGCCATGAGTTCAAGACCAGCCAGGGCAACATAGTGAGACTGTCTCTCCAAAAAAAAAAAAGTTTCTACACAGTAAACAAAACAATCAACAAAGTGAAGATACAACTACAGAATAGGAGAAAATATTTGCAAATTCTTTATCTGACAAGGGATTAATAAGCAAAATATATAAGGAGCTCAAATAGCAAAAAAAAAAAAAAAAAAAAATCTGATTTTAAAATGGCCAAAAGATCTGAACAGACATTTCTTGACAGAAGACATACACATGGTCAACAGGTATATGAAAAAAATGTTCAACATCACTAATCATCAGAGAAACGTAAGTCAAAACCAGAGTGAAGTATCATTTCACCTCAGTCAGAATATTTTTTTCTCAAAAAGACAGACAATAATGATACTGGTGAGAATGTGGAGAAAGGGGAAACCCTTGTTCACGATTGGCAGGAATGTGAATTATCACAGCCACGGCAGAGAACACTATGGAGGTTCCTCAAAAAACTAAATGTAGAACCGCCATATGATCCAGCAATCCCTCTGTTGGGTATATATCTAAATCTGCACTCCCATGCTTATTGCAGCACTATTCACAAGAGTCAAAATACGGGATCAACATAAGTGTCCATCTGTGGATGAATGGATAAAGTAAATGAGGTATAAATACACAATGGAATATTATTCAGCCATAAAAAAGAATGAAATCCTGTCATTTGCAGCAACATGATGTTGAGTGAAATAAGCCAAGCACAGAAAGACAAATATCACATGTTCCCACTCATACGCGGGGGCTAAAAAAGAGAACCTCATGAAGATAGAGACTGGGTTGGTGGTTACCAGAGGCTGGGAAGGGTAGGGGAGGTGGGTGGGGAGAAACAAAGGCTGATTAAGGGTATAAACCTACACGTAGAAGAAATCAGACGTGGTGTTTGATAGATCAGTAGGGTGATTATAGTTAACATTAATCGGTTGTTTTGAAATAGCTAGAAGAGAATAATGCAACTGTTTTTAGCAAAAAGAAAAGATAAATATTTAAGGTAATGGATCTCCCCATTACCCCAATTTGATTATGTGAGTGTATCAAATTATCACATGTACCCTGAAAATATGTACATCTAATAGGTGTCAATAAAAAGTAAATAATTTTTTAAAAGGGCAATAGATGTCTGAGTTGTTTCCACCACATGGCTATTGTATACTGTTTTTATTAATGTGGGTATAAAAATCACTATTTGAGATCCTACTTTTATTTCCTTTGGGTATATAACCAGAAGTGGCACTGCTAGATCCTATGACAGTTCTATCTTTAATTTTTTGAGGATCAACCATACTGGTTTATGTAGTGGCCACACCATTTTACATTCTCACCAACTTTACATTAAGTTTTCAATTTCTCTACACCCTTGTCGACACTTTGTTTTTTTTATTGTAGCCATCCTAATGGATGTCAGGTGATATTTCATTGTGGTTTTGATTTTCATTTATCTAATGTTAGTGATATTGAGCATCTTTTCATGTGGTTATTTGGCCATTTGTATATCCTCTTTGAAGAAATGTCTATTCAAGGGCTTTGCCCACTTTTAAATTGAGTTACTTATTTTGTTGTTGTAGCTGAGATTTAAATGTTCTTTACATATTCTGGATATTAACCCCTCACCAGATACATAATTTGCAAATATTTTCTCTCATTCTGCAGGTTGCCTTTTTACTGTGTTGACTATGTACTTCGATATGCAGAAGTTTTTAGGTATGATGTAGTCCCATTTCTCTATTTTTGCTTTTGTCACCTGTGTTTTTGACGCCATATCCAAAAAATCATGCCAAATCAATGCATGAAGATTTTCCCTATGTTTCCTTCTAGAAAATTTATACTTTTTGGTATTACAGCTAGTTCTTTAATCCAGTTTTAGTAGATTTTTGTATATAGTATAAGGTTAGGGTCCAACTTCGTTCTTTTGCATATAAATATCTAATTTTTCCAACATCATTTGTTGAAGAGGCTGTCCTTTCCCCATTAAGTGGTCTTGGCACCCTCACCAAAGATCATTTGACCATATATGTGAGGATTTATTTCCAAGATTTATATTCTATTCCATTTTTCTATGTCTTTGTGACAACACCATGCTGTTTTAATTACTGTAGCTTTTCAATTACTGTAGTTTTGAAATCAGAAAGTGTGAGACCTCCAACATTGCTCTTTTACAAGATCATTTTACCTACTCAGGGTTCCTTGAGATTCCATGTGAATTTTAGAATGGATTTTCCCATGTTTGAAAAAAAAAGGGGTTTTGACAGGGATTGCATAGAATCTGTAGTCCTGACATCTTAACAATATTGTCTTTCGATCCATGAACATGGGATGTCTTTTCATCATTGAACTGTGTCTTCTTAACAGCTTTTGTCAACATTTTCTAGTCTTCAGTGCAGTTTTAACATTTTGTTTACAAGTCCCTCACCTCCTTGGTTAAGTTTATTCCCCAAGAGATTATTTTTTTAAAAAAAACGACTGCACCTAAGCAGGAGGGAGCTCTTCTTCCATTTTATCCTTTCCTTAGTCAATGGTAAAGTCTAAATAACTGCTACATGGTATTTAATTTTTCCTTTTTAAGCAACCATACTTGCAGGTCAAAATAGCCTTAATAATTGTGTATTGTCAGCTTACTTCTAAGCAGCTCACTTAGATCCCAGCCCAAGACCAGGACCACCCGGGACCCAGAAGGCACATTCTCCAACTACAACTTTCACTGCAAAGATTAGCTGTGTGTAACTGGCAACCATTGGAAAACTGAAGATGAAGGACTGTATTTTTTTTAAGTTTTCCAGCATGGATAATGCAGTTAGACTGAGCCCTGAGATTGCTAATTACAACAATCTGAATAAATACAAATAACTCTAACCCATCATGCCACCGGTCTTTGGAGCAAAATAGGAGCAATTATATTTCAAGTAAGTCAGTTCAAAGGCATGACTAACTCTTTACAAGGAACCAAATTGTCCATGGGTGTTGAGTGGCTATGAAACATCATGCCCTTCATCTCTGCCAAGGGGCAAGTTCAGGTGCATGCAGCTGGGTTTGGCAGCCAGCCTTCCCTTGGGAGAACAAGTGCTATAGTCCCAGGTCAGACTCCAGGCTGAGCTCAGAACATCAAAGGAAGTCAGTGGTGGAGAGTGACTCATCCTGAGAGCAGCAACATCATCTTGACATCCAAGTACTGTGCATTTTGGTTGAAGCTTCCCCTCAACCCTAACGCCATCATAGCTAGGCAGAGGCCTTGAGGAAAGCTCCCTGGTCCAGCAGGCTCACTTTTCACACAGCTATACCTCATCCCTGAACCTCGCCTGCACAGCCCAGCCAGTCCACTGCTTCTGTGCTCCCAAAGGGACGGGGACAAAACATGACAGAGGCCCTGGGGACTGAGCAGGAAAAGGAGTCCTTTACAATTTCTCTTCAGCGAACCAGTGACATCCCACAGGACAACAAAGACTTATCATGCGAGTGGCTCATGAGCAGATGCAGAATGCCAACTCAGATGTGTCCTTGCATGAGCGCTGGGTGAGATGAGAAGGCAGGTAAGGCCTCAGCCTTCTGAGCACGAGTGGCCAGCCCTGCCAGGCAGTTGACCCAGGCAGTGGCAGCAAGCGACCAGAGGTCCCTGTCCCAACCCCTCCCCCAGGGTTGCCCCAGCCCTGGGAAGCCACCACTGGGAAGATGCTAGCACCCTCATGTTTGTGCCCCTCCTCCCGTGGTCATGAAGAAACAACAAGCGGACTCTGACCTCCTGAGGACACACTGGAAAGCAAAAGCAAAAGCAGAAGGAATCAGCGAGATGGGCCTGAGTCCAGCCTGCAGCACAGGGCTCGCCCAGATGCTCCCTGCTGAGCCTGAGTCCAGCCAACAGCAGCTTGGAAATCAACTGACAAGTTGCTGATCTGAGAGTTATCCATGGTCCCAGGTAACCTAGAAACTGCGTAGCTCAGACGAGACACCCACAGACCTATATTGAGAGAAAAGGGGAGTCAGAAGGTATTTAACATTTTTTAACAATTGTGATGTTAATTGTGATGCTCATCAGTGCAGGTCCCACGAGGTGGCTGCCTGGAGGGTGGATCTGATGAGGATCCCACAGGCTCTCCTGCCCACAGCCCTCCCCACCAGCCTCAGGGTCCCCGCCCCAACAAGGGTCACCCCTCCTGACCAAAGGAAAGGACGAGATGCTGACCGCAGGGTCCCTGATGAAACCATGTCTTTCCTGGAAAGGGAAAGAAGAGCTGCCACACCCTTGACTCCACTTACATATGAGCAGGGACACGCCACTTCCTCGGGTTCAAATCCTCACTCAGCCACTTACTGGCTGTGTTGGGGGATTAAAGAGCTCATTCATATAAACCACCTCTATGAGAGTCTGGCAGGCACATGGCCGGCCTTAGGCCTTTGTCCGTGGTTATGATCGTTATCTTCATTAGTCGTCACAGACAGGGACGTGCAGAGCTGCCGTGACATGGTGTGGAAGACAGCAGAATCAGCAAACGCTGCGTTAGAATAGTCGAGGTCAACGGCAAAGCTGGGGTGTGCATGAAACGGGAAGGGGCCACAGCCAAGGGGGACTCAAAGAGGAGGAAAGCAGGGAGAGCCTGGGAAAAGTTGCCATCCAGCGGGGAGGCCATGGGAACCCACGGTGGAGGGCCCTGGATGGCCCAAGTGCCTGCCGTGCCTCCTGGATCCCCGGCTCCTCCTCTAATAAGCTGTGCTGCCCTGAGGGGGTCAGACAACTCCTCGGAGCTGGGTTCCCTAGAAGGCCCAGCCGTCACCCTTCCATCTAGACGGAGGCCTGCAAATCACCAAGGCCTCCTTGGTCTCAAACCTTGGAGCCAGCAGGACATACAATTGTCTGTGAGCACAGAGCAAGATCACAGCTGGGCCAAATGGTGGCGACCTCAAAATGTGATGTGAGAGAGGCTGGCAGGGCCCTCCTTCCCCAAATCATCCACAACATCTGTAAAAACCCCACCACTACGGCTTTATCCCTATGGGTTCATCCTACCACTGTCGGGAGTCAGCAGTCCCTGCCACACGCAGGTTTATATGTTGCCTAAACTCTCCAAATTCATCTGAAGCGAGCTCATCACAGCCGCTCTAAGCCCCTGTCCTCCACCCTGTCTCTTACCTGGCAGGACACACACGGTCCACATGTCTGCAAGCCTGGACCTCAGCCTCACTGCTCCTGCTCCTCTGCGGCACCCCATCCCCCCGGCTCTGCCGCTGCACCTGCTCCATGTTTCTGGAACCTCCCCTTTCTCCCGGCCTACACCCAAGTCTGGACACCACCGGCCCGGTGGCCTCAGAGCCGGGTCCCCCAGCAGGCTCTGGAGGATGCCCTCTGCTCATCCACCCTCTGCAAAGGCCCCCAAGCAGCCTCTCTGTGAGGCTGCACCCCGCAAAGCTGGCATTTGTCTTGGCCCTAAATGGCCGAATATTGTGTTTCACGTGGTTCAACACATAAACAGTGGAGACGACTGCAGAGGTCCTGTTTTGAATCCTCAGTAACTCCATTTGCAAAGCTGCTTAGCTACCTAGCTCCAGCCTGTCCTTCCACACTACCCAGCAGCACCAAACACGCAGCTTCCAGAACTCTCCCTGCATTTCGCCTTGGCTGTGATTTGGCTGTGTAGCCCTTCTGCCTGGCCTTATCCACATGTTCTCCTCTCTCTTCCCACTCGTCCGTAAGACCCAGCCTAGCTGTCACCTCCTCCAGAAAGCCTTCCTTGACCAACCCTCATCCACAGTAAGTAGTACCCGTGCTCCTAAAGCTTCCCTGGGATTAATACTGCACTGACCACATTGGTTTCAGTGATCTGTTTTTCCTTCCACTTCCTGCTCTAGTGTAGAACTCACAGGGCAGGGACAAGATTTTCATATCCCCAGCACTGGGAACAGCAGCCCTTGGTTAACATGTACTGAATGAATCACAGGAAGCGTTGGCTGGAGCTCATTCACACTAGCATGTAAATGACTAATATACATCTTTTCCTGAAAACAACCCTTGATGGAGGAGAGGAAGGGAAAACCCCAGAGCCCCGGGCAAGGGAAGCCGGGGAAGCAGCCCCACCTGGAGAGGGGCAGGTCCAGGGAGTTGGGAAGCCCAGCTTCAACCCTGGTTATGAAGGTGGGCTCCGTTCGGCATGCCTCCTAAATAGCTTGGGTGGAGGGAATTGGGGCTCCTATTTGAACAACCGAGAGGCCCTTAAGGCAGTTGCTAAATGGAAAACTTCTCAAAGGGACTGGGAAGCGTGGGCAGCTCGGGAAATCGGAGCATCTAAGCAGGAAGCAGCTGAGCAGGTGAACTCCAACTGCCTCCGCTCCGAGCGGCTGGCTTCCCTGCAAACCGCAGTCCTGCCCCCACGCCCACGCACACTGCGGATTGGCACTTCACACAGACTAATTAACAAATAGCAGGGCGATTAAATCACGCAGCCCGTGGTATTTTCCTAACTCCTCTCAGTGGCGGCAGAGCATGAAAGTGAAATCAGGAGCTCTCCCCAGAGGCCCCGCTGCCGACCGCAGGCCACTCTTCAGGAGCAGCAGCCACCGAAGAGGCACAGCCCTCATGCACTCCAGAGACCATGGGCAGCTGCCTCCATGGCCGTGTCCTGCCCTGTCTCCCCTCCCAGCCTTGGGCTGGCTCTGGCCCCCAGGAGTGGACAGCAGGTCCCGGTCACTGTGGCTTTCCTTGCTTTCTGTCCCTGGGTCTCGCCCCTTGTGCCGAGCTGCTGGCTGCCCCCCTCAGCTCCCACCCACCTCCTCTCAGGGCACAGCTGCTCCAAAGCCGCCCCTCTCCTTCCTCCCCTTGCTCCAGGCATGCGCGCTGGGTCCCGCCTGCACACTCACCCTCTTGGTTATTTTCTCTCCTGCTGGTCAAGCACCCCTTTCTCCTGGGGTTCATCTCCTCTGGGCTCTGTCCTCTTCTCTTTACACGGCAAACAAAGGACCCAGCTGCCCCTCGTTCAAATGCCAGGAGAGGGCTCCCAGCCAGCATTCCAGACAGAACACTCCAGGTTCTCCGTGACACACGGACAGATCCTTGCAGAGAAATGAGACGTTCTAGAGCCTGGACAATTCCATAAATGGCCATAAGGACTTTGCTTTAAGGACTTTGCTCTCGGAAGCTGGATTTTCCCTCTGTGAGTTAGAATTCCATGACAACATGGCACCCAAAACACAGATGCTGTTTACCTCTGTTCATACAGTCAAGTCATTAAAATTCATTAATGCCACCGACTATCATTCTACTGAAAATCACTTATAACAAATCAGACTTACAACAGATTTTGATGTTGAATAGTATTCAATTTGATCAAATCAGTCAAGACATTGAAAGCTCCCATAAGGGGAAGAAGGAGGGCTATGTAGAAATATAAAGGGGTAAAATGGTGGCACAACGGCCAGAGCGCAGAGTGCACAGAAACCGGAATTCATCTTCCTCAAGGCCAGCTCAGGGCAGGATTCTAACACACACACACACACATGCTCAGGCATGTACACACATGTACACACGCATACACACGTGTGCACATGCATGTACATAAGCACACAGTGGCTTCACATTGCTGCTTGATGACTCCTTTCTGACATGAAAACGCTACTTTGCACTTTTCACCCTCTCCCCAACTATGAATTCCTGCATACTTATCCCCAGAAATTAGAATTCACATGGCAGATAATAGAATTTCTGCCAATTAGTTCACTTATTTAACAAGGTAGGCTCTTTCTCTACTGGAAATGGTCATCTTAGGTTATCATAACATTCCACGTGGGCCTCCTCCAGGGAACGGGAAGGAACAAGGACAGTCAGCAACTGTCTGGAGAGCCTTGCCTTGCTGGTTTAAATGCTCCAGGAAGTGTTTGCAGTGGGACCAATGGCAGGTAGAGGCACAGATGGAGTGTGCTGGGGGCAGGAAGGGCTCCCTGGGAAGGTAAAAAGGAATGGGAAGAAAGAGAGGGACCATCCCAGTGAGGAGCAGTGTGATCTTGATACCTTCAACAATGCCTGTGAGCCAAGCATTTAGGATTTATTTCTACCCCAATTATCCTAAGAGAGGCAATGGCCCCATTCATTGCCGTGGAGAAATGGGCTCTAGCTCCTAGATGACAATGGCGGCCAGCCTCTGTGGATGGACCGGAGAGCTGCCAGAGCGAGCCAGGGCCATCCTAGTGGCGGTCGTGAGCCTCACCCCAACCCGCTTCAAACCCACCCCGGAGGCAGGTGCTGCCAACGCCATGTAAAGCACCTGCTGAGGTCTGGGAGAGGCCACGCCCATAATCACAGCAGGGCGTTTGTTGTGCTTTTGAGAGTCAGCCCATTACTCCTGCTGAGACGCCAGCATCTATGTGTGCCAAGAATGCTGTGACTAAGGGCTATTAACTGGGTGGCCCTAGTTGGACTGGAGAAATGGCCTGACTATCAAAAAGTTCCCCATCTTGTTCCTTTCCAAAAGGTAAGTGTAGTGTAGACGTACGTCATCATTTGTATTGGAAGACACGCTGGCCGCTTCACTGAGTCAGGCTTTCACTGAAACATAATAGCTACTCACCTCCAGAAACAGAAACTATATTGCATTACACTATTCCATATTATACTCTGTGGTGCTGTGCCGTGCTACACTGTGTAATATTATACTGGACTACACTGTATTATGCTATACTATACTACACTATGTTATACTGTACTACACAATACTGCATGATACCGTGTGTACTACACTCTCCTATGCCGCACTACACTATGCTATACAGCACTATACTATACGATGCTACGCTATACTACACTACACCATGCCATACTATGTTATACTCTACCACACTGTATTACACTACAGTACACTACACTATGCCACACTATGCCATATTATACTGTACCGTGCTACATTACACTACACTACAATATGCTACACCATGCTATATTATACCACACTATATTATACTACACTATACTATGCTACACTATACTACACTATGCTACACTATACTGTATCATACTATACTACCCATACTATACTATGCTATGAAACAATACACTATGCTACGCTACACTATGCTATATTATACTATACTGTGCTATATTATGCTACACTATTCTACCCTATATACACTGTACTATATGCTATACTGCCCTATATAGACTATATTATACAGTGCTATTTTATACTACACTGTACTATATTATGCTACACTATGCTATGTTATATTGTATTATACTATACCACACTATGTTATGCTCCATTATACTATACAATGCTATATTTTGCCATACCGTACTATGTTACGCTACACTACACTATGCTATGTTATGCTATATTATACTATACCACACTATATTATAATACACTCACTACACTATGCTACACGATGCTATATTATACTCTACTGCACTATATTACACTACACTATATCACACTATGCTACGTTATACTGTACCATAATATATTACACTACACTGCACCACACTATGCTACACTATGCTACATTATACTGTACCATAATATATTACACTACACCACACTATGTTATGCTATGCTAAGCTACATTATACTGTATTGTAGTATATTATATTACACTACACCACACTATGCTACACTATGCTACATTATACTGTACCATGCTGTTTTTACACTACACCACACTATCCTACACTATGCTATATTATACTATATAAGCCTATATGCTACACAATACACTATGCTACACTATACCATACTTTCTTATAGTGTACTATACTATGCTACACAATGCTAAACTGTACTATACAATGCTATATTACACTATACTGTACTATATTATGCTATACTATGCTACGCTATACTATATTACATTATACCACACTATATAATGCTACATGATACTACGCTACATGATACTACACTATGCTATGCTATACTATACCACATTATATTATACTACGCTCTACTATGCCGTGCTACACTACGCTATATTATACTATCTTATACCATACTGTAGTATATTATTCTACATTATACTGCACTATGCTATACTATACCACATTATATTATACTGCGCTATACTATGCTGTGCTACACTATGCTATATTATACTATCTTATACCATACTGTAGTATATTATTCTGCACTATACTGCACTATGCTATGCTACACTATATTATACTGTGCCTCACTATATTATGCTACACTATATACTACACTATGCTATATTATACTATACCACACTATATTATGCTACAAGAAACTACATTATGCTACACTATACCATACAATGCTATCTTATACTATACTGTACTATATTATGCTACACTATGCTACGCTATGCTACCTTATACTATACCACAGTATATTACATTAAACAATACACTATGCTACACTATACTATACAATGTTATCTTATACTATACTGTACTGTATTATGCTACACTATGCTACGCTATGCTACCTTATACTATACCACAGTATATTACATTAAGCGATATTACACTATGCTACACTACACTACACAATGCTATCTTATACTATACTGTATTATGGTACACTATGCTACGCTATGCTAGATTCGACTATACCACACTGTAGTATGCTTCACCACACTACACTACACCACACTACATGACACTCCACTCCACTCTACGATGCTGTACGACACTGCACTGCATTACTCTGTGCTGCTCTGCTCTGTAGTGACCGCACTACTCCACACCACGTCGCACTATACTCTTCTTTCATAGCGTGTCTCCAGTGCAGAAGAAGGAACAAGGTCTGGAGTCAGGAATGGACACACGCATGATTTAAGGCAGGCCTCACCTCCCTCTGTACCTGCCTTTTATCTATCAAACAGGGACCCTAACACATCCTCGTCTATGGGCCAGAGCTGTTATAGTGACCAGATGTAGTCTGAGAAGCCACTTCAAGAAGTGTGAGGCTCCGTCCGCAGAGCCCTGTGATCCTTCAAACTGTGTACATTGGAATTCACTGAACATCATCTATCTATTGGGTGACTGTCTCACTGACCCCCTCTCTCTTCTTTCCTCTTTTTCTTCAATACCGTTTGACCAAATCTGGAAAGGTTTGAACCCCACTTTTTTAAATCCCAGGTGGCCACAGCAGCTGCCCCAGCCCTGCACCTGCCTGGACCTGTCGTGGAGCTGGCTGCACTGCTCTCGCATGTTGCCGCTGACGTTTCTGTGGAGCCTCCGGCCTGCACAAGCACACAGGGTGTGACAGCTTCCTGAGGCTGCCAACGTGAAGGACCGCAAACATGCTGCTTAAAGCAACAGAAAAGTCCTCCCTCACAACCCCAGAGTCCAGAGGCCTGAAATCAAGGTGTTGGCAGGGCGCTGTTCCCTCGGAGGCTCTGGATGGAATGTCCCCTCAACCCTCCCAGCTTCTGTGGCTGCTGTTGGTCCTGGGGGTCACCAGGCTTGCAGCTGCATGGCTCCCATCTCTGCCTATAGTGCTGTGCTATACTATATTATATCGTATTGGACTACACTATATTATGCTATACTGCACTGTGCTATACAACCCTACACTAAACAACACCATGCTGTACTACACTACACCGTGCCATACTATATTACACCCTACCACACTGTATTGTGCTACACTATGTTGTGTCATATTCTACTGTACTAGGTATAGCACTCGGTAGAGTGCAGTGTAGTGTAACAGCATACTGCAGCATTGCCGTTACGTGGCCTTCTCTCTCTGTGTCCCTGCACTCTTCCCTCCTTAGCAAACACAGTCATTGGGTTAAGGGCCCATGTAAGACCTCATATTAACTTGAGCATATCTGGAAAGACCCTATGCCCAAATAAAGTCACATTCATAGGTACTGGCATCAGGATGTCAGCATAGTTTTAGGGGGACACGATTCAACCCACAACACTGAGAAATTATCCCAGAACACCTCTGTCCTCCTCTGTCCCTAGAAACACTGTCACCCTGACAGGATAGGTGCCCCTGGGGAGGGGAGGCAGGCACCCCGTGGCTTTCCTCCAGGTGGGAAGGAAGCAGTGGTGACAGTGGTTTGTTCACTTTGGGGGTGGCCACCCATCTCGGTGGGTCTTCCTTTCCTCATCTGTACCTGTTCACCCCCCACATGAACCAGCAGAGGTGCTTAAGAAGCAAAGGAACTCATTACAGAAAAAGGAGTCACAAGTCTCAAGACCTAGTTAACATGGGAGGAGCTGGGTGGAGGGACCGGCTTGGAGGCCATTCACCTGCAAGCTCATGGAAGCTTCGGTCAGCAATGACAGTGATAAGAGGGACCAGGTGGGAGACAGCCCACCATGGAGATCAGGGAGGGCACTGCATTCTGCTGCCACCTGCCCCACAGCATCCCAGGACCACCTCCAGGGTGGGTTTCCAGCAGGTTGGATGCCCTCGATGGAAGGACACCAGATGCTGCCATGTTGGGTTTCACTGGGCACAGCAGACCCACGGACCAACCTCCTACTGCGGAAGAGCACAGGGAGAAGGTGGGGAGCTGGGTTTCCTGCATCTGTCTGCTGTGGGGAGCACCTGGACCTTTCCTGCATGGGGTCATGTGCTGTGCTGTTGTGTTTCCAACAGGTGTAGCCAGCTGCATGAGCAAACCTTGCAGTGGATGAAGCAAAGGAAACAGATCATGGTTTTGCCATCTTGATGACTGCCGTTCTGTGTGTACACGTCTGGAAATGTGCTAGTCACATCATTTATTTAACTCCTAGAACTTTAACAAACTCTGCTGTCAAGTTAAAGTAACTGTTCATTTTCTAGGAGATTCACTCAGAGCTGGCCAGTTCAGCTAGAACACTGAGTCATTGCAGAACAAACTGCTACTGAGATGGAGATCCCTTCCCCAGTCCATAGCCGGTAAAAAACCAAACACAACTAGAAGACTGTGGATGTCACTGCATTTGGGATGGAGGGAGGAGCATCCAACTAGTGGTCCACAAGGAAGCAGCATCTCTCCAAAACCAGGGGCACAGCAGCAGGCCCAACGCGACCTCCACAACCTCAGCCACAGCAGGCATTGATCAGGGGCCTCTGCAGCGTGCTTGGCAACTGCATGGTGGCAGGAAGACTGGACCCTCAATTCACTTTGCTTCTGGACGTCCTGGTGGCTAATGAGATCCATAGCATTTCCTCCACTGGTAAGCACCAGCAGCAGGGCACTGTTGAGAGGACAATGGTCATTCCACGTCAACCTCATGCTCCCCTGTGGACTCCCTACACCTTCATCCACTGACAGCCTCAGAATGGTCATACGTGTGCACGCTAGACAAGCTAATGCTACCTTGCTGTGGGTAAGATGGTGGACTCTCACATCAAATCCAGGTTCAAATCTCTACCCACTGTGTCCCTGCTATGATGGGGAAGTTGGTCTCCCCGTCTTTGCCATAGGAGCACTGTCATGCTGACCCCACTGTGCTGATGTGGTAAGTACTGAGATAACACCAAGTCAAGGGCACGGCCGAGCATCTGGTGCCTGGAAGAGCCAGAAGGACAGTGGACATTAGGGTCCTCACTGTCATCTTCCTGCCCCCACCCCACCATCCATTTGCCCTTCTGATGGGCGCCCGCTCCTCTCCCGACAGGTGCAGCCACTAAGCAGCCCTGTCAGGAGGTGGAGGGCAGGAGGAAGGAGTGCCAAGGGCGTTCTCCTCCCAGGCCACCCCCGACTCAGGGGCACAGGCAATCCCAACACGGGGCATCTCCTCTGGCTGAGCTCCTGTGGGACAGCCTCAAAGTCCTGCTCCCACGAGGGACATCCCTGCCCCCTATTCTAGCACTTGCTAGTCTCTATCTGACCCCCTCCCCCACGCTCTTCGAGTTCTTAGCTCTTCCACACTCACGTGAGAAAATGCTCCGGATTAATCTCTTCCTGCCATGAGCACTCAGGATGGCTTTCTGATTGGACCCGAATCAGTACTGGGCGTAGTCTTCTCTCTAGAAACCAAAGGCCCTGCAGTCTTGAAGGTCTCCGTCCCCTGAGAGTGAGGTGAGGCTCAATGATATAAGGCGCCCTCGCAGGGGTGGCCGTGGTGGATCTGCAGTCTCTGCCAAAGTACAGTGTCGGCAATCAGCCCTCAGAGCCCTCGGGGCCCTTGGCCACCAGGAGGCCCTGACCAGGCAGATGGAGTCTTTGTTACAGAGCTGGGCCCAAGGGGAGGGGCACGTGTGTGCCGGGTACTGAGGGCTGTGGAACCACCCTGGAAGCAAATATTTATTCCTGCAACAATCTCCATTCCCCAGAGTGCAGATAAGATTAGTGTGGCACTGCAGATAAAGAAAAATCGAATTTCACCTGTTGCCCTTGGCCCCACCTAGGCTCAGCCCCTACCCATCTCAGCCGCAGGGGCAACCCTTGTGCAGGTGGAGCCCAATTGCCTCCCCCACTACCCCAACAGAGCTGCTCGTGCAGCCGTCAGCGACGCAGCTCCCACTGCTGAGAACAGCTGCCTGTTAAGACCTCGGAAAAGCCACAGGAAAAATGCAGGCAGACAGGAACCGAGGCAGCCGGGCAGCTGGGCAGACCTGGGCAGGGTGGGCAGCGATGCTGCAGTGGCACAGGAGGGCCTCTTCTGTGTCCCCCCCAACCATCCACCGTGCTCTGCTCGTTGCCCCTGCAGACAGGACAGGACCTGCTCGGGCCCCACTCATGCACAGCAGGCTCTTCCTTGGAGCCATCCTCCCTGGGCTCTCGAAGGCTCCTCTCAGCCTCCCTGGGAGCTCCTTCCAGCTCCTTCGTGGCCTCTCTGTCACGCTGGCGAGCACCGCATCCCCCACCCCTGGCGGGGCTCCCTTTTCTCCTCTCTCCCTGACATCTCCCTACCACCCACTACCATGGCTTCTGTCTCCACCCATTGCCTTCTCCTAAACTTATGCCCTTTTCTTGTCTTTCTTTCTTCTTCTTTTTTTTTTTTAGACAGAGTTTTGCTCTTATCACCCAGGCTGGAGTGCAGTGGCATGATCTCGGCCCCCGCAACCTCCAGCTCCTGAGTTCAAGCGATTCTCCTGCCTCAGCCTCCAGTGTAGCTGGGATTACAGGTGTAGCCACCACCCCCGGCTAATTTTTGTATTTTTGGTAGAGAAGGGGTTTCACCATGTTGGCCAGGCTGGTTTCAAACTCCTGACCTTGGGTGATCCACCCATCTTGGACTCCCAAAGTGCTGGGATTACAGGCATGAGCCACCGTGCCCAGTCTAAACTTATTTTCAACCCAAATCTTTTCCCCGGGCCCCACTGTGTATTCCCAGGTACCTTCCTATTGAATATCTCCAACCAATTACCCCTTAGACTCATCCAACTTCATCTACCTGAGATGGAGCCCACCCACTCTATGCACCCACACCTAGCACGGCTCTCCCTCCTCTGCCTTCTGCACCAGGAGATGTCTGCTCATCCCAAGCCGCTCATGCCCATGCCGGGACAGGATGTCCTCTCACCCTTTCTCTCACCTGCCCTCAAATCCAAGCCCTGTCCCACTCCCGCCAGGCCACACCTGCAGCAAATCCACTTCTCTGCAACATGGTGCTCCAGCCCCAGCCACATCCTTGCTTCCTGCCAGGCCACACCAGCTGCCTCCCCACTGTCTCCCCACCACTGGGCTTCCCCTGCACCCATGTTATATTTAACACAAGAGCCAGGTGTTCTTTCAAAAACCCAAACCAGGTGAGTTTACTGGCTGAGCCCTTCCTGGTCTGTTGCAGACGTGGTCCAGGGCCCCCTCCCCACCGTGTTTCTCTCTTCCTGGGCTCCTTACTCACTAAGCCCCCACCCCTGGCCCAGGGCAGGCACCGTTAGCAGAGCTGAAGGCTCAACTCGTGGGCTTGGGGGCTGACTCAGAAAAGGCAACGTGAGCACACCCACATCTTCGCCTATTTCAGAAGAGGAATTCAGGGCTTTGTAGCCTAAAGCCATCAGACCCAAGGGGACATCCGCGGGGATTCTCATCCTTGAAGACGCAGAAGTCCCACTCCATCGCTTGAGGCAGTGAAGGGGAAACCCACCTGCTAGGCACCTGCAGGCTTCCACTGGCGCCCTTCACTCCCCTCTCCATCCAGTAGTCTTGAGTTCTAAGGATCCTCACAGGTCATAGCCCCAAGCACTCAAGAGAATGGAGGTGTGGTGATCCCAGGCAAAGGAACCACCTGGTGTCACTGAGAGAAGCGGAGGAGGTGAGCAGGGACCCAGAGTCCCAGACAAACAGACAACCGCGAGGATGCGGGGTCTGAATGCTCTCCTCGTGATCGAACACACTAAACTGTCACCAGAAGACTCCATTCCTAGGCCTGGCTGTGTCACCAACCAGCCAGGTCACCAGGCAGGTCTCCCTGCCCCTCTGGACACAGCTGCCTCTCCTGGCAGAGCCATGGGTCGAGTTGGAAGCTCACACGGCCCCTTTAGTCTCTGACACTCCACTGTCTGTGAGTCACTCCGGGTTCCGGTGGTTTGTCACTGGGGTTCACAGGGAAACCAAAGAAAGAACAATCGCAGCCCAGGGTAGCAAGTTCACGGGCGCTGGGTCCAGGGCTTGCGTAAGGAGGCCCAGCGACCTTCAGCACCATGGTGACTCAAGGCAGTACTTTTCCACTGCTGGCAGGCACATGCCCTCTAACGCGTGGCACCGGCACCTGCATTAAAACGATGTTTCGATGATGTTGCAGGGCTTAGATCCACCCTCAAACATGAAAACAAATAAGAGTCCGGGCCTGGTGTTGTTGGAGCAATTCCCTGGATTCCATGTCGAGTCGAGTCCTGCACGGAGGGACGGTCAGGGCTCACTGGTTACCCGGCCTTGAGTCACCTCCAGCCTTCTCCCAGAGCCTCTGATTCATGGGCATGTTATTTGGGGAAAGAGTCACAAAGCCATCACCGGCTCCTTCCTCTTGTTCCTTCCAGCTTCACACCTGGCCATCACAAGTGTTGTTTCACTGCAGTAATCCAGATACGCCCTAATTGTTTTTGGATATCCCTAATGAGAGGCATTAAACAATCAGAATTTTCTGCATTCAATGTGTAGGACTAAGTGGCAATTCCTTACAGAATGGGCTTAGGTTCCAGATTTATCTGAAAACAAAACACTTCTAGCTCTGACCCCTGTGGAACAATAAAATCATGTTTTCAGTGTTCCCCTAAGGCCTGGCCAGATCCTCAGGTATCCTCAATGAATCCATCCTCCACATCATTTCTGCTCCCAAAGTCGGGCAGACAGGTTCACCAGCAAGCATCGTCTACCGAATCCTGGTTGACCAGCACACTTTTCCTCCCAGTGTTTGTAGGTGGAATTTTCCTAGGCCACACTCACCCTGCTGGCCATGGGCTGTGCTCTTTGATGGCAAAGGTAGTCACGTGGGCATGATGCACGGGGCCTCTGCCATCAGACACCCCTGTTCCAACCCTGGTGCCCCCACTCTGCCTGAGGTCAGCAAAATGGGGCACTCACGAATCCTACTTCAGAGGGTTTTCTCCTGAGTACTCAGTGAGTATTCATGTAGAGAAATTAGCCCAGCTCCTTCCCCACAAGCACTTAACAATCCTGTCCATGATTGTCGTCCAGGACGAACTGCTGCTTACTTATAACCAGAAGAGTTAGAACTCGCTCTGAACCTCCTGAGGCCAAACTGCCACAAAATTCCAAACAAATAAAATGTGAGTGAATATTTGAAGACAGGGTCTTGGAAGCCTGACTCTTTAAGAGCTTGCTTTTAAGTGAAATATGTACACACACACACACAAAGTGGAGAGAGGGGGTAAAGCAAAGATGTCCTTGAAACTTAAATCATGCGGCTTTTCCGTCCAAGAAAAACACAGGTCTTCCCTTGACATTTGGAGGCAGTTCCTTGTCTCTATTCCCCCACCCTCTTCTCTGGCATTTCTTTGAGAATAGGCTGAAGAAAGGGGCTGTAATGCAGCTATAAATCCAGGTTGTATGCATTAGTAGCATTTGGAGCAGGGGGGATCTCGAGAGAAAGAATCCTGCAGAACCATGGGCCCAGATGAATAAAAATGTCTTTCTAACTATTTGGCTACCAAACCAAATAGAAATTAAATGTTCACCCTCCCAGATCTTCCACTTTACTTCGAGAAGCTGTTTGTGGCTCCTGCTTTGGAGCCCACCACATTACGTCCAAATGGCACACAAGTGGGTCCCGGTCATCGAATACTGTGAGCCCGTGTATTCACTGAAGGTCAGCTTCACAGAACTCCGAAATAGCAACACCGAAAACCTGAAATTACGGTGTCTGAGTTGTTTTATATCAAAAGTTACACTTCTTCTTGGAATTGAAGGGGAAAACATCAATAGATTCAACATAAAAACATAAAATTTTGTACATCATCAAAATGTCACATTTAAAAAAATTAAATAGGAATCTTGAGAAGTGCTTGTGACACATGTAATAGTGCACATATACCCTAAAACTTAAAGTATAATAAAAAAGAAAAAAAAAAGGTGATATGCCAAACTACAAAAGTTACAGAAAAAAAACCACTGAGAGGCAGACAGAAAAATAGAAAAGGCAGCTAAATGGACAGAAAAGGAAATAAAAATCGCTAATAAAAAATTAACTGCATTAGTATAAAAGAAATATAGTTAAAATAGCAAAGTGCTGTTTTTGCCTATCAAATTAGCCAGGGCATGTTAGGGGTGTGTACACAGCCCTACAGAGGGCTGGTAAGGTATGCTGGTGGGAACATAAATTTATTTAACCTTTCTGCAAAATAATGGACTCACATTAATCATAGACCTTGAAACAACACCCTTGCACTTTGGTACACTAGCTCTAGTGTGAGTAATCTATCTGAATGAACCAATGAAAAATTGCTAATAAAAACATAGTATTTTGTTGACCAAGACAGGTATCAAAACCTCATTTGTAATAGCAAACATGTTAAATCAAAAAAGCATACCCAAATCATAAAATATTATTCAATCACTTTAAAACCCTGCTTACAAAGAATCTTTAAGAGTAGAGGAAAATTACATGACAATACCAGAAGTAAAAATAAAAAAGGAAGAATATTAAATTTTAATAGTCTATAAGCTCAACCATTTAAAAATAGGAATAGGGAAAAGACTGAGGGGAATACATTCATATATCAGAGTAGTCATTGCTATGATCCTCATTTTATTTCTTTTTCTAATTTAAAAATGTTGCTATATTTTTAAAATGTTCAATTATAAGCATAGATTCTTTTCCAAATAATTAAAAGGTTTTTGAAGCTATTCTATTCTACAGGAATTCTGAATATGAACACTGGTGTTAGGTGCATCCAAAGAGTTGTAAGAAACAAATGCTGCTTCCAGACATGCACAGGTGAATCCAACATGCGTGCACTTCTAACCTCGTGCATGATTCACCAGCCGCCTGTCATTGTGGGGCCTGCCGGCCTTCACCTTACACACCTCTGTGACACGGTGCACTCAGCCACACGCATCTGTCTCCTGCACTAGACACACGGCTCTCAGGGAATATGTCTTATCTCTCCTTGTATCTCCAGTGCCGAGCAGGGTTTGTGCAATGCGGTAAACACTTAATAAATACTTGTTGAATAAATCAATGGCATATACCAGGCATTAAATAACTTCTTACTGAATAACTCGAAACGAGAACTGTCAGGACCATGACCAGGGCAGCTCCACGGAGCTGATGTGGAATTGTGATCTTCAGCTGGGCCATTTTTGAGTCAGGGGTTTAGAACACACCCCATGGACTGGACAGGTGTCCGGTGGGCAGCAGCGACTCCTCCTCCCTCCCAGCCTACTCCTCCCTCTTGACCCCACACCTGCTCACAGGGTCAGTGGGCCCCCCAGCCCATCACAGGGCCAACTTCATGCCAGCCAGAAAGTTAAAAACTTCCCACAGGGTGAGGTCCCCGGCCTCCCTGGGATGACAGAGGATGACCAGCCCCACGGCACGCCCCAAGCTGCTCCACAAAGCTGGTTTGGAGAGAAGCTTGTGAGGAAGACGCACCGTTTGGTGACTGCAGCTGGACAGTGGTGTTCTCCAGCGTGCCACCTCCCCATGGTCCCTTGCTGGCTCAGGAAACCCCTGCAGCTCCCTTAAATGAAGAATTCTACACAGAAGGACCCATCCTTGCCACGAGAAATTTAGACAGGCTGATAATAACATTTTAAGTCTAGTCTCTTCTAATTAAAAAAAAAGACCAAGATGATTAAATTCCTACTCACAGAAAATTTAGAAAGCAAGACATGAAAAACAAGTTCTTCATTTCCTTACTGATTAGATCAAGGAAAGATACTAACAAGCAGTGGGGAAGTTTCATTTTGTTAGAGGACAGGACATTTTATGAAAATCTTAGAGCCCTTCTGCAGAGCCAAGGTGAGAAAAGACACAGTAATTTTCGCCTTGTTGCCATCCCACAGGTGTCCATTTTTCAGCAAGGTCAAGTATGACCCCTGATACACGCAGCCTAGTAGTTTGGTGGCTAACAGGCAGTTAAGTGAAGGCTTTTGCTTAAGAGGAAGTATCTGGAACATACTTAAACTAGAGCATGTAACATGTACGCCTTTTTTTCATTTTTCTAAGGAAGAAGTAGCATTGTCATATAATAAAAAACAATTGCGCAAGCTTGATATTCAAACTCAATTTCACATCAGCATCTCCTAATTCCTTATCCTGTGTTATATACAAACAATGCCCCTTCCCCACCTCCCACCTGACCCCTCACACCTTTTATTTAAATACTGTAAAAGGACCCCTTGTCAAAAGTCAGAAAATGCCAAGTCCAGGCTGAAGCTGGGCAACCTATAGTCTTGAAAAAGAAATTTCTAAGGCAACCCATTGCCAAGAGCCCAGGAACATCAGCCTTAGCTGTGAATTTCCTCAGTTTGAGTGAGTTCCCAAAAATATCACTGACTAGAGCTCTTCAGTGCTTGAGAAAGTTGGATCAGGAAAGATGGGGAAAAGCCTCTATTTTGTCCCTTCGGTGAATCCTCCTTTGAATCTTTGGAAAATAGTCTTGCAGATGACCTGAGAAACATGATGCAGATACTTTCCAAAACAATCTCTGGGCAACTTCATGCAGATAAAAGAAAGAAACCACCAGGTCTTACAAAGGAACACTGCTGAAGTCACCAGCAGCTGCTCAAGCCTACCGGCTGTATTTGAACTGGCTGGTTCTGCGGAACAGGCAAGAACAGAAAATGACACAGCACTGATGCCCTCAGAAATTTGACTGGGCGCAGTGATTCATGCCTGTAATCCCAGCACTTTGGGAGGCCGAGACGGGTGAATAATTTGAGGTCAGGAGCTCGAGACCAGCCTGGCCAACACGGTGTAACCCAGTCTCTACTAAAAATACAAAAAAAATAGCTGGGCATGGTGGCATGTGTCTGTAATCCCAGCTACTTGGGAGACTGATGCAGGAGAATTGCTTGAACCTGGAAGGTGGAAGTCGCAGTGAGCAGAGATTGCACCACTGTACTCCAGCCTGGGCAACAGAGCAAGAGTCTGTCAAAGAAAGAAAGAAAGAAAGAAAGAAAGAAAGAAAGAGAGAGAGAGAGAGAGAGAGAGAAAGAAAGAAAGAAAGAAGAAAGAAAGAAAGAAAGGAAGAAAGAAAGAAAGAAAGAAAGAAAGAAAGAAAGAAAGAAAGAAAGGAAAGAAAGAAAGGGGAAGGAAGGAAGGAAGGAGGGAGGGAGGGAGGGAAGGAAGGAAAGAAGGATGGAAGGAAGGAAGGAGAAAGAAAGAAAAAGAAAGAGGAAAGAAAGAAAGAAAGAAAGAAAGAAAGAAAGAAAGAAGAAAGAAAGAAAGAGGGAGGGAGGAAAAGAAGGAAGGAAGGAAAGAAAGAAAGAAAAGAAAAGAAAAGAAAAGAAAAGAAAAGAAAAGAAAGAAAAGAAAAGAAAAAAATTTGCCCAGAGCATAGAATAACTAGAATAGAGAATTTTAGGAAAGACTTAGTCCTTATGAAGGATCAAGGGAGTGATTGGATCCATCAAGTTCTACATAACAGACAGCTCTGCCTCCTCCCGCTGTCAAGTGGCACCCAGCCTGGAGATACCCAAAAAGCACCCGTTTCCTCGTCCTGCTCAGCATCCTTCCTACAGCACCAGGATGGGCCTCGACCTTCAACACAACATTTACAGCTGACAGGCGCTTTGCAGGAAACGATACAATTTGGACTAACCTTTTCAGGAAGATCAAAGTTGCCCATGTTAGCAGAAGAGCATTTCGATCAGAACCACAAGTTTGGAATCACGTTGGCGACTAGCGTTCTTGCTGTGCGTCAGCTAATGCTGACAAACAGACGGAGGTTTATCAACCGTAGCCGCACAGAGTGGGGACATGCAAGGGCTTTAGGGAAAGACTTCCTTGGAGTCCTGGCATCACTAAGGATACAGCGAACCACATCATTTTAGACCAGTGCCTTGGACCCTTGAACTTCTGTCTCTGCATCCTATGATGAGGTTAATAATGATAATCCACCTCTCAGGGTTGTGAGGATTAAACAAAGCAGGGTGTGGGGAAAACCTTGTTAAAATGTCCTCAGGATGTCCATGGTGAAGGGCTTCATCCTAACACCTAGTGCAGCAGCAGAACTGAGTGGATCACAGCTGCCTAAACACACACGGAAAGGTCCCTG
This sequence comes from Symphalangus syndactylus, assembly GCF_028878055.3. NCBI lineage: Eukaryota > Metazoa > Chordata > Mammalia > Primates > Hylobatidae > Symphalangus > Symphalangus syndactylus. The sequence continues at coordinate 145,453,300 of NC_072428.2, read as the reverse complement.
CAGAGGTTCCTGGGTGACCCAAAGGGATGAGAGCACAGAAGGGAACCCGGGGACACACCTTCTGAATGAAGCAGAATAAAAGTTGTTGACACCAGCATTGGAACCCAGGGCCCCGTTCTCACACCCCTAACAACCGTGGCCAAGGAAGCCAGAGTCAAAGCTAAAGTGTCACTGGTAGAGGGCTGTGACTGCAAGTTGTCCAGGTTCTTGGCATTTTGAACAAAGAATTGGACAAGGCCAGGTGCGGTGGCTCACACCTGTAATCCCAGCACTTTGGGAGGCTGAGGTGAATGGATCACCTGAGATCAGGAGTTCGAGACCAGCCTGGCCAATATGGTGAAACCCTATCTCTACTAAAAATACTGAAATTAGCCGGGTGTGGTGGCAGGCGCCTGTAGTCCCAGCTACTCGCGAGGCTGAGACAGGAGAATCGCTTGAACCCAGGAGGCAGAGGTTGCAGTGAGCCGCGATCGTGCCACTCTACTCCAGCCCAGGTGACAGAGCGAGACTCTGTCTTAAAAAAAAAAAAAAAAAAAAAAAGATTTGGACAAAACGCCCAGCAAAGCAAAGAAAGAATGAACCAACAAAAGAACAAAAGCAGGGATTTGTTGAAAACAAAAGTACACTCCACAGTGCAGGGGCTCCAGAGCCCAGATACAGAATCTTCTTGGGTCCAAATACCCTCTAGAGGTTTCCCATTGGCCCCTTCCTGCTCACCTCATGTAAATGAGTTGGTAACCAGCCATCAGTCTGACAGGCTGTGGACAGCAACAATTCAGAGGCTAGAGTGAAGTTACAAAGTTGCAAACAAAGACTGGACCGCAATCAGCCTGATTTGTTGGGGACAGCCAGTTTCCCATCTGCCGCACAGAAAAGGTCAAAGGGAGTAGCCTCGGGTCCTTTTGTTACTTAGCATGCAAAGTTAGGCTTTTCCTTTCAGTTTAGTTCTAGGAAGTCATCGTGAAACAGCCTTAGGTCCCCTGTCTCCAGACCATATTCTCCTGCCTCAGAAGGACTGTTCTCACACCATCTTGATAGGTTTTCACCTTCATTCCTGCAGAAGCGGCCCTGGATGGAAGTAAACACTAGCGGCACCCAGTTCTCAACCTCCATGAAGACCACACCTGGGCCCCTTCTGCTCTGACAAGCTCTGACCGGTAAAATGGCACCTTCCAGTACCCCAGGCTCAGATGGGATGCTGGTGTCCAGGGAGAGGTGAGCACTCATCTACTTTACTTTAGGAGAAAGAACAAGAATAATCTACTGAGCAAAACTGCTTCATCTGATGTCAGGCCTCACATGGCCCTTGCATGCTCTGTGATCCCACACGCCCCTCTAAAACACCTGCTGTGTGCCCAGGGCTACACTAGGTGCTGGATACCATAATGAAACCCAAAACACAGCCCCTGCATCGCAGGCAGATGGACAAGAACGGCAACGTGGTAACGGGAGGGGCGTGTTCACAGCCTCGGAAATACTGCAAATACTGCAGCTACTTCCATAGCAGAACCGAGAGCTTATTGCCCACTGACACGTAAGCTCCATGAGGGAAGGAATTTTTTACTGATGGATCTCCGAGTGTAGACGAGTATCTGGCGCACAGTAGGATCTTTGCAAATATGTGTTCAGTGGATACATGTATCGTCTTTTGCAAATTATCAAGCTACCTGGGGAATATTTTGGACCAGGAGATCGTGATCATAAAGAAGAGATTTCTAAAACACGTCTGTGCTTAAATGGGGGGAAACAAAAGTTATCAACACATTTCCTGTTGAATGTAGGATCATTGTCATGTACATTTTAGGTTAGAATGACCAGAGCCTCTTGCACCCTAATTCCACCACCGGCACCGTGAGAACTTTCTATTATCTTTCTGCATTTATCCTTATTGAAAGAACCCATGCCTGATATCAGACTGAACCATTGAGGTATCTTAACTCCATGTATTAACTCATAAAAGAAACTGCCCCTGCTACCCTGCCCATGGTCATTTAATAAATCAACAGGTCTGTTTCAGTGGCCTGATGTGTAATGGCATTTATGAGCACTGGCGAAGTTATGAACACTTAACTGAAGCAATTAAGCCATGCCTTGCTCTTATTATTGTAAGAGATTGACTGGTGGTAATTTATTTTTTCCAATGCAGCTGACAAAAAGAGGTAATATTCGTACTTGTAGGTCATGTGGAATATGGGTATCAAAAAAACACTTCCTGTCATTGTTCATCACTGAATTCTATTTTTCCTCTGAAAGGGATGGTGAAATATTCTCTTAATGCAGATTTGGGCATATTTAGTGAGGCTTTCCTCAGAACCAGATGCTGCCATGGAATCTCAGAATTCTTCTAGAAACCAGAGCTGGGGCTTTAGGGCCAGTCTCAGCTGAGCCTCTTCACTTATGGAGGAGAACACCAAGACCCAAGACCCATGTAAAGGAAGTGGCTGTCCCTGTTCACCCAGAGCCAGCAGAACAACCCAATTAGATGGTCGCTTCCCTCCAGCCTTCTCAGGGATTCCCCTGGGTGGGTGAGGACAAGTGCAACCCAACACTTCCCAAGTGGAAGGAGGAAAATTGAGCAGAGCCTTAGCATGCCTTCTGGAGTCGGGGTTTCCAGATCAAAAGCCGTGAGCTTTTTTTAAATAAGTAATTTAAATAAGTTAAGTATTACACATTGTCTTAAATAAAAATGTTAACGTTCGGGGGGAAACCCAAAGTCTAGATCAGGGAGAAGACACCCTCCCTATTTCACAGGCTTCTCTCTTATGTCTCAGAGAGGGCTTGAAAGATGGCATAAGGAAGAGGAGCAGAACGGCGCACATACGTCGTGAGCAGTTGGTTGAATCAGTTTCTTGCCTGGGCTACACTGGCCTTTCCTTGGTGAGTGTTTGAGTTGTGTGCCTGTGCACATGAGTGTGCCTGTGTGCATATGTGAGTCTGTGAGAATGCTTGTGTGGCCGTGTATGCATGTGTGCTCTTGTGTGTGAATGCACGTGTGTGAGTGTAAGAGTGTGCATGCATGTGCATGTGTGCGTGATACAGTGTTTAATCGAAATACTTGTAAATGCTGCCCTGTGTAGTTTTCTTACAGACGCAAACAAATGCCATTTCCTCAGGAGCCAAGAATAAGGTGCTGTTTTCAAACTTTCTGTGCTCCAAAGAGCTGTGCTTAGATGCTTGATGCTGCTTCGAAGTTCTGAGGCAAGTTTGTAAGATCCTGCAACCCCACAAGCTCACTTACAAAGCATTACTGTAATGCATCCCAGCAAGAAGCTCAGTTTCACTGTAGCTTGGAGCACAAGATTGCCTTGTAAATAGGAAACGATGATGGATGGAAGACAGCAGAGGCTTGTGGAATTTCAACCCTGATGGTAAGTCTGCCTCTAAGAAGAACCCTGCTGTGCTTCAGGCCAGGGAGGCTGAGCAGAAAACCCTCTTTCCTTATTGCCCCACCTGCCTCTTCTGGACACAGTCAGCCAAGGAGTGAACAGTCTTGTGGATCCCTTGTCTGCATAGCCTCAGAGCACTCTCGAGCCTGCCTTTTCATCATTTCCAGGCCTCCTGGATGAAACTAAGCAGCCCTTGATGCCTGCAGACAGTCTCCACTGAGCTTTCCGAGTTTATCTTTAGGTCCTATCCGAAGAGGTTTGTCAGTCTCTGTCAAATAAGACACGTTGCTCACATTGAGACCTTGTTCTTATCCAGGCACAAATAAACTATTTTCCATGATGCTTGGACTTCATTCTTGTTAACTTATTAGAGGCCCTAAGGGCCCAGAAGGACAAGTTCTATTGTCATCTGCATTTAGTGAATGCAGTGTGTGGATGTCACATGGCAGAGCCAAGACCCATCACCATCTTCAGGCTACATCACCCTGCTCACCACATGGCTCATGGCAGGTGGCAGGTGAGGGTGACAGTGGAGGCACACTTTCCCTAGGATGCTGTTAACAGAGCTCAGGGGATGTGGAAAGGCATCACTTTGGAAGTGTTCCTCACCCATTAAAGGTACCTATTCCTGAAGATTCTTACAAATGTTCAACCACTTTGGAGGGATGTATGCATTGCCTCTTATAAAGAAGGTTTTTAAATTTATCCCAAATCCCCTTCCTCTCAAAAGTCTTCTCATTAGAGAACTCCGGGATTTGAGCAGACATATCCACATGCTTGTTTTCAAGGTCCCTCATGATATCAGAGACCTGGAGCCATAATCACTGACTGTCACCAGCCACACCCGTCTCACCTGCAGCCTCTCTAGAAGCAAGGAAGCCAAGCTTCACCTGCCTGTGTGCTGAAGCTGCCTTTACCCTTCTTGATTTGTGTTCTAGTGTTTTATTCACAAAGTCTTTCCCTACCAAGGATCTTTTTAAAAATTCATATTTTCTTTTTATAGTTTTAAAGTTTTGCTTCACAGAATGAGAAATGCCCCTGGACATTTTTCTAGATATTGTGAGGTCGGTATGTAATTTTATTGTTTTTCATTTGGAAAGCAAATTGTCCTAGCTCTATTGTTTGGCTACTCCATCTTTTTTCCGACTTCCCTGCTAGTTTTTAATGGTCACTCTTTCATATAATCACTTATTTATTTAATCTATTGGATGCGTCTAGTATACCAGGTGCTGTTCTAAATGCTGCTGTTATGATACAAAGGCAGAAAACAGCCTTGCTTTCATGGAGTGCAGATTTTAGTGGACCTGGAGGATTTTCCAGGCAGAGAAAACACCAAGTACAGGGACAAGAAGCAGAAGTTCTGTGTGTTTGAGACACACTTGAGAAGCCAGTGTGTTGGGAAAATAAGTAAGGTAGGAAAAGGATAGAAGACAAGATCAGAAAGGCAGCACCTAGAGCCCAAGCTAAAAGTTTGAGATGCATTTAAGTGTGATGAAAATCCACTAACAGTAAAATCAGGGAGGCTGATAAGAAAGCTCTTTACACAGTTTAGACAGTAGATAATGGTGGCAGCTTAGATGCATGTGCAATGTATGTAGTGCCCTAGGAAGAGTGATTGGATTTTAGATATAACTAGAAGGTCAAGCTGATGAATTTGTGTATAGTCGGAGGGAAAGGGAGAAGGTTTTTTTTTTTTATTGGAGCAATTATGTAAAATAGTGGTGTCATTTTATTGAAATAGAAATCCTGCAGAAGCAGGCTCAAGGGCAGGAGTAGAAAGTGAAGACAAGAGTTCCATTTCTAAAATGTAAGCTTTACACACTTGTTAGACATGGAGATGTCTTGCAGACAGTTACGAATGCATTCCAGGAGCTCTGGAGTTAGGGTTGTAGATATAAATGTGGTTGTCTTTAGCATATAGGTGAGAACTAAAGCCATAGCATGAGATGAGGTCACCCAGCACATGAGCATAATTAGAGAAGATGGCTTTTTTTTTTTTTGTAGGCTGCAGTGGGAAAGTCATTGGCCTCTTTCTAGACTTAATTCTGTTTCATCAATCTACTGTTTATCCATGTGCTAAAAAACACATTGATTTATTTATTGTAACTTTATCATGCCTTAATTTCCATAGGGTTTGCCCACCTATAATGTTTCTATGCTGATAAGAAAAAGTCAATCAAAAGAGATAATTTGATAATGAAGATAAATAGTTGCAAGATTAAAGTCCATGAGTAGATGAGAGATGATGAGACCCCTTGCCTTTGCCAGTGTAAAGAGTGACTCTAGATAAGGAAGGTATTCATCCCTGTAATAGATAAGAAAGAAGAATGCTTGAGTCTGTATTTCTGTTATATCCCATTGATCTATTTTGACAGAAATTACACTGAATTTATAAATTAATTCAAAACAAATGGACATGACATTATGCTTGTTTTTCCATGAATAAGGTTTACCTTTACTTTCTCTTTTTCTTATCTTATTGCATTGGCTAGAAATGTCAATGTCTTTTTTGGGGCTTTATTGAGGGTATTTGGTGGGGATATGCTCAGTAATTTTAACATTTGTTATAGATTTCAGGTTAGGAAAATTGCTTCTATGCTTGGTTTGATAAGAACTTTTTATAATGTGTTAATGTTGAATTGTAATAAATGCTTTTCTGCATTTAATGACATGGTCATATTTTCCCCTTTACTCTATAATCTTTTCACAAGAATAGATTTTCTTACCCTGAACTGTGCTTGTCTCCTCTACTTACACATTGTAGTATTATTACTTTTAGAAATGGCTAAGTTTATTTTATTAACATTTTATACTTGATTTTTGCATCTATGTTTATAAGTGAGATTGAAATTTTAACCTACAGATTTATTTTGAGTTGAAGATTCTCTCTCTCTCTCTCTGTCTCTCTCTCTCTCTCTGTCTTTTTCCTTCTTTTTCTCTCTCTCCAGCACCCCTCTTTGTGTGGCAATAATACAGTTGCTTCTGCCCAGCTCCCCTCTCTCATATTCTGTAGCCACATTTTCTAATGGTGTTGGGGGGCTTCTATTCATCACTACTACAGGGGAGAGATCAGTTATAGACAATAAGGAGCTTGGCTCAGTTTCCAAGTATGAGGCTGTATATTCACCATTTCACTTCCTTAGACACATACTTTCATAAAAGACATACCTGGGTCAACAGCACTTCTTATTTCCAGCCTCCCTTATTGAGCTGGCTGGCCTCATGCCCTTCCCTGACTCCATGCAGGAGGCTTGGCTGGTGCTCCCAGTCCCCGCTCAGTCCAGCAGGAGGGACACTCTCCTCCAGCCTGTGGGAGGGGGGCTCCTAGCCTTCATTGGCTTCTGCACCTGGATTCAGCAGGCCAGCTCACCACAAGAGTGTCAGTTCCATTGCTGATCCATAAAGATGTCTGTCTTGCTTTTCCGCCAGACTATTTCTTTTTAGCTTCCTCTTCTTTGTGTTTTATATATCATTGCTCCATGTAATGCAGAAAGGATGTATCAAAGTGTAAACTCGTAGCACTCTCTGCCTAAATGGCACAACACACTCTTTAGAGAGAAAACTATGTAAAGCTTTGTTCAAACCAAAGCTTGCCTGAATTCATTAGCCAATGCATTCATTGCCTACTCTATCCACAGTATAACATAGTATGAACAGGAAATGTTTCATCTTTAACTTTCCCAATATCTTCCCAAGAGAAATTTCCTAGTGTCTTACATTTCTATATTGGGTGGAAACTTTTCTGTGAAGTTCTCTCTCATTGGCAACTCATGATTACAGAAATGTGTAGACAGCCCATAATTTCAGATACACATAGAAAATCCCAGAAAGTTAAGTGACTTACCCATGGTGTATCAATGAGTTAATGGCAAAGATCAACCTAGATGTAGGCTCCTTGGCTCTGCTTGAAGCTTCCATGAACTCTGGTTTGTAGACCTTAGCTTGGAGAAGAAAAGGCTGGGGAGGACCAATGAAACTGGGGAGTGAAGGAGCTGTTGCAGAATCCCGCCTGGTTGTCATATCTCCATCATATCAGCCCTCATTACACCCCTGTCCTCCAGATTTGCCCTTGACCCCACTTGACCGTGAAGCTCAGGTCCTTGTTAAGCTCTCCCACCTGGACTGACCCCAGTCTTGACCACATGCACCTCTGGACCCATGTTTCATTGAACTCTCAATCTTGGCTCCTAGGGGACAGTCCTACTTTCTCATCACACAGTTTATATCACAAAATATTGTTTCAACCTTAGAAACAAAGGGAGGGGGATTTTCTTCCTTCTCCCTAGGAGGAAGATTTTCTGTTATGCTCCAGTCTGGTTTCAATAAATATTTATCCAAATTTGATAGCCATTTATCTAGAAAGCTAGAAATAATCACAACAGATTTTCCACCCAGCCCCTCACCGCTGACTTCTTTTCCCTGGGGTTATCCTGCCTTCCAGCTGCTGACTTTTCACTAACTGCTTTTGACTTATCCTCTGATAACTCTATGATAAGCTGTTCAAAGTCAGCGCCCCACTGTCTCTGACCTTAAACCATCCCTGCCCCTACATCTTCCGAAACCCCAATCTAAATAAAATTCTAAAAACAAATGGAAATCCAGCAGTGCAGTGTGACTATGCATAGGAGCTCCCACTCTCTAACACTTTCCTGACAGCTCTAACCTCAGGCCTCATGGTTATTTTTCCCTCCAGAAGACGGTGACACTCACTGCACATGGACCTGATTTTTCCGTCCAGAAGATGGTGAGACTCACTGCACGTGGACCTGTGTTCAGATCTTTTTCCATTCCCCCCAAGAAAGATGAGGGGAAGGAATGACCATTCCTGTGCGTCTATAATATGCCCAGCACTGCTCTCCGAGCATAACGATTATGGTCTGTTTGTTGGCCTCATTGCATAGATCAGGTACATCAATCTTTGAGGAGCTGCCATTCAGCTACTGAGTGACAGACCCACAATCTGGCCAGGTTTGTTGGATGCAAAGGCTAGGCTGTCTCAGAACAGAACAGAATGATCTTCACTCTGTGTGAGAATATGTGTCTTGCTTGGAGACAGCAACAACATGCAAAGAAACTGCAAAGCAATGCTCTGCAGCGGCTCAACTGGGAAATGCAAATGGGAAGGCTGTGGAGGAGTCCACTCGGCTCTCCCACTCCCCATCTGTGGACTCACAGCCACCTCCTGTCTTCTCCAGTCTGAAATCTCCTGGTAAGGGTTTCTGTTGCTCCCAAAGAAAAGGACAGGACCAGAGGGCAGAAATCCCAGCATACCAGGCTCAAAGTGGAAGCTGCTGGCAGCCTAGTGGGCAAACTTTGGATGAGGTGATGCCCAAGTGGAGACAGGATGACTGGGCAGAGGGAGGCCGAGCATCCTTTCAGAGGTGGGACCAGCCCAGGCCTCCCAAAGCCTGGGCTCCACACTGGGGGCAGTTTACAGGGCCTGGGGTCACCATGGAGCCCTGCACAGACCTTGGCTGGCTACCTCAGTCCACCTTCAGTCAGCTCATCCTAGCTCCAGTGCGATGTGCACATCTTGCTTTCTCTGCATGCCATGATGTGAAAGAAACTATGAAGCAGCAGGCCAGACACTGTTTAGACTGTCCCCGATCCTGAGTGTTGATGGTTCTCCCACACTCACAGGATGGGGCTCTTGTGAGACCCAGTGAGATGACTCACTGACAATTCCCCTGAAAAGCCTGGGAGAGACAAATCCATCTCAACTCCCATTCCATCTCCAAGCTATGCCAAGTGCTGTCTGGAGCTCTGCAGAACCTGTGGGTCAGCCAATCTCCACTCCCTTATGCTGACCCCACACACACCCACACTAACTGCTGCCTGTGGCCTCGGGCCACCTCCCTTGCTGCCTAGGGTCCCCTCTTGTCACCACCCATGGAACACCTCGTATCTGTGGGTTTCAGTCTACTTTTCTTGCCCTGGCCCTGCTCCACCACGGCTCCTCTCTCTGCAACCCCTGGCCTGCTGCGATCGCTGGAGCAGAGATGAAGCATCATCTGGCTCTGCCCCTCCCCAACAACACTGGCACTTTGCTGTGGGCATTTCAGGCGCCTCAGCCAGAGAGGGAGACTTTGCCGAGTCTGCCAGTGCCGCTGCAGGCCCTGCAGAGCCCTGACTACCAGGCATTCTTCCTGGGCTTGGGAATCTCTCACCTTAAGCCCAGCAGGCTCTTTACTTCTGTGTCTGCCCCTCTCTTTGCTTCAGGCTGAGTTTATGCCAGGCAGCCTCTCATCCATTATCTGCTGTAGTCCTCCAGTCCTCATGCCACAGCTCTAGATGAAAATATTATGCCCGTTTTACTGATGAGGAAATGGAGGACCACAGCATTCCGTGGCTGGGGGCAGGCAGCCATTTCAGTCCTAGGGCAGGAGTGCTAGGACCACATCCCAGTTCCACAGCTTCTGGATGGAGAGCTGGAGCACTCCTTCCTCACCTGTAACAGGATGGTAACAATAACAGTGTCCTCCTTCCTGAGTAGCTGTGAGGATGAAATGAGTCAATACACGCTGAGTGTTTAGAAAGCACTGCACATGTGGTACTCAAGTGATGATGACAATGTGGGCGACGATGAGGAGCACTCCATAAGTGAGGAAGAGGAGAAGAAGGGGCAGGATGATGATGCTGATGACAACGATGAATGATGATGATGAGCACTCCGTAAGTGAGGAAGAGGAGGAGGAGGAGGGGTACCATGCTGCTGATGATAAGAGCAGTGATGATGAGGAGGAGCACTATGCAAGTCAGCATGATGAGGAGAAGGAGGGAGAGGAGTAGGAGCACTACACAAGCGATGAGGAGGAGGAGGACTATACAGTGATGATGAGGAAGAGGAGGACTACACAGTGATGATGAGGAAGAGGAGGACTACACAGTGATGATGATGAGGAGGAGGACTATACAGTGATGATGAGGAGGAGGACTACACAAGTGATGATGAGGAGGAGGACTACACAGTGATGATGAGGAAGAGGAGGACTACACAGTGATGATGATGATGATGAGAGGGAGGAGGACTACACAGTGATGATGAGGAGGAGGACTACACAGTGATGAGGAAGAGGAGGACTACACAGTGATGATGATGATGAGAGGGAGGAGGACTACACAGTGATGATGAGGAGGAGGAGGACTACACAGTGATGATGAGGAAGAGGAGGACTACATAGTGATGATGATGATGATGAGAGGGAGGAGGACTACACAGTGATGAGGAAGAGGAGGACTACACAGTGATGATGATGATGAGGAGGAGGACTACACAGTGATGATGAGGAGGAGGACTACACAGTGATGATGAGGAAGAGGAGGACTACATAGTGATGATGATGATGATGAGAGGGAGGAGGGCTACACAGTGATGATGAGGAGGAGGAGGACTACACAGTGATGAGGAGGAGGACTACACAGTGATGATGAGGAGGAGGACTACACAGTGATGATGAGGAAGAGGAGGACTGCACAGTGATGATGAGGAGGAGGACTATACAGTGATGATGATGAGGAAGAGGAGGACTGCACAGTGATGATGATGAGGGGGAGGACTACACAGTGATGATGATGAGGGGGAGGACTGCACAGTGATGATGACGAGGAAGAGGAGGACTACACAGTGATGATGATGAGGGGGAGGACTACACAGTGATGATGATGAGGGGGAGGACTACACAGTGATGATGATGAGGAGGACTACACAGTGATGATGATGAGGGGGAGGACTACACAGTGATGATGATGAGGGGGAGGACTACACAGTGATGATGATGAGGAGGACTACACAGTGATGATGATGAGGAGGACTACACAGTGATGGTGAGGAGGTGGCAATGATGATGGTGATAATGATGATGATGATGGTGATGATGGTGATGATGACGATGGCAATTAGCACTACAGCAGTAGTCACAGCAATGATCATCGCCATCATTTGCCCAGGTCAAATAAAGAGGAAATGGCAGTACCAAGAGTTTAGCTCAACCCTTTTGGATTCTCATCCAAGGCATCACAGGAAGAGCCACTGGACATTCTGGTAAAAGGAAACTATCTGGTATTGGCTTGTTGCCTTTTATACTTGGCTGAAAATATTAAGGGTGGTAATTCATAGGCCTTGAACAGATTCTGACATGGGCCACTGATTTGAGTTCAGCTCCTGAAGCCAAATACACTGGATGTGGCAGCCTCGTTTCCAATAAACTCTTCCAAAAAGGAAAGCCCAAAGTCATTGAGCCCAAACGATCTTGAAATCCACATGAAGAAAGGCCCCCTGAATGGAGATCGTGCCCTGCTTTTTCACCCCTGCCCTGACGAGTCACTTTGCCGTGTTGTTGGGAAAGTTCAAACTGGCATTTTCCTGGTATTTTCCAGGAAAGGCCACAGCCCCTGACACCTAAGATGCCTAAGAGAGGACAAGGCCTTCTTCTACACCACCCAGAAGAGGTGAGGCTAAAGTGCAAACTTCAGAGACCCACGTGCACACACATGCACACACATACACACATGCACATACACACAGGCACACATGCACACACATACACATATGCACACATATACACATGCACACATACACACATGCACACACACGTGCACACACATACATGCACACATGCACACACACATACATGCACACACACATGCACACAATACACACATGCAGACACATATGGACATACACACATGCACATATGCAACACATGCACATACATGCACACAATACACACATGCACACACGTACACATATACACACATGCACACACGTACACACATGCACACACATACACATACATGCACAGACATACACACACACACATGCACACAATCACACATGCACACGTGCACACACATACATGCACACACATCCACACACATGCACACACACATACACACATGCACACATACACATACACACATGCACACACATGCACACATACACACATGCACACACATGCACACATACACACATGCATGCCCACACACGTGCATGCCCACACACACACACATTCTTCCTAAAGATTCAATGACTGGCCGGGTGTGGTGGCTCACGCCTGTAATCCCAGCACTTGGGGAGGCCAAGGCAGGCGGATTACCTGAGGTCAGGAGTTTGAGGCCAGCCTGGCCAACATGGTGAAACCCCGTCTCCACTAAAAATACAAAAAATTCGCTGGGTGAGGTGGCAGACGCCTGTAATCCCAGCTACTCGGGAGGCTGAGGCAGGAGAATCACTTGAACCCAGGGGTCAGAGGTTGCAGTGAGCCAAGATCGTGCCATTGCACTCCAGCCTGGGTGACAGAGCAAGAGTCTGTCTCAAAAAATAAAAAAAAAATTAAAAAAGACTCATTGACTCATTGACTGAATCCTCAGGCTTCCTGGGAATAGGGTTTAGAGTGGGGAGCATGCACTGAAGATGGAGGGGTCCCCTCAGGCAGGAGGCATGGAAAGGGGGTGCAGGGATACAACCCCAAAACTGAATGCTTCACAGGCTGACAACAGCTTGCTGTGCTAGTGAAGGACGCAGCACGACACTCACATTTGCTAAGCCTCTGAGGCAGATGGACCCAGGCTGCATTTCCTTCTAAGGGGATGTCTTCATTGTGGCAGGACAGTTGACAGTGCTTCAGCACAGAAGCACCCGGGGACGAAACTCTGGGTCCTACTTTCCCACCTTGATCCTCTGATCCTCTTTGGCTGCCAGATCACAGAGCATCAGGTGATTTTCCAGCTCCACTGATCCCTTTATATGTTCCAGGGCCACAGTCACAGCCATCACATTCTGATCCAGCCCCTCAGACCCCAAAGACAAAAACGAGAGCTGGCAGGGGACTCCTGGCTGTCCTCCAAGGCTGACAGACGGGTCAGACTTCGGAGAAACGTTTCAGGCTGCCATGTGTGCGGCCAGATTCTCCCCAGGATCCGCAACTCGCTTGGGTCAGAAAATGGAGAAGGAAAAGCAGCCAACGTCCAGCCAATGTGCGAGAGAAGGGGAGGCAGAGTCTCGGTGTAGGCTGACCTGTGCTCAGCGGCAGTGTGACTGTGGTTTGTTTGACGACTTCATCTTTCATTGCCCTGATTTACTCCTCTGCAAAATGGGGTTATTAATAGTATCCTCGTCACAGCGTTTTTTATAATGATTAAGTGAAACAATACATGTAAATAAAATGTGTTTCACGGTGGTTTGCATGTAGAAGAAACTCCACAAGTGTCAGCTATTGTTATTATGGACTTCACTAATATTAAATAATTAATTTTAATCATTTTAACAAACCCTGCCCTTCTGACCATCTAATCTTTTCTGTGTAAGTACCGCATGCTAGCCGATTGTGCCACAGGGGCGCCAGACCATCTAATCTTTTCTGATCTAGGAATGGATTAATCGTAGAGATGGAAGAATTCCAGAGATGACCACAGTTAAGTTTTAACAGGGGTACAGCAAAGAAACAGCACGAGGTGAGCCGGAAGGACGCTGGGCTCAGGAGTGCACGTGAGACACGGATGGGGAAGATGAGGGGAAAGAGATGGTCAGTGAAAGTGCCAATATTTGCTGGAGCCAGCTGGCCTGGGAGGCAGGTCTTCATGGCTGGTGAGCAGGACCACAGGATCCTCAGCTGTAAAGAGAGGAGCAGAGTGGTTCCCACTTCATAGAGCCCCTGTGAGCATGGAAGGATCTCTCGTGTGCATGGCATGTTGAGAAGAGTGAGGGACACATGGAAGCTGTCCATCCAAGGCTGGCTCTCATTCCAACAGGGCTGACATGCCTGACGGACAGTTCTAGTCAGTTCTCAAAAGCACTCTGCATTTTTCTTTCAAATAAATCTTTCCTGTGACTACAGTAACCAGATAAAATTCAAGATGCCAGGTAATTTCAGAGAAACAACGAATGTTTTTTAGTATAAGTATGTCCCATGCAATATTTAGGAGGTGCTTATACCAAAAAAAAATTATTGTATATCTGAAATTTGAATTTAACTGGGCATCTTGTATTTTTCATTTATTATTTTTGCTAAATAAGGCAATCTTATCTATGATGGGAATTGGCGTGTGCTGTCAACAGTAGAAATGTGCCACAGGAAATGGAGCCTGATGGAAACCGACAGCCAGCAGCAAGGACCTTTAATGGAAATGGTGACTGTGACTTGTTCTGGTCCTCAGAAACTTCAGCTGTGTGAGGCAGATGTGAGATCCTCCTTCCTGAATGTGATTGCATGAAACACACAAACCTGCCGGCACCGTGGCTGGGAGGTGCATCAGCTTTCAGAGACAGAACCTAAGGAAATGATCGTGAGTATATACAAAGAGTTTGCCAAAATGTTAGTCCTGGTAATATTTTTACAACAATGAAGAAGCATAAACAATTTAATTATCCAATAATAGGAGACAGGTTCAATTCACTGCTGAGCTTTCTACAAAGGAATGAGAGATAGTCATTGACACCCACGGCAATGCTACTTAGTGGTAGAGAAAGATGCTCCTGATTAAAAAAAAAAAAAAAGGTAATAAAACAGAATGTCTTGTGTGGTTCAAGTTGTTGGCAGATTAGAAGCGTCTGGAAAGATTAAACCAAATGTTAGTGGTGATTTCTTAGGCAGGTAAAATTATGAGTGTTTTTGCTTTCTTTTTTTGTCACTCTGGATTTTCTGATGTTTTTACATCAGGAAGGTTGAAAAAGCATCTATGCTTAGTGTAATAAGAGGAAAGTGGATTGACAAATAAAGTCATCCGCTCGGCTCTGCCTTCCCGGGTTGGAGCCCCGAGGCTGCTCCTTGCTGTGTGGAGCTCGCCTTCCCCTCCCTCCCTCCCTCCTCATCCAGTGTTGTTGACATCAACAGCCTTCTGCAGCTAAACCCACTCCTGCTTTTCCAGGCTGCGTTTCTCATAGTTCCCAGCATGGCACTTCACAAAAGGAAAAAATCATGATAATATGTAAGTTCTCAAATTATTTTGCAGAAAAAAAAGGGTGAATGCATATATGCCAGGCACTGAGCTCAGTGCTTTCATGTGCAATGTCTTGCTCTTTAGCCATGGAAAAAGAGTACTAGCACAGAGCTTGTTGTCAGCTTTCAGGGATGGATATTCATAAGTTTCACATGAAGCTTCTTGAAGATGGAGACCAAATCTCATTTTGCCCAATGATGTATTTAGTCACTCCCTGGTTCAACAAGTGGTCACTGGGCACGTCCTTCATGCCAAAGCCCACACTGTGTCTTGGAGATCCAAGAAGCAGGGAATAGGAGCAAATGCTCCTGTTCTCACTGAGGGTATCACTCCGCTGGAGAGACAGGCAAGTCAGGAATGTCGCAGTGCCAGAATTGTGGATGTGCAGACTCCCGGCACCTCTGAGCACACAGGAGGCAGCCTTGGATGCCTTGCCTCTGTGCCTTCATTGAGTCCTTATGTAGTAAGAATTGCCTGAAGCTGGGCTCCTCTCCAGGTCCAAGGCAAGCAAAAGCAACTTTGCATGAGATGGCTGAGTGACAGCTGGGCTGAGAGGGGACAATTGAGCTGAGGCAATGACACCTGAGCTAAGACTTGGATGATGAATAGAGTCTGTCCAGGCAAGAGCTGGAGGATGACTGTGGACAAAGGTAAGCGCATGTGCAAAGGCCCCCGGGTGGGACTTGGGCGTGGCTTGCTTGTGGAACAGAAGGAAGATCAACAGAGCAGGGGCAGGGCAAGGCAAGAGCAGTGCAAGACGCAGAAACTGGATCTCCTGGAGCTCAGCAGAGCCAGGTCATGAACTCGCCTTGTAGCCTAAGTGCGAGGAAATGCCAGAGGAAGACTTGGCCAAGTGGGTGGCATGACTCCATTCGTATTTTCATCGGGTCACTCTCTCTGCTGGTGAGAAAAACATATCACGTGGGAAGAGGGACAAGAATAAAAAGACCAATCAGGAAGTATTAGGATAACCCAGGAAGGGAAAGCAGAGAATGTGGACTAGAGTAGTAGTGGTTGAGGGAGGGAGAGGTGTGACCAGCTTCAAGGTGTCATTTAGAGGTAGCCAGGAAGAGTGACAGCTCCCGTGACATGGAGCTCCCAGGGATCCCAACACTTCATGCATGCTAACCCCATGGAAGCCGCATGACCCTGTGAGTCAGGCGTACTTGCATCTCCATTCTACAGAGGACATGGAAGTCTGAGATTATGTTTGTGGTGCTCACTAACACATTTGCTGTGAGAATTAAGAAAAACATTGGACAGGGAAGGGGGAGATGTTGGCTAAAGGGTGTAAAGTTTTAGTTATACAGGAGAAATAAGTTCTGGGGATCTATTGCACAGAATAATGACCGTAGTTAATAATAATGTATCATATACTTGATAATTGCTAAGATAGTAGGTTTTAAATCTTCTCACCACAAAAAATAAGGACATGAGGCAATAGATATGCTAATTAGCTTAATGTAATCATTCCACAATAAACACATATATCAAAATGTCACATTGCACAACATAAATATATATGCTTTTCCACTTTTCAATTTTAAAACAAATACATTATAAAATAAAATGATAAAAATAAATAAACATTTTAAAAAAAGAAAAAGGCTTGACGTTGCAGGTTGACCTTTGTGTCAGTCAGGATGATCCAGATTGTGCTGCATAAGAAACAGCCCCCACATCTCACTGACTTAAGACATTTCATTTCCTCCTTGCACTACATCTGTCACAGGTCCGTGTGGCCACAGGGTGCAGGAGTAGGAGTCAGCCAGGTCTTCAGGCTGCCCAGACAGTCGCCACCTTGAATGTCAAAGGGTCTGGACCAGAGGGAGAGAGAACTCTCGATTTTCCTAAACTCACAAGTAAGTGATTTGACCCCCAAATGACACCAGTGATATCCACTTATGACTCATCAGCCAGAGCTAATTTCATGAGAATGGGGTCTGGAAAGCATAACCTAGCAACCAATATGGCACTCATTGCTGCATGAGTTAAAGTTCCTTGGTTGCAAGCAACTGAAATTAGCTCTTCTTGATGTAAACATTAAAGGCGGGGAGAGTTCAGAGGAACACAAGCCAAACATCTGTGCCTCAGGGAGGACAAGAATCCAGGAGGCTCCCAGGGTCCCTGCAGGAGGAACCAATGGACAGCTCAGGACAAGTACCACCAGGAGAAACAGCTCCACGGCCTTCATCCTTGAGTAGCTCTTCCCATGGAGAGAAAGCATAGTCAGCTCAGCTCAGATCACACACCAGCTCTGTGGCCAGGGAAGGCATGACACCTTGATGAACCCACCGATGGCAGCACTAAAGGAAATGCACGAAAACGGGAGTGTAGTGCTGAGATGCAAAAACAACAAATGTGCACCTGGTGGCCTGAATGTCCTCGTCCATCACATCCATGTGGTCTGTGATCTTCATCAGGGCCTCCTTTGTTTATCAGTGGGTTTGATCAGCAAGCATTTAGTGTGTGCCTCCAAAGCCACACGCACCCACAGCCACTCCGTGCACCCGCGGATCTTCCCACACATCACGTGTCCTTCAGGGAGCAGCTGTGCCCACCTTCATGATGCTCGGCGTTACTGTCGAGCACAGATGCCCCACGTAAGATGCCACCTTTCTTACCTGTGTCCCCAGAAGCCACATGCTTCCATGTGGAGGAGGCTGTTTTGGGAGGGAGTCCTGTCTGCATGCTTGAGCGAGAGGGTCCTCAGGTCAGAAGCTATTCAGCCAGGACTGCCCACGACTGACTCCCAGACACAGAGGACTTGCCAGTGGGTGACTGAGGGCCCCACAGGATCACCTGGGCCAGGGGTTCCCAAACAGTCATCTTTGGACCAGGTCAAGATTTCATGGAGGAAATGAGCACAGTAAGTACAGTAGAGGTGAATGTTTCCATAAACCCAAATTATTAAATTTAAAGGACTGTCTTCATTCTGAAGGTTTCCTTTTTGATACTAAAATGTTCTATTGTTTATAAAGCAATTAAACTAGCCGGCCATGGTGCCTCATAACCGTAATCCCAGGACTTTGGGAGGCCGAGGCAGGTGGATCACCTGAGGTCAGAATTTCAAGACTACCCTGGCCAACATGGTGAAACCCTGTCTCTACTAAAAATACAATAATTATCTGGGTGTGGTGGCAGGCGCCTGTAATCCCAGCTACTCAGGAGGGTGAGGCAGGAGAATCGCTTGAACCCGGGAAGCAGAGGTTGCAGTAACCCGAGATCCCACCATTGCACTCCGATGTGGGTAACAAGAGTGAAACTCCGTCTCAAAAAAACAGACAACAAATAAACAAACAACAAAAACAATTAAGCTAAAAAAACAATGACAACAACAACAAAAAAACAGATCTTTCTAATGTCCTTGGCAATAAAAGAGAAAGAAGAGGCCAGCTTGTTAGTCAGCAAATTTATTTGTTCATTTGTTTTGAATGTCCCAGTAGATGGTATCCAAGCCTGGGAATCACTAACAGAATCTAACTGCTTACTGATCCGACGAGGAAGTCAAAGCCTAGTAGGTGGAGATGCCCAGGCTCACATGCTCCCAACAGGCCTGGCTCTTCCACTCAGCGAGTGTGACGCCCTCTCCCAGCTCTCCTCCTGCCTGGGTCCTTGCCACCTCCTGTGGGTCCTTCTTTGACCTGAGACTCACAGGAGCAGCACTCCCAGCTGGCCGCTGCATGTTCCTGTCCCCAGACAGAAGAGAACAGACCACCTGCCACCTTGTCCAGTCATCTCAGTGCAGGGAGCCGCTCTGCTCTGACCACATGCCTCCTTCCAAGCCAACATGGTTTTCAGTGGAAGGTTAAATTATAGGTGCTGCCTTCTTAATGTTATCAAAAGTAACTATAGTCATTTAAAAAGCCAAGAAGTCAAACTTCCACCAATTAGTTAGGTAATTTGTTTCTTTAAGAGCCCCCACCATGAATTACCCATTAAATAAATATCTGGTGCATTTACTGTTTCCTGCACCATCAAGCTGAAAAGGCAAATGAATGATAATTACACATAAATACACTCCAGTTCCATAGTACTCATTCCCAGGGTCAGATATAATTCACAAACCCCACTGAGATTAACTCAGTAACACAAGGCTCTCACCCATTTTCATGACAGGAAAGCTGAATAGAATCAACAAGGAAATATTTAGGTAGAAAACATGCTTTTTGGACTGCTAAGAATCCCCAGATATCTCATTTATTTATTTTGAATCATTAATGCATGCTTACCATGCACCAGGGTTTCAGTTCACAGCCCAGGGTTTTGACTTTCAATTACCATTTGTCTTGGGCTATCGGGTTTATAGAGGATGAGGCTGTTCAGGAAAATAACTTGGGAAATAAATGCTTGGTTAGATGCCAACAGCCCTCCTGAACTTCTATGACATGAGTGTTCATCAAGAGCCATTTTAGGATGTTGTATTAGGCCACTCTTGCATTGCTATAAAACAACACCTGGGCCGGGCGCGGTGGCTCACACCTGTAATCCCAGCACTTTGGGAGGCCGAGGCGGGTGGATCACGAGGTCAAGAGATCGAGACCATCCTGGACAACATGGTGAAACCGCATCTCTACTAAGAATACAAATATTAGCTGGGCGTGGTGGCATGCCTGTAGTCCCAGCTAATTGGGAGGCTGAGGCAGGAGAATTGCTTGAACCCGGGAAGCGGAGGTTGCAGTGAGCTGAGATTGTGCCACTGCACAATCTTGACAACAGAGTGAGATTCCAGAAAAAAAAAAAAAAAAAGCCTGAGACTGAGTGATTTATAAGAAAAGAGGTTTAATTGGCTCACAGTTCTGCAGGTGGTACGGGAACCATGGGGGCTTCTGCTTCTAGAGCGGCCTCAAGGAGCTCTTATTCATGGCAGAGGGGAAGGGGGAGCAGGCATCTTACATGGCAAATGCAGGAGCGAGAGAGAAGAGGGGAGAGTGCTACACACTCTTAAACAAACAGATCTCACGAGAACTCACTATCACAAGAACCGCACCAAGAAGGAAATCCACCCCCATGACCCACTCACCCCCACTAGGCCCACCTCCAACACTGGAGATTACAATTTGACATGACACTTGGGGCAGGAACACAGATTCAAACCACATCAGATGTGGACAGTTGACCGTGTATGTCTGTGGTCCCTGCCACTCAGGAGGTTGAGGCAGGAGGATTGCTTGAGCCCAGGAGGTCAAGGCTGTAGTGAACCGTGATCATGCAGCTACACTCCAGCCTGGGCAACAAAGCGAAAAAAAACAAAAAACAAAACAAAGTGGAAGAAATTCAAGAATATTCGCAAGAACAAAGACCCTAGTAATTTTTTTAACTAAGCTGGAATGTTTCATGAAAATGAAAACCTTTATTCTGCCTAATGTCCTGTCTTATTAACTTGACAGAAAATGTTTCACTTTTTCAGAAGACAAAGCTCTTCTCTAAATGAGTTGATGTTTGCATGTTTTCTAATTAATTTAAACCTCAGAGCCCTTCTCTTCTTAGAAGCTGCCTGGGACTTGGGGTCCACCAGACAAGCACGCCCTCATCGTTCCACTGCCTGCCTCGTGTTTCCAGCCTGTGCTGTCTGATCTGTAGAATGGGGAGCATTGCAGCTGCCCCACGGGGTTTGTTATGAGGAGTGAAGATGGTGAGTATGAACACACAAACCCTCAAGAAATGAGGCCTAAACGCTCCCAGTGACACTCATCTCCAGGAGGAGCTCAGGGATTGGTCTGGATATCTGTGAGCACCAGCCTGCCCGGGCATTGCAGCCGCCATCCACAAACACGAGCACAGCACAGACGCACAGCAAATGTGCTTGTGAGTGATCCAAGCCCACACTGCCCATCTGCCACCACTGGATTAGGACATTTAAAGAATTGCTTCTCTTTGGAACTACAGTTTTCTCTTAGAACTCAAATGCAAAGAAAAACCTCTCAGCATGGGGGTGGCACAGAAAATCTGCAGTCCCGATTATTCTACGATGTACAATTTTATTTCTACTGATGTTCATGTGAGCTTGGGAAACAAGATTTTAGCTTCAGTTCTCGAATAATTAGAAGATGTCAGCCAGGCACGGTGGCTCACGCCTATAATCCCAACACTTTAGGAGCCCAAGGTGGGCGGATTGCCTGAGGTCAGGAGTTTGAGACCAGCCTGGCCAACATGGTGAAACCCCATCTCTACTAAAAGTACAAAGATTAGCTGGGTGTGGTGGTGCCTGCCTGTAATCCCAGCTACTCAGGAGGCTGAGGCAGGAGAATCACTTGAACCCCCACTAGGCAGAGGTTGTAGTGAGCTGAGATTGAGCCACCACACTCTAGGCTGGGGGACAAGAGTGAGACTCCATCTCAAAAAAAAAAAAGGAAAAAAGAAGATGTCCTCTCCAGGTGGAAATGGCAAAGAACTTGCCTTCTTGCCTTTGCAGCATAGTGAAGAACGGGATGTTCAACTTGTCCCTTAATCACTTCAGGTTGGGGCTTTTAATCTATTAAATAGGGATATTCACAGAACTGTTGCAAAGGATTAATGACATAATATTTGTAAAGCGATTGGAGATAATATGATGAAAAGCACATATAAATACACAGTATTACTATTAAGTCTCTAAGGAATAATAAGATGCGTAATGACACGTCTGTGGTAATCTATACTTAATTATGTAATTTTCTAATACCCAGAAGGTATGCACAACCCTAGATGAGTAAATGGCATTGCATGGCATTCATTTCATGAGGTCACTGGCCATTAAAGTTTAATCATGTCCCATTAAAAAATAAAGACTTGTTTTTACTCTTTCCCAATACTTACTAATACGTGAATGTGGTGAGGTATGAAGTCATATCGATTTTTTAAAGAGAGAGAAGTTTCATATCAGGCTTAGTCAACTCTCTCCACCCATTCCCCATAAGCACATGCCAGGCCATCACAAATGCCAGAGGCGTGGTCCCGGTCTTCTCTGGCTGGTGCTCTAGCTGAGCAGCGAAGACCGGCCTATGTGAAGGATGGTGACAGACAGGCACTGCACAACGCCCTGCTGGGCTGCAGAGCGCATCTTTCAGAGGTGGGATCGGGAAGCAGCAGAAGCAGCCTCGTGAGGTCGGAGACTTGATTCCTGTCCTGTGCCCAGAGCCTCAACGCTGGTATGGAGGGAGCACCCCACAGGCATTTTTGGACACACAGCTGAGTGACTGGATGAATGAGGCCCCACTGAACCCAGGAATGCTGCCGGAGGAAAGGGCCTGGGAGCCCCTGCAGGAGGGCTGAGCTGGCCAGGGAGGGCCCCCTCACCAGGAGCAAGGCCCAGAGGGAGTCAGCGTGGTGCGGCCAGGGAAGAAAACCGGTTTGGCTGCTTCACACAGGGCCAGGAAGACGCTGGTGAATCACAGAGGGAGGCCCACCTAGCGGCCTTGCAAGCCTGGCTGTTCTTAGCTCGAACGCCTCTAAGAGTCCTTTTGCCCAAATTTCAGACCCAAGAAAGAACAAAACTGCATAGATCCCCCATCTCACCATATCTTCTGCTTCCACGGCTTCTGGCCACTGCAGTGCACACAGATACAAGGTGTCGGGCCTAGAAAATACCAAGTGCTTCCAAATGGAGCCCATGGGGCCTGCAGGACCCCTAGATGGCAGCCGCAGCGACGACAGGCAGACTCACCGTGAGACAAACAGCCCTAGCCAGCAAAACAACCGGAGGGGGCCTACCTGGGCACTGCAATGATCACAGGCTTTCCGGGTTTCTCCGGAGGACCTCTGGGTCCAGCTGAGGGTACCCGACATCCTGTAGCTAGCTGGTGAATTCAACAGGTGGTGAGCCCGACCATCTGGAGTCAGACCCTGAGTCTGACCCTCACCCACCAGGGACCTGAGACAAATCGTGAAATGGACGAGGCCTCTAAACACCAGCTTCATCTACTCAATGGCCTCTCACAATGCCCAGGCCGTGTATGTGGAAACTCAAAGCTGCCCCAAGTGGCACTGGCCACAAGGATTAAGGGGCGGTGGACAGAGCACACACAGGGCAGGCAGTATTTGGGTGCACAGCTTTGGACAAATCACTCAACTGCACCAAGCCCCAGCTTTTCCCCGCATGAGATGAGATTGTTGGATGAGTTTAGTGGCTCCCCAAGTCCCAGTCCGTGAACCAACTGCATCACGATCGCCCAGGACTCCCGTTTCTAATGCTGATGGCCAGGCCCCACTTCAGACGGGCAGGGCCCAGAATCAGCAGCTGGAACGCTGTTCCCAGTTCCTGGTGACAGATGCACAGGCAGCTGGGTTTGGAAGCCAATGAGCCAGGTCCCTCCCTGCTCTGAACCCAAGGTCTCACTCACCATAACAGGTGCGGCTGAGGTGTAGAGCTCAGTGGGGTGGGGGGGTGGGGGGGGTGGGGGGCGGTGGGGGCAGGGGGGGCTACAGGCAGCTATCCACCACCCTAAAAGCCGCAGCTGGCTCAGTGGGTCCCCACCACCCTAAAAGCTGCCCCTTGCAGGGCTATCTGTTAGCTTCTGCCTTGACACAATTGGCTGTTGGTACCATCCATGCTGTTCATGCCACGCTGCACACAGGGTCCTTCAGGGGCCCCAGGTCCGAGCTGTGCTGGGGCCACTGCAGCCTCAGATCCCGGGAAGAGGTGTGGGGTCTGCCCCTACCCAGCATCAGCTCCTTCTGTGTGCCACTATCAGCTTGGGTCTGTGCTCTGGAAGGAAGTCCAGCAACTGGAGCGAGGCCTGGTCTTTTCTCTGAGGACAGGTGCCCCACCTCCCAGCCCCTTCAGCTTCCACCTACCCCCGCCCCGCCAAAGCTCTGCTCACCCTTCTTTCCAGACCTCATTGTTGATGCCCCACTCTATACAAGGCCCGGGCAGGCATGGGGGCAGACACCAAAGCTCCATGAAGCTGAGTGAGCTGCATCTCCACATATCCTGGTTTCTAAAAAGCTGATGTGATTGAAGCAGGCAAACTTACACGCTTAGCTCTCCTAAAGAATGCAGTAGAGCTCCTGGAGCTTCCCAGGTGGAGGGGGCACCTGCTGATATGGCCAGGGCATCTTTCGACCATGAGGGCATTCTACGTGATATGACCTGGTGATGGGGCGCACCTGGTGATATGACCCAGGCATCTTTTGACCATGAAGTCATCCTATGTGGACAATGCCCCTGGGGAGGGCGGCTTCTCCACACGCACTGCGGCAGGACCACACTGGGCCATCAGGGCACTGGGTCCCCCCCAGCAGCCCTGGCCCACACCGCGGCTCCCCCGGCTGAACCCCGACGGCCACACATCTCTGTGGCCCCTCAGTCCTGAACAAGCAAAGCATCCCCCAGCCCCGCCTGGGCGTTTGTCTTCTCTCAGGCAGGTGGAGCAAGCCGCGGACAGCACAGTGCAGCCTTCACAAGATGAAGCGCAATTTTGAAGAGAAAGGGAAACTAGGTCTGGACGACACCCCACCAGGAAATTTTTCTCTCAAGGGTCTCAGATCCTCAGACAAAAATAAGCAGCGTGAGATCAAAGTTAGGGGAGTTCTTCCACCCCCACCTCAGGCCTGGATTCAGGATGTTTTGTTACATTCTGGTTCATTTTTATTGCAATGCATCCCTGAAAAGTCACCACCAAATAAAGAATGACACAGACCCCACACCCATGGACGGAGCAGGACGGCGGGGGAGGCCTGAGCAACGCTTCTGGGACCGTCTCGGTTTCTAGGAATCCTTTTCAAGGGGGTTTTAGCCAAAGCCCTGATGCCCACCCGTGCGGCCGCCTCCTGGCTGGGAGCTGCTGCCCCCTCTAAGGTGATACCCCAGTCTGCAAGGGAGAGGCCTGCTCTCCAGCCTCGCTTGCCCCGAGCCTGCACCCAGGCCCTCCAGCTGCTGTGTGGGGCTGGCCACTGGGGACACAGGCAGGACCCTGAGGGTGGAGAGGCCACGATCACAGCGGCCCTGTGGCGGTGGCTGCAGCCCTCAGCAGCACAGCCCCACATCCATCACTGCCCTCGCCAAGCCCTGTGACCCCGTCCTTGCCAGGCCCTATGACCCTGATAACCCTGTCCAGACTTGGCTCCTGCACTCCATCCTGCCGCTCCCGCATCCCACAGGGGCTTGGAGGGTCCCATGCTGGCCTCTGCAGGGACCCCCTCCCTAAACTCTTAGCACTGAGTGACACTCCATCTCCCGCGGGACCCTGCCCAAGGCAGTCAGTGGTCACTGGCACCTTTGACTCCCTCCCACAAAGCTTTCCTGGAACATGCCAAGCCGTGGCGACCTTTCTCCTCTAAAGCCTCGTGTGTTTATCTTGGAACTCAGAGCCACTGCGTGCTGCTGTCTGGTGCATGACTGCACACCCCGGGGCCCAGTGATCTCACCAGCTCCTCTGAGATCACGTTTGCATCCTCAATGCATAGTTTAGTATCTGGCGTGGCCGGTGCTACACACACACACACACACATGCACACACACACACACCAAAAAAAACACAATGCATACACAAACACACACACCACACACACAATGCATACACAAACACACACACCACACACACAATGCACACACACACCACACACCGTGCACACACACAAACACACCACAAACACACATGCAAAATACACACACAAACACACCACACACAGACACACACAAAATGCACACACAAACACACACAAAATGTACACACAAACACACAAAATCACACACAAAATGCACACACAAACACACCACACACACAAAATGCACACAAAAATACACCACACATATATCCACACACCACTCACAGAAATGTACAAACACACCACACACACATACACACATGCACACAAAATACACACACACAAACACACCACCCAAAAACATACCACACACATATATTCACACACATCACACATACATATACACACACAAACCACACACATATACATACAACACATAGGTGCACAGAATGTGCACACAACACACCACACACACATATACAAACACAGATATAAGCTCCACACACACAGTTACACGCACAACACAAAAGCACGTGCTGGTCATATTTATTTAGTTCTGCAGTGGTTCTAAAAGATGTCCACGAACAATTCTCCATTGAGGAGGGGAAGCTTAGACCCTCCCATTGAGTGTAAGCACGACTTAATGACTCCCTTCTAACAGACAGATGTGATGGAAGTCATCCTGGGCCACTTCCAAAACCAGGTCACAAAGGCACTGCAGCTTTCTCCTCACCCTCTCCAATCCCTCGCTCTGGAGAAGCCAGCTGCCTTATCAAAGGCACCAGGCAGCCTGTCATGGGTGCCTGCGGGGAGGAGCTGAGGCTTCCCCCCAGTAGTCCTGAGAGTGAGACTCAGAAGTGGGTCTTCTGGCCTCGGTCAAGCCTTCGGGTGAGCATGGCCCTGGTCAACGTTCTTGACTGCGGTCTCCTGAGACCCAGAACAAAACTACCAGCCAGGCTGGGCGTGGTGGCTCATGCTTGTAATCTCAGCACTTTGGGAGGCCGAGGCGGGCGGATCACGAGGTCAGGAGATCGAGACCATGGTGAAACCCCATCTCTACTAAAAATCCAAAAAATTAGCCGGGCGTGGTGGCGGGCGCCTGTAGTCCCAGCTACTTGGAGAGGCTGAGGCAGGAGAATGGCGTGAACCCGGGAGGCGGAGCTTGCAGTGAGCCGAGATCGTGCCACTGCACTCCAGCCTGGGCGACAGAACGAGACTCCATCTCAAAAAAAAAAAAAAAAAAAACTACCAGCTAAGCTGTTTCCAAATTCCTGACTCACAGAAATAGTGTGAGGTGTTAAACGTTTGTTGTTTTAAGCTGCTAGGTTTTGAGTTAATCTGCTACACAGAAACTGATCACAATTACAGGCTCTGACACATCAAAGCTATATAGCAAATCCATATTTTTTCTGATAACTGGAAATAGAAAAAAAGAAATAATCTCTGGTTGCAAAATCAGTTGCCTCCTGCAGCACCTCTCCCTACTGGTGCCGTTGTTGTGTATGAGGGACGCTTTTCAGAGCAAAAGTTGAGATCTGCTTGCCTACCTGCCACTACCCACGTGCTGGCAGGGGCCAGGAGAAAGTGATGTGGCCCAAAGTAGGAAAACTGGGGATATGAACAGAGAGGAAGAGAAAAGTGGAAGAGGCTGTCTGCCTGGGGCCGTGGAGAGTGGCCCCACTGCACCTCCTGCTTCTACCTCTCTAGTACACAGAGATCTGCCCTCAAATAAGTGAGGAATCTGTGTCTTTGCCAAAGGTTGCAGCCACAAGCACCTTCCACCAAGCCCTTACCAAACACACAATCGAGATAAGTGTTCATGATGGATCACTGAAGGCTCATCACTTGGTCACCTTCTAGATCAGGGTGAGCAAATGCTTTCTGTAAACAATCAGAGAATAAATACTTCCAGCTTTGCAGGCTATGTGGCCTGGGCCTCAAACTACTCAACACTTGGAGATATTGCAAAGTGATATTTAGGTGGCAAGTGGTATCACTGGTAAAGAAAGAAGAAAAGGCACAGAAGACCATGGAGACAGAAGTGTCTCCCCTGAGCTGAGCCTCAAAGGCTGCAAGGAACCAGGCAGATGGAGGGGACAGTGAGAGAGGGGAAAGGACACTAGGAAGGTGGAGGTAAGAGCAGTGGCGCCAATAGAGGATGGCGTTGAGGGTCCCCCAGAGTGGTGAGATGGGCCCAGTTGGAACCGGAGGTCCCACAGAGGAGCAGTGGACACCAGGGTTCTGGAGCTGGGAGGATATCAGCTGCTGTGGGCCAGAGAGGGCAGCAGGAAGTGTGGAGTTAGCTCTTGAGAAAATGAGGGACCTACTGAAGGTTTAAATGGAGGGGCGCAATGTTCAAATCTGCATTGGATTGAGAAAAGAGATGAAAGGGACCTTGGCGGTCAGCAGAGGATACTGCTGAAGACTTTCCATGAGCCCTAATAAAATGGAGTAGATGACCACGGGTCAGAACTTCCCGTGGAGCTCCCGGGCAAGCTTTGCAGATATTAATATCCAGAAGGCCACCTATCTCTGCCAGAAATGCCACAGCCTTGCATTCAAGGTCCCCAACCTCCATCTTCCAGGTGAAGGTGGCATGCTTACAAGAAGACTGGCGATGTTGGTGTGCCATCCCACTTAATCTTCACAACCACTAGGCTAAGTGAGCTTCACCCTCCCCACCAGATCTGTGGGTAATGGTGGGAGGACACGGCCAGGATCACACACCTCCCGTTGGACAGCGTCATCTTTCCATCTTTTGTTGGACGAACATTTGCTAAGCGTCTTAGGCCAGCCACGCAGTGGGCTGGGCACCAGGCACTCCTCAATAAGCACAGTCCCTCCCCAAGGTCAGCCCCATTCTTGTGGGAGAAATCAATTGAATAAATAAGCAGATGGTGGTGGCCGCCATGGAGGAAGAGCAAGGAGAGAAGACGCGATGGAGTGGGGGCTCTGAGAAAAGACCGCAGGTAAGTGAAGAAACAGCCACAGAAAGGTGTCTGGGAAAGAACATTCCAAGCAGATAAGCCAGTCAGCCAACCCTACCTACATGTTCAAGGGAGAGAAAGAACGTCTGTATGGCTGCAGAAGGGTGGGACGGTGGGGAGAGGGTAGTGAAAAGTGGTGTCAGGGCAACGAGCCAATGGGACCCTGTGTCGGTCAGCTCAGGCCACCATGACAAGCCTTGAGGATGGGAGGGATGGGGAGTGGGACTTAAACAACAGAAGCTTATGTCTCCCAGATCTGGAAGCTGGATCTCTAAGACCAAGGTACCAGCAGGGCTCCCTCTTCCTGAGCCCTCTCTCCGAGGGTCCTCACATGGTCATCCCTCTGTGTGTCTGTGTCCTCATCTCTTCTTCTTATGAGGATACCAAGCAGGTTGAATTAGAACCAATCCTACTGACTTCAGTATGACTTAATGACCTCGTTAAAGACCCCATCTCTAAATACAGTCACATTCTAAGGCACTGGGGGTGTAAGACTTCAATTTATGAATGTGGAAGAGACACAGTTCAGCCCATCATTGATTTATAAGCCATCGCAAGCCTCTTTCCAGAAATGAGGCACCCACAGATCACTTTCCCTCATCGAGCTTCACATCATGCCCCTCGCACTTCCATAGGGGGAATGATGTCTGCTTGACAGAGCCATTATCCCAGAAACCAGCTGCTACCAGGAGCAGCCAAGAGTGGGACCAGGGCAGTGCTGGGAACACAAAGCCCTTTACCAGGTAAGATGCCTCACGCGAACCATTTCAGTGGGTCCGTGCTGGAGGCTGAGACACGCAGAATCCTCCGCACCATGGGGCAGGTGCATCTCTCCTTCATTGCTATCTCCTGGTGTGTGACACAGTTGGGGCTCCAACATCTGCTGCATAAATTGTGCCTCTTACACACACACACACACACACACACTCACACACACACAGAGGGCTTCGCCTTAGGAGCCAGAGGCAGACCCCTTCACAGCCCTTCCTTTTGAACAATGAGATCTACAGCATCAGTGAATACGCTAGTGATGCTCATTATAGCAAGTGCTAGTCATCAGCCAATTCCTTAATAACTGACCTACAATGGGTGGCAACTCGTTGGGGTCTTTCATACTGTTTAGAAACTCCAGCCTGTTGAGGCAGTCAGTAAGTTCAGAAGCCCCAGGGCTTCTGGCTGATGATGGCAGCCTCCTCACACTTCACTTTCACGTGTAGAAATTGATGCATGCTTCCTCCGGCATAACCTGCTCCAAGATCCTACTTGGTAAGATTCCAGAAGCAGATGTGGTTCCCCATTTAAACTACTAGTTATTAATATATACCATGAGGCACAACTGACCAAAATATTGGACGAATCTCTGTTTGGGGAAACTAGATGTTTTGGTTACTTGGAAGAGCCAGCAAAAATAATCTACTTCCATCAGCACAGTGGGTTTACGGATTACAGTCAGCTGCATGCAGTCACAAAGACCTCTCAATGCATATGGGGCCAAACACACCAGAAGCTCACTTCTTGCTCAAGCAGGAGTGCAAGGAGTGCAGTTCCTGCTGCAGGAGGTGGCGACTCTGGGACCTGGGTGAATCCCATTGTCTGCCCCATGCGGTGGACTCACTCGTGTGCTTCCAGGGCAAGAAAGGGGGAAGAGTGTGGTGAGGCCCAGTGCTTCTTAAGGACTTAGTTCCCAAAGCAAAACATGTCCACTCTGCCAATTTTCCATGATGCAGCCACGTCTAACCATAAAGGAGCTGGGACATGTGGCCCAGCAGTGTGCCGGGAACAGGGGTCCATGCATGAGTGACTGGCTCCATGTGACCCAGCAGTGTGCTGGGGAGAGGGGTCCATGGATGAGTGACCAGCTCCATGTGACCCAGCAGTGTGCCGGGGAGAGGGGTCAATGTGTGAGTGACCAGCTCCGTGTGGCCCAGCAGTGTGCTGGGGAGAGGGGGTCAATGCATGAGTGCCAGCTCACGCCCCTGCACACAAAGCTCCCTTGGCATTGTGGCTTCTCTCCGGCCTTCACCTGAAGGGCCCAGAAGGGAAGCGGTTTGTTGAACCCGAGTCATTATTGTCAACGTTCCCCCAGCTCAGGACAGGAGGCAGATGCAAAGGTGGAGGGATCGAACCTGCCTTTGTGCTGGCTCTGGGGAAGCCCCTCTCACTCACGTCATTCTGGACTGGATGGGAAACCCCATGCCCGCAGAGCCCCCGCTCCAGGCCCTGCCCATGCATGACCGAGGCAGAGGCATCCCTCAAACCGCGGCCTTCCCATCGTGGACCAGCCCTGCCTTCACAGGCGCCTGCCCCAGTCAGACAGTGCAGACCCCGCATGTGGGCTGCAGGGCGCCCTGCAGGTGTTGGGGCTCCCACCCTTTCAAGCATCACATGGGGAGGGAACCTACTCATCTCTGAAAAACAAACTTCTGAAAGACTTTGGTGCCCTTTTTGTAAGACGTCCTTCTCTTGCCATTCCCATGGAGCTAAGTACCCCCCAAATGTAAAAGCCCTGCTCAGGTGCCCCAGAGCCCTGTGAACATGGGTACCGTGGAAATAGGCCACTTTCTCTACCCTCTCTCCCAGACTCCTCTGCCCTCTTCCAATCCCCTTTCAAAGACGACAGTTACATAAGTGGATTCCTTCTAGCAAATAACAGCTGGTGATGTGCTGGCAAGGAACGTCCAGAAATAAAATTTCAGCCGAAAAGAATGCTGAGAAGTTCCAGCCGATGAGCTGGGAAAGGAAATGTTTGGGGTAAGAGAGACTGCCGATGTTGCTGGCCCGGCTTCTTCTCCCCGTGAGGGCACCTCAGTGACTCTCCTCTGTCTTGGGCTGGGACCTGGCATCTGCTGCTCCTCCCCATCCCTCCCCATCAGATGCTAAGAGCTGGGGCTTGTTGAGCCTTGTCCCTGTGCCAGGCATAATGTTCAGTATTTTGTACTCATGAGCTCATTTAATTCCTCACAATGACTGTGTAAGCAAAGTGTGCCCATCTACAACTAAGGAGAGTGAAGCACAAATAAATTTAGGAGGCTCCCCAAGGGGAACAGGAAGTGCCACCCTGGTGCTTGAACCGAGGCAACCTGGCTGCAGGGCTCACAGCCAGTGAGCCCAATCCTGTACTGCTAGTCTGTGTCCTGTCAGTTCCCCAAATAGAAACTCACAGCTGAGCCTTCCTTTCTAGCCTCCGCTCTCCACTCATGGACTGTCACGAAGATCTCATGACTGAGGGTTCTCTCTCCAGCCTCTACCCACTGTCATCCATAGACCATGTCCTTGAGAATTGTCCAGCCCCTGGAAAGATTCGAATAAGCACTCATGTAATTATCAGTGCAGAATGTGGAAAGTCATAAAGAAAGCTGGTCCAAACCAAGCCTGGTCCAAACCGAGCCCAGTCCACATGTTCATCATACAGAGTAGTTATGCCATAAACAGAAAATCAGCAGCTGAACCTCAGTTCCTAGGAGAAATACAAGGCTAGGTTCCTACAGGCCTCTGGTCACGTTCTCATCAGCAATCAGTACATGACCTTGTTTCATCTGTGTTTCTTTTTAGAGATGCCTTGTTTAATATATACTATTATTTATATTATGTATACTATTGATAACACTCATAGCCAGTAGCACCAGAACACAGCCTGCTTAAAGCTTCTCTGAGACACATATTTTCTCTTAAGGCACATCATGGCCTTCCTGCACTTGGGAACACAGCACATCAGCACTGAGCTTGTGGGCCATTCTAAACAGCAAAAGCACCAACAAAAAGCATTAAAATGTGGAAAAAGTAGCACTAAATAGACCTTAAAACAACACATTTGTTTACAGCATGGGCTGGCGTGAGAAGGCAGGCAGAGCTTTGTTCCACCTGAGCTGGGAGCTCAAATCTCTCACCCCTCTGCAAGTCTGTAGATGACTGTGAGAGTGCTGCCAGGGTTGATTTGGGGGTTAGAGGTGGATTTTCAAGAGTAGGTGAATTCACAACTGTGGAATCCATGAATGATAGGGATCGACAGTGCTTCATTCTAAGCAGGAGAGTGGGGGAAAGTAAGGACTCACAATGGGAGTTAAAGGTAGAAGGAGGACGTGGTACTGGAGCAGGAGGATGTGGTGCTGGTGCAGGAGGGCATGGTGCTGGTGCAGGATGGCATGGTGCTGGAGCAGGAGGGCATGGTGCTGCAGCAGGAAGATGTGGTTCTGGAGCAGGAGGATGTGGTGCTGGTGCAGGAAGACATGGTGCTTGTGGAGGAGGAAGTGGAGATGGTGCAGGAGGGTGTGGTGCTGGTGTAGAAGGACATAGTGCTGGTGCAGGATGGCATGGTGCTGGAGCAGGAGGGCATGGTGCTGGAGCAGGAAGATGTGGTTCTGGAGCAGGAGGATGTGGTGCTGGTGCAGGAAGACATGGTGCTTGTGGAGGAGGAAGTGGAGATGGTGCAGGAGGGTGTGGTGCTGGTGTAGAAGGACGTGGTGCTGGTGCAGGAAGACGTGGTGCTGGAGCAGGAAGATGTGGTTCTGGAGCAGAAGGATGTGGTGCTTGTGCAGTAGGACGTGGTGCTTGTGCAGGAGGGCATGGTGCTTGTGCAGGAGGGTGTGGTGCTGGTGCAGGAGGAAGTGGTGCTGGAGCAGGAGGACGTGGTGCTATAGCAGGAGGGCATGGTGCTGGTGGCAGGTTAAGCACACTCAGAGCTTCTGCTGGGAGAGCGTATGGAGCACATGGAGACACAATGAAGTCAAACCACGCACCTTCCAAAGCCTGCACTCCCGTGGCTTAGCCTGAGTATTCCCAGTGTGGTCCACACCTGCCACTCCTGCCTCCACGCTTGTTCTTGGCTCCTCCACTCCGATCCCAGGTTCCTCTGCCTCCCTCCCACGCTTTACTGCCCATCGCAGAGCTTAGCCCCGGCCTCCCTGTGGTGATCTAGGCCCTGCTCACAGCTGGGTGGGAGGCTTCACAGGTCATCGCCCCCGCCCTCCTGCCAGGCCACACCCAAACTACCCCTGACTTATAGGGCTGCGGCATGTCAGGTGGCAGACACATGAGAAATTAGCCACTGCCCCCCTCCCTTGAAGCACAACTCCCTTCCACCACACACGTCACCCTGTACTGGAAAGCTCCATGGTGGAGAATTAACTACTTCATAAGACACCCCTTCTACTTCCATGTCTTTTAGGATTGCCTTAGTCAGTCCAGGCTATCACAAAATGCCTTAGACTGAGTGGCTCATAAACAACAGGAACTCATTTCTCACAGTTCTGCAGCCTGGGAAGTCCAAGATCAAGGTGCTGGCAGTTCAGTGTGGTGAGGGCCACGTCCTTCTCCCTATAACCCTATGCCCTGGAAGAGAGGCAAAGCTTCTCTGAAGTGTCTTTCATTAGGGCACTGACAAGGTTTGGCTGTGTCCCCACCCAAGTCTCATCTTGAATTGTAGCTCCCATAATACCCAGATGTCATGGGAGGGACTGGTGGGGGTTAACTGAATCATGGGGGTGGTCTTTCCTGTGCAGTTCTCCTGGTAGTGAATAAGTCTCACAAGATCTGATGGTTTTATAAAGGGCAGTTCCCCTGCACATGCTCTCTTGCCTGCTGCCATGGAAGAAGTGCCTTTGCTTCTCCTTTGCCTTCCA
Organism: Symphalangus syndactylus; assembly: GCF_028878055.3. Taxonomy (NCBI): domain Eukaryota; kingdom Metazoa; phylum Chordata; class Mammalia; order Primates; family Hylobatidae; genus Symphalangus; species Symphalangus syndactylus. Next base: position 145,418,905 of record NC_072428.2, on the reverse strand, counting down.
CCATGATTGTGAGGCCTCCCCAGCCATGTGGAACTGTGAGTCCATTAAACCTCTTTCCTTTAGCAATTACCCAGTCTTGGGTATGTATTTATTAGCAGCCTAAGACAGACTAATACAGGCACTAACCCTATTCATGAAGCTTCTCCCTCATGACCTAATCACCTCCCAGGGACTGCGCCTCCTAACACCATCCCATCAGGTGTTAGGATTTTAACACAGAACTATGGGTGGGGATGCAACATTTGGTTACCCCCCCCCATAATAGCGTTGATATTTAAGGAAGAGAGAGAATCAAATTCCCTCTAACTTCCACCCATCGATCCTAATGGCTCTCTCAATGGACACCAAGAAATGGGATTTGGGAACAGCCACCATGTTCCTTCATGGCTCTCACACCTCCCACCACACAGAGCACTTCTGCATCCTCCCTACCTCACTGATCTGGTTTTGAGTCCAGACCTTTAACCATTCTTGTCACGTTTCTCTGCTAGACCCAGAACAGAATCACAACAAATCGAGTGTGGTCAGCACAAAACAAAAACATGGCCTCTGCAGGTCTGGGTCCAAGTCTTCCTGCTTTCCCAGCATGTGCTTAGGAAGCTGAAGTCGGCACCCATGCTCAGCACCTTACATTCATTCCCTTAAAATTTGGTCCTCATCATGGAGTGAAGTACCAGAGGAAGCATCATCTGAATAATCAGCTGGACCCAGGCAGGCAGAGGAGGAGGAGCAGGGACTCAGGCTGGGGCAGATGGACGGGCAAAAACTCAGCAGTGGCAAGATTCAGGAATTGCAGAGTCCGAATGGAACATTAGGAACATTCTCTAATGTTCCTTGTGGCACATTAGGAAACTCCTAAAGAGCTTTTCTCCATAAAGAAAAGATGGGAGAGAAATATATAAGTAGCAAGCCTTGAGCATGAGCCTAGCGACCTGGGATCATAAGCATCATCAATGTCTCTTGGCAGATGGTCCAGAACTCCTAATCTCCACAGCCAATAACGTCCTTACTTTGGGTTTACTCCATAAAAACGAGTGGGATCTCAGCAGCACGGCTAATTCTTGGAGCAGCTCCTGGACAGAATGACTTGAGTGAGCCACTTCAGGTGTCAGCCCCAAGTGCTAACAGAACAGGCTCAGTGTCCCTGCACCCACCAAAAGGCAATGCACCATCTGACCCCGAAGGTCCATAGGATGGCCTTCTGTGAGAAGCCCAGAGAGGAACACAGCAGATGCGAGGCCTCAGGACAGGGAGCACTGCTGCGACACCTGTGCTCCAGCCCCACACGCACCGAGCTCAAGAGATGTTGTGCTCTGTTAATGCCCTCCCCTTCTGAATGTGCTCCCGTTCATTCCACATTCCACCCCATAATCTGGAAAGAGATCTTGGGCTAATTTGATTGTTAAACTGAGGCCCAGAGAGCTGGAGCAGCTGCCCGATATCACCCAGTTAATGAGTGATGCTTGGGGCTGCAATACTTGGGATGTGGCTTGCTCGTCCCACCCCAGTGTGGGGTGTTGAGACGTGGGCCAGTAGGAGAGGTTTAGTTGTGGAGGCAGATTCCTCCCCAATGGCTTAGTGCAGTTCTCCCATAGTGCCTGAGTTCCCCCCTCTAGAGACTGGATTCGTTCTGGCCGACTTAGATTCATTTGTTCAAAAGCCAGGACACCCCTTGAGTTTCGCTTGCTGAAGGCATCTGCTTCCCCTTTGTCCTTCCCCACCATGTTATGAGGAAGCACAAGAGGTCTCCCCAGAAACCTGGGCCATGCCCTTGAACTTCTCAGACTGGAGAACCGTGAGCAAAATATACCTTTTTTCTTTATAAATTACCCAGTCTGAGGTATTATTTTATAGCAACACAGAGTGGACTGAGACAGGGGCTACAGCATAAGGCCCCCAGAGCCTGGCCTGGCCCCCTGTGTGCAATGCCAGCTGACCAAGTGGCCCCATTGGCCAAGCTAACAGCATAGAGCCCAGTGCTTTCTCCCACTCAAACTGTGATCCTGTTTGGCATCTTTGAGCCTCATGCACACCCTGAAAAGCAGCCTGGGCAGGAGTGTTTTTCTCATTGGACAACTGAGGAAACTGAGGTCAAGGGAAGGTGAATGACATTCCCAAGATCACACAGCAAGTCGTGGCAGAACCAAGAGTAGTCCCAGATCCCTCTGTGGCAGCCCAAGGAGCCAGCGTGGCCTCCTGTTCCAACGCCAGAGCCCCCTTATCCTCCCACCCTCTGCATTCGGCCTCTGCTGTCACACGGGATTGGGGGCCCAATCACTCAGCTGTGGCCAGGTAAACCGTGATGCAGCTGAGAGGGTGGCCAGGCTGACAAGCACAGTTACAAAAAGGCCCCTTCGCCATCAGTCCTCCCCGCTGACTCACCACACTGCCCTCCTACTCAGGGACCCTGCCTCGGGCCTGGAGAAATCTGGGGCTCCTGGATTCATCTTGAACAAGGCAGTCTAGGCTGGAAACAAAAGCCAGGCCAATGCCAGATTCCCGAACGTGGGAGGGAGAGAGAAGCAGAGGAGGTTAGAAAAGCGGGGAAGGAAATGAGGAGAGGAGAACTGAGGGCAGGGAGGAGAGGGGGATTCATGAGGGTGTGGTGGGAAGGATGCCTGCACTCACTGCCAGGGTCAGAGGCTCCAGAGGGCCGGGCAGAGCACACACATGAAGCTGGGCTCAGAGAAGGGGCTTCACCAGGTACCCGGCAGGCCATTGAAGACCTGGAGACGAAGCAGGAAGTCTGAATAAAAAGCTTTATCTCTTTTCCCCACCTCTCCCCGCTCCCCCTTCTCCCTACCTCTCCCTCCTCTTCCTTCCCACCTTCCTTCCTCTCCCCCTACCTCTCCATCTCCCCTCTCCCTTTCTCTCTAAAACACTTTAGCTCAAGGTAAACAGAACAAGTGAACACCTTAGGTGAACTGTTCAGATGAGAGCAAGGAGTTAATTTTTCAAAATCCAGGAGCTGCAAAGCAGAGGGGAGGAAATGTGCTCTCAGAATACACCACACACTTCAAGGTCAAAGTCAGCAATGGTCATTAAAGAAAGTATTAATCTTGGTGCTGCTGCTTGACATCTTGTGGCACATTAGGAAACTTCTAAAGAGCTATAATTGTACAATCCAATACTGCAAGAACAGGGCAAGAGCAAGCTTCGGTTCCTGAATACGCCCCATGCCAATTCTGGATATTTTTATAACTGACCAAATCCTGGGGCGGGTGGGAGGGCTCATGATTCATGTCTCCAGACCTGAGGGCACTGAGTGATGCCCCCCGCACTCCCCTGCCCCAGGACGGACCCTACAGAAACAGGTGCCAGCAGAGCCCAGCACACGCACGTCAGGACACTCCAGACCAAAGCATGGACAGTGACCTGTGGGTGGCAGGAATAGGGCTGGGATATCACCCTTCCTGCAGAGAGCCACATCCCAACACGGCTCTTCAAGACCTGGAGCAGAAAGTGCGTGAGGTTGGTTCCCTGGCAGGAGGTGAAGAACCTGCAATCTGCCCACAGACAGACCTGGCTCCCGCCCAGCTTTGTCATTGTTTTTATTTCATTGTTATTCCTGTTACCTTAGCCTTAGTTTCCCCCCCTCTGTAGAACAGAAGTAAACACACCTACTCCCAGTGTTATGAGAAAGAAGCAACCCACACGTGTCCAGCCTGCTGTCTGGCACTGGCCACATGCTCGGTGGATAAGAGCTCCTATGGATAATCCTCCTGGGATCATTTGCCCTACAGGGCCGCTCACCTGGACCCATCCTCAACACTCATTGTCACTGGCATTTTGGATCTCCAGGCAGCACGACGGCTTGCCCCCCACTTCTTACCACATCTTCGGCCATTCACTGTCCCTGGGTCCACCCACACAGGGTGCCCATTGCTCCGACAGTGCATCCCACAGCCTGTGCTCCACGGGTCCTCGGGCCCTAGACACACAAAACATCTTACCTAAGCACAAAACATCTTCTAATTCAAGCCCCAGGCCACACTCTCTTCCCCTAGTCTTGCCCATGGTCTTCCTTTCTTGGACTGATGACTTCTTTCTTCCTTGGACTCGGAGAATGACTCAGCCTTGCCTCTCCCTTGAAGCCTTTCCCAGGCCCCACTGCTCCATCCTTCCCTGGGATCCCAGGGAGAACCAGAATCCAGGGTGCAAGGAGCAACTGCTTCCCTTAAGACGTGCACCATTGCTGCCTGGATCGCCGTGCCATCTGCCACCAGCAGGCCCACACTCCAGGCTTCATCCACAACCACTCCTCCACCCACCTGCTAAAGCTGTCTCTAAAACACACCCGTATCTTGTCCCTTCCCCCATCGCCAGCCCCAGGACAATGTCCAAAGCCTCAGTGTGGCATCTGGGGCTGACCCAGGAGGACCATCACCCATCGCCCATGGGCTCAGTGTCCCGCTGTTCCAGACCACACAACACATCTTCACGCACTGTTTTTGTGCCTCCACCTCCTGGCTCAGGCAAACCCCTTTTCTGCTTCCTGTTTCCTGCCTGGCTGCCCCTTAGGGTCGCTTGCCTGGACCCACCCTCAACACCCATCCCCTTTGCCTGCCTGTACTGAAGATGTCTTGATGTAACTGCTTACTCTTTCACCTGCCAGGGCAGCTAAAGGTGGCCCTGTGGCACCATTCCAGCAATGAGACTGAACTAGAAGTCTGCGGGTGTGCTCCCTCCCCTTCCTCTCTTTAATATAAGTTGATCCTGGAACTGTGGCAGCCATCCTGTGACAATGAGGAGATGAAGAAGGGAAAGTCCAAGCAAACCCCAGAGACATGGGTCCCAGTATCCTGAAACCTCTGAGCCAACATCAGAAGTCAGCGCCTCCAAGCTTCTTAAGGGAAGAGAAACCTCCATTTCTACCTGGCACACCTGGTAGGCTTAGGTCAAATGCTCTTCTTTCTAAGCACTTTCTGAGTCTTCCAGCCCTAACTGTAACACAGCATATTGTTCCATCCTCAGCAGTCCTATACACGTGGCATTTTGCTGTTCACTGCCTGACACTGGGCTATTTGACCTGACTGTCCTCCAATCAGGTTCCAAGCACTGCTGTGTACCTAGAACCAGGGTGGGTGCTGGGTCAACAGTGAGGAACCAAACCTATGTTGTCCCTTTTCTCAAGAAGCTGAATTCCAGAGGGGGGCTGCTGACATGTTGCAAGCACAAGGATGGCAGAATAAGAGGCCCTCCAGTGACGTCTGCATCTTGAAACCTGTGAATATTCGGGGTGACGGGGCAAAGGAGGCCAAGGTTTCAGATGGAATTAGGGTTGTAATCAGACAATCTTGAGACGGGAGATTGTTCTAGTTTATCTGGGTGGACCCAATGTCCAATGTCACAGGAGTGGTATTATAAGCCAGAGGGGGATGCAGAAGAGCGAGTCGGTGTCAGAAAGACATTGCAAGAGGCCAAGCTGCTGTCTTTGAAGAGGAGGAAGAGCTACAAGATGCAGAATGCAGGCGGTCTCAAGGAGTGAGGGCAGGAAGGCCATGAAACAGATCATCTCCCAGGAGCTCCTGGAGGAGTGAGGCCTTTGCAATGCCCACATTTTAGTCCATGCAGGATTTATAATTATGGAATGGTGAGATCACATAGTTGCATTGTTTTAGGCCACTAAGTTTGTGGGAATTTATTATAGCAGCAATAAGACACCAATGCACCCAGAGATCATGTGTAATGATAAGTGGACTTGGTGCAGGTGGGCCTGTTGGGTCTCAGTGTCACCTTCTCTACTGCACTTAGCTTCTTTGTCAAATAGGGAGATGATATGGTTTGGCTGTGTCCCCACCCAAAACTCGTCTTGAATTTTAATCCCCATAATCTCCACCTTGGATGGAGGGTCCTGGTGGGAGGTGATTGGATCATGGAGGTGGTTTCTCCCATGCTGTTCTCCTGATAGCGAGTGAGTTCTCACAAGACCAAGATGGTTTTATAAGTGTTTGAAAGTTCCTCCTTCACATGCTAACACTCTCCTGCCGCCTTGTGAAGAAGGACGTTTGCTTCCACTTCCACCATGATTGTAAGTTCCCTGAGGCCTCTCTAGCCATGAGGAACTGTGAGTCAATTAAATCTCTTTCCTTTGTAAATCACCCAGTCTTCGGTATTTCTTTATAGCAGAGCGAGAACAGACTAATACGAGGTAATAATAACAGACTTGCAAGATTGCTGTGAGGACTAAATTATATCTCCGAATCGTAATGCTCTTATGATAGTATGTAAAACACAACTCCAAAAAAGGGTGTATAACACTTCTGGTATTAGTAGCATTCGTGTAGTTTTTATTAATGTATGTAAATAATGTCTCCCTATCTTTATTGATTGGAGTACTGTCCAAGCTTCTATAGCAAAATTATCCCAAATACCATGGTTTAAACAAGATTGGACTTTGTTTTTTCTTATGTAACAGTTCAGACATAGGTGACTGGGGACCCTAAGGACAGCTGTGCCAACCTCAACACAGACCTTCCATTCTTGGCCAATGGTGGCTAATTCAGCCTAAAACCCAGTGGCGGCAGGTAAAAGCAAGGAAAGTGCACAGCCATTCCTTGTAAGAACGCAACCCAGAACAGACACACACCATACCCCATGGGCCAGGACGTGGCGGCAGAGCTGTGCCCAGCTGCAAGGGGAGCTACAGACGCTGCAGTGACAGCAAAGCAGCAGAGGAAGCAGGGAGCAGGTGTGTTCATGGGCCACCGGCCAAGCCTGCCGCATGGTACCCACTGCTGGTCTCTAAACGTCCCGTGACTGCTGGGCTCCAGGAGGCCCAGTGCTGGCGGTGGGGGAGACACTGGAGCCCTGCTCTGCTCTGTCCCTTCTCAGCCTCCATGGGGCGTGGGGTCCTGCCCATCCCTCTGTGGCATCCTCTGGTGTTCCCCATCCCTCCCCTGGTGTCCCTGCAGACCTCAGCACACATCATGGCCGGAGTTCTGTCTCCCTCTTTACGTCGCTGGTGAGAGAGAACCCTGGGTTTCTGAGGACTGTCAAACCCATGACACCTGGCACTGGACAGATGTGATCAGTTTCTCAGCCACATAGACGGGCAGCCGGGAGGCCACATGAGGCTCTGTTGGGGAGCAGAGTGCACAGGGCTGTGGGAGGTAGGCTTGGTAGTGACATAGTGAAGGCGGGGGGAGGGGGGCTGGTTCCCGCGGGAGATGGTGAATGGCTTCAGTGAGTGGTTCCAGGGGCAGACAGGAAGGTAGAACCAGGCTGTGGGCCTGGTGGGATGTAACCCGTGCAGCTGACAGGCAGGAGCCTTTCCCACTTGGTCGCAGGGAGGGGATGGTAGGGGGCATGTCTGGGGAGAGCAGGGGAGCTCAAAGGTTAGAGTTTGGGGACCTGGAGGCTCCAAGATGTCAAGGCAGTGCTGGACATTGTGTGCCCTCTGATGCAGCATGCACACAGCAGTCTACACAAGGCCCATCCCTGTGTAAAGCCAGCCCCCTCCAGGATTGGGCAGCCTGGCTGAGAGACGGCTGGCCTGGGGCTCCTGCACTCAGAACCACTGTGTTCTCTTCAGAGCTACACTCCCTGTTCCACTCTTTGGGCACACTCAGGCTCTCCTTGCTGTCTGTCTTTGTGCTCAGCTTTCCGACCAATGCAGATGGTTTAAATGGCAGCTTTCACTCCACTCCAGCATCCTTCATCCCCAGCCTGCTTTTTATTTCCACAGTAGCATCACCTTCAACATGACATGTTTTTATTTACATCTGTTTACCATTTCTCTCCCTTCACCACACATAAGCTCCTTGAGGGAAATACTTTTTGTCTCCTTTACCTGAGTCCTGATCCCCCCACCTGGAACCGTGCCTGGAACATGGAAGGTGCTCATGAACACCACACGAATGAATGAGCAGATCCATCAACCATCAAAGAGACCAGCCAAAGTCCACTTCCCCGTCCCTCTATCTGAAACAAGAGGCTTCTGACCATCCTAGCTGCCAGGCTAACACCCAGTAACCTACTCACCCCTTCTTGCCACCCGATACCAGCCTCAGCTCCGTCCACTCTGCAGAGGGCTCAAGTCTAGTGCTGGTCAGGCCCAGGTGTGGGTCCTCAGCCAGCCCTCCCCAGCTACTACGGGTCACCATACCCTTGTGGCTGCTCTGCTCCTGCCTCCCTGTGGGCCAGCCCTCCTGCCACCTTCCCAAGGTACCCAGTCCTCCCTTCCCTCCCTAGAACCTGGGCTCAGAACTGAGCTCACAGCAGAAGCCCTGCTCAGACTTAGGACAGCCGGGACCTCACCTCCACTCTGCCACTAACAAGCTGTGTGGAAAGTCACGTTTTCTCCATTTCTTTCTCAGGAAAATGGGATGCCAACACCTGCCGTGACTCACAGAGTGGTACCGGGAGCAAGTGGAATCATGACCATCTGTCCAAGAGGGTCTCCAGCTTGTCATGGTCATCACCCCCGTTGCTTCTCTCCCTAGAGTCATGGACAGGTCACACGAGAGTTTAATCAATGCAAATGCCTGGAAAGGGGGCCTCTTGATGCCACCCTTTCCAGGGAATTCTGAACTTGATCCAAGCTCAAACCTCTTGGGAGGAAGCAGCAATTTTGCAGGGGTGGCCTGGGGACTGCTGAGCACTGAGAGGGAAACAACGACAGCCACCTTGATGGAGCCCACGGCTCTGTGAGGTTGGCTGTGTGCACCCCACTCTGCAGACAAGGAAACACAAGCTCAGGAGCTGAAATAACAGCCCCTGAAATCATGGCGGTGCTGGAATTTAAATCCAAGTGTCCACGTGCTGTTTTGTCCCAGAACCCTGGAAATGACAGCAGGTGCTTCGGTAACCCATGAGCGGAGGCCCTGCTCGGAGCCGTCACCTGCCTGGTGGTCACTGAGGACACAGGTGCAGGTGCCTCGGTAACCCATGAGTGGAGGCCCTGCTAGGAGCCATCACCTTCCTGGTGGTCACTGAGGACAAAGGTGGGAAGTGCTTGCTTTGGCGACAAGGAGGCAGAGCATTTTATTACTTCTTTATAGGGGAGTGGAGCCCTTGTTATCACCCGGTGCAGTCCCACTGTCCCTCGGAGGGGCCCGTCCTGTGGTCTGCGGCCTCCGTGCTTCTGGTCCGTGTGTGTGGGGAATCTGCCACATTCTCCCCAACCTTGTGACATTCCACCAGCCTCAGCACTGTGGCATTGCACCAGCCTCAGCACTGTCCTCAGCACCGTGGCATTGCACAGGGGTGACGTTTTACTCACCCTCCTGCCACTGACTTAGGGACTTCCGCAAACAGCAGCAGGAGCCGCCACAGCCAGGAAAGGTCAGACACTGACATCTTCCAGGGCTCCCAGAAACTCTGCCGCAAGCTGCTGGGGCACTGTCATCCGGGGGCAGGAGTGGGATTAGGCCCAGCCGCCACCCCTCCCCAAGTCCCCACGCCCTCACCCTCTCCCTTCTTGACACATCAGTGAGAAAGCTGGGCTGGGGCCTGGCGGGGTCGCAGAGCCAGCCTGGCCAGTGGCCCGAGCCGCTGCCATTAGCTGTGGGCTGGGGCCATTCACTGCTTTATGTGCTATCTCATCACAACACAGGCGTTTTCAGTAGCGGTTTAAAGGCCCACTTGTTACCATACATTGTATTTCAGACTCCTACAGGTTTTGAACGAGACAGATAGCAAAGCCGGGTATTGAGAAAAGCTGGCACTTGGGGTTTTCATTGTCCTGGATAAAAGTAGGCTTTCGTGCCCAGACCTTCCAAACAGTCCCCAGCCTGAAGGTCACAAAGCAATGGACCGAGCCAAGGCAAGCATGGGGTGAGCAGTAAGTCTCTGGGAAATCAAAATCCTTTTGTTGTCCAGCTGGAAGGTCAAAAATTGCCATTTGAGATTGCCTAGACAAGCAGGGAGTCCGCCCCCGTGAAGGTGACTGCATCTGGGACAGAAGTCAGCATCGCCACCATTGGCCAATAATGTCACATTGAGCAAAGGCCCCATGATCCACTCGCAAACAAATGCCATTGTCATCTAGAAATTTTCCAAAATAAAGAGGTACTTGTTCAAAAGGCCACCAACTCAGCGAAGCCTGGAAGGAGAGGTGGCCCCCGGGCAGCACCAGGCACCCAACTTCAGGACAGCTGCCCACCCCACCCAGACTCAGGAGTAGCTAAGATGCTGTCAGCACCTGTGCATAGCAGTCATGTTCTGTAACGTCTCCATGAACATGGAATTAGCGGGTACTGAATGGTGGTTCCTAGGGGAAACTCGGGGTTAGGTTCCTGTGAGCTTCTGGTCACTTCAGTTTCATCTGTCAAGAAATACATGAACTTATCTGATGCGTCTTTCTGTTTAAAGGCACCTTATTTAATGTGTATTGTCAGCTTATTAACACTGAACTCAAGGCCAGCAGCGCCGTCACTCAGCCTGAACAAAGCTTCTCTGACATGCATATTTTCTCCATAAGGTGCATCACAGTCTTCCTGTGCTCAGGAACACAGACGCCACCTCGGCACTGTACTTGGGGCCATTTCAAACATGAAAATGACCAAGAAAGAACAAAATTGCAACATGTCTGGAACTAAATGGAGCACATGGAGGGGAGGTCACACTGCTGCCCGAGCTGGGGCAAGAAGGCAGTGCACCCAGTTCCACCTCCCCAGGAGCCTGTGCGATGGGGTTTGCCCTTTCCACCATTCAGAATATGTCCAAAAATGACCACCAATGTTCTGCAAGTACTGAGTTTGAGGCTGCAAACATACTTTCGCAAGCAGACAAACTCACAATACAGAATCTGTGAGCAATGAGGATTATGGTCTAAAGGCCATTTCTCGGCAGAAGCACCCAGGTCTCCTCAGGACACATCACCTCAAGTCATCACTACCCAACAATCACCAAGGGCTTAAACACAGCCTCTCCCATCTAGCACCACCTTGAGAGGGTCCTCTCCACCTGAGCCACACCCTGAGCCCACTGCCAAGCCTGGCACCCTACTGGGACCCCCAGTGCTGGGGTCACTGAGGTTGGACAAGGAAGACCAGGTCTCTGCAGAAGACAGCCAGCTCCCTCAGCCTCAGAAACAGCTGGCCGCTCTTGAGAAACTCTATTTTTTTCTTATAAACATTTTCAGCTACATGGTTGATAGTATTTCCCTCTTACAGGGAAGCATGAAAACCTCAGAGCGAAATTGGTGGTCCACCCCTTGCAAGCTGGCAGGACCCCACTGAGTGGTTTGTGAGAAAATCTCCCATCGGGTTTTGCCCCTTTGTCTCCATTCTTGCTTTCCTTTTATTTCTTCTTCTCTTGGTTGTTATATTAATTTTAGCCTCAAGTCTTTTCTGAAAAAACATGGGGAGAGAGAGTATACAAATGACCACAGCATGAGAATTCTCTGCTAGGCCTCCCGTGGAGAGCCTGGGGCTGAGACTCCTGCAGGGAAGGCTGGGGCTGAACTTCCAGAGGCTGGACACCAGAGAAAAGGCTGGAACACAGGGCTCCACCTTCTAACTCATCTTCATCATTTGTTGACATCTTTGCAAGCGACAGCAGAAATGAGACAGAGACAAGGTCCCTGGACATGAGGAGCGAGAGTCAGAAGTGGGGTTGGGTACCAGAAAGGAGAAGTGGAGCATAGATTGGGAAGGTAGAAATAGGCCAGAAGCAAGTTTTACCAGCATCACATTGTTCCTAGGACAGACCACAGTGCACAAGCATCTCAGCAGCACCTTGTGGACCATGCCATTCAAAATCATGTCACAGGCTCACTGAGAAAGGAACCAGGAGTTCTAAAACCCCAGACCTCGGGCACCATGTCTGAAATCATCACAATTGGGCAGAAGCTTTGCCAAGGATCCCTTGAGAGTGATTATGTCTACCAACCCCAAATATGATTAAAATTTTTGCCATTCTAGGCTGGGCATGGTGGCTCATGCCTGTAATCCCAGCACTTTGGGAGGCTGAGGCAGGCCGATCACCTGAGGTTGGGAGTTTGAGACCAGCCTGGCCAACATGGCAAAACCCTGTCTCTACTAAAAATACAAAAATTAGCTGGGCTGTGGTAGCACGCACCTGTAATCCCAGCTACTCAGGAGGCTGAGGAGAGAGAATCACTTGAACCTGGGAAGTGGAGGTTACAGTGAGCCCAGATCACACCACTGCACTGCAGCATGGGTGACAGAAGGAGACCTGTCTCAAAAACAAACAAACAAACAAAACCTTGCCATTCTGGACGAAAATGTGATGGCCATTCCAGCAAAAGTTTGATTCAGTTCAACATTTCTTGAGTGGCTACTATGTGCCTGGAATCATGATAGTCACTGGTGCTACACAGGAGGTAGTTTCTATGCTTGAATCTACTAGAAGATAAAAACTTCACTAACACTTTTCAGAAGGAAAGCAGGTATCATATTTGACACTGAGAATTTTCTGGCATTTTGAAAAAAATTTAATTGCCCAGATTGAAATTCTCTTAAGAACCAAAATACTGAAATAATTGTGGGTGTGAAACTGTCAAGGGTTGGTGAGAGAAGAACCGGGCACGGTGACCCATAAACAAGTCATCTGAATCTCAGGGTTTTTTAACCCACAGATCACAACCCAAAGGTTAAAAGCCACTTCAAATGCTCGATATCTGGCCTCATCTCTCCCCGCTAATCCCTCACCAGGAAGGTTCACGAATTCATCTCCTACTTCAAATGCTGACCTGTTTCTGCCTGGGAGATCAGGCTTCGCCCTCTGTGATTTTCCCCAGGAGCAGCTGAAAGCACAGCAAGGGCTCCTGTTTGCAGCACAGGATCCCAGAGGCTCCCTGCGGCTGGCCCCCGGCCCTCTGTCCGGTGTCCACCAATCCCTGGCCCCACAGCACTGACTTTGCCCTGCATGTTTCCTGGGGCTCAGCGTGCCTGCCTGGCTCTGGGAAGCAGCCTTCTCTGGCCTCCAGCAACCCGGCAGTCCCGAGCTCTGCTGCCCTCAGCTCTCCCCCTACCTGGGTCCCAGTCCATGGTGTGGCAGGTGGCTATGTTTCATCAGCCTTACAGCTTTTCCTTCAGGAACAGCCTCTTTCCAGCCTCATGAGACTCTAAGGAGGCTGTCACCCAAGGGCCTTGCTTCCCCTCCTTCAGGGATGTATCAGTGTTGACCCAGTCTGGGGCAACACAAGTCCTTCTCTGCAGGGTTTCAGATGTGGAAGGCAGAGCCTCCCTGACCCCCTGGAATTGCAAGCTTTGAGCACCATGGAAGTCTGCAGCTGCTATGGCCATCTTTGCTGAAAGGTGGTGAAGCCACAGCTTAGAATGAAGCCGAATACTTCTGGGAGGCCTGGAGAGGGACAGTCTTCGGGTCTGCATCCCTGGATTCAGCAATATCAAAAACACCAGCCCCCAAACTTCCCACCTACCTGAACCAATAAACTTCTTCTTGTGTTTAAACTAATTTCAGTTGGGTTTCTACCGCTTGGAAGCAAGACTCCTATTAATCCACATAGCCTCGGCACAGGAACGGCCATTCTGTTCATAGACAAAGTTAATTTATTCACTGCGTTGCGGAAACTAACAGACTGACACCCACAATACAGAGGACATGGGCAGAGTAGCTGTTCAGGAAATATTAACTAAATGAACAAAGCCACCTTGGGAGCACCTGCCCCTGCCTGACCAGCTGAGGTGAAGGTTCCTTCCTCCCTGGAGTGAGGTCAGCAAACCTCGTCTCTAAAGGGCCAAAGAGCTCAAAGCTGAGACTTTGAGGGTCACCCAATCCCATGTGAAACACACAAGGGAAAGTCAGGCAAATCTGCAAGAAGAAAAGCCCATTCTGGAGCCAAATGCAAACTCTTCTCTTCATCGTCATAGCTAACACTTTGCATCCGCTCCTTAGCAAGAGACGTTTATGTTGTAAACACACAGGCAGACCTCAGAGATATTGCAGGTTGAACTGAACCTGCACTATCAGAGATCAACCTGCAATATCATCTCCGAGGTCTGCCTGTATATTTATAACATAAACTTCTGCCCGCTCTACTGCACCGCAATAAAGCAAACATCACGATAAAATGAGTCACACAAACTTTCTGGTTTCCCAGTGCATATAAAAAAGTTATGTTTTCACTGTATTGTAGTCCATTAAGTGGTCAACAGCATTGTGTCTGAAAAACCAGTGTTCATACCTTAAGCATCTCAGCCTTCAGTGAGTCATCATCTTTTTGCTGGACAAGGGTCGTGCCTCAATGTTGACAGCTGCTGACCGACCATGGTGGTGGTTGCTGAAGGTTGGGGGGCCTGTGGCAATTTCTTCAAATAAGACAATGAAGTTTGCCACATCAGTGGACTCTTCCTTCCACGAAAGATTTCTCCGTAGCATATGATGCTGTCTGATAGCATTTCACCCCCAGCAGAACTTCTTTCACAATTGGAGTCAGTCCTCTCAAACCCTGCCACTGCTTTATCAACTAAGATTTTGTAATATTCTAAATCCTTGCTGACGTTTCAACAGTGTTCACAGCATCTTTGCCAGGAATAGACCTGATCTCAAGAAACTACTTTCTTTGCCCATCCTTAAGAAGCCACTCCTCATCCGTTCAAGTGTTATCCTGAGATTGTAGCAACTCAGTCCCATCTTCAGGCTCCACCTCTAGTTCTAGTTCTCTTGCTATTTCCACCACATCTGTAGTAACTTTTTCTGCTGAAGTCCTGAACCCCTCAAAGTCATCCACGAGAGTTGGAATCCACATTGTCCAAACTCCTGTGAATGTTGAGATTTTTACCTCCTCCAGTAAATCTCAAATGTTCTTCGTGGCACCTAGGATGGTGAATATTTTCTAGAGGGTTTTCGGTTGAGTTTGCCTAGATCCATCAGAGGAATCACTGTCTATGGCAGCTATAACCTTATGAAATGTATTTCCAAAATATAAGACTTGAAGGTCAGAATTACTCCTTGATCCATGGGCTGCGGAATGGATGTGGTGTTAGCAGGCATGAAAACATTAACTTCCTTGCACATTGATGTCAGAGCTCTTCGATGACCCGGTGCATTGTCAATGAGCAGTCATATTTTGAAAGGAATCTTCTTCTCTGAATACTAGGTCTCAGTCATGAACTTAAAATATCCAGTAAACTAGGCTGTTAACAGATGTGCTGTCATCCAGGCTTTGTAGGTCCATTTATAGGGCACAGGTAGAATAGATTTAGCATAATTTTTAAGGTCCCTAGGACTTTGGGAATGCTAAAGGAGCACTGGATACAACTTAAAGTCACTTAAATTGCATTCACCCCTCACAAGAGAGTCAGCCTGTCCCTTGAGGCTTTGAAGCCAGGCACTGACTTCTCCTCTCCAGCTTTGAAAGTCCTAAGTGGCATCTTCTTCCAATAGAAGGCTGTTTCATCTACACTGAAAAACTGTTGTTTAGTGTAGACATCCTCATCCCTGATCTCAGCTGGACCTTCTGGAGAACTGGTTTCTTCACCTGGCACTTTCATGTTATGGAGATGGCTTCTTTCCCTACGGCTCACGAAGCAACCTCTGCCAGCTTCAAGCTTTTCTTCTGCAGCTTCCTCACCTTTCTCAGCCTTCATAGAATTGAAGAGGCTTAGGGCCTTCTCTGTGGCTGTGGCTTCAGGGAATGTTGCGGCTGGTTTGATCTTCTATCCAGATCACTCAAACTTTTTTCATATCAGCAATAAGTCCGTGCCACTTTTTTATCTTTCAGAAAAGGCCCAGCTTTTGGACTACCTTGGCTTTTGAAATGGCGGCCCCACTAAGCTTAATCATTTCTAGATTTTGATTAAAAATGACAGGTATAGCTGGGCGCAGTGGCTTATGCCTGTAATCCCAGCACTTTAGGATGCCGAGGCAGAAGGATCTCTTGGGCCCAGGAGTTGAAGGCTGCAGTGAGCTACAATCGCACCACTGCATTTTATCCTCAGTGACAGTGTACGACCTCCATCTCTTAAAAAGAAATGAAAGTGAGAGATGTGAGACTCTTCCTTTCACTTGAACACTTACAGGCCATTGTAGAGTGATTAACCGGCCTAATTTCAATATTGTTGTATCTCATGGACTAGCAAGGCCTAAGGAGATGGAGAGGGACAAGGAGTGGCCAGTTGGAGGAGAAGTCAGAACACATACAACATTTATCGATTAAGTTTGCTGTCTTCGAATGGGTGCAGTCATGGCACCCCAAAACAATTACAATAGGGACGTCAAGAATCACTGACCACAGAGCACCATAACAGATACAATAATGAAAACATTTGAAATATTGTGAGAATTACCAAAACGTGACGTGGAGACACAAAGAGAGCACATGCAGTTGTGGAAATGGTGCCAGTAGCCTGGCTCGATGCAGGGTTGCCACAAACCTTCAGTTTCTAGAAAACATAGTATCTGCAGAGCCCGTAAAGCAAAGTGCAATAAAGCCAGGTATGCCTGTATTTTGTGTCTTTTGCACTCATATATATTCACACTCACATTAAGAAAGGGGAAAACATAGTTCTTTAAAAACAAAATGTCTTCCAGTTGACATTTGGGAATGTCTAATGAAGTTCTTTTCCACAGAGAATTAAATATTGAATTCCTTCATCAACAGATAGGATCTCTTAGTGGGCAGTAACAGTTTTCTCAGCATACTGGTGTTTTAACTACCAAATAAGAAAGAAGACCCGGCAGCTAACAATGGTGATAATGATGGTTACCAAGGCTCCTGAACCCCTGCCATGATCCAGCCACTGGAGAACCATTTGCCAGCATCATCTCACATGGACAGTATTTGGTAAGCAGTAGTTCCATTTTATTAGAAAACAAGACAAGGACCTCACTTTAATGACTCCATCTCTGTAATTTCTCATTAAGTAGCATGGCTGGGATTGTATCTGGCCCTGGGAGGGTGGCATGGCCAGATGCAGAGGGGAGGAGGCAGCAGCAGGAGCCGGGCCAGGCATGGACGGTGGATCCCGCAGGACACTGGGCTCAGGGTCACGAGGCCTTCAGACCCGGCTCAGCCACAAACCACCTATGTGGCTTCCAACAAGTCTTCAAGCCTCAATGATTAGATTTGTTCCTCTCTAAATTGGAGAGGTCAAGGGTTGCTAGACTGTGAGAATTTTACAGCCTCTGCCAATTCTGTGAATAAGTTGACAAATTGAAAAAATGCCTCTCAGTGGCAGCAGACAGGGTTTCAGACAACTGACTGCTCCCTTTTAACACCCTGGTGACAGCTTGACCCTGGAGCAGAGATTCTCCTGCAGAAACAGAGAAGCCCCACAGCCACACAGTGCTGCCTCCCCACCGGCACACGGAGTGTCTGCCCTGTCTGCAGCCTTCCCAGGTGATGGCCAGGGCACAGCCTGACAGCAACTCATGGCAACGTCGCCTCCCCACACCAGGGAAGAGCCGCTGCCTGCTGAGCACGCCTGCCAGATTCCCCTCCTGTTCCCTCTCCTTGCCCAGCCTTATTCTCTGATGAACCTCCCTGCACCTGGGTGGGGAAGGACCGTGAGTGTTGAGGGAGCCAGGCCAGCAGTTCCGCACTTCCGTCTGCAGTCCCGAAGAGAAGCAGCTGCGGGGCTCATTCAGGGGTTCATTCAGGGGCTCATGTTCCTGCAAAATGCCATGGGGGACTCAGGTGCTCTGGAATCCAGCGTGGATTTTCTCTCTCATTATTCATGGAGCCCTAGGCAGGCTGCTTAATGTCACCAGGTGGGGTGGGATAAGGGATCCCTGAGGTTCCTTCAAGCTCTCCTGGCTGCTCACCTCCCTTGCCCTCTCCATCACCACTACATCCACCATCTCCAGCACCTCCATCACCCCCACCACCACAACAGCCACCACCTCCACCTCCACCACCTTCACCACCTCCATCACCACAACCACCTCTATCATCCCATCAACTCCACCGCAACAGCCACCATCTCCACCTCCACCACCACCACCTCCACACCACAACCACAACAGCCACCACCTCCACCACCACCACCTTCACCACCTCCATCACCACCACCTTCACCACCTCCATCACCACAACCACCTCTAGCATCCCATCAACTCCACCACAACAGCCACCATCTCCACCTCCACCACCTCCATCACCACCACCTCCACCACCACCTTCACCACCATCTCTACCTCCACTTCCACCACCATCTTCACCACTTCCACACCACAACCACCTCTATCACCTATAACCGCCTCTATCACCTCCATCACCTCCACCACCATAACCACCTCTATCACCTCCACCACCACCCAGTACCTCCACCTTCATCACCTCCCCCATCTCTGCCCCCATACCCCCATCCCCTTCACCATCACCTCTATCATCACCAACAACATCATCACATCCACCACCAACCCACCTCCATCACCTCCACTGCCTCCATCATCTCCACCACTTCCACCACCATCACCACCTCCACCACCACCATCTTTACGACTTTCACCACCATCACCACCTCACCACCACAACCACCACAACCACCGCCACCACCACCTCCACACCTCCACCACTTCCACCACCATTACCACCTCTATCACCACCTCTACCGCTATCACCACTACTTCCACCACTTCCATCACCTCCACCAACATCATCACCTCCATGACCTTTATCACCTGCGGTGCCTCTACTATATTTATCTCCAACACCACCCACACCACCTCCACACCTCCAATACCTCCACCACCACCAACACCACCAGGTGCGTTACCTTTCTCATTCCCACCACAACCACCATCACCACCACCATTACCTCTACCACCATCACCACCTCCATCACCTCCATCAAATCCACCACCTCCACCAGTGTCACCACTTTAACCACCATCACCACCTCCACCACACCCACCAACACCAGCTCCACCACCTTCCTAATCCCCAGCAAAATTACCTCCACCATCTGCACTGCAGCACCCACAGCACCACCACTTCCATCACCTCCATGACTTCCCCACCATTACCACCTCCAGCACTTCCACCACCCACAGCTCCATCACCTCCCACATCACCACCAAAACCGTGACTTTCATCACCTCCAGTCATGACCTCCATCACCTCCACCACCTGCACCACCTCACCTCCACCAACATCAACACCTCCTCCACCACTCCCTCTACCAACTCCACAGCCTCCATCTCCTCCACCACCATCACCACTTCCACCATCTTCACACTGTCACCACCTTCACCACCTCCATGACCTCTAGCACCTCCACCACCACCAACTTCATCACCTCCTCCATCTCCACCACAACCACCTCCACAACCTCCACTTCCACCAACATCACTGCCTCCATCACCAACAATACCTCCAGCACCACCACCTCCACCACCTCCACCACCATTTCTACCATCTCACCACATTCACCACCTCCACCACCACCATCACCTCCATCACCCCTACCATCTCCCTAACAGCTATGCCCCTTCCGGTGAAGCAGGGCTAAATGCCACTGTCTTCTGGTCTCTCTAGAGAAAGCTCTATGGGAGAGGAAAGGCTTCCGCAATCCAAAACGCTCTATTTAGAGGCCACAGATCGTTTTCAGACCTCTTTGCTTATGATCCCATTTTGGGGGGCCCAACAAAGCCAGCTGGAGGAGAATCCATGGCCAGCACCCCTCTCTTGGGGAAATCATTTAGAAGAGCCCAGCCATGTCCCAGGCCACAGGATGCCACTCAGGTCTCGGGGCCCTGGGCAACTCTCGTCTAGAGAGGCTGCTCTTGGAATGCATCAACAGCTCCGTCTTGGAATCTGTCCTTTCCGAGGGGTGTCCTCATGGCCAGCACCCCTCTCAGCCCAGCTGGAGTCTCATGGGTCTTGCCTTGTGCACTCTGCAGTGTCTGCCTTGGCATCAAGGCCCTCCTCACCCCTTGGCTGTGTCTTAAGGGTGTGTAGAAGTTTAGGCTTCCCAAGTCTGCTCCTTCTCCACCACCTCTCAGAAGGTAGTGGAAGGTAGAAAGAAAACCTTCCATTTACTGAGCAGTAGGAGCTGGTAAACTCCCTTCTGTGCTAGAACAGCTGCAAGGGCAAATAACGGAGGGCGTTGTCCCCCAAACACAGCTGCTGCGAGTGAGCAGACCTGCGGAAGGGTGCGCCGAGGCCAGTGACCTTGGCTTCCCTTGCAGTTGCTTAGGGAGAAGTTGAGATGGAGTTGAGTGAGGCCCAGGCTGGGGCCTGCACTCTTTGCACCACATAGAGCTCCTCTGTGTCCGGCTGCCAGGCCCTGGGACATCCCCTGTATTGAAGGTGGGGCTGGGAAAAATGTCCTTCGGCCAAAAAGTAAACCACTAGTGTGTGCCCAGGCTTTGGCGATTTTATAAGAAGTAGATTTATTTCCTTCTTACCTCCAAAGAGGGCAGGGCAGAGCGTATGTGGATGCAGCAGGCAGGTGCTGAGCACCTGACTCCACGGAGAAGGCCTTGCCAGGCAAATTTGCAGGAGCCGAATGCAGACCAAGAATTAAGGAGCAAGTCAAGTGAGAAGAGGCATCTGTCCCCGAGCCTAGTGCATTCAGCTGCACAACATCCTGGTGAGGAGTGTGACCTGGATGCCAGGGGGCTGGAGCTGGGGTGCTGGGGGCTGTTGAGTCCCCCAGAGGTCATGGCCAGCCCTGGGCAGCCTGTTTCATGCCTCTGAGGAGAGACTTGAGCACTGGAATTGACGAGGGTGTTCAGGTTCATTCAGAGCCACTCCTAGGACGGGGGCCAATGCAGGACACGTGACTTGGGGACGTGGTGACAACGGCAGGCACTGGCTTTCCACTCACTTCCCCATTGCCCTGGATTGGTTCGGGGCAGGAGCAGCCCTGAGCTGCCATCATCTGCCTCCCACCTGTAATTGGAGCAGTGAAGGCCACGTGCGTTCAAGCCAGAGCTTTGGAGTCAGGGCGGAGCTCAAACCTTGCCTCTCCTGGCTGCGTGAGTGAGCTATCCATCATTACAAGCCTCAGGCCCTCTCCCATTAAATGGAAATGGCAAGACTTCCTTCTCCTAGGGACGTGGTAAGGGTTGAAAATGTAATTACAAACAAAGAAAAACAGGGGGTTAGCACCAAAAGCGACTCCCAGGCAGCCCTCAGTGAACAGTTCCGAGTACAGAGGCGGAGGTGCTATAGTGAAAACGTCTGAAGTCCAAGGCCCAGCCTATCACTAAGTAGTCTGTGACCCGTGAGCCGGGACTCAGAGGCTTCCCAGTATGCGAGACACTCCTTGCTAAAACTCAGAAAGTCCAGGCAAACTGGGGTGAGCTGGTCACTCTAGTTGGGAAAGTCATTTCACCCTTATAAAGTCGCGATGATGCCATACAGTTCGGAGGGCCCTCAGCAAGACGTGTGTGAAAGTCCTTCCTGTTCACCAAGTGCTGCACTAAGGAGGGGCAGGCTGTCTTCATCACTGTTGTCACTGACACTCCCCTGATCAAGTCCCCTTGCCTGTACAGCCCACACACCCCAGGGCCTTCAGCAATGACACCCTGGGGCAGCAAGCATGCCATCAACTGTGCGTTCCCCTCACCACCATCAAATGTGGCCACACTTCAGCCTGAAAGGACCTGACAAGGAAAATCCCTCCACCACTTGCATTGTCTGGGTCCCAAACAGAAGAGCAACAAGATCAGAGTTGCTGGGTGACAATCAATAAATAACAATGACCAGTAATGTGATATGGGTTTATTATGTGCATGGAAATTCAGTTTCACATAGTTAAAAAGTTGTCCTCAAAGAAAGAAGCAAAACCTAGGCTCTTCATGGTAGTCTCTGGCAAAGCGAGTTTCCTAAGCTTCCAGCTTAACTAAGTTAGCTGAATGGCAGGCCTGGTTTTATAAAACAAAGAAAGCAAAAGCTCCATGTACTTCTAAGGTTTAGGGGGCTGGGGTTAGTATAGAAAGCTAGATTTATAGGGTGACTAGGCATTGACTGATGGGACCCACAAGAGACAGAGATGACCCCAAGGGAGGGGACGAGGCCATTGTGTGGATGGGGCCACCAGCTGACACGCTGGACACTGCCAGGCTGGCATGGTTTGAGATACAGTAAGGGTGAGGTTTCCCAGGCTCACACCTGTAATCCCAGCACTTTGGGAGGCCAAGGCGGGCAGATCACCTGAGGTTGGGAGTTCGAGACCAGCCTGACCAATATGGAGAAACCCTGTCTCTACTAAAAATACAAAATTAGCCGGGGGTGGTGGCGCATGCCTGTAATTCCAACTGCTCTGGAGGCTGAGGCAGGAGAACTGCTTGAACCCGGGAGGCAGAGGTTGCGGTGAGCCAAGATAGTGCCACTGCACTCCAGCCTGGGCAACAAGAGCGAAACTCTGTCTCAAAAAATAAAATAATTAACCATAACGTTAATTATGACCCAGCAATTCCACTCCCAGCAATGCACCCAGGAGACAAGAAACTGACATTCATACGAACAACCTGCACATGAACGTTCACAGCAGCATTACTCACAACCCCCAAAACAAGGATGCAACCCACATGTCCACCCACAGATAAGTGCATCAATAAAATAGAGATAAGTGCATCAATAAAATAGGGTCTATTCACGCACTGGACTATTACTCCACCATGGGAAGGAATGAAGGTCCAATGCACGCTGCCACATGGATGAACCGTGAGAACATGCTAAGTCAAACAGGCTGGTCATGTTGTGTGATCCCACCTGAAAATATGAAGTGTTCAGAATAGGGACCCCTCAGAGACAGAAGTTGGATTTGCGGGTGCCACGGCCTGGGGAAAGGAGGATAGAGGAGTGACGGCTACTGCACACAAGGTTTCTTTCGTGGTGATAAAAGTGTTTGGGAATTACTAAAATGATGATGACTGCACAACTCTGAAATATGCTAAAACACACAAATTGCACACTTCTAAATGGTGAATTTTATAATAAGTGAATCATAGCTCAATTTTTAAAATTAAATTAAAAAATAATAAAACAGCAAGGGCCAAAGCAGCCCAGCCCTGGAAGGGCGGTTGGTAGGTTGGCCTGGCCCCCAGTCCTCACACCCCACCACGGTCGCCTCTGCCCAGCCCCCTCAAGACCGAGGGCCCAGGCCGACACTCCTCCACACCGGGGAGCCACAGCCAAGCGCAGAAGCTCCATCCCCGGCCCCGCACAGCCTCCTGTCCGATCTGGCCATGCAGCTCTCTCCTGCACAGTCGGAATTCCTTCCACCCCCAGCCCACAGTGCAGCCGTGGCTGGACAGGGGAAGACTGGGGTGAACCATCTGGGCTGCCCTTGAGGGAGAAGAGACCCAGAGAGAAGAGGTCAAAAGAACGCTCTCAGGTAGAAACCAAGCGGCTTCCTGGGCCTGGGGACTCCAGTCCCTGGAGGAGACACCAGGCCAGGGACGAGGACCACGTGCTTAACTGCGAGCTGCCTGAGTGATTGTGCAGTCCCTGAGCGGGTCTGGCAGCTTCAAAGTGCTTCTCAAAATCAGGACGGCCGGGGTACTGGAGTCACACTCAGCGCTCTCTGCCAAGCTGGGTCAAGCCCTTTCCAATCCCTGCAGGGGCACAGCCAGTCGGCAGGTCTCAGCTCCCATGTCTCACCGGGAAGAAACAGACGCAGAGATGATTCCAGGGAGGCTCCCTGCGGCCACCCTCGGCTGTACGTGGCGGCAGGGCACCCATACCAGGCGCACACCCTCAGCGGAGCTGCACGGGTCTGCCCATGGTGCGGAGCCTGGAAGAAGCCGACGTGCTGCAAGTCTTGGATGGGAAAATCATGAAGGATGCAGGCGTCCCTCTGAGCCCCCTCTCACCCCCAGCCCCACCCCAGGCTCCCAGCCTGCCATCCGAGTCTGCCTTGTCAGGGAAAGGAGCCAGCAGACTCCCTCTCGCTCAGGTGAACAGGACCACCTCCAGGCCTAGCCTTCCACTGCAGTCTGTCCTCCCTGTGATCGCACCCGTAAAACCACATTCTGCTCCCCCACACCCTCTCCACGGCTGCGCACGCTTACCCATGTCACCCACGGGGGTGCGCTTCCCTCACCAGGCTGCACGCTCTGTGACACAGGGAAGTGTTGCCCACTCTACATCCGGTGCCCAGCACAGGGCCTGATAAATATCGAGAGTGAATGAATGAGTGAATGAATGAATGCAGACTCATGGATTTCTGCTACTCACCTCCCTGAGAGGATCTTCACCATGAAATGAGCAAAGCGGCACAACTCCCCAGGACCCTCAGTGGCTGAGGAAGGGAAGGAAGCTTCAAGGCCACCCAACCCAACCTCCTTCCCAGAACTGAAACCCCCAAGCCTGCTTCCCAGGACGTCTGTCCCTTCTGCCCGGCGTGCACTCACAGGCCCCACTCTGACTCTGTAGGATCGGGGGGCTGTTTTCAGGTGCCTTGCTCACTTCCCTAACACCTCATCCCCCCGCCCCCGGCCCCCACCCATGCCAAAGGAAGAAGGAAAACGACGGGGGAGGAGGAGAGAAGAGAAAAGAAGAGAATCAAAAGAGAAACACAAGTCTAATCATCGAATAGCCCAGGGTGTGCAGAGAGGAAAGGGGAGGCGGGATGAGCTCACAGCCCTGGGAAGGGAAGGGCAGGAGGCCGGCCAGGCAGTGGTGACTCAGGGCTGTGCTTTTGTGACTTGTCCACAATGGTGGGGCGGTGCACGGGCTCCATGCAGAACAAAGCAGTTCTATGGAGCAGCTACCAAACCCAGGGCAGAGCCGGGAGCAAACACTCGGGGAAGAAAGGCAGCTCCTGGGTGTGGGCTGGGGGCTGCAGGAAGTGCAGGATCATTCATGGGTCTTCCAGGAAGCAGCGTGCTCACAGGGCACCCAGGACGGAGGAGGGGGCACAGAGGCCCACGCTGAGAAGACTCAGCCACAGGATGAACTGCTAGACTAGGCTGGAAAATATTTGAGGCCAAAGAGCGACCTCACCCTACCTCCTTTCCAGGACTCCAGGCAGCATCCACAGGCTCTGTGTCCGACCCAGCTCCTCAGGCTCTGGCCAAAGCCTGTGGCATCGGCCTGGCCCTGCTAGGCGTCCCTAGGCCTGCCTGGCCCCTCTGGTTTGTACCAACTTTAAGCACAGGATGGCTGCTGCCTCCATCCGCATCCTTCCTAGGACACCCCCTCCTTGCACAAGCTTTGAGGCACCTGAAGGTCCACAGCATCTCCCCATCACTGCAATCCCCGTGACACTTCTGCCACCGCAGGCGCACCCAGCAACAAGGCGTTTGCAGGAACCAAGGGCGAACACAGGCACAGCAGGTGCCCAACAGCTGTGTGGCCTCTGAAGCCCCAAGCAGTCCAGAGCTGAAGTCAACACAAGAGAATGCCACCAGCCTCTATGACAGGCTCCAGGGGCCCTACAAGGGGCCTGCCCCTTCCCGACCCACGGCCGCCCTCTGGGGCTCAGCCCAGGCTCCTGTTGCTCTAGCTGTGTGGTATGACCTCTGCATCTCACCTCCTGTACCATACAGTGCCACTACATCAGGGGTCTTCACACCGGTGCATAAAGGGCACAACCCCATTTAGAAACCCTCTCCCAGCAAGTGTGCTTTTTGCTACTGGGCTCCCGGCTCCGGGGAACAGGCCTGAAGGGGCCAGGCCTTAGGACAGCTGCTCTTGATAGAGACAGTTTTATTTGTTCCTTGTCGAAAGTGTCTCTGGCACCTGTTCATCCACGAGGGCTGAGAAGGTGGTGAATGGGTGCAGGCACAGGTGCCTGGGAAGGGCTGTCCCCCACACTCTCCCGCAAACCAACATCACAGCAAGGGTAGAACCAGGAGCTACCCTGTGGGTGGCCGAGAGCCCCGTGTGCTGAGCAAGCTGACATTTCCCTGTCTGTCCTTGCTGTCAGCCACTTGCTGCCCTGCTGAATGCCAGCTCTGCCTCCGGACGCCCGGAGTGGATGGCCAGGCCTCTGCTCCAGCAGCAGAGGAGCACAGCGCAGGGCTGGGGGGCTGGAAAGCAGTCTTCCTTAACAAATACAAAACCCCCTGAGTAAGCTTCCCAGACCAGTCAAACCAAACCCACCCACCCCCGGAAAACCCCTCTCCCTCATAGCACCTTCAGGGCTACCCAACCTCTAAGAACCTGCTGTTGAGATCCAATTCTTTAGACGTTTTCCTAATCGGATAGGATTTCCAGCAGGAACAGAAATGAATGGGGCACCTCATGAAGTCAGGTGAGCCCTGCGGGGACTGAGGGGCTGTCCTCCTCCAGGCCCAGCAGAAGGCTCTTTGACTCCCTTTCTTGAAAGCACCTCCCTTACACCCTCCAGCCTATGTCTCGGATCACGCCAGTCATTCCTCGGACGGACGGGCCACCCATGGCATCACCTGGAATACAGCACAGGGCACCACCATTAGGATTCCGGGGCCTGATGCAATCACAGGGCAGGAAAGTGAAAGGCAAATAGGAAAGGAAGCAAGAAGGAAGGAGAAACACCAACAGGACACCCCAGCCTACTGTCTGGGGGGCAGCTCATACCAAGAACAGGAAGAGGAGCTGCAGAGGCCATACAGGAGCCTGGAAACCACGTGGGAAGTAGCACCGAGGGAACACCCCAGCCCTGGCCTAGGCGTGCGGGTGGGTTGGGGCAGGACTGGTCCAGCAGCCCCTTCTGTCCCGGCTCACTCTGCCTGGCCACCATGGCAGATGGGAGCTCTGCTCAGGGACCCAGGGCGGGAGCCTGCCCATCTCTGCATATGCTTTCAGGATCACGGGGGCGAGGAAAAGAGTGTGTGATGTACTGGCTCTTGGAGCTTCTGCCCCAAAGTGACACAGGCCACTGCCGCACATATTTCATTGACTCAGGCAAGTCACACAGCTACTCTCGGGTCCAACAAGGTGGATATGTGTAATCCTTTCGCAGGAGGGGCACCAGGTATTTTTAAACCATAATGCAGACCATAGCAGAGGGAAAATTGGCACAAGCATCTTAGAGAACAGTTGATTGTCTAGGGGAGCTGAGGAAATACACGTCCTAGGGTCCAGCAATTCCACTGCTGAGAACACAGCCTAAAGACACTTAGGCCCATACGCAGGCCACGCAGACCAGTGATGCTCCTAAGAGCTGGAAACGACTCAAATAGCCATCAGACGCAGAATGAGTACAAGATTATGGCACATTTAGAAAGACAGACCCATATACAGCAATCGAATGAACAAGTTAGAACTGCAGGCAGCAACATGGACGAATCTTAAAAACATCATGTTTAGCAAAATCAATGACTCAAAAGAACATCAACAGTGGAATTCCACTTTACAATCTTTTAAAAACAGCAACACTAAATCCTATTAAGACACACGCGTAGTTCAAAACTACAGGGCGGTCAAGGAAGGGCTCCACATAGAAGTCAGCACTGGGGCTCCTCTCAAGGAGGGAGGAGAACTTCCGGGGACACAGCAAGGTCCTGCTTCGTGAGTCAACCAGAGAATCACACTGTTGTTTACAATTACTCACTACGCCGTCTGTGAATTTTATGCATTTTTTGTATGCTTTCTATTTCACAATTAAAGGTTTTCATAAGTTGAAGCACGATGAATAATGCATTTGGTATTATTACACACGCAGTGAAGTCAGCGTGGGCCAGAGGGCGGGAGCCAGGAGACCCGCTGTGTTCCCTACATCCCCAAGAGGCCCCGGGGGGAGATGCTCAGCCTCCTGGGCCCTGAGTTTCCTGGGTGGCTACAGAAGTGTGCCAGAACAATTGGGTTTGAAGTCTCTCCCCTGTCTTTTTTATTTTTTTGGTGGGGGGGTGTCAGGGTCTTTCTCTGTCACCCAGGCTGGAGTGCAGTGGTGCTATAGCAGCTCACTGCAGCCTTGACCTCTTGGGCTCAGGCGACCCTCCCGCCTCAGCCTCCTGAGTAGCTGGGACCACAGGCACACTCCCCAAGCCAGGCTGTCTCCCGCCGTTCTATTATAGATCCTGATTCATAATAGGATAGCAAATCCTCTCACTGTGATCCTGTGAAGAGTCTTTCATCCGAGACACCATGGACCTTCCAACCAGAAACACCTCCATTCCGTCCCAGAGGCGAGAGGACGTGAAGAAAGCCCTTCCTTCAGGGCCTGCGTGGCTGCCGTGGGCTCCGCCTCTGCCCCGCCTCGGGAGGGAGTGCTGTCATGGGAGAGCTTTCTGTTTCAGGTCAGCTGACTGCGTCCAGGAGACTGGAGGGAGCCCATCACCACTTGCCCTGGAATCACCGATTGGGAAGAATCCTCGGAGGGAGCCCATCACCACCTGCCCTGGAATCACCGATTGGGAAGAATCCTCGGAGGGAGCCTCATCTGACACCTCCATTTTTGACTGACAGTAGTGTAGCCACCATTGCGGTCATGTTTGCTGTATTTCTCCTTGCCTCGTCTACCTTAGTGACAACGAGGTGAGGCAGGTACTGTCACAACCTTCATTTCACAGACGATGAAAAGGAGGCTTTGGGACGTTCACGGTCATGTGGCCGGTCAGTGGTGCGTATAGAGCGACATTAGCCCTAGAGAGGGTTGGTGGTGACCTGCTCAGGGCACATCTTGTGCTGGTGAAAATTAAGACTGAACTGAACTTTCAGTTAAAATTAAGGCTGACCCTAGGGTACAGGTGTCCAGGACTTTCAGGCTCAGGAGCACCGTAAACTACTTCGCGTCCCCCTCCAGGATGCCCTGCCTAACCCAGCTCCCCTCAGCCGAGCTCCCAGCTCCCCAGCACCTGGTACCAACCATGACAGCTCTGGGTGGTCACCTTCTCATGTGTCAGCCCCCCACAAAGAAACACGAAAGGAGACCACCACACCAGGCCTGGACTGCAGCTACAGCAGAGTAGCTTCTCTGTAAGGACTGTGGATAGCCTGAGTCAGCTTCCAAACGAAAGGCCGGAGGACTCTTTCTCTGGTGTGTGGCCAGCACCAATGACACAGCCAGAAATGGTCTGTGGCCTTTCTGCAGGGTTCTGGGGAGAAAACACTGTGATAATGACAAGGCTGATTTTTTTTAATGTATTTGGATCTGATTCTGAATGAATTTGTAATTCCCGCAATGATGCTTTCCCTAAGGAGAGACAGAAATGTTGTTTCGTTGAAGAGGGTTTGGCAAAAGCCAGTGTGCGACATTGGTGGGGTGTTCGGGGGCCGAGGGACAACTGGAGTGTCCCTCCTGAAATTGTAGGTGCTGGGGGCCACTCATGCAGTGCTCAGCATGGGTGGACATCTTAAGTAACTGTGAAGGATTTCTCTTTTTACAATACTTCCTTACTTTGGAATTGAGAGGGTAATGGCGGATGTAAGATGAGAGAGAGAGCCACCTGTTTTCTGGATGCCTTGGCAGTGGGATGTGGCTAGGACCCTCCCAGGTGCACACCTCTCAGAAAACTGTACAGCGTCTTAAGTGCTTTAGCCAGGGTGACCTGTGTGCGGAGCTTGGACCACACTGACTCCCCCAGTGGCCTGACAGTACCAGAAGCCCATCATCAGCACTCCCAGACACAGTACACGGCGGCGGCTCCTTCCTGCCTGTCTTCATATCCCGGATGGTGGCATTGTTTCCAAGGAATGAAAGTCAAATACACTTTCAGAGTCAGAGCGGACAGCAAGGGTTCGAGCTAGCCAAGACCAGTGCAATTCCCACTCTCACATTTATCTGCCCAGGCTGTCCACCCCATGAGTGTCGCTGGCATCTCTGCTTTCCACTATGCTATGACACAATTGGGACCCACCTTCCTGGGTCCGGAGACCTCTGAGAAGTTGCGGTTAAGTGGGGGCTTGGGAAGAACAATGTGAATGTGAAGTTAAATTCTAAGGCAACCTGGTTCCTAAAAAGTTCAAATTTTAGATTTTCCAGCTGCCCTGCTTTGAGTTTCTAGAACTGAGCTTCTAGAGATTGGGAAGACAGAGGGCCACTAATGGACCCCATCATTTTACTGAGTACTTAAAATGCAATCTTTTTTAAATTTTATCTTTCAGTTGCTCTTTAGAAGTTATCCCAATATATAATTTTTGACACAGGATAAACTTAAATACATAGGACACCTCACTGTAAAATTATGGAGACGGGTTTTGCATGTGGCTCATGGAACCCATCTTACTGCCTTCTGCCTTACGGTCAAGCCACAGGCATATTACTGCAAGATGCTTAATTTGCACTTGAAGTATGTGGGTCTGTTGGTGTGAAGAACAAAGTGGAATCCAAGCCGTGTCTGCAAAGCGACACGGTCTACTTAGAGACTGGATATTATCCTTATCATACATCAGATGTCTGTGGTGAGCCTGCAGGGGACAGAAAGCACCAACAGAATGGTAAGCAAATTGAGAAAGCCACGGGAACTCCCAGAGTGGTGAGGGTGGTGGCCTTGAGCATCCACTAAGTAGACCTTTGGTCCAGGAGGAAGTGTAACAGTTCAAATTGCTACTGCCACAAAACTCACTAACCAAAGGCTTAGGTGATACCCTGTCTTCATCCTACTCTGATGAGAAGTTGAGAAACATCATTTAAACAGACTCGCATGGTGGACTGAGCTACAACAGCGCCACTTCCAGGATAACCACAGACACAGCCCCAGTCTTGGGACATTTCAGAAGACAGAATGAGGACACGTGCAGGAGAGGAAAGGGCCGCAGGATGGAACCGGGTGCTGGTCATGGACTCGTGTCCCTTGGAGGAGGCCTTGGTGTGGCTGGTCCCATCCTCCAAGCATCACTCCTCAATATCTTACCAATGTCAAAGATGTCAACCCATTCCTAAAATGTAAGGTTGATCAAAGGCTTAAGATACAGCTCATATTCAAATGACCAGATCAAAAATGTTAAGGAAGCATGCAAATAGATGAGATCTACAGAAGAACTTAAAAGATGGAATTTATCTAGCACAAATACAACATCCTGAACTCAACTGTAAGCTGGAGAAGAGCCGAGATGATTTAGGACATGTGAAGAAGACCCAGGGAACCTGATGGCAGGTGTGAGAGGTCTGCAAAATAGAATGCAATGTTTAAAACACAAGTTTGGGCTACATCAATAGAATTTAACATTCAGACTACAGCTGGTCAAACCAAATTCCGCATACTGGGTTCAGCCCCGGACCCTTTGAAGACTAACTCTTAAGAACACTAGGTGACCCCCAAAGAGAATGCCTAGGCTAAACAAAAACGCTCATCTCAGTGAAGGATGTACTGAGGCATGTGGTCAGCAGGTGGGGTTTGCAGCCCATTCTCCAATCTGCCATTTAACCTTGTGACTTTAAACAGCTACTGAACCTCTCTGAACCTCTGCTTTCTCATCTGTACAATATAAACTTTCTCTAAATGAGGTAATTATGTAAATCACAATGCCTGTCCCTAAGTAAGCACTCAACAAATCTGCTAAATTATTGTTATTAGTATCATTGTGCTAAAAAAAAAAAAGACTTCCTGCTGCGCTGAGGCTAGCAGGGGGGAGCTGTGGGCCAGGTGTCCTGGGATAAGGTGAAAAGCCTCCAGAGAGGTACATGCCCCCAGCTCCAGAGAGTTGGGCTGCAATGCAGAATTTCTGGATACTAAGCTTGAGAAGCACTCCTCTCAAAGTGCTACACTACTACTCGAAGTGTGCAGTCAGCTCAAGGTGTCCCGGAACAAATGCCGGCTCTGAATGGGAACGGAGTGAGCTGGGTAATTCCCACTCCTCTCCCAGCTCTAAGATGCTGCAGCTCTTTCTCTTACACCTTCTTCAACTTTAGTATTAAATAACATAAATACGTATTGGACCTTCCCAATACCCAAGATAATAAAAATATTCCCCAAGGAAGCCTTTTGCTCTCTGGAGGAACTAGCTCACCTAAGCTCAAACCTGTCCACAGCCACGTCCCAGGGCTAAGAACAGAAAATAGAGGGAGCGGGAGTCCCCTCCCAACCTCCCACACACTCAGAGCCCCTCTTCCACCGAGAGGCTGACTCCACCCCCACCCCGCACCTCCTGGTGAGAGGCGAGGAGTGATGCTCAGCCGGTTCCAGTCTTCTGGGGTGCTGCTGGTCCCCGCGCCAAGGGCTCCCCACAGCAGGGTGAGAACACATTTGAACAGTTCTTCTCCAGCCTGGGCGTGCGTCATGTAGGCCTAAAGAACGAAGGCGTCTCGCATGTCCTGCTGTCCTCTTAGACAATTCACTGTCTCCACTGCAGTCCACAGAGTTCCTCGGTGACTCTCATGATGCTCCTTTCTCCCCACTGATTATAAAAGTAATACAAGCTCACTAGACAAAGTTTGGAAGACACAGAGGTCACTTTTTTTTTTTTTTTTTTGAGACGGAGTCTTGCTCTGTCGCCCAGGCTGGAGTGCAGTGGCACAATCTCGGCTCACTGCAACCTCCACCTCCCGGGTTCAAGCGATTATCCTGCCTCAGCCTCCCGAGTAGCTGGGATTATAGGCACCTGCCACCACGCTCAGCTAATTTTTGTATTTTTAGTAGAGACGGGGTTTCACTATATTGGCCAGGATGGTCTCGATCTCTTGACCTTGTGATCCACCCACCTTGGCCTCCCAAGGTGCTGAGATTACAGGCATGAGCCACCGTGCCTAGCCAGAAAGGTCACTTTTAATCACCCTTTACCTCATCATCTAGAGCTAACTAATGACTATGTTATGGATTTGACATATATATGAAAGATTTATCTTACAACATGGGGTTTGCACAATTTCTTATGAGCTGCATCCTTCTTTCCCGTATCAACACATTATGCAAATTTTCCAACTCATCTTCAAAATTATGGCTGTGGCATTCCACCCACGAATAGGGCTTTCCTTACTGGACAGTTTCCTATTTTAGCTGTTTGTGTTGTCTCCATCTTTTGGTATTATATAGAGCGTTGCGGTTAAAAAAAAAAATTCTACTATGTAACTTTTTATTATTTCTTTAGGATAAATTCCTAGGACAAGTTTATTGCCGGGTCAAATGGTTTAAACATTAAGAATCTTGATAAAAAGTCATAAAATTACTTCCAGAAAATTATACCAATTTACTCATAGCTGTATAGGAGAATGTTTGTATTATTCAACCTTTGTCAAACCTGACTGACTGCTATCTCATTGTTCTATCTCTGCCAATTTGAGCATTGAAAAATTTCTTTTAATTTTACTGTAAATTATTTAATCACTAGTGGGGTTCAACATTTCACTTATTTTTATTGGCCATTTGTCTTACTTTTGGTAATTGTCTGTTGACACTGTTTGCTAATTTTTCTCCCTGGATGTTCAACACTTTTTTATTGATCCTTAAGCGCACTTTTATATTTAAGGTTTTTAACTCTTAGTCTGCCATACTGGAATATTCTTCCAGTACATTTTGTTTGCATTTTAACTTGAAATCTTATTTTTAATGTGCAAATATTTAATTTTAATACAGTCAAACCTAATAATCTGTGCATTGGTAGGTTTTCTTTGTTATGTTTTGAAAGGTCTTTCCCATTCTAAGATCAGATAAAAATTGCTCTGGTTTTTTCGCTGTGATTTGTGTATGGTTTTTTAAACATGGTGGTGTCTGATGGGAAGTAGACTATAATTCTTCTTTTCCAAATACTAACCTAGTGTCCAGCACCCTTCACTCAATAGCCCATGTGAAATGTATGTTCTATCATATACTAAAATAGTATAAAACATTTTAACATTATAAATTAATCAACGTGAAATCAATTTTTTCTAAAATATTTTGTTTGTCCATTTTTCGTTATGTTGATCTACCTTTCTTGCACTGTTTGATTTAATATTTATTTATACTACCTGTGGTTTGGTAGAGCAAATACAACAACCAAATTTTATTTTACAAAAATTTTCATCTATTTTCACTCATTTGTTGTTTCTCCAATTTAGAATCACCTGGTCAAGTTCCAAAATTGTCCTGAAATGATTTTGGTTGGAATTACATTATATTTTAAATTAACTATAGGAAAAGTATCGCCTTGATAATACTGAGCCTTCACATTTGAGAATATGGCAAATCTTTTCATTTAATTAAATTTTAAAACACTGTTTTGTTATACAAGTTCTTCACATTTCTAAAATTGATTCCAAGATATTTTATGTACTATAATAAATACAGTCTTTTCTCCCCTATGTTTTCAAATCTTTTATTGCCAACGTATAGAACATCAATTGGCTAATATTTTTGGGCTATGACTAGCCAATTTAGTACAAACTCTTTCAATGGTAGCACTAGTGTTTTCAATTTATTCTCTTGAATTTTTTAGGTAGAAAAGAAAAAGGTCTACAAATTAAAATAAATTTTATCTTCTTTGTGGCAGTATATCTATTACTTCTTATGTTTTTCTTATCTTACTGCATTGTTTAAAACTTATAGATCAGGGTTAAGATGGCGAAATGGGCTCTGCTGCCTTATTCTTCAGTTTAATAGGCTTCTTCTGATTGTTTTATCCTAATGTCTGATGTTAGGTTTTAGTTTAAAAGACAGAATATTTACCAAGCTAAAAAGTAATCATTTTATTCCTAATCCACTAAAAAGATTTTATCAGCATCTCCTAGAAGTTTGTCAAGATGAATATTTTTTCCTGTTCCTGAACCTATTGATGTGACAAATTATATTAACAGTATCCTATATTAAGCCAGGATCTCATTTCTGACATAAATCTTTATTAAAATTAAGATGTAATAGTCTTTCAATATTCTGCACGATTTGATTAGGTAGTATTTTATTTACAATGTAATGCATTGATAGGTATAAATGAGGATGGTTTATAATTTTTTATACTATTTCAGCCAGGATTTATATAAGAATTTTGCTATATTTGAAAAATGAATTCAGGATGCTTTTCATTTCACGGCTGGATATTTATATAGCACAAAAAAACTTGCCAATAAAATGGTCTGTGTCATGGAGCTATGTATTCTTGTTTTTGCAATAATTCTTTGACAACATTTAAAATGTATTCCAATGTCATCAATCTATCCATGTTTTAAACCTCTTATTAACCCAGTTTTGCCCATCTTTATTTTCCCAATAATCAAATTTATCAAAACCTAAAAATTTATAAGCAGAATTTTATAATCATGTTTATTCTCATATTTACTCTCTAAAGCTTCATATTATGTTCATATCTCCTTTTCCATTTCTAATTTTATGCGTTTATATTTTCTCTTTATTATTTTACTTTTGGATGTCTTTTTCCGGCAAATAACCAATTGATAGATTTATAACCCATATGGATTTTCTTCTGTTTTCTAACATAATAATTTTCACATATATCATTTTATTTTCTCTGCTTTTCTTCTTTTGTGTTTCTGCTTATTTTTTGTCTTTTTTTCCACTTCTTGAATACCTAGCATATCTATCTATATTTTTTTGTTTATGGTAATAAGGAATAATATGGTAATAATATGAATGAATAATATGGTAATGAATGAATAATAAATGTTAACTTCATATATTTTCACGAATACTGTTTTGACCACTCCTGTAAGAGCTCATAAGCAGGAGTCCATCAATACTAACTAAACGGCGAGTGCCATTTTGATTCTCTCTTTAATGCCACTTATTTTGTTGAATGATTCTTAATTTCTAAAAAGTTTAGGGTTGGGGCTAAAACTTTTGGTCAAGGCTGACATAGCATATGAGCAGATCCGGATCTCAATACATGGAGGTAGATGGGAAGGCAGAGGGAATGTGAACAGAGACACAGACATGCACAGCCAGAGTGGCCAGTCACCAGAGTCCTGTAGTCCCAGCTCAGGAGGGTGACACAGCCAGGACCATGAAGCCAACGAACCTTTCAGGGTCTGGGCCTCCAGACCAGTCCTAGGACACTGACTTGCACCAGGGAGGGGTGCACTCCTTCACTTTCTCTCTCTCTCCCTCCTTTCTCTTTCTTTTTCTCTTCCTCTTTCTCTCTCTCTCCATCCCCATCTCTATCTCTCTCTATTTCTACATCAACCTCTTCTGAAAAAAATAAAAACTTTCTTTCAAAAAGGCGCTATTTTAAAATCTTGGTAATGCTCTCAAACCATGAAGTCTCCAATAGAAATCTCATCACCATCGCCATAAACAAACATACTTGAGTGTGTCAGAGCCGTTTTCTCTGCCCACATGCTGGCAGAAAGCACAGGCTCCATGGTTGAGGGCTGAAACTCACGAACAGCTCTTGCCATCAGAAAATGGGGGCCTCTAAGCAAGTATCTGTCTCACTGGTCTGCCACCGCCGCTGCCTGCTTGCCACGATTCACCGCTGACAAGCAGGCACTGTGCACGAAAGTCACCCTAGGGACTAAGACCTGTTTGAAAACAAAGTGCGTCTCCATGTGCCTTTTTGGACTAATTTCAAGCCCCATAGACTTGTCCTTACCAAATCCAAAGTAACTTTTACTTTTGAATGTGGGTTTGTGTTGTTCTTTCTACCTTTCACCATCTCCAACATGATCAACGATGGCCACGCACGTCCATGATCTAAGAAGAGAGAGAAGTGGAATAAGAGGCATCACTCACAGCCAGGCACAGTAGCATGTACCTGTGGTCCCAGATACTAGAGAGGCTGAGGCAGGAGGATTACTTGAGCTCAGGAGTTCAAGGCTGCAGTGAGCTGTGATCACACCACTGCACTCCAGCCAAGGCAACAGGGCAAGACTCTGTCTCAGAAAGACAGAAAGGAAAGAGGAAGGAAGGAAGGAAGGAAGGAAGGAAGGAAGGAAGGAAGGAAGGAAGGAAGGAGAAAGAAAGAAAGAAAGAAAGAAAGAAAGAAAGAAAGAAAGAAAGAAAGAAGAAGAAGAAAAAGAAAGAAAGAAAGAAAAAGAAAGAAAGAAGAAAGAAGAAAAAGAAAAAAAGAAAGAAAGAAAGAAAGAAAGAAAGAAAGAAAGAAAGAAAGAAAGAAAGAAAGAAAGAAAGGGAAGGAAGCAAGGAAGGAAGGAAGGAAGGAAGGAAGGAAGGAAGGGAGGGAGGGAGGGAGGGAGGGGAGCATCACCCATGCATGAAGCCAGTGCCACCCTCATGGCTGAGCAGGAAGAAGCTCCTTTGAGGCCTGACTCCCACCAGCATGGTAGCTGGGACCCCAAGGTTAGCGCCAGCATCGTAGCTGGGACCCCAAGGTTAGCGCCAGCATCGTAGCTGGGACCCCATGGAGTTTTCACATGGCATTATGCACTCCTCATCATGCTATCCACCAAGGCCCCACCCGAGTCAGTGTAATCATTTCTTAAAAACAATGCAAATGGAAGACAAAGTTATTTTGACGAGCTTAGAGGCCGAAAGGCCTTGGCTGCCTCATGGCAGACAATAGAAGAAAAGACTGCAAACAGATAGGAAAGAAAACATGATTACATCACAGAGGTGACATTAAATCAATAGAAGCAGCGCGAGATCGATGCGCCTTTGCTCATGGTAGCAGCAGTGGGCTCGTGCATATTTTCAGATTGTGCCAAGATTGTTTCCTACTGGAGTTGTACAAAGGAAGACCTTGGGGGACGACATGGGCGGGGCTGCTGTTTTCTTAAACGTCTCATTTGATTCTTCAAGTATGGCTCTATTTTTCTTCCTTAATTCCTCAATACAGTCAATCAGTTCCAGCCCCGCGCACATATGAGACGCCAATACCAATACTAGCACAGGCAGCCGGGTAATTACCAAAGAGAAGTTACTCGGAGTTAACCAGTGGAAATTGAGGCGCTGTGATTCGCCACTGCAATGACCAGACTGAAGGAAATCAGGTCATGCAAACAATTCGCTTTCAAGGTCCTGCCTTTGCATCACTTAGCCTTGGACCACGGGCCAGGGCCACAGAACAGCCCTCAAAGTGAGAGAGCAGCAAACCCGGTGAGTCCATGTTTTAGCTGAGGCAGTGTCAGCAAAGAGGAAATTTCATACTGAGAAAGCGTCCTTGGGTTCTAGCACTGATTCTGCTGCTAACTAGCAGGTGAACTTAAGCTCTTTAAGCTCTCTGGGCCTCAGTTCTTTTTATCTCTACGATGAGGCTGTGGGAGCAGATGATCTTAACGTCTTTTTTTTTATTATTATACTTTGAGTTTTAGGGTACATGTGCACAACGTGCAGGTTTGTTACATATGTATCCATGTGCCATGTTGGTGTGCTGCACCCGTTAACTCTTCGTTTAACATTAGGTGTATCTCCTCATGCTATCCCTTCCCCCTCCCCCCACCCCACAACAAGATCTTTTTTAACCTCCAAAATTTTTATTCTATAAAAATTGGACTAAAATTCCCCTGGATCATGTTTGCACAGTGGTAACCAAGCAAAGAGGCTAAAAAATATTGGGACATTTTTTGGCCACTCTGGACACATCACAACTAAACAATATTAAACATCCCTAAATGGAATGTTTCATCAGTAAAGAAAATACACATATAGCTCAAGCTATATCCTGCCATCGATCTGAGCACGGAACAGAGGCAGGATATGGCCATGGGTTTGCATTTGTTATTAATAGGAAGGCTGAATTTTTCAGGACAAAAATAACATTATCCTCTGAACTAAGAAAAAGTGAAGCTGTAAATAAAAATATTAGGTTGGTGCAAAAGTAATCGCAGTTTTTGCTGTTACTTTTAATGGCAAAAACGGCACTTACTTTTGCACTAAGCTAATAGGTGTGCTTGCCAGCTGAGAGGACAGTATACCTGGTATTGCTCTTCAGAATCTCATCCTTGGGACTCAGTGACTGTTCTGGGCAAAAATGTTCTTGGATTCCAGTCCGAGGAATTATAATTCAGCAACATGAACCCTGGGCCAATTATCTAGAAATGGTGAAGACAGATGAACAGCGACCGGCGGCTCTGAGGGCTGGAAGCAATGCATAACCTGGTGCCGTGCCTGTGTCTTCCCTGGTAGCAACAGACAGGTCCCAAGGAGGCCTCAAGGACAAAGCAGTCAGGCCTCTCCTGCCTGAGAAATCTACCACATTTGGAGAAGAAGGAGAAACAGGATTCCAAATCTCATCAATACTGCAGCTGCCATCGTCCAAGCAAAAGGATGCGATGGTTTGAGAAGAATGATAGGCCTGTGTTCTGCAGCCGGAGCCAGAATTCCTGTTATCCATGCCCAT
This sequence comes from Symphalangus syndactylus, assembly GCF_028878055.3. Lineage (NCBI taxonomy): Eukaryota > Metazoa > Chordata > Mammalia > Primates > Hylobatidae > Symphalangus > Symphalangus syndactylus. The sequence continues at coordinate 145,379,991 of NC_072428.2, read as the reverse complement.
CTCTGGACCTGCCTCCTCCCTTGTGAAACAGGAGTGACCCCCTTCCTGCCGCTGAGCTCAGAGAGCCCAGACGGGGACCTGGGAGGCTCACTCACCCGAGACCTGTTGGCCTCACACAGTTTTTCCATCTATTCTGAAAAGCTTCCGGTCCTTTTTCTTATTTTCCAGAATGTTTCTTTACATAACAGTTTCAATATGGTTCTTCTTTTTTTTTTTTTTTTTTTTTTTTGAGACAGAGTCCGGCTCTGTCGCCCAGGCTGGGTATAGTGGCACCATCTCAGCTCACTGCAAGCTCCACCTCTCAGGTTCACGCCATTCTCCTGCCTCAGCCTCCCAAGTAGCTGGGACTACAGGCACCCGCCACCACACCCTGCTAATTTTTTTGTATTTTTAGTAGAGACAGTGTTTCACCATGTTGGCCAGGATGCTCTCAAACTCCTGACCTCGTGATCCGCCCACCTCAGCCTCCCAAAGTGCTAGGATTACAGGCTTGAGCCACCGCGCCCGGCAATATGGTTCTTCTTTTTAGGGTGTTTTGTCCTGTACTATGTTCCCCCAAAGTTTATATCTTGAACTCCTTATCCCAAGGACTTCGGAATGTGACCATATTTGAGAAAGGGCCCTTGAAGAGGGAATCAAGTTAAAATGAGACAGTTGGCTGGACCTTAATTCAATCCGACTAGCATCCTCATAAGAAGACACAGACACACACACAGAGACGGCCATGTGAGGACGCAGGGAGAAGACGGCCATCTGCAAGCCAAGGAGAGAGGCCTCAGGAGCAACCAACCCTGCTCACATCTTGATCTTGGACTTCTAGCCTCCAGGACTGTAAGACAATACATTTCTGTTGCTGAAGCCTCCTGTCTGCAGTGCTTTCTTATGGCAGCCCTAGCAAATTAACACAGGGCAAGTGAACACAGTAAAGAAAAATTCCTGCAAGGCAAATGGTTGTTAAGAGAAATAGTCCATTGGGTGAAGTGGTGGCAGGCAAGAGCTCAGATTTAGTACAGGAGTTTGGGGGCCCTGTCCTGCCCCGCCCCACCGGCAGACAGCCTCAACTGCCCACAGCAAAGGGGAAGAGACCAGGGGAGGCAGGTTCTGGCCACACTTGGGTCTGGGGAGCTCGTCCTCAGGTGCTATGTGGTGTTTCAGGAGCTCCCAGGAGGGGACAGCAGGCCGGCTGCGAACAGTGGCTAAAGGTGGGGCATTTGTGCCTGGCTTGGAGGATCAGAGGGAGGAGGAGAGGAGACGGCATTCCAGGCCTGAGACAGGATGAGCTCAACCCGAGTGGCAAAGAAGACGCACGTTTGGGGTGTTTGAGGCAAAGGGAGTGCCCAGAACAGCCACCGGGAGCAGTGGGTGGAGTTAGAAAGGGTAAGCAGAGATACCACGGGGAACTCAGGGCTGGGGCTCCTATGGAGGGCTCTGAACGCCTTGCTCAGGGGTCAACTTTGGACAAAATGAAGCTGTCTACATCTGAAAAACACTCCTCTCCCCTTCACCACCACCCCCTAAGAGAAGACAAGCTGAATCAATGCACATTTTTTATTAATTTTAAAAATATGTTTTATTGATCTTCAAAACTCTTTTAAGGAAAGGGGAGAAGTTGGAAATGTTCCAGTTTGGGAAGGTTGGTGCCCACACACGGCGACCCTGGCCCATGCAGTTTGGGAAGGTTGGTGCCCACACACAGCGACCCTGGCCCATGCAGTTTGGGAAGGTGTGTGCCCACGCACGGCGACCCTGGCCCATGAGGAGGATCACCAACGGGGTGGACGAGGAGATTGTGAAATCCCCTCCCCAGAGGAGTGAGGCAGGTCTGAGCCCCCAAGAAGACCCGTGTGTGGCAGCCGGATGCCTCTGTTCCCCGTTCCCTCCATCCCTGCCACGAGCATGTGAGCTCACCCAATCCCGATAAGATCACAGCCCTCAGGGTGCGCGGTTGCAGGTCCATTCCCTGCAAAATCAGAGTTAATTAATACAAGGCCATGGACAGAGCCCGACAATGGGGGCCTATTCTCCCCGAGCTGTGCGTGAACACCTCCATGTAATATTTATAAACCAAGTTATGCCTGTGCATTGAAGAGAGGCTGGGCCCTCAGGACTATGTTGCTGGACGTATTTCATGAGTTCAGGAGCTCCATAGGGAGGTGACAGGCAGACCAGGACCCTTGAGGCATACTCCACACAGCAAACTCTGGGCTCCTTAGACCTTTAGAGGAAACTTCTATCCCACTCCACCCTAGGGCTGATGCCTGCCTTTGAGAAAGGCCTAATATCAAACTGAATTTACTCTACAGATCCAAACGGACAGCTACAGGACCCTCTTGCAGTGGGGAAGAGCCCCTGACTTTCGTCTGCAGAGTGGGACTTGAATGTGACTTGTACTTACTGTCCTTGAGGATGGGAAACACACCTTTCTGACCTTCATATCCTCAGCAGCCCTCGGGGACATATTCTCTCGCTAGGTAAGTGCTAATCGAACATTTGCTAAGTGCATGAATGAATGAATGAGTGACTCCAGATGTGAATGGAACCACAGAGCAGATCCTAACTTCTAAAACGCATCTAGGTCAAGGATGGGTGAACTTTTTCTGTAAAGAGACAGACAGGAATATTTTAGGCTTTCTGGGCCACGTGGTTCCTGTTGTGGCCATTCACCTTTGCCACAGACAACGTGGAAAGGGGTGAGCTTAGCTATGTTCCAATCAAACTTTATTTGTGAACACTGACATTTGATTTTCACATACTTTTCACATGTCATGAAATATCCTTCCTCATCTGATTTTTTTCAACCACTTAAAAATGCAAAAACCATTCTTAGGCCATATTTGTCCCTCCAGCCAGAGTTTGCAGAGCCACCTCCATTGGTGGCCAGGGTATGGCTGGCCAAGATGCCAAAGAATCCAAGGAGTCATGTAGAAGAAGGGAGACCAAGTCATACCCTCTGTTCCTGGATTTCTGCCAAGGCCCCAAACCTCCTACTTGAGCAGCTGGGATCCTAAATGCAGCTGAAGCTGCTTCCTGCGGCTCTCTTGAAGCCAGAAACCACTGCCAGGGCCAGCACCACCACCCACCCCCACCCCCAGGCCTGGGGTCACTGTCCCACCATTAACAGGAGCTAGAAATATGCTTCATTGTATTGCTAGTCTTCCCCCTAGTTGCTTAGTCTTGCTCTGTGGCTAAGACTTTGGAGGCTGTTTGTTACACAGCAGAAGCTTGTCTGTCCTGTTCAGTACAAGCCCTATGTCTCCGCTTTAGAAACTCTCTGTTGACTGCAGGTTAGGAAGCTGAAGCTTTCCTCACTTACACACTTCTCACTACCCCTTGAACAACAGGTGCCAGCTGTGTTTTTTGTTGTTGTTGTTTTTCTATTGCTTACCTTTGCAAGTTTAGATGATATTTTTCATTTCTTCCACCGACATTGAAGGTATTTCTTGGCTTTCCACCATGTACACAGGGTGGCAGTAAAGCAGTCTTCCTCTGCCCTCCTGGCTCTCCTTCTCCCACCCTACTTCCATCAGTTATCACTTCACCTTTTCATTGTGGGGAATTGTAACAACAGCATTCTATCTTGAAGCCAGAACCAAGTCTTCCTGGCTTTATTCCTAGGTTGATTCTAAAAGAAAAATAATTTTTTTTAAAGAATGAATGCATTTATGTGATTATGACTGTATAAAACTGTTCCTTCCAGGGCCAAGTAGTACAGTAAAATTTTATTCTCTATAGGTCCAATGTTAAGATCTCCTGCCACTCGAGGGAGAAGGTTCCCAGCATCAGCGTTGAACGGATTCCCCCTTCTTGTGCTCCACCAATTTCTCAGTATCGTCTTCCTACCTGGAACATGGCTTTTTTGTACTATTTTTGGGCTTTTCGTAGACATTATTATTAGTCCTGCCTAGCTGGTATGCCCTCCCTCTTCCTTCTGGCTAAACAGAACTTGACTTGTTCAGGTGACAATATGCCAGCCTCAGGAGTCACAAATAGTCCAGTCAGTGGGTCTCAAATCTACCGATTAGCATCACCCAGGAAACTTTTTACAACCACACATGCCCAAGTGCCACTCCATGCCAGCTGGACAAGATGTCCTGGGGTGGGGCCTCATCACCCATTCATTTTAAGTTGAAGCCAGTCATAACCATTCTGCTTCATTTTGCCAGATACGCACCTTCCCATCCCATCTGGCAGCCGGAGGTGCACATAGGACTCTCCTGTGGCCAAACAGACATAAGAAAGGGTCTGCTGGAAAGTTCTGGAAGTTTTTCCTTTGTGACAAGAGGAAAGACCTTCTCCACCCACCCTCATTGCTCCTTTCTTGCCTTTGAATGCAGTGTAGGTGCACTGTGCCTGAAAATATGAGAGCCACCTCCTCATCATGAGCTGACAAGCTGGAGAACAAAAGGTCCTCATGCTGAGAATGGCCAAACAGTGCAGTGGAAATAGCCAGGTCCTTGATGATGTCTTTGAGCTTCTGAGCCAACTCAGAGATGACCCGTCTCTGGAGTTCTGTTAAGTGAATAATAAATGTGCTCATGTATTAAGCCACTCTCAGGCAGATGATGTGTTACTTGCAGCCAAAAGCTCCCCAGCTGACAGACCTTACTATGTTAGAGAAGAAGCATTTCTTCTTCCACATGCCACTACTATCTCCCAGCTCCTTTTTCAATCTATGACATCATCCAGTTTTGTTTTATGGGGTCTTGTTAATGCCCACTGACTTCTTGTGCTGACTGGGCTCTGTTGCTCTCTGAGGCTACAGTATAACATTATTCTTGAAGACATTTTCACCGGACTCCCAGGGTAGTGCCTCTGTTTCTTGTTTGCCTTACCTTATTTTTATTGACTTTCTGGAATAGATCCTCAGGTAGCATTTTCAGCAAAGGCCTATCAGAAACAAAATGCATTCACCTTGCCCTTGTGCTGAATCATACTTGACCTTGATGCAGCTGCTTATGAAAACACTGGCTCTAATCTGAATTTCATCCCTTTGTGGATGGCCTGATTCCCCCTCCCTGCAAGGTCCTCCATGCTTTTCTTTATCTTTAGTTTTCTAAAATTTCATCAAGACATGCAGGTCTTTTTTCACTTATCATGCTGGTCACTCACTTAGTTCCTGTTATTTTGAAAATTTGTGTCCCTGTTCAGGTCTTGAAATTTTCATGTATTACTTCTTTGATAATTTTCTTGTCCATTTTTTCTCTGTACTTTTCAAGAAATATTGCAGTCCGATATTTTTCTTTAGTGAATTGATCTTTTATGTTTTTTGTCATTTTTCTCATAGTTCCTATTTTACTCTGTGTTCTGGAAATTTCCTCAACTTACCTCCCAACTCCTCTTTGATTTGTTTTACAATCCTTTTGTTTTTATTTCTGAATATTCTTTCTCAAGATTTCATAATATCTGTTCTTGTTTTTAAATGCAGTATGTGCTTGAAGAATACTTCAAAAGGTTTCATTTTGAAATTAATTTATGATCCCAGAATTGTTTCTTTTCTATCTGGGGTAATTATCCTTATTTATTCTGATCTTCCTCTTTCGTGCTGCTAGTAGGTCTTCTTTATGCATTAAAGATTCTATGATTCTATGTCATTAATACTTAAGACAGATAACTAGGTGGACTTCCAGGAAGGCAAATGGGGGTTTTATCTGGACACAGACCTGTTTTCCTGCCGTTTGTCCCCTGAACGGGATGGTTGGTTAACCAGGTACTTTGTGTGCAAGCGTGGTGCTTAATGACTGGCCCACAGGACCTCACCATGAAACTGGGGTCCCAAAAATGCCAGGCTGGGAAAGGCATCCTGAAGTTCCGCAGGAAGTCTGTCCAGGTCTATGGTAAAAATCCTGTTCCTGCCAACCTGCCACCTGCATTCCACATGGGGCTGGCAGTGGGCTGGGGATGGAAGGCAGACCCACAGGCCAGGGGAAGAGCCATGAGCATCCCCAAGACAGACTGGCGATTCCTCCATTTCCACCCGCCGCTCCTGCCACACCTGGGACCACACCTGTGGCAGCTCAGATCTGCTCCACCTGGGAAGCAGCCATGCCCAGTCTCCCATTCCATCCAAGGCTGTGCTTCCCCTACTCTACCACCTGGACCAGCTTCCATCCATGTCAGCTCCTGCAGAAATCTGTTGAACCATCTCGCCCCCTGCCACCCGCTGTGACCTGCACTGTTACGGGTGTGTTTCTGCATTCCCCTTCGCTGGGCTCTCAGCAGGATCTGATGCTGCAGGGGACGAGCAAACAGGGGTTGGCAACTTCTAAACATCAACTTCTCTCATTAAAAGAATCATATTCAGCTCAATTACTACAATAAGTCACGCTGGGCACCTCTGATTCCACGAGGCTGTGCTGGATGGCACCAGGCCGCTCACCCTCCACCAGGTCTGCTGGGCCCTCTCTGCTCTTTTGCCTGAAGCAAGCCACACACGAAAACAAGACGAAACTAACACGCAGAGGTTCCCCTCTACCTAAAGAAGAGGGTAGCTGTGGGTCAGTGCCCCTGCCTCCCTTCCTTCTGGAGGCAGTTCTGGGAATCATTCCTGGCTTCTCCAAGCAAAGCCTCGACTGCCTTCAGCAGGAATCCTAGTGACCTCCCCAGCTCTTCCTCCCAAGTCTCATGCTCCTCCACCCTCGCTCCTGATTTCTGGGGTCACCTCCCCCATAAATATGTTCCCCAAACCCTCATCTTGGGCTCTGCTCTCAGTGGGGCTGGACCTAAGGCAGGCGTAGCATCCTCCCCAGGGGACGTGAAGAGTTTCTGTTTATTGAAACATGCTGACATTCTTAGAATGGTGATGGCTGGAGGCAGACGGCCCAGGGAGCTGGACAGATGAACAGGTGCAACCAGGGGCTCTCGGGACATTTGCTCACAGGGCCATGACAGGTCCCAGAGGGAGAATAGGGAAGGGAACAATGATGAGGAGGGCCTCATGGGGGGGACTCTAAAGCAGAAGTCAGCCAAGGCCTGGGTGGCGTCCAGCTCAGGACGCTTGCTAGATCTAGCCACAGTCAGCAGCTTCCAAGCATCTGCAGCAAGGTCCAAGAGAGCACCAGCTGCACCTCCTCTGGGCCATGGGCAACCAGGGAGCCGTGCTACAGACAGGGCCACCCAAGGGGAGCTCCCACCCACCCCAGCAGAAGCAGATCTAACCGCTAGCCGGTTAGCCTGTCCAGGAGAAAGGACGGTGGAGCCAGTTTTTCTTTTGGAGAGAGAGGAAAGCCTCATGGTGCATCCTGAAACCCCAGGACACGTTCTCATGCTCTCACCCTCTGTGCAATAGTGTACTGAGCAGGAACCACTCAGGGTCGTGGAGCAGGGGCTGTGTATGGTCCTCAATATCCACCTGCCTTTCCTTTTAATAATAGCATTTCCCTCATGATCTCCAGTCTTAGCTGAGGACATGGCTGCCTAACCAGAGACTGCATTCCCAGCCTGCTGGGTAGCTAGGTTTGGCCATGCAACTTGCACCAATGGGCTATGAGAGGAAGGAAAATGGCAACCTTTGTATCACTAACTTAATAGGCCACTGTTTGTTTTCGGGGTTCCTTTGTGTGTCCCCTTCTTCTCTTGCCCCCTTTCCTGTGGCCGGGAAATTGTTAGGAATAAGCATGCTGGAGCCGGGACAGAAGCCACATGTTGGAGATCCCAGGGCCCTGCCGGTCCTGAAGGAGCAGAGCCTCCGTAGTGTGATGTGGAAGAGAGATGACGGCACTTTCACTTGCGCAGCCACATGTGAAGGTTTCTGTGGCAGCATCTTAGTCTCCATCCCAATAAATAAAAGGCTAGCGTTACTGGGGGATCATTCAGGTAGGCCTTCCTGAAGAGGTGGTGCTGAAGCTGGAACTGAACAGAAGAGAAAGGAGAGAGAATGGCAGCACGGTGAGGGCAGGGCTGCACCCAGAGAATGATGCTTACCAAGGACAAGCTGTTGCCTCAGGATCGGGAACGAAGAAGGAAGAAGACGCAGTGAAGGGATTTGGAGCTACACAACCAAGAGAGCTCCCTTCCTTAGAGTGGACCCCACAGGAGACAGCTTTTGAAGAAAGTAGACACAACTCTAAATATGTCAACTTGTAGGTTCATATTCTTGCCTGCTTGTGTGAAATGTGCGCTTCTGCCACACACACAAAAAACCACAGCCACAAGTATGAGGGGGGCATGGGCCTGGACTAGAAGGTCCACACCGACTCTGCGAGGAGACAGAGTGGCCACTATGCATGCAGCAGACTGGGGAAGTGTCAGGGAATTCACAGCACAGAATTGCTCTTAGAAAGGAGCTGTACTGTCTACGGCCATACCACCCTGAACGCGCCCGATCTCGTCTGATCTCGGAAGCTAAGCAGGGTCGGGCCTGGTTAGTACTTGGATGGGAGAAAGGAGCTGTACTTGCTTCCCCAAAAATCCTTGGCGAGTGCCTGGGGTCGAGGATGCAGTCAGCGCCGCACTGTGGAGAGCACGATGGAAGGAGATCACAGGTGAAGCTAATGAGCCCCGGAAGCCTCCTCCGCTGTGTCTTTCTGAAGTCTGCAAGCTCCTGGGGTAACCTGTGTGCATGGTTTTCCCAGGGGCCTGTGAACAGGGCCGGATCCTGTCTCAGGATGGCAGGCAGCTCTGGACACCCAAGGGTGCAGAGTGCAGAGAGCAGAGGAGGCCACCACTGAGATGTGTACGTGGGCAGAAGGTGCAGCTCAGGCCAGACGGGGCCACCAGCTGCCCTCACAGGGCGGCGCTGCCGGGAGTTTGTGCCAGGCAGGTCCCCTCCAAGCTGAAGGAGTCCAGGGACCATGGCAGTCCTAGATAAGGATAAAAAGCTAAGGATGGGCCAGGTGCGGTGGCTCACACCTGTAATAGCAGCACTTTGGGAGGCCGAGGCAGGCAGATCATGAGGTCAAGAGATCAAGACCATTCTGGCCAACATGATGAAACCCCATCTCTACCAACAATACAAAAATTAGCCAGGCGTGGTGGCACGTGCCTGTAGTCCCAGCTATTCGGGAGGCTGAGGCAGGAGAATCACTTGATCCTGGGAGGCGGAGGTTGCAGGGAGCCAAGATCACGCCACTGCACTCCAGCCTGGGTGACAGAGCGAGACTCTGTCAAAAAAAAGAAAAAAAAAAAAAGCTAAGGATGGACCTTGATCTATTTTGAGTTGTTTACTCTGAAAAGCTTTGGGAAATTGCATCCTCTCCTCACAAAGCCCCAGGGTACAAAAGTCAAGGCAGTGATGAAGGTATTGGAAGGAGTGACAACCTCAGAAAAGGAAAGTGACTCTGAGCATGAGGGAGGCAGCACTCAGAAGGTGGGCCTGGCCCCCTTGCCCAGAGGCCGGCAAACTCCCCGAGGGACAGGCCTCTGTGGGTGGAGCAGGTGAGGGGTGGCGGGGAGGTCCGAGGTTCCGAGGGGGATGGAGGACAATCTACCAGCAGCCCCCACACACTGGGAGCACCTCTTGTCTGCTGGGCAGCCCTGACCACGGGTGTTCCTGCCTGGTGTCATGCACATGTCGGAGTGACCCTGCAAGGTCCTTGCTGGGAATCCCATTTTACAGATGTGGAAATGGATGTATCTGAGCTGGAATTCAAGCAGGTTGGTCTGGGGCCATAGCTCATTTCCCTGTGGGTTTTCTTGTGTCATTCTGAGTGCAAGGACTTGTGCAGCGCCATCAGAGGACAGAAGGCCATAACATGAAGAGCCTCTGTTAGCTGAATGGGGAAAAACCATGTCCCCACGGCTTACCAGGGCTGGCCTCCCAGGTGCAGCCACCAGAGGCCCCAGCGAGCTGCACCAGGCAGCTTGTTCAGGAAGGATCACCTGTGAGCGCTGAGGATGGCACCGTCCAGACAACAGATAAGGGTCAGCCCTGGGGAGCAGAGACAACAATCCCCGTCTGCCAGGAAGCCTTGCAGGTCTCTGATAGCCTCTGGAAGGGCAGGCAGCACCGTTTGCACTTTATCATCATGCTAAACCTAAGTAAGAGTCATTTCCAAGTTGAAGTTTGCATTTAACTTTTTTTAAATTGCAAACAGAAGTTTATGGTCCAACAACATGTAACCCTGTAAATCATCATTAAAATGCCTCCTGTTGTGAAATAATGACAAGAATAATAATCGATGGGCATATATTAAGAGTGAGAGGTTTATGCAGGGCTGAGACAATAGCACAACAAAGCAAATGTTTGCATTCTTTAAGAATAGCATTCTCATTTATAAAGTATGAGTAATAAAATCAATACTGCTGAAATTGAGCCACAGCAGGCTGGAGCATGTTTTCTTAATCTTATGACAGGTGACTGGATAAGAATATTCTATATTCTTTTCGCTAAATAAAAATATGACCCAAAGCTTTCAACATTCTACATATGGTCATGGTGAATTTTTTTTCCCAAACAGATTCTAAATGAAGATGAGACATACAATTGCAAATATGTGAGAATAAGGCACCCTTATTAATTAGCCACTATCTTAGCTATTCAACACTCAGTAAATACGTGCTGATGTCTGCAAGCTCCTGGGGTTACTTGATCGTTGTCTTTGAGAACACCTCCTCTTCAACGTGTCGACTGAAGTGGGCGATGATGCCCATCTTAGGTGGAGTAAGGAAGAGATGTGGTGAAGTGTCCCTTGTCTGGAATGGGAAGGACAGTGCCTCCAATAAAAAGAAAGATGACTGTGACGACGTCATTGCTGTGGTGACAGTGATAGAGAAAACTGGAGAGTGAATTCTGACACCGGGCAGCTCCAGGAAGGTGTGTGGCTGACCCTTCTTCACTGCATGCCTGTGTCAGCAGCAGGGACCTGTGCGACAGAGCAGAGTGACATGCTTAACAACTCACTATTTATAGGGCATGCAGAGGGAGCCAGCCTGCAGGAGAAATGCACTTACAAAATTGGAACTATTACTCAGAATGTGAATTCCACTGTAATTCCTGTCAGCAGCCACACGCGACTATCGTTACGACCTTGCAAAGCTGCCTGGCTCCTGTGCGATGCCACCATTTCGGTGTGCATCTCTACCTCACCCCTCCTGGACAGAGGACCCAGACCTCTGCAGTCTCCTGAGGATCAGAGCTCTGCCATGCCACCCTGGTGCCAGCCCTGGGGCCTTTCCTGTTCCCGTCCCTGCCCTGCCTCCCTCCCCATTTCGTGCCAGGGCATATCTGCTCAGTGGGCATGACCGTGATTTTCACTTATCTACAGAGACAAGCCTGGTAGTGATCTCCCTGAGAGCCCTTTTCATGACTGGACAGGGGCCAGCTCTTTGCTGCTTCTGCAGTGTTTGCAGAGCTGCACCAGGTGCCCTCGTCTCTGACATCGTCTCCTCACCCAGGACTGGAGGAGGCACCTCAAGAGGCACCTAGTGTACTGGAATTACCCCCAGGGAGGCACTCATGAGGAGCCACTCCCTCGCTGCCCCCTCGCTGGGCACTGAGAAATACTCTCAATGATGAAACTGTGCCTTGGCAAGCCCGCAGCGGGCTGCCTGCCAAATGCTCTCCCAGCAGAAGGGGCCGTTTTGCAAGAAAGAGGAAAAATGATTGCAAATATGAGCAGACGTCAGCTTTCTCTTTGGAGGCTAAAGGTTGGTAGCAGGATGAGGTCATTCAGAATACACTCTCTCCTTCATCCCCATTCATTTGGACCAAAGGAGCCCTAACTCCCAGGTACAGCTGTGTTCAGATCTCCCATGCAGAAATCACTGCCCAGGCCACTTGGGGTCTCAGATGGCCAGGAGCTCAGCGCTGATGGTTTTAGACCTCACAGGCAGTAGCTGCCTAAAAATAGAAGCCTTCAAAGCATCAGTGCTCCTGGAGCCAGACACTGTCCCAATACACAGAGAAGACACCTGAAAGCCTGATGACATTCTTCATCATGGGCTCAGCACTATTCATCTTACATTGCTTTGTTGTTGATGCCCGGTTACCATTTGATGACCCAGGGACCAGTCCCTGTGATTCTGCCCCAGTTAACCCCCAAGGAAACGGAGGCAGGTACAGAAGAAGAGACCCACTCTTGGGATCAGCAACAAAGACGTCATCCCTGGGGACAGCCAAGGGTAGCCAAGTTTCGGGGAGATAGGGACAAGGAGAAGCAGATGATTCTGCTGTTGGGCGCTTAGGAAGAGAAGCTGGGATACAGATGCAGATACAGTGATAGATACGGATATAGAGATAGATGCAAATGCAGATGCAGATACAGATACAGATAGATATAGATACAGAGACAGACGCAAATACAGATGATGCACATGCAGATACAGAGACAGATACAGATACAAAGATAGATGCAGATGCAGATACAGAGATAGATGCAAGTACAGATGCAGATGCAAATATAGATACAGATGCAGACATAGATACAGAGAAAGATACAGATACAGATTCAGATGCAGATACAGAGATAGATGCAAATACAGATGCAGATACAGATACAGATGCAAACATAGATACAGAGATAGATGCAAATACAGATGCAGATACAGATACAGATGCAAACATAGATACAGAGATAGATGCAAATACAGATGCAGATGCAGACACAGATACAGATACAGATGCAGACAGAGATACAGAGATAGATATGGATACAGATACAGATGCAGATGCAGAGATAGATGCAAATACAGATGCAGATACAGATACAGATGCAAACATAGATACAGAGATAGATGCAAATACAGATGCAGATGCAGACACAGATACAAATACAGATGCAGACATAGATACACAGATAGATACAGATACAGATGCAGATGCAGATACAGAGATAGATGCAAATACAGATGCAGATACAGATACAGATGCATATACAGATACAGAGATAGATACAGATATAGAGATAGATGCAAATACAGATGCAGATACAGAGACAGATACAGATGCAGACATAGATACAGATACAGACACAAAGATAGATACAGCTACATATGCAGATACAGATACAGAGATAGATACAGATACATATGCAGATGCAGATACAATTACAGAGACAGAGATATATACAGATGCAGATACAGATGTATACAGTAGAGACGCAGCTACAGACAGATACAGATACAGTTACAGATACAGTTACAGACATAGATACAGATACAGAGATTACAGATACAGATGAAGATACAGATGCAGAGATAGACCTCCACAGAGAAGTATGGAAGGACTATAGCTTTACAGTCACATGGACTGAGTTCAAATCCCCACTCCTCCTCATCCTAGCTGTGTGGCTTTGGGTAAAGTTACTTAGTCTCTATAAGCCTCCTTTTCCTCAACTATGAAATAAAGATAACAATAACCACTTCAGGGTTTCTTTAGGAATTGAAAAATTATAGCACCTATTGGAGACTTAAAATGTGAGGCTCTTAGCTAAGGGGTTTTTATGGATTAATTCATTTAATCCTCACAAGAACCCTCTGCTACTGGTATGGGAAAAATTTGGGCAGTGTGGCTAAGTGATTGCCCCAAGGCAAAGTCCAGCACTGTCCACTAACTCACACAGTCACTCCACTGACCGGGAAAAAGGAATAAGACAGCGACTCATGCTAAGTGCTTGGCTTGGTGGCTGGCTGGCAGTGATTCTCAACACATGGTAACTACTCATTATTACTAGTTCCATTGCCCCACCCTTATGCCCCTGCCACTCACACACACACTCACACATGCACACTCATATGCACACACACATTTGCACAAGTCACACATGCACACTCACATATTCACATGCATACACACATGCACACAAATGCACACATCCTCACACATATATACACATGCACGCTCACACTCACACACATGCACACACATTCACATGGACATGCACATTCACATACACATGCACACTTCCACATTCACATTCACACTCACATGCACACAAGCTCACATATGCACACCCCCACACACGTACACACACATACATTCACACATGAACTTATGCACACACAATCTCACACTAACACACACAGCTATACCACACAAATTCCCACACATATTAGCACACATATACACTCACAGTCACATGCCCATACACTCACACATATACATGCTTACATTCACATGTGCACACACTCATGGCATACACTTACATATTTACACTCACACAGTGTACACTCACATGCTTGCACTCACAAGTACACACACATGCTCTTACACACTCAGACATACAATCATGTTCACACATGTATGTTCACATGGTCACACTCATAACACATATGCATGTGTTCCTACACACACGTATGCACTCACATGAACATATGCTCATGCTCATACATGCACACCCTCACATACACATGGTCAGATACATTCACATATACACTCATACATGCACATAACACATACTCAGACACACTCGCACAAGTGTACCATCACACATCCATATGCAGACTCACACACACACTCATACACACTGGCGATCGCACAGTGTTTGTTGGGACATCTTACTCCATTTCCTTCTCCCTTAGACTGCCCTCCACAATCCCTTCTCCCCTGACTTCCCGTGAATGAACACCTGCAAGGGAAGGAGCACAGTCACTTTCTCCTTCATGTAGGCTGAAGCTCCAGCTTTGGGCTCAAACCACAGTAACAGCGGCAGCAAAGATCGAAGATGTACAGACAAGTGATAGAAAAATAAAGTTCTCATCTGTGACCTTCCTTGGGGGTTAGTGTGCACACAAACCACCTGGGGTGTGGTTTAACTGCAGATTCTGATGCAGGAGGTCCGGGTGGGACCAAGATTCTGCATTTCCGAGAAGTTCCCAATGATGCTGCTGCTTCTCAGACCACACTTTGAGGAGCAGGTTATAGAATATTTCGGGGTTTGATCCAGATCCAAAAGAGTGGAAATTTTTAGAGCACTTTGGGGTGTTGGAGCACTATGTACAGCTTTCAAGACTAAAGTGCTTTCAATGCTCACATGATTACTTGCCAAAATCCTAAGCAACAGCAATCACAAACATTATAGCAAAAAGGGACCTTGAAGGTCCTCAAATCTTTTACCCTCACTTAACAGATGGGGGGACTGAGGCCAAGAAAGGCTACAGGAGTTCCTCAAGGTCACACAGACACTCAGCAGCCACGCCAGTCTCTAGTGCCCATTCCACTGTTGCCCACTGAGGCAGGAGCACCCTCACCCTGCTGTGGATTATCCAGGCATACGTACTGTGGGCAACCCAACGGCACTCCTGGGCATAAAGCCTTGTGAGCAATGGAAATTCACACCATTTCTTCTAGCCAATATCCCCTGTTCTTACTTTTCATCAAGATTACCCTCCTGTATTGTGTGACTCTTGACCAGAAGATGACCCAGCACTAAGCAATATGTGCACTCCTCTTATAAGTGGAACTTTCCAGACCGAACTAGAAAATGCTGCCAAGAATCAATAACACAAGGAGCCTCAGACATTTCTGTGCCTCCCAGTGTTTGTACAGTATCTGGAGCACATGCATGTTGAACTCCTTGTCAAGAATGCAAGATAAGTAAGTAAGACCTCTAAGAGCTTTGGTCAGGTGGGGGCGCAGCCAGAGGCATGTTTAGAGAGCCCTGCAACATACAGGAGGGACTTTGGCCCAGCAGGAAGGCAAGGGGCAGTTCGCAGAGGGAGCCAGGAGGTGGAGATGGCCTTGGAGGATGACCAGAAGCCCTCCAGACATGATAGCAGGGACACCAAGAACAAAGACCAGAAAGCCTGATGTCACATGGTGAAGGCAGTCATGCAGCACCCTGCAGCTGGCTCAGAGTGGGAAGGAATGACTGGCCAGGGACACCATTTCAAGATAGGCTTGGGCCAGCTTGCCAGAGATCTTGATGCCCTACAAGGCTCTAGGTTTGTTCTGATGGGGGCTCCCACAATTCCCAGTTCTCCCAGGTTATCACTCAGCAAAGTCACGGACTTCTGTGAGAAGATCCAGGTCTAAAGCAAGCAAAAAGTGGCTATTCCTCCTTGGCAGTTTTTTAACTCCCTCTCCAAGAAAAGTAGATGATCTTTACCTTGGAACTGAATGCTCCTAGGAAATATGTTCCTTTTCCTTTTGTTTTCCCAATTCACTCCGTACTAGGGAAGCCCATAATTAGAAGCATGGCACAAGTCTTAGCCTAGGCATAAGCCATGCTGGATTTCAGTCCTGGCTGTGCTGAGCCATGCTGATGGGACAGGGACATAGCCAATGACATAGTTGGCTACCTTCAGGCATCAGGTGCCCTGAGTGGTTTTTGAGTGCCCCTCACTCTAGTGATACACAAATGCCTTGCACAGATCGTACAGAAAATCGAGTAAAAGAGTGTGGAAGGATGGTGAGGATCCAGCTTCAACCGGAAAAGGATACACAAACTATGTTCTTTCCTAAGAAGATTCAATGGTGTCATTTATATGAGCAACACGGTTAATACATAAATTTAAATAAGCCCTATATTTGAATTTACACAAAGTATAAATCTGGGGATGATTTTCTTTTTTCAGCCTTATTGAGGTATAATTGACTAATAAAAATTGTATATATTTAAGGCATATAACACAATGTTTGATATACATATACATTGTAAAATGACACCACAATTAACATATCCATCACCTCATATAGTTTCTATTGTATGTATGTGTGTGATAACACACACATATATGAAACCCACAGCTAACATCATACTCAACAATGAAAAGTTGAAAGCTTTTTCTATAAAGGAACAAGATAAGGAGGCCTACACTTACCACCTCCATTTAACATAGCACTGGAGGTCCTCGCCAGAGCAATTAGGTAATAAAAAGAAATAATCTAAATCAGAAAGGAAGAAGTTAAGTTGTCTCTGTTTGCAGATGACATAATCTTGTATAATGAAAACCCTAAAGACTCTGCCAAAAACAAAACCTGTTACAACTAGAAAACTAATTCAGTAAAGTTGCAGAATACAAACTAGCATATGAAACTTAGTAGGTTGGATGAAATCTTCTGAATAGGTGTGTCAGGTCCATTTGGTCTATGGTGTTGTTCAGATCAACTGTTTCCTGATTTATGTTCTGTCTGGATGATTTAGCCATTGTTGAAAGTGTATTAAAGTCCCACTACTGTAATTATAGTGCTGTTTATTTCTCCTTCCAGTTCTGTTGACATTTACTCTATATATTTAGGTGTTCCAAAATTTGGTGCATAAATATTTACTGTTGTTATAGCTCCTTGATGAAGTGACTTTTTCATCATTATATAATGACCTTCTTTGTCCCTCCTTTGGTTGCCATTTGCATGGGATTTTTTTCCCATCCCTTCACTGCCAGCCAATGCATATTCTTAAAGCTAACATGAGTTTCTTGTAGGCGACATACAGTTAGATCTTATATTTTTATTTATTCAGCCACTGAATGTCTTTTGATGAGAAAATTTAACCCATTTACATTTAAAGTAATTATTAATAGGTAAGAACTCCGGGGAGGGGGGAGGGGTAGCGTTTGGAGATATACCTAATGTTAAATGACAAGTTGCTGGGTGCAGCACACCAACATGGCACATGTATACATATGTAACTAACCTGCATGTTGTGCACATGTACCCTAAAACTTAAAGTATAATAAATAAATAAATAAATAAATAAATAAATAAATAAATAAATAAAAAGAAAAAAAAGAACTCACTATTGCCACTTTGTTAATTGTTCTCTGTTTGGTACTTCCTTTTTCCTTTGTTCTTCTCTCGCTTCTTCCTTTGTGATTTAATAAATTTTTGTAGTGGTTTGCTGTTACTTTTCTCTGTCTGTTGAGTATCTACTATAGGTTTTTGCTTTGTGGTTACTGTGAGTCTTACAGAAAACCTAATTATGCAAATCTATATGGAACTGATAATAGCTTATCTTCAGTCACATACAAAAACTACACTTTCTTTTTTGTTTGTTTGTTTGTTTGAGATGGAGTCTTGCTGTCTCCCAAGCTGGAGTGCAGTGGCGCGATCTCAGCTCACTGCAAGCTCTGCCTCTTGGGTTCACACCATTCTCCTGCCTCAGCCTCCCGAGTAGCTGGGACTACAGGCGCCCGCCACCACGCCTGGCTCATTTTTTGTGTTTTTAGTAGAGACGGGGTTTCACCATGTTAGCCAGGATGGTCTCGATCTCCCGACCTCGTGATCTGCCCGCCTCGGCCTCCCAAAGGGCTGAGATTACAGGCGTGAGCCACCGCGCCCGGCCAGCAATTATTTTTTAAAATAAGCTTTCTGTTTCTTTCTCTCCATCTTCTTTTTCTGAGAGTCCAATAATGCACATATTAGGTCATTTAATGGTGTCCCATAAGTCCCATAGGCTTTCTTTATTCTTTTTTTTTTTTTTTTTGACAGAGTCTCGCTCTGTTGCCCAAGCTGGAGCACAGTGGCACAATCGAGGCTCACTGCAACCTCCTCCTCCCTGGTTCAAGCAATTCTACCACCTCAGCCTCTGGAGTAGCTGAGACCACAGGCATGCAGCATCATACCCAGCTAATTTTTGTATTTTTTGGTAGAGATGGATTTTCACCATGTTGGCCAGGCTGATCTTGAGTATTCCCCCCACCTCAGCCTCCCAAAGTGCTGGGATTACAGGCGTGTGCCACTGCACCCGGCCAGTTTTCTTTACTATTTTTTATTCATTTTTTCTTTCACCTCCAACTGGACATTTCCAAAGACACTTCTTCATGTTCACAGATTCTTTCTTCCACTCTGTTGGGAAGGTTGAAACTCCATTGCATTTTTCATTTTATTCATTATATTTTTCAGCCCCAGAATTTGTTTGGTTCTTTTTTATGATTTTTATCTCTTTGTTGAATTTCTTGTTTTATTCATATGTTGTTTCCTGATTTCATTGAGTGTTTATCTATGTTCTCCTGTATCTTACTAAGCTTCCTTAAAATAATAATTTTGAATTTCTTTCCAGATAATTCCTAGATCTCCATTTCTTTGTAATCAGTTACTGGAGAATTATTTCTTCTTTTGGTGATGTCCTGTTTTCCTTAATTTTCCATGTTTTTTGCAGCCTTGTGTTGATGTCTGAGCACTTGAAGAAGCAGTCACCTCTTCCAGACTTTACAGAATAGCTTTGATGAGGAAAGACTTGCACCAGCAGGTAAGCATAAGGTGCCCAGTCGGGTGGGGTGTGGCAGCTCTAGCTCCAAGGAATGCAGTGTGCAGTCTCTAGTTACCTCCATCAGCCTCAAGGCTAGAGGAGGTAAAGACTGTGGGGATCCTTGGTGACCAAGGCTGCAAGTGTTTGAAGTGGTGGTGGTGACAGCAAGGGCTGTTGGGATCTTTGGTGACAAAAGCTGCTAGTGTCCTCTTGGGGCACAATATCTTGGGCCTGGGGAGATGGGGTGTGGCAGTGGCTCAGGCCCCAAGGGGTAGGGTAAGCAGCAGCTGGGGATGAAGGTGCATCTCGGTCAGTGGCATCTCAATGTCATGTCAGTGGACCCAGCCCCAGGAAGAGGGGCACCACAGTGACTTGTGTCTTAAGGATGTCAAGGCACAGTGGGCAACTGAGGCCCCTGGGGTGGTGCAGCACTGTTATGGCTCAGGCCCTAGGAGGGCCTTTCCCCTGCAGGAGATTCATCTTGGTTCTGGGCCTGGCATAGTCCGTGGGCAGCCATAGCAGTGCCAGATTTCAGGATACAGATGCTCAGAACAGCTACAGAGCCAAGTATGGGACTCAGGGGATTACAGAACTGCTGTGCATCCATGGGTCCTATGGCTCTGGTGCACCTGCTAAGGCATGGTCATGTGCAGACTGCTCACAGAGCTGGGGTCGATGATTCTAGGATGCACCTCAATAGCTTGGGCCTGGGGAGATGAGGCATGGCAGTGGCTCAGGCCCCAGGGAGTAGGGTAAGCAGCAGCTCAGCCCTGGGGATGAAGGTGTCAGTGGATGTTAGTGGCATGCCAGTGGCTGCAACCCCAAGAGGAGGGGTGTCACAGCGACTTGGATCCTAAGGCTGTCAGGGCACAGTGGCAATGGAAGCCCCTGGGGTAGCGCAGTGCTGTTGTGGCTCAGGCCTAGGAGGGAGAGGGCTGCTGCCACTCATGTCCAGGCATGTCAGAACACCATGGCGGTAAGGCTCCAGGGACAGCAGGGTGCAGCCATGACTAGGGCCCCAGGGGCAGGGTACAGCACTGGTGACTTCAGTTCCTGGGACGGCTGGGCCTGCAGCAGCCTAGAGCTCAGAGCTCTTTACATGATTTCAGAGGGTCCTAGCGACTCTGATGTGGTTCCTCAAGAACACAGATCTCATCAGCTCCATTCCAGGATCTGTCTGAAAAGATGATAATGTTTCAGCCTGTGTTCTGCCCTCCTGTTCTTTGCTGAGCTGTGCTGCATAGGAGGAATAATGATTTTTAGTAGGAAAAGTTTGCCCCTTCATTGAAGATTCACACTTTGGGATTTTCTGCCTCAAACTGTTAATACATTTTCCCTGCTGCAGCAGCTTAGCATTTAATCTCGTCATTTTATGATGATATCGTCCATACCTCCATCAGACCCGGAGCCCCAGAAGGACGCTCCCAGTTCTGCAAGCCGAGAAGACCCTTTCCAGGTAGCCCCGTGACCTGTTCATGCCAAGGAGGATGCATCTCCCTGCTGCCCTTTGGCGTGGAAGTCGGGGCAGGTGTGTTCCCCACGTTTACCATGGGGGAGCATAGGCACGGTGGGGTGCTTGGTTCCCTATGATGCTTTTCCTTTACAGAGAACCTTGTAGAAGTGATTGGATTTCATGTGTAGACAGAGAGGAGTTTACAGGAAGTAATGATGGAAGCAGGATTCCAGTGAGGTTTCTAAAAACCTGGTGGCACTCTCCCAGACATCGGTCTGGCACTTCCAAGCACCGCAGTGAGAGGCTGGACACAGTCCAGATGCCCAGGAAGGCTCTGCCTTGTGTGAGCATGAGCCCTGTCCTGAATCCCAGAGCCTAATTCTGGACTGTCTTACTTCAGGGACCCTTTCTGAGGTGCCCGCACTCTGTATAGCTCACCGTATAGCCATACGAGTGACTTACCGTTTCTCACAGCAGCTATGTGGAGCCAGTCTCTGTAGTTTCTGCCTCCGGCCCGTCATTCTCTCCTCCCGTCTCCGTGGGACTTCGCTCACAATTCCATGCTGGACAGAGCATATGTTCCTGTTTCCTACCAGGCTGCAGGCTACTCGAGGCCAGGGACTTTGCTTTAAACACCTGCCTGTTATTCTAGTGCTTTGGAGCCTTGATAAAGCAGATGCTAAATCCAGGCGTGTTCTATCGGCTTCCTGAGAACATCGTAGAGGCCGGGGTGAGACCCTCAAAGTAACAAGTGATACAGGCACCCTTACTCAACTGCACACTTACTCAACTGGGGCCTGTGGAAGACACATCAGAGGTATAGTAATACACTTTGGAAGCAAGTACTAAAGGGGGAACCCCACAGCTACAATATGCCTCCCTTAGCAAGGTATCAGCTTCCTGCAAAGTCATACACAAGGCACTCTGAAATCAATCAAGCGTTAGTTTGAATACAAGTTGGGGCCCTTGTTATTAAAATCCACCCTGTGGACTGTCCCTTGGTAAAGTATAAAACCATTCCTGAGGCGACATCAGCAAGACGGTGGACTAGGAAATCTCAGTGCTTTTACCCCCACGAAACAACAAAACAACACAAAGACACTACACACCATGAAAACCATGCCGGGAGAGCTCCAAGACAGCAGAGAAGCCGCAGAAACCTTGTGGAGAGCAGAAACCAGAGATGCCACTCGGCTCTGCCACCCCATACCCCGTGAAGAGCAGCTTGGAGCCGAGGAGGGTCCTCTCAGAGAGATTTCTCCCTGCAAGGAAAAGGGGAGCAGGATCCTGGTGGTCCCCATCACCCCTGCAGAACCCACAGCCTGCACCACAGGCACCTCTGCACTCGTCAGCGAGGCTCTGCACAATGAAGAGGGCTGCTCAGAGTCCACACCGCTGCGCTTCCCTGAAAGAAGGGGCTGCCGTCATGCCCCACGCCTGGGGCCTGAGTAGCTGCTGCACCTGCCCCACCATTCCCCAGAGCCTGGGCTGCTGTGACACCCCCAGCCCTGGGCCTAAGTTACCTCTACCCCCAACTCTTGGGTCAAAGTTACCTCCACCCCCCACCCCTGGGTCCAAGTTACCTCCACCCCCCACCCCTGGGTCCAAGTTACCTCCACCTCCCGCCCCTGGGTCCAAGTTACCTCCACCCCCCCCCCCTGGGTCCAAGTTACCTCCACCTCCCGCCCCTGGGTCCAAGTTACCTCCACCCCCCGCCCCTGGGTCCAAGTTACCTCCACCCCCCACCCCTGGGTCCAAGTTACCTCCACCCCCCACCACTGAGCCTAAGTTACCTCCACCCCCCACCCCCAGTTCCAAGTTATCTCCGCCCCCCACCCCCGGTTCCAAGTTACCTCCACCCCCACCCTGGTCCTAGGTTTCCTTGCCCCCTGCCCCTGGGGCCAAGCTGCTACAGGGCTATGTGCACCCCAGGGCTAAGTCACGCTGTGCACCGCCATCCCCAGGGTCTCACTGCTGCTGGACCCACCCCAGAGTGACCTAAGACGGGAGCTGTGGAGACACCAAGGTGCCCAACAGATTAGACAAAAGGCAGATGAGGAAACAGACAGCACCAACTCCCTCTTGAGGGAGGATAGAAAGCAAGCATTGCTGCTACACCCAATCCCTGGAGCTGGGTGTGTGGACACAGTGCTCAGGCTGGCTTTCGGTAAGCAGCAGGTGGCTCCCTGTCAGCGTGTGAGAGCCACCATCTTCTCCCCACCTGTCTTTAAGTCTTGAGAGCAGTAACCCCACAGGTGTTCTTCACGGTCCACTGGCAGACTCCAGGCGACAGCTGGAGTTAAGATTCTGGGGCCAGAGGAGTGGGGCCTGTTACAGACACACTTTTCTGAATGTGCAAAACCGCACGAGCAGAATCACTCCTGCGGAGGAAGCCACCTGGAAAATCCCTTCTCAGAGTAGGAGGGAGGCCAGTGGGACAGCCCCACACCTCCAAGAGGGTCTTTAGGCGGATAACTGCCTTTTTTTACCAGATTGATGAGGCACAGTGGGCATTAAGAGTGAACTACGTACCTGTTAAAGGAAGCATATGCCCTCCCAGCCCCTGGGAACAGCTGTGGGACTTGCGACATATCTCCTCCCCTTTAGCTACATCCATGTCACACTCTGTCCCTTCACCCCTACACCCATAAATCCTTCTGACGGACAGCAAAGAGCCCTGGGCTCGGAGTG
Source organism: Symphalangus syndactylus (assembly GCF_028878055.3). Taxonomy (NCBI): domain Eukaryota; kingdom Metazoa; phylum Chordata; class Mammalia; order Primates; family Hylobatidae; genus Symphalangus; species Symphalangus syndactylus. Next base: position 145,356,786 of record NC_072428.2, on the reverse strand, counting down.
ATGGTGGGAGAGCCAGGACCCCAGGACCGTGGTTGACACGCGAGCGCTGTCACATGGGCAGAGGAAGAGAAGACGGGGACTGGACACTGAGGGACGTGGCAGGAACTTCTGGGGCAACCCTGGTCTTCTGAGCCAAGCAGAAGAGGGGTGGGTCAATGAAAGCGGAGACCCAGGCTGGGCGCAGTGGCTCACACCTGTAATCCCAGCACTTTGGGAGGCCAAGGCAGGCGGATCACCTAAAGTCAGGAGTTTGAGACCAGCCTGGCCAACATGGCAAAACCCCATCTCTACTAAAAACACAAAAATAAGCCGGGCATGGTGGCGGGTGCCTGTAATCCCAGCTACTTGGGAGGCTGAGACAGGAGAATCACTTGAACCCAGGAGGCGGAGGTTGCAGTGAGCCGAGATCACATCACTGAACTCCAGCCTGGGCAACAGAGCAAGACTCTCAAAAAGAGAAAGAAAGGGAAGGGGAGGGGAGGGGAGTGGAGGGGAGGGGAGGGGAGGGGAGGGACACCCTGAGAGCCCCAGGCCTGGGGGCACCAGAGAATAGGAGACAGGAGACTAGAGAGCGGGCAGGGAAGGAGGGAGGTGCAGGTCCCCTGCACCCCCAATGTTGAGGGAGGGACTTGTGCCTGTGCAGGCAGCAGGAAAGCTCCAGGCACCTCCTGTTCTTCCCTGAGGCCTCAGGGCCTCCTGCCAGGGCCTTCTTCCCGCAGGCCCTTGCGGAGACTCCCTGCAGGACTGCAGAAGCTTGTCCCACACACCTGCCTCCTACCTGAGAAACACCCTCTGTTCCTGAATGCAGAGCCTCACCAGCGGGTAATCTATCCACGCTTCCCTGAACACTCTCCGTTTTTCCATTCCTGTGGCTTTAAAGCCTTTCCAGTGCTCCGAGCAGCAGCATCCTCAGCAGCCGAGGCAGGGAAACAACCCAGGTGTCCATCCAGGGACCCATGGGCGAAGAATGTGGCCACACACAGAGGAATGTCATTCTGCCTTCAACAGGAAGGAAATCCTGACATCCTGCCACAACACCCCCAACACGGGTGAGTCTTGAGGACCTTATGCTCCGTGAAGAAAGCCACTCACCAAAGAACAAACGCTGCACAATCACACTCAGATGAAATATCGAAAATCCAGAGACGGAAGGCGGGCTCGAGGTTCTCACGGCTGCGGGGAGGAAGGTGTGGGGAGGTCTTCCCTAATAGGTACAGAGCTGCTGTTTGGGGTGATGAAAAAGGTTTGGAAGTTAAATAGTGGGTTCCACAACGTTGTGACTGCAATTAATGCCACGGATTTGTACACTTAAAAATGGTCTTAAAGGGCAAATTTTTTATCCATATTTTGCTAAACGTTTCGTAAGTTAGTAAAATGATGTAACAAAAACCATTGAATTGTACACATTAAATGGGGGAATTGTATAGTATTGTGAATTACATCTCCATAAAGCTGTTTAAAGGTGAGCACTCCTTCCCAGCCTGCAAAGATCCACGTGGTCCCGATTCCCACCCTCGCCCTCAGCCCCGCAGTCACGGCTCTCCCCGCAGTCACGGCTGTCCCCGGGACCTGGGCTCCGTCTCACAGTCTCTTCAGCATATCTCTGATTGCTCTGCTACATTATGATCGACTCCTTGACATTCGAGACAGTGTTTCCTTCCCCTTTGAGCCCCCACATCACCCCCCATAATGTGTCCTTCTTCCCAAGTAAAGATGCATCAGCCCCTGTGTCAGCAGATGGTGCCCTGACAGCCAATGGCCAGCCTTGTGTTCTTGTGAAGAGCAAATCCCCCGGTCTCCCGCCTCACAACGTCTCCACCTCACAACGTCTCCACCTCACAACGTCTCCACCTCACAACCTCTCCACCTCACAACCTCTTCACCTCACAACATCTCTACCTCACAACCTCTCCACCTCACAACCTCTCCACCTCACAACCTCTCCACCTTACAACCTCTCCACCTCACAACCTCTCCACCTCACAACCTCTCCACCTCACAACCTCTTCACCTCACAACGTCTCCACCTCACAACCTCTCCACCTTACAACATCTCTACCTCACAACCTCTCCACCTCACAACCTCTCCACCTCACAACCTCTCCACCTCACAACCTCTTCACCTCACAACGTCTCCACCTCACAACCTCTCCACCTTACAACGTCTCTACCTCACAACCTCTCCACCTCACAACCTCTCCACCTTACAACGTCTCTACCTCACAACCTCTCCACCTCACAACGTCTCCACCTCACAACCTCTTCACCTCACAACGTCTCCACCTCACAACGTCTCCACCTCACAACCTCTCCACCTCACAACCTCTTCACCTCACAACCTCTCCACCTCACAACCTCTTCACCTCACAACGTCTCCACCTCACAACCTCTCCACCTCATAACCTCTTCACCTCACAACGTCTCCACCTCACAACCTCTCCACCTCACAAAGTCTCTACCTCACAACGTCTCCACCTCACAACATCTCCACCTCACAACGTCTCCATCTCACGTCTCCACCTCACAACGTCTCCACCTCACAACGTCTCCACCTCACAACGTCTCCATCTCACAATGTCTCCATTTCACAACGTCTCCACGACCAGACACTCTGATCTTCTCTATCCCATCTCACAATGTCTCCATCTCACAACATCTCCACCTCACAACATCTCCACTTCACAACGTCTCCACCTCACAACATCTCCACTTCACAACATCTCCACATCACATCTCCCACCTCACAAGGTCTCCACTTCACAACATCCCCCATCTCACGACGTCTCCCACCTCAGAAGGTCTCCCACCTCACAATGTCTCCACCTTACAACATCTCCATTTCACAACGTCTCCACCTCACAACATCTCCACCTCACAATGTCTCCATTTCACAACGTCTCCATGACCAGACACTCTGATCTTCTCCATCCCATCCACCTAGTCCACCCAGGTCCAAGACATCTTTCCATGCTTTACTGGTCTCCCTGCTTTCATCCAAGCTCCTGGAATCTGTTCTCAACACAGCTCCAGACTGATCCTGTTAAAGCATAAGTCAGATCATTCTTCTGCCAAAGCCTCCAAGGACCCCACTTCTCTTAGCATCAGAGCAGAAGTCCCAGAGTGGACTCCAGGGTCCCATCACTTCTCCAACCTCATCTCCCACAGCCCACCCCCACCAAGCCCATGCTGCCACAGGCCTTTGCATGAACCACCCCTCCTCCCAGAATGCTCCCCCCGAATTCTGCCAGGCTCACTATACACACCCTGACTTCCCCTTCTGCTCAGTCAGCGTCTTCTCAAAGGTCCCATCCGGATGCCCCACGTAGCTTGCATTGTCTCACTACCCCAAACGTACCCAGGTCCTTACCTGGCTCTACTTTTTCTAAAAATACATATTACCTTTGTTGATTAAAGAAAAAACATAAGTTTTTAAAGATTTAAAGTTAGGTTTTTTTGTTTTTGTTTTTTTGTTTCTTTTTTTTACAGAGTCTCACTGTCGCCCAGGCTGGAGTGCAGTGGCGCGATCTCGGCTCACTGCAAGCTCTGCCTTCTGGGTTCTCGCCATCCTCCTGCCTCAGCCTCCTGAGTAGCTGGGACTACAGGCGCCCGCCACCATGCCCGGCTAATTTTTTGTATTTTTAGTAGAGACGGGGTTTCACCACGTTAGCCAGGATGGTCTCGATCTCCTGACCTTGTGATCCGCCCACCTCGGCCTCCCAAAGTGCTGGGATTACAGGCAGGAGCCACCGCACCTGGCCAAAGATTTAAAGTTCGTTTTATTAGAAGTCTTATTGAGAACTACAGCCTGAGGCCTCCAGCCTGGGAGTCCGGGAGTGGTCTTTTAGATGGGTTTTAGGGGACTACTTGAATCTAGTCTTTCAGTTTATGGTTCATATGCAGGTGGTAAAGATTGAATATAGGTAAAATTATGTTGAAGTTCAGGTGTGAGAGCATATCTGGTTGTAGTTACAGAAGGAAAGTTATTAATTTTGTTGGACATTTTTATCTATTGAGGGACAGGGCTACAGTCCCTGGACAAATGGAGGGTATCAGGGAAAAGAATAGAGAATGTCCGACGAGCCCCACACTGCATGTGAGGGCGACTGTTCTGAAATGCGGGAAAATCAGGGGTGCCGGGGAGCTGTGCCCCTAGTTGAGAGTTGGGAGCCTTCGTCCCCAGGGGGCTGGGCTGCCAGGCCCGATAAGAGATGCTGCAGGGCCCATCGGGCGCCATCACCCTCCTGGGAAAGAGCCAGTCCTGCTGAGCAGGAAGGCCGGGTCTACCCCCGGGAGCTCACGGTGAGGGACCTGGGCAAGTGCGGGGACCCCTGAGCCCCAGATTCCCGCTCACAGAAGAAATCTACTAGTAACGACCAAATAGGGGCGTGGTGAAGACAACTAACCCACGCAAAGCCACGTGGAATGGCCTTTCCCTTCCCAGACCTGTGGACTATCGACAGCCTGCATTTGCTTCCAGGTTTCTAGCGGGGAAAACCCAAAAACTGGAAAACCTGGACCCCTCTCTCTCTCCGTGACCACAGATAGAAATCGGGAGGTGAGGAGGGGAAGCAGGTGTCTGGACCCGGGACCCTCACCTGGCTTAGATGCAGGTGTGCATCTGCCTTACCCAGGAGGGGCTTCCTCTGAGACACGGGCTCCAGACGCTGCCTTGGGGACAGGCAGGTCCCCACCAGAAAGAAAGGCCTCCAAGTCCAGGGAGAGAAATTCCTGCGCAGAGAGCCCCAAAGGTAACCTGACCATTCTATCCAGGGTTCAGGAGACTTGCATTACCCAAGGGTCTGTCCCAGGCCGTGGGCGGAGAGGGGCAAGGAGGGGACGGGGAGTGATGTGCTTGGGCCAGGGTATGGGGAGGACGGGCTGCTAGGAGGAGAAGAATGGCGACCTCAGAGGGGAAACATTCCCAGTGCCCATAGAGAGATAGGAAAAGGCCCAAACAGGTTCCATGAGTCGTGGAGCTCAGGGGCGCTGGAGTCCCAGCTGCCCGGGATCTTCCGTAGAAACATGTCTGGAGGTTTGCCCGAACTCTTGGTGCATGTTCTGAGTCTCCACCGCTGTCAGGTCCCTGGATCTTAGACACAGACCCATGTAAGTGCAGCTTTGGTTTAGTAACTTCCTCCACAGATTCTCAGAGTCAGAAAGTGGAGAAACTGGAATTGGGCCCCATTCATGTTCTTCCAAGCCATGCCGCCTCCCAACGCCCTTCTGGCTCCAGTTCAAGAGCGGGGGAGGGGGACCCGGGAGGGAACACCCAGGAACGCTGTGGTTAATCATTGCTGGGCTCCTGGGGCCGTCCAGAGCTCTTAAGGAAGTGGCCTGAGGACGCCGCCAGCTCGAGGGAGGCCCCTAGCTGGACATCAGAGACATTTTTCATCCCTCCCCATGCAAACAGCCACAGGTGGGCGGCGGGGGTGCAGTCCTCATGCCGGCCAGGGATCAGGCCGCAGGGTAAGGAGGGCAAGGCCTGTGGGGTGAGGGGGCGATGGCCTGCCCAGGACCCCAGCTACACAGGGCCTGCCTGCCAGAAGCCAGGGCCAGCCACTCTTCATGGAGTCCCCCACCCAGCACCCCAAAAGTCACCTGAGAGTCCCCATAAGGTGGCCAGCACCACTCAGCAGGGCTAAGCCCACCACATGAGTGCTGGGCTCATGTCCCCCAGGCTTTCCGAGTTGAGGAGTAAGCACTGGCCACATGCAGGGGCAGCCCGTCCCCCACGTCCTTCTGTGGACCCGACCCCTTGCCAGCTGGCCTGGGTGCGGTGTGGGTTGGCCGGGGCCACTCGTCCACACTCTGACCCCAGGGGATGCTTGCCCCATTCTGGACGCTTTCTCTCGTCCCTTCCCGGTCTCCTTTCTTGGGAGAATGTCCAGCAGGTGCTGAGGGAGCACATAGGTTGAGTTTGTCCTACTCACGTCCCCACCAGGAACCCCATAGCCCTGGCCTAGGCCAGCAGGCCCCGCAGACAGCAGGCCCCACGGACACCAGGCCCTGCAGATACCAGGCCCCGCGGACACCCGGCCCTGCCAGGTGACAGCCTCTCCATGCCCCCACACCACAGGCCTCAGGTCCACAGACAGTTACCGAGAAGTGAAACTTCCCTAACCTGAAAATCTGAAATCTGAAATGCTCAAAAATCTGAAATTTTTTGAGCACAGACACAATGCCACGAGCAGAAAATTCCATGCACAGCTCAAAACTCAGGCGCACAACACACAGTTGCTGCAGCGTCCCTGAGGGGCAACAGTGTTACTTTCAGGCTGTGTATAGACAGCGCATATGAAACATAAATGAATTTTGTGTTTAGATTTGGGTGCCATCCCCAAGATATCCCTTATGCAAATATGCCAAAATCCAAAACAGTCGGAAATCCAAATCACTGCAGCCCCAAGCATTTGGATAAGGGAGACTCAACCTGTGCTAAGTGGCTGAGTTCCAAGCATGACGGCCTTGCCAGGGGGCAGGCCTGGCCCCTGCCCGTAAGAACAGGGGCGTCTCGCGGGCTTTCAGTCCGTTAGCGTGAAACACAGCCTATGCAAAACAAAACAAAACAACTCACAGATGCACCCCTGAACGCTGACGACACCAATGCAGCTCCTACCCTGCCCTGACCTGCTGTGTCTGCAGCTCTCAGACCTGAGACGTGGATGAGGGTAACCTGGGCCCAGCCCCTTCTTGGGGTCTCTGTGAAGATTTCCTCTGGGGAATCTTGAACAGTTTCACTTCAAGGACATCTCATGTGTGTCACTGTTGTCTCCTGTATACATTTGTAGGCAATGGCTCCATAAGGGACAGAGGGTCCTGGCCTGGCATCCTCGGTCCTCCCTGGTCAGTGAGTCTGGGACGTGTTTGTTTGGCCCGCTCTGCATGGAAAGGAGCCATCACCTGAGGCCCTAAACTCCCTCCTCACTCCCTGCTTCTGGCATCTCCTTCGTCCTGGCCTCCTCCCATCTCAGTGCTGACCACCCTTCCATGAAGTTCCTGTCCCAGCCACCGCAGGATGTCACTCCTCCCGCCCTGGGCCCCGATAGACCTTGCACCTGTTGTTGATGTTACACAAATCAGCATTTGGTGCACGCAGTCTTTACTCTTGAAGGAGGAGCTAAGCTCTGTGTGGGCCAAAACAAAGAAATAACTTTTTTTTTTTCTTTTTGAGGTAGGGTCTCACTCTGTCAACCAGGCTGGAGTGCAGTGGCACCTCCCAGGTTCAAGCAATTATCCAGCCTCAGCCTCCTGAGTAGCTGGGATTACAGGCACACGCCACCACGCCAGGCTAATTTTTATATTTTTAATAGAGATGGGTTTCACGATGTTGGTCAGGCTGGTCTCAAATTCCTGACCTCGTAATCTGCCCACCTCAGCCTCCCAAAGTGCTAGGATTACAGGTGTGAGCCACCACGCCCAGCCCTACTATTTGTTTTTTATATATCCTCCACTTCCATCACCAACACAATGTAGACAGTTGGTAAACACCTGTGGTTGGGGAAGAAGGAAATAGCTCTAAGGGGAAAGGTGCTGGTTTCCTGCTACCCTGACATGTCATCGGGGAGAAGAAGGACATCATTCCAAGATATCTGTAACACAGGAGGATGAGGGAGAAAGGAAAGGTCCGCCCACCGTAGCTTCTCTCATCTTACTGCAGATGATTTAATATCAAACGAGGTAGAAACGATGCTAGCAACTTACTTCTGGCCCACATCCTCACACCCAGGACAGAGCATGGTACTGAGGACACAGGTAGGATCTGTGGGCTATGATCAGAATTCACTCTTCCACTTCCAAGGTGAAGTTCTTCCGAGAATAAAAATGAATTATTTTTCTCAAAAATAGAAGGGGCTGCTGGGCACAGTAGCTCACGCTTGTAATCCCAGCACTTTGGGGGTCCGAGGCAGGAGGATCATCTGAGGTCAGGAGTTCGAGACCAGCCTGGCCAAGATGGCAAAACTCTGTCTCTACTAAAAATACAAAATTTAGCCAGGCATGATGGCATGCACCTGTAGTCCCAGCTACTTGGGAGGCTGAGACAGAAGAATTGCTTGAACCCAGAAGGTGGAGGTTATGGTGAGCTGAGATCATGCCACTACACTCCAGCCTGGGCGACAGAGGGAGACTGTCTCAAGAAAAAAAAAAATTGAAGGGACTGAGGAAAGTACAGGTGAAGACACATCAGAGGGTGAGCACCTGCCAAGCTAACATCCCAGGGATATGACCTCCACCCTCCTGTTTCTCAGCCGCTACAGCCCTGGGGGCTGCCACTGAACCAAAGGGGTAGCAAAACATTAGCAGTCGGCCTTAAGAGACAAAACCGTAAAAACCAGGACAGTTTAACTGCCAGCCCATGCAAACCAAACGGAATGCTGTTTAGTGACAAACTGGTTGCTACTGAAGATGGGCAACAGCACCCAGGGTGCACAGAAACACAGGCACACCGTGGGTGAGGAATAAAAGCATCAACACAGGCGCAGGCTATTATCTGCACATATTGGTCAGCACGTGGACCTTCACCCTGACACACATGTGCCCATGGGATTGCATCGTCCTCCCTTTGGGGCAGGCAAGGAAGGAAAGAATGGGATGTCACTCACCTTGCAGGGAGGAATAGGGCCTGGCCCACAAAGCCAAGAACTGGTCTTCGATGAAACCAGGCCAAGCAGGCAGCACTCCAGTGCCATGTAACCCAGAAGCCAGCTTGCCAGCGATGACATAAGAAAACCTAAAAGTGAGATAATTTTTCAAGGGTCACTTGTCAAGAAGGGCAGAAAAATCCACGCAAGGGCGGTCCAGAAGGCACCGAGGTACCTGGAGACGACTGAGCAGCTAAGTGACTGTGTGAGTTACGTTCCATCTCTGAGGCTCCGGCCCTTCGTATCAATGGGGACAGGTGCCCACGTGGAACAAACACTCAGTTCTGACAACAGTACAGACTTGGACTTTCTCTACACAGGCAGGGCCACTCCTCCTGAAGAGGTTTGTCCCTCCACACAGGCTCCCGTTCCAGTCATGCAGCCGACAACACCTGGGTTCAGAATCTGAAGGACACTTTTCAGATATCCTCAGAAGGGACCGAGAGTTGTCCTTTAAGGATGAATTTCATCTTCTGAAGCAACCAGAGCTATCAGAAGCCAAATGCAGTGACTGCAATGGGCTGTCCAGCACAGTCAAACTACAGAAGAGCTCGGCTTCCCGAGGTGAGGACTTTGAAGGAAAAAGCACTCATGGGGATGTGTGTGGTCAAGTGTATTGGATAAAGAAAAACCGGTGTTCTTTCCTTGCTAGGGGTGTGTGTGTGTGTGTGTGTGTGTGTGTGTATGTGTCCGCTCACTGGCACATCTCACACTTTGTTTTGAAGCCTCGGAGAGCTAACAGACTCACAAGTAAATGCACTGGGGAACCTACTATTAAAAGGTGCCTACTAGCCCATCCCTTTTGAAAGCAAATATACCTTCGAATAGATATGTTTTGTTTTGATTATATCTCAGATCTGTTTAAAATAGGACCTAGCTGAATTTGGCTGAAATGCACATGCATACAAAATACACTTTGAGAGTCTGTGAACTCTACGTGGAAAACTGCTCACAAATTCCAATAAACTCTTCCGGTTTTCTATGACATGAAGGGAAACAGGTACTGGAAGCTTCCAGGACAGGGAACCGGTGGTGGTGCTGACTTCTGGAAGGAACATCTACCCAAGACTCCTTGGTCATTTCCACCACAGACCTCTGATTCTCCTCACCAAATTCTCTACACGACAAACGTCCTCCCGGCTGAGAGCAGAGCTTAGTATACCAGCATTAAATCACGCTGGGAGTTAGAAGTTTGGTCTGTCTCTGCACATAGCTGCAAATGAACTTTATCAGAGTTCAGGGGAAAACAGTCTTCAGGTAAACAGGAACATGCGCCAAGTGGAAATCCCAGCCCTTTGTATTCTGAGTAACGAGAGAAGATAAGATTTCTTCTTTGACAGCATGACGGATACCATCATAAAACAGTCCTGCGATCGCAGCAGGGAATCTGTCTGAAGAGCAAACCCAGTGCTGCACCTGCACATCGAACAGGTCCTGCCCTCCTGAGATGCGTGGTACCTGAAAGCCAGCCTCCCTCGCCAGGAACTGGGTAATAGTTCCCAGAGGTAATGGTTCTGAGATGGCCACAGCCCTCCAGAGCGCCAAAATTAATGACTTAGCTTAGCATATTTGCATAGCTTCATCCAGATTACCATCATCAAGATACAGTAAGTAAAGAACTGCTGACTTCAGAGAAGTCTGATTCACACTCTTCATTTCCCATATCTCTGCTGTAACTTTATAATAAGCCATCTGCACTATGACTTGGAGCTTGGCTTCCAGCATCCCAGTGAAACGAGCTCATGTGTCGGACCCTAAATCCTTAACCACCGAAGAACAGGAGAGCTACTGGGCTTCGTGGTGACCCTGGAATTCAGTGCCGAGTCCTCCCACTTTCATGCCCTCCCCACAAAAGAGCTGTCATAGACGAAGCAGTTTTTAAGACTACCATGACAAATGTACTGATCTAATGCAGTTATAGGAGTTAAAATGGTTTTCTCATTGAAAGGTTCGCTTTATAAGTTTGTATACAATCAGTCATAGCCACAAGGACATGTGTCCACCAAAAATAAGTCACCTAACTTAGGTTAAAAACCTAACATAATTGTTTCTGGAAAGATTCTCACCTAGTACTTAGCACACTTCATGTGTTCCCTTATTTTTGTCATCTGATAACACTTGATAAGAGATGCCACAGTTTAAGAAAATTCCATGGGTCATAAGCTTAGCATGGAGGGAATTACATCCATTAACTTATATTTCTAATTCAGTTCATTGAGCTTTAAACCTTTATTATCACAACTGATTCCAGAAAACAACCAAAGCCACTCTATTTTCTCTAGGAATCTCTCAGTTCAGTCACAGAGCTACAGTGCTTTCCAGAACCATCATTTTAAGACATCCTGAACCACAACTTTCTGTCTCACCTCCCAAAAATCTGAAGCACTTAATACTGCTTTGAAAGAAGATCCACACAATCATGAACAACATAAGAAAGGCCGGGCGCGGTGGCTCACGCCTGTAATTCCAGCACTTTGGGAGGCCGAGGAGGGCAGATCACCTGAGGTCAGGAGTTCAACACCGGCCTGACCAACATGGTAAAACCCCATCTCTACTAAAAAAAATACAAAATTAGCCGGGCGTGGAGGTGCATGCCTGTAATCCCAGCTACTCAGGAGGCTGAGGCAGGAAAATCGCTTGAACCTGGGAAGCAGAAGTTGCAGTGAGCGGATATCGTGCCATTGCACTCCAGCCTGGGCAACAAGATTGAAACTCCATCAAAAAAAAAAAAAGAAAAAGAAAACAGAAAAGAGCAAATTCCGACTGTATTTGTTTGTGCTCCAAGACAACCTGCATCAAAAAACAAGTAAGCAGGTCCCACAGCCATCCACAGTAATCATGAGCATGGCATTAGTTCTATTTCTCTGTACTGGTCACTTCTCTTCTATACTGATTATCTCACTCTTACACCCAGTGTATGCATTCCTTGAGCCACATGCAAACCTGTGGGATAGTAAAGGGACACTCTCCCCCTTTACAATTAGAGCATGTAGCTGAGAAGTGGCTTTCCCAAGGTCACTGATATCAGGGGAGAACACACCGGATCTCCCTCCTGAGCCCCATCCCAGCATCACAGGGAAAGAAATGGGATGGCAATGCAGGGGCCCCAGTGCCCGAAAGGTCAGCATGTTTGAAGAGTCTTGGCCTCTGTCACCCTTTATGAAAAGCAAAGTCAGCCAGGCGCGGTGGCTCAAGCCTATAATCCCAGCACTTTGGGAGGTCGAGGCAGGTGGATCACTTGAGGCCAGGAGTTCGAGAACAGCCAGGCCAACACGGTGAAACCTTGTCTCTACCAAAAATACAAAATTAGCCTGGTGTGATGGCAGGCACCTGTAATCCCAGCTACTCAGGAGGCTGAGGCAGGAGAATCACTTGAACCCTGAAGGTGGAGGTTGCAGTGAGCCAAGATCACACCACTGCACTCCAGCCTGGGCAACAGAGTGAGACTCCATCTCAAAAATATAAAAAATAAGTAAAAATAAAATTTTTAAAAAAGAAAAACAAAGTTGAGAAGAGTCATTATCTGAACAATTAGCTGACAAAGACTCCAGCAAAAAGCTGGCTCTGTGATTGGGTTTCTCTTAGTTGAAATGGGCATTGTCACGTACACACTGTGACTCAAAGCCCATCTCTGCCAGCAAGGCCCAGGTGGCCAACGTGAAGAAGAAAATGTGTTCTCCCAGGCTAAACAGTCAATGCAACCCCAGTGTCCCGGACCGCCCTGCTAAAAACACGTAGAGACAGATGAATCACTCACATTGTGTTCCAGCGATGTATTCATTGGTGAGGTTTGGGGACATCACTTAAAATTCGTCAAGCACTTGACAAGCATTTATTACATCCCCTTTGTATGCCTACACCAGGGCTAGGAGCTGGGCTGAGGGGACAAGGTGGGATCTGGGAGGCATGTTAAACAGAGGCTCCTCCCCATTCCACAGCAGCCTCCACAGGCCCCTCCAGCCCGCTGTGCTGCAGCGTCCCCTCCCTAGACGGAGGAGAGACAGCCCAGGAGACCACAGCCTCACACCAGCCCTAAGCTGCACAGCCAGAGGCCCGTGTCCAGCTACCAAGGGCCAGAGCCTGCTGGCATCCCCTGGCCGCTGCCGGCCCCTCAGCAGACACCAGCCCTGTTGCGCCCTCTACAGCCCGGGCCATGCACCAGTGGGCATCAAGGCTGGCAGGGGGTTTTGCTGGCCAGTCCCACACGCAGGGCCTTCACCCTGCCCTGTGTAGCTGAGAGACGTCTGATCCAAGCTGAGCCTCCAACTGGATGATAAAGTGCAAGGACTGTTCTTCATAGGAGGAAACTCAAACCCACCAGAGACGTCAGGTGCCCACCTGAGGTCAGGACCCCGGGCTCGCAGCTCAGGGCCGCCCTGCCCAAGTCACTTCCTGCCGTCTGGGGATGGAGAGGGGCACGTGTGAGTTCTGCCCTGACAGATTTCCTCCCTGTCCAAGTTCATCTTGTGCAGCTGCCCTGTGTTTCCGTGTGAGTCCGTGGGGCTCAAGGAGGACAGCTTGCTCCACCCCAGGTGACAGTCACCGACAGAGCGGCGCTCACACCTTGTCTCCACCCATTGATGTTTGTGCCGAGCGCTGTGTGTGTTCATGGATAAACAGGCCTCCCTTACCTGACTCAACCACAAAGGGCAAGAAGAATCGGTCTCCACAACAACAGATCAGAGAGGCCCGGGGCCGGGGCAGGAACAGCCAAGGGAAGTTTATTCAGCTGCAATCACCCCAAACCCCTGCTGTCCAGGAGCAACAAAAGGCAAGGAGGGATTTTTAAAGGAATCCTTGTCTCAACTCAGTCTCCTAAGACAGGGATTTCAGAGCAAGCAGTTGTGGGGAGGTGACCCCAGGAGTCGATGCAGGGTGACTGACAGGCAGGTCCCTGGCACAGACAGCGGGTCTCTGTCCCGCCAGGAGCTCTGGCGGTCAGCACAGGACACAGCTGGGTCAGCCCACCAGGGACTGGGGGCAACTGAGGGGCTTATCCTCCAGCATCTGTCTGCCCTGGGCCAAGGGCTGCTCCCAGAAACTGAGCCAGTGACCTGCCTATCCATAGGTGGAGTCACAGGTGCCTGGGGAAGGTGCCCTGGGCATGGCTGGAACTAGGGATGTTGAGGAGGTATGGGCAGGTGCTGGCAGTGAGGACCTGAGAGATGTGAAGATACACACTCGTCAAATGGCAATGGGTGTGCTGTTTCAAGCCTAGGGAAACTGAGGCCTACAGACACAAGGAGCACTGGCAGGTTTCCTAGGAGCCCAGACCAGGAGCCTGGACTGGAAGTCACTGGGCCCAGGGTGGCCTGAGCTCAGGGAGCGAGGGCAGCCGCCCAGGTCGGGCCCCATGCCATCCCCCTTGGGCCTCGCCTGTGTCATCACCATCTGCAGGCACCAAGGCCTTCCCGGTGGCTCAGAAGTCTGTCCTCAGAGTGTGTTTTTGTCCATCATTTCAGAAGATAAACTAAAGGAGTTATGAGAATTCCAAGAAATTATATATAGGAGTCATTTCCTACGTATAATCTCTAAACATATCACTTTGTAAATAATTTTTATTATATATAGGAATTGTAAGAATTATAGGAAGGAGCCAGGTACAGTGGCTCATGCCCATAATCCCATTTCTTTAGGAGGCCAAGGCAGGAGGATCGCTTGAGCTCAGGAGTGCAAGACCACCCTAGGTAACATAGTGAAACCCCATCTCTGCAAAACATAAAATTAAAAAAAAAAAAATTAACCAGGCCTAGTGTGTGCACCTGTGGTCCCAGTACTTTGGGAGGCTGAGGTGGGAGGATCACTTGAGCCCAGGAGGTTAAGGCTGCAGTGAGCCAGGACTGCACCACTGCATTCCAGCCTGGGCAACAGAGCAAGACCTGACTGCTCCTTCCCACCAAAAAAAATTATAGGAATGAACTCAGAGACCCTTACTAAGGCAGGGGCTCAGAGACAGTCACTGTCTTCACAGAACCACATGGTAAAGGGCTGGCTCTGCGGAGGGAAACTCTGAGAACGGCCACTGGCCCAGGTCCTTCCCCTCTCGCCACCTAGCCCCTGAGGGAGGCCTCACCCCTCACTCTGCCTCCGCTGCTGACCTGGCTCCTGCAAAGCGAATGCAGATTCCAGTGGAGGAATACACACCTAGACACACACCCAGGAGAGCTGCACACATCACAGCCACAGTAGCACGGCTCACAACGGCCAAAAGTGGAGAAAACACAAATGTCCATTGTGGACAAACGGACACACAAAACGCACCTCCGTACCCTGTGGTGTCGCTCAGCCACAAAGTGACAAGGAGCCCCATCATACACCACAACACAGGCGAGCCTGGAAGCATCGTGCTGTGTGACTATTCTAAAGAAGCTGCCACAGGGACCTCACATTGTGCCATTTCATTCATGCCAAATGTCCAGACGAGGGAAACCTGCAGAGTTGGAGAGTGCATCTGCAGGGAGAGGCCGGGGGAAGGAAGGGTTAGAGCTCAAGGTTACTTCTGAGGTCATGAATAGCTCCGAACTGTGGTGATGGCTGCGTGTATCTGTGAATATGCTAAAAACCACTGGATTATACAATTCAAATGGGTCAATGTATGATGAGCAAATTACATCTTGAAAAATCTTTTTTTCTTTTAGGTGACAGCTCATGGACCCAGAAAACCACCAACCAGTTCCCGCCATGGGCTTAAGGAGTGGCCTAGCAGGCTATCAATGGGGCTTGGCCCACTGGGCAGCCCCTGCCCTCCCATCCCCCCAGGTCCCTCCAGAGCACTCCCCACTGAACCACAGTGAGCCTCATCTAGCAAATGGCACTTTTTTGAGAACCAAGCTCTCCTTAAAGAACAGAGCAGGAAACTCACAGTGTACTTGCAAACCTCTGGCCTTTAGGATGCCAGCTGCCAGAGAGCTCTGTCACCCCAGATGTGTCAGCTGGCCCCCAGCTGCGTGCTCCCCACTCGGCCCCAAAGAGGACAGGGTGGAGGTGTGGCTGGACTTCCCAGGCAGCAGAACCAAAGACCGTTTGGTTTTTTCAGGAGGAAGCGGGTGTCCCCAGGCTTTGGCACCCTCTATCAGAAATGATACTGCATGTCTGAAGCCGCAGGCTGTCTTAGGAGCAGCTTTCCGTGATGGGAGGGACAACCCACCAGCTGTCACCACTCAGCGCAGGGCAGGCAGGTTCCCAGGGAACTGCCTGGGAATTCCGATGGGGGTGGTGCAGACTCGGCCTCAGGTTCCCAGCAGGTGCGGCTGGACAACCAAAGAGCCCCCAAAGAGCAGCCTCGCTGCGGCCGTGCCCACAAAGGGTCCCCAGCACGCCGAAATGCCATGACACATCATTGTACAACTAGCCAAGATTTCAAATGTCTCCAGAGCTTAAGCCAAGTCCCATTTTGCTGTTAGTTTCTGCTGAGATGCACAGAAGTTTGTATAATGTTTTCAGGATTCACTGAAGAAATTGGGGTACCCTAAATGCCTGCAAGATCCAGAATTGCTATTTTTGAAAATTACTTTATAGCCTAAACCCGCAGCCTCTGAGGAGCAAGCCGTGGCGGGCAAGGGCGTGAGGCCATCAGAGGCCTGCGCTGCAGCCCCCTCCTCCAACTCACTTCCCCACTCTGAGCCACACAGCTTTGGGATCCGTGAAACTCAACCCTGGCTACACATCAGAATCACCTGGAAGATAATTCCTGGGCTTCATCCCAAACAAATTAAACCATGGCTTCTGGCAGTGAGGCTAGACAGAGGCATTTTTCTAGAACTTTCCAGATGATTCTAATGTGCAGCTGAAGTTGAAAACCTGGTGACGCTGGCTGGGGCCTCGGTTCCTTCCAGCTCCAACATCCTTTGGCCCTTCTCTGTCACTCTGGAAGATTCTCCTCCCCCGGAAACTGAAGCGAACGCAGGGTCAGAGCAGCATTTGACCCAAGGATATGCCAAGCCCATCTCAGCAAAGTCACAGAGCAGGACTGACCTGCTGGGCTGAAGACAGCAGCATGGGTCACACCGGGGCAGCAACTGCTCTCACTCCTTGTCAGGACCACCGGGGCTACTCATCCAACTGCAGGGAGCACCGAGGCAGGAGATCCATGTGGGAAGGTCTCAGGGCCAGGGCCAGGGTGGGGACTGGAAGGTGAGTAGATGCACAGAAAATGTCTGGGCCCACAGACCAGCAGATCCCAGCTCTCCAGGGTCACTCGAGACTGGCTGAGCCTTGACCCAGTCCCGTTTCTCCTTGACATCTAGAAGCTTTGCCTCACCTGCCCCCTCCCTGCCCCCTCACAGGCACCCTCCCTGCCCCCAGCTCTCCTCCCAGCCCAGCTCCTGCGGGGAAGCAAGGGGGCAGGGAACTTCTGGCTCCAACTCACTCCTTCTGCAACCTCGGGGTTGGGAAAGGGGCTGGTCGTCACCTCGTGTTCCTGAAGAGCTCTGAGATGTGAGCTCCCGCCGTTCTTAGGAGGATACTGGAAACTTGGAACTAACCTTCCTCTAAATGTTAAAATGTCTTGTATGTCAACCATTTTGCATGCAAATGTTTCTCAAGAAGGATTACAACATTTCTCTGCATCACTGAAGCCCGCGTTGGACAAAGCTGCCTTCCTCGCGTGCCTGTTCCTTGCTTTACACAACCGCAAAGCCTCGCGGGACTGAAGGCAGGAGCGAGCTGAGCACCCTGAATGGTCGGGTGTCCCCAGCCTGCTAGCCGGGAGTCCCTTCACTCAGCTTGTATCATTTTTCCATCTCTTCCCTTCATGAAGCCAACCTCTAACAATCCCTCCCCTTTCTGTCATTTTATTTCTGAAACTGCTGGTGGTTTGCAGCCAGATAACCAAGTTAGAAATCTTTCTAGAGCAAGCAGCATCCAAGTGGGGGTTACTGGTGCGTTCTGAGTACATGACGCCCCTGCAGAGATGGGGTCTGTGGGGCTAAACAGTTTGTGTGTTTGCAGAAGGCCTGGTGGAATTTTCCCACCAGAATGGTATGGATTGCACCAGCTGATTCCAGCCAACAGAGGAGGAAAGTCCACGCAGAACCAGCGCTGAAATGGCCGGCTCACCGCTTTCGGAACAGTCTGCCCTGGTGTCCTTATCTACTCGTCTCTGTGTGTCACTGGCCAGGGGCTTGAAGAGCTGCCCTGGTTTTACATTTGGAAAAACTGAGGCCCCAAGAGGCAAAGAGGCCCCCAGGCGCACTCTGGGAAGCAGAGCATCCCGACCCCCGCGCTCCTCCCACTGGACTCCGGCTCTCTCCCGGATGAGCACAGGCCTCCTGCACAGCCCCCGAGCCGCGCAGGATCTGAAGAAAGGAGAGGCGTGCTCGATCAGCCCATCCTCTTCCTCGAGCGTCTCCTCCAGGCTCCAGGCTGAGGAGTGGGGACCACCGTCTGACCTCTCTGTGGCTCAAGGGTTTCAGGCTGGTGACCACACCGGTATCTATGGCAATAGCCCCACCACGTTCGCATTCCAGAATCAGACCTCCTGGCCCAGGCCGGGGTCTTCTGAGGACTCAGCCAGAAGATGCAGAAGACATTGCTGCTGGGAAACCCGCCGGCCTCTACCCAGCTCCACAGGCTTCTGCCCGGCTCCACCGCCTTCCCTCTCCCTCCCTGAGGCTTGGTGTCTTCCTCTATAAAATGGTAAGAGCCCTGGCTGCCCAGCCTCCCTCACTAAATTGCCAGGACGAAGGAGGTGCTTTGAGAAGTGACAGGCCCCGTGCACTGCCCTCTCACTCACAGGGCACCCGGTCCGCAGAGCCTCACCTCCTCGGGTGCATCCGGGGGTGCTGTTCGGGCAACGACTCAGCAGAACTAGCAGCCAAAGCGGCTGAAGGCAGAGTCCCTGGCCCCCCGACAACCCGGCCAGAACTCACTCGCCCTTGGTGCCCGGAACGCAGAGGCGCTTCGGAAACAAGATTTCTCATCTGGGTAATTTCGGGATGACTCCTTCGCCTCGGAACCTGGCTTCACTGCGGGGATCCGCCTCTCACCCCATCCCTGTCTGCCCCCTGAACGCTCAGCCCATTCCTCCCTCCCAAATGTCCCCAACTCTCTCAGGTCCTCCAGCTTGACTCAGAATTCCAGATTTACAGCCTGGGCAACGTGGCAAAACCTCATCTCTACAAAAAATACAAAAATTAGCCTGCCACCTAATTAACCAGGCATGTGCCTGTAATCCCAGCTACCTGGGAGGCTGAGGTGGGAGGACGGCTGGAGCCCAGGTGGTCAGGGTTGCGGTGAGTCAAGATCATACCCTGCCCTCCAGTCTGGATGACAGACTACGACCCTATCTCAAAAAAAAAAAAAAGAGAATTCCAGATTTCGGTCCCACTCATGTAATTCCCAATTTCACTTGGCAAACGTGGCCTCCCCCTGACTATCCTCCAACTTAGCATCAGTGAGGCCCAGAAACGGCAGCACAGGGCAGCCAGCAGGGCCTGGTCATGGAGCTGTTGCTTTAAGGCACGTGGATACGTTAATGCCAGAGGTCACGTCCCCCCCGCCCACCCCTCCCAAGGAGGACGTGCAGGGCTGGACTGGGTGAGAGCCTCACTGATCCAGGGCCTTGGACTCCTCCCCTGGCATGCACAGTGGGTGGTGTTTTACCCATCCTCCTACGAGTTGTTCCTTTCCAAGTGCCACATCCCCAGAGGATGTGCCAGGTGCGGCTGCTGACTGTGCTGGGGCCCCATTAAGGCATCTGTCTGCCTGACTGCCCAGCTTAGGTCATCGTTGGACGGGGTAGGGCCCCGTGGACCCGGCTTCCTTTACATCTCTCAGCTCTTCTGGGAAAGAGCCCACCTCCAGCACTAGCCCAGGAGACGAGTCAGTTAGTGGCGTCAGAAGGGAAGGCCCACCAGAGAGAAAGAGAGAGCAGGCCCCTTCTCACTGGAAGGAGGGGACAGCCATTGGGCAGCACTGGGGTGTGCACCTGCTGGCACCTGGCCTGGCATGTGCTTCAGGCGCGGGAGTGACTTGGGGTGCAAGGCAAGGCTCTATGCTGAAGGCTTCATGTGAGCACTCTGTGTTCCAGCTTTATGGAAGAAAGACTGAAATATAAAAATCGGAGGTATTTAGTGTGTGCAACATAGTCTTTTGTATAAGTACACACTGTGAAATGGCCATGACAATCACGCTGACTAGCACATCCAATAGCTCACATGCTTTCCATTTTCTTGTCTTAAGAACACTTGAGATCTACCATCTTTGCGAATTTCAGATATACGTTATTACTGACGATAGTCACCCTGCTGCCCGTTGACCCTCCAGTAATAACTGAAGTTTTGTACCTTCTGAGCAACAGTGCCCCATTCCCCCAGCTCCCAGCCCCCGTAACCACCATTCTACAGCCCCCAGTAACCACCATTCTACAGCCCCCAGTCCCCAGTAACCACCATTCCACAGCCCCCAGCCCCCAGTAACCACCATTCTACTCTCTGATACTATGAACTCCATGTTTTCTTGGACTCCACATAGAGGTGAAATCATGTATATTTGACTTTCTGTGTCTGACTTATTTATTTCACTTAGTATAAGGTTCACTAGTTCCATCCACATTGCTGCAAATGAGAGGATTTCACTGATTTTTATGGCTGAATAGTACTCCATTGTGTACATACACTGCATTTTCTTTATCCATTCATCTGCCAATGGACACTTAGGGTGATTCCAAACGTTGGCTATTGTGGACAGTGTTGCAATGGACATGGGTGTGGACAGCCCTTGAGGGCATTGATGGCATTTCCTTTGGGTACATGCCCAGGAGTGGAATCACTGGTGATATGATTTTGATTTGTGTCCCTGCCCCAATCTCACGTCTACTTGTAATTCCTAATGTTGGAAGAGGGGCCTGGCGGGAGCTGATTGGATCATGGGGGTGGAGCTCCCCCTTGCTGTTCTCGTGATAGTGAATGAGTGCTCACAAGGTCTGGTTGTTTAAACGTGCATAGCACCTCCCCATTTGCTCTCTTCCTCCTTCTCCAGCCATGGAAGAAGTGCCTCCTTCCCCTTTGCCTTCCACCATGATTTTAAGTTTCCTGAGGCCTCCCCAGCTAGGCTTCCTATACAGCCTGTGGAACCATGAGCCAAGTAAAGCTCTTTTCTGTATACATTCCCCAGTCTCAGGTAGTAGTTTTTTTGTTTTTTGTTTTTTTGTTTTTGTTTTTTTTTGAGACAGAATCTCACTCTGTTGCCAGGCTGGAGTGCAGTGGCGCGATCTCGGCTCACTGCAACCTTCCAACTCCCTGGTTCAAGTGATTCTGTTGCCTCAGCCTCCCGAGTAGCTGGGATTACAGGCACACACCACCACACCCAGCTAATTTTTTGCATTTTTTTTAGTAGAGATGGGGTTTCACCATGTTCGCCAGGATGGTCTCGATCTCCTGACCTTGTCATCCACCTGCCTTAGCCTCCCAAAGTGCTGGGATTACAGGTGTAAGCCACCACACCTGGCTCAGGTAGTCCTTTATAGCAATGTTGAGAACAGACTAGTACCACTGGATCATATGGTAGATCTATTTTTGGATTTTCAAGAAACCCTATACTGTTCTCCACAGTGGTTATACAGTCTTGATAAGTCAAAATAACTACAATGTTGAATAAATGAAGCAAAGCGTGGCAGCCTGTCCACATTGTCACCTCCTTCTTCTGGTTACAAAGTCTCTCTTTGGACTTTGCGCCCACCTGGCAGGGCTTTCCACCGGAAGTCTCCTCCTGGAGAAGCACTCTGCCCCAGCCGGAAGAGTGAGAACCCCACACTGTGCACACAGTAACCTGCCCAAAGGAAGCACGTGAACCAAGAAGGCCAAATCCAAGCCTCTTAGGGAAATTACTATGGATGCTAAGGACCCCAGAGCCAGGCGCTGCCAAGAGCCATCTCTGCCACTAAATGGAGAGCTGCCTGAAAATGAAATCAACAGAGACCCAGGTGCAACAATATGGCAGACTGAGCTAAGCCAGGACCACATCCCTCCTGCACAAACAAGAGATGATGGGTAACATGTCATTAATATGTACCTGGAGAGGAAATAAAGAGATATCCTATGGTGACTACAAATTAAAAAAAAAAAAAAACTTAAAGCCAAATCCTTAAGCTTGTGAACTGTCATTGCAACAACTCAAGGGGTCATCGGACCAGCCATGGTTTCTTGGGTGCCGGGATTTTATGACAGCAGCAGTGGCGGACTTGGCCTTTGCTCATTTGAGGCAGGGACGTCACTCTCACCCTGAACATGGAGGGGCTTCTGTCACAGGGAAGGGACTGACAAGGGAATGGAAAAATGCTAACCTTTCACTCAAAAAAGCAAAAAAGAAACATGACTCTGCCCAGGACTCTTCATCAGAAACAAACAGAAGCCAAAACAGAAAGTCCTCTGCCAGGAGGACCTGGAGATCCCAACAGTGCCACAGAAGGACGTGGTCTCCAGGTTTGTGCCCACTGCACGGTGCACGGCACCCCAGCCAAGAAAAGCACACGACCCCTGAGGCACAGAAGCAAGCGTGAAAACTCCATGCTTTCCTCTCCAGGGACTCAGAGCCCGTTTGGTGTGGTTCGTTACAGGACTCGCCGCCTTGAGTTACTTCAACCACAGGGCTGGGTCTTACATTTGGACCAAAAGACAGTCTTGGTATGGTCTTAGCACAATAGGAGCTGAATAAATGCTTGTGAAATAAACGGAAGTAGGAATAAATGATGGTACATGAACCAGAAAACACGCTTCTTCCGGATGTCTCCGGCCTCTGGAAAATACCGGGTTGCACAGTCCCTTGAATTTTAGGGCTGGTTCACGGGCGGGACTTTGAACCCACCAGAGAAGCCCAAGTGGAGAGAGACCTCACACTGTGATCTGAGGGTCAGGATCTGTTTTCTAGTTCTGCCCACGCAACCCCCTCAACCCTTGACATGAGCAAGGCACCTGCGTTAGACAAGCTTCGGTTTCCTCATCTAGAACACTAGAGGGTTGGATCTGATTCCTTGCTTGCATTTTACTTCTAAATTTTGATGACGGCCTCCTGAGATGATACCACACTTGCTTTTCCTTTCCCTTTTCCTTTTCTGGTTGTTTTTGGGGTTTTTTTTTTTTTGTTTGGTTGGGTTTTTTTTTTTTTTTTTTTTTTTTTGATGAGTCAGAAACTCAAAGGTTTCCTGGGATGTCTGTGGACTGTGCCCTGCTCAGAGGCAAGGAGCATTTTCTAGACCACATTCTGTTCCCTGTTTCATGGTCGGCTTCTGAGCACTTTGTATTTGTTTTGATTTTCCTCTTTGCTCTCTGAATGATGATTTATCTGGCTTTTGGAATAGAGGCTGAAAGGCCTAATTGTGTGTGTGGCTTCTGAGGTTGTTTCAATTTATAAATATTTTAATAAGACTTTTATTCCTTCATAACAAATATCTTAAAAACCTTTGTACTCAGAGAAAATGCCTTGGTTTTTCCTATTAAAAAAAAAAAAGAAAAATTTTTTTCTTCCCCTACCTTAAAAGAGAGAAAAAAGGAAAAAGTCAGGAAAACTGTCACAGTGTGAGGCATCCCTAAGGAGCCTGTGGTAGTCATACCTGATTTAAAGCAGCTCTCCAAAGCCCCGATGGCATTAATTTTCCATTATTCCTTATAGAGATCCCAAACCTAAGACAACAGTCAAGAACAGATATCCCTCATTTTAATTAAACTTCTTAAGGACTGTATTATTGAGTAAATAAGACATACAAGATATTTCAAACTCCAATTTGAGAAATCATAAAACCAAATGAGACCACAGAAAGCTCTGTAGTTCAGGAACACAGCAGCCCAGACCTATCCGGATAACACACTGAGATGAGAGAAGGACAGAGCAGCCCAGTTCTTTTTTTTGTTTTGTTTTGTGGTTTTTTGAGACGAAGTCTTGCTCTGTCACCAGACTGGAGTGCAGTGGCGCGATCTCAGCTCACTGCAACCTCCGCCTCCCAGGTTCAAGCCATTCTTCTGCCTCAGCCTCCTGAGTAGCTGGGACTGCAGACGTGTGCTACCACACCCAGCCAATTTTTGTATTTTTAGTAGAGACGGGGTTTCACCATGTTGGCCAGGATGGTCTTGATCTCTTGACCTTGTGATCCTCCCGCCTCGACCTCCCAAAGTGCTGGGATTACAGGTATGAGCCAGCGTGCCCGGCCCCAGAACAGCCCAGTTCTAAGAGAGGGCAAAAGCCGAGTAAAGGCAGGGAAAGGAAGGGAGGGACCACGTCCTTGCAAAGATTGTCCCTCGCGTCCACGCCTATTTGCGCTGGCCTTTTCCCTTCCAATGTGCTGCTTAGCCATGTAGACACGGGTTTAGGTTTGAAAACTCTGCATAAGATTCTTGGTTCACCTCTGACCTAATGCTTTTTTTTTCTCAATCAATCCTTCCTCTTGTGCTGAATGCAAGACCTTACAGAATATTCCCAAAAACAATCACTTCAATAATCTCAGGTTGTGTCTACCTGCCACCAAACATGTCTCTGAAAACTCAGAAAGACGACTCATTTCAGGGACTCAGATGTCTGACATTCTGAAGACACAGACTCCCACGCACACTTCCTCCCTGTACTGGGGGATTGAGAATAAAGTGTGGAAACATGCACTATGTATTAACCTAATGGTTAAGCCCAGGAACAAATACTGTCTGGGCTTGGATATCGTCACAGTAAAATGTATTATTGCCCTTAGAGCTACTCAGATGATGTGATGATGCTGGAAGCCAAAAGATGACAGCAGGATTGAACTATTGCCCAAAAGCAATTACTGATTGGAATTGATTATTTCTACAAAGAAAGGTGACCGATGGATTAGTTGTCACGTCACAGCAGGTTTGGGAAAAACTGTCATAACTGAAAGGGACTGAGCTACCAAAAGACCATAATGCTTCAAGGATTCCTCTGGACGCAGCTCTATAAACCTGAAGTTAAGAGAACGCTGATGCAACCCCTGGATTTTCCAGGGCTGCCCTTGAAAGATCCCATCCTTGTTCTTCCCCTTCCGCCAGATGAAATGATCCCATCACTGTCATAACACCTTGCAGCGTGAGGAAGTCGTGTTTAAAAGCACACCACGCTTCTGCCATGCCTCTGAGTTTTACAGG
Source organism: Symphalangus syndactylus (assembly GCF_028878055.3). Classification (NCBI taxonomy): domain Eukaryota; kingdom Metazoa; phylum Chordata; class Mammalia; order Primates; family Hylobatidae; genus Symphalangus; species Symphalangus syndactylus. Next base: position 145,332,062 of record NC_072428.2, on the reverse strand, counting down.
GGATTATAAAAATGCAGACCTCATTTAAGCCCACAGTAAATTAATGGGAAATGATATGTGACTAAATATTTGAAAGCTGTTGCCGTGCCTTATTTGATTTGCCTAATTACATGTTTTACTGCCTCCTTTATGGAACTGTTGCCTAAGGTATCTGAAGTCTTTACACTTACTTCTTCCTTAATAGCTGAATCAAAATGCCACATGATCACGTTGGCATGCAGCTTTGAAATTGCGTCCAAGCCCATTGACGCGTGTGTCCTGGAGGGAGATGGCTCTCCTAGCCCTTGGTGGTAGAATGTTAGGAACCATAGGTCGGCCTTCTTAACCAATCTGATACAAAGGCTCTCCCAGCCACTCCATCACCCCCTAACCCCATGGCTCCTCCACTGAGCAAAATAAAACAAAACAAAACTAAACTAGGGTATAAATATGTCAGGATAAGAAAGAAAACATGTACACAACATTCAAACACCGTCTGCCACTGGAAGAGATTCCGGGACAATCATGCACATACTTGGCCTGCTACCATGGCCCGGCGAATTCAGCGGTTACCATGGCGGGGTGGAGCCTGGAGGAGGACTCCAGAGGGCAGGCTTTGTGTGGGCACTGCTCAAACAGAGAGCTGCGATTCAGTCTGTTGGTTTGTGTACTTTGGTGTGAGCCATCCTCACGCTGAAAAGGCCAAGAGGAGAAGTGTTGAGTTTGACTTGATCTCATGCCTTTAGGTTGCTCTTGACATCCCGCCCGCTGCCCCCCTACCCCAGCCCGACCTCCTTCAGGACCCTCCAACTCCCCATCTGGGGAAACAGATGACACTGAGCACTGTCCAGGGAAGATGACACTTAGGGGTCTTCCCTCTCTGTGGACAAACTGCTCTAAAAACAGCCCAGACCCCACCAACAAGTCTGTGCAGAAACCACAGGAACCATCTTCACGAGGACAAAGAAACGTCTTGAGAGTGCACTTCGAGGCCCGCGCCCTGAGACACCACGGCAGCTCGAGCGTTAGGCTTAGGAGAGGTGAGTTCTGGGTAACCCCACAGCAGCACACTCAGCTCCTGAGTTGAAAGACAGAGAAGTGGAAAGAAGCGTGGAGCACGGGTGGAAGACGCTGCTCAGTGACTGTAGGCAAAGTCATTTAGTCTCTCTTCAGACCTAATTTCCTCATCTGTCAAATTGAGTTCATAATACGTGGTCTGTCTCTCCCCCACAGCATCATGGCGAGGACTAGGCGCCCCCTGAAAACACATCATTATTAGTTGCGCCTCACCCTCGGGCTGCCTTGCACTGCTGCAGAGAATCCTTACGTGTAAAGAGCCAGAAAGCCGTGGAGAGTTTCCACCCTAAATAAAAGAATTCACGAGGTGATTTTTAAGAGTGTAGACGCTCCGTGAGTGACATGCACACACTAATGGGACAGGTCCCATCAGGATTCCCACGTGACGCCTTCACGGTCGCTCATCCCATTCGCTGCTCAGGAGGGGCACGGGGAATACGGCCCCGGCAGAAAGAAACATTATTTAAATTAACTCAGTCTGATTGAACGTCCTCTTTTGTCAAACGAAAGAAGTGATCCCTGTTATGTGCCCTGCTCTGTTTGAAAACAGTTGAATATTTTGCGTTGAATTACCTTTGGCCTTAAGTGTATTTGTGCCAACTTAAGTGGCAAGTCCCAGAAAGAGAATTTGCAAGCGACGTCACTTGGTCTAGGTGTGAAGCCACTTGCAGAGCACACCCTGGGCTCCAGGCTCTAGCTGTGCACCACACACTCACTGCCACACCTCAGTGGATCGTATGACACCCACGAAGCAAACATTTGTCCCCATTTTGCTGATAGGGAACTATGTTCAGAGAGGTGAAAAGATTTGTCCAAAGTCATGCAGATAGTGGACTTCAATGAGGGTTCCGAGACAGTTCAAACCCACTGGCTCCAGAGAAATGACCCTGATTCCAGCCCCAGCACACAGTCATGTCCTGAAGCCCTGTGGTTCCTCCGAGTAGTGCTGTGGGCCCGTTGGCCAAAGGCGCAACACATTGAAATAGGAAGAAAACACCGACCTTCCCTCCAGGCCCTCTCTGATCAACGCTATCATCGAAACAACTGAAAACCAAGTTTGCAGCTTCTGCTTAGGAAGAAAAGAAGCTACGTGGATTCTGAATTTGATATTTCAGTTACCATGGTTTGTTGTTGTTATTTGTTGTTGTTGTTGTTTGCTTGTTTTGGTGTGTTAGTTTACTTTTTAAATAGCAACCACTGAAACTCGTTTCACAACATGCCTCTAGCTTAACTGGCTAATTAGTAAGAAACTTCTGGTAACTGACAAATATTTGTTGAGCATCTTCTGAGCTGGGAGCTGTGTGATCTACAGAGATGAGTAAGACGGATACTCTGAAGGCTTTTTACTGGAAAGTAGCAAATATGTTGAGGATACTAATAACTACTCCTAAGTCAAAGGTCAAACAACAACCCCCAAAGTGAAATATGAATATAAGCAATGATCCAGAGGTCACATCAGCCAAACGCCTACAACATGATAAGCCAGAAGTCCCCAAGCCACAGGTAGAGAAAGTGGGAAAGGCACAGAGGAGGGGGAGAGGCTGCCGCTGGACCAGGGGGCAGAAGTGAGACAGAGTCGAAAGGCATGGTGTGGACTGAGTCATTGGTTCAGAGACATGGGGATCTGCAGGCTTGAAATGGGAGATCCGAGTTCAAGGGACAGAAATGCAGGGAGAGGAACACATCTGAGCTCTCCCCTCTCTGGATTCATGAAGAGTTTATGAATAAAGATCCCGGAACCATGGGCTGCAGTTACACCTCTGCTCCCCACCCTCCAACAGGGCGTCCCGTGGGAGAACACTTAACCCTCTGAGCCTCCATCTTCCGGTCTGTGAATGTAGGGGTGCCCCCACCACCTCAATGACCGCACAGGGATGCTGGGGGTCCCGTGAGATCATGGGTGGAAACAAGCTTTGACAACTTTCAAGTCCTGCCCGATTATAAAGCTTCCTCCTACACCTCAGACTCAGAGTCACACACCCTCTCAGCCACCCTGGAAGACACAAAAGAAATCAGGCACCCAGCCTTCACCCTTCAAACAAACAACAACAATAACAAAAGACGGACTTCTAAGCTCCTGAAATGGTGAGAGAAGAACTTTGTTGTTTTCAGCCTCTGTCTGTGGCAGGTTGTCACGGCAGACCTAGAGAACACACACACGCCCAGCAGTGAGACGCCCAAGGCAGGAGGGACGCTGGTACTAACCTCCCCACACTCCAGGCTAAAGGCTGCAAGACAATCAGCCAGACTTCGTGGTGGTCACTCCCATCTGAAATGATGAAAAAGGGGTTTCCTGATAGCCAGGCATGGTGGCTCATGCCTATAATCCCAGCACTTTGGGAGGCCAAGGTGGGCGGATCACCTGATGTCAGGAGTTCAAGACCTCCCTGGCTAACACAGTGAAACCCCATCTCTACTATAAAAACAAAAATTAGCCAGGGACAGCGCTGGAAACCTGTAGTCCCAGCTACTTGGGAGGCTGAGGCAGGAGAACTGTTTGAACCTGGGAGGCGGAGGCTGCAGTGAGCCGAGATTGCGCCACTGCACTCCAGCCTGGGCAACAGAGTGAGACTCTATCTCAATTAAAAAAAAAAAAAGAAAGAAAGAAGGAAGGAAGGAAGGAAAGAAGGAAGGAAGGAAGGAAGGAAGGAAGGAAGGAAGGAAGGAAGGAAGGAAGGAAAGAGGAAGGAAGGAAGGAAAGAAGGAAAGAAGAAGGAAGGAAGGAAGGAAGGAAGGAAGGAAGGAAGGAAAGAAAGAAAGAAAGGAAAAGAGAAAAGAAAGGAAAAGAGAAAAGAAAAGAGAAAAGAGAAAGAAAGAAAGAGAGAGAGAAAGTGAAAAAGAAAAAGGGCCTCCTGGGAGATAGAGGCAAATGGAAGAGCCAAGGCTGGAGTGAGCCCTGGAATCACATCGTCTGCTTAGATTCTTGTATCACAGCCACTGCTTGCACCAGTCGTCTGTCAGGAAAATAAAATCAAAACCAGCAAAACAGCCATCTGCCCAGAGGAGAGAACAGGCATCTCAGCCTCTGTGAGCACTAGCTAGTGTGCCCGCCACCTCTGTTCTCCCATGAGAACACGTGCTCTTCACGTGACACATGAAGGCTTGAGACGCGCTAATCGCGGGCATGGTGCTGTGCACAGAGATTGCTGAGTGACGGCAGCAGAGGACCTGAGGGTGAGGCAGCTGTGTCGCACAATCTCCATCCTTTCTGGAGCTGCAGTGCCCCGTGTAGGCCTCCACTGTGGGAGTGTCCGAAGCTGCAAAACAGAGCCTCTCGCTGAGGATGGCCGGGGAAAGGCTGTTCTGCATAAAAGTGCTTCCCCGCTGGGCCTTGTTCCTTCCCACGGTGGCCTGAAGAACCCAAAGAGCTAGAAGCCCATGACCTTGACCATGACTAACCGTGAGGCCTGAATTTGTGTCCACCGCCTGGTGACACCACAGCTTGCCTGGAAACATGGCCCTGCTGGGCTGGAGTGTGGTGCTTGCCGCTTGGAGCCTGCGGTCAGCCCTGGCCCCACACTGACCACTCACGGCTGAGTGGTCCTGGGCGAAGGCACCTGAGCGTCCCGTGTGCAGGCACCAGCTCCGCCCTGACACTGCACACGCCTCCATGGCCAGCACCTTCTCTGACACGCTCCTGGGACGTCTTCCACAGGCACCCAGTGGAGCCGTGGACTGCAGAGGAGCATCCGTGGAACTAGATGGCTCCTCGCGTGTGTGCAGTGCTTCTCCTGACCTGGCTTTTCTAGGCCTGTTCCCTCCCAGTGGCCCTGTGAGTAGACAGTGAGGTCTCGGCGGGAGCCTCAGCCTCCTCCTCCAGAAAGTGGGGAAAAGGGGGAGGTCGGCCGCTCTGCAGCAAGGGAGCATGGGCGCTAAAGGCCCTGCACAAATTCAGCCCCGCTCGGCAGTGCAGGCTGCTGCTGTCCAGGGGACGGGGCCTCTAAACTGTGCAAGGAGTCGTGGGGCAGGGCAGGGCGGGAACACTACTCTCAGGCACCCCTGATCCTCGCTCTTCCCAGAACCTCGGGACTACTTCCTGCCTGGCCCAAAATGCATGGCCCCGGGTACTGTGGTGTCTCTTCCAGGTCATCTCCTATTTCCGTATGTCCAAGTGGGGCTCCCTACTCTGTATTCCTGGTGGAGGGGGCCCTCCTTCTACCTTCCTCCCTCCCCTCACCCAATGACACACCGAAACAGAAAAGTGCTGAGCGCCACATGGAAGCTTCCGGAAGCATCACTGCCCACAGAGAGAGTCAGAGGGCAAGCTGTCAGCCAGGTCATCTGAATTTGATTTAAGGCCCTGCCACAAATCCAGCATGTGATCCCAGAGGAGATATTTAACCTCCCTGTGCCTCAGCTTTCCCATCTGTGCAATGGTCCCCCCTTGAAAGGGTTGCTTGTATTAACACATTAAAATTTAATCCAAGAGCAATTCCAAGACATGACCAACACTGAATAAGTATTACTATTACTATTACCCAAAGTCACGAGTTCAACTTCCCTTCTCGCTGAGCGCAGCTGCCTGGTGAGATGGTCGATGCGTAAAGCCCACCCGTCCGCCTGCCAGAGAAAGCTGGGATCTCTTTGCTGTGTTCCTTGACTGCAAGTCAGTGGTGTGGCTGGGAGAGGAGCCGCAGAGCCGCCCCGATAGAAGCATCACCCCTTTGTCTGAGCACACATCTCACAGCGCTGTGCCGCTGCCAGGCCAGGCCCCGGGAGCCCAGAGCCCCGCACGGTCTGTGGACTCCGCTCCCACTGGGGTTCTGTGTGTGATCCCAGAAGTGCCCTGCACAGCCTCCCTCTGGAATGCTGCTTCTGTCCTCGTACAGGGAATTCCTCCACAGGAAACACAGGTCCTTCTCTATGCACCCCACAGCCCCAGAGAAAGAAACAAGCCACCAGCAACACAGTCAGGAGTGTCTGTCAAAAATTCCCTAAACATGAGAATAACATCAAAATTACAAGCACAAAACCTGGCAAATTATTCCGGTTCTAGCAGCTTTTTTCAAAGCCCAAATGTGTGTTCGGCCCTCAGTTTCTCTTTCTGTGCCCTTCTCCCACCTCTGGATGGACCCAGCCCCTGCCCCACACATTCTCCCTGCACCTGCAGTGCCCGGACCTCAGCCCCTAAAGCTGCCTCTGTGCATCTGCTACCAAAACAGCCTTGGCCACTGATGCCCCCGGCTCTTCATTTTGCACATTAAGAGGGAAGTGGGCTGGATCCCCTCTCAAGAAAGCAGAGAAGGGAAATACTCCTTGGAGAGATGAGGTTGGGGGGCCTTCCGTGCCCCTCAAGCCCCTGGGGCAGCATTGCCCTGTCCCCCCGGGAAGCCGACCCAGCAGGTCCCTGTGGTGATACCTGGGTCCCCCCAGGGAGCACGCTGGCTGGCACTCACTCGAGTGAAGGACAGATCCAAGGCCCTAGGGCAGGAACGGCTGCTGGAACCAGGCTGACCTCCAGTGTGGGCGGGGCCATGACTCAATGGATGCCACCGGAAGGGGCAAGAAGGGGGTCACTCTTGGGTCCCGTCTTGTAGACACAACAAGAACTGGGGTGCGATGAGGGTTGATTCTTAGTTTTCTTCACTCTGAAGAGGGACTGTTGCATGAGTTCTCCTGAGGCTAAGACCAGGGGCTTATAGAACCCAGGGCTGGAAGGGCTTCTGGCGTTGGCACTGTTGATTTTGGCATCGTCGACTTCAGACTCCCACATTGCAGATAAAGAAACAGACGTCTCGAGGGGCTGCGTGGCTTGCCCGGGAGCTTGTGGGTGGAGCCCTGAGGATCTCCTTAGTCCACACAGCCCACAACCCTCCTTCAGCACAGCCCAGTGCATGGGGGCATCTCCAGACAGTCTCTGACCCTACAGGGATGTTCAAGTCTCTAGAAAATACAGCCCTGAAGGGCCTCGGGGACCAGGCGCTCTGACTGTGGAGATCCCAGGCGACATGGGAGCCCACTGCTCTCAGGCTGAGTCATGACAGTTCTGTGGCCCAAGGCAGCGTGGAAGTGGGTAGAGCAGAAGCGGGACGGGTTCGGGGCACAGGGCACAGGAGCGGCCTCGATGACGCTGGTTCTCTCAGTGGAACTTGTGGCATCAGCTGCCGGCCCTGCGTGGAGGATCTCAGCTTAACTCTGCTCCTGTCAGGAAACAGCCTTCGTGCAGGAAGTGGGTAAGAACAGGCTCCGTGGCTTCACTCGTCGAAGAAGAGCAGGTATGGAGCCAACCAGGGAGCCCCCCTCCAATGGGAGTGGCTGAGCTGGCTCCGGGCGGTTCTGGGAAAACGCTGCTCGCAGCAGTACTACCCCAGCACGCCCCAACACACAGCTTCATCCTCACTCCTCCGAGGCACCCCAGCCTCCAGGCACTGCATGTGTCCCAGTCACATTCACCCCTCACCGTACCCCCTCCACGCGCTCTCCAGAAAGAATCTAAAGCTCACACACGCACACCCCACAGGCCTCTGACCACTGCTGTCTGAAGCTCTGCGTGCAGCTCCGTGCCAGGCCCAGCTGGGCAGACGGGGCCCAAGGCACACAGGCATCAAGCAGGACTGGGGAGCATCCGGGGGCTGGGGGGCCAAGCAGATGGAGCATCCGGAGGCTGGGGAGTGTCCAGGGGCTGGGGGAGCAGCAGGGGGCTTGGAGCTGGCAGTTGCACCCACATCTCCCCCTCCCACGCTTGCTCCTGGGTTCTGGGGATTGCCATCAGGGAAGTCAGCAAAGGAGAAATTCTGATTTGAGTGCTCGGGACTGAGGCCTCAGCACTGCCTGTTGGCTTTTGTTCAGCCCCCAGGTGATTCTCATGTGCGCAAGGGTTTGATGCATTAACTATCTGGGGCACCTGTGTCTTAACTAGGCTCCAAGATGGAAGGAATGATGGTCTCGTGGAAGGATCTCTAGGTAGCTGGGGTGCAAGGAGCAGCATGCAGACTCAGGGTCCCCTTCCTCCCTGGGCACGAGGCCACCTGCCCACACTGTGCCTCCCTTTCCAACTCCTAAACGTAGCTTCAGGCTCCCCTGACAACGGTGCTAGACCACTTTGAAACTGTACAGAGGCACACACCTGAGGCATTATTTAGACCTAAGAAGAAGTGCCCATTACTTCAAATGAAGACGAAGTGACTCAACAAAGGCAGGAAATGGTCTAAAGAGAGAAAATCAGCTCAAAGTCACACAGCAACATAGTTCAGGCTGCACGTTCACATCTCAGCTGATTGCCTGCCTTAGGAGGTCTACTTCGACAGAACTGGCTGTGTGATCTTTCCAGTGTCCCCAGAAACTGCAGGGTCCTCATCTCTCAGAGCCTGCAGCCTTCATGCATGTGAGCCGGGTCTCCACGGGGCTCCACGGGGCTCCACGGAGCTCCATGGGGCTCCACGGGTCTTGGTGTGCAGGCGGACAGGCATGAGGGCGGGAATCCCAGTCACCAAAGTGTCTCCTGCACCCTGCTTCACAGAGTAGCCCAGGCCGGGAAGAAGCCAGGCTGCACCCACAGTCATGGGGCCTGTGGGCGGCTTGGGGGTGGCCTGGTGCCTGCTGCACAGCACTGCTGAGAAGCGCTGCACAGTGGGCACCCAGCACAGCTGCCTCCACAAGCCGGCCATGGCCCCCCGAGGCCTTGTGTGTCTTGGCAGCTGCCTCCCAGCTGGCCTGCCCTCAGCGCTGCTGTCATGAGGATGTGGCTGCAGGAGTCCAGAGAGCCCTGCAGCCACCCCAAAGCTCCTGGGCTTTGGCACGGAGAGGACAGCGTCTCCTCAATCCACCTGCAGCCAGGCCACAGTCAGGGTGCTGTGCAGAGTGTGGCTGGGTTTCCTGGACTATCCAGAGCCTGAGCCCTCCAGGAAGCTGGAGACTCACATCCCCAGGGCCCGGGGATGGGGAGGACCATGGAGTTAGGGAAAGGGGGCTAAGGTGCAGCATCCCTCCCAAATTCAAAAGGCCCTGGATGCAATCACAAGAGAACTGGAGTGCAGAAGTTCCATTGGCCAAAACCGGGAAAATCCAGAAAGAAGTGGAGACTGGATGGCTGGATGGAAAGAGATTGCGTGGAATTACTATAAGGAAGAAAAGTCAAAGGGGAAGAGGACATGAAAGATTAGGGCCAACCCCAGAGACTAGAAACAGAGGCAGCATCTGGAGACGCTCGGCAGGCGGCCTCCAGAACTGCAGGGCCCAGCGGGTACAAATCTGGAAAGGAAAGGGGAGATGAGGGGGGCGCAGCAACTGCTGACGGGGCCAGGGGAGGATGCAGCAAGGAGGCTGCCTGGCTTCCGGGCCTCCCGACCTGGGACTGCGGGGATTTCCCAAACCGGCCAAGCCCGAGCCGAAGGCAGAGTGAGGAGGCCATCTAGCGGCAGGGGCCGGAAGGAGGGGCAGGGGCAGTGCCCAGGAGGGAGCCTGGGGGCTGGGGCAGAAGAGGAGGCAGCTTCTGTCCTCAGCAGGGATGCTGGGCAAGGGGTGGAGGTGGGGGAGTGTGGGGGAGGGAAAACTGGAGGAAGGAGCGAGGGAGGGATGCGCATGACCCCAAGGAAGAGAGGCAGAGCCCAGGTAGGTGAATAATGGAGCCCCAGCAGGTCCGGATGTCTGGCCTTGTCCGGCAGGCTGGGGTTTGGAGCCTCTGCTGGTGCGGGGAGGGGGCCAAATGGTCTAGGGGCAGGGAAAGGCAAAGAGATAGAGCCACCTGGCTTCTGGAGGGGAAGGCAGTGCTGGGCGGTGGGGAGCGGGTGGGATGGAAGGACAGGGAGTAAGGGGCGGGAGGGCAGAGCAGCAGCTTCTCTGGGGGGCTCAGTCAGCAGCCTGGTTCTAAGACAATACACATAACTGGGATTGCTTTCTGTGCCAAGCTCCCCTCAACCCATGCAGGGGGCAGGCCCTCTGAACTTAGGCGTGGGGGCAGGCTTTCTGCCCCATCATTATTTCACTCTGGAGGATCGGCCAGTCCACAAGGGGGGCGGCCCCTGACGTGCTCTCCAGGGTGTCCAGGGCTGTCTGGAGATGGAGGAGGAGGAGGGGGCCTCACGCCATCCCTTAGGGCAGGGAGGTTTCAGGAAATGCCCTGAGTCACCCAAGCTCAATGCCAAGCCACGTCTTCTCCCTGCGCTCTGCCACGAGGGAGCTGACCACACCTGGGGGCACCCCACGTCCAGCTGTGCCCACGTGGAACTCTGTGCAGCTCAGGCTTTTGCTTCCAAAGCACACCCCACCCACCCTGCCCCTCGTGGAGGTGAGCTGTGTGCACAGGCCACCTCCCGGCGGGGCTGCACACCCAATCTCTCAGGCCCCAGGGTGGCAACCCCTGTGGGGGACCTTCTGCCTGCATTTGTAAGGGAGTAAGTAGCAGGGAAAGACAGGGGGAGGAGGAGGGACTGGGGCAAGAGGAGATGCCAAGGGTGGAGGGCAGGGCAGTCAAAAGGTTTGCAAGTGTCCCACTGGGCCAGGTCGCTGGTCCAGCCCAGGCACCACCCAGTGATGTGACATCCACATGCTGGGCAGGTAGAGGCATCAAACAGGCTGGCCTCCTCTGGAGAAGACACGGGTCCTGTTTTGTGTCTGTTTTTACTGGGAACAGGACAGGCAGCGCAGACACACTGCCTGGAGAATCCCTGGGCTCAGCTGATCTCCGGCTCCGCTCAGTGGAGACTGCCGGGGCCTGGTCAAGTGGACACTACCCCTGCCCCCCGCCGCCCCCCGGCGCTCTCCTCCGGGGATCATGATTCTTCACAAACCGTGGAAAGGAACAAGAAAGAGAGGTGGGATGGGGAGCCTGAGTCAACCTCCCCGAAGGGACCCAGACCACCGAGTCTTGTTAACGCTCAGCCTTTTATGCCCAAGACAGATGTGTCTTAAGATGCTCCTGTCCTTCTCTCCCCCACCACACACACAAAAAGTTGATCTGCAAAGGGAACTTCTGGAAACTTCCATTGTTTGAGGGCTGAGCTTCACACGGGGCCTCTCCCCCTCCACTCCAAGGGCCCGGGGTCAAGGGAGAGTGTTTAAGTTCACAGGGCCACATCTGAAGCATCTGATGACTCCTGGGGTCGACATTTCCCCTCCACGTAAATAACCCTCACTCTCTCATCCTATGCTAGAGGAATCACTGTACATGAGTGGGATGGGGGTTGAGGAAGGGAAGGCCATGATCTGTTAAAAAAAAAAAAAAGCAGGGTTGGCGGGGAGCTTCGAATTTTATTTTCCTGGTTTACTTAGGACTTTTGAGATTTTTTCCTTTTTCTGCGAAAAGGGAGGTGATTATAGACTCAAAGATTGCCAACTCCTGGGCACCATGCCCTCTTTCTAGGAAGCCCCTCATTAACCAGAACACTGTTCCCCCAGGGCCCCTGACCCCTTGGGCTGCAGCCCCTAGCACCTGGTGGCTCCTGTGCCTGGAGACTGGTGGCCTGCTGAGCCCCCACACAAGGCCAGCTTTGCAAGGAGCCTGCATTCCACATTCAGCTCATCCCTGGCTCTGCACTTTGCTCTGATCGATCGTGGGGGTTGTGTGAGCACAGCTTCACCCACTCGCCTGCCCCCCCACACCCTGCAATGGCCTCCACACACCCAGCGCACACACTGGCCCCCACTCTCTGCCCTGTGCTGGGGTGCAGCCCCCAGACCTACTTTGCCCATCCACTCTGACGCCTGCAGTTCACTCTGTACCTGCCCTCGAGCACGCCTCCATCCCATTTGCAGAGCTCTACAAAAAAAAAATGTATTAATTGAAGCACAATAAAAGAGCAGTATTTTTACATTTTCCTAAGGCGCTTAAAGCATTTCAAATACCAGTGTTTTAAGTTATGGTCACTCATAATTATCCTGGGTCCACAGAGGCTCAGTCTTCAGGAGGGCTCAGTCCTCTTTCTTCAAAATGCAGGGAGACCCAGCCTGCACTATCAAGTCCCTGGGGAAGAAAAATTAAATAACAGCTGGGCAGCTGTGCCCCTCAAATGTGTGAGCGACTCTGTGCTTGACGACTGAAGCTTGGGGGGGTTAAACTGTCCTTTAAAAACTTAAGTTGGTTTTAACTGAAGCACCTACCATTCCAGGGAAAGTCAGGGGGAAACACAGGGATGTACACAAAGCCGGGAGTGACTGCTGTTACCACAAGACATGTGCTCCTCCCTCCCGCCCACCTTTATCTTAGGAAAGATTTTTTTTTTTTTTTTAACTCGAAGCCTTCAGGTGAAAATAAAGCAACGGCAGCAACAGAAAAAAAAATGTAGTCTTCTTCAGGGTTAACATCAGAAGACAAGCTTGTGCGGCTTTGGCCAATCAGATGCGCCCCTGGCAGCTATAATATAGTGCTAAAGGCAGCCTCTCTCACAAGCTCTCCAGGCTTGCTACCATTTAAAATCAGACTCTTTTTGTCTTTTGATTGCTGTCTCGCCACCCAACTCCGATGTGTTCCGTTATCAGCGGCCGGCAGCCTGCCATTCCAGCCCCTGTCTGGGTGGGGAGCGGTGGAGAGTCCCCCGCAGCCGCGGCGGGCAAGGTTATATAGGAAGAGAAAGAGCGAGGCAGCCAGCGAGGGAGCGAGCGAGCGGGCGAGCCGGAGCGAGGAAGGGAGAGCGCAAGAGAGAGCGCACACGCACACACCCGCCGCGCGCACTCGCGCACGGACCCGCACGGGGACAGCTCGGAAGTCATCAGTTCCATGGGCGAGATGCTGCTGCTGGCGAGATGTCTGCTGCTAGTCCTCGTCTCCTCGCTGCTGGTGTGCTCGGGACTGGCGTGCGGACCGGGCAGGGGGTTCGGGAAGAGGAGGCACCCCAAAAAGCTGACCCCTTTAGCCTACAAGCAGTTTATCCCCAATGTGGCCGAGAAGACCCTAGGCGCCAGCGGAAGGTATGAAGGGAAGATCTCCAGAAACTCCGAGCGATTTAAGGAACTCACCCCCAATTACAACCCCGACATCATATTTAAGGATGAAGAAAACACCGGAGCGGACAGGCTGATGACTCAGGTAGGAACCCAGCGCCGGGGCGTGGAATGTGTGGCTTTCCAGGGGGTTACGAGAAGCCGAACACTTCCAGACTTAACTCTGTTTGCTGTTCGGGCAGATAGGAAGGTGATTTCACCGGCTCCTTCCCCACCCACCTGCCCGCCTCCCATCTCTTCCTCTTCCTGGAAGAGAATGGAGGTCAAGGGTCCAGCTGGAGAAGTTTAGGGTGTGGTGGGGGTGAGGACGGTAACAGACGTGGTTCATTATGGCCCTGATTTGATGAGTCTTGCTACAATGGCCTTCCCCATCCTACCTCTGCCCTGGCTTGTAACTTGGGGAGACCTTCACTTTGGGGGCGTCGGCCCTTTCCAAGTCAGGAGTGGAAATGGAAGAAGAGGGTGGGAATCCCCCTCCCACAAACATGAAGTGGCCTCCGGGCACTGTACGAACGAACGAACGTAGCCTTGGGCATTGGAGCTCAGAGCCCCCACTTCTCCCGTTGCCTCTGTGGTTTGCTTTCCCACTACTACCCCCACCCTACACCTCCCCACCAAAGAATTCTCAACTGGAAAAGCCAGGAGGCGGTTCTGACAAAAGGCAGGGGCTCCAGAGCAGACTCCGCCCGTCCCCGGGTGCCTGGCTGTATCGCAGAGCTGGCTTTGCGATTGCATGTCCGCAATTGTGCCCATCAGAGTGTGAATGTATTGATATTTCTTTAAGGATGCTCTTTCGTTCTTCCAAGCCCGAGGTACCTTAGGGGAGGGACTTAGAACTTATTGGCATTGCATCACTTTAGTTTTCAACCTGCTTGCATAAGAATTAAGAGCGAATAAATATTAGTGTGGGGGGAGGGGAAGCTAAGCAAAATATGAATTCCTCTCTCTCTCCCCAACTCCTTTGAGATTTCTGAGCTGCCAATCTCCCAGCCAATTCTAGACTTTCTGAAACTCCATGCACGTATAACTGAAGCCAGAAATGGGTTTCCTTGCAAATATAGGTCAACATCCTTTTTATTGCCCTATTAAAATATTCAAGTCCTACCTTTAGGGCTAGGTGCGCACAGCGGCTGATGGAGTGGCGCTGGTGGGGCGCAAGTGCAGGGGGAGGGTACTGACGGCAGGGAGACAGGAGCTACCTCCGGGCCGCCCTGCTTCCCGACCCGATTCCCAGGCTTGCTTGAGGCCGAGAAAGGCGAGGGGCAGGCAGGGTAGCCTGCTCCAGCTGTTGGAAAGGAGAGGAATGGGAAATGCTCCTGATTTCCTTGCTCTCCCGCATCTGCTCCCGACCACCTTAAATCTGGACCGCGAGTGTGGACGCGCGCGCCAGTGCCAGAAAGCAGCGCGATCCACAATTAACTCTGCACGGGCCACGGGGTGCCCGGTGCGTGCAGCTGGCTGGAGGGAGTTCTCCGGCTAGCCCGGGGCGCCCATCCTCTCGTCACCCTCGCTCCCCGCGGAGGAGGGACCTTGCCAGGGTCCCTCGGAACCCGAGAGGAGGCAGGCGCTGCGGAGAGAGCGGCGGGGGCGTGGACACCCGAGGTCCCAGAGCCAGACTGGGTCAGCTTCTGCCCTGCTCTGCGGGAGGCCAATACCGCAGAAGGGGTCCTGGACTCGCACGCCTTCCCAGGGCTTGGGCCTTGCAGCCCTGCTGCAAAGCTGCAAGCGCACAGAGCCGCGCAGCGAGGCAGACGCATGCAGCCCCACTTACTCCCGGGTTATCGATCCCCCGCGGCTAGGGTTTCAGTGCGCGCGGGGCTGGGCTGGAGCCGCCGGGCTCTGCCGCTCCACGCGCGGGAGCGCAGGCACCGCAGGAGCTAACAGCAGCGCCGGGCTCGCTGTAGTGACCCCGGCGGCGGGGGCGCGGAGATGGGGGCGCCCGCGCAGGGGCCGGGGCGCAGCGCGGGCTCCGCCGGCCTGCCCTGGGACGCGCCCCCCTCCCCAGTCCGCCGCCTGCCCGGCCTCTGGGCCTCCGTGTCCCAGCCGGAGCCCCCAGCCTGGGGGCCTCCCTCCGACCCCCGTCCGCCCTGCCCGGGGACGCAGAGCCCAGCGGCCCCGCGCCCGGCCACTCTCGCCGCCGCGCGCACAGGCAGCATTTGAACTTCTGACCTTCTGTCAACTTCCCTCAGACGAACGAAACGAAAACAAATACTTTTTTCCTTGGGCAGTGGCTATTCCCGTTCCCAACACAAAAGGAGGGGGAAGGACGGCCCAAGTGGGGGTTGGGTGAGGAGAGCCAGGCCGGGATTATCAGGCGGTCGACCCCACAAAGGTCCCCTAAAACCGAGGGGGGTAGGGGCTGGCAGTCTGTGAGGTATCCCCGGTTGATCCCTCCCCTACCTTCCTTCTCCCGATTCCAGGAGTTAAGGGTGGGGGAGGAAGGGATGGGGAAGGCGGAGGCTCGGGTGCTGAGGGCAGGGGTGGGGTGAAGGAGGCGGCAGGGGAGCCCCAGGCCCGCGGGAGGTTTGGGGAGCCTGCTCGGCCGCCCTCATTTTAAATAACCACCTAGGCTCTGCCCCAGGTGCGTGACCCTCTTCTGTCTCCCTCCCTGTCTCTGGGTCTCTAATGTGACTGCCGTCCAAGTCCCTCAACCATGGCGAGATCGTCCCCAGTGGAACTTTCAGAGCAGTTCTGGAACGCAGGAGCTGCCAGTTAATATTAACCCGGGAGAGGAAAGCGCAGACAGACACGCTCTCCCCGCGCGGGCCTAGGGTGCCAGGCGAAGGTGCTGGCGGCCAGGGGGCTCTTAAGGGGCAGGAGGCCAGAGGGCCGGATCTGAAGCCTGGAGTGGGGTCCCGAGCTGCTACACTGAATAGATTTAATGTGCGCTCTGGGTCCGCCAGGAAAGACGCTCAGGTGTGGGTTTGGGGAGGGGCTGCTCCACCAAGCGTGGGGGAAAGGACAGTGGAGAGAGGTGCGTTTAGGGGCTGGGGCTGTCTCGAAGTTGGGACGCCCCCGCCCCCGCGCTGAGGGAAGCCCACCGGCTGCTGGCGGTGACAGTCGCCGGCGCTGCTCGCAGATCAGGGAGGTAGGCAGGAGCTCAGGCGTGGGGAACAACTTGGCCTCCGCCGACACAAAGCCCGGCCCCGGCGGCCCTGCTGGGCTTCACGGTGGCTGCACAGAGTCGGGCTTGATTCGCGGCACACGACCCAATGAATTAATAACCGGCCTGGGCTTCCCGGCTTTGCCTGCGACAATCCCGCCCAGAGTGGGCGGAGGAGAGGCCGCCAGCCGAGGCCGCGCGGAGCCCGGGCCGGGGAAGGGCGCGAGGGATGGGGGCGCCAACTCCGGCAACCCTGGGCCTCCGCCCCTCACTCGCGCAGCCACCTCCCGTCGCAGCCCGGCTCGGCCCGGGTCTCCCTGCCCGGGGTCCTCCATGCCTGCCCAAGTGGCGCAGCTCACAGAGCTGGGGGCCCGGTCCTCCTCACCCTGCCGCCCTCTCCCTGGCTGCCCTCCTGGGGAGCTGTTTAAAGCTTCTTCGGCGCAGCCCCAGGGGAGGGAGCTGCGGTGGGGTGGGGGTCTTGCATGGGGGTCCGTGTGCGTGTTGGTGGTGTGCGCCTGCGCGCAACAGGCCTCACATCATAGCTCTACACTGACCCTGGTTTACTGATTGATTTTCATGTAAAACGCGTTCAATCCTCAAGATGACCTCACTCAAACTCTGCCCTTCCGACTTTTTTTTTTTTAACTGCTGGCAGGCCCACAAACATGCAGGCACTGACCTGTTACCAGGGCGGCCCCCAGCCCTACCCCACCCCCAGTTGTTGCACGTTTAACTCTACAACCATATTACTGGTTTTTATTGCTGCCAGATACACAGGACTTTTCCTGTTGCGCAATTTGTCACGTCCCCTTAAAGCGCGGCAGCAGTGGGGCCAGCGTCCTCGCCCCACCCTCTCGAAAGAGTCTCCCCACCTACGCTACAGTTAGGGCCCTGGATAGAAGCTGTCCTTCCATCGCGACAACCAGACTCCAAGCAGAGCATCCTTCCAGACTAGAGGAGGTTAGAGGTCAGCCCCGCCCTCTGCAGAAGTCACCTTGAAATTGCCCCTCGGCCTCCACTTAGCGCAGCTTCTTGGGGGATGCCACCATCGTCATCTGTGTCAGTTCCCCCTCTTTAAATCCCGTGTCCCACCAGCAGCAGCAGGGTAAACATCCAGGAAGCAAGTCAGTGCCCCCCCCCACACACACAGTGGATTCAACTGCTTTCTGTCGCATCCTTATCTGAGAGTGACCCAAGAATTCCAGGGGAACCCCCACAATCCGAATCCCAGGTAACCCCGTCTGCATCTGCCTAGTCAGTGTTTCCTGCCTCCTACCAGGCAACTTCCTGGGAGACTCCGCAGGCGGAGGACCCGGAGACCTCAGGCCTTCCTGTCTCCCCTCCCCCTCCTCTCAAACCCCTCCCCCTCCTCCACCTCTTCAGTTTGCTCTTCAAACTTGCTGGACACCATTCTAAGCTGGGGCCAAGAAAACAAGAGGGGAGGAAGAGAACAGGTTAAAGAAAACAAGAAACGCAATCAGACCACAGAAAAGCCAGGCAGAAAAGAGTTCGACGGGCAAAAAGAATGTGGCTGTCCAGATAAAGAATGTCTGTCCCGGCCCCGGCCTGTGCTGCAAGTGGTAACTCACCTAGCCGCCTGCCACCCAGGCTCCCGCCCACCCCGCAGCCCCGCCAGCGGCTTCTCGCCTCCCCTCTGCCTCGGATAGGGTTAGGGCCTGAGGCAAATAAATGCAAGGCCTTCAATTCTGGAGGAAGTGCGCAGTGCATTTTTCTTTATTTCTGGGAACTTGCACCCAGGTCTCTGCCAGGCCTGCTGTGAGGGATTCTACGCGGGGAGAAGGTGGAGGCTGCGCAGGTGGAGAAAGGGGCCCCAGAAGGGGGGCTAGAAGTGGAGGGCAACGTGCGGGCGGGGCGGGTATCCCAGAGGGTGCCCCTGGAGGGTCCCGTAGTTGATGTCTTAAACATGCAGGTCACTTGTTTCAGAGAAACTTTATTTGCTTCTTAGGCCTCGCTAGGAGCATCGGCTGTTTCAGGACCTGGAGAAAGGCCCCCAGCTCTACCCTGAGAGGACGTGCTCCTCCACGCTCCTCCGCAAATGCTGCCCCTCTTCCCCAGCCCAGGGCCCGGCTCTTCGGTGTGTCTGGGCCATTCCAACCCCCGTCTCCCCACCTCTCCGCATGGCCCTCGCGCCTTGAGACTGGGCAGGGCAGGCTGATGGAGGGGCCGGGAGGGGTGGCGGCCACCCAGGCTAACGTGTCCGTCGGTGGGGGGTCCCCTTGTCTTCGCAGAGGTGTAAGGACAAGTTGAACGCTTTGGCCATCTCGGTGATGAACCAGTGGCCAGGAGTGAAACTGCGGGTGACCGAGGGCTGGGACGAAGATGGCCACCACTCAGAGGAGTCTCTGCACTACGAGGGCCGCGCAGTGGACATCACCACGTCCGACCGCGACCGCAGCAAGTACGGCATGCTGGCCCGCCTGGCCGTGGAGGCCGGCTTCGACTGGGTGTACTACGAGTCCAAGGCGCACATCCACTGCTCGGTGAAAGCAGGTAAGCTGGCCCTGGCCCCCCGGATCCGCCTCACGGAAGGCCATTGGTGGACCGCCGGCTTGATTCAAGGGAAAAAGAAACCTGGCGGGAGGCTGAGGGCCAGGATCAGGGGCGCTGGGCGATGACTGCGTTTCCGCGGTGGGAACCTGCCCTGTGAGGTGCCGGCCCCTCGAAATCACCCCTACCTTTGAGGCCACAGAGCCCAAGGTTCTCCATGCCCCGAGGTGGGGTCCTGTGGCTTCCTGCCCGCTTCTGAAGCCCCCACTGCAGGGGGTGGGAAAGCGTGACTGGGGGAGGGGCGCCAGGCCCTTCCAGGCGAGGGAAGGCAGCCCTGCGCGGTTAGCCAGTCTGGGCGAGCTCCTTCCTCTCGTTTAGGGCCTAAGAACCAACCGCCCCCACCCGCTATCCCAAGCGCAGGGGCGTCTGTCCTGCCCCGGAGCCCGTGTCCTGGCTCCTCCCCGCCGGGCGCCCGTGGATCCTAAGCTGCCTTCGCTCACTCGCTCAGCCTTTGGGGAGAGGCCCGGTGGGCGGCAGTAAACCCAGGGGTAACCACCTCCAGCAGCTGGAGGCCGCGCGCCCGGAGCCTGCGTTCCTACTGGGAGCCGGGCTGGGACGCCCTGGGCGGCGGACAGGCCCCGAAAAGCCGGCCCGAGTCGGCGCGAGGCTGCCTTCCCTGGGCCTGCAACGCCACACGCTGTTGCTAGCGAGGAACAGCCGTGGAGGAGGCGCCATGGCGCGCACGCAAACCTCCGGCCTGAGGCTGTGTGCACAGCGCTCTTCTCGGCCCGCATAAATTGGCGCGTTTAGCAAAGCCGCTCACGGTGAATTTCGGGGAAACTCTGCCTTCCTCAACCCCCTTCCAAGTTTCCCTACTTGTCTCCTAAATTCCATGTTAATGGCAATATGATAGTAGGAAAACACTTTTAAGCTGTCAAGGCACACTTGTAGGTAAAGGCTAGAGTGGCTTCTATATTCTCTATCTATAAAGTCCCCACAGAAAGCAAAGGCGTGGAGCGGGGGGCGGCAGGGGCGGGTGTGCGGCCCGGAGAGCTCCCGGCTGCAGGGAGGCAGGAGGCGGCGCCCCCACCTCGCGGGCTCGGCGGCGGCCCCTGGGCCCAGGGCGCGCCCTGCGCAAAACCTCCTCCCCGGCTCCCTGCCCGCGGGGTCCCCCTAGCGGGGGTCCCCGGAGGCCTCCTCCCAAGTGAGCAGCGCTAATCCATCCCCCCGGATCGCGCCGGGAGAGCAGAGCCCCGGCGCGGGAGCCGCTCATTGGCATTCTGCGCACACGGGCGGGGGCGCGGGGCGCAGCGTGTCAAGCCGGGCCGTGCGACTCGACGACTCGGGCTCGCCAGCGCCCGGGGTCGCATTCCGGGGGGCTACGGAGGGCCTCCAACGGCCAGCCCCGCACTTCATGCCAGAGAAACCGATGAGAAGATTAAAAGCCCCCTGTAATTCCAGCAGGAAGATTCTTTCTGGCAATCTCTATTTGCAAAAAGCATGATCCCGGAGATTGGAATGCAAAGAAGACGGCCCTCCCCGCCCTCCTCCCCGGCCCCCTGCGCTCCGCCCCAACTTCAATTATTGTCCTCGGGACAGTGAGCCTCAGAGAGCGACAGAGGGCTCGAGAAAGCGGGTAGTCAAGGGGCCTTGAGACGCGGCGCTTCCAGCGCTCCGAACAGGCCCCGCCATTTAAAATTCAAATACACATCTTGAGTGCTTGGAAGAGAGGCCTGGCTGTGCAAATAGTGCTTGCGAATTGCACACGGGGGGGGAGGGGTTTGCACCTGAGCAAATAGGGAGGGGGAGGCCCGCGAGCTGGGGACAGAGTGAGCTGAGAAAAGGGAGGGGAGAAAATGGAAGTGTCCCCTTCCAAGAGTGTCTCCTGTTTATCCCAGAAATCACAATGACAATGCTGGGCCCTTTATTGGATTTTAATTAGAAAATCCACACAAGCCTCGGATTTTCACACCTCGGCCAATCTCTGGAATGTTTGTCCAGTTGCTACAACTACTGCAGCTATTTTGCACTCCCCGCCCCCGCCCCTCCGCAGGCCCACGCCGAGGCGCCGCAGGGTGCTGCGGGCAGGCGGGCAGGCGGGCAGGCGAGCCAGGGGTTTCCGCCGCGCAGCCCGGGTGCTGAGCGCGAAAGCAGGCGCCGCGCCCCGCGCCGGGGCAGGAGGGAAGGAGGGTGCGCCCGGCGCCCGCGGGAGCTCAAGGAGGCTTCCTGAGGAATCCAAGTGCAGAGCAAACACCCTCTGGATGGATTCGCGGCGAGGCCGGGTGTGTGCGGAGCTGGGGGTGGGGTTGGAGGAAGGCAGAAGGAAGGAGTGTCATCGGCCTCTGCAGGAAACGCCAGCCAACCTCTGTCACCGCCAGCCCAGACTTAGAGAGTCGTTAAGGAATGTGCCTGCGTCGGAATCCTGTCCCTGCGGCGGTGGAGTTGGGGGAGGGAGGTCTGTGCGGGACCCGCCTGGAATCAATCGCCCCGCCCCGCGCCTTGGGCACCCCTGGCCTAGGCGCGCGGGCACCAAGCGTGCGCCCTCCTCCCCGAGACGCGCCTCCCTCTCGGAACTCAATGCCCTGTCCTCTCTTCTTTCCCTTCTCCTCACCCGCAGAGAACTCGGTGGCGGCCAAATCCGGAGGCTGCTTCCCGGGCTCGGCCACGGTGCACCTGGAGCAGGGCGGCACCAAGCTGGTGAAGGACCTGCGCCCCGGGGACCGCGTGCTGGCGGCGGACGACCAGGGCCGGCTGCTCTACAGCGACTTCCTCACTTTCCTGGACCGCGACGACGGCGCCAAGAAGGTCTTCTACGTGATCGAGACGCGGGAGCCGCGCGAGCGCCTGCTGCTCACCGCCGCGCACCTGCTGTTTGTGGCGCCGCACAACGACTCGGCCGCCGGGGAGCCCGAGGCGTCCTCAGGCTCTGGGCCGCCCTCCGGGGGCGCACTGGGGCCTCGAGCGCTGTTCGCCAGCCGCGTGCGCCCGGGCCAGCGCGTGTACGTGGTGGCCGAGCGCGACGGGGACCGCCGGCTCCTGCCCGCCGCTGTGCACAGCGTGACCCTACGCGAGGAGGCCGCGGGCGCCTACGCGCCGCTCACGGCCCAGGGCACCATCCTCATCAACCGGGTGCTGGCCTCGTGCTACGCCGTCATCGAGGAGCACAGCTGGGCGCACCGCGCCTTCGCGCCCTTCCGCCTGGCGCACGCGCTCCTGGCTGCACTGGCGCCCGCGCGCACGGACCGCGGCGGGGACAGCGGCGGCGGGGACCGCGGGGGCGGCGGCGGCAGAGTACCCCTGCCCGCGCCTGGTGCGGCCGACGCTCCGGGTGCGGGGGCCACCGCGGGCATCCACTGGTACTCGCAGCTGCTCTACCAAATAGGCACCTGGCTCCTGGACAGCGAGGCCCTGCACCCGCTGGGCATGGCGGTCAAGTCCAGCTGAAGCCGGGGGGCCGGGGGAGGGGCGCGGGAGGGGGCGGGGCGGGGCAGCAACAGCAACGCAAAGCAAAAAGACACTCGGAAAAGGCGCACGAACCAGACTGAGTTATAATAAGAATAAGAATAAGAATAATAAAGTAGGACAGTCCAAAGTAGACTCTAAGGAAACAAGGACCCCGGGAAGTTTTGTTGTTGTGTTTAGTTGATATATATTTTTTGAATTTTTTTGGTTGTTGTTTTATTTTGGTTATTTTTTCCTCCTCTCCTGGCTATTTATTTGTTTGGTATGAATAGATGTTTTAAATAATATGAACCGGACCTTCAAGAGCCTTAAATAGTTTGTTTCTTGGATAATTTATTATGATCATGTGAACTGTACTCACGGGGGAAAGATTATTTTGTGAGGCCAAGCAACCTGCTCAGAGTCTATTTTTCTACATGTCCCTCGCCCCGGCTGTCAGAAAGCAAACTTCTGTCCCCGCCATCCCTCCCTTCCATCTCCTGCTTCTCAGCAAGTGCAAACTCAAACGTGCTTCATGGGGGTCCACAAATTATATTTTTATACACAGAATTGTAAATTAGATTTTTTGAGAGATCAATACTTAACTGAATTACATTTCATTTTTGAAATAGTGTAAAATATGAAAATATATTATTTTAATTTAACTAGTTTCCGATGTAACAGCCATCTCCTCTCTTTATGGTTTCATATTCCCTTTGTATTCACCATTTTGCCACATTCTTGGAAGCCAAGACTGTTACACACACAACATACACACACACTTTTTCTTTTTCTTTTTTTTTTTTTTTTTTTTTTTTTGGACAAACTGGAAGAACTCTGTTATTTTTAACTTCAAAGAATTTATTAGAAAATAATATTTTTTAAAAGCGCACATAGTGACGAGCCCACGAGGATGGAGCCTGCAGTTTGTACAGAGAAAACAAAGGATGTTTTTGCATTAATAAATTGAGAAATAACTGCTGTAAATTTACTAAAATGTATTTTTGAATATTTTGTAATAGTTTTATAGAAATAAAATGTGCCATGCACAGACCGCTTAGTATCTAATAACGAAGAATTCCTGTTGCAGCCCTTTTTCGTTTAGTTTTTGGCTTCTTTGTTTGGGAAACCTAGCGCTGACAGGAGCTCTCAATATTCTATTTAGATGTGTTGCTTATACTGTGAACTCAGACTGACTGACTTAGGTAACCAAAGTAGGCACACAAACCAACTTGTTTCTTCTCATGGCTGGAGAAACCTCAGCTCTGTTTGTGCTTCTCTGATCTGTAGGGAGGAGGCTCATTGCTGCTTTCTGAGGTCCTGTTGTGTCCCTTCCAGAAAGCATCCTTAGAAGAGGGGACGTGGTTTGGTCTTCTCTTAAGCTCCTATCCTCTTTTCTTGAGTGTCCCCTTAAATCCGAGTGGCAAGCCCACAGTGGCGAGGGCCAGTCGCTGGAATGTCGGGGCTGCTGTTGAGGTCCTCAGGCTACGCTGGTTGTCTGTGTCACATGGCGGTCAGGCGTGGACTTTGATCCCTGTTGAGTGAGCATGCTGCTGTGGGCACTGGGCTGGGGAAGGTCCTGCCATGCTTCATGCTGCCTTGGAGGTTTGGCCAAGAGGGTCTCTGCCCTTGGCAGTTGTCAGGGTCCCAGGTGGAAGACTACTCCCAGTTCTTCGGCTTACGGAAGGTGTCTGCCATGCTTTGTGCTTTGGGCCGAATCATCTGAGCAGGCTGGGCCTTGGAAGGGTTGCGCTGCGTGAGCTCGGGGCCTCCTAGCAGCTGGAGCCTGTGTGGCAGTCCAGGCTTAGGGAACAGGAGTGAACAGGAGTGAACAGACTTCAGCCCCACCTGGCAGGGGCTGGCTCCCGAGGCTGGGCCCAGTCCCTGAGGGTCTGCTCTGCTGAGGGTCTGCCCTTGAGTGGCCTTTCGCAGAGGGTGTGTGACCAGATGGGTGGCCCAGGGCCTCTGGAGCCTCCACGGGGCCGGGCCCTCTGCTCAGGAGCATCCTCAGCCTTTTTCTGCAAAAGACTTTTCTTTGGTGTTCTAGGTGGTCAGCAGGTTCCAGGCTGGTGTTTACAATCTTGGAGGAAGTGCGATGGTTTCTGTTCTTTTGACAGTTCAGTCTGATTTCAAGTCAGTCAAAAGTGAACCAGAAGCACTGGGCACAGCAGCTCCTCTGGCTGTGTTGACAGACCCGGCAATGTGGCCGTGCAGCCCAGACGATCAGAGAGAAGCCGGGCGTTGACCAAGCCCCAAGGTGCCTGAGGCCATGATGCAACTCTGCTGGTGACCGGGGCACCTTGGAGCAGAGCTTCACCCACATGGGAAATCCTGACTCTTGGGTGGCACTCCCTCCTGGACAGGCCCGGTGGCAGAGTGTCTGTGCTGCTGGGTGCTGTCCCCAGCCCTCCTGGTCCATCTTCTTAAGATCCGTCCACTGCTTTATATTTAAAATTCTCTTTTTCACAGGCAAGGAAAGGAAACCACTGCTTAGAGAAACTAGGTACAGGGCATCGAGAGGGTGCAGCCCAGCCCCGCCAGGACGAGGCGCCGACTTCTCATTCAGGGTTGACGGAGCCAAGAGTTTGTGCAAAATGTACGCATGGTGGTTGCTGCCAGCCTCCCTCATGACTAAATGCATATCTATTCCTGTCAAAACGTGTATCAGAATGTACTTGAAACTGTTATCTTTGTGCTCTATTGTTTGAATAATTAAAGAAATTACAGAGACTCTCTTCAGTGTCTGTTATGTGGCAGAACCCCGCTCCTGAACTGTCATCTGTGTTTCTCATCGTCTTCCACGAGGTAGTGCTGGGACCGTGAAGGAAATTCTCATTGAGAGTGCAGACTCCATTCTCTCAATGGGTGGGTTTGGTCAGGCTTTGGGAATTTTTACTGGTGCCAGGAGGCAGGCACCTGACTCCCCTGTCTGAGGGAGTTGACAGAGCTGTCAGCATCACACCCGCATGGGAAATATGGGGCAGACACGCAGGGAATGCCGGTCAGTTACAAGATTTGGCAAGAAAGCAGCAGAGTGCCTGCCCGGGAGGCGGGCGGGCCTGCGGGGAGCCAGCTCATCCTCGGCGCAGGTGCTCCATCCTTCCAGAGGGTGATCCACTCTAGGAGGCCGAGAAGCCCAGGAAGTGGCTTCCGTATAACTTCCCACAAATGAGGCACAAAACCCTTCGTGAGCCCTGCCGTTTCCGGGCACTCCCTGGGATTTATGTTCCAGGACAGAGCTGGGCAAATTTTGGCCTCCAGGACAAATCTGGTCCAAGGCCTGTTTTCACACAGCCCCTGAGCTGAGACTGTTTCTACATTCTTAAAATGTTTAAAAACAAAAAATCTAAAGAAGACTGCTATTCCCTGACATGGGACAATTCTGTGAAACTCAAATTTCAGTGTCCATCCATAAAGTTTTATTGAAACACACCCACACTCACTCACGTGTTGTCTGGAGCAGCCTCTCCGCCAGCCCAGAGGAAAGCCACAGAAACCACCCGGCCCGCACAGCCTGGTATTTACTCTCTGGCTCTCTGCCCAAGTTTGCCAACCCTCTTTCTAGGATTTTGGATTGAAATCAAGCTTGGTGTTAGGGGCTGGGGGCTGAGGGCAGGAGCTGGAACACAGTGCCCTGTCTACCATCGCAGCGTATTTCTCAATTAGAATTGCCCACTCACTCCTGCTTCTTCCTGAGAGCCATAGGGGCCTCAGGAGGTTAACAAGTCCAGGAAGACCCCGGAGGCAGCCACGTCTGCCTGGTAGGGCAACAGCACCCTTCGATGCTGATCAGGTGTGAGCTAAACTGCGAGACACACCCTTCACAGGCACACCTTGTGCAGGAGAGGCGGGGCCCAGACACAGCCCTTGGAGTCCCCAGAGCAGTTAGCAGAAGCCGCACCGTGTTACTCTTCTCATCTGTGCAGTTCACCCCACAGTGAGAAAACAGGAAGTCTGGATTTGGAGATGACTTTCTTTTCTTTTTTTGGCTGAGCTTAATTTTCTCAAATTAAGACCAAAAAATTTGTAATTCACATTTCACTCTATAAACAAGCGCTGGGTCCTCCTGCAGGGAGGCATGAGGGTGGGTATGGAGGGTTGCATTTTAACGGCTGTCTCTGGTTTTCAAGATGAAGGCAGCTGTGTTTTCAGATGGGGCAAAGAGGTTGAAACAAGAGGGTTGAAACATCAGAAAACTGAAGATATAGTAGAAGAGAGATTATGCCAGGAATCAAACGAAAAAACTCTCCCCCACACAGAATTGATTCCTGGATGGAATCCTCCACCCCAGGTGAGGGCCCAAGCGTTTGCTTCCAGGGGAAGTGGACAGCAACGCCCGTTCCACTTGCGAAAGTTCCTGCCTCCAGATCTGAGGTTAGCGTGAGGATGTGCCTCAGAACCCCGCAACCTAAAGCCAGCAAAACAAACCCACTGCCTCTGCGAGGAGCGTCAAGGCCCCCACCCTTGAGAGTCTGTTCAGCCCATGGCTTAGGTCTCAGAATCCCAGCTGAAGGCCTCTGGCCAGAACTCTGCAGCTCTCATGGCCCAGGCGGCCCACCTAGCAGGCAGGCCCCACCGGCCAGGAGCCTCCGCAGAGGAATGGGGCTGTGGAGAGGACAATGTGGTCCCTGCCATTTCAGAAAGAGGGTGGGAGCCTCCGGGCAGCCCGGGAAGCCAAGGCACGCTTGAGCCTGCCCGTGTTTACTCCACTCCACGGCGCGCCATTCTAACGGCTGCTGTTCTTCTTACTGCTCTGTGAGTGGCAGGGGACAGCACAATCTTCCCTCCCGTGCCTGGGGCCTCGGAGGGTGGAGTGAGCCTCGGCCCAGTGTCCAGGTTCCTACCTCCCAAAGATTCCGGCTGGGGCACTATCCTGGGCCTGGTTCCCCCAGCGCCAAGCTGCAGAGCGCCGGGCACCACCCGTGAGAGAAGCAGCCTCGCGTGCCCTGGAGCCCATCCACAGTTTGGATCCGCACCGAACACCAGCAGACTGCAGCAGGAGGCTCCTTCTGCGGTTCCAACTCGGCTTCCGAGGGATGCAGGCCAGTGCTCTCCTCCTCTCCAGCCCTGGTCAAGCCAGGGCTCCCGGTGGTCTTTCAGCCCCCACAGCCTCCGCGTGTAAAAGGCACTGGCAGCACAGGGTGGGCGTTTGGCTACTTTACCTACCCACGTCCGGGCTCTCTCCTCTCCCTGCACCTCCATGCTCTCCCCAGAATTGCAGGGTGCTGGGTGCAGGTGACACCTGCCATTGTACCAGCTCCCGGCGTCTTCTCCAGAAGTGTCCAGGGACCGGGGGAAGCTGGGGTCCCAGTGCTGTGAGGAGCTGCCGACTTGGGGCCCGGGGCTGTGAGGAGCCATGGGTCCCGGAGCTGTGGGGAGCCGAGGACTTGGGGCCTGGGACTGGGGGGAGCTGTGGACCCGGGGCTGGAGGGAGCCGGGGTCCTGGGGCTGGAAGGAGCCGAGACTTGGGGCCCAGGGCTGGAGAGAGCCATGGACTTGGGGCCTGGGGCTAGGGGGAGCCGCAGGTCGGGGGTGGGGGGAGCTGGGGTCCGGGGGCTGGAAGGAGCCATGGACTTGGGGCCTGGGGCTGAGGGGAGCCGAGGGTCAGGGGTTGGGGGGAGCCGGGGTCCGGGGACTGAGGGGAGCTGGGGTCCCAGGGCTGGGGGGAGCCGGGGTCCCGGGGCTGGTAGGAGCCATGGACTTGGGGCCCGGGGCTGGAGGAAGCCATGGACCCGGGGCTGGGGGGAACCGGGGTCCCGGGGCTGGAGGGAGCCATGCACTTGGGGCCTGGGGCTGGGGGGAGCCGGGTCGGGGGCTGGGGGGAGCCGGGATCCCGGGGCTGGAGGGAGCCTTGCAGTTGGGGCCCGGGGCTGGAGGGAGCGGTGGCTGGAGGGAGCCGTCCCCGCGCTGCCCTGGTGGAGTCCGCGCGCCCTCTGGTGGTCGCCTCGGGGAAACGCCGCGGGGCCGCAGCCGGCGGTCCGACAGCCCAGGTGAGCCCCTAAGGATTCAAGCGTCAGAGTCCCTTCAAACCGAGGGCAGATGACTACAGGCCACCTCCATCCCCGGGAGCGTCAAGGAGGGGCAGCGATATGAGAGCCTTCCTCTCCAGAGGGGTCAGTTCAGCCTCGTGGTGCTGGGGCCGGCCCGGAGAGGCCGCCCTGAGTCCGGGACCCGCAGGAGGCCTCAGCCAAAAACACAGAGGAAGGGGCGTGGGAGAGTGAGGGGATGGTGCCGGCCGTCAGCACAAGAGAGGAAAGAAATAGAAAAATCTGGAAATCAGGAAAAGTATTGGCTGAGGGCAGAGGGCAAAGGCCACCTCTGACATCTGACCCTGATAGCGACCGAGTCCCGAGCGTCCAGAGCTGTCCTGAGGGTTCCACGGGAAACCTCGTCCTGTCACCACGACTCCCTCTGTGCAGATGGAAGAGCGGGTCTCAGAGGGGGCGCAAGGTCTCGCGGGGAGCAGGGAGCGGCACAGACTTGGCCGGGGCCACCCACCCACTGCAGCAGCCCCTTCCCTCCAGCCCATCTTCTCTAGCTCCAGAAGCAGGTCTCAGGATGAACTAACAGATGTGCCAGGCGGGGAAGGCCAGGGCTCTGGGAGTGCGGAGGAGGGGATGGGGACAGCCAGGCCCAGGGTCGCCGAGCCCTGGACAGAGGTGCATGGGCAGAAACAGTGTTCGCTCTGAAACAGGGACAGGTGGTGTCCTCTCGTAGTCAAAGCCTGAGTGGAAAGCGTTCTAGGACATATGAGAACCCAGGTGAAGAGATGGAGCGTTTCTGCTAACCCTAAGGAACACTCCTCTGGAATCCAGGTTGGTGAAACACAAAGGCTGCCCCACCACTAGCAAGTGCTTAGAGCCTGGGTCCCAGCCAGGCAGGCGGCAACGCAAGGCCAGCATCAGAAGGACCCAGGGGCCGGACCGAGGCTGGCCGTCCTGGGATAGGAGACCCTCCCCAGCGCCACAGAAGGCCCCACTCTCTGGGTGGTGACCAGCTGCCCCAGGGATGCCCTGCCTTGAGGTTGGATCTAAAAAACCACCTCTTTCAGCTTTTTCTCCTTTGTCACAAAAAAAGTTTCAGAAATAAAACTCGCTGGAAGATTGTTATGACATGCACAGAAGCCGTGTCAGGCTGAGTGTGCAGCAACCATGTGGGATGACGGGCCACACACACCCGGGAGCACACCCTCACCGCAGCACCTGCACACGTGGGTCACACCAAAGCCAGAGTTTGCTAAGAATATCTACCCTACACCGCAGTATCGTCTCTTTATTCAAGCCGGCAACTAATTGATTTCAGGACCCACTAGTGGGTTGTGGGAGCAATTTTAAAGTCCCTGCTCTGTGTCCAGGGCCACATCAAGAATGAAAGAAGGGAGTAGTGAGGGAGCCCCAGCCCTGGATGCCCCTCCCTGGGGAATGCCTGCCCTGAACACCCGACCAGCCAGGCAGAGTGGGGCAGAGGCGCAGCCCACCCTTCCACGGCAGGCGAGCCATAGGCACCTCTCCCAAGACCCCTCAGCGAATGTGCCAACCCTGCCAACCTCTCCTCTGGTCACAGCTCACCCTCTGTTCCAGACACTGGAAGTTTCCTTGCTCCATTGGGAGGGCTGTGAGCATACATGAGGGAAAGACCCCAGGAGAAGAGAAAAGAGAAGGAAAGAGAAGTGGCTGAGATGTGCCCAGGACTTCCACGAGGTGTATTGGAAGAATTCTGCCCAGAGAATTGACCTCAGCCAAAAAAAAAAAAAAAAGCTTAGAATCATCAAGCAATTATTACAACTGTGGAAAAAGATAAATGAATGTACAAAGCTCCCAGGCAATGCATCAAATCGTCCAAGGCAGAGACAGATCGTATGCAGCCCGTAGAGATTTCAGCTGTTGCTAAGATGAAGCATTGGCTGGAATTAGGCAGCACACCAACACGTGGTGGAGTTTCAGTAACTTTATTTATTTATTTATTTATTTTTATTTTTATTTTTTTGTTTGAGTTGGAGTCTCGCTCTGTTGCCCAGGCTGGAGTGCAGTGGCATGATCTCAGCTCACTGCAACCTCTGCCTCCCAGGTTCAAACAATTCTCCTGCTTCAGCCTCCCAAATAAGTGAGATGACAGTCATGTGCCACCATGCCCAGCTAATTTTTGTATTTTTAGTAGAGACAGGGTTTCGCCATGTTGGCCAGGCTGGTCTCGAACTCCTGACCTCAGATGATCCACCCGCCTCGGCCTCCCAAAGTGCTGGGATTACAGGTGTGAGCCACCGTGCCCAGCCGGATTTCAGTAACTTGAAAAAATACAGGCAGATTTGTTCTATTTGCTATACTTTCCTAGTTCAATGCAAGGAACGCACTTCCAGAACACAAGACGATGAACTAATTTTAAAATGCACAGACCGAGGATCCCATCCAAGGCATCATAGGCCACTGTGGGCCTCTGGTCCTGCCCACACCCCCCCTCCTGAGCCCCTCTCTCTCCCACAGCCCATCACATCCCGGGCTGAGGTGCCCAGGCAGCCTTGGTGAACACCAACCAGGGCGAGGGCAAGGAGGCAGCTGTGAGATGGGGGGGTCTCAGCCACCTGCCTGGGCATGGTCGACAGAATGCCAGCTGACATGCCCCAACCCTGGCACCTCTTCCCAGTTCTGTAATTTAAAATAACTCCATGTGATCCCCCACGCTGGGGCCACAGGCAGGGCAGGAGGTGGCCCTAGGTCCCCAGACACCTGCAGAGGCCCAAGCTGTCCCTGAACACCACAGCAGCCACAGCGACCCTCCCAGCAGGCGAGCGAAGCTATTTATAGGCAGAGTGCTGGTGTCAGTCCTCAAAGACTAGGTGTTCAGTCAAAAAAGACCCTTTTTAGGTCAGGGAAATAAGTTTAAAAATACTTCTGTCTGCAAGTGTGCCAGACGGAGGGTGGAGGCTTTCACCGTCTTGAGCAGCCCAGGGGAGCTTCCTCCAGTGGGACCTGCTAGACCAGGGCAGGCCTACCTACCTCCCACACCTGCCCCGGGCCCTGGCTGGGCACACCCAGCAGCTCTCCCTGTCACGTCGTGTCCCACTGCCCAGCCCTACCAGCCTCTGGGGTGGGATTTCACCGCTGCTCCTCCCACCCCTCCTGCAGCCTGTGACCTTGGCCTCCACCAAGGAGCATGTGGGGCCCTGGGGCCTGCAGGAGATACTGGGCTCTGGCCCCTCTGTGTCCGTGCCACAGAGACACAGATCTGCTGGCTGCCACCGGAGCCACTGGGGTGTCCAAGGGGATGGCTGTGTATGAGTGTGTATTTGTCCATGTATGAGTATGAGTTTGTGTCTCTGTCTGCATATGTGTGTCTGCGTGTGCATGCATGCATGTGTGTGTGAATGTGCATATGTGTGTGGGCATGTGAAGTGCGTGTGTGTGTGTCTGAGTGTGCATGTGAATGGTGTATATGAGTGTGTGAATGTGTATATGTCAGTGTATGAGTGTGTGTGAATGGTGTATGTGTGTATCTGTGTATGTGTGTGAATGTGCATGTGTCTGTGTGTGTGTCTGTATGAATGTGTGAATGTGCATGTGTGAATGTATGAGTGTGTGTTAATGTGCACGTGTGTGTGAATGTGCATGTGTGTGTGAATGTGCACATGTGTGAATGTGCATGTGTGTCTATATGTGAATGTGCATGTGTGTGTGTGAATGTGCATATGTGAGTGTGAATGTGCGTGTGTGAATGTGAATTTGTGTGTGTGTATGAGTGTGTGTGAATGTGCATGTGCGAGTGTGAGTGTGCATATGTCTGAGTGTGAGTGTGCATCCTGTGCACGAGTGCGTGAGAAAGAGGCACAGAGGGGCAGGGGATGAGGCATGAGGGGAGAAGGGCTGGGTACTGTTTTCAGGGCCAGCCTCACACTGGGTTGGAATTAGCATTCCCGACCACACCTCAATTCAGGGGCATCTAAACCACTGAGCAGGAGAGCGACAGCTTGGAATAGAATCCTCTAGCCTAGGGGAGGAGAACATCTAAGGCACAGCTTAAACACCAAATCCCTCTCCGAGAAGAGGGGAGGGCCCCTGGGACAGGGCCCGTGAGGCAAGTAGGGCACAGGAACTTGTGGGCTGGGTGTGGACACTCCTTCCCCAGGGCAAGAGGCAGAGCCGGGGAGCTTGGGTGAACGGTGTCTCATCAGCTCCAGCGGGAGTGTCGGAGGACACAGGCCATGAAGAGAAGGGGGATCACGGAGAGAATGAGAGTGGGGCCACAGAGGGAGACAGAGAGAGAGGCCAATGAAGAGAGAGAGAGTGGGGCCATGGGGGGAGGGGGAGGGGAGGGAGAGAGAGAGAGAGCAAGGCCTTGGAGAGAGGGAGAGAGAGCAGGGCCAAGAGGGCCACTGAGAGAGAGAGAGAGAGGGAGAGAGAGAGTGGGGCCACGAAGAGAGGGAAGGACTATGGAGAGAGGGAGGGATTATGGAGAGGGGGGGGGATTATGGAGAGGGGGAGGGATTATGGAGGGGGGATTATGGAGAGAGGGAGGGATTATGGAGAGAGGGAGGGATTATGGAGAGAGGGGGGATTATGGAGAGAGGGGGGATTATGGAGAGAGGGAGGGATTATGGAGGGAGGGAGGGATTATGGAGAGAGGGGGGATTATGGAGGGAGGGATTATGGAGAGAGGGAGGGATTATGGAGAGAGGGAGGGATTATGGAGAGAGGGGGGATTATGGAGAGAGGGGGGATTATGGAGAGAGGGAGGGATTATGGAGGGAGGGATTATGGAGGGGGGATTATGGAGAGAGGGAGGGATTATGGAGAGGGGGAGGGATTATGGAGAGAGGGAGGGATTATGGAGAGGGGGAGGGATTATGGAGAGGGGGAGGGATTATGGAGGGGGGATTATGGAGAGAGGGAGGGATTATGGAGAGAGGGAGGGATTATGGAGAGAGGGGGGATTATGGAGAGAGGGAGGGATTATGGAGGGAGGGATTATGGAGAGAGGGAGGGATTATGGAGAGAGGGAGGGATTATGGAGAGAGGGGGGATTATGGAGAGAGGGTGGGATTATGGAGAGAGGGAGGGATTATGGAGAGAGGGAGGGATTATGGAGGGAGGGATTATGGAGAGAGGGAGGGATTATGGAGAGAGGGGGGATTATGGAGAGAGGGAGGGATTATGGAGAGAGGGAGGGATTATGGAGAGAGGGAGGGATTATGGAGAGGGGGAATGGATTATGGAGAGGGGGATGGATTATGGAGAGAGGGAGGGATTATGGAGGGGGGAGGGATTATGGAGAGGGAGGGATTATGGAGAGAGGGAGGGATTATGGAGGGGGGATTATGGAGAGGGGGAGGGATTATGGAGAGAGGGAGGGATTATGGAGAGAGGGAGGGATTATGGAGAGGGGGAGGGATTATGGAGAGGGGGAGGGATTATGGAGGGGGGATTATGGAGAGGGGGAGGGATTATGGAGAGGGGGAGGGATTATGGAGGGGGGAGGGATTATGGAGAGGGGATTATGGAGGGGGGATTATGGAGAGGGGGATGGATTATGGAGAGGGGGAGGGATTATGGAGAGAGGGAGGGACTATGGGGGGGGAGGGATTATGGAGGGGGGATTATGGAGAGGGGGAGGGATTATGGAGAGAGGGATGGATTATGGAGAGAGGGAGGGATTATGGAGAGGGGGAGGGATTATGGAGGGGGATTATGGAGAGGGGGAAAGATTATGGAGAGGGGATTATGGAGAGGGAAAGGGATTATGGAGGGGGGATTATGGAGAGGGGGAGGGATTATGGAGGGGGGATTATGGATGGGGGGATGGATTATGGAGAGGGGGATGGATTATGGAGAGAGGGAGGGATTATGGAGAGAGGGAGGGATTATGGAGAGAGGGAGGGATTATGGAGAGGGGGAGGGATTATGGAGAGAGGGAGGGATTATGGAGAGAGGGAGGGATTATGGAGAGAGGGAGGGATTATGGAGAGGGGGATGGATTATGGAGAGAGGGAGGGATTATGGAGAGGGGGAGGGAGAGCCGCCCATCTTCTTCAGTGGCTCAGTCATGGTAGAGCCTATCTGTGAAGAAACTTTTGATTCAAGCTGGCCCTATTCTGGGGCTAAAGAAGATCTGAAAGAATTCCTCCACTCTTCCCTGAAATGTCGTAGGATCTCGTGTGTGGGCGGGGGAAGACACATTCTTCACATGCAACCCTTAGCGGGTGGGTTCTATCTTTCGTTCGAGTTGTTCTGTTCTCCGCCCATCCTATCACTGATGAAAGTAACAGTGGTTCTGAGGCCGCCTTCGCCTTTGACTTCCGGATGGTGCTGGCGGGTCTCCTCAGATCACAGACAAGGAAGCTTAACTTGGAGAAGGTAAATGGTTTTCCACACTGCGCAGCTAAGGGTGGGAACCAGGAAATGTTCTTCTTTGGCGCTCACGGTCTGCGTGGTTCCTTGCACCGTCCAGACGAAGCCAGAGCAGGGGAAGCTGTCCAGAGCAAGCCCAGACCCCGCACCGCTGTCATTCTTCCCAAACACCCTCCCTTTTGCGGGGCCCATTCCAGCTTCCACCTTTGCGCTTAGTCTTTCTCGCAAACGGCAATGCCCACCTCTTCTTTCCAGGTCTTTACATTCTACGTGACAGACATAGAGTTCAGGGCCAGCCCCGGAGTTCCGAGGGGGATGAATGCTGGGAGGAAGAAGACGGGGAGGGAGTTCTCAGGACACGACCGTATTTAGAGTTGCCATGCCTCGGGAGATGCTCGTTCTCCTAACCTGGGGTTCCGATGGAGGCGGAAGTCAATGCATCTTTTTAAAAATTTGGCCATAAGTTACCAAAGCCTTTGCATTTGTATGTATTCACTGACTCAGTAATTTTAATCAATTAGAATTTATACCAAGGAAATGATTATGGATTTGCACATGACATAGCCACTAGTATGTTTTCGACAGTAGTATTTATAGTAGAACAAATTTGGGCAGCAGCCTAAATTACCATCACTAGGGAATTGATTAAGGAAATTAAGACACATCCACATAATGGGATTGCTACTCAGTTATGTAAGGTGACTGGGGAAGAATATTTAACCTCCTCAGCAAATATTTACCATACATTGCGTGGTGACAAGAGCTGCTTCCGTAACTCAGTGTTCACCCTGGTCCACTTGGGTGTGTGTGTATGTGCGTGTGTGCAGGGACCTACTCTCTGGGCGATGCAATTACAAGTGACTTTGTTTTCGCCCTTTCCTCCTCTGTATTTTCCAAATTTGTCTCAATGACAACTTAGCTCTTTGTAAGAAAAAATAAAACATTTTAATTTAAAAATGTTTAAGAAATGATTTGTTTTGTTTCTACTTTCCTCTCTAAATCCATGCTGGTTTTTACCTGATCAGGAGAACATCCTGGAACAGCCGCCAGGGAGCTGGCTGGGTGCACATTTGAGAGATTTGGGGCCTCGGCTTTTGCTATTGCTTCCAAAGCCAATGGTGTAGTTTTTTTTTGTTTTGTTTTGTTTTTAAGGAATATCTGAAACGATCGTCTTCAACCTTTGATGGTGATGTTCACTTTTTAAGTAATCAGAGCCATTCAGAGAAGGATCTTGTGGACTGTGGGGTGAAAAAGAACTAGGTGGGCTGGCCATGAAGCCATGAGGTTTGCCTTCACGCCAGGCTAAACACTGGTGCCCCAAAAGGCCTTTCTCAAATATTCTCACCCATGGAAAAAGTGTACATTTTCCCGATGGCTCCATGGGGCTGGAGCCCCGGGTCCCAGGTCTGCTGCAAGACCCGCGATGTCCCGGGCAAGCCAGGGCAGCTCTGCCGGCTCGGGACACACAAAGGCCAGGTGCTGGTGTCCTCAGGCGTTTTTTAGCCCTGCCGTGGAGCCACCTCTTTGCCACCAGAACTGCATGCTTCACGCGGACAAGGCTGGACTGTGCCGTCCGCTGCCGCGCCGCACTGTGTCCATCACCGCAGGAGACCCACTGTGTCCATCACCGCAGAAACGCCACACGGTGGCATTCAGTAAATATCAAGCTCATGAATGAGTGAACGAATAAGAAATCGATGGGAGGCCGGGCGCGGTGGCTCACGCCTATAATCCCAGCACTTTGGGAGGCCGAGGCGGGCGGATCACGAGGTCAGGAGATTGAGACCATCCCAGCTAACACAGTGAAACTCCGTCTCTACTAAAAATACAAAAAAAATTAGCCGGTCGTGGTGGCGGGCCCCTGTAGTCCCAGCTACTCGGGAGGCTGAGGCAGGAGAATGGCGTGAACCCGGGAGGCTGAGCTGGCAGTGAGCTGAGATTACGCCACTGCACTCCAGCCTGGGCGACAGAGCGAGACTCCGTCTCAAAAAAAAAAAGAAACCGATGAACAAATGCGACAGCACCAGTGTCTCTGGGTGGGTTAGACACGCACAAGCCCAGGCGTCTGGGAACAGCCAGCACCGGGAAGCAAAGGCCGCCCAGCGGGTGTGAGAGCCCTGACCTGGAACAAGTCCTGCAGGCTCCTGCACAGCTTCTCCTCATGGGGTCTGGCCCAGCCGGTGGCATCTCTGGACCCCGCATCCACTTACACAGGGATTCTGCCAGGAGCAGGCTCAGGGAGGGGCTGGAAGGACTTCCTCCGGGTCATGGGAGGGGAGGCTGGCCGGCACCTATTATATCCCTTGGCTGCCACAAAGCAAGCAGGACAGACCCCAGAAAGGCCTGTTGGAACAGGAGAGGCTGCGTTTAGGCCTGCGCGGCTGCGTGAAACAGGGAAACACTTGCTTTTCCCTCCCCCAGGGATGCCGTGGAGCAAGAAGCCACATGGGGAGGCACCTGGCACAGCCGAACGGGGGCCGATGAATGCGGCAGGTGGAAGCCCTGGTCGTGCTCAGTTTTCTCTTGTCCCGAAAGGACGCTGGTGACCATGTGGGGACCCACACAGCCTGGGTGGGATGCTGGGCAGGGTTACGGACATGGCCAGTGTGGCAGGCAGGGAGCAGGACGGGCTCCTGCCCAGGGCTGGGCTGCTCGTGGGGGATGTGGGGCGTGTTGGTGCTCAGGGGGTTCACTGTTCTCTTCCCGGCGCAAGCGTGGCCTCAGGAAGACGGGGTTCACCCAGCGTTGCTCTGCGTCAGCCCCTTCCCTGGCTGTGACTCAGCCCCAACGGAATCAGGGCAAGAGCCAGTCGTGGACCAGAGGACACCGGTGCTGGAGAGGGAGACGGCCCCCAGGCTGCGCGGGCGGCTGCGATTGATCATTGTCCAAGCGTGGATGGGGCTCGTCCTGGCCAACCGCGTCACTCAAAGCCCGCGGGGCCCGGTCCCTGTGCTGGAGCCCCATGGCAGTCCTTGCACATCCGGCTGAGCAGCGGACCCTGCCCTCCCCGCCCTCGCAGGCCCAAGGCCGATTGTCGCTTTGTTACTTCGCTGGCTGTGGTTTTGGTTGGATTTTTTTGTTTGTTTGTTTTTTGAGACGGAGTCTCACTCTGTCGCCCAGGCTGGAGTGCAGTGGCGCAATCTCGGCTCACTGCAAGCTCCGCCTCCCGGGTTCACGCCATTCTCCTGCCTCAGCCTCTCTGAGTAGCTGGGACTACAGGCGCCCGCCACCACGCCCGGCTAATTTTTTGTATTTTTAGTAGAGACGGGGTTTCACCGTGTTAGCCAGGATGGTCTCGATCTCCTGACCTTGTGATCCGCCCTCCTCAGCCTCCCAAAGTGCTGGGATTACAGGCGTGAGCCACCGCGCCTGGCCTTGGTTGGATTTTTAGCTGTCGATGTGCTAAGGGCTCCGCCTGGGGAAACCTGAATACATTGCGAGGTTAAGAACAGAAGTGCGGGCCAGACACTCGATGTTCCCACAGCCCGACCCTCTGGGTGGACACAGATGGTGTGAGCGGAGCCGGCATTGACCGTCCAGGCCCGAGGGTGGGGGGAACAGAGGAGACCCAGGTGGCTTCAATGTCCTGGCTATCAGGAGCCTAAGGCAAACTTTTCATACGAAACTGGAATGTGTGAAAACACACTGTTTAAAAACACTAGTTGCTAACTTGTTCTTTCTTAACAAATTGTAATCCTCAAAGGGCCAGAAAGGAGAGGGCAGGCCCAGGGGACAGCTCTCCGTGGGTTTCTGGGCGTGTCCGGGAATAGGTGGGGCTGCTGTGGGGGAGCGAAGTGGGGAGAAGAGGGAAGAGAGAGAGGAGGGTCAGAGAGAAAGAGGGAGGGACAGAGAGAGAAGGGGACGCGAGGTCCCCTCCGGCCGTCAGGAAAGCCTCCCGCGGCGCACCCCTCACCCGTCCCTGGTGCTCGCTCCCACTAGGGACGGGCATCCCAGCCCCTTCGGACGTCGAGGCAGCACTGAGGAAAGGTCCCCAGCGTCTGTGCCAGGCGGGGGCCGTGGGCAGACAGAGCGCAGTCCTGGCGTGCAGCGGGCGGGCGGCGCGGCAGGGCCCGAGACAGGGGCGGCCCGGAGGTCCCCAGGGCTGGGCCGTGGTCGGGAGCGCCCGGCAGAGATGCGCGCGCGGAGCCTCGCGGTCCGGGGAAGGGGTGCGGGGGTGCGCGGCGGCCCGGCCTCCTTTAGCCGCGGGTTCAGGCGGGGGCTGTCCCTGCGCTGCCTTCTGGGACCCTCGGGGCAGCCAGGCGGGCCTGGAGCCCTTGCTCGGACGCGGCCAGCGGGAGGCCGTGCGGGGCTGGTGCGGGGACGCTGGGGACGCAGGCCCGGGGCGCCTCGGGGCTTACCTTGGGGCAGGGACAGAAGGACCGCCTGACCAGATAAGTTCCGCAAAACGACAACAACAACAACAACAACAACAACAACAAAACCTTAACTGGAGAATCGCCCACGTCCTGAAATGCCTGATGCAGCCCCAAAGCGTGGCCGTCTGGGAGGCTGTCTGGGGTCCTCGGGCAATGTACTATCCCTCCATAAATGGGGGCTTCGAGACAAGGAATTCACTGCGAATTGCTTTTGTGTCTTCATAAAACTTTTTTTCCTTTTTTTGAGGCAGGGACTCACCGTTGCCCAGGCTGGAGTTACGTGACAGGATCTCTGCTCACTGCAACCTCCGCCTCCCCAGCTCAAGCGGTCCTCCCACCGCAGCTTTCCCAGTAGCTGGGATTACAGGTGCCTGCCACCACATCCAGCTAATTTTTTTTTTAATTTTTCTTATTATTTTTTTTTTAGTACAGACAGGGTTTCTCCACATTGGACAAGCTGGTCTCAAACTCCTGACCTCAAGTGATCCGCCTGCCTCAGCCTCTCAAAGTGTTGGGATTACAGACGTGAACCACCACGCGCAAACTTGTGTTTCTTAATGCAGTATTTGGCTCACCAGTATTTTATTCAGGATTTTTTTGCATCAATATTCATAAACATTATTGGTTAGTCATCTTTTTTGTGCTATCTCTTCCAGGTTTAGATATAAATGATATATTTGCTTCATTAAAAGGATGTGGAAATTTTCTCATTTTAAATGCTTTGGAACAATTTATGCAGCATAAGTTATATGATCTCCAAACATTTAGTAGGATTCCTCCGTAACATGTTGGGCCTTTCTGTGTGTGTGCCTAGTTTTTTGATCATTTTCTTTATTTTTTTCTGTAGAGATTGACTGGTATGAGCTTTAGATCTCCACAGCAGTTGATACTGATACACTGTTTATCCTAAGAAATTATCCATATCATATAGGTTTTTAAATTATCTGCAAAAAGATATACAAAGTAGTCTTTTATTGCTTACAAAATCCCTTTTACGGGCAAAGAACTTGAATAGGTGTTTCTCCACAGAAGATACATAAATGACCCACAAGCATATGAGAAGACGCTCAACCTCACTAACCATTAGGGAAACGCAACTCCAAATCACAATGAGACACCCCCTCACAGCCATTAGGGTGGCTATGACACACACACACAAAGAAACATAAAATAGCACGTTGGTGAAGATGTGGCGACATGGAAGGAACCCTTGAGCACTGTTGGTGGGGATGTCAAATGTTGCGGCCGCGGTAGAAAAGAGGATGACAGTTTCTCAAAAATTAAACATAGAACTGCCATGCGACCCAGCATTTCCATGCCCCCATACAGACACAGAAGAATTGGAAGCAGGGTCTTAAAAAGACGTGTGCACACTCATGTTCATAACAGCATTCGTCATTGTCAAGCATCCCAAGCGTCCACTGATGGGTGAATGGGTAACAAGTGCACTGTGTGTTTATAATGGAATATGACTCAGCCTCGAAAAGGAAGGGAACCTTGACGCAGGCTGTCACATAATGGACCTTGAGGACATCATGCAAAGTGAAAT
This sequence comes from Symphalangus syndactylus, assembly GCF_028878055.3. Classification (NCBI taxonomy): domain Eukaryota; kingdom Metazoa; phylum Chordata; class Mammalia; order Primates; family Hylobatidae; genus Symphalangus; species Symphalangus syndactylus. Next base: position 145,291,814 of record NC_072428.2, on the reverse strand, counting down.
AGGCCAGTCACAAAAGGATAAGCACCATAGGATCCCAACCACATGAGGCACTTAGAGTTGTCAAATTTAGAGGCAGAAAGTGGAGTGGGTGGGGGGGGGCGGTGCTGGGGGCTCGGGAAGGGGATGGGAGTTTGTGTTTCATGGGGACAGAGTGTCAGTTCTGTAAGATGAAAAGGTTCTGGAGATGGATGGTGGGGACAGCTGTACAGCAATGTGAACATATGTAATAAAACAGACAGAACTGGACACTGACAGTTAAAATCATACATATTAATGTATAATTTTGATGTTACATGTTTTACATAATTTGATGTTATGTTTTACAATTTAAAAAAAGTCTTATCCATAGTAATTCTTTCCTTGTGTTTCTTTTTATTTGTACATTCTTTTTTCTTATTTAGCTAGCGGCTTGTCTATTTCATTGAGTTTTTTTTTCTAAGGACTGGGATTTTAATCTATTAATTTTGTTAAATAAGCGTTTTCCCTTGATTACTCCGAAGACTAACGGGAGAGAGAATTTCAGGAAGCTTCACATGACATCATCTGAAAGGCTGTCATCAGTGGCTCCCTGGCAAGGCTGGTGCCGTCATCTTGGGGACACATCCATCCTGGGAAGCTGGGGCGCAGCCCGCCTTTGGTGACTGAGGTGCACATTGGCAATGTAAGGGCCAGGGAAGAAGCCGAAGCCAGGAGCAGCACTGCAAGGCACACGCCTGTCATCCCAGCACTTTGGGAGGCCAAGGCAGGTGGATCGCTTGAGCTCAGGAGTTCAAGACCAGCCTGGGCAATGTGGTGAAACCCCATCTCTACAAAAAATACAAAAATTAGCCAGGTGTGGTGGTGCACGCCTGTAATCCTAGCTACTCGGGAGGCTGAGAGGGGAGGTTCTCTTGAGCCCAGGAGGTCAAGGCTGCAGTGAGTCGAGAATGCACCACTGCACTCCAGCCTGGGTGACTGAGAAAGAAAGACCCTGTCTCCAAAAAAATGAGAACAAAACATGGTATCATTCTTCAGACACCATCCACAGGTGCTCTCCCTTGATGGCGAGAAAAAAATTCTCTCCATTGTCAATTTTAGGGAAAAAACATGACTGGCCTCTGAGATTGAAAACATCCAGGCTTACTTTCGAAGCTGGGTGAAGAGCTTAGGTGCGGGTTTTCATTACGCCTCCTCTTCTCAACAGCAGCTGTTACTTGGAATCAGAGAAGCGCTCCTCTCCGTCTGGTCTGAAGGGCATCTGCCCTGTCCTCTAGTCGCCTGCGGTGGGCCGGGAGGTAGGCCTTTCTTTCTGGAGGGGTTTCCTCAGTGTCCAGCTCTGCAGCCTGGTGCGACACGTCCAGAATGCCCCACTGACTTTCCTGTCTGGATCGACGTCGGACCCTAGAGAACAGCCACAAGGACCTCTGCCCTCTCGCTGCAGCCTACAGGCAACACCAAAGGTCAGCAAGAAAGCTTCATTTCTGAGCGTGAAGCTTCAAAACTGCTGTGCTTCTCATTTCTTTTAAGCGCACAGCAATGAGCTGCACCTCAAGGTGTACAACACATGGCTCTGTGCCTCTGTTCCTAGAGCCACCAATTGTCGGTACTGTGTGTTTCCTACAGAACTCTTTGATCACTTACTTTTCCCATCAGACGTAAGTCACGCTTTCAAAACATGCAAATACATGTTTGAATAAGAAAAGGACCTGGCCACACATGGTGGCTCACACCTGTAATCCAAGTACTTTGGGTGGCGAAGACAGGCAGATCATTTGGGGCCAGGAGTTCAAGACCAAACTGGACAACATGGCGAAACCCCGTCTCTACTAAAAATATTAAAAATTAGCTGAGCGGCCGGGCGCGGTGGCTCACACTTGTAATCCCAGCACTTTGGGAGGCCGAGGCGGGCGGATCATGAGGTCAGGAGATCGAGACCACGGTGAAACCCTGTCTCTACTAAAAATACAAAAAAAAAAAAAAAAATAAGCCAGGCGTGGTGGCGGGCGCCTGTAGTCCCAGCTACTCGGAGAGGCTGAGGCAGGAGAATGGCGTGAACCCGGGACGCGGAGCTTGCAGTGAGCCGAGACTGCGCCACTGCACTCCAGCCTGGGCAACAGAGCAAGACTCCGTCTCAAAAAAAAAAAAAAAAATTAGCTGAGCACGGTGGTGCACGCCTGTGGTCCCAGCCACTGGGAAAGCTGAGGTGGGAGGATCAGCTGAGCCCAGGAAGTCACGGCCACATTGAGCGGTGATTGCACCACTGCACTCCAGGTGAGACAGGCAGAAACCGCCAAGGTGAGATTTCAGGACTCAGCTGCCATGTTTCAACAGGAGTGCTCAGTGCCTCACACCTGAACCACTCCCAAACCTCCTGTGTCTGGGACGGGGACACCCCTGGGCCTGCCACAAATAGACTGCCTCACGTAATTGGTTGCACTAAATAAATACACACCAAGACCTCCAGCATGCCAGGCACTGCTCAGGGGGCAACTATGGGAAATAACAATACCTTCTTCAAAGGATCTACCACTCTTGAGTGTCCCCTTAATTCAAAGAAAGCCCCATCTTCTCCCTGAAATGTCAAGGCGTTTTTTGCCCATGTTCTGTAGAGATCCCATTACCCAAAGTCCAGGTTTTAAAAACAAGGAATGGCTTATTCTTGAACTATGGATTAAAGAGGAAGAAAACTGCCTTGGCCTCTAATCACATGGCATTTTCAGATTATGACTTGGGCTTAAAAATTCAATTAAATCGGATTTGAGAAATTCACCCAACACATTTCGCTTTTGTTCCCTATCGCCTCCTCCTCCATTTCAATTTCCCAAATTTGCCTCTTCTCTTGCTTTCTTTCTTCCTTACTTAGATCCAAACTAAGGCACTTTCTTTTTCATCCTTATGAGAACAGGGAAAACAGGGTGATAAAATATATCTTTGAAAGCAGCCACCGTCTGTGCACTGCAGGCCACCCTGCTTGTGGAAGGCCCCCCATTTGCCTTACGGAACCAGAGTGGAAACTGCAAGGTTTTATTAACATGGCTTCCAAATTACATACAATGTAGTTCAAACAGTTTTTGGTATGAAATCACACAAATGAAACACACAACAGTACATTTTCAACTACGTCACTACAATTCACATGTGCATTACGCAGAGTTGAAGAGCATGAAGAATGGCTGTGTGGCCCTCCCGCACCTGCCTAGACGGCCTGCTTCCGGCCCTGGGCAGGGACAGCCACCGTGAGGCAGCAAGCCCATGAAACCCACTCTCGGGATGAACACAGACGGAACCTCACATGTGCCCTCTTCCTGCATACCCAACAGTGCTTCCACGGCCATTGTGCTCTTCCCCAGGGTCCTGCCGGGTGGCTCTGTCAAGCCCTGCACACCGGCCTGGACCAGGGGGATGACAGAAAGGGTGCCACCGTGTCCCAATCTGCTTCGGCTTTTACAGCCGCTGAGCCACAGGCTGTCCCACGAAGAATGGGAGAGGCCTGTCAGGGGAGGCACATGTCTTCCATCAAACTCAAGGGACCAAAGGAAATGGCACTAACTGAGAACAGTGGTCCTGTTTCTACATAAGGAGAGGGTGCTGCAGGTGGAGAGTGGGCTGCAGCTGGTCACCAGCGCCCCCCGAACCCCAGCACAGACACCAACACCAGCATCCGGGTGAGAGGGGAAGCCGGCCCATCACAGGGCAGAGCAGGGGGTGTGATGGGGGTATATCTTCTTGAATGTTTCTTTTAACGGCAGTTTCTGGAAACAGAGCTGCCTTCTTTTTAAAGATTTCGTTTTCAAAATAGACCATAAATTATAAGCAATTTCTAACAACATGAAAAACGCGTGGGATACGTGAAATGGAAAATATACATGATGGTATATGCACTGTGATCACAACCTCCAGCGAGGCCTGCACACGGCAAGAACACGCCACCTTGGAAGAACAGCATCACGGGAGACTGAGCTTCCCCATCTTCAGTCTCTTATCGTCATGCTGGAATACAAGTCTCTTCTGAAGAAAACTTGTAAAAATTATCTATAATGCTTTAAAAAATTAAAAAGACTAACTCCCCCACCCCCAACCAAAAGGAGCATACTTTGATGCCATCTGCCTGGTCAGTTCGGAGTCATGCAGCACCCAGAATGCAGGCAAGGAGGCAGCGGCTGCCCTTGACCTTCGTGGCCCACTAATGAGAGCTGCGTGAAAGCCACGGGCTGCAACCCAGCGGCCAGTCTGGGGAGTGTGAGGGCAGCCCCCGACCCCAGCCCCTTACGGAAGTGCAGAAGCACCGTCCCGGACACACGGGTAAGATGAGCTGTGGCCCGACCTGAGCGCCGAGAGAAAATGAAGGCTACGGACCCAGAGTGGAAACTGCAGGGTTTTATTAACACGACTTCCAAATTACATACAATATAGTTCAAACACATTTTTTTGGTATGAAATCACACAAATGAAACACACAACAGTACATTTTCCTTTCAACTACGTCATTACCATTCTTCACACAGATCCTGAAAAAGTTACCACAGCAGTTAACGCGAAGTGAACAAAGGAGTGGAACAGGCAACGGCATTCCCCCAAGGTAGGTGCAGTGTGTCTGCGAGAAAACGGGATGGAGATCAAACCCAGAGAAACGCACTCCCGTCATCTCTCCATGTTTCAATTTTCCAACGCTCTCCCAGTCAACACAGCTTCGCCCCCAACCAGAGCCACCCGGTGCAGCCCGCAGAGTGTACACGCATCAGGGCTGGGAGGCCCCGTCGGCAAAGCAGTAACACACGGTCAGACGGCCGCCACCTCCAAGTGGAGTGAGCCACACTACCACTAACACTGAACTCAAGCACAAGAGCTCCTGCGAAAGCAGAGGGGCGGGAAACAAAGAAGCGGGTGGTTAAGGGCACGAACCGCACACTGCGGGACGCTGGCATCTTTGAATCGCCACTCACTCCTACAGAGCCAAACTGCAAAACAACAGAATTAAAAAGTTACTCTCTCCAATCAAAGACCTGGAGGAATAAATCGTGAGTCAAGACCTGTCAAAGCAAAGGTTGAGAGGTGATGGAGTGGTAAACACAGTGTGAAAATCGTCAGCACCTTCCCACCCAGCCCACGTGGAGTTCTCAAGGCTGAGGCGGAGCAGAGTGGCAGGAATACAGCCCTCACCCAGGGTGGAGCCAGGACGTGGAGGGAGAGGAGCATGGAAAGCGAAGGAGATGGGAAAGTCTGAGAGAGTGAGTCTTGGAATGGGACAGGAGCTACCAGTGTTAAGAATGGTAGATGGGTTTAGCCAGGAAAGCAAAACAGAAATGGACAGAGAGGGAGAGCCCAGAGCATGGCAGGGTGAGGTGATCTCATTACTAAATGAACAGTAGCAAGAAGCAGGCACGTCCAGCAAAAAGAATCAGCTCAGACATGAAAAGGTCATACTCTGTGCTTTGTTGCTGTGGTACCTGAAAATTAAACAGTGGAATTAAAGCCCAAGAGTTCAAGTCCTCAGAGGACACCATCCTGGATCCCACGCCTGTGAAAAGCAAAGCTGGATTATAGAAACGGGCGATGGCTTTTTTTGCTCCTTCGATTCAGGGCACCACCGTGTGCTGTGCGTGCATGTTATTAAAAATGTTACACACCTAAGAAAATACTACAGAACACATACAACTTAAATAGTCCTTGAAAAATCAGCTTCCGCTACGGGTGCCCTTAAAATGAAAAGCAGTTTAAAAGAAAATCATGCTAAAAGAATGCATGAGGTCTACTTTCTAGAGTATATTAAATTATTAAATACAGAATACATGACAATAGTACCTGTCTGCCTATCCACTCTATGGAACATATTAAAATAAAAAACTATATGCTGTTTCTTTTTAAAGGCCTACATTTTTCTATATACCTTTTAAAATCAGTAAAATAAAACCAAGCAAAATATCAACATGAAGACCTCCTTATCTTTTAGTTGGTTAGAAGTCAAAGGAAAAAGCAAGTACTCAGAAGTGTCTCACTAAAATACCTGTTCCGTCCGCCAATCTTAAAGATTTCCTACCAAAACATGACACAGAAAAGAGAGAGTTGAGACATTTAAAGCATTTTCTAGCCAAGGCAGGTTACAATGTGTGAGGCAAACGGCCTTTTCCAGCCATATGCTACCAGCAGGAGGTATACCTGGGGATCCAATATGAATCAGTGAGTTCCGCTTTGGTTCCAGTACACAAACCACGGGCTTATGCACCTCAGAAGTTAGGCATTTAAAAAAAATTAAATAGGTTACAAAAAAACCTTACATAAAATCCTTAGGATTTAATATTAAGTCAAGGCTAAATGCCTTTGGAGAATTCATATTTAAGAATGTCCAAAATAACACTCCATTCACAAACTTTAAAAATAGTTGAAAAAGTTAACTGAAATGCTCTTGAAATACACTAAAGTATCTAGGGCTTTCCCTAGTCGATCTGGACTCGGGGCTTTCCGAGTGGTGGTAGTGGGGTGCCTCTGAACCTTTCCTGTCCTGCACCCACTCTATCAGTCAATTCCCTGGTAGAATCGTCACCTATAATTTTTTGAAGAACCAATAATACCTTTCGAGTATTCTCTCACCCACCCCCTTCCCTCCCACCCCAAATTAAAAAAAAAAATGGGGTGGAGGGTCATAGCTTAATGAAAGGAAGCCAAACTGGGTCTAAAAGCGATTACGTGAAGCCATAGCTGAGGCCTACAAGTAGGGAGGGAGGGCAATAAAAAAACGAATCCCAGGAAGAGCAACATGAAAGCGGGAAGCCTGAAGTCGCCCACAAAGGGTACTGCAGACACCGCACCAGGAATGTTTCTTAAGAGCTGGCAGTCCTCTCCAGGGAGAGAGCAGAGGAGGGGAACAGCCGCAGGGACTAAAGAGTTTCTAGGACTCCACGATGTGCCGGCACAGCACGCTGCCATCACACACGCTGACCTCCTTGTCCTGTGCAATTACGTGACTAGGACCTGCCTTCGACAAGCGTCAGTCTGATGGTCTATGAGCACATTCCGCTTACCTTCCCAGTAAAATAACAAAGAAATACAAAACAAAACAAACAGAACAAAACAAAAACAACAAAAGCCAAAAGAAAACAAGTGATGAGTTCTTCAAACCCATCCCAGGACAAGGCTCCAGGGCCTCGGGGGTCCCTTACCTGCCCTACCTGATCTGTCCCAGCTGGTCACCACCCAGTGAAGACGCTCCCCTCCCCCACTCCTCCAGGCCATCCAGTAGATGCCCCTGTGCCACCAAACACCCTGGCCCAAGGGCTCTCAACTCGACCGACCGGACTGGATGACCTCCCCTGATAAGCCAGTGTGTTAGAAGCAAGTTGATTATTAACACTGAGATGACAGCTTCCCCAATCCCCAGGCCTCTCCTCACCTGGGTCTGTCCATCCCTTCCTCCTCTTCACCCTAAATTCCTCTTCCACCTCCTTCAGTAACAAAGCCTTCTGTTCACAGAACTGAGCAAGATGCTGTTTGAAAAAAAGACCCCTGGGTGCAGGATCTAAGCTCTGCCACAATTCAGAAATGCCATAGAAGCAAGCTTCAACAACTGTTTGCCTGAGACCTTTACAAATCATGCTAAGAATGACCCATATTAAAAATAGTTACGGTGAAGCCACCTCCCGCCCCATCCCATCTCCTCCAGCAAGGCAGGGTGTGGGCGCCTGAGGAGGCTGCTGCCTGTCCACAAAACAGAGAAACCCCTCAAAATCTGTCTGGAAAAATGATGAGATTTACTCTTTAGAAGAATATCAGCATAAGGATTTAACAAACGTGGCCAGACCAGTGGTAATGCAAGGTTATCTTAAAGTAGCTAAGTGAACTTCTATTACAGCACAAAATCAAAACGAGATAACGCAAAAAGAAAAGAAGTAACTTGGCTCCACATAATCAGCTATTGATTTACCTTATGAGATAGATACTGATATTTACGACCTTTAAGCTTCTTGAACTTGTGAACAAATAATACACAGATCAGGATAAATGTATTGACTTACTACCATCTTTATAAAAATCGAATATACACACAAACACATCAACAACTGTGGAACTGTATCCATTAAACTTTGATAAGACAACACAAAGAATAGCTAAGATGTGGCTGAGTTGAAAGCACTTCCAATGATATTTTAATTTTAAAAGGTCCATATTTACATTGTATGCTAAATGCTCTTGCATCTCATTTTAAATGCATGATGAAATCAAGAACAAAGATAATGGTTGCAGCAGATCTTCCACGAGGGTTTGGCTGGTGTGGGCTGACTTCACGTGAGCAGCACACCAAACATGTAAGTACCGTTCCTTTCTAATTCTGCTTCTTTCCTTTTCTGTAGTTTCCTTCGAGGAAACTAAACCTTCATTACTGGGATTGTCTGGTACTAAGAATCCATTGTCGATGGTTGTGGGTATTGAGTGAGGTCGGACTGTGTTGGGCTGTTCTAATCAGCGCTTTAAGGCGGGCCTGCATGACTTTGCCAATCACCTTTCAAGAACATTCTAGGAGAAAGTCTGCCTATGTGCATGTGTAGACAGTTAGAGAAACACGCACACCCCAGTGCCTGTGTCACACTCAGGTAACACCAAAACAGACCTTCCAGTGGCCATGAAGTCTATCTTAACAAGGAAGGCCCAAACGGGATCCATTTTATTAACACTGACTACAAAAAAGTCTGTTTCAATGCCTACTTTTCAGAGACAACATGCATATTTTTGGTTTTAAACACAGGACACTCTATTTCAAAAAGTGTTTAAAAAAAAAAGTCATGAAACTCATTTCATTCCATCAGTAAGCCCTCAATGATAAAGTTAAGTCGGTAGGCCTTCCCACTGCCCAGTGGGTACTGAGTGGTTTGGATCTCTCTTAATTAGAGCTCAAGGGCTACCAAAGTCACCACTCCAACGCAGCTGTGGACTGAGCCAAATAAACTAGACCAAATACATCAACACATCCGTATCTAACTGTGGAAATGAGTGGGCAGTGACAGCCATGGGAACCTGCTGATGGGCACACAGACCTGCTGCCTGGACAGCCTCCTGCAGGCATGGTGAGGCAGGACTGACTGACAATCCCATCTTCCGAGGGTTGGCTGGGACACTCTGGAGCAGAGGTGGCGGCGGCACAGCTGCAGGGTCCTAGCCAATCCTACAAGCGCTGTGGCTTCCTGGGACTGACCGCCTCAACAGCCCCTGCAGCGTGCAGTGTTACTCTCAAGCACACAGCAAACGCCACTTTAGAATCACTGCTACAGAAAGGATCGCAGGGTCTGGAAGACCTGCTTCAGCTCTTCAGTTTGTTTTGGTAACTTAATTTGAGAAAGTAATATAAAACGTCAACTGTGGAAACGAGATGACGCAAGTCTGTGCCCGTCTCCTTAGTCCCTTCCTTCTAGGAGGCTGACAGCCCTAGCGCCATGCTCCCTCCAGGGGCAGTAAGAAAGAACGGGCTTCTATTTCCCTTAATTCTATTAGTAAATGTGACATGAAATCGTAGGTATAAAAGGTAGCTAAAATGTCTGAGTATGCCCTATCATTATCTGCTCAAATAGCTCAGGTCCACTTTAGAATATATCCAAAATAGTGAAACTCTTTCATGAGCAGAAATACAGTAAGGCACTTTTTTCGGTGTTTGCCCAGAATGAATTCTACTACAGTACCTTTATGGAGAGTATGTCTCACCTACAGGAACCTACCCGCAATTACGAAAAGCAGTTTCAATGATGACACAGACTCGTCTCATTTGGGGCTGGATGAAAGCCACCCTCACCCGGCATCCCACGGGGAACGGCAGGCCAGAGCGAACATCCACTGATAGACAGGGCAGCCCTGCTGGAACAGCCTTCAGAAAAACAGAGGTGACCGAAGCAGTGGCCACCAAATTCCCAAGGAATGTCATGTATCACAGAGCCAGTGATAAACAGGCCACCTTACTGCATTTAATAAGGAAAAAAACAGGTCTGTTCCACCTTCAGGCCGTTCCATCACCTCATGCGGTGGGAACTAGGCCAGAGGGCTGCCAGGTGAGGCCATCACAGACCCTGCTCTAGCCGAGGGCCATGCCGTGTGCCTGTCCAGCATGTTGCCTTATCTGGGAAGTGTGTTAAAAACGAATGGGGAGTTCATCGAAACTAGGAACACAGAGTTGACACTTTTGAAATAGTGACAAGAAGCAGAATCTGCTGTTCAATTGGCACCATTCCCAACCACCCCACTCACACCCTGGCTTTCCAGGGTATGCAAAGGTCAATCAACAATCACCCAAATTTTAATCTACATTTTGTACAAGAGCCTTTTGAGGGCTGAGAAGACAACTCGAGTGAAGCTTGGTTGAGAAGACTCTTCTAACCTGCACTGAAGATAAGTGCAACCATTATCAAATATTCTTTGCTGTGAAAACTACTTAGAACTTGTGACGTTAATGTTCTTTCCTGAATCTAAGTCACTGTGATCCATCATAGAGTCAGATCACAAAGAACAATGTCTACATGCATTGTAAGCAATTTGAAAACAAAACAAAATGAAAAACTTGGAGTTCTTGGTGGTGACAACAGAATGTGAAGCAATCTAACACCAACTCCAGCCTGCTGTGTCCTGTCAGTTCAGCTCCTCTGGAATCAGGCCCGTGGCTGGCTGGCGCTCTGGACAACAGTTACGCAGGACTGTGGCCCGGAGACCTGTGCTCTGGGGGTTCTGCGCCGGCCGGCAGCTCCCTTGAAGAAATTCCACAGTGTGTGTACAGCCTAAGGTCAGGCTCTCTTGTTAGGAATCACTCCACGATCAGGGCCACATTTATGTGGGACAAATCTATCATATGCCTGTGAAAATTTAAAGAAACGATCGACATTAACTCTGCACATCGGAAATCAATCTACCAAGGTGGGAGGTAACTAAAGGAGCCTGGTGGGTCCTGTTTAATAAAAACCCATCATATAAAAAGGCAGATTCCCCGGGAAGATCTATTAAAACACAAGGGGCAATTCTCCACCAGACAAAAGGACGTGCGCCTCATGACAGGATCATCGTCTGCGCTTTGTGCCCTAGTGTCCTTCTACAGGAACAGGTGGGGACACACGCTTGCTGCCATGATGGATGGGAGGGCACAGGAAGGAGGCCCTTGCTCCCGCCCCCTTATCACCACAAGCACAGAACACACTGGTCACCTGTGGAATTTCTGCTGAAATGCTAATGCGTGGGCTGGCTCCTTGAACTTAGCTATGGCTTTCCGTTGCTGAGGAAGCATCTGTAAACTCTAGAGGAAGAAAAACAAACACTTTAATGTCAGTTGTAAATGACAATAAAAAATATGAATATATATATTTAAACGTTATTAGCTTTAACACAAAATGAGTCCAGGCGGACACTTGGAACAAACTAATTGATTTTCCTTTCTATCTCCCTGGCAATTTTTCTTACTTATCTAGATAATCTATTCCAAAACAGTGCTTTACTAAATCATTGCCAACAGCAACAGTTACACCCTCCAATCCTAGTGTTGAGACCTCCCATCATCTGGCCCCATCAGCTGCCCCAACCTGCTCTAGGAGACCTGGTAGCAGGTACCCTTGGATAGAGACATCTCCTCTTCTCACGCCTCATCAGGTGATTTTTCATAGCGGCCCCCATGAATTTTTTAAGAACAGGACTCATCACACCAGAGGAAACTGTTTAGTATGGGGGCCCCACAGCCCACAGTAGGCAATGGCCCCTAGTCTACCATCTCTGTGCATCTGGCTGGGCCACGGTGAGGGCAGTGGTGCCTGGGGCAGCCATCAGCATAACGTGGTCACATTTTGTACTTTAAGAACAGCAGTCTTAAACGGTGGTATCTGAAATGAAGTCGCCACCCACTGGCCTAAAACAATGCCAGTGAAAAAGAAATGAATTTGTGAAGATTGGCCGAAAGAAATGATGAATCCAGTAAAGATTTACAAAGGAAGTGTTTGCAAAGCGAAACTCAAATCGAGTCCTCAAATCTGCTGCCTGAGGAAGAGGGGGAGCTGCTTTCTGCTTTCTTAAGCCTTTAGGATCTAGGGCTGGGAGGGGTAGGCAGGAGGAGAGCACAGCGATCTGCGGATCTGTTCGGTGGCGCTCTGTGAACTCTCAAGCAACTCAGAGCTCCAGAGTCTGGTTCTTCTCAATTACTTCAAGACACAGTCAACTTAGTGCCTGCTGTCTGGAGCACACACAGGAGCCCCTGACTCTTCTTGTTTTTTGAGACGGAGTCTCGCACTGTTGCCCAGGCTGGTGTGCAGTGACGATCTCGGCTCACTGCAACCTCCACCTCCTGGGTTCAAGCGATTCTCCTACCTCAGCCTCCCGAGTAGCTGGGATTACAGGCACCCGCCACCACGCCTAGCTAATTTTTTGTATTTTTAGTAGCTAATTTTTTGTATTTTTAGTAGCTAATTTTTTGTATTTTTAGTAGAGACTAGGTTTCACCATGTTGGCCAGGCTGGTCTCAAAACTTCTGACCTCATGATCCGCCTCTGCCTTGGCCTCCCAAAGTGCTGGGATTACAGGCATGAGCCACCGCGCCTGGTGCCCGATTCTTCTAAGAACAGGTGTCCCTGGGCAGCTCCTGGCATGGGCACCAGCAAACACTGTCCTGAAGGACTGCATTCAGCAGGCACTTTTGGTGGCCAGAAACTATTTGCTGTGTCTGAGTTTCTGTTCAGTGAAACAGAATAGCTAGAGAAAATAACCAACTACCAGCCCAGCACATGATCCCTTGAAAATACTGAGGCACATGTGGCCATTTCATTTTAAAGCATGTCAAAGAGCTACAATGGAAGCAAACAGCTAAAAAACATCAGTGACTTGGAAAGTGTTTTAAAAAGTTACACTGTATATGAAATAACTGCTCTCCATTTTAATAACTATAGAATGTCTATCAGTAAACAAGACTAGCAGAGCTCTAAAAGAATACTCAAACACTCCCGAAAAAGGTGTCTTCCAGTGCTTCTACAACAGCGTTTACACAGAAATACAAAGGTTCAAGTCTCCAAATTCAAGGGCATCAAGAAGGCCTGCAAACAGGCTACCCCAGAAGCATCGGCCCTGGTCTGGGGACATCACTGAGACAGGCCAGCAATGAGGCAGCCTGTGAGGCAGTAACGGAATTGGTTTTTTTCTGAAACAAGTTCAGTAAAATATCAGACTTTCTCCCTTCTTTCTGAAATAAAAAATGAATACAAAAGAAATTTCTTGATAGTTTCACTTCTCATTAACAGGAAAAGTAAAGCCCCACAACGTGGTCTCCTGGATACATTCTCAGCAATATGGCTTGCAATATGGCTTTCTGGACTTTGAAATTCCGCCTGTATTTCTTGACAGAGACCTGTTTTCTCTCCCAATCTGCCAGACTCATATTTCAGCACGCACCCCTTTTGTGTATTAGCCTGTGAATGATATTCAGTCACTGAAACAATAGAGCAACTTCCAAAGAGAAAATGCTATCTGTTCTGTTCCCAGGTAAGGGGCTGTGTGGAGTGAGTGTCACTTGTCCATCCCAGCCTAACCCTAACCCTAACCTAGGTTAGAGCTGCAGCAGCCGTGCCTCCGGGGTTCTCTCCGTTCTTCTGGCCACTGCGTTAGCATGCTCAGTGCTCCAGGATCCTGGGGGGTTTAAACAATGCCCAAAGTGACTGAAACAGTTTCACACAACAGCTGCCAATACGGTAGCAGAGCTTACTGTGAGAACTATAATAACGGACCTTCTCTAAACTTACCTTGTCTAAAAATATAAAAATTCCTTCATTAGGAATGGATAAGGAAAATTAATTTCATATATCGTAAAACAATGAACAACATTCTGCAATTCACAGATAGAATCTGGATTTTGGAAGTACTATACTCAAGCGAGAGCCTGTCTCCACAAAAAAATTCAAAAATTAGCCAGGTGCAGTGGTGTGCACCTCTAGTCCTAGGTACTCAGGAGGCTGAGGCAGAAGGATCCTTTGAGCCCAGGAGGTGGAGGTTGCAGTGAATCATGATCACAGGATCACACCACTGCACTCCAGCCTGGGTGATAGAGTGAGACTCTGTCTCCAAAAAAAAAATTAAAAAAAAATAAAAAAGAAAATATCAACAGTTCTTTTGGGAAATAACATTTCTAGATATATGTGGTGACTTTATTTCCTTTGGGCAATTTCACAATGTGAAATGAGGGCATCAGGCTGCCAATCGTACAACATTTGGTATCGGGTTTTACTTGTAATCCATGTAGCTTAAAAACCTCGATTTGATTGAGGAGCTATCCGTGAAGAAAGCATTAACTTCCAGTGAGATTCTTCAATCAGAGGAATGACATGGTTTTCAGACACTCAACATAATGAACAAGTCTGCTGCCCTAACATTTGCTTCCTGTCTAGCCTCTCTACTTACATTTTTGTACCTTCTTTCAGAAATAAACCCTGTTTTCTAGATACAAAATTAAATTGTAGAAATTGCCAATATTCAACCATTTCTGACCTACCAAAATGACAAGTATTCGTGATTTATCAGGAGCAGAAGAAAAGAAACTTTCCAGTGAAAGCTTAAACACATGGTCGCCAGCTTCCACTGTGAAAATATACACATCTACACAACTCAGCAACACGCTATCATAGAGTTAAAACTTTTCTTCACCCACAACAAACCAAAAGTTAGAATTTGTCTCCAGTCTACATACTGACCTATGTAAGGACCTCCTTCTTCACCCCCAGCCCCACATAACATACTGGCGGGGAGAGGGGAAAGGCTGGCACACCAGCTCTCACCCTGACTGGCTTTTCATTTTCAGAGACATCTTCAGACAACTTCTGAGGAAATCTCACTGGGCTACTATAAATAAGTAGCAAATGCAAGTTAAAAGAATACACTTCAGCTGGCAGCTTCCCACATCTGTACCCAGCAATCCCATCCAGAACCATAAGATTGAATCAACAACCACGCCACCTGGCAGCAAAAAGCTTCCATGTTGTTCAGAACCCTAGCCTCTTTTCCCCATGAAAAGTTCTTCCTCTTCTGAGGAAGAGTCTGTGCATGTGTATACATGTCTGTGCATGGCTGTGGTTGTGTGTGTGCCTGCATGTATAAAGATAACTAAAATGTTACAGGATTACAATGGATTCTGCAATCCTAAACACCAAGCTCTGTTTCTCCCTCTGGCCAACAATTCTAGCACCTTAAGGAATCACTTAAAGGAAAAAAAAAAAAAAAAAGATATCAGCTGCTTTTAAACACAAGTCAAACTGCTTAAAATAAGCCTAATTTATAAATCGTGAGAGATGTAAATTCTTGAGCGCCACCCTAGAACACAGTACGACACTAGAGGGGGTGGGGAGGCACTCCCTGGCAGGAAGGGCCGAGTCCCTGCAGAGCCTCAGTGAGCCTGCTAAGCATTTCTGTATGGAACGGTGTGCAGGACTGGCCCGTGGGGCTCCCCTCTACACACAGGTCATTGTGCGACCAACCTCCTGTTGGAAATAGAGCGCCTGAAGCCTGCACACGATTCCAGTGGTGGGCTGAGCGGTAAAGAAAGGTTCACAACAGTGCTCTGGGCAACTCCAGCCCACACTGAGTTTTCTGCCCCATTTCATGTTTCCGTCTGTTATCGTAACATGCTGGGTCTTCCTGGACACCAATTCTGGTACTTCCCCTGAATTTCAATGTTTGGGCTCTCCTGCACATCCATGTGATCACTACGGGCACGCTGCTCCTTTTGCTCTGGTATAATTTTAAAACGTCTCCTCATCTCTCCTTTTCCCTTTTCATTCCTGGTTGTCCCGTCTTCCCTGTCTTACACATGCTTCTCCTCTAAAGCACAGACAAGCTCTGTGTTCTCACACAGGTCTCTTCAATCTTCCTCCTCCTTTTGGAATGATTAACAACCGTGTTCTCAGAACCCTGTGGGAGAGCCTCCAGTTAACCAGCTTTTCCGTTGTGGCTTCCCATCCTGTGCCCACACACATCTGTTCTTTACGCCTGTGATGTGGGCTTTTCTGGAATCCATGTCTGACACTGCTTAGTGTTTTCTTTCTCAATTGTCCAAACTTCAAAACCACTCAGCTGCTTACTCAAGATTCCAAGATTTTCTACTTCACCAACCAGGCCTTCCTGCAGTCAGAACCAGACATAAAGGGGCTGTCTTCTCGGCGATCCACTTTATCTTAGAAGCAGAAGCAGAATCGGTCAGTCAGACGCCGAGATGATCCCACCTTCCACCGAGTTCACAGGGCCTCCATGGTGGGCTGAGATCCGCTCTGCAAAGGGCAGATTCTTCTCTGAGCGGTGCTTTCTACGTTTCTATGCCTACCCCCAAATCAGCAGTGTCAGGGAGAGCATCCTGCGCTGCATCTCCGAGGGCTCTCCTCAGCAGCCTCTGGGGGACGGCAGCCCCCCCGGCCTTGGGAGCACAGCTGACTCGGGAGAAGTCAGTCACTGCGGCCCAGCCAGGGAGGCTGTGCGCCCACTCCCCTTCTTCCCACTGCTTTAATGTGCTTTCCTGCAAGAAACACAGATGATGGTTTCTTGCTTCTTTCACTTCCTTCCAGATGACACCCAGGAAGAACGAAAGAGTTCATATGTGGTTTATGAGTAGACAGAAAAAAAAAAAATAGTCTTCGAGGAATCAAGTTCTTGTCAAGTTACAATTTCTGAAACATGGGTACAGTTCGAAACTTTTTGGAAGACCATCTTCCGGTTATGACATTTCTACGAAATCTTCTCATTCTTCCTCACTCTTTGAGTCTATAGATAAATGTCTTTGAAATGGACTTTCTGGAGAGGCTTATTAATGTAGTTTAAGGAAGTAAAACACTAATCTGAGAACAAAACTGGCTACCACATCACTGGTATACTGAGAAAAGTTCTCAAATTCCATGGGTTTAAAAAGTATAGTTAACATGCAGTTACAGCCGGGTGCGGTGGCTCACGCCTGTAATCCCAGCACTTTGGGCGGATCACGAGGTCAGGAGATCAAGACCATCCTGGCTAACATGTTCAGTGAAACCTCGTCTCTACTAAAAATACAAAAAATTAGCCAGGCGTGGTGGCATGCGTCTGTAGTCCCAGCTACTCGGGAGGCTGAGGCAGGAGAATCACTTGAACCCGGGAGGCGATGGTTGCGGTGAGCCCAGATCGCACCACTGCAATCCAGCCTGGGCAACAGAGGGAGACTCCATCTCCAAAAACAAAAACAAAAAATAACGTGCAGTTACTAGAATTTTCTACAATTAAAAGTCCCAAAGGAATGAATACAGGTCCTCCTGGTGTAGACACCACCTGGCATTACACCAGTGAACACTAGGTGGTGCCATATCCCAAAGAGACAGAGACTCGACACTATTCCAAAACATTTAGGATAAAAAATATTTGTGGCTCACGCCTGTAATCCCAGCACTCAAAGGAAATGGAAGCAAACGGAAGAAAAAAGAGACCATATAAGAGGTCTATACAAACCCACAGTACAAAACGCAAAATTCAATTTAAAAGACAAGACAGAAGTTAGCTGGTTTGGCAATGACTCCAAGCATCTTCTCACAATGTAGGCTCTGAGCCTCACTCAATGCTGTGAGAAGCAAACAGTACTTGCTGTTCAGGTATGGATCTTGACAACTCGATCACACTCAAAAATATTCAAGAAAATGATCAAGGCTACACATGATGAAGCAAAGTTCACAAAAGTAGCAGGTGACATATGAAAACAACAGTGCAACCCTTCCACCCACAGGGAAGTGCAGATCACCCCAAAGACAGGAGGACCGGCAGGACACTGGGCCACACACGTGAGGCCTCGCCAAGTGCACCCGTCTGTGGCTCCCAACAGACTAGGCTCAGGGTTTTTTCACCTGGACTCACTGCTACACAGTTACTGGACCAGAATTCTCCATCGCCATTTATTTTGAGAATCTCAGATTAGGATAACCACATTTTAAACCATCTAAAATGCTCTAGTGTCTACTGTGTTCCTGCAAATTAATCCAGATTATGATCAATTGTTTTGAAATATCCTTAAACATAAACTGTACACTTCTAATAGCTGATAAAGTATTCCTAACTGCACCACTAGGGAGCCCGCTCTATCACAAACAGAAGCCAAGGCTTTGGGTTAACTTTCCATTACTACACACCAATAAAAATGAAACCTATCTCCCCAGGAAGCCAATAATGAAGATGGCAGCAATTAAACCCAAGTAACATGTATGTTTCTGGAAGGGTTTTCATCTATTCATTTTTAGGAACTGTCAACAGCAGATGGAGATCTAAAACATGTACATTAATTACTTGTATCAACCCTAGTGTTAACATGTTTCCAAATTCACCCATGAAGCTAGAGGCTGTAAGAGATTCTTGAAAGAAAGCACTTTGCACTCCTCAGAACTCTGACATGTACTCTGTGCATCCAAAAATGTCTTATTTCCAAAGTGCTCTGCCCTCAGACACACCAGATTCCGCCACGGGATGCAGGGTGCATGGCAATGGCAACAATGGGCACCACAGGTGGCACCTGACAGGGAGGCCAGAAATTGGACTGAACAAGCAGGTGGCTTCTTCGCTGGGTCGGCTACAGGGCTCTGGGCCTACAGAGACCAGGAGTTTCCATGGAAAACCTGTTTCCAATGGACCTGGAACTGTGTTCCTTTTCATGCATCTCATTTGCAGCCAGCTCAGCAGGCATGTTTCAGCATTAGAGTTAGCCAGCTTTAAATTAAGAGACGAAGATACAGTCCAAGATACTGTCATATTTGTAAAATCTAAACCAAGTCACAGTTATTTAGCACATGAAACTATTTCTGGAAAGCAAGGAAAAGAAGGCTAAATACTTTAAAATGTAATGTTATTACAAATAAAACAAGTCATTTGATAGAACAAAAAATTCTGTATGTATGTGTGCAAATGTGAACCTTCTATGACAATATGAGGATCTCAAAGGATAATCTGTTCAGTTGGAGTATTTATTTTTTAAGATTTATAACTAAGAATCTGAAAATTTCAAAATAAACATTTGAGGCAAATGTTCTGTTATTAAGTATGCACAACAGGTTATTTGTCTTATTTCCCAAGTATTATTTTAATATGAAGTAGCCAAAACAATGGGCACTGTGTTTTACGTCAAGAAATGACTTTGTCTTAGGACACAACCACCCATGGCACAGATGCCACCCCCAGGCGGCTACCTGAATGGGTCCCACTGACATCAGCAGGCTCTTCAGCTGGGCATCCGTGGTGGACGAGGACAGCCCCTCCACAGACACCACGCAGGGCTGGGGCTTGCACTCCACCACCCGCAGGTTCTGCTTGTTTGGCATCAGGCGCCCCCGGCCCATGGGACCGGCCACTCCTCTGCCTCGTCCGTGCATGATGGCCTGGTGACAACAAAGGAAATACATTCAGAGTTTCAAGCCTGAGCTTCTTCCATAGTAACTAAGACATAAAAGTGAACAAATAACTTAGAATCCATTAAAATATACCATGAGCTACAGGATTTTCTGTAGTTTTCTATCCACTATCAGAGAATGTTTTAATAACTAATGAGACAACCATATCCAGCAAGTTTAAGTGTAGGCAGAGGAAGAGGAGGAGCTGACGAAGCCTGCACCTCTCCAGGGGCCACACACTTGTGCTCGGTGGGTACTGTGTCATCATCATTCTGTGTAGATCAGGCACCCATCGGGGCTGAGAAACTTGCTGCAAATGACAGTTAAGAATTTGGATCCAGTCCTGAGAGTTCCAGAGCCCCCATTTCTCCTAGCGCAGTATAGGCTGGTTTAAGCAGGACCTGTTGTGCACAGTGCTAAGTCCACCTTACAGTCACAACAAGCCACAGCATCATGTACCTGACTCCGCTGGCAGAGACTACATTTGCTACCCTGTAACCCTCCCAGGCAGATTCTGCAACCAGAAATTCAGCCGTGGCTGCACATTTCCATCGTCTGCAGGCTTTTCAAAAGAAACAAAACACAATTGTGACTGAGGACCCAGGCACCCCCAAGTATGAGTCTGCTGGTCTAAGACGGGCCCAAGCATTATCATTTTTAAAAGCTGCCTAGGGTTCAAAACTACTGCTCAAGGAACTTTTAAAAAAAGAGGAAACTGCTGAACTTTCCCACACTTTCTCCAGATTAGAAAGTCAGAGAGAACATATGTGCCCAATGTAGCCTAGGACAGCGGTGAAGCGCAGAAGGCAGGGTGGAGATGGACGGCACTGGGTTTCCAGATGGTCTACCCGAATTCTGTCGGGGAGTCTGGGCAGAATGCAAAAGTGGCCTCCCAGTCCATCACAGAAAAAGGCAGAAAGTTAGGCGGAAACTGGAATAGAACCTCAGGACATGAGTGTGCACACACACAAGACGAAACGAAGAGAAAACCTCCACATTTCTTAGTACTCTGAAGAAGGCAGCAAAACTATGTCTGTGAAGTAAGTTTTAAAACAGTTGCAAGGCGTTATTTCAAGAGAAACCACACTGGAAAATGCACATGAAAAGTTGCAAGTTACAGTTACCCTGGCTGGAAATCAGTAGTAACTGACCAGTCTTCTGTTCTAACTAGAGTAAGTTATGATATTAACAATAATATCTCTAACAAATGCCTACTTACATGCACCAAGCACCAGGTTTTTTTTAAATGCATCTTCTTATAAGATGCTGAGAATTGCTTAAATAAAAAAGGAAACATCATGATCCTCATTCACAGGAGCGTTTACGTTTAAGTTGAAGAAACTCAAGTGTGCTGTGTGTGTGCGTGTATGCAGGGTGTGTTTCTAAGACCTTTCTCATCATATATTCAGGGATGGCACCTAAAGGAAGAAAATTCAGACCGCAGCAATCTTTAAAGAATCCATCACTTTAACACTGGCATTATCACTGAATCTGTCTATACATCTGTTTTCTAGTACAAAATGGAATTTTGTTTGCTCTCATATCATGCAGTGTTTATGAGATAAGACAAAGTAACTTAAATACTTCAAAAGGAGCCAGAATAGTCTTAATAGTAACACTACTTCTAAAGTGACGAGATGACGAGGGAGGATGAGCGGGCAGAACTGCCATCCTCCAGAGCGCAAAGCAGGGCTGCGCCCAGGTCTCCCTCTGCATAGCTCCACCCAACAGGTGCTACTGGCTTCTGCACCAAGAGGGCACTTCACTCTCAAGACTTTAGGGAGCCAGAAAGATGCCTCACTAGAAGCTGAGGGGAAGGGCACTCTGTCACTTGTGTACAATATGACAGGATGTGCTCCTAGCACACAGACGGTCACTCCAACAGAAAGGGGGATGGTGAGCACCCTTGCTTCCTGCCTGACAGCCTGAGCTCAGAGAAGCTCCTTCCAATCCCCAGGGTTAAGGGAAGGATTAAGGAGCTGGGAACTGTGGCCTAGAGCGAGTTACGTCATCTCCAAAGACCTCAGTTTGCCCTGTCTGAACTGGGGCCATGAGCATGCACTTGATTTTGCATTTGTAAAATTTCTGGCGAGTCAGTGAACAGAGGAAGGAAAGCATGCTGACACGCAGCAGCAGGCACTGTCCCGAGAGCACAGCAGATGCTGCTGGGTAGACAGTTCAGAGCGGCGGGAAGCAATCGCACTCCTGGCTGGCTGTGGGTGCTCTTCTGGGTTTGTTCTGTGAAATAAGTCAGGAGAGGAAAAGGCTTTGGTGAAAATGTTAATGTGTTTTCAAAGCCAGAACAAAGGAAATGATGGTTCACTTATGAATGTGAGTACTACTGTGTGCCATGCGCTACAAATCAGAGTGCGTCTGAACACTGCCTCACACCGGCCTTCGCGTTTCCAGGGCTGTGCACAAGGCAACAAGCAGTACCTTCTTCGCCGGGTGAATTCCTTGGATGCTTTTGATCCCTGGAGGGACAGGCGAGTGTGCGTGGGGCCCCACTGGCAGATGTGGGGGCTGCTGGAGGCCCCCCCTGGTCAGCGTCACCTTGCGGGCAGGCTGTGGTCCCACTTCTGGAGGCTGGGGAAGCCGCTGGGGCTGGCCTTCTGGGTGAAAAAAGCCATCGCTCTCTCCTCCCTGCTGAAACCAAGAAGGCAGCACGTTGTTCAGTGTCTGCTCCACCAAACGCTCCTGCCCAGCATTAGGAAGCCCACCTCAGCCAGTGTTCACCCACAAAGCAAAACCATTTCAAACAAGTGTGACTCGAAACTTGTCATTTCACTAGAGCCAGTAAGGACATTTCTCATTGGAGAGTGGTCAGGTTCTAACAGTATGTTTGAAATTTCAAACACTAAGATGCCCTTTAATTACTGTATTCATATAACAGGTCTGCGATTAAAATAAATGCTGTTGAATTCCGTGAAATACTGGTTATCTTCAAAATACTTCATATGCAACACGCATTTTCACTTTCAGCATGCATTATTCACTTTCAAGAGCATTCTTGTTAAAATGTACAGTTTGCATGAGCAGTGGTTTTAAACTCTTAACTCCCATTCCAACCTACCCTAAGAAGGCAACGAGCCCAACTCCTGCTGGTTGCGACTGTAAGTCTTCCAAACCCATCATGGCGCCTTGCACCCCCTCTGGATACAGGAACTTCAAATACTCTGACCTCTCCAATACAGCGCTCTGAAGCGCCGAAGAGCATCGCGAAACACTGGCTAGAAACTTCCCTTCCTTCTGCCAAGAGTTAAAAGTGCCATTAGCAACTACAGAGTATGTGGATTTCCAAGAAGCGCACTTACTCTACGAAGCACCTTAGAAATACCAGGAATCTTAACTTTTGTGTTTTATTAACAGTCTGTTCATCGATCAGGAGGCAAGTACACCTTGGAACTGCGCCACCGATGTTGTTCATACATCCAGGCAGCATAAAAATGTCTTAGGGTGGTGCCTATCAGCTGCTTTCAGTACTGAGTAGTGTTTCTCCCAAAGAACAGCTGGAGGCTGGGAAAGAACCGCAAGGACAGCAGACACCACCCTGATGAATTATGTCAGGATGGATGCTTGGACTTGAAAAGGAAGATGGAGGCTTTTATTAGCACCAGGCCCACTCTCAACATCGACAGGGAGGGAGTGTCAGTCATGGGATAGTAAACGCCCCCCACGGGGTGCTTAGCTGTGCCAGTGTCTCCAGGGGCAACCTGGTCAACCAGCTCAGAAGCAGCCCACATAGCCTTGTCCCGCTCTTCCTACCAAACGTACCTTGTGGAGACCAAACGGAACAAAGGGCTCTGCAAAAAGAAGGAACACGGATTGGGGCAAGATGCATGTAGCTAAGATTTCTGCTAAGACTGTACAAAGTAACAGGGACTCAAGAAAAGATGAGATGAAAAATGTCACACAGGAACAGGTGGCATGAAAAAGTCTGCAAATCTTCTCTCTCCAAAACAAGTACAAGCTGGACAAAATTTCCCAAAACAACATTTGAGGACTCTGGAAATCAAAGAAAATGAAACAAATGGAGAAGCATTTATTCCTGAGCTGTGAGGACAGTGCAGTGTGTGGCAGCTCCATGAGCACAGGGCCGAAACTCAGTAAGGCCTGAAGTCCCCCAGCAGCACTGGCCATACAAGGAGCACCCTCGGAGGGAAAGGTGCAGGGAAGCCCATGGGTCTGTAGGCCAGAGGGTCATGGTTCAGTGTGGAACAAGCAGCACACCAGCTAGAAATCTGAGAAACCTAATGAGGAAATTCCAGAACAGAAAGTGCTAGAGAAGGCCTAGATGGGCTCTCCCCACATGGCTGCGTGGGAAGCCCCAACCCACACACAGATAACTGGCCACGGGGGGCCGTGCAGGGTCCAGAGACCTGAGCACAAGCTCGTCCCAGGCGCTGCCTGGCCACTAAGCTGCGCTGCCTGGCCACTAAGCTACGCAGCAGTAGAGTCAACCCCTAGGAAGCTAGGCTGAGAAATAAAAATAATACAAACACTGAACAAAAAAATATTTAAACAGAATGAAAACAAAAACACAACACATCAAAATTCAGGGGGTGCAACTTAAGCAATCACATCAAAAAGGAAAAACATCTAAAATCAGTAATTTGAGTTTCTACCTCAAGAAGCTAGTCCCCCTTCCTCAAAAAAGGAAATCAAACCCAAGTAGAAGGAAGGAAAATGATAAAAGATGACAGTGAAAAGCAATGGCATGGTAAAAAGAAAAAAGAAAATCTGTGAAACCAAAAGTTGGTATTTTGAGATCAGCAAAAAATTGATGCTCCTTTAAGGATACTGACCAAGAAAAGAGGAAAGAAGATAAATTACCAAAAGAAGGCAACAAAGAGGGATCACCGCAATGGACCCTAAGAAATTAAAAAGACATTACAAGCAACTTTACATCAACACACTAGACAATTTACATGAAATGTGCAAATTCCATGAGACACAAGTACCAAAACTGGCCGAAAGAGAAAATACAAATAGAACTCTAAGAAGTAAAGACAATGAATTAAAAACCATTCACAAAGAAAAACAAAGACCCAAATAGCTTCACCAGTAAGTTTTACCAAATATTTAAGGAAGAAAGACTACCAAGCTTACGCAATCTCTTTCAGAAAACAGAAAAGGCAGAAGCACTTCCCCATTCATTCCTGGGCCTGGTATTACCCTAATACAAGGCCAAAGGCATCAAAAGAAAAGACAACTGCAAAAGAATATTCCTCATAAACATACATGAAAAAAAATCCCCAACAGAATATTAGCAGACTAAATCTAGCAACACGGAAAAGGGATCACACCTCATGACCTGGTAAGGTTCATCCCAGAAGTGCAGAGCTGGTTTAACACCCCCCAGTTAATCAAGGGAACATACTACACAGAGGAAAAGGACCATGGGTACATCTGCTATTGTCCAGCCAGGGCTGCGGGTGACTGAGCCAGATGGGTTCTCCCCCACCTAACGCTCTATGACTCTATCATGTGAATTATCATCGCCTGAAATGTGCTGATCTTACTGGGAGTCACTCCTGTCTTACAGGGGCTACCCCCAACCCCCACATGAAAATGGAGGCACTGTGAAAAGGCAGACCGCTTGCACAATCCAAAGTCAGGCTGGTAGTTTGTGCCTCTTAAACCTTCTCCACAAGGTCTTCCTACCCAATGTGTGAGCAGGTATCCCACCACAGGCAGGGAGGGCCTATCCTGAGTACACAATTTTTCAGTCTGTATCTTAAAAAGCTATGTGAATTCTCTCTAGTTTTATATATGCTTGAAATTTTCTATACTAGAAAGTTTTAAAATTTAAAAATATATACCACATACCCTCATCTTTCATGAGAACCAGTGACCATTAATTTATCCAAAATCCTATTGCAATGGTGTTGCCTGACAGTACAATCTTAGTGTGAGATTCATAAATTCACTATGCACATGTTCAGCTGTACTGCCAATGAAAACATTCCTCCTCTTTACAAGCACGAACACTTCACACCAGACTCCAGGGCCCATGAGGGCCCATGTTAGGTGGAGGGGACATCAGACCACTCAGTTCTCCACACAACTCAGCAACCCAACAGTCTTACTGACTGTGATTCTCCAACTTCTACCCTTTCCACTAAGGTGGGAAAATGCATGGATTGTGGAAGGTTTGCTCTCTAAGAAGGACTTCCATCGTATGAACTTAAGCAATCTAAATCAGCTCCCTGGTAGCTTAACCAACTAGGTCTCCAAGGATGCCAACCACATTTGCTATTTTGTAAGTGCTTGAGAGAAGCCAATGGTTTAGACCCCAGTGAATCTCTTTTGTTCACCATACCACAATGTCTCATGCACATAGAAGGCACTGAAATATTTAGTGAATAGATCAGTAAATACTAGATTGTACTTTTTAAAGCTAAGTAGTTCTGAATGTGCTAAAAGAGATTATAGTATCAGAATACTAGGTTATAGCCACTGTCAATCAGTACACACATATTTACTACATGTCACTAAGATAATAAAAGGCCAACTTTCAGCCCAGCAACATGAAGTGTCACGTGGCAGAAAGAGAGGAGACAGTACCTTTGGCCTAAAGGGAACGATGTTCACAGAACATGACGGACGGCGAGACGAATGCTCTGGCCGCTGTTTCCCTGGCAATCCAGAGCTAGAAACAAGATGGTCTAGAGAGGAAAGTTTAACAATAGCTGGCACCAAAAGGAGGATGTTGTTATTCGTGTGTTGTAAGGTATACAATGTGCATGTGTATTTGGGTGATACACATAACACTGTAGTAATTTGATAATTTTTAACTGTGCTTTGGGAGGCCGAGGCGGGCGGATCACGAGGTCAGGAGATCGAGACCATCCTGGCTAACACAGTGAAACCCCGTCTCTACTAAAAATACAAAAAATTAGCCGGGCGTGGTGGCGGGCACCTGTAGTCCCAGCTACTCGGGAGGCTGAGGCAGGAGAATGGCGTGAACCCAGGAGGCGGAGCTTGCAGTGAGCCAAGATCACACCACTGCACTCCAGCCTGGGCGACAAAGCGAGACTCCATCTCAAAAAAAAAAAAAAGAGCATAAACATTGAGTCAATAAATACCCCAAATAACAGAAAGTTCTCTTCATTGTTATTTTGGGTAAGAGACTGGTGAAAATTTATGTCTGGTGATATTAATGTCAGATAAGAACTCTGAAAAATAAAGTTGTAAACTTTTATTTTCCATTGAAGGAAAGTTTATTTTTTAAGTAGGCTTGATCTCTATTTGAAGTTCAGAAATACAGATATTACAAAAAGCCTTTCCCTTCCTCATCTGTTTCAAAAAACCTAAAATTTCCTTATGTAGATCTTGTAACATAAAGAAAGGGTCCTGATGTGATGGTGTCATACCTCGTTGATGACTTTCTAAGAAATGGCCTGAAAAGACAGGAATAAGGCCTGCGATGAGACAGTCCCTGCAGACAGAGACCTCACCTCCTAGTGCCACCTCTGCTCATTCCGTGGGGCCGGGTGGGCCTCCCTGGGCCTGCCGTTGCACCCCTGCCTGCTTGGGAAGCTCTTGGGCCCTGACTGACAGACTCTTCGGTCCCCATGGCAGGTTGGGATGCAGCTACTTGGTCTTTCTTCCCAGTGGGTCTGGTTCTCGGTGGTCTCTTGCTTCCTGGAGGTATATGCACCACAGTGTCCTCAGGGCAGGCAGACACCACAAGACACAGAAAGTGGGGTGCTTCAGAGTCTTGTGATGCCAACTACCCAACTTTCAAGGAAAGACTCTTTCTACAAAACTGCTCAGCAGAAAGAAGCCCTGCCTGGGTAAGCTCTGGAACTGCTTATATCCAAGACAAGTTTTTGTACCTTATACAGCAGGGGTCCCCAACCCTCACTACCAGTCTGTGGCCTGTTAGGAACTGGGCTGCATGCACCGCAGGAGGTGAGCAGCAGGCAGGCAAGCATTACTGCCTAAGCTCCGCCTCCTGTCAGATCAGCAGCGGCATTCGATCCTCATGAGAGCATGAATCCTACTGTGAACTGCGCATGCGAGGGATCTAGGTTGCCAGCTCCTTATAAGACTCTAATGTCTGATGATCTGAGGTGCAACAATTTCATCCTGAAACCATTCCCCACCGCCGACCCCAGTCCGCGGAAAAACTGTCTTCCAAGAAACCAGTCCCTGGTGCCAGTAAGGTTGGGGACCCTGTTATATAGCAACAAATGGTATCATAAAACTTTATAATGGAAACTTTCAAGGCACTCCTGGGATTCTTAATCATCAAGAGTTTTGGTATTATTCAATATATTCACTTAGTACTGGCAGTGAAATAATCCATAGCTCATATCTGTTCAATGTCTACAATAGGACAAGAAATGTATTAGGGTCTGTACAGACATTGTTTTCCTTCAGTCCTCCTGATGTAGTTTTGGTATTTTGTCCCTCCCCAAATCTTCTGTTGAAATGTATCCCCAGTGCTGGAGATGGGGCTTAGTGGGAGGTGTTTGGATCATGGGGCGGATGACGGTGAATGGCTTAGGCCATCCCCTTGGTGATAAGCAAGCTCTGAGTTCACAAAAGATCTGGCCATTCACAGTGGGTGGTGCATGCCCCGCCCTCCGCCCCACACCACCACGCTCCTGCTTTTGCCATGAAATGCGCCTGCTCCCCACTCTGCATTCCACCATGATTGGAAGCTTCCTGAGGCCTCCCTAGAAGCCAAGCAGATGCTGGCACCATGCTTCCTGTAAAGCCTGCAGAACCCTGGGCCAATTAAACCTCTTCTCTTTATAAATTATCCAGTCTCAGATATTTCTTTATAGCAGTGCAAGAACTGCCTAATACACCTCCCTGAGAGGTAAGTAGTATTGTCCTCATTGTGCCCATTAAACAAACTTCAGTCACACAATAAGCGCTGGAACATCTTTGCGGCTCCAAAACCAGGGGAGGAGTTTACACTAACATATTTTGAAACTATTTTCAGAGAGAGCTGAAACAGGATCAACAATGAAATCACTTTAATTAAATGAAGGGCTACTATAATGCTGTGCTTCTGAGTTTTTCTGAAGATCATGCTAAGCACTGAAGGTTTGAATATAAGTAAAAGGTTGTTTCATTTTGAAAGAAAAAAATGAATTTTTTTTTTCTAATTAAAAGAACAATTATTCCCTTTTGACTTAGCATGAGGAAAAGCTAATTCTACAGAACAGTTTCAAGTTCCTGGGTTTTACTCCAGTTCACACTAGAATGTGAACTAGCATACACATCCCTAGGTTGTGGCCAGGAGCGTAGTTTGGATCAGGTGAACAACTTCTACCCACGGGTCAAATTCTCCCATTGACTCTTCGATTCAACAACTTGTCCCTTTGGATTCTGTGGATCACATTCAAATTTTACTTTATTAGTGGTTTTGTTTTTGAGGAAATTTTCATTTCACCTTTCCCAATGGACAGACGTTAATTTCAAGGTACACTTCAGCCCATACTGTGTTGATACTACAACCTCCGTCAAGAAGTAGGCAAGCATTACTCTGAATGGCATCCAATACAGCTTGGTGGTCCTAATCATTACTTGTAAACTGACAAGTCCTATTTTAGCCACAAAATCAGGTATTACAACAGCCATGCTAGGGAAAGGAAAATATGGGTTTTGATACCACCCGGATACCGTAGATGCTACCCACCACCAAGCTACCCGGCTATCTGGAAATTGCTGGTGACGTTTCTGCCCAAACTTTGCTGCCTACTTTGCAACTTGTGCTTTCGCCTGAGGTTTTACCATTCACTCCAACTCACGGGCAGCACACAGTGACATTCGGCCTCTCCTGGGTTTCCAATATGCTTCGATTAAACATCACAATCCCAGCTTCCATTTCATGTCATCTCTTAGAACAAACAGCAAGCAGAGTGCACCACGAGAGGAGTGAACTGCAACGCGCTAGACTCACACTTGGCCCGATTTACATGGCAAGATCAATGTGGGAACAACGCTTTCGATTCCCTTTTACTGCATATACCAAAACAACTTCCTGATTTTGACTTTTGATTTTAGTGTGTTGTAGTACAAATATCCAGGAACAAATTCTTCAACTGATTACATCTGAGAAACAAATGTATTACATATTTTTATACCTATACTCACACACATAGACAAGATTTGAACAAGAACCAAGCCAAATTAAATCTACCCATTTATAAGTCTTCTGTAAGGTTACAGTTATGCATATAATTACAGCATTGAAAGAGATCCTAAAATTACTAGTACTTAGTTAAGTAAATTTTAACTAAGTTGATTCAAATTGAATTTTAGAAGGCTATCTTAACATCCACATATAAGTGTTGTATGTGGGTGACAGACTACATTCTATTCATAAAAAGTATGTTTGCTTTGAAACTGAATTTTTCCAGGGTGGTGTTCGCTTTTTAACTCTTTAAACAACACTAGGTTCAGGCAACATTTTAAATATCTTCTACTTCCTCCAAAGCACATGAGACAGAAAAGAAGTTTTGTCATCTCTGGTCAAACCAGAAACATTTTTTTCCCACAAATGATTATCTTTTAATGCTATAAAAATCGCTTTTTAGACTAGTATATATATATATATATATATATATAGTTAATTCAATATATATATATGGCACTATTTGAATTAAGTAAGCTTAGGGAATACTTTTTATCAGCTTAATCATTACAAAAAAAAGAGGTCTGTAGCCCCCAACATTAGCAGGACAAATTTATTTATAACAAATGGTTTAAATGCATAGATAAAAACACCTATTGATATTGTCAGGGCTTCCTGCAATTTGACAGATCAAATCTTATTTTCATTCTTAAACCCCATGAAGAAGTGCTATCACTGACTTGCATTCACTAGCGAGCAAATTGATTAACCCCCCTCTATAGAAATCTCAACTCTTGATTATACCTATCAGACGCTAAGCAGCATTATTCTAGAGTGACAACACTTGACAAATTCCCCAACCATTTTTCTCAGCCTTTGTGGCCCTGCTAACTTGTATTAACCCTGATGAAAAATTAATTTTCCTTATCTTCTTCTAAACCCCAAAATCCAAATCCGCCAAACTGGCAACTCTTTCTGTAAAGGTATTATGAAAACCTCTAAAAGATTAATTGCATGTCTTCAGGTGACATTAAATTAATTTCTGTACTCATGACAGACATTTGATACTCCGTACTGAGAGGACAGATAACATTGTCAGGACACACAGAAGGACAGGGGTGTAGTGTCCCAGGGCAGCCTCTTATGAATTCTCCTTTCGATAAGGCCATACTTCACTGTCACCGCCAATGTTGCTGATCTTACAGTCCAGAGACCTCACTGAACAGGTTTCTATTAACTACGACAATGCTGGGCCTATCCCTGTAATCTTTATAAAGCTCACTCAAAATGTGGACAATAAATGATATGCATGCTATACGAAGTTTAAAAATATAAATACATTTAGGGCTCCTCTATTGTTTTCTCTGAAGACTACTGGATTAAAGAAGAGAGGGTAAAAGAAAGTATTAATAAACAGGCTCATATTCTCTTCCTTCTCTGCGATAAATTATCCTCATGAAATAGGAAGCATGCAAAACATGGGGAGCACTTCCATCTGAAATACTGCCTATCTGGAACTGGGTCTACACAGGCAGAATTAAAACCAAATCCATAAGGTTAGAGAGACCAGGGTGGACAGACCTCCTAACCACCAAGCTTCATGAAAGAAAAGGATTCTCTTAGCACATGCATTTGACTTTCTAGTACTGTATGGTGAGAACATGGCACAGTTATTCAAGTGCTTTCTCTCCCTCTTAACAGTCTACCTTTCTGACATCAGTTAGGCCTGGGGAGATCATTCAAAAGCAAAATTAGCTGGCCTTTGAAGGAACAAACAAAAGCCCTGAGCCTCTGAGGGGATCTCATACCCCAGGATTCTCCGATTTTGACAGCACAAATCTACCAGTCTAAAAAGAAAAGGATTACTAAAGTAAGCCAGGCACCTCCAGATGCTGTGGCTTATGAGGCAGGGTGTGAAGTCTAGCTCTTCCAGCCACACAGTCCCTCACACAGGGGTGCAGCCCCAGGCTCTGAAAAGTGGCCCTTCCACCCTGCCCTGGAAGAGTGGCCCCAAAGGATCTGCTCTGTAGCACTGAGCAAGTTCTGCAGAACAGGTGACCAGGACCCTATGTGGGTAGGCTGCTGAAAGTTAGGGGAGGGAAGTTACCTAAGACACTGAAGAAAGCAGATTCCCCTTCTGGCTGGGGCGGGTGAGCTAATCCTGATTCCTAACTGAAGGTGAATTATTTCTGATTCACCTGCTAATTTTACTCCCTAACATCATACCCCTAAAAAAATCATAAATTAATGAGTGTGGAAATTCTTGTATGTTCAAAATGATTTATGTCCTCTAATGACCAATGGTCTATCCTGCCATGTTTAGAGGCCACATGATTAAGAATGCTTAAAAAGTAGTCTCTTTGGAAATTATCAATTCTGCCCACACTAAGACATTTCAAAGCTCTTAAAAACAAGTATTCATGTACAACTGTTTCTCCTCCAAAAGGAAGATGCTAGACTGTACGTCTTATCAAATAAGTGATTAATCAGGATTCTATAGGCCCTATTTTTCTTCCACTCTTCTGCTATTTGCCTGTTGGCCATTTTACCACTCATTAGCACCTTTAAACAAATGAGGTCAAACTCCACCCAGCCAACTTGGCAGGCATAAGGTGCCTCCCCCCGCGCCTCCACGCTCCTCCCCAGCCCCAAGCACCTGAATATGCATCCCTCGTGGCCCCCACCTCTGTGTCAAAAGCCATTTACACTCAGTCTCCCTTCCTGCCTGGTCTTCCCAGAAGTGTCCTGTTGGAAATCCACCTGCAGCTCTGCCCTTCTCATGGGCAGGTTCAGACTGGGAACCTTACTTCTGACTCGCTTCTATCTGGCCCCTCTCAGCTCCTCCTTAGCTCTGCTACTCATCCACTCCCAGGCGCTGCCAGAGATCATCCTAGGAAGTCACCTTCTGCCAGAAATCAAGTGACCAGAACAGCGGCATCCTCCTGTCTGGGACCTTAGAGGCTAAAAACGTGGGTTTCCCTGAATGACACTCATAAGGTGGAGGCTCTGCCTTTGCATGGGTCTTCACCACAAACAAGTTACCACTGCAGATTTACCACTTAACACAATTCAAACAGCAGCAAAACAGGATGTGAAATATCCCATTTTGCAAATGAATAGAGGAGGACTTTCAGGAGGCAATAATAAATTTTTGCATGAAATAATGCCCAGAAGAATTAGTAACGATTCATTTTTTTTGTCTTTTTCCAAATTTTGCTTACTTGTATCATCTAAATGTCAACAGAAACTACTACTTTTATCATCAGAAGTACTTGGGAAAGGGGTAGAACACTGCTAACTCCTCCTTTGCTATTTCAGTAAGAGAGTGCAAGCCATGTTGCCATTTTTAACGTAGTATTTAAATATCTTAAACATTTATAATGTACCTGAAACTGCCTTACATCCTGGACACACAAAAAAAGACCAAACTCCCACTCACGTAAGTAGCAGTAACATCAGGAGCCGGCTCTGAAAACACACGGTCAGATGAGAAGACCAGGCTGCAGAAGAGGAACAAAGAAAGGAGGAACCAGTGTGCGTGGGAGCGGCCATCCAGGGAGGCGTCCCAGAAGACGACCCACTTGAGCTGGATCCAAAGTAATAAGTGGGCCAGAGGCATGAAACATGGCACATCCAGAGAAGGAGCAGGAGTGACAGTAGCAAATTCTAAGCCCGACCAAAGTGCTGAGGAATTTCCACGGCTTCTTAGACCAGTGGTTCTCACAGGGCGATGGGCGGCCTCAGAAGCATGTCATGCACGTTTCTGCCCAGCTCTCAACTCAGTGCTCAGCTGCGTCTCATGCCTTTCCATGTAACAATACTTAGGTTAGAACCTCAACAAAATTTGCAAATAATGACTGTCAATCTTTTGTTTGGGTTTACAGAGGATAAGGGACTCACTTTAAATATCTAAATAGTAACGTTTAATTCTTAGAACTATCAACTACAATAATTCAAAAGATAAAATCAAAATAGCAAAAATTACTTCCTAATTCCCACCAATGACCTATTTCAAAAAATACAGTATAAAAGCAGTATCCGTATGAGCCATTTTCCTTTCTTTGCAACTCACTGTAGAAGAATAAAAAATGTGCTGAGCGGGCCCAGACAGGACAGCCAAAGCAGTGGGCACAATTGGCTCCCAGATCTCCACTCTGAGGACCTGGAGCTTCCAAGAAGCAGGACCGATTCCAGAGCCCACGCAAAGAAGGAACAAGGTGAGCCTGAGCATCTTCTTGCACCAGAAAGTGAGGACATGTTCCAAGAGTAATGGCAACAAATCAAAGGACACAGAAGCCAGTTTAAAGGGGCTCTCACTGGTCAATCTGGGACAATTCTAACATCAACATAAATAATGACAGTGACAGTTCATTGCATAAAGTAAGAGTTCATACACCCATACTGACATAAATAAATGAACAAATAAATGAAGGAGAAGTGTAAATTATCACAGCAGGAGTATGACAGCTAACAAATACAGGAGTGTTGGCATTAGAAAAACTTCAGTGCCTGCTAACAGTAGTGAAAATTTGATCAAAAATGGGATACTTACATAGTCCCAATAGTCTCAAAATCTTCGTATAAATTACTTACTAGTTACAAAGGGTAAAACTGTAACCTTACAGAGGAGAGACTTGGCAAACACCAATTTTACCCACCCATCACCCCATCAAAGTTAATCTTGCCAATATTGGACAAACCTCCCAACTGAATGCACTGAGAAGGACCCAATATCCCCTCTGGGGTGTTCCTGCCAAATATGGGTAACCTGAAACCGATCAGGGCAAATCACAAGATAACCCAAATTAAAGGGCATTCCCTCTGCTCTTTAAAAAGGTCAAGGGCAAGAAACAGCAGATTTAGGGGACACTATGAATATAATGCATGATCCTGGCTGGACCCTGGAAGGTGGGGGTAGCTACAGAGGACATAATTGGTCCAGTGAATAAAATCTTAATATGTACTATGGATAAGATGATAGTATCAGTGCACAATATTTTTATTTTTGATAATGTACAAATGTGGTTTTGTAAGAGAGTATCTGTGTTCTGAATCATAACACATCATGTCTCCAACCTACTCTCAAAGGTTTGGGAAAGAAGGTTTTTGTGCATGCAAATGAACAAAAAGACCAGGATAAAACAAACTTGACAAAATGTAAACAACTGGTGAATCTGATAAAGAACATATGAGAGTTTCTCCTACTGTTCTTAAAACTAAAATTATATTAAAACATTCCCTTTCCCACCTCCCCAAGCTCCACAAAAGGGCTCAGGTATATACATATCATTCCAAAAGTGGGAGTAACTTTTGAGAAGGTAGGAAGGGAAGAAATTTACAAATGCAGTCCAACCCCACAAAAGCATGATCCCACAAATAAACTGGAACCTTCGGGATGCAGCATTTTGACAGCCTTTTAAAAATAAAAGCATCACAACTGGACAGCTGGCTTTCCTGCGGGGGCATTCTGTGCTTCTCCCATTTCTCTGTGTGGCCAACAGAATAAAGGACTGTTTACTTAATTTGCCGCCAAATTCTTAAAATTTTATTATCTTGATTAGAATAAAGCAGCTGAATTGGTATTTGCTTTCACTTTCTTAAAGATCAATATAAACAGCCACTCCAAAAACAAAAACCATTTTCTTTTTCCTTCAACTAAAAGGGTAGTAACATTTACTGAGCTATTATCACATACTCAAGCACTGTACCACTAACTTTACATGATTACGACATTTAATCCTTGCAAGGATCCTGGGAGAAGAGTTGGTTCTCATCGTACTGATGAGGAAACTGAGATTCATTGAGGCCAGGTAACCAAGGTTACAGAGATGCAAAATGAAAACCAAGATGCAAACACTTCAAAGACCATATACCATTCCCCCTAAATAGGAAGACAGACACTGACCACCTAAGGCAAAGAATTTCCCCTGGCACTTGTTTGTTCTAATTCCTTTTTCCTGTGTTTAATCACGCAGAATGGTTTTAGATGACTATAGTAAGTTTACACTAAGTAAATATTTTATACTTTTTACATTTGCTGTTATTACTTGAATTGTTTTTCTGGGAATTATGTATTGGTTATGAACAAAATTATAATGTAACAAGGTTGATCTTTTGGTTTCTTAAATACTGAAAAATAGCTTTCTGAGAAAATGGGCAAATGGAGAATATTTCTATATTCTAAGTAATTAAAAGAGAACCATTCCATGAAATACAATTCTACAGATGAACTATCTACTTAATAGTCATGATGGCACATGAAATTTTAGAAGCAGTATTTGCTGCTAATACTACTTATAAGCAGCATTAATTTGTTCCTTTTGTAATCTCACCTAGCAAATCCAGACAATAAAATGAGTGGAAAAAAAATGGAAATTCACATACACAGAAATTGATTAGCCTCATAACAAAAGATTTCTTTCCATTTCAAATTCCCCTAATATTTCCCTTCGAAGTTTTAAATGTAAAATGTGACTTAATTTGATTCACACAGAAATGTTCAAGGATAGATTCACAGCACGTAGCAAGTGATGGCTATTCTTAACTAGGACACAATATGCACTCCCTTTCCTGGGCCAGCGGCCCAGGTTCTGGAACCGGGATGATGGAACCCCAGCCACTCGCCAGGCCTATATTCAAGGTGAGGCTACTTACCAACCAGGCTGCTTTTTCATGTATCAAATCCTTCTCAGCCTATTGTTCCAGGCAGTCACTATCAGTCAGTTGCATGGGCAACCAAAATGAAACCTAATCCTCATCATCATCATCATCATTATCCTAGGAGCCCCCATTAAGCATTTTCCAAATCAATCTGGACTGCTAACAGTAGAATATTATCCCTAATCAAGAAATAAATAACACCATGACAAACACAGCAGATAAAATAGACAACTATCATAAACAAGGGTAAAGAGCATAAGATTCAGCATTAAACCACATTTGGAAGCCCAGCTCTATACCACTTAGTAGTTGTGCAGCCCTAGGCTGGTTACATAACCTCCGTGAGATTCAATGCACTCGCCTCAGAAGGATGTTGTGAGTACGTGCTAAATACTTAATAAACGATAGCCACTGCCATTATCTGGCATAAAATCACATACTTTATTTCTTTTTTTTTTTTTTATTATACTTTAGGTTTTAGGGTACATGTGCACAATGTGCAGGTTTGTTACATATGTATCTATGTGCCATGTTGGTTTGCTGCACCCATTAACTCGTCATTTAGCATTAGGTATATCTCCTAATGCTGTCCCTCCCCCCTCCCCCCACCCCACAACAGTCCCCAGAGTGTGATGGTCCCCTTCCTATGTCCATGTGTTCTCATTGTTCAATTCCCACCTATGAGTGAGAACATGCGGTGTTTGGTTTTTTGTCCTTGCGATAGTTTACTGAAAATGATGTTTTGGGGACTTAGAAGCATTCTACAAAGAAAATGGGAAGTTATGAAGTGCCTTCTGTGTACCAGAAGCTTTCGTTTACTGATGCCTCACAGCAGACTTACTATAACCCCACTTGCAGATTGGAAATTAAAGTTCAGAAAAATGAAATGACTGTTCAGGGTCCCAAAGAACAGACAACTATTCAAACAGGAGTCTTTCTGCACCCAAAGCCACACTGTTTTACCCCATCACATGACTGCGTGCACAGGTGAGCTCTCAGTCCTGGAGAAAGGCTCCAATCTCTACACAGCAAGAAATTCCAGAGCAGCCAACGGCAAAACGCGATGCCAACAATGAGCCCTTGAATCTGCACAGTCACTTTTCAAGCTTTAAACCAAGACGTTGACCCTAGTCAACACAATCGCTTAAGAAACAACCCCAGGAATCATGCTGCTCATTTCTTTTCCAAAACGTTCCCTATGCGCACGCATACTGCAGCAGCAGCCACAAAGGGGACCACCATGAAAGGACTAGACATTCTCTTACAATGAAAAGGACCAAGGAAAATCACCTGAAAGGCGATATAATTAACCACAGGGCAGACTACAAAAACCTATGGTCTTAAGACTCAGCCTCTCTCACCTTTCAAAAAACCCAGTTTAATAAAACCCAACGATAAATTATTTCATTGTAAGTAATGACATATGGAAAATACAGAAGAAAACTCCATTTGATTCACAATTGCCTCACAGACATGAGTACACTCACAGAAACCTAATTAAGTTGTATATCATAGTAAGAATGGCAAGAAAACTGTGCTTTCATAAACATGTGAACAATCCTGTGGACATATATTTTAACTGCAATCACCCACCAGAGCACAAGTTCTTGAATGGCACTATGCAAAGACAGTTTGCTATCCTGTCTAGAGACGTGAAGAATTAGGAGGCTACTGAATGCAAAGAATAATTTAATTAAATGCATTAGATTTAGTTACACTAGTTAAATTAGAAAAAAGGGAAGGAGGTAATTTAGGTTAGGATATAGTTTAGGTTAGAAAAAATGGGAAACACGAACCAACAATAAAATGTTTTTATTAAATAAGTAATCATAAAACTAAAATGTATACAATAATATTCTGTATAGGTACTATGTACAAGTTAATCCTCCCCAAATGCTAAGCTCCTGTCAGCCAAGAAGGCCTGCTCAGCTCTCGGCTCCTTAAGATTTTCGCAGGCAGAAAACATCCCTGGGCATTAAGATCACAGCCCCCAGATGCAGAGAATGCCTCACCAGCAGCCAGAAACAGAAACACAAGCCAAAATAAATGCTTCCTTTTTGCATTGTCTGAAATAAACACAATTTGCAATTAACCACCATTAGTAATATGTTCTCTTAAAAATAGTCCTCACCCACAAAAAAAACAAAAAACAATGCCATTAGACAAATACTATTTGTTCTGGTTCAGAGAAATACGAACAAGAGATCTTCCCTGCTAGGTCAAAAGTGCCAATGTGCTATTGGAGGGGACTGAGTAAACCCTAAGATACGAACATGTGGGCTAGCTAACACTTAAGAAGTAAAAGACAAAGAGCTGTTCCAAAGCATTGGTTTGACAGCTATTTTCATGAAAAATTCCTTTGTTTTGCCTGTTTATTGTAAAATTAGCATGATTTTGGAATTAGGTCTGATATAAATTTTTTCTCCAAGTAAAAATTCATGTAGATAAAATTCTTTTAAAGGAAAGCTGTTTATGAGTGTAAAAGCTGCTCTTTGATGGTAGAAACTGGACCCTTCACTTCCCAGCCTGCCAGTGCAGAGTACATGCAGCCCTCTACATCGGCCATTGTAACAAACAGCACCAGTTCTGGTTGCTATGGGAAAAGGCCTAATTCCCAACAATGGCCAGCATCTCATCTTAAAAAGTCTGTAACACAAGTAAAAGAATGAGACACTGATTAACACAGTACACTTAAAAACAAGGTCAAAAGCAAAAGGGCCATAAACACTGAAGAAACTAATGAGTGCTTGAGTTCTCACCTAAAGGTAACAAATTCATATAATATAAAAACAATTTTATGTAACACAATTCTTCTCAACATTTCTAATTACAATGAATAGATGTGAGAAAATAGATTCAGATAAAACAAAATTATGCATCCTACTGGATAGTCTACATATGGAAATTCTAATCATAGTATTTGATAAAAATTTTCTTATAGCACATGAAAAAGTCATAGTTTTGTTCTACAAACCTAGAAATAAAAGCACTAAATCTCAGCTAATTAACCAACTAACAAAATGAGTTGTTCTTAAGCACAAGCAAGGAGAAGAAATAACGTTCTCCTTCACATGATCACGTCCTACCATCCTGAAATGGACTAAAAGAGAGAAGTTATTTTCTTTTTTTACTGTATAGATTTTTTGTATCTTTTAAAGCAATCATTGCTAGCTGGTTTACTCTAGAAGCCTATGTTTACAACTTTCCTACTTTCTTCCTCAGTTTATAATATAAATTGCATACA
Organism: Symphalangus syndactylus; assembly: GCF_028878055.3. Classification (NCBI taxonomy): domain Eukaryota; kingdom Metazoa; phylum Chordata; class Mammalia; order Primates; family Hylobatidae; genus Symphalangus; species Symphalangus syndactylus. The sequence goes on along the minus strand of NC_072428.2, from coordinate 145,252,468 downwards.
ATGAATAGCACTGTTGTAGAGCACAGCAATTACAGAGACCACAGTATTTCTTATAGAATTCATTTTCATGAAAACAACAGATGAGAGCTACTTACCACAACTAGTAAGACTACATGGTGGGATAAAGAAGCAAGTGTTCTACAGATCACTTCTTTATGGAAAATCTTCTGCAATGGAAATCTATCTGCAGTGACTGGTTTTATTTTAGAGTACTGAACTTATCCAAACTATAGTGGAAAACTGCACTTCCTGTGCCTGACTGAAAATGACCTGATATGGGCAATGATGAAAAGCAAGAGAAAGAAATGAGGCATGCTCCACTTCTGAAAGCATGTGGGAAGAGCATACAGGACTTCGATTCTCAATTCTATGACGCTTTTTTTTTTTTTTAATGGGGCAAACTGAAAACAGAAAACAAGCAGTAGTCCAGCAGTCTGGGACAAAGCTGATTAAAATTAGACACACACCTGCGCTGCCCACCACTCCCACTGTTCCACAGCTGCTCACTGAATCTAAAGCTATACACCACAAACGATTTGTGTAAAGGAAAATTTACTTCCAAAACAAACATAATGATTTTATCACAAATTATCTACAATAAGAAGCTAAAACTGAGTAATATCGAATTTAGGGATTGTCACACTGGCCTTTCATTAAGACTCAAAAGAGAAAACTGAAGCATGTGCCGCATAACGACATTCTGCTCAGACGGGCAACACCTGCAAAGGCGGTCCCGTGAGGTTATGACGCTGTATTTTTACTGTACGTTCACTAAGATACATTTCGACACACAACTACTCACCATTGTGTGACAACTGCCTACACTATTCATCACAGTAACATGCTGCACAGGTTTGTGGCCAGCGAGCAACAGGCTGTACCATATAGCCTAGGTGTGCAGCAGGCTGTACTGTCTGTGTATGTAAGTACATTCTAGGATGTTTAGACAATGACAAAATCGCCTAACAACACATTTCTCAGAACGTATGCCTGTCGTCAAGCGCCAATTCTTATACCAACTTCAAGTAGGTAGAGATTGGTTACAAGACTATAACAGAGATAACTTTTAATTCTCTCTTCAAAAATATTCTCTGCAAATGAGGACATTCTATGTGAAACACAGACTCAAAGAGGCTCTCATAAAAGTTGTCAACTTACCCCACCAGACAGCTTAATCACCCTGACCTTGGAGCTGATGTGGGGCCCGTCTCCACCACCACTGTTTGTCCTGTGTGTGACAGTCCTTTTCACGCCAGGCTTTGTGTCCTGGGGCCGGCCCTGGATGGACGCCACTCGAGGAGTCTGGGGGACAGCTGGCTCCTCCACATCTGTAGGTTTGATCTGGAGGACTTTATGCAGCGGCTGAGTATGACTTTGAGGAACTGTTCTGGTCTGTCTCAAATGTTTCAGTGGTTTCATCTGTTGTCCTTGATACTGCACGTTGGCACTGGATGGTACAAAATTTGACGTTTTGGGCTGAACGTTTGAAATACTGACATCCTGGTTTTTAACAAGAAGTCTGTTTTTCACATTTTGTCTGACCTGTGCACCTGGAAAGGGCAACAGTGGGTTACCGTTGGTGGGTGATGGTGACAGTGCCTGCTCTTCCTGCTCTGCTGCGGGTGGGGGAGCATACAGCTGCTGCTGTTGCTGTGCGAGTCTCTCCAGCAGCTCCTTCTTCCTGGCACCAGCCTGCTGCTGCCGTCGTAATTCTTTCTGTTTCAGGATTTCTTCTCTTAGGCGTTTCTGTTCTTCTATCTTTAAGCGATATAACCTTGTTTCCTCATCTTCATCAGGAAACTAAAATGGAAAACATACATGGTTTACTTTGCTATACAGGCAAGGTGCCCATAGTCTATTTCGACAAATTACAAGAACACATTTACCACAAGTCCTTTAATTCAGTATGTGAAAGAAGTCATTCAAAATCTGTGTGAAGACTTTAAGTATAACTCCTTCCTCTGGGGAGGTGAAAAAAAAAAAACCACACAGCTAAAGCTAATTTGGAAAATCTTATCAGAATATTAAAAATGAAATAATGTAAATTTCCACTCATTTACAAGTTTGAAACCAATTAAACTATTCATTTAAGATATCAAAATATGTTTCAAACAGGAATGGCAGCAGTAGGGAGGCCTGCTGTCACACAAGTTTTATCTGGCTCTTCCCTGACAAACCAACAAAAGGTGGGGTGTAAATGACCTGAAAGGCTCTGATTAGAACTATTGATTTTTCGTACAGAATTTTCAGCCTGATCTCAAACTCATTTGTCACAGGATAATTGGTTATAATGAACAGCACAAGTCAATCTCTCTGACCTTGAACTCATGTACTCTCCTCAGAATCAAAATGTTGCCAATTGCAGTATTGGAATATTAATGGTATATAAGGAACGCCTTTAATATTCCAAATTCCAAACCATTCTTCAAGTCAGTACAAAACAAATCTTTGAAAAACTCCAGTAACTTTCAATAAAAAGCATCCAATAGGGAAAATGTATAAAAAGTTAAGCATTTTTAAAGAACTGTAATAATATTCTTTAAAAATCATCCATATCCACAGACCCCGTATAAAAGAACGTAACAGGATTTAATCTATCTAGAATTCAGCTATTTCACCATCTTACTTTCCCTAAATAAACCTTAAGAATTAGGAACTCAAGGCAAAGCACAGCTGAGGAGTCGGCTGGTGCCCTGGAGCTTGAGTGCCTGGTGCCAGCCCTCACTCAGGGATTACTTGTCGACCTGGAAGCAATTCTGACCAACTCTGTTCTCTAATTTCACATCTAGGGCAGATTTCAAACTGCAAAAATAAAGGTGGGTGAGAGGCTGTTTACACGGGTAGGCATACAGAGCAAGACATGACATCTGGGGGGATAGTGGACACAAGGGACATGGGCATCAGGGAAGCAGACGGCCGGGGACATATTCACAGGACCCAAGGGGCCACTGCCTCAAAATACAGGAATAACTACTAGTCATCGTAATTTCTTCCCATGCAGTCAAGAAAGAGTTAAAGCATGTTCAGAACAGCAACTGAAATACTTGGAAAGACTTCCAACTAAGCAGATTCACCCTTTATTATATCATCATCAAGAGGGGTGAACATAAGAAAATAAGTCACATTTAGCTAAGCAAAACAAATAGAAGATCTTTCTTTTAAAAAGTAAAAAAATATATATAATCCTGGTCCCCTTTATATACAGAGAGAAAATTAAAAGAAAATAAATCAAGACATTCCATTTATACTACGGTGACCTACAGGTTCCATTTCACTCAAGGCATCTTTTTGAAATAACTCCATGGAAGAATCCTTTAGAAGTTTGCCTAAATCAACTATCATGGAAGGAACTGATCGCCAGATGTGCCAGCAGGATGCCTGAAAGGCAACTTCACCTATTAGGTAGCCCTGTTATTATGTAAGTAACGAGTGTGTGACTTCATTTTTCTGAACCAAATCAGTTACACATACTGAGTAAGGAGCTGGCTATACACACTAGAAGTATGATAGAACTTTTACCAAAGACTTCTTTCTAAACTATTCCGATCCAGTTTGTAAATCTACATTATTTTTTCACATATTGATTTTAAAACCAAAAGTCACTCGTGTTCTAATAAGAGTTCACTGTATGTTAATATTTCAACTTTGTACTTCCAATTTGGTAAACAATACATTACAACTGCTACAATAATGTATGAGAAGAAAATCTGACTGAAAAAAAATGAACTGATTAAAAGGTAAAACCAGTGTTAACTGGTTTTTATGAAACTAAGAAAGCATGACTTGCCTAAATTCTTATCTAAAGCCATTCTTCATGACATTGATATTGGACAAGTTAACCCACTGCACTGCTTCAGAGCACTCCACACACATTTCACTAAGGCTGACACGCTCTCCAGGTGCCAGCCCTCTGCACAGGCCGCCCTGGGCGACCCTCCTTTACCAGATGAGGAGACTGAGGCTTGTGAGAGAAGACGGCCTCAACTAAAGCCAGGTAAAGACTGAGCTGCATTGATTATTCACACTACTACATTCTATGCCTACTGAAAAATTAGAAACAACAGCAACAACATATATAATCATAATTCAACACAAAGCAAACCCCCAGAAATCTTAAAGACCAACAAGAAAATTGGTCCTATCTTCTAGGAGTTAATAGTGTAAATTAAGAAAAGTCACAGAAACCTATGGGATTCACCAAGTGTCAGCACATGACACCCCACGGGCTGAATCTGGTCCACCACCTGGTTTTATAAAGTTTTACTGGAACGCAGCCACATCTATTCATGGAAGAACTATATTTAAATTGTCTTTGTGCTAAAATGGTGGAGAAGGGTAATTACGACAGTCTGGACTATAAAGCCTAAAATATTTATACAATATTGGGGCCCTTTACAGAAAAAGTTTGTTAAGCCCCGGTATATATCAATTCTATATAACACAACAGTAACTGTACAAATATATAAATAAAATCTAATCTTGTAAACTAGTGAGAATACAAGTTTTTTTAAATAAACATGGCTGTTAGGTTAAAAAAAAAAAAAAAAAAAAAAGACCCAGTTGAAAAACGTGGGAAGATTTTGTGAATAACTTACTGAGAGTGAACTAAGACATCCAAGTTGATTCTAAGGCTTCTTGTTTGAGACCAACATTTGTTAGTAAGAGAAGTGTCCTACCTCTGGTTCTGTTTTTGCCTCTTCTTTAGGTTGAGCCACAGGGCTAGCTGGCTTGACTTTCACTTCCGTCTTTCCCTGTGAGCTCCTGGAACCCGCCACGGCCCGCGAGGGTGGTGATGCGCTGACGATAGGTTTCACCTGCGCTGAGGGCGTAGTAGAGCAGCGGCTGCTGCTCATTTCTATCACGTGTGACGGCGCTATGGGTAATTCACGCAAATTGCTGTTCCTTGGCGCAGTGGGCTGCATTTGCTGCATGGGCCGCTTGCTTACATTCTGAGAAGTTGTATTCTTTTCACAAAAAGAAAGAGATTCTAAGTAAGTGGAAATTTGGCAGAAGGAACATTAAAAGGCACATTATTAAATAAAAACACAATAAATCATTCTAATTAGTAAATGACTTCTTTTGGGGAGCGGATACTTTTCTCATACTTTTTTTCTCATACATAAATGTCACCTGATCCATGTGGCAGCATGCCTCATCCTAACGTTAACAACTTCCATTGGTAAAGTTGTCATACTTGCCTATAGAGAGGCTCCTCTTTACAGAAATTACACCAGGCTGATCTTTAGCAGGTGCTTCAGTAAAGGGACTGACAGTTTTAAAAGAATTGAGACAGCCAAAAAACCACTCTATCTGCCACCAGAGATCAACAGGATTCACATGCTACTATTTTACCTAGTCACTTAAATTTGAGCTGGAACAAGGAAAGAATCAAGCATCAGGTCAATGTCCTAAGAAACATGACCCCCGGGAGAAGAAAGGTGCCAGAACGTTTTACTCGAGAGGAAATGCTTAGTCATATTCATCCTGGGGATTCTTAAGAGAGAACCAACACCTGGAGGAGGCAAAGAGAACACGAGAGAGCTGGAAGGGGGGAGAGGGGGAAGCAGGGGGATCTCCGAGGTCACGCAGGTCAAATATCCCAGTGCACAAGGGTCATGAGAATAGCCTACCATTATTCTAACAAATGAAACCCACGTTACAAAGCACCCTCTTCACAGATTTAGAAATCCTTTCTTACTGTTCATATCACTTTAGTTGCAATGTTTAAGAAAGAAAGAGGCAAATATCAGGAAAACTGAGATTCCAAGCAGCTAAGTGACATCATGCCTGGAGCTCAAGGGTGAAAAGGAGACAATACTAAAAGAAAACTGACAGGCGAGAACCCTGACCACTGACCACTAGCCACATTGTGTCTCTCTTTCCTAAAAGCCAAATTACAAAAGCCTCTTATATGTGTATTTAATGGAGGCAAAAACCCTGACCACTAGCCACACTGTGTCTCTCTTTCCTAAAAACCAAATTACAAAAGCTTCTTATATGTATTTAATGGAAGACAAGGGCAGTGACTGTGGCCTTTTATTTTCAGAGCGATACACTGTTTCCCAGTTTCTTTTAATGCATGACAAGTCACACATTTGCTGATGGTGCTTGAGAACACAACCCCACAAACACACATATGCTAATCTCCCTCGACTGAGTATAAGCTCCTTGAAGGAAAAGAATTTGTCTCTTCTGTTCACTGCTGTATTTCCAGGACTAGAGTAGTACCTGGCAACAGAACAGTCAACGTATTTTTCCTGAATTCATTTATGTATTTATTCAGAGACCAAAAAGACAGAGATAATCTATACATCAAAAGAGAAGCCACTGGTAAAGGGAAAGTGACTACCACCCAGAAGTATTTTCTGAAGTTACGTGTCTATTAATTCCTGTCGATTGCTATAGAAATATCTAGATATAAGAAAGATGCTTAAGTAAATATTAACACAGTCTTTGAGACACAAAAGTAGTATCTTATCAATTCTTGTAGTCGAGAAAACAAATCACCTGATTGCTTTTTAAAACATGGATTCACTTCAGAACTATGTACTACACGTTTTATAAACAGAAATCAGAATTGGAAAATATTCTAACCTACAAATTATGCCCCTCAAGTCCTGTAAGTTAAAAGGCCTCCCAGGAAGACACAGGGAAGACACCCCTTGACACTTACATGCCGGAGCCCCTGGCGCTGGGGGCACTGCATCCGGCTGCTGCTGGCCTGAGGCTGAGCGGTCTGTACGTGAGGCCGGAACTGTGGCTGAGACATCGGCATCAAAGGAGGGGGTGGGACGGACAGGTGGTGGTGGTGGTGGTGCTGGTGCTGCGGAGGGTGCTGCGGTGGGTGCTGGGGTGGGGGCTGGTGCTGGGGAGGGGGCTGGTGCGGGGGCTGGTGCTGGGGCGGGGGCTGTTGCTGAGGTTGCTGAGGCTGAGGCTGATGCGGAGGGGGCAACGGAGGATGCAACGGCCCCTTCCATTTCCAAAGAAAGAGAAACAACAGTTCATAAATGGTTACACCGGGCATAATCACTTCAATCATTTCCTAAAAAACCTCAACACAAGAAAGGAACTTTCAGCAGTACCAAAACTTCATTTTAGACTTGCTGATGAAGGTAATACTATCTTAAATGCAGTAATAAGCCAGAAGCTATTACCTTAAATTTTATATTTAATCCAGTAATGCTAGGATTGAATTGTCCTAAGGAAAACTAGGTATGCAGACAAACTCGTAACTCTGAAGTATGTTCCCTATAGCACTATGATACTAAAGTACTGAAACCAGTATACACACATGCAACCACACAGACAGCATGAAAGGGAACCACATACAGCACTCTTAAATGATGGCATCAAAACCAACTCACTGACATGAAAAGATCAAATGATATGTTACATGGAGGGAAAAAAGCAGGTGGCGAGAAGATGTGCATTTAAAAAAAGACAAAAAAAGCTCCTGAATTGTTTCTAGGTAACGAGAGTATTTAATTTCCTTTCTTTTATATACTTGAAAATTTCTGCAATGGGGATGTATTAATTGCATTTTTTTAATAAAAAGAAAAATTCTTAAAAACATTTCATCTTCCTTTAACACCCTAGATAATATTCATTTTCCGTTTTTGGCTTAGATACGTATTCCATGTATTATTAAATAGTCGATTCAAGTTTACCATCGCTATGTATTTTAACAGTAACTCTACAATACAAGAAGAAATATATACTTGGTAAGAAAGATGTTACAGACACATGTCAACCCATGAAGCAGAAGCCAACAGGCAGAGGGCACTCAAGGCCTTCAAATAACCAGTGAAAACCCATGAAGCAGAAGCCGGTCGGCAGAGGGCACTCAAGGCCTTCAAATAACCAGTGAACAGCAACATCCTCTTCCCTCCATGCAAAGACTCTTTTCAAAACTGTCTACTGCAGGGATATAATTTGACAAAGTATTTCCACTGGTAAACCCCTCATGAAATTTTATACAGATGAGCAAATGGATTATCAAAACATGTCCTAATTTTATTAGTAGTATACCCTTCAAAAAATTCTAATAACTAGCATTTTTCAATTCCCAAAAAATGACATTTTCCCATTTTTTTCTTGTATTGAGATAAGCAACATTGTCGAAAAAAGTTGTCTTTAACAAACAGTACATTTAAGACTAATACTCTATTCTTTAAATAACCACAAATTAGTAGGCTCAAATAAAAATCTGAAACTTTATGAAACACAAAGCCTCGAAGCTACACATTTTTTCCCTGGAGGTTCACTCGGGATGCGTACCTGCAGGTTGGGCTGTGCGTGTGTGGGCAGAAACGGCTGTCCTGGGCCTGGCAGGAACGGCTGTCTAGGAGGAATGAAGGGCCGTGTGGTTGCCGACCCAGGCTGGCTAAAGTGCAGAATCCCCACCGGACCTGGAGGCTGCAGGGCTGGTCGTACGGGACGCTCTCTCGGGAACACTGGCTGCTGTCCTTGCTGATTAAATGCTGGTCCTGGCTGAGTGAATGGTAGAGGACTCTGAGTAGGAACAGGATGGCTACTGTTAAAAAGGGTAGGAGGCGGTGGTGGTGGAGGGGGACTTCGCTGTTCCAGAAAAAGATGGCTCGGGAATCTTGGTTCACCTGAAACTGAAAGGTAACACAACATCATTAACTTCAGGTTAAAAAGACCATGTGCTTCTCAGAAAAGAGTCTGAAGCACTATCTTACTGTGGACAAAAATCACAAGTGTTGACAGGTTATGAATGTTTGGAAACAATTCCAGATTTTGCCTCTTATTTCTAGATTGCTTCATTTGTTATTTTCTATACATAAATTCCTCTTTTATATGAGATGTTCCCATTTCAGATAACAACAATGTCCAATTTCAGCACCTGAAATGATAGGCAGAACTGCTATGGTACAAAAACCTGGCATTCCTAACATCTCCAACTGGGAGTTCAATTAAGTTTACGAAATAAATGCGTTTGGGCACATCACCCAATGCAGCTTCTGTTGTTACTCCACACCACTCACTCTTTCTGTACCTCCTAAGAAGAAAGGGTCTCGATCCTGAGGCGGGGGTGGGGCTCTCCACTGGTCCTGGAGAGGGAGTCGTGGGGGCTGGCTGAAACTGCTGGGAACAGGTCCAGGTGTGTGCTGTGGAAATTCTGGAGGGCCCTAAAGAACAACAACAGAGAAACAGGGTGAAGGACAGAAAAATAGTATGTAATTTTTAGAAACATAGACCTGGTTCCAAGTTTTCCTCACAAATGTCAAGTAACGAGTCTCCTAACAGTCATTGTCTTTCTCTTTCTACACACACACACACACACACACACACACACACACACACACAGAGTCATGCATCCTTAATGACAGGATACATTCTGACATGCATCCTTAGGTGATTCCATCATGTGAACACCACAGAGTGTATTGTAATCTCTCTCTCACACAGACACACACACACACACACACACACACACACACACAGTCATGCATCCTTAATGACAGGATACACTGACACGCATCCTTAGGTGATTCCATTATGCGAACACCACAGAGTGTATTGTAATCTTTCTCTCTCACAAACACACACACACACACACACACACGCGCACGCAGAGTCATGCATCCTTAATGACAGGATACATTCTGACACACATCCTTAGGTGATTCCATCATGTGAACACCACAGAGTGTATTGTCATCTCTCTCTCTCTCACACACACACACGCGCACGCAGAGTCATAAATCCTTAATGACAGGATACATTCTGACACGCATTCTTAGGTGATTCCATCATGCGAACACCAGAGTGTATTGTAATCATACACATACACACACACACACACACACACACACCCCTAGCTGGTAGCACTTTCTACACGCCTAGCCTGTATAGTACACACTAGTAGCTCCAAGGCTACATACCAGGGCAGCATGTTACTGTACTGAATACTGTAGGCAACTGTCACACAATGCTAAGTATCTGTGGATGTAAACATATCCAACCCTAGAAAAGGTTACAATAAAATACACTATTATAATCTCATGGTAACACTGCTGTCTATGCAGTCCACCATTAACCAAAACATCCTTACACAGGACATGACCACACATATTAACAATAAAAACTAAGTGTTACACAACAGGTGATTCTGCCATATTAAATGATCAAAAATCAAAACGCAGCAACTAGAAATTAAGTCTATGTTTTAATGTCATCATAACCCAAGAATATTATTTTTAAGCTTATTGAAATCCATGCAATTATTGGCCTATTTCCCATTAATCCAAAACACTAAATGTCATGACATTTATCTTTTTAAAGATGCTCATCTTTACTATTTAACAGGACTGTAAGCTGCAGCTATGAAGCTGCTTCACTTTAAAAGAAAAAGAAATTCAATCAGCAATTTCTGACTTAACAGAAATGTGAAATGTTTAAGAAACCAAATTACTACAGAAAAAGTAGTACACAGAGTCCTTTGGATAAAAAAATTTTAAGCAAATTCTTACAGATTAACATTTTTCAAAAACTACATGTTACTAGAACTCTTTAGAGACAAATTAAAATTACTTCATTTTTCAGTTGGCCTTTCAGGTATTCATGGAGATTTTTTTAAACCACTGTATTGACCTAAGCAGCAGCATAAAGGTAAAGAAATGTTCACCACTTTTTCACTGCTCCAAAAAGAAGTAATTAACTATTAACTATCATCAAAATAATTTTCATTTAATAGCACCTTGTTCTTTGAAACTGAGTCAATATTTCACAACTTTTAAGTATCACTCTTCTTTCTCACAAACTTGCAATCCCAATGCCTTGGCCTATCATTTTATTACTAATTCACTGTTCCCTCTAAACGCAACAACATTTTCTAACACTGAAAATGCTCTTCCACAGTGCATTTCCCTTCCTTCTCCCTGCAAAAGTCTGTTCTACCCATGGCATTGAGAGAACAGACAAAATGAACACTAGTATAAACACCACAAACCCTTAAGATTGTTGGCTACAAAATAATAAAGAAATGTTTAACACACAAATATTATATCTTTATAAAAACATAAACTTTAGGCACTTATTGAAACATGTACAACAGAAAGTCCAAAGCTGAAAATCTCGTAGCTTTTGACTTTAGGTGAAACAAGGAAATCCACAGCATACTATTGCCTGACATTAGGGAGTGTCACTTCTCTAGATAAAGACATCAATTAAGACACAATGAACCCAATAAATGTCAGTAACTGAGGAATATATTTGTAAGTAAGAATACATATCATATACGTGGCCTTTTACCCCTAATAAATGTGTATACTTTATCATAATAATAATTTGAAAATTAACTGATATAACGCTTTGATATGGATCTCTTTTTCTGAGAGGGAGAGAGAGAGAGAGAGAGAGAGAGTCTTGCTCTGTTACCCAGGCTGGAGTGCAGTGGTGCAATCAGCTCATCGTAGCCTCAAACTCCTTGGCAAAAGAGATCCTTCCACCTCAGCCTCCTGAGTAGCTAGGACTTACAGAGCATACCACCACATTCAGCTAGTTTTTTTGTAGAGGCAGGGTCCTGCTATGTTGCCCAGGTTGGTCTCGAATGCCTGGGCTCAAATGATTCTTCCACCTCAGCCTCCTAAAGTACTTGGATTACAGACATGAGCCACAACACCTGGCCAATATTCTTGACTATTTAATCTCTTTACTTTGCTAATAATATGCTAGAAAAATTACTTCTAATAGCACAGGCCATTACAGAACTGTTACTTACTACATCTGCATGGGGAATTTCAATGAGCTTGCCTGCTTTCTCCTACTGCCAAAGTTTTTTCCTCTTATTTTAAAAATATTTTCATTATCGTTTCAAGTCAATGAAACACATGGTGTGAGCATGAATGTATCTCCTCCAAAATAATATTGTATTTCTCCTGGTAACTTAAATGTTCTATTTATAAAGTATAGCATTAGTATGCCATCTTTAGTTTTGTACATCAACATGATTCTGACATATACAGACAGTTCCTGACTTACAATGGTCCAGCTTACTATGTTTGCAACTTACAGCGGCCTCATCCTAATGTAACCCCATCGTAAGTTGCAGAGTAGCTGTGCAAGCATTTCAAAACATGTTTTAAAATAATTTTCAAAACTTTCTGAATGACAATAAATTAGCAATCAAGGTTCTGCATTATTTCAAAAAAATGTTTAAATGATGCTTCTCAGAGTGATACGGAATAAAAGAAACAACTGCCTGCCTCTGCTTGCAGAGGTTTGACTGACCACACTGCTTCCACCCACGCAAACTGGCAATGGTGGTTCTGCATAAAAATCCTTTTCCAATTAGTCAGCCTGTTTCCTTAAGCTGTTTCAATGCACACTTGACCACACTTCTTTCGGGGGAGGAGGCACACGGGAGGGGTTTCAAACAGGTAAATACAAAAGGAACCAGTAAGATTCATTAGAAGAATTTGCATTGAGAAATGTAAAACATATGGATCAAAATGATGTCACTGAGACACCAAAAAGAGACAATATCACAGCCCGAAACAAGATAACAGTTGTGAAAAGTAAAAATCACTCAAATGTAAACTCTTCAAATGAAAAACGGGTATGACATTTTAGCTTACAAATAGGAAATGAAAAACACCTCTGGAAACTATGAAAAACCATTTCCAAGGTTAAGTGTGGTTATGATAGCTCTCTTCATGTAACTGAGTCAAGATCAACTACAAGCAGGTTTGATGTTGGTTTGCCCAACCACCTACGTAAGAGTTTGGATGGGGCTGATTTCAATTCAACAGAGGGAGGAGGTTTCTAACACTCTCGCAGCAATGAACACATCCTCAACCCACAGAAGCACGCACTCGGGAGGAGGAGCACCACCTGCCGGGGATGATCTCAAAAGTGAACTGGACCAGAGCACCCTCAAAGTCCAAACCAACTCACAAAGAGTGGGTCTGTCGATGTTCTTGAAATTACAGACCAGCTGAAAGACAAACTGGTAAATCTGGCTGGCACTAGTGCAGCCAGGCACGCACTGGGCGTGAGGTGACAGCAGGACTGGGTCAGGGAGAAGGAGCCCCGAGGAACAGCTGGGATGAGGTATGGGCCTCTGTCTGCCAAGTCTGGAACCTGGGAGGTGCTCACAAAGAGAATGACTGAATTAAATGTTCATTTTCTTACTTTTCTGGTAGGTCTTGATGCCTAGTGGGAGCCAGATTAGGAGACTTAAGAACAAAGTCTCAGCATGGGTTACAGTTGGGGAAGTGGGTTCTAAATCAAGGCTCAGGGGCTAGATGACAAAACAGGAAGGTACTAGCAATGCGAATGGCCATTCTTTCCATTCTGTCTACTTGCCAGGACTCACAGCCTTTTATAGCTGAGCAAACGTTCCTTCACACTCCCTACCGTACAGTGACTGACAACTGCAGGGATTCTTGCAGAACTTAAGGGCCAGTCAAGAACCAATGCTTTATAAGCAGCCACTTTAAAATGAGGACCAAAGGGAACTCAGGCCCCTGGTCCACTGGCAGAGTCCAGGAATTCCTGGGTATGACACTGTCACCACTGTCGATACCAGGGCCCCACGAACTCATCGACACACAGTGAGGAAGCTAAAACTTATGACATTAAATCACTGGTCCAAGGTCACAACCCTATTTTAGTATTTTTATTTTTTTGTAAGTTCACTCAACCACATCAGGGATTTCAATATTCAAGAAAACCAAGTTAAAGCTTCTGCAAAGGTTCATTTTATTCATGACAGTGGGGGGAGTTTCAACCCACATAATGAGAAATCTCATCAAAATCACTAAATTTGGGTTACAACTTTTCCCTGGCTTAGACATAAAAATGGTAGTGTACCCCAACTCAGAATGTGGAACCTGGACACTCGTCACATTACACACTTTCCCTTTCCATCTCTGGTATTTCCTTGAAAAATTTTCACTCTTACATTTCTGTCTCAGCCAAAATGCAAAATCACTACAGAAAACGGCTTCTCTTGTAACCCTTGGTACAGAACCTTTACCTCCTCCTGACCCTGCTTCACTCTCTGGCCACCTCCCTGTATCAGGAGACGCCTGACACAGGGCCCAGACATACCCAAACGTCTGACTCCTCTACCCCTGACACGAAGAATCCCATGAATTGGAATCACTAAAAGCTTTTGTTTTACTTTAACTGGCTCATCAGTGTCCATCAGCAGTTTTTCACCCGGCCCTGGGCAGCTAGCTCCTTCTCTCACTGCCCAGGATAATTCCACACCTCTCAACACCTTCTAGTGATGCCACCACACAGCTGTCCCCTCTGCCTGCAAGGCCCTCGGCATCCTTGCCACTCTTCCTTCCCACCCTTCTCTGCTTCCACCTGCATCTAAACATCACTTTCTACCATGAGTAATGGACTTGCTGCTAATTTTTAGCAACAGTCTATTTGTTAAAAATACATATAAATTCTCACTCTTATACATTTGGTCAGATTTTTCATGTAAATAGAGGAACAGTATGCTGAAGTAGAACAGAAGGTGAAAGTCGGCTACTGATGTGCTGACAAGCCGTCAGCCCTAACTACAGTCAGCACACTTCAGGGCTCGTAACTCATTAGCTCTATCAGTCACTACTATGCTAATGAGCTGGCAAAAAAGCAGACATTGGGAGGTGCCAGAAAGAACAGGAAGCGTACAATATACTTTCAGAGAAAGGGGGAGAGTCCTTTGAGGCTATTTCCACTTAACCCTTAAACTTTCTTATTGTATTAACAGCTGGAAATCAGCATCACTGGGCGTGAAAATTTTTTATCAATTTACAATTATCTTACCAATTTTAACAAAGAGTAAAGCAAAGCTTAATGTATCAGTTATTCAGAATGACAGGTAATTACACACTGCCACTCTCTCCTATCTCGGCTCAGTTTCCCCTTCACCCCTTTCCAGCGTGCCAGTTGCAAGCGTGCAGTTGCAGGGTACACTGTTCCCACAAACCCAACCAGCAGCAGGCAGGGCTCCTCCCCAGGTGCAGAAAGAAGGGCTGCTTCTGTAGCTGGCCTTTTGTCACTCAGTTCTCATGCCAGGGAAGTGCCAGTTCTCTTTAAATTTTGCCTATAATTAGAACAAGCTAAAAGAGGTCCTGATCTTTCCATTTTCATTCTTTAATAGGTGAAGCCCTAATATTTATTACTGCTTTTCTTACTGGGTTCAGAACTGAAAAACTCCATTTCTTAGAAAATTCTGTAGTTCTTCTAAGTTCCATGATTGTATCTTAGTGCCACGAATCTCATCCTCAACAGTACAGAGGTCCTCATTTATCCACAGTTTCACTTTCTGGGGTTGAGTTACCCACCATCAATTGAAATCTGAAAATATTAAATGGAAAATTCCAGAAATAAACAATTCATAAGTTTTACACCATACACCTTTCTGAGTAGCATGATGAAATCTCTTGCCATCCTGCTCCGTCCAGCCCGGGGAATGAAATCATACCTCTGTCCAGAGGATCCACGCTGAAGACACTCCCTGCCTGCTAGCTCATTAGTCACTTGGTGAACGTCTTGGTTATTAGATTGACTGTCACAGTACTGCAGAGCTTGCATTCAAGTAACTCATATTTTACTTAATAATGGCCCCAAAATGCAAGAGTAATAACTGTTTTATTGTATGATTAGCTATTGCTGTTCATCTCTTATTGTGCCTTATTTGTAAATTAAACTTTATCCTAGGTATGTATGTACAGGAAAAACCACGGTCTCTACTGGGGGTCTTGCAGTACACGCCCCTCGGATAAGGTGGGCACTACAGCACTCTGGCCATGTGGCTGCTGCAGCAGGGCTCTTTATAAACCTTCCTTCCCACCTTCCATCAGGCAGTTAATTTCGAGTCCTCAAAAAGATTTTTCTCGGCTGGGCGCGGTGGCTCACACTTGTAATCCCAGCACTTTGGGAGGCTGAGGTGGGTGGATCACGAGGTCAGGAGATCAAGACCACGGTGAAACCCCGTCTCTACTAAAAATACAAAAAAATTAGCCGGGTGTGGTGGCGGGCACCTGTAGTCCCAGCTACTGGGAGAGGCTGACGCAGGAGAATGGCGTGAACCCGGGAAGCGGAGCTTGCAGTGAGCCGAGATCACGCCACTGCACTCCAGCCTGGGTGACAGAGCGAGACTCCGTCTCAAAAAAAAAAAAAAAAGATTTTTCTCATTATAGATAGGGCAAAATGTAACTGGGAAAGTAGACTGGCCTCCACTCCACTCTGAGCCAACAGTCAACCAAGGTTCGATGTTTTACTTTGCCACAGGTTGTGATCAGGGAAAAGGACTGTCTTTAGCCCTTTCATCCTTTTCTAAAAGGAAAGAGTTACTGAATCAGAAGAATAAACTCAAAGAGTTGAGTCCAC
The DNA here is from genome assembly GCF_028878055.3 of Symphalangus syndactylus. NCBI lineage: Eukaryota > Metazoa > Chordata > Mammalia > Primates > Hylobatidae > Symphalangus > Symphalangus syndactylus. The sequence goes on along the minus strand of NC_072428.2, from coordinate 145,236,106 downwards.
AAACTTAGTTTTCCATAAAAATTCCAAGCTACCTGAGAACTAGGTACATTACTTCTTAGGTCTCTAAGCACTATCAGATTCCCTGGAAGATTTCCTTGGAACTTTAATATCGTGATTTTCATCTCTTCCCAAAACTTTCTTTCCTTTAACTGACTATTTACATGCTGTCTAAATGCACAGTCACTGGCATTTGAATGTTACTGGTACATAACAAAGCCCCCAAAATTCTCTCTCATGATAGTTTTTCCACACTCAATGGAAAATAAAAGCCTTTAAAATCCATCACTAATGTTTAAGCAGAACTTTATTCTAACTTACAGTGATCCTGTAGGTGCTCAGGCTGAGAAGCAGCACTCATCATCTAACCTGACAGCTCTCCCAGCCCTGTCTGCATCCCAGCCACTTACCAGCTACAGCCTTGAGCTCATGACTGAATCTGTCTGGGCCTCAGCTTGCTCATCTATAAAACAGCAATTAGTACCCACCTCACAGGGGCAGGAAAGCCCTTAGGACAGTACCTAGCAAATAACAAAAGTTCACCATACATGTCGTTATCATTTTTATACCTTTTTGTAGGCAGCAGCCCAGACTGTAAATATGATATACAGCTTCTGACATATTTCCACGTCTTCTGTCATATTTCCATGTTTCCACATATGGTAAAAACCAAATCAGTACAGATTCCCTGCTTGCATTCTTATTTCTGAGTTCAAATCAGAAATCCCTCAGGAAGTACCAGCAAGTCCTAGAAACTTTGTCTCTTGAATCTCTCCAATCCACTTCCACTTCTCTCTGCCCTTCAACTGCCGGGTCCGTGAGAGCTGAGACCAGGCCTGTCTTATACATCAATGTGTTTCCATGCTTGGCCCAGTGCCTGGCACACAGGCGGTCATAAATATTTAATGGATGAATGAAATGTCTGTTTGTAATAGCAAGGTATTCCCCGAGCCTCACATTCTCAACCTGGAAGTACTGTAGCATGCTGTAAAACCAGCTGCCCACAAAGCACAGGGAGAGGTGCTGAATGGCTGAATTAAGTAACAAAGGTTAGGATGTACTGACCTAGACCTCGGGCAGTGAACTGCCTAAGGCTCTTAAGCTGAGCAGATATGAAACACATACAGTGCACTAGGACCAAACAGAAGCCAAGATCTGGGGTGATCGCTAGTTTAGAGACAGAAAAATTAACAGAGCTGAGTTCTTACATGTATGACAGAATTTTTTTTTTTTTTTTTTTTTTTTTTAAGAGACAGGGTCTTGCTCTGCCACACAGACTGGAGTGTAGCGGCGCAATCACAGCTCACTGCATCCTCAAACTCCTGGGCTCAGGTGATGCTCTTGCCTCAGCCTCCAGAGAATCCGGGACTACAGGCATGAGCCACCGTATCTGGCTAATTTTTAAATTTTTTGTAGAGATGGGGTCTCACTATGTTACCCAGGCTAGTCTGAAACTCCTGGCCTCAAGGGATCCTCCCACCTTGGCCTCCCAAAGCACTGGGTTTACAGGTGTGAGTCACTGCATCTGGCCAATAGAAATCATTTTAACTCGTATTCTAACTATGTAATATCATTAGAGAAGACGAGTGAGAGGACCATGCTGACTGGCTTCTTCACCCTGCACCTGGGAGAAGAGTGAGGATCACTGGTGGGAGGCCAGAACTTCCATGCTGATAGGGTTTGGCTCTGCATCCCCACCCAAATCTCATCTTGAACTGTAATCCCCACGAGTGGAGGGAGGGACCTGGTGGGTGGTGGCTGGATCATGGGGCGGTTTCCCCCATGCTGTTCTCATGATGGTATGTGAGTTTTCACAAGATCTGATGGTTTAAAAGCGGCACTTCCCCCACTTTGCTCTCTCTCCTGCCACCACGTGAAGAAGGTGCTTGCTTCCCCTTCACCTCCTGTCATGATTGTAAGTTTCCTGAGGCCTCTCCAGCCATGCAGAACTGTGAGTCAATTAAACCTTTTTTTTTTTTATAAATTATCCAGTCTTGGGTATTCTTTATAGCAGTATGAAAACAGACTAATACACACGCTGTCTCATTTAATGCTTATCACAACCCTACAAGGTAGGTATTCTGCTCACAGAAATCTTCTGACCATTTAAATAACCTTCACTTAGTACACGGTTAGAAAGTGGCAGAACTTGAATTCAAACCCAGGCTGCGTACCTGCAGAGCACACTGTGAATTCCTTGGTATGAACAGCAAATGGGGAGCGATTTTTCTCACATTCCCTAATCAGTCCCTGTTTATCATATGTTTTATCATCACATATGTAAGTGTAATTGTGCAAGTCTATGTGTGTTTCACAGTCAAGAAAACAAGTACTACATCAAGTCAAAAGTCGGATAGCCATGGAAATGTCATGGCAGGCTTTAATAAGTAAAAGAAATTATCAGTACTCACTTGATCAATCTACAAGAACTGCATTAAAGAAATAAGACCAAAGACGTTATCTAAGATTTAGAAAGAAACCGTTTACTCAGGGTGAGTAAACAAGGCAATTTCTGACCTTGGAAGTTAGTTAAATAGAGTAAGAATGGGAAAAGAAGGATTTGTAAGTGTTGCCTGGAGTATGTACATGCTATAAGCAAGGTGCTGTCTCCTCCAGCAGCTGGGTGAAGGGCAGTGAGGAGGGAGGTAACATTATGTCATCAAGTGCACAGGACCCAAAGAACCTGAAGTACCCACTGACCTTTATAGGTGAAGAGGCTGGCCCAGGGAAAGAGGGCACCTGAATGGTAGATAAATCCAGTCCAATCAGGAAGAAGTCATGATGGCCCATTTTCCAAGATGACAAATGCCCGCATATCAGCCAAGTGGTAGCAGGATAAGAAAAGAGGGCAGATAATCCAAGACACCTCTCAGAAAAAAGCATTCAATGACTGATCCGTGAAATACACCAGAGTGAAAAGGGTTGCCTCAGCTGGGGACAGTGCCTCACGCCTGTAATCCTAGCACTCTGGGACCCCAAGGTGGGCTGACTGCTTGAGCCCAGGAGTTCAAGACCAGCCTAGTAGCCGGGCGCGGTGGCTCACGCCTGTAATCCCAGCACTTTGGGAGGCCGAGGCGGGCGGATCACGAGGTCAGGAGATCGAGACCATCCTGGCTAACACGGTGAAACCCCGTCTCTACTAAAAATACAAAAAATTGGCCGGGCGAGGTGGCAGGCGCCTGTAGTCCCAGCTACAAGGGAGGCTGAGGCAGGAGAACGGCGTGAACCCCGGGGGGGCGGAGCCTGCAGTGAGCCGAGATCGCGCCACTGCACTCCAGCCTGGGTGAAAGAGCGAGACTCCGTCTCAAAAAAAAAAAAAAAAAAAAAAAAAAAGGCCAGCCTAGGCAACATGGTGAAACCCTATCTCTATAAAAAAAGGTACAAAAAAAAAAATTAGCCAGACATGGTGGGACACACCTGTAGTCCCAGCTACTTGAGGCTGCGGAGAGAGGATCACCTGAGCCCGGGAAGCCGAGGCTGCGGCGAGCTGCGATCACACCACTGCACTCCAGCCTCGGCTACAGAGTGAACCCTGTCTCAGAAAAAAAAGTGGGGATGGGCGGTTACCTTTTTGGCAATGTCAGATATGTGGCTTGCCACTGCTCTAACAGAACTTGAGAGTTTAAATATTTAAATAAATTTTTTAACTTTTAAGCTTTAAGATCCCAAAAGCTGCTCATTGACTGTTAGCAATATTGCTTTTTTGAAACAGAAGTCTGACAAATAGCAGGTCTCATGAAGCGCAGTGTCACTTTTCCTGTTTTGTTTGTTTTGAACACAAGTGGCACTTTTCTCTTTCCCTCTAATTACACAACTTAAATTCTGACAAACATGTCAGCCACATGGAAAAGACTGCTAATTGCTTACCTAGCACAAATTCTCACTTATTCCTTAGTAACAGAGCCCTAATTTTATTCAGGACAACACTGTCCAGCTAAAAACTACCTATTCCAACTTATAAGGAGGGTGACGTTTGGCTAGACTCTGGCCAACAGGGGCAGTCGTCAGCTGGAGGATGGGTGGGGGGAGCTCCCTGGGGGATATCTCAGCTGGCCTGCACCTTCTGCCCTTGCCCCTCCTCTTCTTTCAGCCTGGAATACACACAAATGTATTAGGTGATGGGTAGATGGAAAAAATATGAGTCCCTATCAGAGCTGATATACATTAAAAAAAAGCTTTTTCATTTTTATGCAAAAAATAAAACATTCACTGTTAACTAAGTTTTCTTTTAAATGCAGCCTCATTCACAGCCTGACTCAGTCAAATATTACAGCTGATATTATATTGTAGCTGATATAAATACTGCTCCAATAAACTGGCAGACAAGTCACTTTTCCTCCATGAGATAAAAAAACTCAGGTTTTACAGAGTTAAAAGTGAAGTAACTAAGGTTACATCACCAATGAATGACAACTAAGATGACAAGAACCCACATTTTCACACTCTTGGTTTATTAAGTGCTTTATCCATCAGCACTGCTTCTGCTAAGACAAATTTATCTCCAAGCAATGCCATATAAATCATGGTTCCAAAATCTGACATTCATAAGAGGTTCTGTTGATGTGATCATTTCTTTATTAACTTCTATCATTTCATGGGAATAAGAGTACTACATTACCAATTCCCTCTACCAAATACAGAATTATTTTAAAACTGTTATTTGTGAATACCTCACTTAACAGAACTTTTAGTACTAACGTAATTCTACCTTTTGAAAGAAAAGACTCCTTTAATCCTCTCAAATAACTGCTCTGTTTTGCTTTTCTTTATATCCCTTTAAAAATCCAAGGTAAGAAATTATTATTCTCTCATATAATTCTCATACAAATTATACTTTCACTTTTCTGCATCTCTTGTTAATTACATGATTTTTATCTATATTAATCCTATTCAAGAAGAACTGATAACTCAGGTTACAAAAAAAAAAAAAGATGAAAAACTTTGCATAAATTGCTTAGCACAAAGTTAATCGTATAAAGCCAAGAATAAAAAGGCACTAACAGCTATTATGTGACTTATCAGCTTCCCTAAAAGGGTCAGTCCGTATATTTTAATAAGACTAATTAAATGCCTTAACAATGTCATTGAAACTTCATGAATCTTTCAATAAATTACAACCAATCTCTACAACATGTTGTCCTTTATTAATCTCACTTAAAATACAAAGAACGATATAAGCAACCAATTGACACTTAAGAACACCTCTCAGTTCATTCTGATTAAATGGGTTGAATGCAAAGAATAAAGGCCACTAGTGACCCCTGACATAATTAAAATTACGCCCTCTATCACAATATGTTAATCCTCTTATTTCAGTATTCTCCATAGATTTTTTTTTCTTTCAGGTTATGCCTTGTTTAAATACCTATATTCACCTTCCTAGAGGGTACTTTGATATTTATAGATGCATTCTAAACATTTTGAAGAAGGATATACCTAGTGCCAAGTACTAGGTTTCATTTAGGGGTAAAAAAACACCACGTGAATTTAAATACATTAAGATAATGTTAATGGTTCAAGCAGTGAAACAAGAGCACCCACAAAAACTTTTCTTTGGTACAAAATGGTGTTTTGATGAACCTCCTAAAGACTACTTACATTATTTCCTGAAATGAAAAACTCTTTATTTCTGCACCTTCACCCCTCCCATGCCCCTCCTGAAACAACTCCTCCCAATGACTGCTACAGTAAACTTACTTTAGTACTTAATGAGGGTCACGATTCTATGTAGTTACAATTCAACTTACCGGATTCTATGTTTTTTTTCTCGGTTTACGGAAGTTCAATTTCATATTTAAGGAGAAAGCACAGCATAAAAACTAAGAGAATCGGCCTCCAGTCCTCCCTCCCGCGCCCAGTTGTGTGAACTTAAGCAATTTGATCTTTCCAAAAGTCAGCTTGCCAATCTCTAAAACAAAAAGTAATAATTTTTTACTTTTGCTCCACAGGCTGCTGAACACAAACTGTGGAATATAGTGATCACTCAATTTTTTTTTTATTCATTACTGATTTTCAACCATATATGTTCTATGAAGACTATTTCCTTTCAAAAAACTAAAAAAGGAAAGAACCAACTAAAAAAGGAAAGCAGCAGTATCAGCAGCTACGTCAACTGAAAAGCATACAGTCTGTCTTAAATCTCGTCTGTGAATACACTGTCATCCACAATCCACTCCTAGGCATTTACTGACAACTTATGTTCACAAAAAAAATCTGTACACACACACACACACACAAAACCTGTACACGAATGTTTACAGCAACTCTAATCACAACATCCGAAGACTGGAAATAACCCAACTGCCTATCAGGTGAATGGATACACGAACTGTGCTATATCCATATACTGGAATACTACTCAGCAATAGAAAAGACAAACTACTGACTGGTGCAGCAAAGGGATGAATCTCAAATACTTTATACTACAGGAAAGCAGCCAGGCTCCAGATGAAACAAGCTCTATGATTCCATTTACATAACACAATTATAGGAACAGACATTCAGTGGCTGGCAGGGGCCGGCAGGGAGAAGGGCTAACCACAAGGGGCAGGAGAGTCCCTGGATGATTATATAATGGTAGGCACGAGGCAAAACTCACACACCTGTATGCTCAAAGGACTCAATTTTTAAAGTGAAAAATTCTCATCTTTTGGAAGAATTGCCTTTTGGTTTTTGGTTTTGTTTTGTTTCGTTCTTACTTGACATGGAGTCTCGCTCTGTCACTCAGGCTGGAGAGCAGTGGCACAATCTCAGCTCACTGCAACCTCCGCCTCCTGGGTTCAAGCGATTCTCCTGCCTCAGCTTCCCAAATAGCTGGGACTACAGGCACCCGCCACCATGCCCAACTAATTTTGTATTTTTAGTAGAGATGAAGTTTCACCACGTTGCCCAGGCTGGTCTCCAACTCCTGACTTCAAGTGATCCACCCACCTCAGCCTCCCAAAGTGCTGGGAGCACTGGCCAGAAGAATTGCTTTTGATACTTTATAATAAAACAGGACTTCTCTCCAAGTGTGCCTTAAAAATGTACCTAAACAGAACCACAGGTCTTCAACAACTCCTGGGAAATTAAACATTAAAACAACAAAAAAAAAGCAGTGTGTTTTGTAGGACACATCACTAAAAATAGATAACTAAGATTTCCTTGGCACAGAGGAGTTCCAAGACTTTAAACTTTGTGTCCAACATTTCATAGGCTAAATTATTAAGTTGCAGATGGGCAAACTACACTGAGGTTTAAGTCTATATATATGGCACTCTATATCTGAAGAGAATTTAACAGGTGTCCCAGTCAATGTAACAGATTTACTTAGCCAATAAACAAAAAACAGCCCTCCCTTGGTATGCATAGGAGATTGCTTCCAGGCCCCCGCATATACACATGCTGTACAAGGGACAACTGTGGTTTATCACATACTTTATAAAGCAGTTTTACAAAGTAGCTCAACAACTCCAACAGAAGAAACAAGAAACCAATTTTATGTGATTTCAAGGAGTACCCCTGGCCTTTGAGTGATTAGCATGGACTTTAACCCAGCCTTATCTCTATCCAACACATGCAACGCATGCTGACCAAGCAGCAAGTTAAAGGGTTACTGAATTTGATAAACCACCTTCTTTAATAGCTGTTACCATAGTGTTTAGCTGCTCCTGTTACTGCTGCAGATGGGAATTCATTGATATGATTAAATTTGATGGTATGATAATGTATGGTAATCACGATTAATCAGAAACCCACTAGCAAGTGGAGGATGTTGGGTATTATGTCACCTGCATTTTAAACTGCATTCTCTCCTTGCAAGCCTGACAATGTTTGACAGCTGGAAGGGTCTCCTACTATATTCGCCTGCTACTACTTATAGATCTGATCAGAGAAAATGCCCATCATTCCTTCCATAGCTTAAGTGCTGGTAATTACAAGGCATTTCAGGCATGTTGTAAAAACAGTAGGTGTTCAAAAGCAAGACTTTCTTTCCTGGATGGAATAAAGTCTGGATTATCATCTGCAAGGGCTGTAATCAGAAAGAAATGTGATTTGATGCAGCAGTCTCATCAAACATGATTTGCATGAAATGGCCTTTAAGACACATCCAGGAAACATCATTCACTGCCACCTGATACCATGTGCCCAAATGCGGCCCAAACTATAAGACATACGATGTTCTGTAACTACAGAGTAAACACAAACGTGAACCTCATCTGCTAGGTCTAAGTGAGTAATAACACAATTGTTAAGAAGATGCATTTAAACTTAAAAGTATAGTTTATTTTAAATTTAAACAAAAGGCACTAAGAAATTATTCAGCAGCCAAACTACCTGGTATTTAACGGCTAACTGAAATATAAACATTTGCCTGACACACCAATGTAAAAATCAAAGGACTGAATAGTTTAAAAAATTTTTAAACTTATTTTAAAATACTCTAGGTCAGGAATCTTTAAAATGATTTTTTCATAAGCTTAAAATTTAGCTCAGCACTTTTTCATAAGCTTAAAAACAGCAATTGCACAGAAAAACAAACTAGATTCACAAAAATCTCAAAACAACACTTTAAAATATTCCAACAGTTGACATTTTATGTTACTTCTTTTAAATGGGCAAACTTTAAAATCAAAAAACTCTCTGAGGACAAATACATGACTAGAAAATGTACTTTATGGATAAGATAAGGACTTATAGCTTTATATTAATGACAAAAACACCAGGTATAGCCTTTGCAGAAAGAGAAACCAATTAGATTAATTTAATTGTAAAACAGAGAACATCTGAAATGGAAAACAGAATTTAAAGTGTAGAAACTTACTTTCAGAAAGGTAACTAGCCTTCCATCCCACTACTTCCTTATTTAAAAGACAAAACACAACACAGTGTTTCGTGAAATAGCATTCAACATTCCTGACATGAACAAAAATGTGTTCATTAAATGGACTAGTGGATGGTAAGAGGCCAGACCAGAAGACTGGACAGAGCAAAGTGCCCGAATGAAACAGGGTCATCAGTCACACAGGACGTGTTAAGCTCTGAGGGTATGTTACTTCCTGTGCTCATCAGCCCATGTAAGTATTCATAACTTATGTAATGGAAATATGTTTTACAATCAGAAGAAAAAAAGTTTCAGAGTTCAGAACTAACGTGTGTATCTGTAACTAAAATTAAGTACATAAATCTAATTTTTAAATGGAAGCCTAAATTACAAAGCACTTTACAGAATTCCTTAAATGAGGGACTAGGGAAGGACATGCATCCTAGTGCAAAGACTAACATAACCAAGAGCTAAAGCAATTTTCTCCAAAATGATCAAAGACGAGGATCCTTTTCTAAAGACACTTATTCTGACATTCAGTTATTTGTTTAAAAAACCATTTCTTAAATTCTCCAAATAATGCTAATTAACATGAAATAAAAATATTAGTCTAACTACAAGCAAAGCCTAGAATACCAAATTTTGGCCTCAGATTTGTATTTTTAAGAATAATTTTAAAGAATAATTTTAAATAATTTTACACACTATGAAAAATAGTATTTCATATTTGGGTGCCTCAATTTCCGTAATGTTTAATTAAAAAAACTAGAGGTATTAGAACTCAGCAAAATTTCTAGACATACTAGTTCAAAACTAAGCATAAATACCAAACGTATCACGGAGCCTTTAAAATTTGGAAATCTAGTCGTATTTTTGTGTATTGTCTGCCTTTTTTTTTTTTTTTTAACTCTTTTAGTCAATTGGGTATGAAGCTGCATTCTTGTATAGTTACATGCATGTGATATAATTCTACTATACAAATTTACATACGTTCTTGAAAACAACAAAAAGTAAAAAATATAAAAATTCAAATGCACACTCCCCTTTACATTACTTATTCTATGTAGGGTTCCTAATAAGCAGTAAGATCACTCTGTATTACGTTTCTGGGTATGTCTATTTGACAACTATGTGCTCCCTCCCGCCTCTCTGCACAGGGCCTGTGGCGAAGTGCACCACCGAGCACAGGATGACTGGGACTCTGGCACGGGTGTTTAGCCACAGACATTCACCAGATATCACACAAACAGGAGTCAACACACAACTATGACTGATGTGAGGAAGCTACATATGCACTACGAGCACAGCTTTGGATAGAATGTTACCTATCCTAGGAGCAATGAGAATTCCTTTAAAGGTACTTAAGCTGGGGAAAGGAGAGATTACAATGAACCTTGATTTGCTCAATTGCAAATTTCATAACAACTGGCACACAGATTTCTGAATTCAAATCTATTTTTGCGTACTAAGAAGCACACTGACTCAAACAGACCACCTGCTAAATCTGAAGTTGAATGTTCCATCGCTTTGTGTGTGCGTGTGTGTAGTCAGTTTTTAAAGCAAAATTCAGTTTGACAAATATTGATTGAACCCCAAATACAGAAAACCACCAGGATAGAAACTGAGGGGCACACGGCCATCCATAAGAACCAAGACAGAGCCTGCAGCACATCCAGCCATCAATAAGAAATCTCCAGAGGGCTTTGCTAAGCCCCAACAATGTTGTCTTCACTATCTTTAAATTTTACTCAAATGAAAATTAGCTTAAAGGACCTAAGTTAGGTTTCATTTAATGTTGCTTGGTTCATTTTATAGCTTAGAGACAGCACTATGCAGAGCACTTGGCATAAAGTAGATCCTCATTAAATGTTCACAAAATTACATTTACATTCACAGGAACCAAGTTTAATCTAGTAGTAGAAAAAAGAAAAAATAACTTTACTCAACAAAGATCTGGCTTACAAGTAAAACAACCAGAGATAGCCTAGAGTTTATTTTCCTTCCCAACAAGACTGGTGGGCTTTTTAAAAACACAATACTGCTACTGTATTTTAAAAAATACACATTTCATGATTTTCTCTAAGGGAAAATGATTAGAGAAATATGTAGTGCACTGCACGCGCTATACCACAAGTTCACTGTAACGTCAGCACTTAGGACTTAAAGGAAGATACGTGTTAAATCGTGGTAAATACCTGGGCTGAAGAGAACACTTCTTAAGCTATATTCACATACACAGCTCATTCCTAGCCCAACTATTTCCCATCACCCACACATACTTCCCATCTCAAGCACAAAAATTGAACATTACACCTCACAGAAACTGTTCAAAACTGCCTTGAAACATATTTACCATGCTTAGAGTACTATATAACTGAAACACAAGTTCAATTTCTCACAAAAATGTTCTTTCATTATCCTCTTCTAATAGCAGAAAAGTATTCTAAGGTTTTATTCCTAGCATCAGATACAATTATATTTGCACAACTGAAAAATGAAATAAAAATTGCAATTGACTATTCTAAGTTTATATTAGTAAACATTTTTACAAAAATGTAAATTACATTGCTTTAGGTTTATATCTTAACTGCAAATGCTTTTCACATCAAATTTTATCCTTGTAGTACAAAACATGAAAACACATCCAAAAATGATTTTAACACAGATATAACCATAGTCCTGAAAAAGCAAAAAGTATTTAATATGTCAGTGTTTACAATAACTAGGAGATAAACTACTCCACAGAAGAAATGTATTCAATGACTAAAATCATACATGTCAGTCTTGGGTAATGGAGCTAATAAAACTTGACTTTTTAGACAACTGCTTCAAATAGATACCCAATAAATATCACCTAATGTTTTAAAAACAACTAATTTTTAGAACTTGGTAAATAATTTATAGAAACACATTAGCTAAACATAAAGAAATCAGGAAGAACCAGCTTTAGAAACCATGGCATAATTCATAACCACAAGTCAAAGAAATTTCTATAAAATACTCTGAACCTTAAATCCAATAATGTTATTTTTGAATAATCACCTGATTATACATTCACATCCTTCATTTAACCTTTTTGCTAAATGCCATATATAAATGTTATCTACTGAAGTACCAAAGATAAACAGTTAAATAAGCCATTTAGATACTTCCTGAAAATCAGACTATTTAACCTAAATAAGACTACCTCTGTTTTACATACAAATGACATTAAAATTTTATGGTCAGTATATTTTTTCCCCCACACTGTTTAAAAAAAAAATGTACTCTCTAGTTTAGTAAAACCATGAACAAACTACACACTGAACCAAAAATTCAAATAAAATAAAATGTATATATTTAAACAAATATAACTAGTTAATGGGCTTGTTTCTTCTATGTAAAACATGTTAGAAGAATGGATAAAATTACTGAAGATACAGCAAAGTGTGCATTTGTGTGTGTATAAGTGAATGAGAGTGTCTGTGAAAGAGAGAGAGAGAGAGAATATACGCTTTCTTGTAAAGGTATTTTCAAGTGAAAACCTTCATTTTAAAATATAAAATGAGTGGCTCATTAAGACCCTAGAGGTTCTTTTAAAAAACAAGAGATCTCTCATTTTCATTTCCTAGACTTTCACACACAATACACATGCACAACCACACATGTGCCTGTGCGTGCATGCACACATACACCCCCCACCTCTCTAATAAAGCAAGGCCCTTTCTCACTCAACATAAGGCAATAATAAAATCAATATTCATATTCTTTAAGACGAACGGCATTCCACTGATGATCCTGATTCAACAATTTTACAGTTAAACAAAATTAATTCTACTCTCAAAAATCCATTGACCTTAAGCTTTTAACAAACATTTTCTATTGCAGAGATTATTGTCAATATTTGCAAATCTTTAAAATTATATTTGGCTGGAACCTCTTGCACTTGCTATATTAATATTTCTTAGTAAATGTATGCTCATCCCTATCAAAGGAGAAGGAGCAGCTGCTACTCACTGGAAATCTCTGGGGTCCCACGGCAGGTCTCGGCTGGCTCGGAACTGGTAGCAAGGGCACTGCAAGAAAAACCCCTTGCGTCAGAGACACAGTTTACTCAACACCCAAACCCCTGTAAGACAAGATATAAAGTTTAATATAAAATATATACTACGTGTACCAGACATATAATACATTGTGCTTACACTTAAGCTAAGCATTTAGTATTTTTAACAATTCCATAAAAGAAAAGGGGAAAGCAGAAGTTTCCTTTTCAGTACATAGCAGTGCAAGCAGAAGTTTAAATCTCAGTAGTTGACTATTATTTGGAATTAAAATATTTTGCAACAAAAGAAGATAGTATTCCTCTAAAATAAAAAACCTAGTTTGTTTCTCCTATCCCTATACAGATAATCCAGGTTATCGAATCCCAGTTATATTTTCCTACACCAGTCATATACACATTTAAATCTCAATCCTCATGAATCATGAAAGAGAGAAGGGAGGAAGGGAAGTGAGGCAGGCGGAGGAAGGGAAGTGAGGCAGGCGGAGGAAGGGAAGTGAGGCAGGCAGAGAAAGGAAAACAGCACATCCCGGGAACTGGAGAAAATGCTCACAGACTGTTAAAAATTTTCCACTAAACAATCTCCTATGCCAAGGCTTTTAGTTTACTTTAGTTTATAAACAAGCAGGACTTCCATCAATCCACCAGAACAAGGAATCAAATCATTTTTAAAAAGACATCTCATAATAGAGAAGAAACTAGATGTAAGTTTCATACCTTGAGGCTAAATCAGATGTGTTTAAGCTCTTTAAAACTCACCATGCGCTATACTGATCTTGATTTTCAAAGAAACTCACAATCTAAGTGCAGGCTACGTCTTAAATCAAAATGTGCTGGCAGATACACACCTAGGAAGCTCTCAGATTGTCAGGTACTGTGGGGCTGAACTGTTTGCAACTCCCTCCTCCCCCCGCCCCCACACCCAACCCCAAATGTATACGTTGAAGCCCCAACCCCCAGTACCTCAGAATGTAACTGGATTCCACTGATTAGGTCTTTAAAAGAGGTAATTGAGGTCAAATGAGGTCTAGGCCCTAATCCAACCTGACTGGTGTCCTTATAAGAAAGGGAAATTTAGACACAGACAGTACACACAGAGGGAGGGCCATGTGAGGACACAGGAAGAAGGCGGCCAACAACAAGGCAAGGAGAGAGGCCTCAGAAGGAAGCTGCCCTGCTCACACCTCGAACTTGACTTCCAGCCTCTAGAACTGTGAGAAAATAAGTTTCTGTTGTTTAACTCACCCTATTTGCGGTGCTTGTTATAGCAGCCCCAGCAAACTCATACACATCAGGGAGAATCGACAACGCAGCGTATTTTTTAATTTAAGAAATTTCTGCTAAATGTGAAATACAGGTGATACCTCTTAAAAGTCCATCAGAATCACTTTAAAAACAGGGTGCTATGATCAACTTTTTTTTTTTTTACTATGATTACTCAAGGAATTCCATACATTAAGCCTTATAATTGGCATCGCACTTCCCACACTTCAATTTCAAGTGATAGCATTCGTGGCCTGTGTCACCGCTTGATCAAATGCAAAGTGTGACTGAAACAAAACTTACTTTTATAAAATGTAAAAATGGCAGAAGTTCATCCCTTCCTTGACAGACTAATCTAATGAGTCCAAATTTCAAAATTAGAGTGGGTCAGTTTGCTAGACTTTATATAAAATAGAATCCAACTTTCCCCTCAATTCTATACAGCTGATGTTACATCAATTCCATATCTAAAGTGAAACACTAGACTGGAGAAAGTGGAGAAAGAAAAATACAAGAATATCTGTGACCTCAGAAGATTATAATGAAGGTGACAAAGAAAAAAACTACATATTAAATGTAAAGACGCAATTTTTAAAATCAAGTTAACAAATATAAGACACCCAGATCTTCACTAACTCGATCATAGGTACCACTTAGAAACTTGGAATGTAAATGCCAATATCTACCAAAACATTCCAACACGATAAAAGGATAAAACATTAAGCCTCTTTAACCAGGAGAATGAGAGCAAGAAGGCGACGTGGGATTTCTAGAAAGCAATCTGATTATACTAAATGGATTTCTTACACAGAAGCCTCTGATGAGCTGGTAATTTGCACAAAGTACCAGCCTTTTCCCAATTTAAAAAAAAAAAAAACCAGCAGAAAAGGAAAAACAGCTGACAAAAAGGGTTGCTGTGTGCGGACAGTCCCGGTGGGAACAGTGCAGACACCTGGCCCACCCAAGAGACGCCACCTCGGTGGGAATGCCCAGGCATGTGTCTGCAGGCTCTCCCTGCCAGGCCCTGGCTGCCCGACTGCCGCCCTGACCACTGTGAGCAGCGAAGGATTTAAAAGGTGTGATGTTAGAGACCAGTCTAGCTGAAGCTTCAACTTGAATATTTGAAGTTTAATATTTATAACTTGTCCCATGTATTTAATGGACTAAGTTTTCAATTCATTGTAATAGTAAAAACCTGGAAACAAGTTAAATTTCCATCAAAATTGTTTTTAAATAAATTATAATGGAACACTTCACATCCTCAGAAAGTTTGTGCCATCAGAAGAAGATGTGTATATATTGTTAGCTTTTTTAAAAAGCACCTTTCATCTGTGTAAGGCTCTGAGAATCAAAGGTTTAATCTGTGTATCTTTTACCTACAGGAGACATCTCTCTCAAGAGGAACTGTGCATTTCTATTTAAGCTCATTCATCTACTACAGAATAAACAACTGCTTCAAAAGTGTTGCCTATCTACCTAGCAAGGACACTTTGTCCTACTCTCCTGTGTCAGTGTACCTCTGAAGGTCAAAGGTAAATTACAGATAAGGGACATGCGGCACTAAAGCTCCTGGTTTCATGGTGAGAAAAAGCTAGCTGGTTCTGAGTTTAAGAACTTTTGTCAGAAAGCTGACCTTGGAGTAGCTGCCAAATCACACGTGCGCTGTGGGGTGCAAGGCCTGCATTCTACACTTGCCAGGCCACTGACTTTTGCAGGGGACACCATCTTCATACACAGAGGATATCTTGGGGCTTCCTGATAGCTTTACCACCCTATATTTCTAAGAATATTTTAGTTAAGCTAAAGAAAATCTGTACATATTACCAACTGCCAGTTTTCCACTGCATTTTACAAGGAAATGCACAAGAATAACAGATGCTAGCATAAGCAAAATTATTCCAACAAATTAGACTGACAGCAGTTCCAAGTTTAGGACAACCACTATGGGGAAGATGCAAAGGATTACTTGAAGGAAAGCCACCCTTCCCCATTCAAGTATGCATGTGTTGATGTCTCCGTTCATTCAACGGCTACTGCAGGAGACACAGGCACCACACCAATCAGCGACGCTCAGGGCCACCTAAGAGGATGTGTGGATGAGCGATGCTAACCAGGGTAGGAAGAACTTTGGGGGAACACAGGGACATGCGATGGGGTCAGGAAGGGTTAGGAGTTAATTATACTTTAAAACCTTATGCTTCTCTGCCATGCGCAGTGGCCTGGTGGTGACCCGCTGACACTGTCAAGAGGACAACTTCATAATACTTCTGACCCACGTATGGGAGGGTCCCAGGCTCTAGGCCACTGGCCAATCCCCTGCACTTGAACTATTACCTTAGTAGGCTACTCTCCACTTCTGAAACTTCTCTCCCACATCCTTGGGAATCCCAAATTCCCCACCCACCAGGAGCATCCACAACACCCCTGAGTTCCTTCACCTTCTTGCTCTAATGGCCCCTCTGAGTGGCAGCTGTTCTCCCACAGCTTCTTGCCAAAGGTCTGGAGGTAGAAGGGCTCCTTCTTGATCTAACTGCTGCTTCCAGACCCAGCTTTCATCTCATGCCACCAGCTGACATGCCCCAGCACCACACTGCCCCTCTCATTTCTCAGGGAGTTCAGCTCCAGTCTGAATAAACACAAAGATGGCCCTTGCCGTGCCCTGCCTCAGATCCATGCCACCTCTGCCTCCAGTCCTGGTGACCATTCCACCCTTCCATCTCACTCCCTCTAGGATCCTGATTCAAACAATCGTTCAACTCTACGAAGATCTCCAATGACCTCCTTTTCACTGTCTCAGCCTCCTCCCTGGTGTCCTCTCTCCCCTGGCATCTACCTTATGATCCACAGCCCATCGTTATCAGCACTGCCTTCCTTTCACGACTTTGTGAAAACCATGACCCTCACAAACGCAACTGCCTGCCTATTCCACACCTAGTGTGCGCAGATGAGCGCAGCTGGACAGACACACACAACCATGCTGACTGCCCTCACCTCAAATCCACACCCCTCAAGGGCTCAGCAGCCCCACCCATCCTTGCGCACATCCACTCTTCCAAAGCACGAGCAGATGCTCCATAGCTCCTCTCCTCAGACCTTCAACACGCCCTCCTACATCCCCACTGTAGCTCCCTGCTACCCACTGAGGAAATTGAAGCCACCAAGGAAGAACTGACACAAGACTCCTCCACCTGCCCATCCATCTGAGCTCAGGCCTCACCATCTGCCCCAGCTGTGGAGGACTCCCTGCTCCTCCATCTCAGCAAGCCCACCTCTGGCACATGGTCCTGGACAAGACAAGTTTTTCCTCTCATCTGCATCAATGATGTTTTTCCTTCTTAACTAGCTCTTTTCTGTAAGTGCAATGAATAAAAAACTTAGAATAAAAAACTTTCTCTCAAGCCCACTTGGCTCCCATCAATTACCATTCAACTTCTGTTTTAGCAAAACACAGTCAAAGTCTGTCAATACAGTGGCCTCAAGTCCCTGCCCCCATCTCAGCCAGGCTTGTGCCTCCTTCTCACCAGCCCCACCCCCAAGTGGCAGGCCACACCCAGTGACCCATTGGCAGCAGCCCTGCCAGCCCACGGCCACCTGCTTCCTTCCCCATCGACTGTCATCCTCCTTCCTCCTTCCCAGCTCCTCTGCCGGGCTCTCCTCCTGCCCCACCTCCCGTGTCGAGTGCCAGGGTCCCAGTCCTTGGTCTCCCTGATGGGCTCTCCTCCTGCCCCACCCCCTCCTGTGTCAAGTGCCCTAGGTCCCAGTCCTTTGTCTCCCCACACACAGACTCCCTCCTCCAGGGCTCTCATTCGAGGGCAGGGTCTAAATCCACCTATTCACCAACAACCTCCTGACCTGTACTTTGAGCCCAAACCCCTATACTGAATTCTCATCCAACTGCCTACTAGACCCCTCCACTCTCATGGCTAGTTGGCATCTCAAATTTAATGCACCCAAAACAAAACTTTTGATCTCCCCACCTCAGGTGATGGCAACCAGACCAGCCCTCTAAATGCTCTGGTCCCCTGGGCATCACTCTTACCTCCTCTCTTCCTCTCACAATCATCCAATCCATCAGCAAATCCCATCAGCCCCATCTTCCTACTTCATCCAGCCCTGAGCTCTCTGCACTCTCCCTGCTACCACACTGGTTTGCGCCAGGATCATCTGTCACCTCCTAGCTAGACACCAGCTTCCACCCTTGCCACCCGACAGTCTCCTCTCAATACAGCAGCAAGAGGAACCTTCTAAAACATACACAAGGTCACGTCATTCCTCTGCTCAAACCCCTCTAATCCCTGCCCATTTCACTCCCTGCCAAAGTCCTGAGAATGGCCAGATGGCCCCACGGCCCCACAGTACCCAGGTTCTGCATTTCTTCTCTGCTTTGATCACTCCACAAAAGTCAGGCTGGTCTCCTTTTGGCTACTCAAACACATGAGGCAGGGTCTCTCCTGGAGGAAGCCCCCTTATACTTGCTGATCACTCTGCCTGCAATCTTCTTCCCTGAACAGCCACATTACTAACTTACAGATATCCCTCAACTCTTTCCTGCTCAGTGAAGTTCACCCTGATCACCCTATTTAAGATACAACCCATCCCTTCTCCCTATCCTGCTCAATTTCTCACCACATTTTCATCTTCTAACATGCCACATAAAATACTTATGTTTACTGCTAATCAACAGTAATAAGACTGTCTGATAGAAAGCAAGATCATGGTTGAAGAAAGCTTTGTCTGGTTTGTTCGTCAATATAACTCAAATGCCAGAAATAGAGTAGTAGCTCAATAAATGTGTGTGTTCACAGGTACATGAAGTTAAAGCTTCGTATAAACTGCTCGAAAACCATTTCCTAGCTTAAGGAACATGTTTCAGTAATAATCAGATCTGTATTTATTTGATTACAACAACTAAAAGATGGATGTGTCCCCTCTCCACCAGCTGACACTGGAATTGAAGGGGGGCATGCTGCCTGGAACCAAAGAGGGACACTCACCACTGCAAACATCCTCACCGGGAGACTTACAAAGTGTCACAGTTCAGGCATTCCAATAGCTATCTCTAGTGTATTCTTTGCATTCAGACTGTACTCTCAGTACTTTCCACTCAATTATACAATAAGAGATACACATTTTTAAAGAAACATACTTGACCCATCAAGCTAAAATCTAAATGAATGGGGAAGAGCCAAGGAAAACTCAACCTTACAAATTTGAATGTGAAAACTATTTTGCCGCAGAGACAGCTTCAGTGCAATAATCTAATAAATGCCTTCAGATGCACAGTAATCTATAACATAATAGACGCTCCTCAATATAGGATGGGGTTACATCCCAATAAGGCTATCGTTAGTGGAAAAGA
Organism: Symphalangus syndactylus; assembly: GCF_028878055.3. Taxonomy (NCBI): domain Eukaryota; kingdom Metazoa; phylum Chordata; class Mammalia; order Primates; family Hylobatidae; genus Symphalangus; species Symphalangus syndactylus. Next base: position 145,216,645 of record NC_072428.2, on the reverse strand, counting down.
CCCTTAATCAAAATGCATTTAATATGCCCAACCAATGAAACATCATAGCTTAGCCTCACCTACCTTAAGCTCAGAACACTCACATCATTGCACAGTTGGCAAAATCATCAGGGCTGGGAACTGCAGCCCCCACTGCCCAGCTTCGAGGGAGTTTTGGGATGCATGTTGTTACCCCAGGAGAGATCGAATCTCAACATCGAACTATTTCTTCTGAATGCATACTGCTTTCACACACTCACGAAGTCGAAAACGCATCAGTGGAAAAATCCTAAGTCAAACCATTGGAAGCTGGGGCCATCTACGCTTTACAACAGTAAAAGGAAACACAGACCTTGAACAGGCGTGACCACCGTCCCTTTGAAGTGCGGGTTGATGTGTATGTTCTTGGGCTGCTGTGGAGTCACGGGTGGCGGGGTCATCATCATCCTTGGGGTCTCTAGCTGGGGAGGCATGTGCATTCCCTGAGGCGGGGATGGGTGGTGCGGGTGCTGCACCGGAAGCAGCGGCTGCAGCTGCTGAGGCTGGAACAGGCTTCTGATCGGCTGCTGCTGAGGCGGCGGTGGCGGTGGAGGGGGAGCCTGGGGCTGTGGAGGAGGAATTAACCTTGGAGAATGAGTCTACAAATCACAAAAAAAAACAAAAGTTCACCGAAATCAACATTTAAAAGAATGCTGATGTGTTACAAATTTACAGTGATTGCATTTTTTAAGTTACAATGTAAGAAGTCTGTAGTAACAACTTGTATCAAAATAGCAGGATAAGGAAGCTTCTCTACTTCTTCACAATGAGGGCTACAGTCTCACAATTGAGTCAATCTCAAGGCAGGAGGGAAAACAGCCCCAAAGCACCCAATGTGAATTTTGAAAAAACAAAAAATTCAGTTCAGGGAATTGAACTGCCCACACTGAGCAAAGCCCTGTGCCAGGGACAGAAGAGCAGCTGCCATAGCCCTCCCTGTAGCAGCCCTGCATCCCCCTCCAGGAACTCTGGTAAGCAAGGCAGGAGATGCGCACCAGTTACCCTGCTCTGGAACTGAGGCCTGAGAACAAGACAGGGCTACAAAGAGCCTCCAGGAGAGGCTGGGAGGGAGCTTCTCTGAGAGGGTGACACCTGAACTCAGTGATAAGAAGAGAGAGGCGCAAGGCAGAGTGAGGGACAGATACCCAGAAAGAAGCAGAAGCAGCACTGACCCACCTGCTTAGTAAAACCAGGAGACCAGGAAAGAAGGTAAGAAAATTACACACTCAAAGTGATCAGAGATCTCAATTCGAGAGTGGTTATTTTATCAAACAGTCACTAGAGAGGAAGAAATCAACAACTGCAACAGCTGCTGTCGACTAAATCTTCCCCACATTTTAAGTTCCTACTATAAGGTCAGCAGAGAAAGTTAGCTGAGCTAGCTCCCCACAATCCTATAAAGTAGGTCCTATTTATTCACCTCCTTTTAAAGACCAAGTAGCTGGAAAGCAGAAAAGCTGGAACGCAGAAAAGCTGGAACTGGAATTCAGGCCATCTGATTCCACAGGTTTTGAATCACTAACCAAACTGATGACACAGCTAATTAGCAGTAGACCACTACTAATTCAGTTGTCTAATTTTACAAGCATTTTCCCTGAGATGATGCCAAATTATGGAGGGCTTCTGAATTCCAAGTAAATGATCCATTACTATGCCATAGACAACATGTATAATAAGGGATCACAAATGATCTCTTTGGTAGGAAAACGATCATTCACAGCTGTGTGAGATGAACGAGGGTAAAGAAGACGGAAGGAGACCATCTAATAGGCAATGGCGAGAGATGAATCAAAGGAACAGCCATAGTCTGACAAAGAGCAAGAAGACATCTCAGAGGAACAATGAGTAGAATTCTAAAACTAATCTGTGAATGGCTTTGGCCCACCTATCCTTCCTCAGGGAAGATGTTTCAAAAGATTCTGGTACCAGCTCACATCCACTAGCACACATGCTCCCAGAATGCAGTATGTTCCCCCTCCTTAACTCATCACATCTGTGCACATTTGCCCGTGAGAGTGGGGATCTTGTCTATCTTATTCACCATTGTATCCCACAGATAGCACACTAACAGACACAGGGACACCCAAGTTAAATTTTAATTGAACTGAGAGTGACCACAGTGCATGGTCATTAATTCAAGACCACAGAGTTCTGAGGGAAAGATCATGTTTGTTTGATTAAACAAGTGACATTCAGGGCCTGTGAAACACATGTCTGGAGAGGTACAGGAACAGTTGGGAGATGGAGAAAATGGAGCTGGAAAGAGGTTAGGCTAGAGACTAAGACTCACGGAGAAACAGTAGGTGACAGCAAGAGGAACAGTGCTGGGGAGACCATTGAGGAAAAGGAGGACTAGAACAAAACCTGAAGAAAAATGCAATTAAAGAAAAGGGCATTTCAAAACTGTTCAAAGAGATTTTCAATGCTCAATACCAAAAAACCAGGAAGTATTTAAGGGGATGCCAATGTTAATTAGCTTTTTATAATCCATCCACAACATATACATACTGTAACAGTGCACTGTACCTCATAAATATATGCAATTAAAAATAAAAGTTTAATTTGAAAACAAAAAGGAAGGTCAAAAGGGAGAAAGAAACCGTTCTAGAAGATAAGAGAATACATCCAAAATCTCATATGCCCAAAAAAGAGCTGCTCAAGACAAAGAGACCATGTGTGATGCCCAAGGCCCCAGAGTGCGGTCCAACTGGACAAGGGGTCAGGTGGCATCTCAGAGGGCACCATTCAGGACAAGGAACAGAACGGAATCCAGGCAGCAAAGAGCCAACCAAGGAGAAAATGGGTACAAGCAGAGACATGAGCCAAAAATATTCTTTCCAAAACTTTGGGGGTCAAGACTCAAAGAGACAAAATAGCTCTGGAATGGGGAGTGAATAGGATGGAGAAAGCTTGCGATGTAACAGAACGCAGTTGGAGCGGAGGATACAACAGTCCTGATCTCATCACTGATCAGCAAAGATGAGACTATCGCTTACGAAGCTGTGTCAGTCTTAGGGCGGCTGTCTAGTTTACTCCTAGTACACAGTAGGCTCTAACAGTCCAAATCAGTCACATTACAATCCAGAGATACAATGTCACCATCAGGATTGAGGACAACTGAATATCCGTGACATTTTTAAAAGCATTCACACCAACTCAGTTCAGCCTCTCTAAGGAGGCAGGTGAGAGATACATGCATGCTCTTCCCTTCTTTGTAAGCAAGAAAAGAGAGTTCAGCAACTTTTCCAGGATCAGAGACACAATTACGTAAACACTGGCCTCATATGAGAGTTGTCTGGCCCCTAAAGAGGCCAAAATAATGAAAATGGTTATTCAACATACAGTAAGTGGAGGTTTGCGGCGGAGACAGAGCAACGAAGGAAAAAAAGACAAACTGTAAATCCAGCCTTTCTGCTGTTAGAGATGCTCAAAAACAAAACAGTTGTGTAAGCAAACAGCAGTTCCTAGTACCATCAAATTGTGTATGCCCACCTACTCCTCTCCCTTTACCCATCAGAGGTGGAATTCTCATGCTAAAACAAAAATTACCTCTTCTACTTTATTATTTTACAAATGAATGGCTCCTGAAATATAACATTTCAACAGAAGTGAAACGTTGTTTTCTCTAAATTCAGATAAAAATGTAAAAAGGGCATGTGGTAGACACAGTGGACATATATTTGTATTAAGAAAATTTTTCCTTGAAGATTGACCTAAGTAAAAAGCCATACAATCCCTAAAGCTTAAATGAAAGAATAAGTTGGGCCCAGTGGCTCACGCCCGTAATCCCAGCACTCTGGGAGGCCGAGGCAGATGGATCACTTGAGGTCAGGAGTTCGAGACCACCCTGGCCAACATGGTGAAACCCAGTCTCTACTAAAAATATTTTTAAAATTAACTGGGTGTGGTAAGCGCCTGTAATCCCAGCTACTAAAGAGGCTGAGGCAGGAGAATCGCTTGAACCCAGGAGGTGTAGGTTGCAGTAAGCCAAGATCATGCCACTGCACTCCAGCCTGGGCAACAGAGGGAGACTGTATCAAAAACAAAAAAAGAACAAAAAAATCAATAATTTCTGTTTCTGAGATGTGCCATCTCTGAAATACAAAGGAAATTCTAATTGAAATTACAGGTACATGATTTATTCCTAAACTATAGACTATGAAAGCTTTGTATGGAGGACATGGTAATAATTCTGAGAAACTGCTATTTAATGAACAAATCTATGGTAAACAGTATAAAGATATTTTTTTTTTTTTTTTTTTTTTTTTTTGAGACAGAGTCTCGCTCTGTCGCCCGGGCTGGAGTGCAGTGGCGCAATCTCGGCTCACTGCAAGCTCCGCCTCCCGGGTTCACGCCATTCTCCTGCCTCAGCCTCCGAGTAGCTGGGACTACAGGCGCCCGCCACCGCGCCCGGCTAATTTTTTGTATATTTTTTAGTAGAGACGGGGTTTCACCGTGGTCTCGATCTCCTGACCTCGTGATCCGTCCGCCTCGGCCTCCCAAAGTGCTGGGATTACAAGCGTGAGCCACCGCGCCCGGCCAACAGTATAAAGATATTTTTATAAAATAAACAACTTCTGTCTAAATTCTATCTGTAATAACATCTTTCAAATGTAATGCACTCAGAAATACCTCTCTAGAGGCTTTAGGTAGCAAGGTCCCACAGCTTATGTCATCTTAGGGCATCAGGTCACTTATTAATTCCTCCTCTGGAAGTATCTGTGGTACAGGATGATTTCTTACTACCAGATGACTGGAGTGCTGAATTTCTAAGACTATATGCAACATCACATGAGACTATAAAGCAGAAACTTCAGCCCTTACCCCTGCTACTAACCTTTCATTTCAGACTAAGAAGAGAGAAATGTATACTAGCATACCCACAAAAGCTTACTGCCATTTGTTCTAAAGTTCTAGGGCTACTACAAGAAAATCTGAAGTTACCACGACAGGAGGCTGTGTAGGAAGCAGCGCAGGTCTGTGGTCCTTCATCCTGCCCCTCTCGGTGCTCTCTCTTCTCTGGTCCCCCACACCACGACACATCAGTGGACCTCCTCGCCGTCCTCCCCGCCTGGAGCTGTAGCGTCCTTGTTTATGCTGTCGCTCCCTTTCTTCAAATTCAAGCAATGCTGCCTTGGCCTCTGCTGAAAGCTCTACGTGAAAAAATGTGTATGTGTTAGTTACTTTCTGAGAGCCCAAACTGGAGGTCTAGGGAGAGAACACGAAAGAATGATGTGACAATGAAACTCTGCCACAGCATGTGCTTCACCCGCAGTAAACACTCAACTAGCAGCGGCAAGTATGATACAACCAGCAACACACACAACCCACTAGTGAGATCTGATAAAAAAGAACAGGCTTTCCTTTATGATACAATGCAAGTGTTAACAATAAATTTTAAATTATTTTCATTTGAGACCACTGATATGTGCTGACTGAGGCTAAAAAGAAGCTGAAGTGAAATTTAACCACTGCCCTCACACTACAAGGCATTTTGCAGTCCCATCTTTTTTTTTTCCCCCGAGACACAGTCTCACTTTGTTGCCCTGGCTACAGCACAGTGGTGTGATCTCTGCTCCCTGCAACCTCCACCTCCCAGGTTCAAGCAATTCTCCTGCCTCAGCCTCCCAAGTAGCTGGGACTACAGGTGCACACCGCCACACCGGCTAATTTTTTTGCATTTTAGTAGAGACGGGGTTTCACCACATTGCCCAGGCTGGTCTCGAACTCCCAAGTTCAGGCAATCCATCCGCCTCAGCCTCCCAAAGTGCTAGGATTACAGGCGTGAGCCACCGTTCCCGGCCTGCAGTCACACCTTTTACTGATGGTGCATGACATCAGTCAGAAGCTGTCTCTACCAGTCCTACAGCAGTATGATTTTCTTACTGAAGCCGGTAGAAGTATTAATAGCATACGATGGCACATAGACGCAAGACCACAAATTCCTGATCATTCTCACTTAAAAACAAAACTATTAATGAACTCACTCCGAAGTCAAGTTGATTTAATAAAGAATAAAAAACTCAATTTACTACATATCATTTCAATTTTTCGTATTTATTTTCTTAAAACTTTACTGTGAAGCCTTCTCATATGCATGCAGACTGATAGAGAAGCCAAATCAAACGAGAGCAAAGTCACATGAGAAAACACTCATGCAAACACGTGTGGAGTGTCCAGCAGCTGCTCGCTGCTCTGCCCAGTGCTTTAGGGATACAGAAAACATGGGCACTGGCCCTAAGAAACTTCAGATGGCACATTCTTCTAGGTTCCTAAAGGGAAACGAAAATGATTTAGCCATATATGGTCCTTTTACAACACTAGCTAAATTGGGACAACAGATCTTATGCCACATTTTCTGAAAATGTCACTGAGTATACCAAGACACCTTCTCCTGCCTTCTTCCCCAGCCAAGGGTAAGCTTTCAGTATTACCAGAGTCTACCTTCTACCTTGGATCCCATCATCATCTCCAAACTCCTCCAAAATCTCTATGCCACATTTTTCTTGAAATTGTTTCTGTGGTACTCCTCTCCCCTTCAAATAAAACTAGACCCCATTTGAAAGAAAATTTAATCTCTTCTTAACCAGCATAGACTTTTATTCTAATCTTGACTACATGATTAGTTCACACACACATTTTACGCAGTGAATCAGCAATTATTTTTCTAGTGGTTCTGAGTGTCAAGATTAATTTCACTATCCTCAGTAATAAAATGGTTTCAAATGACATCTTTAATCAGCAAGTAAAAATGCTTTCCTCCAATTGAGACAAGCTGTCACAAAAGGTCACCAAAATATGACAGGATGGAAATTACATTTGTAACTTCAACTGAAATGTTAATTTCCCTTTAAGTGTTTTCTGAACTATGTCCAGATTCTAAAGAGATACATACCTCAGTGTAACAAAGTTTTACACTGCACTGTCCCTTTCTAAAATGTTAAGAAAAATATATTTGCATGCAAATAATTTTATAATAGTTGAAACACATACAGAACACACAATTTGGCAAAATAAAAATAACAAATGATAGTCTGAGATTTTTTTAAAAGACAACTGAATCAAGAAAATTTTAAAGGCCCTGCAAATACAAGGACCATTAAGTATAAACCCTCGAACAGTGAGCTACTGCTGGCATTAGCAATTCTGAATTGTTTGTTACTACCGAGAAAGATCTCTTTCCCACAGATCCTCTGAAATTAATGATATTATTTCAAGAGAATATTTTGTGGGTGTACAAGCAGGTTCTTCAGGCTACAGCAATAAAAAACAACTTAACATGTAACATGTGCCAGTGAAACTTAAAATAATCTGGAAGCCTACTCACAGATAATGAATTAAAAATAAATGCAGTCTTTCTAACTAAAATAAATGCAGTCTTTCATTTATGACTTACAACTGCTTTCTAAGGCAATCCAAGGGCTACCTCCTAGATGAAAAGAGAGCTCTCAGCTTGCAGGACTGGCAACTGGGGGACACTGGTCAGTGACACCATCTTCAGAAATGGCGACTGGCATTTTCACAGCGAACCATTCCTTACACGTGCCTGCTCTGTTGCCTGGCTCAACTGAGCTCCAGGAGGGAGTTCAGCACTTACACCCTATGACATCCTCTGTATGTAATGAATTAATTTATTTCCTAAGTATGTAGTTCTGTACCATCCTTGGGAAAACTGAGAACACTGTCACTCAAATCTTTTTCTGTAAGGTTTAATTTCCACAATCCTGATAGAGCAAAAAAAGCTAGTCAATTAAGATCTTAACCTAGATGAAAGCCCAGAATTCTACTTCTAATCCAATCTGCATTCAAAATACCAATCAACAACTGTGCATAAAACTGTTCCTTAACTGCTGAGGCTGTCATATGTATGAATGTTTTTCACAGAGATGTGAATGTGCAAAAAGACTAAAAGTAACCAAAACTCCCTCCTAGCTTGGAAGAGAAGTCGTTTCACATGTAAACTTTTAGAGTCAGAAATTGGGGATACCAGTGCATCACTTGATTCTCCCTTTTAAAGAATGAAGTGTTCTCAACACTAACGATGATATCAGCGAAAACAAAAAAAAAAGTACACCTCATATAAGACAACAGGTACTCTGGTGGCAAAATATTTTAATCCCATTACAGAGTAGGCAAACAGCTTTACACAATCAAATAAATGCAATTATTTCTACAGAGAACCTGAGACTGTTCAGGTTTTTTTATTTTGATCTCTAAGAGCACACAAATAAACTGATGTGTAAAAATGTATTCAAATGTCTAGTTTACCAAATACTGAGGCATTATCTCTTTTTCAATACGTATTTCCTCAGATATAAAATTCATCTTTTGTTTGGGGGGAGGTGCTGAAGGTAACAAGAGAATTCACTCTTTTTAGGAAACCAATCTTTTGATGGACAGAAAAATCCTCCTTTGTGTTGGGAAAAATCCTAACTTTACAGTTATCTGAAACTCACGTTTCCAAGCACCAAGCTTTCTTAAGTAATAAAGAACAGAAAAAGGTACTTTTAACTATGGTTTCACCTGCCCTATCATCTTGCCAAACAACCACATTCTACACAAATGCAGTTAAGTGCTTTTTTATTGTTTCCGAGAATGGTCACTAGTCAAGCTGCATATGTTTATAGCTACTCTGCCTCTAAGGGTCTCATACTCTTCCCCCATAATTCAAAGGAGAGGACTTGCCCACCACAAACCAACCTTTCCAGCTTCTTGTCCCAGAATTACATGAACATAAAGTTGCCAGATGCCTTAAAAAGCAAAACAGATTTAATACAAGTTATTTAAATACACGAAATTGTCAATGACCTTGGAAAGAACAAAATGAGGGAAAGTCCTGAGAAGAAAGAGATGCAGGACTGAAATAGACACTAAGCACACATGCAAGCTGACCATCACTGCAGAACAAGGATGTTACTAGTGGCTGGGTGGAAGCACAATGAACAGGGATGAGATGACACAGCTGGAAACCAGGGAGGTGGGAAAGGCAGAGAGGCACCACAAATCAGGGCAGGGTGGTACAGAAGAGGGAAGACGAGCCACGAAATCCACAGCCGGCCGACAGGGAGCAGACTACAGAGTCGGGGAAAGGCCCCCATTTGTAATGCTGTCTAGCAAGTGAATTAATAGTCTTAGAACTTGTAGCTACCTGGGGAGTTCTCAGTGACTATGCTTTTATACATCATGTTTTAAATGTATGTAACCAAAGCCACAGCCCAGATAACAAGACCCAACAAAAGAAGCAGTAGTGATGACTACTCCTTCTCTTCCTCCATCCCTCCCCAGTTCAGGAAGCTTTATACCTTCCAGGTAGTGGCTGTGGGTTGCCCTTAGAATTCCTTAGTATTCTGCCAGGTATGGAGAGCTTTCCTTTGTTCATCTCATCCCAAGCCAAGACTGACATGTCTCTGCTCAAGTAGACTGTTTTGTGATATTACCAATTCCTCCTGTTGACGTATTTTGTTTATTCCCATCCTTCTGTTTTAAGACCTTTGCTCCATCTTTCACCTAAGGCCAATGCCAGACTCTATTTCTTAGAAATTAAAGATGCTTCTAAGAAATCTGCTTCAGCTCAACTGGCAACTTCATATCATAACTTGAAAAAAGTCTAGGGAAATCTTGGGCCACAAGATGGAGTGGTAGTAAACTAGACCACAAAGAAAGAGAGAACAAAGATTCTAGAAGAATCTCTCTGAACAATCTTGCCTAGTAAATTAAGATAATATTGGTTGACTACTGCTAACTCGTGCATCTTTGGAGCTTAGTGTCCTCCCACAGAATTCGTATCAGGCTCATGTTCTGGACAAAAAAACGACTATGAATAATGGTTTTAAAAAGTAATAAAAGTAATCATGAAAGGTAAGTCTTGATTCTTATCTAGACCAAGACCAGACGGCAGGCAGAGCCCGTGTCCTCCCGCCCTCCTGCCTGCCCTCCTCCTTAGAAGGACAATATCCCAGTGGTTCTGGAAGCACCAGTGCAGGAGCAGCACTGCTTGGGAACTCATTAGAAACACAACTTTCTAGGCCAGGCGCAGTGGCTCACGCCTGTAATCCCAGCACTTACGGAGGCCGAGGAGGGTGGATCACGAGGTCAGGAGTTCAAGACCAGCCTGGACAATATGGTGAAACCCCGTCTCTACTAAAAATACAAAAACTAGCGGGGCATGGTGGCACACACCTGTAGACCCAGCTACTCGGGAGGCTGAGGCAGAAGACTCAGTTGAACCTGGGAGGCAGTGGTTGCCATGAGCCAAGATTGTGCCACTGCACTCCAGCTTGGGCAACAAAGCGAGACTCTGTCTCAAAAACAAAACAAAAAAAATACAACTATTTTGGGCTCTACCCTATATCTAATCAATCAGAGAAGCTGCGAGTAGGTCCTAAAATCTGTGTTTTAACAAGTCCTCTGAGATTCTGACGCTCACTCAAATTTGGAATCACTGCTTTATTCTTTGCAGTGGACATTGAAAAACACTGTATAATGAGGGGTAGGGTCACTATTAAAAGTCTCTGTGAATCAGCAGCAGTCTGTAGTAGACCTTTCACACAGCAAGCTTTGCTCAGAGTGATTATTTCTATAAACGAGTCAACCTGTCTCATTAAAGTCAGAGGAACTGCAGAAAACACACAAAAAAAGACAGCTATGAAGACACTAAAAGGTACAAAATATAAACCAGTCTTGTCCAGAATTCGTCCTGACAACCTCAGGGTCTTGGGAAGGGTCAACATGGCCCCATAGCTACCATCCCCATGCCACCTTTTCAAGACCAGCCAGAACCTCATAGTATGTACAAGAGCAGCAAAAAAAAAAAAAAAAAAAATTTTTAAATTATCTTAAACATTTTATTCAAGCATTTTAAATCCATAAACAGCAATGATTTTAAAGAATGAGTTTTACAGTACCATAACAGCACTCACTCCAAAGTCCAGCCACTCTCCGGATGGCAGCCACAATTACCTAGTCAACCTTCTTTGCCTACTTTGATTAATTACAACAATACTATGGAGGAAGTTGAAATGAGAGTGAAGGAGGATGGGAGACAGGCAAAAAAGTTACCCAAAGTTTCTGGAATGTTCCTTCTCTCTCTAGTTACATCTGAGAGCCTAATAATTGTTCCTTCTTTCCTTTCAGTTTTGAAACGTAATCGTCCAGATTCTTCATCATCTTCTTCTTCTTCATCTGATTCTTCTTTGATGTCCTTTTGAAGTTCCAATGTTTCCATACCTCCCTACATTGCAGACACACAAGGCAAAAAAAGGACAGTGAGTTCATATTCTTTTGAATTAAATATTAAAGAATGCTAAAATATTTAATTGTTTATATTTAAGTTGTAAAAAATACTGCAAAACGTCCTGTTAAAAGGCCACATGAAACCCTAAACTGACTCCAGGAGAAAATAACCTTAAACATTAACAGTTAATGTTAAAAAAAAAAAAAGGTCAAATTCTTGCTTGCAATTAATAGACAAAGTCCTACACATCATTGCTGCTTACACGTCTGAGAATAAACGAATTACAAAAATTCCTGCTGGACTTATTGCTTTGAGTTTAATACAGATCACAGTGAAGTTAAATGTATTAATTAAACTCACACTAAAGTTCTATGAGTTTACTGTAACTTAAAGGCTCAACATTTTATAACTCCTGACCCCATCTACCTTCCCCTTCATTGCCAGACAAGCAGTCCAAATGTGCTGTTGTACTGATGCAGCCTCCAAAATTCTTTCATCATTTCTCACTCCTTTTTACTTCAATCTCACTGTCTAGAGTTAATTTATCACCATCTTTGACTGAGACTATTGAAAAGGAGAAACTTTTTTTCTTCAGTCATGTCTTCACACTAAAACCAGCTTTTATCTGAAATTTTATTATATCAGTATTCCCTACAAAAATTTTCCCTAACCCCAGCCCAAATTAAAAGTAATTTCTTTGTGGACAATTCTTACTGCCAAGTGTCACTCATGTTCCTAGTGAAAGAATCACCTCTCACCTCAGATCAGTCTCTGTGACCCACTCTTAGACATAAAATAAGTACCTACAAAGAGCAAGGTTAATTTAGATACTTTTTACCAATGTAAGAAGAATATATTTGCTCCTTTAGTCTCATGATTTGTAATATGCAAATGTTATTTACTCTTAATAGAAGTAACAGTGAACTTTATTAGAAAATGCACAAGAAAAAAATGAAAACAAACCAACGACACAATCATTTTATATTCTTGCTGTTTTCAGTATTTTCTATGTAAAAAGACCAACTACAAATGCACACACTCTACTATAAATCCTCCCAGTGGAGAAAGATCTTCCAGAGCGCAAATGCCTGAAGAGCAGATGACAACCGTAAACTACAACTTTCACCTTAAGCCTGACAGTTACAACACCCCCACTCAGTATGCTGACGTCCAGCATACTGCAGAATTTTAAAGTACCAAAATCTCAGGATTTTTGCTGGTTTGATACCATTTTTTCTGTACTACTGAGTGTTTGAAATCAGAATGGATGCCTGCAAGGTACGTGCTGCACCATACTTTCCAACAGAACCAAAGCCAGCTTCCTCAGGACGCCTCTTCTCCACTCCCATGATGCTCTAGAGCAGCACTTCTCCAATTCAATGCCCAGTCATCAGTGGGAATCATGTTGAAAAGCAGATTCTGACTCAGCCGATGCAGGGTGGGGCCTGGGGTTCTGCCTTTCTAACAAGCTCCCAGGTGACACCAACATTTCAGGTACACAGACTACACTGAGTAGGGTAGCAAGGCCAAAAGGGAGTAAAAGAAATCACTACCAACAAAGCAAAGATTCTACAAAGTCATCTTCAATTCAACTACTAGCAACTGTAAGCACAGTTTAAAGACTTTCCAAATAAGTTTAATGTAAAACAAGACAGCACTGAAATTAATATAGCTTATTCTGCATCCAAATCTCCATCTAAGGAATCTAAAGAGGATAAAGATGAGTTGAAAATTGTTTCTTCCTAGATATTTACCCTAGAGAAATGATACCTTATGTTCAAATAGACCTATAGGAAAATGTTTATTCTACTCAGGATCACTAAAACTGGAAACCCTTAAATGTCCTTCAATGAATGAATGGATAAACTGTTGTACATCCAAACCACAGAATGCCACTTCGCAATAAAATGGAATGACCTATTGATGTAACAGGGATAAAATCATAAAGGCATCATCATACTGAGTAAAAGAAGTCAATCTCAAAAGGTTATACACTGCAATGATTCCATTTATATGATATTCTCCAAGGAACAAAATTACACTGGTAACCAGTAGTTAGGAAAGAAGGAAAGGTATGGCCACAAAAGGATAGCACGAGGAGTATTTTTGAGTGATGGAACCTTCCTAGAATGCAAACTTCTGGTCCAAATCTTGGGGCTCAGTTAATCCTTGAACTACATCAAAGATTAGGGAAACTAAACTGACAGACACCAAACACAGCTGATACGACTTGCTGAACTGCAGACCATTTGACAACATTCACTGAGCTAGACTTAATTCTTCAGTCTCTTATTCTAAATACGGGGCTTAAAAAATCCATCTCCCTTGACCATATGGTTTAGAAAATTAACCTGTCTGCCAAAATGCTGACCTTCTGTATAATTTCTTTTTTCCCTGAGACAGAGTCTTGCTCTGTTGCCCAGGCTAGAGTGCAGTGGCGCAATCTTAGCTCACGACAACTTCTGCCTCCCGGGTTCAAGCAATTCTCCTGCTTCAACCTCCCGAGTAGCTGAGATTACAGGCACCCACCACCACGCCAGTCTAATTTTTGTATTTTTAGTAGAGATGGGGTATCACCATGTTGGTCAGGCTGGTCTCGAAATCCTGACCTCGTGATCTACCCGCCTCGGCCTCCCAAAGTGCTGGGATTACAGGCGTGAGCCACCATGCCTGGCCTTCTGTATAATTTTTAACAAATATTACCTAGCATGCCATTGACAAGCTACATTCCACTGGTGGGTAGTGTGCTGCTACAACACAAAAATCAAACTATCCTAAGACTATGTTGTGTAAACATTTAAATGTGCATGTAAATTTTTCATTTCACTATAGACATTACCAAAAATAGTCAAAGGTTTGATTTTTAGTTACTGACTTATTGTGAAAACCTGAAAGATTTATTTTTAATTCTTAATACATAGTGCATATGAAAATCACCATCAAAGTACTTAAAAAAACAGAGAGGTCCACTTAGGCTTTATTTCGTAAATGTAGAAAGAACTGGAAAAGCAAAGAGGGAACGATACTCAGACTTGTATATATTTTGAAGTTCTCCAGCTAATTCTGAAATGAAACTATGATCTCAGTGTTCTGAAAGAAAATTCAATATTCTATCCCAAAATCTAAACAGAAACAATGGGTAGTTCTCTAAAACACACACACACACACACACACACACACACACACACACACACACAAACACACAGTCTATATATATATATGTAGAGAGACAGAGCGCGAGAGAAAGAGAAAACATTCCTTACAAAAAGTTCACTAAGTTTTTAATGCTTATTGATAGAATAATTGATACATCATCAAATAAAAATGAAAGTCATTCTACCAACAGTGAAAATTTATGGGTTGGAAAGACTAAGCAAACTGTGCAAAAATTAGAAGAAAAAGAATTACAGACCAGTGTCCTTCATTAATACAGAAACAAAATCCTTTTTAAAAGTAAAAGTACACGGAATCTCACCAAATATAAAAAGGTTAATACATCACAACCAAGTGGGGTTTATCCAGAAACATGAGGTTGATTTAACACTCAAAAATCAGTCAAATCTTACCTGAAGAATTCCAAATCTACGGAGATACTCCTCCTCCTCCTCCTCCTCCTCCTCCTCCTCCTCCTCCTCCTCCTCCACGAGGTGGGGCTTAAGTTCCTTTCCTCCCCTCTCCCCAGAACCCCATCCCCTTAAGGTAGCCTAGACTTAGTGACTTGTTTCCAAAGAACTGAATAAGGAAAGAGAAACTGGCAGACACTGCCTGACCCAAATGACCAGGGTGGGCGCTGCCGGGGCGTTGTGGATGTCATGTGCCCAGTGGCACAAGGTTTCCATAGGGTTCTTTACAAAATCCACAACCTCAAGCTAATCATGAAAAAAGCGTCAAACAAACCGAGATTGGGAGACATCGTACAGGATACTCAGCCAGCACTTCCTAAAGCTGTCAAGGTCATGAAATACAGGGAAACACTAAGAAACTGTCACACAACAAAGGGGAATGGAGAGACAACAAATGGGGTACGTGGCTTGGGTCCCAGACCAATGAGAGGCCATGAAGAGAAAAACCAGTCAAATGGAAATAAAATCTGAAACATAGTTCATCATTTTTTTAAGTTAATTTAATTCACAATAAGGAATAAAAGCCATATAATTATCTCAGTAGATGCAAAAAAGCAGCATCAACAAAATTCAATACCCATTTCTGATTTTTAAGAAAATCCCAGCAAACTCAAAATAGAAAAGAACTTCTTCAATCTGATATAAAAACATACAGCTAGCATACTTAATGATGAAATAAACATTTTCCCCCTAACATCAGGAACAGGCAAGAACGTCTGTCCTGAATGTTTCTAGTCACGGAGTACCGGAGGTCAATGAGAAAGAAAGAAAGAACGAAAGAACGAAAGAACGAAAGAACGAAAGAAAGAAAGAAAGAAAGAAAGAAATGGATATAGACTGAAAAGGAAGATTTTTTAAACTGTCATTATTAACAGGCAATATGATTATTAAGATGTTAGTTTCTCCCAATGTGATTTAAAAACACTATCCATTCTCTATTAAAATCCTAACCAGACTTTTAAGTAGTTATTCACAACTCCATTCCACAATTTATACAGAAATTCAAAGGACCATGAATAGACAAAATAATTAAAGGAAGAATAAAATTAGTGGATTTACACAACATGCTTTCATGTTACACTAATCGAGACTGTATAGTACTGATATAAGGATACAAAAACAACGCGAGAACCAGAAAGAGACTAAAACCTAATTTTACTGTCAGGACAAGCACTGTGGCACTCCAAAGGGAAAGGAAAGTCATTACAACAAATAGTGGTGAACAATTAGAAAAACGTATGGAAAAAATGGAAGCTCATACCACACAGAGACACACACACACACGCACATATTGAGACAGATCATAATCTTAACTAAAATTAATACTGTAAAGTGTCCAGAAGAAAACAAGATAATAACTTTGGAGTAAACAAAGATTTCTAAGGTCACAAAATTCTTCATACTTCAACAAAATTAAAATTTTCTGCTCATGAAAAGACATATTTAAGAAAATGAGGCCGGGCATGGTAGCTCACACCTGTAATCCCAGCACTTTGGGAGGCCAAGGTGGGCACATCACTTGAGGTCAGGAGTTCAACACCAGCTTGGCCAACGTGGTGAAGCCCTGTCTCTACCAAAAATATAAAAAATTAGCCAGGTGTGGTGGTACGTGCCTGTAATCCCAGCTACTCAGGAGACTGAGGCAGGAGAATCACGTGAACCTGGGAGGCAGAGGGTGCAGTGAGCCGAGATCATGCCACTGCACTCCAGCCTGGGCGACAGAGTGAGACTCCGTCTCAAAGAAAAAAAGAAAATGAAAACACAAGCCACAAGCTCAGAGAAAATATTTACAATACGAATACGTAATATGAAATTATCTCCCAATGGAATGATACCCAGAATATACAGACAACTATCTATCTCTATCTAGAATATATGCAGTATGTATGCATACATATTCTCCAGAGAAGACACATGTAGAAAATACATGTACAGACAGCATATCTTCTATATGAAAAATATATAGGATATATATAGCATATATAGAAACAAAAAGACAACCCACTTTTTTTTGAGAGACTAAAACTAGAAGCAAAGAAGATATACGAAAGTCCAATCGCACATGGAATGGTGCTTAACATCATTAGAGGTCAGATAAATGGAAACTAAAACCACGATGACACACCCACTAGAAGGATTAAATCAGGAGATTGGCAACATAAAATGATGAGGAACAATGGAGACTCCCCCACAGTACCGGTGGAAGTACCAAATGGTGCAGCCACTTTGGAAAACCAATGGCGGTTTGTTATAAAAGTAAACATACCTCCAGACCGTCTCAGCAATTCCACTACTTGTTAATAACCAAGAGAAACAAAAACATACGTCCACAAAAAGATGGATAATATGATCCTTTTAGTAGCTTTATTTACAATAACAAAAAAACTGGAAACAACCCAAATGTCTATCATTGGGAGAATGAACAAATGGGGTACATCCATAAAATGGAATAAATTTTTAATACACACAACTACTTGGATGAATCTCAAAAACATGCTGAGCAACAGAAGCAAGACACAGGAGCACACACACTATATGACTACATTTAGGTGATGTTGCAGACTAGGAAATGCCAATCTAGGTATAGAAATAAGAACAGCTTTACTCTGAGGAGTCAGGACTGAATAGACAAAAACGTTCTGCGTAATGGAACTGTTCCTTATCAACCAAGGGATGGTAACTTGGATGTACACGTGGATCAAAACTTACTGTACACTTTACATCTATGCTTATCTCTAAATGTAAACATTATCACCATTTCACAAGTATTTTAAATGGTGCAAATATGTTTTTAAAGCTTCTCTCATTTCTTCCTCTACACATGCCAAAACTATCTGAAAATGGCAAGTCTTTTTAAATAACTATGTTAGAAGACAATGGCATAACCAGCACTAATGTGGCTGCATAACTATAAAGGATTGATATTTAGTCTTTATAATTAGATCTAACTTGTTTCAAATATAGTGATTTCTCTATATGAACCAAGGAAGAACATTAGTTAAATAAAAGGAGTCACCTAAAATAGGCTGTTCAATTAAAATTAATTAATTGCTTTTAAGTTCTATAATTAAGATTCTAATATAGACCTTAACAGAGCTCCTAGAATGAAGTCATCTGGAAAACGGCAACACCCTTTCTGCCAGTCCTAAGCAATGCAGAGCAAGGCGTGCGGCAACACGGATGGAGCACAACGGGATGCTCAGCAACAACGCAGATATTTAGGAAAAGGAGTCCAGGAACTAGGAAGACACCAAAACAGAGGGATATGTGGCACATTAAAAATGGTACTCCTCCCTGAGGACTACACAGTTTATTTAGACTTCTAAAAAAGATGGATCACAAGCCCTTCAAAACCAAATCCTACAAAAGTTGAAATACTAGCAACTTCTACCTCTCAGCACTTAAAACAGTATTATGCACACGAGTTCCCAATAATTATCTCATTGACTAATATTCTACAATGCAGCCGGGGAAAAAAAAAAAAGCCCAAAATATTTATTGCTAGTGGAAAAGACCAGCACATCACCAGCCTCCAGGAAGGACAACTGAAAGTCCTAAGATCAAGAGCATCACAAAAAACCTGCCGTCATCACAAAAGCAAGCAACATAAACAAAGTAAACTAAAACCATCAAGGAAAGGATAAAAAAAAACAAAAAATCACAAGAGTGAAACAAATGCAACTTCTAGCTCTTTGCCTTCCAAATTCAAGGGTCGGCATTTTAACTACCCTATGTTTCCCTGTCTCTTCATATTTAAAAAAGGAAAAGAATATTTACTTATAAAAGTTATTTTGCTTATAGTAAAAAAAAATTTTAAATCAGAAAATATTGGAATACAAAGACTAAATAACTGCAGCATTTAGCAGTAATCATTATTACCATTTCCATCTGCAACTACATAGACTTTTTCTTGAGAATTACACACACACATTTAGATTTGCAGTTACAGGGGGCGCTGAAGGGGAGAAGAATTCTATCATCTTGCTCTTTACACTTAATGCATCACGAGCACCTTTCCAAGCCAAATAGAGCTAAGACGACACTTGGTATACACTGCACTACACTTTACGGCTAGGCCATGATTTAGTCTTCCATACACTGCTTCCATTTACTTTCAGTGCTGCAAACAAATACTTGATACATATACCTTTGAACACACATTCTTTAGGATACATTTTTTAAAGTGGAATTGTTGAGTCCAAGGACAAGAGCTTTAAAGCTTTTAATACCGTCAAGAACAGTGAAGAGTATAAGATTTTACTCTACTTGCAAGCTAACAAGTTAGTTGGCCACCATTTCACGGAAGCTGTAAGAAGGCCAAGACTCTTCGTCAGAAATATGGAGACTAGGAGAATGTTATTTGTATCACTAGCAGTAGCATTCTGAACCAGCTCCAAGAGGCCCCACTCCCAACTGGGCTTTGTGAAGAGAGCCAGGTGACCCTGCCCACATAGGAGGTTGTGTTATAGGAGGGATCTCTCTGCACAGGAAACCCTGAATGTGTCACAATGGGCAGTCAGCAAGCCTGTCCTTGACTCCAGAGGAAGACACTGCATCTGTAGCTGTCTGCTACACCAGAATCCTCGAAAAGGTATTCCAGAACAAAGGATAGGCAGTGATTTGTTTGCTTTGCTCACAAAACCTGCAGCTAAATGAAGGACCCTCAGAAAACTGTCTCCTGACAATGTTTCCAAAATGCTCCCTCAAGTCAATCAGACTACATCTGATCAATAATTCTGAGGTCTGTCAATATTAAAGTAGGTTAAAATTCTCCATTTTCTTTTAATTTTTACTGAATATATTTTCATACACTTATTGTTCATTTGCTTAATCAAGTCCTGAATTACTGTCACATTATTTGTCGTTCTTTTTCTCCCTCCTCCCCCACACAAGAGACACTGAAAATCAAAATTTAAAAAAAATCACTCTTTTTTTTTTTTTTGGACAGAGGGTCTCACCCTGTCACCCAAACTGGAAGGCAGTGGCGCAATCACAGCTCACTGCAACCTCCACCTCCTGGGCTCAAGTGATCCTCCAACCTCAGCCTCCTGAGTAGCTGGGACGACAGGTGTGTGCCACCACACCTAGCTAATTTTTTGTATTTTTGCTAGAGATGGGGCTTCGCCATGTTGCCCATGTTGGTCTCCTGAGCTCAAGTGACCCATCCACCTAGGCCTCCCAAAGTGCTGGGATTACAGGCGTAAGACACAGCACCCAGCCAGGTCACCATTTTTTATAGTAGCCCTCTTTTGTTTTAATATATTAATGAGGACTGTCCAGGAACTGAAGTTAAAAACATCTAGAACTAGAAGGCACTTCCAGAAGGCACCCAGGCAATGATAATACTTGTTAACATTCTTATTCTTTAACTGCCTTGCAATAAAAGTTTATGTAACCATCATTTGAAAACTGAAATCTACAAAACCTTTCCCTATTTTAAGATACGCTATAAATATTATGGAGTATCAGGGAAGAATAAAGAAAATATTGTTACCTAAAAACTGAAATAAATTACAAGGAAAAACGAACAATAAAATTAGTTTTCCAACTTCAAAATACCACAAACATCCAAGCTAAAAGAGGAAGTTCAAACCCATCGCAAAGAAGCTAAAAACCTTGAAAAACGATTAGACGAATGGCTAACTAGAATAACCAGTGTAGAAAAGTCCTTAAATGACCCGATGGAGCTGAAAACCACGGCACAAGAACTACGTGATGACTGCACAAGCTTCAGTAGCTGATTCGATCAACTGGAAGAAAGGGTATCAGTGACTGAAGATCAAATGAATGAAATGAAGCGAGAAGAGAAGTTTAGAGAAAAAAGAGTAAAAAGAAACGAACAAAGCCTCCAAGAAATATGGGACTATGTGAAAAGACCAAATCTACATCTGATTGGTGTACCTGAAAGTGACTGGGAGAATGGAACCAAGTTGGAAAACACTCTGCAGGATATTATCCAGGAGAACTTCCCCAACCTAGCAAGGCAGGCCAACATTCAAATTCAGGAAATACAGAGAATGCCACAAAGATACACCTCGAGAAGAGCAACTCCAAGACACATAATTGTCAGATTCACCAAAGTTGAAATGAAGGAAAAAATGTTAAGGGTTAACAGAGAGAAAGGTCGGGTTACCCACAAAGGGAAGCCCATCAGACTAACAGCGGATCTCTCAGCAGAAACTCTACAAGCCAGAAGAGAGTGGGGGCCAATATTCAACATTCTTAAAAAAAAGAATTTTCAACTCAGAATTTCATATCCAGCCAAACTAAGCTTCATAAGTGAAGGAGAAATAAAATTCTTTACAGACAAGCAAATGCTGAGAGATTTTGTCACCACCAGGCCTGCCCTACAAGAGCTCCTGAAGGAAGCACTAAACATGGAAAGGAACAACCGGTACCAGCCACTGCAAAAACATGCCAAATTGAAAAGACCATCGAGGCTAGGAAGAAACTGCATCAAATAACGAGGAAAATAACCAGCTAACATCATAATGACAGGATCAAATTCACACATAACAACATTAACCTTAAATGTAAATGGGCTAAATGCTCCAGTTAAAAGACACGGACTGGCAAATTGGATAGAGTCAAGACCCATCAGTGTGCTGTATTCAGGAAACCCATCTCACGTGCAAAGACACACACAGGCTCAAAATAAAGGGATGGAGGAAGATCTACCAAGCAAATGGAAAAGAAAAAAAGGCAGGGGATGCAATCCTAGCCTCTGATAAAACAGATTTTAAAACAAAAAAGATCAAAAGAGACAAAGAAGGCCATTACATAATGGTAAAGGGATCAATTCAACAAGAAGAGCTAATTATCCTACACATATATGCACCCAATACAGGAGCACTCAGATTCATAAAGTCCTTAGAGACCTACAAAGAGACTTAGACTCCCACACAATAATAATGGGAGACTTTAACACACCACTGTCAACATCAGACAGATCAACGAGACAGAAAGTTAACAAGGATATCCAGGAATTGAACTCAGCTCTGCACCAAGCGGACCTAATAGACATCTACAGAACTCTCCACCCTAAATCAACAGAATATACATTCTTCTCAGCACATCACACTTATTCCAAAATTGACCACACAGTTGGAAGTAAAGCACTCCTCAGCAAATGTAAAAGAACAGAAATTATAACAAACTGTCTCTCAGACCACAGTGCAATCAAACTAGAACTTAGGATTAAGAAACTCACTCAAAACCGCTCAACTACATGGAAACTGAACAACCTGCTCCTGAATGACTACTAGGTACATAACAAAATGAAGGCAGAAATAAAGATGTTCTTTGAAACCTATGAGAACAAAGACACAACATACTAGAATCTCTGGGACACATTTAAAGCAGTCTGTAGAGGGAAATTTATAGCATTGAATGCCCACAAGAGAAAGCACAAAAGATCTAAAATTGACACTCTAACATCACAATTAAAAGAACTTGAGAAGCAAGAGCAAACACATTCAAAAGCTAGCAGAGGGCAAGAAATAACTAAGATCAGAGCAGAACTGAAGGAGACGGAGACACAAAAAACGCTTCAAAAAAATCAATGAATCCAGGAGCTGGTTTTTTGAAAAAATTAACAAAATTGATAGACCACCAGCAAGACTAATAAAGAAGAAAAGAGAGAAGAATCAAATAGATGCAATAAAAAATGATAAAGGGGATATGACCACCGATCCCACAGAAATACAAACTACCATCAGAAAATACTATAAACACCTCTACGCAAATAAACTAGAAAATCCAGAAGATATGGATAAATTCCTGGACACATACACACTCCCAAGACTAAACCAGGAAGAAGAAGAATCTCTGAATAGACCAATAACAGACTCTGAAATTGAGGCAATAATTAATAGCTTACCAACCAAAAAAAGTCCAGGACCAGACGGATTCGCAGCCCAATTCTACCAGAAGTACAAGGAGGAGCTGGTACCATTTCTTCTGAAACTATTCCAATCAACAGAAAAAGAAGAAATCCTCCCTAACTCATTTTATGAGGCCAGCATCATCCTGATACCAAAGCCTGGCAGAGACACAACAAAAAAAAGAGAATTTTAGACCAATATCCCTGATGAACGTTGATGCAAAAATCCTCAATAAAATACTGGCAAACCAAATCCAGCAGCACATCAAAAAGCTTATCCACCATGATCAAGTGGGCTTCATCCCTGGGATGCAAGGCTGATTCAACATATACAAATCAACAAATGTAATCCAGCATATAAACAGAACCAAAGACAAAAACCACATGATTATCTCAACAGATGCAGAAAAGGCCTTTGACAAAATCCAACAGCCCTTCATACTAAAGCCTCTCAATAAATTAGGTATTGATTAGGACGTATCTCAAAATAATAAGAGCTATTTACGACAAACCCAAGGCCAATATCATACTGAATGGACAAAACCTGGAAGCATTCCCTTTGAAAAATGGCACAAGACAGGGATGCCCTCTCTCACCACTCCTATTCAACACAGTGTTTGAGATTCTGGCCAGGGCAATCAGGCAGGAGAAAGAAATAAAGGATATTCAATTAGGAAAAGAGGAAGTCAAATTGTCCCTGTTTGCAGATGACATGATTGTATATTTAGAAAACCCCATCGTCTCAGCCCAAAATCTCCTTAAGCTGATAAGCAACTTCAGCAAAGTCTCAGGATACAAAATCTATGTGCAAAAATCACAAGCATTCTTATACACGAATAACAGACAGACAGACAGCCAAATCATGAGTGAACTCCCATTCACAACTGCTTCAAAGAGAATAAAATACCTAGGAATCCAACTTACAAGGGATGTGAAAGACCTCTTCAAGGAGAACTACAAACCACTGCTCAACAAAATAAAAGAGGACACAAACAAACGGAAGAACATTCCATGCTCATGGGTTGGAAGAATCAATATCGTGAAAATGGCCATACTGCCCAAGGTAATTTATAGATTCAATGCCATCCCCATCAAGCTACCAATGACTTTCTTCACAGAATTGGAAAAAACTACTTTAAAGTTCACATGGAACCAAAAAGGGTCCCACATTGCCAAGACAATCCTAAGCCAAAAGAACAAAGCTGGAGACATCAGGCTACCTGACTTCAAACTATACTACAAGGCTATAGTAACCAAAACAGCATGGTACTGGTACAAAAACAGAGATACAGACCAGTGGAACAGAACAGAGCCCTCAAAATAATACCACACATCTACAACCATCTGATCTTTGACAAACCTGACAAAAACAAGAAATGGGGAAAGGATTCCCTATTTAATAAATGGTGCTGGGAAAACTGGCTAGCCATATGTAGAAAACTGAAACTGGATCCCTTCCTTACACCTTATACAAAAATTAATTCAAGATGGACTAGACTTACATGTTAGACCTAAAACCATAAAAACCCTAGAAGAAAACCTAGGCAATACCATTCAGGACATAGGCGTGGCCAAGGACTTCATGTCTAAAACACCAAAAGCAATGGCAACAAATGCCAAAATTGACAAATGGGATCTAATTAAACTAAAGAGCTTCTGCACAGCAAAGGAAACTACCATCAGAGTGAATAGGCAACCTATAGAATGGGAGAAAATTTTTGCAATCTACTCATCTGACAAAGGGCTAATATCCAGAATCTACAATGAACTCAAATTTACAAGCAAAAAACAACCCCATCAAAAAGTGGGCGAAGGATATAAACAAACACTTCTCAAAAGAAGACATTTATGCAGCCAAAAAACACATGAAAAAATGCTCATTATCACTGGCCATCAGAGAAATGCAAATGAAAACCACAATGAGATACCATCTCATGCCAGTTAGAATGACAATCATTAAAAAGTCAAGAAACAACAGGAGATGGAGAGTATGTGGAGAAATAGGAACACTTTTACACTATTGGTGGGACTGTAAACTAGTTCAACCATTGTGGAAGTCAGTGTGGCAACTCCTCAAGGAGCTAGAACCAGAAATACCATTTGACCCAGCCATCCCATTATTGGGTATATACCCAAAGGATTATAAATCATGCTGCTATAAAGACATGCACACATATGTTTATTGTGGAATTATTCACAACAGCAAAGACTTGGAACCAACCCAAATGTCCATCAGTGATAGACTGGATTAAGAAAATGTGGCACATATACACCATGGAATACTATGCATCCATAAAAAAGGATAAGTTCATGTCCTTTGTAGGGACATGGATGAAGCTGGAAACCATCATTCTCAGCAAACTATCGCAAGGACAAAAAACCAAACACTGCATGTTCTCACTCACAGGTGGGAACTGAACAATGAGAACAGTTGGACACAGGAAGGGGAACATCACACACCAGGGCCTGTCATGGGGAGGGGGGAGCGGGGAGAGACAGCATTAGGAGATATACCTAAACGACGAGTTAATGGGTGTAGCACACCAACATGGCACATGTATACATATGTAACAAACCTGCACGTTGTGCGCATGTACCCTAGAACTTAAAGTATAATAAAAAAAAAAAAAAGAAGAAAAAAAACAAAAAAACAAAATACCACAAACAAAAAGGACAAGGAATTAACAGGCATCGAATTCCTTGGTTTCTCTCTCAACTATTTACCACCTGGAATGATCTCCACACAGTCTTCTGTCTACTTCTCTCTCCTTTAGTGGCTACTTAGATTTTTCTCAGATGTCTTCTGCCTAAATTACCCCTTTTCAGGTTTAACCTAGACTGGTGCTAGCTTTGTAATAAAGAGAGTGCTACAGAATACAGTGATGAACAAGACACACCTAACCTCTACTCTCTGCACGCTTTTAATATCTTCTTTAGCTTTATCTTAGTTCTTGGACATTCTTCTACAACTGGCGAATCTGGGTAAGAGTTCTTTGTATTATTCTGTCCTTTCTCTAAGTTTCAAATTATTTCAAATAGCGAGCGAGAAAGAGAGAGAGAAGAAAGCACACACACACAAAATCAAATTTAGTTTGGTGGAGGGGGAGAAAGGGTATGTGCAAGAAGTGCTTCTGTTTTGTAATGTGCACAGCATACACATTCATAGACTGTCATAGTATTATTCATATTGGGGGAAAAGGGTAAAGTAAATGTTTTCTGGACTGAGCATCTAAATCTCTGAAATAACACCTAAAGTAAATGGCCTAAGCCAGTAAATATCAGTTTTCATGGCCTCTTGACAAAAGATGAAAACTGTATTAAAAACTCTTGTGAAGTTCTCAGGCTGAAGACTGATTTGTGGCTTGCATGTCTGGCCCACAGCAGCTAGTTCTGGGGTAAGAGAACAGCAACTATTTAACTCTACACCTCACCCCACCTTTCTCAGTACAAATGGCATCTATCTTTCAAGACCTGCCTCAGAGTTCAGAGGTCCACCTCCTTCCATAAAGCCTCGTCAACCATGAACCTCTCTCCCCATGAGGTTTCCTCAGTGAGCTCCTAGCACTATCTCTGAGCCTCTCTTGGGAGGTTTTACTTTTTTTGTTTTCCCGTCACAGGTATTTACACGTCTTTTTTCTCTCCTATATTAGACTCCAATTTCCTTGAAAGCAGGAATCAAGCTTCATCATCCTTACTTCTTCAACACTAAAAATGCACCTAATTACAGAAACCTTGCAGTATTTGTTGAATAATGGTCCAAATTAACTGTTACTGACTAATTAAAAAGAATTACAGCACTGCTTTCAAAGCACTAACATATACATCACATTTCTGAACGATTTCCACCCACATCCCCGCAAAACATTTACAACACTCTAACACTTAAAGGGCACACGCTATGCAGAAATCACAGCACACCAGAACTCACTTCCCAAGGAGCCTAGAAAGTTCAAGTTTTTCACTATACACTCACAGTTCAAAGATACGTATCGACTTTCGCTAATGCTAAAAAGATGCTCATTTTAAGTCCAGGGGAGAAAACAGCAAACTTTTTACTCTTTTTAAAAGATGAACAAATACCTCTTCAGTTGCAGGAGCAACCTGGGCATCAGTAATCTCATCTAATTCATCTTCAGCCACACAGTCTTCCTGCTCTCGCAGCCCTTGTTGCCCACCATAAGCCTGCAAGTATTCTTCATCCTAACAGCCATTAAAGAGAAAACAAGTTTTTCTCATACAGCTTTGGGGTGGTTTTTTACGCACTTTTCGTCTTTGTGATTCATGCTTAATAATTGTAGAAAGTCTTACTACGGTGATTAGCTGACTGAGCACAAAGCACCAGGCCCAGAAACAGAGGGGAACCTCCTCTGCGTGTTAATGCAAACAAAGCATATCATGCTGGCCCAGCCACCAGAGCGAGTGCCGTGGGCTCTCCTTCAAACTCCAAGTGCCCTGTCACACAGCTCCTCTGCAAATCAACAGCACAGAAGAGCCACCTTCAAAAGACATGGTTTCTGTGCTCTCAAAGAGGCGCTCAGCAGCAGGAGGGGGCTGAAATCATGCCCAACTCTATTTTTGTGGCAATGTAAGACAACAAAAGTGTCAGCAATTAAACAGAGGAGCTTTTTAAAAATCATGTTTAGTATGTTTCTCCATTAGGTCCCCTTCTCAAATGAGAGAAAGATTCCAGGTTTTGTATGAAACTTAAGGGGCGTATTAGCAAGCAAGCATCCCTTCTGGGGAGATGGAAGAAAGCAGGCAGGCTGGCTGGAGACAACCACAACTGCAGAGAAGACAGAAGGGCTTCTGGTATTGCTAACAAGTGACGACATCTGATCCTACGCAGTAGAGGTAGACTTCCCAGGGTCCCAGCCTACTTGCTAAAACATGAACAGTAAAATGGTTCCAAAGCAGACAACCTCAAAGAGTGAACAACCTACAGAAATTTAACAACCTACTGTATGGTACATGACAGTCTCATCTAGAACCCCCAAATAAAGCAGCCGTATTTAAGGTGACAAACAACCTTAGCTCCCACAATTCTCTCAAGACAATTTGAACACAATGCATTTTATTTTCCAGAAAAAACTGTTAGCGTCCTATCAAAATAACAACTATCACTACCCATGAATCACTGGCAGCAGGACATTCAGATTTCAAATAAAGTCAAATAAATGATGCTAATCCAAATCTTCAGCCAGTGTACAATGCAGTACAGTCCACACCCCTGGATTCTCGCTGGGAAACAAACATCTGCTACCCATGACATAAAATGTCAACCTGAACTTGTTTTCACAGAACAATAAAATCTCAATCTATGTTAATTTTAAAGGCCTTAAATAAACTGATTGCACTTAAAGGTAGAAGTCACTCAACAATTTTCTAATATTTTGTTGACTAAACCAATATACACTCCTTACTAATACAATGAGCACACATTTTCAAATGAAATCACAATTCACTCTCAAGAACAGCACCAGCAACATTCACAGGAAAGAACAGCAGAGCTGTGCGTCCAGCTTTATTGATGTCTCTGGACCTCCCTTTCTTCGTAGGGAACAGCAAACCCTCCCACTGTACGTTCTGGGGTTTCATGATTCTACTCCCAGTTATGCACCAAAGCCCCTCCACGTGGCTTTGCAGGTAGGTTCCAACAGATCCACATTTCAGAGTTCAAGTCTGGCTTTAGAGTGGGGGTTAACAACCCAAGGAAGAACAAAAATCACAGTTATACAAGCCATTTAGTAAACTAAAATGCCATTGGGGTACACAGAGACAATCTGCTCATGTGTTCATTAGTCTAATGGTGAACAAATCATCTGGGCTTCAGTGACAGCCT
This sequence comes from Symphalangus syndactylus, assembly GCF_028878055.3. Lineage (NCBI taxonomy): Eukaryota > Metazoa > Chordata > Mammalia > Primates > Hylobatidae > Symphalangus > Symphalangus syndactylus. The sequence goes on along the minus strand of NC_072428.2, from coordinate 145,188,050 downwards.
CCAAAGAGAGAGAGAGAGAGGCTCCCACTGCCGATCAAGATTAAGAGTACCTTACAATTTAATTTTCTGTGTATCTCCTCCTGTCCAAGGAAGCGGCCATTTCAGACCATTCAGATGTTACCATTGTGATCATCATAAAACAAGAAAAGAAAGACCATGGCTAGAACACATGTATTAAGATGAACTTATAGTGCTCAGAGAGACATTTAACTACTACTGCTCAAGTTTAAACTTTACAACTCTCTGTGAAAACATTAGAACACTTTCAGAATTTCTAAGTTTTTTTTTTTTTACTTTAAGACTTTAATTCTGAAAAAAATTTCATTTTAATGTGGAAGAGTACTATGAGTATTATTAAACTGCCACATTTTCTTCTTTTCAACACCTGAATCTTAGACCACAAGATGTTGGATAATTAAGTTGGATTTTATTACAACTGGGGCCCATGTGTAATCTCATGTTTGACAATGGAATACAAGAGAGGGAAATTCCTCACCTGGAAATTCTCTTTACAACAAACTCTGCAAGAACACCAAAGTGAAAGAGACCTCCTGTGTGGCTGTGCACACGCATTCTATCAGGCACCTTCCACGCTATGATCTGTGCCACCTAGTGCTAAGTTCACAGGCAGGGCCAATGTTCATGACACGGTTTAGCAATATTTGTGTCTGCAGTGCTCAGACATCAGTAAAGACTTGTTGGACTGCCGAACTTACAGGAAGAAGGAACCCAGACCAATCGTCTTATTTTACTGATGAGTAACAGAAATAATAAAATACTCTAACTAGGCAATAACTAGGCACAATTCTAAAAGATCTTGGTTTAATTTTCAAACAGCATTTTAAATTACAGTGTCTCACTTTAAGAGCATACAAACACATCAGTAAAGCAGAAGGCACGTGCCTACATTAGCGAAGGATTACTAGAACAAATTACTACAGTGTTATGGAAATAACAAGTTTCCCATGATGCCTTTTACATGATTCTATTTACCAAAACTACAAACATTTCTCATTACTGTATCTACCAAAGAGCAAACATTAACCAAAAAAAATTATATCTTAAAACTATTGAGGGCCAGGCACCATGGCTCATGCCTGTAATCCCAGCACTTTCGGAGGACGAGGCGGGCGGATAACTTGAGGTCAAGAGTTCGAGATCAGCCTGGGCAACATAGTGAAACCCCATCTCTACTATAAACACAAAAATCAGCCAGGCATGGTGGTGGGCGCCTGTAATCTCAGCTACTCAGGAGGCTGAGGCAGGAGAACTGTTTGAACCCAGGAGGTGGAGGCTGCAGTGAGTGGAGATCGGGCCACTGCACTCCAGCCTGGGCGACAAACCAAGACTCCGTCTCGAAAAGAAAAAAAAAAACTATTGAGACACCTAAATACAATCATGACTGGAACTAAATATTCAAAGGTTCCACATAACAATTAATCCTTTTCAAAATTACTCATACACATGACCACAATTCAGCAACTTCTAAACTATTTTTTCGGAACGAAAGCTTACTCCGAATGAAGATGTAAATACAGAAAAGCGGAGCTACTCCCATTGCAAATAGGCTCCTTAAGGCCCCAATTTTGCATACTTCTGTCACCATTCCAACAGCCCCATTCACTCGGCCCCCACAGTGTTCTCAAAAACCCTAAGATTCTACTACAGCTACTGAGATCACATCCTTCCCTCATAAATTTCATTACATGCTTATTTTAAAAAACAAATCTCTTTTGATAATGAGCCATTAAAAGATGAGAATCTTACACTAGTACATTTTTTCTTTCGTGTTGGTTCAACTTTGAAAAAAAAACTACCAAAATCATCTTTCTGAAATAAAAAATCAGCACAATCTTGCCTCCTGATTATAGATAACGAATTATATGTGACATTTCCTAAACTAACCTCCAATCTCTTTATTCAGGTTTAGACAGTTCTCAGCTACAAAAAGGATGAATGAACAGGACATCAATCACTTTGGAATATTAGCACCTTAAAGATGTCTTTAGCAGGTCAATAGTCTTTTCACCTTAGAAGGACTTTATCAGATCTTGTCTAAAGCCTGGATAAAAACTCTGCATTAAGTACTCCTAACAATTGACAGTGTATCCCCACCACACAAAGCTGTTTTCTTCCTTAGGGTACAATCCTCAAGGTCACGATTCTTTGCAGCCTTCCAGAATGACAAAGGAGCATTACCTCTGGCCAAACAAGCTGTCAACACAAACTTTGTCATAGCTCAGATAAAGAAACTGGCAGACAGTGATAATAAGGTCTAATTTCCTCTCCCTCCCAGGGGAGGTAAATAGATTTCAAATCAGTCTAGAAGCCTATGCATGGGAAGCCAGGTTATCTTTGCCCATACAAAGGAGAAAAGACTCACTGTAAATTCATCTAAAGGTTCATTGATTTCGATGTCTAACACTTCATCAGTGTAAAGCTGCTCCTCCTCTGGCTCTTCCACATATTCTATTTGCTCTTCTGTCAACTCAGCTTCGTGGCCTTCATACTGTCCTTCTTCTGGGTACTCTTGAGTATACAATTCCGATCCATCAGATTTGTGATAAACCAGTTCATCCTCTCCTTGTTCTTGTTCATACTCAGATTCCTGTTCTCCAGATTGGTCGTTAGTGTTGTCAGAGAGTTCAAATGATGTAACCATGCCAGATGTAGCATTCAGACTAATTGTAACACCCTGAGAACTAGAGAGGACGAAAATACAAAAAAGCACCCAATGAAGAGAGGAGCTCAAACTAAAACATTATATAATAGCTGTTACAAAGATTTAAACCATGACTGATAAAAAGTTATTCCAGTTACTGACAAATGCACATTAACTCCAGCAGTATTCAAAATGCTATACAGAGCCAGTGCCCTAAACCCTTAATGCATATAGCAGACCTAACTGTGCTATGTGGAGCCGGCCACAGACTGGCAATGCACATAGCCCCTCTACTTAACATCAGCTGCAGTTATTTGGCCAAAAGAATTAAATCAACCACAGATGAAACACATCTGACTGGCAAAAGTCCAAGACTGAAATCAAATAGCCTATATTTCATTCTAATTTACAAAATGAAATAGAAACTAAGATTTCAAAGTAAAAACAGGAGTATTATTCTATAAGCAGAAAATCAGAGTTGGAATTTTAAGAACAATTTTTCTTTCTTACATCTATGATAGAAATTATAAACTCCTGTTTAAGAAAATCAAAATATTAAAAATTTGTGTGAAAATACATTTCAGTGTTCAAATAAATAAATTTATATTAGTCACAAATATCTTTAAAAATTGTTCATAATTTCTAAGTAAAATAACAAAGGTTTTGAAACTGCAAAAAAAAAGTCATGTTCCACCTATCAAATCACAACAGTTAAATACCAAACAATAAGGTACAAGATAACATTTCCCATGCAAGATCGTGCAGATAAATCTATGTTCACACACAGCACTCAATCCTAACAAAAAATTAATACACCTCTTAGACTTCAAGATACTGTGGCTAAAAAACTTCAATGATGTATTTCTAAAAGGCAATCTAACTCAAAAGATTACAATATAACAATGATGTCAAAGAATGGAATTGGGAAATTTATCTGACTGGTAGAATAATTTAAAACTTATTTTTACCTGTAAAAATTACTTTATGTTAGAAAATCTGTTACAAATCCATGGCTCAATAATAAATGGCATATATTTGTTAATTACATTTATAACAAGAGCTTGTCTACATTTTCCCGATGTTTCCTCATAAAATTAAAAAAATTATTCCACCTACCAGAGTGTCTCTCTCCTCTTTTAATATAGTTTACTGTACGTCAACAGAAAGACATTCATCGTATCAGTCAACTAGAGTCTAAAGTACCACCTCCCAAAGTGTCCAAAATGGTAATTCAGTAAATGATGTAAATAAACTGGCTAAAATGAAAACAAATGCAGCAACATCAAACTGCAATAGTGTTAAGGGTCCCAGGCCACTGCCCTCCATCCAAATAAAGTAATTCTTTAAAAAAGCAGTATATATCCATATTAAATTTTCATAACCTGCACTGAACAGAACTCACAGAGATCATTAAATGAAAAACCTACTGATTTTTTTTTTTTTTTTTTTTTTTTTGAGATGGAGTTTCACTCTGTCTCCCAGGCTGTAGTGCAGTGGCACGATCTCAGCTCACTGCAACCTCCACCTCTGTGGATCAAGCAGTTCTGCTTCAGTCCCCCAGGTAGCTGGGGCTACAGGTGTGCGCCATCATGCTTGGCTAATTTTTGTATTTTTAGTAGAGACAGGGTTTCACCATGTTAACCAGGCTGGTCTTGAACTCCTGACCTCAAGTGATCCACCTGCCTCAGCCTCCCAAAGTGCTGGGTTTATAGGCATGAGCTACAACGCCTGGCCAAGAACTACTGATTTTAAACAGCTGCTCTGTTTACAGAACATCCATATGGCTTCTACAGTTATTACTAGTATTCCATTTAGAACGTAATCATGTGTTAAAGATATAAGGCTACATTATTCAATTACATTCCATTATAATTATAAATAACAGTTCCTATCAATTTAGTTAAATAAAGAATATTTATAATGAGGTAATATTGAGTACCTGAAATTTTCTTCATCTTCATTATCACTCTGCAAAAGATCATCATTTAGCTCTTCATCTGACAAATCCGACTGATTCTAATTAAAATAAGAAATATAATTAATGTGTGTCACTTCCATAAAAAGGCTTGTTACAAAGTACAAAATTACACTGACTGAATTGTTTCTAGCCTTACATTAAAACGTTTGCCACCCAGAAGGCTTTCTGGTCACCAGTGGACAATCAAGAAATCCCACACAAGGCACGTGGATCCCTCCTGGGCTCAGCTTCAGGTGCCCAGGCAAGTTAAATGTAAAAACAGCAAGTGTAATGATCACATTTATTCTCACACAAAAGAGAAAAGGTAAGAAGTCCATTGGTGGAAGCTTACAAACAAATAATATTTCCTTATAATACACAAAAAAGAAAGATATCCTTAAGGTACTACTAAATTCAACATGCTAATATCCAAAACCTACAGATTTTTTAAACAACATAAAAAGTGTAATTTTAGAAATAAGATTTTAAATAACTGAATCACTAAATTGAAATAAGAGACTATAATAAAACTTTGGTTTTTCCAATACAGATCACATATGAAAATAAATGTTAGCAGCTCAGTTCCCCACTCCTGTTCTTGATGGTACTCCTACCTATAAGCAGAGAGGGCCTAGCTATTCTGTCAAGAGTTCCAGGTTTTCTTAGGTTATATATATTTGAGCATCTTAGATTAGGTTGGGGGGGGTGTTACTCACACTGTCTCACTACTTATTCACACTACTTCACACTTTCCTCCCTTTTTAAAATTACTTATATGTATAAATGGTATATATAAATTACTACTCCCTTCACGAAAGACAGTCAAAGCCACATACACACTGTCATTCGCACACATTCATTCTTAAAAAGTAAAGACAGAAAAATCAACTTGGTTTTCTTTTTAAAGGTGAACAAACAAGCAGTCTTCTCCTGGTAGTTACACCTTATAAAAACTTATCTGTATACTTTATTACAGTATTTCTGATAGCCAAAAATAATCAATCTTACTAGTACTTCTTAGTCACACAGGACTCAACCTAATCACTGACACCACAATAAGATAAAAATAAAATAACACAGGACACATACTCTATTTGCAGAAAGGAGAATAGATAGTGTGATAACAAAACAGACTGCTTAACTGACAGAAAATGAAGTTTCTGGCTGGGCGCAGTGGCTCATGCCTGTAATCCCAACACTTTGGGAGGCCAAGGCAGGTGGATCACTTGAGGTCAGGAGTTCAAGACCAACCTGGCCAACATGGTGAAACCCTGGCTCTACTAAAAGTACAAAAAATTAGCCGGGCATGGTGAGGGGTGCCTGTAGTCCCAGCTACTCGGGAGACTAAGGCAGGAGAACCGCTTGAAACCAGAAAGAGGAGGTTGCAGTGAAGCACTGCACTCCAGCCTGGGCAACAACAACGAAACTCCATCTCAAAAAAAAAAAAAAAAAAGAAAATGAAGTTTCCGTTAGGTGACCATATAACCTGTCATCCATACAGGGCCAGTTCTGAGACTGAAAGGAGATGCCATTATGAAAGTGAGAGCTATGAGCCAGGCCTACCACAGACAAACCTCAATTTGGCTATCCAACTCAGTAAATAAAACTTCAGGAAAGCTTTAAAAATTAATAATTCAATGAGAGACAAATTTCATTCAAGAGGCTGCTTCTCTGAGCTTTTTAGTTAAACTCTTAGTATTTGTCAAAAATCAATGAGCCAAGAATGCATCAAGCAAATAGAAAGGGAATGTGTACTGTGGTGGGTGGGTCCTCGTGGGAGTTGAATCTCCTTTGAGGATTATTCAACTTTCCTCTCAGGCTTTTAAACCTAACAGACACAGGAGGTGATAAGCACAATATCCGCTTCACTGAGAAAGCAGGAATGGAGAGCTAGGCTACATCCTCAAGGCCAAAGCTGATTTCAACACATCCTAAAGAACTAGAGTGAACAGTTTTCTCGGGCTCCAGAGGGTTCTGCTCAGGATGGTCTGCAGGAAATCAGGGCCACAGATCCCAAGAGATGAAGATAAAGTGGCCCAGATGCTAGTGAAATCCTTTCTCTCCATCTTTCCAAACAGGTCATTTCTCCCATGGGGAGAGAAACAAGTATGAAAGAAAAAGAATGGTTCTCTCCAATACTCCCAAGAACACAAAACCTTCATGGACTAGCCAGAGTCTAAAAATGAAATGGTTCCCAAAACATTCTCCAACACAGGCATCTGTGAAACAGAGCCACCTCAATGTAACAGGAGAATGTCTGTCCAACACGAGTTGATGAAGTTAAATACAAAAACTAAAGAAGGAACTGCAAGCTGGCAGCCAACTTCCACCTCACTCTTACCCACTTTCTAAAAGCTCTAGCCTGGTCACATCAGCCTGCTTTATCCTCAATTTGAAACCTTAATTATTTAAAACTGAGCCCTAACAACCTTCTTGACACAAATGAACTTGTCCCTGACAGTCTGACCGTGTGCCTTCCTCAGTACTATGCGCCTCCCTCGGGCTATCTGCGCCTTAGGAGTCTCTCCAAGCAAAGGCTCATCATTATGCATTTCATGGGGACCCCAGTGGCAGAAAAAAATTGTTCAGGCAGCCAGTGTGCTCATCATGTGAACTCCATCATAGACCCTGTAGTAATTAACTCGCTAATAAATACGTGAAAAAAAACTCCATTCTCACTAGAAATCAAATAAATAGAAATTAAACTAACCAGAAATCATTTTTCATCTATCACACTGACAAAGATTCTTTTTAAAAAGTAGTATCGAACAGGGAATGGAAAAGCGAGGGCAATGCTTATTCCCTGCTGCTAGGAACGTAAGTGGATCAAACATTTCTGGAAAGCAAATTGGCAATACAAGACAAGAACCATGAAATGTTTCCACCCTTAAGCCAGAATTCCTCTTTCTAGAAACTTCCTAAGAAAAAAATCCCAAAAGCATAGTAAGATTTGTCCATTAAAATATCATCATAATGCTTGAGATTTACATCAAAATAATTCAGGAGGTAGGGAGTGAGTACGTAAACAGGAAGCAAAACAGCCTTTAACTAAAAATTGCTGAGGCTGGGCGACTGACACCTGAGTGTAAACGATACTGTTCTCTCCTCTTCTGTATATGCTTGAGATTTTCCACAAAAAGGTTTAAAAAAAAGTCATAAGCAATAAGCTGGAAACAACCTCAATGTACACAGGAGTGACTAGGTATACTGTAGCATATACAAACATTGAATATTACGTTGCCATTATAAAATATTTTAAAATAACCCTAATGACAAGGGAGAAATGCCAATGATACAATGTTAAATTTTTAAAAAGTAACGTTTTATATCTATATTTCATTTTTTTTTTTTTTTTTGAGACGGAGTCTCACTCGGTCGCCCAGGCTGGAGTACAGTGGCTTGATCTCGGCTCACTGCAACCTCCGCCTCCCAGGTTCAAGTAAACCTCCCGAGTAACTGGGATTTCAGGCTCGTGCCACCATGCTTGGCTAATTTTTGTATTTTTAGCAGAGATGGGGTTTCACCATGTTGGCCAGGCTCGTCTCCAACTCCTGACCTCAAGTGGTCCACCTGCCTCGGCCTCCCAAAGTGCTGGGATTATAGGCGTGAGCCACCACGCCCAGCCTATATTTCGGTCATATTTAAAAACACATGGGAAAAGAATAAAAGACAGATGGCAAAATGTTAGTCACGACTGTTTACATCTTTTTCAGGCTTTTTAAATATATTTTCAATTCCTTGATTCCTATAAGGTACAATGCATTCATTTTATGTTAGGAAAGAATACAGAAGAGGAAATGAGAGACACATCTCCTGTTCCAAAGTAAACACACTTCCAAAATGTCCAAAGCAGATGCAGCCCCTCCACTGAGACGTCGGAATGCACTGTCACTGGGCATGCTCTGGTTCCAGCCCAACATGAGCAACTTACAACAATCGGCTCAACTGAGAAAAGTAAGATGACTTCCCCCAGAACAGTCAGCATTACTGTCCAAATAGTATTTCTCCATCTTTATTGATAACAGTCCTGACCCCAAAGCTTTTATGAGAGGAGGTCACGTGTAAATCAAAAGGGAATTATTACAGCTTTCTGGAAAGAAACACAGGGCAAACCATGACATGAGGCTTGCCTAGAGATAGAAATCCAACTTCATGTCAAAGTATTTTACTACATTTAAACCTTTTAATATCTAACTGCTATTATCCATTAAAGAATCTTAAATACAAAGAAAAAAGTAGCCACTTTAGGTACAAAAATACAAGTGAGAGCACCTCGAAGAGTGTGCAAAATAATTCCCCAATACAGGATAAAAACAGGAGCCTTTTCCCCCAGTGACCATGACAAAGAAGGACTGAGCATCCCACTCACACTCCAGATATCACACTACAAGATGGACCAGCTACGAGGCTCTCTCACTAGGCTTTCGTGTTCAACTTACATGGATGTATTTCAGTTTACTCCTATTAAGTCAGGTGGATTTACAACTAACCACACTAACTCTTAGTGTTAGAAGTGATGACAGAGCCATCTAAAGGAGGGAAAGCAGGGTTAGGCCAAAGCCAGGCCACCTGCAGGCTAATGATGCAGTAATCACTTCTAGAAGCTTGCAGTGAGCCAAGATGGTGCTACTGTACTCCAGCCTGGGCGACAGAGTGAGACTGTGTCTCAAAAAAAAAAAAAAAAAACTAAGCCTAAACTATCTTGATAATGAGAACAGAAAGTGTTTTTAAACTGTTAATAAAATTTAAAAAATGTAGTATTTCACTTTCTTGCTTTACATTCTACTTTTATGTGTTTTATAATGTCCGAAATATACTGGTAGGATTCTGTGTGTGTGTGTGTGTGTGTGTGTACATACGTATGTGTGTGTATATATATGTGTATATATATATGCACACACATATATATGTGTGTATATATACACACACACACATACCCACAATATATATAAATAGATATACAAATTTTTTACTTCATCAAAAAGATTTAGGAAAAACCTACATTAGGTTTTAGACTTTTATTTATTTTAATGTTTATTATATTTGAGTATGTTTACCTTTAACCTTATCTCTGAATGCCTCCAAAAAGTGAAATCCAGAACAAGCATGCAAAATATTAACCTCCAAATGTTACCTTCTGTTATGGCAAGGAACAACTTTATGTTAATGCTGTCACAATCCAGTAACTGCTAGAGTGCCTTGGACAAAGTAGGAACTAATCTTCAAGGATTTATTTCTTGAGTTATAATTACCAGAGAATTTACTAATAAACAGTCAAGTCCTTGTGCACTTAAACAATAATTCAGTTTACAAAATTTTAATCTATACCTAACTTTCCAGTAATGAAACCCATGTGTAAGTAATTACTGCTATATGTTAAGTACAATTAAATGACTATTATTTCATCTCAGAAGGACATAAACTTCTTACCTTTTTGCCAGATAGCAAATCTTCTCCAAGTAAATCATCTTCAAGTTCACTTGGGAGAAAAAAAGAGACATGTCAATGATTATTCCCATAAGACTTGCAAGTTTGTAGATCACTTGGAAATTTACCAAGAACTCTACAGCTCAGTCACCTTTTTTTTTTTTTTTTTTTTTTTTTTCTGAGACAAAGCCTCACCCTGTTGCCCAGGATGGAGTACAATGGCGCAATCTCAGCTGACTGCGATCTCTGCCTCCCAGTTTCAAGCAATTCTCCTGCCTCGGCCTCCCAAGTAGCTGGGATTACAGGCATGCACCAACACGCCCAGCTAATTTTTTGTATCTTTAGTAGAGACGGGGTTTCACCATGTTGGCCAGGCTGGTCTCGAACTCCTGACCTCATGATCCGCCTGCCTTGGCCTCCCAAAGTGTTGAGATTACAGGCATGAGCCACCACGCCTGGCCAGCTTGGATACTTTTACATTGTTTGCTATACTTTCCTTTTTCTTTATTAATAATAAAAATGTATTTTCAAATGCACAGAGAACATTTTATCTTTTTAAGTACGGAGACGGAGACGCTTTGCTATAGGTAGTGTGTCACTATACTTCTAATCTTAGTTTTGCACCTTAATATGGGATCTTAATCTCTTTGGGTCTGGTTGAATAATCAGTAAAAGCAGAAACTGTAATATAGTAAGTCACATCTAAGCTTTCTACTATCTTTAAAAACCTTAATGAAGAAGGAAAAGATGCACAATATAATTAATTTGGAAGATAAAAACCAAAACCACTAGAGACCGTTTGACACTCATCAAACCAAAAGAAACTGAAAAAAATAAATAAAATTTAAAAACGAATGAGAACATAAAATCAAATCGCAGTAACTAAGGGAATTAGCTTTGTATAACATGTATGTCGTATCAGTGATTTGCAATTTTTTCCAGCATATTTGTTTTAAATGATTAGAAGCAGGCTTTCTCCCTATTTTTACAACTAAAACAGAAACCCTTAGCAAATAAAAAAGCTGAAGACATTTTCCACTGCATTTATTAGAAACAAGATTTTTTTAGTTGATAAAAATGGCTACCACTAGATTACGTTTTTAATTCTGGGGAAATCAATCTCTTGGAAGCAAATATCATTAAAAGTCAACATACAGAAATATACAAAGAGAAAATACAATTAGACGGACTGTAATTCTAGGTGCAAATACTCATGGAGATTTCACTGCATCAATATTCTTATTAGAATTGCTACTTTATTTTTAATAGGGGCTCTGGTTACAAAATTCTACAGGTTTTGAGAAATCAGCAAAACCACTACTTTACCAAAAAATCGTGTTTATTTTTAGCATGCCACTTTGCAGAATACTATAATCTCTGAGAATGCATATATGGAGTTATAATGAAATGCACGTTTCTATATAATGCCTTTTAGAACTAAAAACAACCTGACAAATCATTTAATTCATGCACTAAAGACTTCATTCGTTATTTTAAGTTATCTTCCAATAAGTCCTATATTACATTTTACAGATAAAGAAAATAAGGTCAGGACATGAAATAACTCGCCTAAAGTCACACAGCAGTGACAGACGCAGGACAAGAACTTAATAGCCCTTGAAAAACAATCTTTCACAGACTCCTATACGATACTTCTAAGAGAATAACATATAGCTTCTTCCAACATTTTAAAACCACTACCATCTTCAAATACAATCTTTGTATCTTCAGTATTCCAACTACCCTCCAGAGGCAGGGAGAAAACAATGCTGTCTAGTCAACAACATTTACAATAACCCCGTTTGAAAATTTGATTCCAGGTCAGGCGCGGTGGCTCACGCTTGTAATCCCAGCACTTTGGGAGACCGAGGCGGGCGGATCACGAGAGGTCAGGAGATCGAGACCACGGTGAAACCCCGTCTCTACTAAAAATACAAAAAATTAGCCGGGCGTGGTGGCAGGCGCCTGTAGTCCCAGCTACTTGGAGAGGCTGAGACAGCAGAATGGCGTGAACCCGGGAGGCGGAGCTTGCAGTGAGCCGAGATTGCGCCACTGCACTCCAGCCTGGGCGATGGAGCGAGACTCCGTCTCAAAAAAAAAAAAAAAAAAAAAAAAAGAAAGAAAGAAAATTTGATTCCACATAAACAAAAACACACAAGCACCTCTTTTAAAGACAGGCACTCATCTATACCATCACCTTAAGTAACTAAAAATGGAATGTGATGCCAGTTTCCGGGCAAACTGACAAAGTTTAAAAACAGGCGTTAGTAATTATACAAGCAAAAATCTAGAAAGTATCTGTGCCTTTTGCTGACAAGTACATGGAAATAAATCAACCTTTAATAACTACTTATTTTTTCTCAACAAAAACATTTTTAAAAGGATAAGTAAGTGTATCAACTATAAAATAAGTAGAGAAAATGAAGACTAGTACTTGTTTCATGACTAATAAGAAACAGGATGGGGGACAGTGGGATTCAGTACAGAACAACAGCAACTATAAACAGCAGCCCCAGCGATCCACAGCATCCGCTCAGCACACTTCTGTGCCAGGCACCACTTGACATGTTCCACACACACGAGCTTTTCACTGACATAATAACCCTCTCAGGTAGACACTTACACCGTTGCCATTTTTAAAATGTGAAAACAGAGACACTAAGATGCTAATTTGCCCAAGGTCACCCAGCTAGGAAGTAGTGACACCAGTGAGAGAATCCAAGTCCTAACTACTACGCACACACCCCACAGAAACTATATGTACTTTTCTTCTTGTCATCGTAAAGTTGGACCCTCACAAAGAATGTACACATAACGAATAAATTTATTACATACGTAAAACTACATCCACTCTTGCCAAAAACAACAATGAACTAATGGAAATGACTGGTCTCCATCTGGCAGTTTCAAAGGGGTGAGCAGTCACTCTGGCTGGCAGTAGCAGCAAGTGTTCTAGGAAAGCAAACAAGCACTGGGCTGATGAAGAGGCTTCCTGTGTTCAATTCTAGAGCTCCCTAAAGATTCCACCAGTAATCACTACTTGAGTACGAACAATCTTTCCGGCAGGCACTTCTTATTAAAGCTTATAGACAATGAGCTCTTTGAAAGCAAGTATATTTTTACTTAGAAACAGAAGTTATCCTCAAAGACGTTTTTCAGGAAACAAGTATTTGCTGTCAGCCACTTGGCTACAGCCTTTCAAAACCAGAAGTGAACTTGACCACTGTATGTGGGGCTGTAGTCTCTGGGTCCTCCCCACTCTAGTCCACTCTCCGTCTTACCTGCCCGCTCTGTGGCTGTATTGTGTCCTCCAGGAGCAGCTGGCACAGCCTGTCCTAACCTCTGGCTTCCAGATGGATTCACCCATTGGGAGGCACCAACATAACGTCACCAAGTAGGAGGAGAAAGACCGGCCCCTCCCTTCTCACCTGAAGAAATAGAGACTACAGTATCCCTCCCCCAACAGCCTTCACTGGGCCCTAGGACACCACTTCCCACAAGGCCGAGGCAGGAACTGGTACTCCCTGGATGGGAATGAACTCATTAGTTCTTTAACCCTGCCCTGTAAATAGACCCTTCATTACATTTCTTCAGTTAAAACTTTTTGGGCCGGGCGTGGTGATTCACACCTGTAATCTCAACACTTTGGGAGGCTGAGGTGGTTGGATCACCTGAGACCAGGAGTTCAAGAGCAGCCTGGCCAACACGGCGAAACCCCTTCTCTACTAAAAATATAAAAATTAGCCAGGCACAGTGGCACATGCCTGTAATCCCGGCTACTCGGGAGACTGAGGCACGAGAATTGCTTGAACCTGGGAGGTAGAGGTTGCAGTGAGCTGATATCGCACCACTGCACTCCAGAGCAGACTCTGTCTCAAAAAAAACAAAAACAAACCAACAAAAACAACTTTTTGAGTGTGCATCTCTTTCTTGCCTGGACACATGCAACATTCATATCTTTAAAAAAAAAAAAAAACACAATTTCAGGTGTTGGTTCAGCAATGATATCATATTCTTCCAAACACCACTACCAGTACAGCTTGGCAGAAGAACTTACCATAGTAATTCCTGACCCAGTCTTCTCACCTTCCAAGTGTCTCTCTCTGTGTCATGCAGCACACAGAGAGGCTGTCTTATGCTTAAAACATCAAAAAAGAAATACATGTGGCAAAATCTTCATAGATGCAAACACATCACTGAAGACAGTAAAAAAAAGAGCTTGTTCACAAACAACACTGAGACAACTGCAATTCATAATACAGTAAACAATAAAAACTAGAACCGTCTCACACTATGACCAAAACAAGTTCCATCACAGCAGAAAGCAAGACAGCTGCCAAAGACGTCTAAAGTCATGTCAAGTGGACACAGGAGCCAACCTGAAGAAATTCCAGTTGAACAAATATCAGGCAATGTAACCACCAATAAAGATACTAAATGGCAATGGATTCAACACAACCAACATTTAAATCTATGATTTCAAAATGATTCAAAAACAAAACTCATCCCTGCAAGTGCTAGGGCTGACTTCTTAGTTTGCAACTTGGTAAACGACAGGAAAGACTCAATCACTTACCCTGTCTTTTCTATGTAATCTCTACCTCAGAAGAACGAACTAGTTTACAGTACTATCAGGTACTATATTAGTGTACCAGTACTACAGGTAACACGAAAAGCGGAGGTATCACCACACGAAGTTCACCAGCCCCCAAGTAGCTTCCGATGAGGAACACAGCAATACTTACTACACTGCCACACCGCGGCCCCTCCCCCAAGTTCAAACCTGAATCCCATCCACTTCTATTAACTCACGTAAAATACCAGCAGTTAAGAGGCACACTAAAAACACCTCAGGGAGTGCAATCAGCAAAAGGAAAAACTCTAGAAGACACGTTACCTTGCTTCTTCAACAAAAACTGCATGGAACTAAAATAAGATGGGGGAGAACCTGTATATGAAACAACACTTGAAAGACACACCCATCAATGACCATGTGCGTCCAATTCAAACCATCAGAAAGCACACACATATCCACACTGTGACAGTATACTAATACATATATTTAAAATGTGTGTATACATATGTATGTAGATATATATGCGTCTACATACGTATACATAGACACACACACAAATATAAGAGGCAATCGGAAATGTAAACACTAAGGTATTTACATAATAAGGAATTTGTTTAGATACAGTATCGATTGTGGCTGTATTTGTAAACCTTTATTTTTTAGAAAAATATATTCCGAAATTTTTTCAGAACAAATTTTGTGATTTGAGGGGGTTGCAGAGAGTATGGATAAGAGATTGGCTATATGCTGATAACTGGTGAAACTGGAGGATGGTACATTGGGTTCACTGTACTAGTCTATTTTCATATATGCTTGAACTTGTAACTAAAAATCAATCAATTTAATCAATTTCAGGCAGACTGTATAGCTATTTAAAAAATTACAACTTTCATAGACACATGCAGGAGATATCCAGAATACAAGGAAGGGAAGAATTTCTTAAGGACAAAAAGCACAAACCAATTTCCTGTGCCTCCTGAAGTGGGCACTCAGGAGGCCGCACATCATCTACCCTGACCACAACGCACAGCCCGCATTTAGTCACGATGGAACACCAGCAAACCCAAAATAAATGGCCTGTCAACATCATAAAAGACAGACTACAGAATTCTTCCACATTAGGAAACAATGAAAGAAAAATGCAATGTATGATCCTGAACTGAATCTTGAACCAGAACAAAAAATTCTTTTGGGGGGTATAAAGGCAAATTATTGAGACAACTGAAAACAATCTGAATAACCACTATAGAATAAAAATACAACTGGGCAGGGCACACTAGCTCACTCCAATCCCAGCGCTCTGGGAGGCCAAGGCAGGAGCATTACTGACAAACATCTGAATAACCACTGTAGAATAAAACATAGAACTAGGCAGGGCATGCTAGCTCTTGCCTGTAACCCCAGCATTCTGGGAGGCCAAGGGAGGAGCATCACTTGGGCCCAGGAGTTCCTGCTTGCTATGATCACGCCACTACACTCCACCTGCATGACAGAGAAACGCCCTGTCTCCAAAACAACAACGATAAACCTCACATATATAGAATTGGATGATTGATAAACTTCCTGACTTTAAATATTATACAATATTTATATAAGTGAAAGTTCCTGTTTTGGGGGCAATACATGCTAAACAATATTGAAGCATTCGGAAGTGGCATGATGCCTGCAACCTACTGTCAAATAGTACAGGAAAGAAAATTTTACATATACAGTATATCCATGTATGTAAACAATTAGAATGACAAGCAGTTCATGAGTGTAAGAGAAGGTCAAGTGGGAGTTTGTGTATTATTCTTGCAACTTTCTTGGAAGTCTGAAAAGGGTTTCCAAATACATTTTTTTCATGTTTTAATAAAAAAAGAATAAAAAACTATACAGGAAAAAGATGATACATTTGACTGTATTCTTTTCAAAAATCTAGTTAAAGACTATTTTTTAAGGAAACACATGCCACAGACTGGGAGGAGATATCTATAAACAATAAAAATAAATTTCCAGTAAGTATAATATAAACAGTCCCTAAAATCAATAAGCAAAACACAAACAACCCAAAAGAAAAACAGATATGAACAGACCATTCAAAGAGGAACTCCAAATAATGAGTAAGCTACTAAAAGACCCACTTAATATTTTATTCAGCTCACCATCAGTCTTTTAGTCAAAACTAGCTTTAGTACTTACTAGTAAGACCATTTCTTTTCTAGGAAAGGCTTCGTTTTTAAGCACTATTTAACTTTTAGAATGCATACTGGCTGATTGTGTGCGACAGCTTGACTGGGATAAGAGGTGCCCAGCTACCTAACAAAACATTATGTCTGTGAAAGTCCATGAGGGTGCTTCCAGAGCTGATTAGCAATGAATCCACAGACTGAGTAAAGAAATCCATCCTCACCAATGTGGGCAGACATTACCCAAAAAGTTGGAGTTGGGCAAATTCACCCTCTTCTTGAGCTGAGCTATCTTCTGCCCTCAGACATGGGTGCTCCTGGTTCTCAGGCCTCCAGACTCAGATAGGGACTCCCATCACTGGCTCCCCTGGTTCACAGGCCACTGGGCTCAGACTGGAACGACACCATTCTACAGACCGTGTAACTTCTCAGTCTCCACAATCACGTGAGCCAGTCCTTCATAATGAATCTTTCTACATATACTCTTTTGGTTCTGCTCCTCTGGAGAATCCTAATACACTGCATGAATCACTGAAGAGCAATCAGCTTTACGTGGACTGTAAGGGCCTCAGAGTTCTCAAGTTAGATTATTCTATAAAACTTCTAGATGTGACACTGCCGTTTTCAAATGGACTGCAGCTTCAAAGTAATTGTTACATTTTCTCAACACAGTATTTAAGGTGTTAAAAAAGTTATAAAGAATAACCATCATTTCTCAGCCCCACAACCCAGATTAAGCCCCACTGTGTATTTCTCCCAGAACACATCTCTAACCTCTATTATAACTCCTTGCCAGAGGTAACCACTCTATCAAACTACCATCTATCATTACTGTGGATTTTTAAATTGTTTGTGTGTATTCCTAAACAGGTCATTTTCATCCATTCCTAAACGGGGATTTTCATCTTCACTGGTAACCAGGAAAATGAAAGTTAAAATTAGTGAAATACCATCTACACACATTAGAATGGAAAAAACGTTAAAGTGTAGCCAGATACTCAGTACAAAGTAGAGGTTAAAGAACTCTGGCACAAGGCCACTCCAGTAATGGTTCTGGGTGTCCACAAAGTCTGTATCATTACTGTACAAAAACAAAGAAAAAGGACAGAAGACCTATGATCTGTTGGCCGCCCTCCGCACAACACAGGCGCGGAAGAGGAGCCCACCTCAGCCTTCTGCATGGAGAAGCTTCACTTTAGCCCAGGAGGGACAGCCCCACTCGAGAGAGAGCACCAGGTAGTCATGGTGCTGTGTTCAGTAAAGATCCCTCAGGAACCAAGTGTCAGAATGAGAGAGATCGGCACGGGCGGTCAGGTGAAGCACAGGGTGCACGTACCTGTCCCAGTCCTCATCAGCAGCTCTTCTTCTCCACGACCGTTCCGCGCCAGGTTTATCAAACTGGTCAAAGTCATCATCTATGAGAACAGTCCATTGAAGTCAGTTTTACTAAGTTACAATAGACACAATGCAAATAATTCAAACACTAAAACAACTTTTTTAAGGATTCCTGACTTGACATTTTAAATTACGGAAGTTTCATATATAACTATCATTTTACACTTTAGCCATTTTTAATAATGAAACATCTTAAAAAACACCAAGCTATCCAAGAAAACCAACTTATTGAACATTATTGGGCATGAAAAATCACTAACAGGTTTTCAAAACAAAAAAAAACCCACAAATGTTATTAAAGTGTTTTCTTTATAAAACGGGTTTTGAGTGTTTGTTTTACTGCGTGAAAGAAAAAAAATGTGATGTGCTAAAAAGTTAGAGACTTTCATAATACTTTTTGTAATCGTCACTTTTCCAAATCAGGGAAAGCTAAGATTCCATTTAAGCAAAATAGAGATAACGCAGAGACGTGCTGAGCAACGGAAATATAAGCACATACCTAATTCTAGGTTTTCTAGTAGCCACATTTATAAAAGGTAAAGAGAAATAGGTGAAACTTTAACAGGCGATATTTTAACAATATATTTTATTTAACATAGTATATCCAAAATATTATCACAGTATGTATGGCTAGGCGCGCTGGCTCATGCCTGTAATCTCAGCACTTCGGGAGGCCGAAGCGGATGGATCACTTGAGGTCAGGCGTTTGAGACCAGCCTGGCCAACATAGCAAAACCCCACCGCTACTAAAAAAAATACAAAAAAAAAAAAAAAATTAGCCAGGCATGGAGGTGCACATCCGTAGTCCCAGCTATCCCAACTACTTGGGGGGCTGAGGCACTAGAATCGCTTGAACCGGGAGGCAAAACTGCAGTGAGCTGAGATCGCGCCACTGCACTCCAGCCTGGGTGACAGAGACTCTGTCTCAAAAAAAAAAAAAAAAAAAAAAAGTATATATATACACACACACATATATATAAATCACAGTGTGTAATCAATACAGAAAATATTAACAGCATATTTTACATTTTTTCCATACTAACTGCTTATTGTGCACACACAGCACATCTCACATCTCAATGTGAACAAGCCACATTCCAAGTGCTTGGTGCCATGTGTGGCAAGTGGCTACTGAAATGGACAGTGAAGAAAGGGCAATTAAGAGCAGAGCCCTTTAGAGGCCTGTTTCTTTTTCTGTAAAAATGAAGCTATTATCTACTTCATAAATTTGCTGGAACATTAAATTTGACAATGTATTTTAAAATACAAGAACTGACAAATGGGTGGCACCTGACAAAGTTATTTTTATTCCTAGTAAACAAAGAATTGAAATTAAAGGTCTTCATCTCAGACATACATACAAGCAAAGAAATTTGAGAGACAGCAGAACATAAATCTCTCTCCCCAGAAAGAGTCTACCTAGGGGTAGGTGGTGGGGTAGGTAGGGCCAGATGATATAAACACCTATAAAGCCTCAGGAATTTTCCGAGCCTGGAGCTGGAAATCAATCAAGTTCTACCGAAGTAATACATATACTCTTACCAAACACTACTGATACAGTTTGAATATACATCCCTGCCAAATCTCATGTTGAATTGTAATCCCCAGTGTTGGAGGTGGGGCCTGGTGGGAGGCGTTTGGGTCCCAGGGGCAGATCCGGCATGGCTTGGTACTGCCCTCACCATAGCCAGTGAGCTCTCTGGAGATTTGGTTGTTGTAAAGTGTGGCACCCCTCCCCGCCTCTGCTCACTCTCTTGCTCCTTCTTTTGCCATGTAAGGTAAGTGCCTGCTCCTGCTTGGCCTTCCACCATGAGTAAAAGCTCCCTGAGGCCTCCCCAGAAACTGAGCAGGCGCTGACGCCACAGTTGTACAGCCTACAGAACCATGAGCCAATTAAGCCTCTCTTCTTTATGAATTACCCAGTCTCCAGTATTTCTTTATAGCCCTGTGAGAACGGCCTAATACAATTACCAAACAGAACAAGTGCTTTAAAAAAAAAAAAGAGAAAGAAAGAAAATACAATAATTAAAGACATTAAAGAATTAATAGCCTCAAGAAGTTCCACTTCCAATATGACAGAATGAGGAGCTCCAAGGGTCCTCTTCCTGTGAAGCTGGTGAAAACTGTTTTATAAAATAACTACTTAAAGTCTCTAAGAATAATTCTAAGGACATACAACAAATGAAGACACTTATTCCAGAAATCTACCAAAAATTTGGCAAGAATGGCAGCAAGAATTAATGAGTTTTAAACCAGGACCCACCCCTCTTCATCCTCGAAACTCAGTAATGCTAAGACTCCACTCCAGACCAGTGCAGCCAAGAACACAGGACGCCCTCCCCACTCGGCTCCCAGCTGGAGGACAAGGACCTCCACATTTCCCATCCCACCCCCACCTACCCGTTGTTGAGGCTGAATTCTGGGTGAGTGTGAGTGAGACGTGTGGGCTCCTTTCTTCCACTCAGGTCCCATTCATGGGACAGACACTGCTGGGCCCAGAGAACCCCTGCCCTGGGTCAAGGGCTGGGGGTCCCACACCAAGAAAGCCAAACTGAGGAGACCTGGGGCTGCTGCTTTCCCCCAGTTCCCAGGCACTCAGCTCCTAAGGCAAGGGTATCACCCAGAGACTGGTACACCACTGTCCACAGCCACAGCACAAATGCTGTGGCTCAGAGAGGTGGGGGGTGAGGAAGCAGACATTTAGAACAAGAGTGCTCCACAACTCTCCAAAGAAACTGACTTCAAGCCAAAGAGTGCTCCCAAAAACAGTGAGGGAGAGCTCTGGTGAGAGCTAACTGGGAAGAGAATGGCAAAAGCAGCTGGAAATATGGCCAGAATGTAGATGAGCTGCTGTGCTGGAGAGAAATGGGGACACAGACAGGTGAGGAGGGCCTCTGCTTGGGTCAGAACAAATCTCAAACATGAACCATGGACAGTATCCATTCAAAGGAGCCTGAATGTGATGGGCTCAATTTATAAAGCAATTTACACCCCAGAGCATTACAGAAGGTGTGCTCAGAGAGAGACAATCAAACCCATGACAACCATCCCAGGGTAACTGGGCATGCCCAAGGCTGTGGTCACTGCAGAGCAACATCAGAAGCTTCGGGGGAGGGGTGAGCACTTCATTAAAATAACCCAGGCAGTCAACAAAGGAGTAAAGAAGCAAATAACAGTAATAAGCCCAGGGGTGGGAGAACAGGGAGACCAGCACCCAGAGTTGCTACAACGTATTATCTAAAATGTCCAGACTTCAACAAAAAATTACAAGATATGGAAGAAACAAGAAGGTATAACCTATAATCCAACGACAACAAAAAGCAAGCAACATAAACTGCATGTGAGAGGACCAGGCATCAGATTTCATAGAAAAAGATCTGTAAGTAGTCATTATAAATAAGTTCAAAGAATTAAATGAAACCATGATCAAAAAACCAAAAGAAAATATGATGACAGTATCAGGTCAAATGAAGAATATGAATAAAGAGGACAGGTGCAGTGGCTCACACCTGTAATCCCAGCACTTTGGGAGGCCAAGGCAGGTGGATCACTTGAGGTCAGGAGTTCGAGACCAGCCTGGCCAACATGGTAAAACTCCATCTCTACTAAAACTACAAAAGATGTGATGGCACACATCTGTAATCCCAGCTACTCGGGAGGCTGAGGCAAGAGAATTGCTTGAACCCAGGAGGCAAAGGTTGCAGGGAGCCGAGACTACACCACTGCACTCCAGCCTGGGCCACAGAGCAAGACTCTGTCTGGGGGGAAAAAAAAAAAAAAAACACTTTGGGAGGCCAAGGCAGGGGGATCATGAGACCATGCTGACCAACATGGTGAAACCTGTCTCTACTGAAAGTACAAAAATTAGCTGAGTGTGGTAATGCATGCCTGTAATCCCAGCTACTCGGGAGGCTGAGGCAGGAGAATGGCTTGAACTGGGGAGGCGGAGATTGCAGTGAGCAGACATTGCACCACTGCATTCCACCCTGGTGACAGAGTGGGACTCTGTCCCTCCCCCCCAAAAAAAAAAAATATATGTGTGTGTGTGTGTATATATATATATACACACACATATATATATACACACATATATATGTATACACACACAGACAGAAATTATTTTTTAAAAACCAAATAGAAATTCTGAAATTGAAAAATAACTAAAATGAGTTCATTAGAGGGGCTCAGTAGTAGACGTGAACTAGCAGAAGAATTAGTAAACTTGAAAACAGATAACAGAGATGACATAATCCAAAGAATAGAAATCAGAAAATGAAAACTGAACACAGCCTCAAAGAAATGTGGGGCCATCAGGAGGCACAACAATATACGTGTAATGGGAGCACCAGAAGGAGAGGACAGACAGGAGTAGGAAAAAATACTCAAAGAAATAATGGCTGACAACTTCCAAAATGTACTGGAAAATATTTATCTATACATCCAGGAGGCTCAACAAACTCAAATGATAATAAACTCAACGATTTACAAACACACACAACGTAGTCAAAATGTTTCAAAGCCAAAGACACAGAAAAAACCTTGAAAGCACCAAGACAAAAATGACTCATCACCTACAATGGAACTGCAATAGTTGATTCTCATCAAAACAGAAGTAGCCAGAGGCAGTAAGATGACCTATTCAAAGTGCTCAAAGAAAGAGTCCTAAATCCACCAACATGATCTTTCATAAAGACATTCACAGATGAACAAAACAGGAAGAAATTTGTTGCTAGCAGAACTGCTTATAACTGGTTGAATTGCATCCCCCAAAACTATATGCTTAAGTCTTACCCCTCCTTCTGCCACCTGTGAATGTGATTTTTTTAGAAACGAGGCCACGCATAGTGACTCATGCCTGTAATCCCAACACTTTGGGAGGCCAAGGTA
Organism: Symphalangus syndactylus; assembly: GCF_028878055.3. NCBI lineage: Eukaryota > Metazoa > Chordata > Mammalia > Primates > Hylobatidae > Symphalangus > Symphalangus syndactylus. The sequence continues at coordinate 145,164,978 of NC_072428.2, read as the reverse complement.
GTCGCTTGAGGCCAGGAGTTCGAGACCAGCCTGGGCAATATATCCAGATCCTACCTCTACAAAAAACTTTAAAACTTAGCTGGGTGTGGTGGTGCACACCTGTAGTCTCAGCCATTCAGGAGGTTGCAGCGGGAGGACTGCTTGAGCCCAGGAAGCAGAGGGTATAGTCAGCTATGACTGACTCACTGTAGTCTAGCCTGGGCAAAAGAGCAAGCCCCTGTCTCTAAAACTGAAAAAGCTATTTACCGATGTAATCAAGTTCGGATGAGATCACACTGGATATTAAAGAGGGCACTAAATTCAATGATGACTGTTGTCTACATAAGGAGAGGGAGATTTGGGGACAAATAGACACACACAGAGGAGAAAGGTCATGTGAAGCCAAAGACTTGAGTTATGCTGCCATAAGCCAAGGAATGCAGGAAGCCAACAAAAGCTGGAAGAGGCAAAGGATTCTCCCCTAGAGGCTTCACAGGGAGTGTGGCCCTGCTGGCACATTAATACGGACTTCCAGTCTCCTGACCTATGAATAAATTTCTGTTGTTTTAATATATCCAGTGTGTGGTGTACTTGAATGTACAGATTCCTGTCTTTTAGCTATATATTTGTATATGAATTGGGCAATTTTCAGCCATTATTTCCTCAAATTTTTTTTCTGTCAATTTCTTGCTCTCGTGGGTCTCCTAAGTGTATACAAGTACACTTGGTGGTGTCCCATAGGTCCTTTAGACTGTTCATTTTATGCATTGTTTTGTCGTTCTGCTCTTCCAACGGATCATCTCAATTGACCTTCATGTTTGCTGATTCTTCTGCTTGCTCAAATCTGCTACTGATCCCCTCTAAAGAGTTTACTTTAGCTACTGTACTTTAAAGTTCCAGAAGTTGTTTCCTTCTAATAATTTCTTTATTAATATTCTCTACTTCTTCATGTATCATTCTCCAGATTTCCTTTAGTTTTTTTGGTTCACAGTTTCCTAAAGCACGTTAAGCATATTTAAGAAGGTTAAAGCATCTGTCTAGTAAATCCAACGTCTAGGTATCCTTGTGGTTTCTATTTCTTTTTCTCCTATGAATGGGCCATACTTTCAGGCTTCTTTCTATACAATATAGTATTTTATTTACTATTTAAAACTGGATATTCTGTACATTGCAATGTAGTAACTCTAGAAACCAGATTCTCCTTCCCCAGAGTTGCTGCTGTTACACAATGAAGGTTGCTGTCTATTTGTTTAATGGCTTTTTAAAACTACTATTTATTGTATTCCTTAAGTGTGGTCACTGAAGTCTCTCTTCTGTTATCTCCCTAATCAACCAGTGACCTGGTAGATTTCCTTAAATGCCTGCATCCAATAAAAAGGAAAAATGAACAAAGCTGAAGGAGAAACTGCTTCAGCGGAGGGGGATGAAAGGGGATGAAACTAACAGAGAAAGCCTCTGTACCAGCCCATCAGTGATGAAAACCAATGTTAGGTTCTAAAGTTCCAAAACGGCTGCTTCCAACAGTTCTTGCCAAGTCAATAGTTGTTCCACTGGAAGGACCAGCATCTGGCATTTCCCACTTGACTACCTTCTGTCACATCACAGACTGGCAGAGAGGATTAAAAACAAACAAGTGGCCGGGCGCAGTGGCTCACACCTATAATCCCAGCACTTTGGGAGGCCAAGGCAGGTGGATCACAAGGTCAGGAGTTTGAGACCAACCTGACCAAGATAGTGAAACCCCGTCTCTACTATAAATACAAAAATTAGCCGGGCTTGGTGGTGAGCGCCTGTTATCCCAGGTACTCACGAGACTGGGGCAGGAGAATCACTTGAACCCGGGAGGCGGAGGTTGCAGTGGGCCCAGATCACGCCACTGCACTCCAGCCTGGGCAACAGTGCGAGACTCTGTCTCAAAAAAAAAAAAAAAATCCAACTATATGCTGCCTATTAGAGACTCACTTTAGACCCAAAGACACTAATAAATTGAAAGTGAAAGGATGGAAAAAGATATTTCATGCAAATACTAACCAAAAGACAGCTGGCAAAGTTACACTAATATCAGACAAAATATTTTTAAATCCAAAATTGTTTCAAAAAGAAAGAATACTGTATACCGATCAAAGGGTCAATTCCTCAAGATATAACAATTATAAACATATATGCACTGAAAGAGAACACCAAAATTGACGTAGCAAATGTTGACAAAAATGAAGGGAGAAAGAGACTGCTCTACATTAATACTTAGAAAATTCAACACCCCACTCTCAACAAATATGAAATCCAGGTAAAAGATTAATAAGGATATAGAGGACTCAAATACTATAAATCAACTAGACCTAACAGACAATACAGGGTACTTGGACCAACAAGTGCAAAATATACATTATTTTTAAATGTACAGGATGCCCTGTCCCTGATATATGTTAGGCCAAAAAATGGTTTTAATGAATTTAAAAATATCAAAATTCATGCTTCATGAAAACAAGGAGCATTCCCTATCTATGAAAACAGAAGCAAAGTCCCAATATTTTATAAGCTAAAAATTTAGCTTGTGGCTTTTTTCTCATTAAGACACAGCGAAGGAATTAGTACTTAATCACAATCATCCATGGCAGACATTGCTAATTAATTAGAGCATCCACTGGGTGCAGTGGCTGGAGCCTGTTGCCCTAGCTACTTGGGAGCCTGAGAAGGGAGGATTGCTTGAGGTCAGAAATTTGAAGCTGTAGTGTGCCATGATCATGCCTGTGCATGGCCACTGCACTCCAGCCTGGACAAAACAGTGAGACCACAATAAGAAAAAATGAAAAAAAAGAGCATCTAATTCTGCCAGGCTAGCTAATAACAATCACCTAGAAACCTTGTTAACAAGTATATAATCCTTGGCCTCCTCACTGATTTTTGATTCAGTGGGCTCTTTTTGCTTTTTAAAGCTCCCACTAATTCTGATGGACAGCTAGGGTTAAGAATCCCTGTGTTCATCTCACACTGTGCATCAGCGCAGGCACTCCAGAAGGAAATTTAACTGCCATCGTGCTACATAGCACTTTCTGGAAATTTCAGAGTTAAATCCACAAAAGCCAAAATTAGAGGCCAGGATCATCAAAAATAATTAAAGTATTTTCCCAAAGGAGAGATACCATAAAATAGCTAAGGAAAGCGGCTGTTGAAATCATTCCAAAATCAGAGAATGCAAGATAAGCAAAAAATATGAATACAACTGAAGAGTCATGAAACCTGTATCCTTCACTTGACAATTATTTCTTGACCACATATATGCCAGGCACTGTTCTAGACAACCGACATACAAGACAAAAAAAAAACCCTTCACCCTGTGTAGGTTACATTCTAGTAAGAAAAGACAAACAGTAATCCCAACAAACTAATATATGGTATATAACTTAACGCCTTTATTGGAAAAGACTAGAGCAGAAGGGTAAAGACGGGAAATGAGGTAAGGGTCAGCTGGTACAAACTGGGCTGACTATAATTTTAAAAAGAATAGTCAGAGTAAAACTTAAGAAACAAACCAGTATTACATGTTAATGCAACATATTTTAATGACAAAAAGTCTATAAAACAAATATTTTTTAGTTTTCCAAAACTCTTTAATGTTTGACTTTGTAGAAAACAGCTGAATTCTTCTATCTGCTTCTGCATTCAATCTCTTGTGAGAGATATATATATATATTTTTTTCTTTTGACAGAGTCTCGCTCAATATGTTTTTTGACTGAAATACATGAAAGAAATCTGACTCCAAATAAATACGTAGTTGTAAAAAGAAGTACTTTGTCTTTTCAAACAATTTTAGATATTCTTCGATACTACATTAATAATCAAAAAGTGGCCATTTCTTAAAGATTGGCTGCAATGCAGAATCTGAAGCCACAGCAATGAATATTTTATACCCTGTTATGTTAAAGTCCAAGCGTGTCTTGCACTGTTATTGGATCTTTAACCATGATTTTGTGCCACCATGCAGTGGTCATTTTGAAAATATTGGTTCCCTGATTTATGTAGTACTCCAAATGCTAACACATTTCATTATCCAATATACAAAATCACACTGGTTAACAACATCACCAATCTCATCAGGAAAGTCTTCAAGTGCTGGGAAGTTTTCAAGCTCACAATATCAAATATAAGTATTCCAAAATTCTCATTTTTGTCTGAAAGCTTACATATTATCATTGGCAACAAATAATGTCCACTGTTTTACTTGAAGTGACAGGCTCACTTCATTTTCAAGAATGTATCTGCCAAGCACTAAAATCTGAATAACCACAGTCTATCAATTGTCCTTTCAAGTAAAAATGATATTCTACAGAAGAAGTAAGGAAAGCTAGCTCAGCTCACAATTAAATTGAACAAGTACCTTTTTTATTTTTTAAAGAAACGGGGTCTTGCAATGTTACCCAGACTGGACTGAACTCCTGGGTTCAAGTGAGCTTCCTGCCTCAGCCTCCAAGTAGCTGAGAATACAGGTGCACACTACCGTGCCAGCTGGACAAGTACTTTTCCTGAAGACAACTGTTTCACTTCAGTATGAAACAGAAGTCCTTTATGCATATGCTCCCTACTTGTCACAAAGATTTTTTAAATGCACTCTAGGATCAAGATTTAATAAAATAAATAATTGCCACTGCCTTAATTCATGTTAAAACACCAGAGAATGTACCCACCATTACTTTTGCAACATTGATGCAATTGTCAGCACAGTAAAAAAAGGCAAACAGCCTTCAATACCGTCAAGAAAATAGTCTGACTTCACAGACACTCTGACAAAGTCTCGGGGACTCCCAAGACTTTGAGAAATACTGTTCATCATTTAGTGAACAAAGGTAATATGTACAAGGATGTTCATCAAGAAGTGTTTTATTAATAGGAAAAAGTAGAAATAAACCAAATGCCCAACAAAAAAAAGCCAGAGCAGAGAGGTCAAATAAAAGTACAGTCATGTAGTTACACATTAGGCAGCAATAAGAATTTTAAAGTCAAACTATGTTTCCTGACATGAAAAAATATCCCCAATAATATAATGGGGGGAATTCTCCAATATCATACAATATGGTATGGCCACTATGTATGTAAAACATACGTGTACACGTGTGCCCAGGATATAAGCCAAACTGTTATCATGGTAGTTATCTGTTCACACAGAATTAATTATGGATTTATGGTCTTCTTTATTCTTCCTTAAACTTTTAAAAAACTAATTAGAGTAATAGCTTGATTATCTATACCAGACTAATACATGATCATTATGAAATATTACTGCAATACCTAAAAGCACAAAGATATTAAAATCATCCCAAATTTCTCTGATAAAAACAATTGTAAAACTAGCAGAACATCACCACCAATGTTTATCTGTGCACACATGTCAACATATAATGTGTGGACAAATAAAATTATTAAAATAGGACAATATATAATATTTTTAATGAAGTATTAAATTTCATATTATGTGAATTTATCAGCAAAAAAGCAAATGAATTTAAATTAATGGAATGACTGAAATTTGAGTAAAGATTCCAAAAAATATATACAATGCAATGAGAGCTGGGGAAAATCAAGTTTGGTTTGACACACTAGGTAACAACTGAGATGAAGGCTGAGAATGACTACATTTTTGTCAAGTAGATGGGCATTCCAGGGAAATAACAGCACAGAGGCTGAGTTCCACAAGCCTAGAGCACAGCAAGGAGTTCAGGTAAGTTGAAAGCACACTCACAGAGAGAAGTAGTCAGAAAGAAAAGGCGGTAAAGATTGGCGGCATGACTAGAAAAGCAACATAAGAAATCTATACTTCATATGCAACACAACCTCAGTTTAGAAAGGGTAATCTAGTAGCAAGAAGCAAGAACTAATTAATCGATAAAACATAAACAATGGTAAAACAAAATAACTACAAACCAACCATTAGGAAAAAAAAATGTGGTTAGCTCACAGTGAAGAAACGGAAGGGAGAATAAGACAAATGCATGAACTAGAAACTGTCAATTTAGAAATTCCAAGGCATGTTGACTAACTGAATATAACAAGGAAGGAGAAGTCAATGAAAACATCAGTATTTTGAATCTGGATTAGCTGTGGATTGATAGATAGATGTGCTGGTTTGTTTGAGGGTGGGGTAGAAGTTCATGAGTTTGGTTTTTAAAATGCTGCATGTGTATTATTACACTTCACTCACGCATCTTTTGCAATATTTTTTAAAAGTTTGACTTGCTGACTGTACTAAATTGCACAATCATACTGCAATACCAACAATTCCATTCAATCCTAATACTAATCATCTGGAGTTAGGGCAGGCCCCACAGGTTAAGGGCTCAGTTTCACAAGGCTGCCCCACTTCAGATGCCAACTGCAATGAGGTGCCCAGGCTACTCACACTTCTCCCTGGCTGAAGTCTACAAATTCTGGGGTTATCACACCTCCCCCCAACTGCTATAACAATTCACAGGACTCAGGAAAACACTGTACTTACTGTTACAGTTTATTATAAAGGATACAAATGAAGAGCCAGATGAAGAGGTACACAGGGCTAGTCTGAAGAGTCAGGGTGCACCACCCTCCTAGCACGAAGAGGTGCTCACCAACTCAGACGCTCCCTAAACCTGACGATTAAATCACTGACTAATGGTGATTACAGCCAATCTCCAGCCCCTCTCCCCTCAAGGGAGGCTGGGGGTTGAGCCTGAACGTTCTAACCCTCTTAACATGGGGTTAGTTTTTCTGACAAGTTCCCACCCCAAAGCTATCCAGGGCCCCCACCCCCGCTATAAGCCATCTCATTAGCATAGAAAAGACAGCAAATTCAAAGGGTTTCCAAAGTTCTGCCGAGGTAACCAGGGCAGAAAAAAATAGTCATTTTTTATCATATGACAGCATCCCCCAAAAGGGCATGTCCACCAGAACCTCTGAATGTGGCCTTATTTAGAAACAGAACCTATGCAGATGTAATTAGTTAAAATGAGTCACTCTGGATTAAGACTGGCCTCTAAATCCAAGGACTGGTGTGGCAATTCCATTTCTGGGTATACGCTCAAAAGAACTGAAAGCAGGCACTTGAAGATGTATTAATATACTCAAGTTCCTATTAGTATTATTTACAATAACCAAAAGGTGGAAGCAACTCAAGCATCTACTGAAGGATATATGGTTTTAAAAAAAATAGTATAGATATATAATGGAATATTATTTAGCCTTAAAAAGGAAGTTCTGACACATGCTACAACACTGATGAATCTTGAAGACATTACGCTAAGTGAAATAATGACTCAAAATCTTACAGGGCAAGCTAACACAAGAACCCTGTACAGCCTGTTTGTATTCTTAACATATTCTGAGTCATTTCCCTCTGTTTTCCTTTAGAATACAAATAGTTTAATTTAAAGTTCCAGTTCATAACAGTCATATTAAACAGAACCAAGAAGAAAAAATGTGTCCACATTAGTTAAGAACTTTAAAGGAAGAACAGCACATCCATGAAAGCCAAGGGGTAAAATATTAACTGAGCAAAACGAAAGAGGTCAATGCCCTCCTTACCTGGAAAATCTCCTTCTAAGGCCTAAACATTGTACAAGACATTCCATTTTAATAGGAGAATCAATTTTCCTTCAAGACTGAAGATATCTACTAGATTTCTACAATTCTCTATCATGCAGCAATCAGACATCTACAGTTAACACAAACTTTTACTTACCATTCTATTTCTTCTTCTTTTCCAGAATCCTGGACTTGGATGAGATACCACATAGACTACTAGCTTGGGATAGGGTTCTAGCAATTATCTAATCTAAGGGTCAGCAAACCAAAACCCATGGGCCAAGTAGGGCCTGCCACCTGTTTCTGCCCAAATTTAGCTACTACTCATCTATGTAAATAAGCTTTTAATGGAACACAGCTACTCCAATTCAGGCATATATTGTCTATGGCTGCTTTCAAGGTAAACGGCAGAGTTCAGCGCTTGCAACAAAACTCATCTGCCCTGCAAAGCCTAAAATATTTACTGTCTGACCCTTCACAGAAAAAGTTTGCTGACCTTTGTATTCCAAAGGTTCTCAACCTTCTTTGTCCTCAATATCACACTCATGTATAATATGTTCCTAGTCCAAATCACTAATAGTCAAAATTCCTTATTTTACAAATGAGGAAATCCAGATCCTTTATTTAAATATTAACTAGAAATCAGGTAATGTCCAATAACTTTCGAAGTGAACATATGAGCCTTACAGCATAACTACTAAGTTCTGAATAGCCAAGCCAAATTTTCAGAGAGCGTTCCTATACCATGTTGCTTTAGAAATAATTTGTAGTCACTGTTTTAAAAATCTCCTATGTTACATGGGCCCCAGGACAGGTTCTCCCTAAAATGAACTTTTTATTTTGTTTATGAAGTGTAGTGCTCACTGGTCATTTGTTTGTCTTTCAACGAACTTTCTTCATTCAGGGTTTAAAAATCAATCATGGCTGGGCGCGGTGGCTCACGCTTGTAATCCCAGCACCTTGGGAGGCCGAGGCGGGCAGATCACCAGGTCAGGAGATCCGAGACACGGTGAAACCCCGTCTCTACTAAAAATACAAAAAAAAATTAGCCGGGCGTGGTGGCGGGCGCCTGTAGTCCCAGCTACTCTGAGAGGCTGAGGCAGGAGAATGGTGTGAACCCGGGAGGCGGAGCTTGCAGTGAGCTGAGATTGCGCCACTGCACTCCAGCCTGGACGACAGAGCAAGACTCTGTCTCAAAAAAAAAAAAAAAAAAAAAAAAAAAATCAATCATAATAGAAGTCCTGCTTGATATGAGATAGGACCCCTCCTATTACGGAAGTTATAAAGGCTCGCTCTATCAACTTGGGTAGCCAAGAAGAGACAAGTGAACTGAGCTCAGCCTACTGGATGTTCCCACCATGACTTAAAATCTACAGGAACTGACATTCATTTCTTTTCCCAGGAACCTAGACCCTTTTTTTTTTTTTTTTTTTTTTTTTTCTGGTGAGACAGAGTTTCCCTCTGTTGCCCAGGCTGGAGTGCAGTGGCGCGATCTCAGCTCACTATAACCTCCACCTCCTGGCCTAGCCATGAAGCCTTCTAAATGGCTGAGTTTAAGGGATGAAATGTCAAACAAAGAGGAGAAAATGTTGTTAAAAACTTCTAGAATGAAAAAAGGTCACATAAAAATGATTAGGAATCAGAATGTCCTCAAACTTCTCAAGAGCAGATCTGGATGCCAGAAAACACAGCAATACCGCCGAAAATCTTACAAAAATAAAATCAAATCTAAAATTCTGGACCCAACCAAACCACCAATCAAGTTGTGAAAATTAAAAATTCCTTCAGACTCAGGAGTCTCAGTCTCAAAAAATTTACCTTCAACACACACACTTAAGAAACTGTCGGCCAGGTGCAGTGGCTCATGCCTGTAATCCTGGCACTTTGGGAGGCCGAGGCGGGCAGATCACCTGAGGTCAGGAGTTCCAGACCAGCCTGGCCAACATGGCGAAACCCTGTCTCTACTAAAAATACAAAAATCAGCTGGGTGTGGTAGCATGTGCCTGTAATCCCAGCTACTCGAGAAGCTGAGGCAGAAGAATCACTTAACCCAAGAGGTGGAGGTGGCAGTGAGCCGAGATCACACCACTACAACACTCCAGCCTGGGCAACAGAGCGAGACTCTGTCTCAAAACAAAACAACAACAAAAAAAGAAGCTGTGGCATTGCTTAACTCTATATCAATGTGGAAATCTGAACATAAAGAATAATTTTTCTAGGAAAATTTAAATGATCGTGATTGACTTTTCATCTTATAAAACTAAATAAATCAATAATAATACAGGAAATTGAAAAGATAACTTTTTTAAAGGGAACCAGACCCAAATGGCTCTGGAGAAGAGTTCTTCCGCAGTCAGTAACAGATTTTTACACCGTCCCAGAAAATTTCACAACTCATTCTAAAAACAAACATATCATAAATAAAAGGATAGCACAAATGTACACACAAATACCAAGGAAGAAAACAGTAGGTCAGTCTCCCTTATGATCACAGATAAATCCTAAAATGAAATCCAACAATATAATAAAAAGAACAAAATATGCAGATCAAGATTTTGAACCCCAGAATGCATGCTTAGTTCGGCACTGGAAATCTATCAATACATTACATTAAGAGATTAAAGAACAGGGGAAGAACACATAATCACAACAGACGCAGAGAAAGCATTTCACAGCTCAGAGGCAGCAGTGGGGATGGCAGTCAGTGCTCTTGGTGCAGTGATGCTAAAGGGGTCAATAAGAACCTGTCCTCAAAAAACTGTGATTGTGCATTGTGACCTGTTCTCTGAGGAATCAGCTCAGAGATCACCCCCTCAGAACTTTCTCAGGGCTAGAGCAGCATCCCAGGCAGTGCTTGTCAAAAGCATTTAAAAACATCCACTAACCAGGGTCACCTGGGGCAAGGGATGATGGACAGGGTAAGCAACACACAAACTGAAAAGCCTGAGAAAGAAGAGGCTGAGGAGGAAAATGTATGAAGGAATGAGAGTGTTGAGGGCTTCCATGTATACTGGGAAATCTGGAAGACCATGCACATGCTGAAGGCTGGGCACATGCTCAGAAAACAACTTGAAAGAACCCTAGATTTATACCTCTGGCTGATCTTTGAGCTACGCATATGCAGAAGGTGAGGCTAAGGCTGGGGTTATAGGTGGCCTGGATGAGCAATGAAGTCACCTCAGCCATCTGTAAGCACAGGAGTTTCTGTCTGTTTTCTGGTTTTGGTTTTGTTTTATTTGCAGCTCCAGCCGTTTGAGGACATCTCCACCAGATCACTGGCTGGGCAATCATACAACACGACGGAGACATCAGTGACCACAGGAGACAAGGAGTAGAGTCTATTTTCATTCGGCAAGTCATTAAAAAACCAGACAACTGAAGCCCACAACAAGAAACAGCAAACCCAGAAAAGGGGGGACATTCTGACTTCCAAAATTTCCACATCACAATATTTAAAATGTCCAATTTTCAGTCCCAAAACTGAGGGACCGAAAAAATCAAGTTAACATGATTTAATCAGTCACACAGGTAAATCATGTGAAATTGACTAACATAAATTATGATGCAATTATAGATATTTTTTAGATTCATACAGAAAACATGTCATTCTTTAATTCATTCACCAAATATTTAACACATGCTATGTGCCAGGAACATTTGGAATGCATGGTAAAACAGACAGCATTTTTTGTCCTCATGAGGCTTACAGGCTTATGTGGGAGGCAGATTTAAAAACCAAGTAAATAACTAAAGAAAATTACAAACTGAGATAAACGTTCTGAAGAAAACAAGGGTGCTATAGGTGAAGAAACAGGAAAATATTGAAATTATCCAGTCTAAGGAGCAGGGGAAAAACAAGCAGAGCCTTAAAAAACAGGGGGACATCATTAGAAGTACCAATCCATGCATTATGGGAGTCCCAAAAGGAGAAAACAAAGTAGCAGGAAAAAGAATTGGAGAAAAAAATAAAAGGCTTCCAAATTTGGTGAAAGACATGAACCTACGTATTCAAGAAGCTCACTACTCCAAGCAGGATAAATCTGGAGGCCCACACAGAGACACATTATGATCACACTATCAAAAGCCAAAGACAACGAGAATCTTGAATACACCAAGAGAGAAGTGACATGTCATGTACAAAGGATCCTGCATAAGATTAACAGTCAATTTCTCATCAGAAACTATGGAAGCCAGAAGGTGATAGGATGAAATATTTCAAACTGCCATTCAAAAATTATATCCCCAGATATGACCTAAGGGACTTTGTCATTAGTACACCTGCCCTACACAAAATGCTAAAAGTACTCATGGCTGAAATGAGAAAGGCTATTCTTTCCCCATTCCTCAAACTCTCTTGATTGAAGCTAAGAAATTAAGCATGAAAGATTTTCTTGAAGGAAAAGTAAAGAATTAAATGGCTATACACACATAATTATCAGTATGAAAACATCTCATTTATCAGCACTACTAGTGATTAAAATGCTCCAAAAATTTCCTACCAGGTAAATTTTACCTGTTGAAGTACTAAAACTTGTTTCACTTACACAATTTCGAATGAAAACCTTCTGCACCATGCTTCTTACTTTCCTGTCTTACTACACACTGACACAGTGGAAGGAACATTGAACTAGAAGTCAAAAGACCTAAATTCGAGTCTACTTCCCTTTCTTAACAGTTAGGTGGCTGAACTTTTCTGGGCTAGTTTACTCTCAAATGTAAATTAAGATAACTGGTTTAGTATCTAAAGTCTTAACTCATCCCAGCAGTGTATCTTGCTCTAAAATTTTACCAGCCTGGGATTTGTTTGAAATATACAAAAGTGGAGGTGGCGGGATGAAAATAGATTGCCAAAATGTTGATGCTAGGTGATGGGTATGTGGGTTCATTATTCTACTCCTGGGTGTGTTTGAAATTTTCCATTAAAACCTTTTATTTCTACGAATTGACTAGAAAACAAAAAATTTACAAGCACCCATTTTTTCACCTCACCTATAAAATCAGATTAGCTCAGGCCCAAGAATGCAGTTGTAAATCTTTAAGTGAGATAATGCACTCACTAGGTTGGAGGCTTTTTACGATTTGTGTACTGATTTTTTATTTTATATTTTACAAGGAAGCACCAGAACTAAAAGATCTTGAAACTCATTAAACTATTTGTTCCTTCCCCAAAATGCCATGTTTTTGCCTTTATGTTTTTGTTTTCAGTCTCCAATAAGTAACAATTGTCATTCTCTCTGCTATTAGTAAGGATAGCAATTCCATTTCTTTATCCTTACTACTTGGCTGCAATACCAAATGACTCCTTTGAAATGTATCATGGCAGGGCATGGTGGCTCACGTAATCCTCGCACTCTGAGAGGCTGAGGCGGGCAGATCACTTGAGCCCGAGTTCCTGCCTGGACACCTTGGCAAAACCCTGTCTCTACAAAAAGTACAAAAATTAGCCAGGCGTGGTGGTGCACACCTGCAGTCCCAGATACTAAGGAGGCTGAAGTGGGAGAATCAACTGAGCCCAGGAGGCCAAGGCTGCAATTAGCCATGATCACACGACTGCACTCCAGTCTGGGCAACACAGCAAGACTCTGTCTCAAAAAAAAAAGTAAAAAGTAAGCAAACACTCCTATAGACATTTTGTTGTACCCATTTTGGCTATCCAGATTATGGATAGCCAATATCTATTTTATTAAATAAATATTAACCACTTACTATACAGGAGACCAGTATTTTCAAACTGACAATCTTGAACATTTTGTAGATTGTGAAATTAATCTAGGTCACAACCAGCATTTTACTGTAATGAAATAGAAAACATTAGAGTGCATGGCATAGTATGGACCAGTATTGTTCATGAAATTTTTTTTAACTTTTATGTACGTACTAAATCACAACGTCAATCACATTTCTGTGGCTGCCATTTTAAAAAGTTTGAAAGCCACTGTGCTAGACAATATGCTAAACTGAGCTGCCAAATAAGCTATCTATAGCTCAATAAGGTATTACCAATGTAAATATTTCTCCAAGCTAACATGATTTAATCAGTTACACAGGTGGAAATGACTAACATAACTTAGGATACAATTATATTATTTCCTATTCGTAAAGAATACATTTCATCCTTTAATTCATTCACCAAATGTTTGTTGAACACATGCTATTTGCCAGGAACACGTGGAATGCACGGTAAAACAGGCAGCATTTCTGTCCTCATGAAGTTTACAGGCTACTGTGGGAGGCGGATTTAAAAAACAAGTAAAAACTGAAGAAAATTACAAATTAAGATAAACATTCTGAAGAAAACAAACAACGGTGCTAGAGAATGAAGAGAAGTGAGGCACAAGAGCAAGGGACAGACATTCCTCAGATAGAATGAATTCTCAAGGAAAGCCTCCCTTAAGAGCGTGAGAGCCACTGGATCAGGAGGCAGCCCTGGCAAGAGCAGGGACAGGAGCAGTCCATGCGATGAACTTCCAGGATAAAGGAAACAATCACACAACATGCTGGTGGGGTAGGCAGGGACCAAGTCACACAGAACTCACAAACCTTGGCAAGGAGTTTGGTTTGAATTGAAGAGCAAAGGAAACTCTGGCACTTGTGACAAAATGGAAGGAAAAACCCCAAGGCATCATGAATAAAGCCTACTTATTCTTCTAAAATAGCAATTCTCAAAACTTCTGACCTCAAAATTATTGAAGACCCAAAAAAGCCTGTTTATCTGCATTACATTCAGTGATATTACTATTTTAGAAATTTAAAAGGAGAAACGTAAAAGAATACACAAGCATATATTCCATTAGCCATCAGCATAACGTCTTCACATGTTATTCAGCCTCTAGAAAACTCCACTGTACACTACTGAAAGAAAAGAGAAAAAATACAAATAACACCTTAGTCTTTCCAATGAAAAAAGTGTTGATCCAAGAGTTCCCAGATTACACTGGGAATGCTATAAAACAAGTAATTCTGACCCCCAGAAAGATAGGTGAACTATATATTTTAAAATTTTAATTAGTGTCAGATGTAACACGCAAATATCACGTATTTAAACTGAAAGAAAAGTGGCATATAACAAACCAAATTGCCAGAAGCGACATTCCTACACTTAGTCTTTGTAGTTTTGTTTTTCCATTTTGTCAGGCAAACGTTTTGACAGTTGGGCCAAAATTCCTAAACAGGATGATTGCAATGTAACCATCTGCTAGCATTTACTAAAAAATACTTCTCGGGTATACACTAGACTGGCTTTTCAACGTTTCAATGGTAAGAACTAATCCCAAATGCTTTTGTTATCTATATTTTACCATCTTTTCAAAGTTTTCAAAATAATCATTTAAAAAGCCACTTTCAAGTATCTATCTATACGTTTTTAAAACCCCCAGTGATATGTAATTTTACCTGAAAGTAGTTCACCTACAATTTCTTAGAGATAGGTGTTTCATCAATATTGTTTATGCTTGCAAACAAGAGAAACTATCCAAAGGAACTGAAACCTTTTGTGTCACGTTTTCACTTTTCAAAGACGCAAATAAAACACTAACAGGTTATGAGACAACAAACAATTTAAAACAGGCATTTATTGAGACTTTCTCAAGAAATCTCACTTTCCAAAATGGCCTACTGTCGCACATTCCTTAACACAGGTAAATCTTTTCGTTATGTTTTTGTAATGGACTTGAAATCAATATAAATCTCTCAGGATGGCCCCACAATCTTAACCACCCACCCTACAGCGACCTGCCCCGCTCTCCCTAAGTGACACTGTAGCGGGGAGTGGGGGGGGGGGCGCTCTCCTAGCCATAGGACACCAGGCCGGCTTCCGCACTTAATGCCCGCCAACGCCAGAGATGGGCCTGACACTTAGCCTTGCAAAGTAGAGGACGCACAGAAGTTCACAGGTAAGTACGATTTGCACAGCGGAGAGGAGGAGCGAAAGGGAGAATGACAATAGCGAGGGAAGGCAAGAGAGAAAACTGAATAGGCCGAACACAAAGAAAGTCGGAGCCGGGGAGAGCCTCGTCCTCTCCTAAGCGGGGAGGCCCCCGGCCGACACCCCCGCCCACCGCAGCGCGGCCCTGGCCCCCAGAGTCCGGCTGCCTCACGTACCTCCGGCGCCAGCTCCTCCGCTCGCTCCCAGGGCGGCCGCCATGGCACTCTCAGGGCCCGGCCTTCAGCCTCGCCCACCAAGCCAGCTGGTGGGCCGACGTGCGTGGTCCGGGCCTGGGTAAGGGTGGCGGAGGACAGGGAAGGGAGGGGGCTGCAGGAGGCAGAAGCGAAGCCGGGCGCTTCGCGGTCCACAGCTGCCCCTTCGCCTCCGCAGGAAGAAAACAACAAACTACAGCAACATGGCCGCGGGCCCGCGCCCGCCGCGGTGCACCCTGGGATGATGGAGGCCGGGAGGCGGGCGGGAGCCGGGGCCTGCCCCTGCTGAGGCCGCAGCAGCCCTGAGACCGCCGCCGTGTTTCGGGCGGTGGGCGTGCAACGCAAACACGCGGCGGCCACCTCCGCCCGGCTCCTGAAACCCAAATGTTTGAAGCAGGGCGGGGACGACTGCTGGCCGTAGGTCGATTCCGGGTTCAGTCGTAAGGCGCTTTGCAGCAGTCGGCAAAGCGAAGCTTTACGGCAGCCGGTGTCCCCGTTAGGAGTCGGGAAGGGAAGGCCCAGCGTACGGTTCGGGGGACCTTAACTATCGTTTCTGTGCCTGGACAGTGGGTTGGAGAGTGAGGTCTGAATGAGCTGCAGTAGTGAACGCCGACGGCTTGTATTGAGGGCACGAAAGAGTGCGCACAACTCAGGCAGGTGTTTCCGCGAGCTGGGATGAGCGCCGCCCGCGCCGGACTAACGTGCACGCGCAGTCGTGCGGCGCCCACGATCCCCCACTTCCTACAACCCGAGACCCTGCGGACCCGCGACCCCGGACCCCCGACCCCTTCTCCGCGCCTGGCTGGGCAGCGGGCAGCGCCAGACCCTGGTGGGCTCTCGGCCCTTACTGCCCCTGCGCCTTGCGGCCCTGAGAACAAGACGTGAGCAGGACGAACGGCGCCCGGCACTCATGTCTGAGTTTGCATTTTTGAGCATAAGAAAGGTTAAGAAATGAAGTCCTCATACTTGACATAAAGGAAAGGGTGCTGGGTGGTCAGACAGCTGAGGACGTAAGGGCTCAGGGGTGTTGGAGTGTGGGGCCCGGGAAGGCGCGTCTGAGTGGTCGCAGTTGGGGAAGGGGGTTGACTAAGTAAGTACACACCAGCTGCAAACATTGATTCCATATCGATGAATGTGGGGCTTAGGTGAGGCGTTCTAACCCAGCAATGAGACTGGAAAGGTAGGCAGGGGCCAGGATTCCGGACTTCGGGACGTTTTTCTGACTCTGTGGGATCTATTGAAAGATTTTAGAAACAATTTACATGGTAAGATTTGTATTTTAGAAAGGTGACTAATACAACAATGTAGAGGACCCTGCAAACTGGAGGTCCAATGCCGTGAGTTAACAACCAAGACGTCCGTACAGGAGATGCATTGGTGAATGGGTGAAGAGATGATAAAACGGTACGAATAATAAAATGCTGGCCGGGCAAAGTGGCTCACGCCTGTAATCCCGCCACTTTGGGAGGCCGAGGCAGGCAGATCACGAGGTCAGGAGACCTAGATCATCCTGGCCAACCTGGTGAAACCTCCTCTCTACCAAAAATACAAAAATTAGCTGGGCGTGGTGGCGCACTCCTGTAGTCCCAGCTACTCAGGAGGCTGAGGCAGGAGAATTGCTTGAATCCAGGAGGCAGAGGTTGCAGTGAGCCGAGATTGCGCCACGGCACTCCAGCCTGGGCGACAGAGCGAGACTCCGTCTCAAAAAAAAAAAAAAAAAAAAAACTTCTCAACTGTGAGAACTCTCTCCCCAAAAAAAATGTTTTGCAAGCAACCCATTGAAAAATGGTCTGTATTAAAAAAAAAAAAGAAAAATGGTCTCTATTAAAAAACACGTTAATACATCCATGTTTAAATGGCTTGAACTCTTTATCACCTTTCATTATTTTTTGAACTATGGAGGATGGCATGCCTAACTCAGAAAATATTTTTCAGGATAATTCAGTGGTGATCTTCAGAAGAATTCCACAAAAAAACAAATTAACAGATGAAACAATCTCATAAGCCACTTGAAACTGAATTTCTCTAGAACAAGAGTCTATAATAATTTTTTGATCAAACACCCACTGGAAAAATTTTTGAGCATGGACACCCAGTATTTGAAGTTCTTGGTAAATTACTGTGAGTAAAGATTTAACCAACCCCTTTTCCTTATCTATGAACAAATTTTACTTTGTGTTAACTTTAACTTGCCATAGAAACCTTATGAAGACAGAATGTTCATTGTGGTATAAAACAACATTGGTTGTAGGCCAGGCGTGGTGGTTCATGCCTGTAATCCCAACACTTTGGGAGGCTGAGACAGGTGGATCACCAGAGGTCAGGAGTTCAAGACCAGCCTGGCCCACATGGCAAAACCCCATCTCTACTAAAAATACAAAATTAGCTGGGCGTGGTGGCACATGCCTGAATCCCAGCTACTCGGGAGGCTGAGGCAGGAGAATCACTTGCTCAGGAGGCGGAGGTTGCAGTGAGCCGAGATCACACCACTACACTCCAGCCTAGGTGACGAGTGAAACTCCATCTCTAAATAAATAAATAAAACGTTGCTCTTGGTAAAAATGACCTCTGACTTGTACACTGCCTCTGGCTTGAAAGTACTAAATAATCTTAAAACACCTGGTGGGAAGCCATTTAGCCTCTGTTACTGTCTTAACTGAGTGTGGGAATCTAAAAGATAAACTCAGGTAACTGGTTCCCGCCAGTCAAGGACTTCCAAGCCAAGCCCCCATCCATATTGGTTTGCACCTGAATTGCATTTGGGGAGCCAAAGAGTAGAGCTCTTCCATGCCTGTACCACAGTGAAGTGTGTTTCTTCTCAATCCTCCAAAGTGGAGCTGCTGCCAGGCGTGGCATTATATGAGTGTCAGGGGTTAAACCTAAGAAGACTACCTGGTGAGCGCTGCAGTTTCATACATATCCTACTTAAAATCGTAAAAGCAAGCTTCGCATTTTTGTGAATAAAGTGAGTATAGAAGTCTTTCTCGTCTCTCAGTAATGATGAACTGGAAATTCTGTTCCCCTCCTCCTACAAAACAGATTCTGTAGAAAACATTTTTTGTTGTATTGCTAGGTTTTAGGAATAATGTTTCCAAAGGATCAAGAAGGAAGCAAAACGCTGGGCACAGTTGCTCACACCTGTAATCCCAATGCATTGGGAGGCTAAGGCAGGTGGTTATCACTTGAGCCAAGGATTTCAAGACCAGTGTGGGCAACATGGCAAAACCCCATCTCTACGAAAAATAAAAAAAATAGCCAAGCATGGTGGTGCATACCTTTAACTGCTTTGCATAACTACTCTGGAGGCTGAGGCAGAAGGATCATCTGAGTCCAGGAGTTTGAGATTATAATGAGTTGTAATTGCACCACTGCACTCCAGTCTGGGTGACCGAACAGAACCCCATCTCTTAAGCAAAAAACAAACAAAAAAAAAACAGAGCCAAAGCCTGAGCAGTAAGTAGTGTACAGGAAGTTCAGGGTTTCACTGGGGAAGTCATCCCCGTTTGCACTGCCAATAGGAAGCAAATTCCTGGACAGCTTTTGAGGAGGGAATCTAAACCTCAGGCTCCCAAATTAGGCCAGAGATCCTGGAAGGGCTTTCCCAAATTATCCACTTAACGTTCCTCACAGTTTAAGGTCAACCAATTATGGACTTAAAATCAAAGATCACAAAATGCACGAGGGAAGAAACCACTGTAAGTGAAAAATACAAACTAGATTGACCTCCTAGGGACTTTAGTTATTAAAATTACCATAAAGGACAATATTTGAAAGGTTTAAGGAAATAAAAGATGAAAGAAATCAAGAAGAGACTGTCTAGAGTAGCCAGAGAGTGCTTCCTTTTTCTTGTATCTGAACAATGTCCTAAAGCCATTAGGCAGCACTAGTGGTATAGCAGGGCTGGGAGAGGTGGGGAGGGATGTGCTGGCCAGGCTAGAGGATCAGAGCCCAAGAATGTCTCCAGCCCACACCCTGTGAGAGGGCTGCCCAGCAAGGCATGTGAGAGCACCACAGGGTGCAAAGTATGTCCTGTGGATTGGCAAAGTGAGGAGGGCATCCACCCATGGGGGCAGTTCAACATGGGGAGTCACACATGACCAGGTTACTAGGACATAATCCTGAGGTATGGGCCCAACGTGGAATTCAGGGCCCTACTGGGATGAGTTAGGAGTTGCCAAAGATAAGTAGACTAGAACGGCAGAACACAAGCATTGTGAGAGTTTTCACACAGATGGGAGGTAGAGCACAGGGAATCAGAACTCCGGTATATAAGGGGACCTGCATGGAAGAAGGTGACAACAGAGATGGCGTATTGGTTATGAACAGGGAAATTGATCGGATATATAAATATATTAAGGGTGATGGAGCTAAGTTTCTCACTGTGCAAATAGGGAGTTACTTACATGAAGAAAAAGCTAAAATTAACCCTATGGTGTGTTGTTAGAATAAGGAATCAAGAGTGATTGCACTAATGGTTTTTGATAATTGTATTTCATTGTAGGAGTAAGTGTATATGCAAATATGTGTGTGCCTATTTTTGTATAACTCTGTGTGTGTGTATGTGTGTGTGTTTCCTAACTGTCCACCAAGAGTGTCCTGGAGACAGCAGCCCATCTTGAGCACACCCAGCACCTAGACCTTGGTTTCTAAATACCACTTTTCAAGAGGAATCAGTATTACTTGGAAAAACAACTGATTTCAGGGCTAGGGCATGGAATTCACACGATCAGCCTGGAACATCTTGTTCCCTCCAAAAATCAAGGGAGTGCTTGAATAGTGATAAAGATATGTCAGAAGGACACAGAAGTGAGATTTAATGGGCCAAAGCAGAGATGAGATGAGCATCAAATTAAATAATGAGAGTAATAGACTAAAAACAGGAAAGCTCATGTCTATACAAATATTGATAAATAATAAATTGAACTTTATATGGAAACAGTGTATCAAAATAGTTAAGGTGTTCCTTCCTAGAAAATATGTATTAATTACATAGTAGAAAAGAATAATTTTCAGTGGAAAAGCCTCTAAAACCACCCTAACTGATCAAAGTAAACATTTTCAATAATGGAATAAATAAAAGTTGCCACCTGATATAATACAATAAGAAGAGTACAGCATCACTTCTGTGATAATCCTGTCAAAGATACCTAACCAAATTTAATTCTGAAGAAAAAAGGACAAACTCAAATTGAGAGACATTCCAGAAAATAATTGGCTTGTAATCTTCAAAGATCTAATTATGAAAGTCAAGGAAAGACTAAGAAAACATTTCAGACTGAAGAAGAAAAAGACATGACAACTAAATGCAATAAATGATCTTTTCAATCAATTATTGGGACAATTTGCAAAAATTGATAGGGTCTGTAAGTTAGATGGCAGTAACACAAAGTTAATTTCCTGATTTCAGTGATTAATAAGTGGCATATAGGAAGAAAGCGTTTGTAGTAAATACATACTACATACAGTACTTGTGGCTGATGGGGCATCAAGTCAGCAACTTAGTCACAAATGATTCACAAAAAAAGTTTAATTTTACTCTTAAACTTTCTATGGGTTTGTATTGCTTCAAAAAAATTAAAGAGGAAAAAAATCAAATCAAACACTGTTCAAAATACAGTTGTTAAAAAACTCAAAGGGAAAACTACACAGATGTGACACAATTGAGAGAATTTGGGAATTAAGGGTAGATAAAAAAATTTTGCAGAATATAACACAAAGAGAAAAGGAGATGAAGGATGTGAATGAGAGGTTTAGCAGTTGAGAGACTGGAATGAGGATGTCAAACACGTGATATAGCTTGAACGTTTGTATTCCTCCACCCCAAATTCGTATGTTGAAACCTAATTCCTAAATGTGACAGTATTTGGAGGTGAGGCCCTTTGGAGGTGAATAGATGAATGAGTGTCCTCATAAAGAGACCCCCAAGAGCTGCCTTGCCCCTCCCACCGTGTGAGGTTAGAGTGAGAAGATGGCCACGTATGAGGAATGGGCCTTCACTAGACACTGAATCTGCTGGCCCCTTGATCGTGGACTTCCCCACCTCCAGAACTGTGAGAAAGAAATTCTGTTTATAAGCCACACAGAGTGTGTTGTTTCATTACAGCAGCCTGCAGGACTAAAACACTATGTTAAAATGAGGTTCCAGAAGGAGAGAATAAAAAGAATAGAGGAGAGGCAATATTCGAAAAGATGATTTCACATGATTTTTAAGAATCAGTGAAAGACATAAATCCAAAGATTCAGGAAGCATAACAAGCATGGAGTAAAAAAAAAATTTAAAAATCCACATCTAGACATGTGGTGAAACTAAAAATTTTAATAACCAAAAAAGAGAAGACAGAAAAAGCAGCGAAAGAGAAACTTCCGCCTCTGGCCATGATGGAATACTGAGACAGGCTTCTCACTTCACAAACAGCTTGAAAACTGGACAGATTTGGAAACGCTCTTTTCAGACATTGGAAGACAGGCAATCGAGGACCATGAGCCCTGAGAGAATGGCAACAAACGAGGTGGGTCTTATGATAGCCCAGCTTTCTGGATTGTGAGGCAGGAAGGGGAAACTCAGGTAGAACACAGTGGTCTTAATGATTTGGGGCCACAGGGATGACAATTTGTAGATGCTGGTGTGGGACATTTGTGGGTTGCAATACTGGAGATGAGGGAGCCAGGCAGAAAAAGAGTTCTGGAAATCTGCATGGAGTCACCTTGAATATGCTGCTGTAGGGTGAAACTCCGTGAGGATAGACAAAGTACATCGGGAACAACCAGAAAGCTAGAGTAAAGGTTACTCCAGAATCTCCTAACAGAGCTTTAGAACAATCCTGGAAGGGAGTATGCTGATCAGCAGGTAATTTAATGGCCTGCCAGAACAAAGTCCAATATTTTTTAAGAGAAGACAACCAAATTCGGCACTCAATAAAGTAAAATTCACAAAAGTCCAGCATCCAATCAAAAATCGCTACTGAAGTGAGGGAGCAGGAATATATGACCAATACCAGGGGAAAAATTGGCCAATAGAAACAATATGACAGAAATGATGGAATTACCAGGCAAAGAATTTCAAAAAATTACTATACATATGCTCAATAATTTAAGGAAAAACAAGGCCATAATGAAGAAAGAAATAGATAGGAAGTGAATATTTTAGAGCTGAAAAATACAGTATTCAAAATAAAATGTTCAATGGGTAGAAATAAAAGTAGTTAGAAATTTCCAGTTTTATCTCATAGACGTAGAACACTGGATAAAGTATCACTGCCAAGGTTACAGCAAAAAGAACTGTAGGTTTCTTGAGCCCATCAGAAAATCAACATTGCAGGGCAACCAAATAACTGGAAATCGAGGGAAAGACACCTCGGAAGAAAAACAGGACCTGAGCATTTGCTTACCTGGGACAGAAACAAATGATGCCATATGTGCGGGAAATAAGAGTCAGCTAAAACGTTTAAAATGAATTTCTAAATACCATGTGTGAGAGTATGAAGTCCCTTGGGGCTGCAGAGTAGAGAGGTTTGCCTCCTCTTGCAGGCTTCTTGTTCATGAACTCCACCAGGCACTCACAGGAGAGATGGCAGAATCCTGAGAAAGTTCCTCATTATGTTGTTTGAGGGAGGGAAGAGTGTCCACTAGAGAAACTCCATCGGTACACAGCTCCCTTATCTCACTTATGGAAAAAGGCCTTCAGGGAGAAAGGCCACAAAAACCGTGGCCCTAGGGCAATGGGGAAGCCCATTTCCATTGTGCAAAGGGGACAGAAAAATAACAAGCTCTACCCTAGGAGAGGATCAGGGATACCTGCCAAGCCCAACACTGCAGCTGGTAGGAGGAGTATTTTGAAGTCCACATCCCTGAGATCCAGACACTCGCTGTGTAAGAGGATGCTTAAACAGAACATCAGAGGGTTCTGATCCTCTCCTATCTCTTGTCACCAGAATAACAGATGTCAAGTAAAAATGACAAAATACAGTTGGGAGGCCCACAAGAGACTGCTTCTTTCAGGACCGCAGTGCAAAGAGAAGACCCAAAGCTCAGAGGAGGCGCAGACACTGAGAAAACAATCTCACAAATGAGCCCATGTTCTAAGTACAAGGTGTCACTGGAGGAATTTGGAGCCTTTTGTGCACAGAGGATAGCTGTGGCAACAACAAATATCTTGCTAAGCCCAACTCCTGAATAAGATAGCAAACTCATACTAACAACCTGCTACACAGCAAGATGTGCTCATCTCCAATCATAGAAAATATTTATCATAGTATACACTACCACTAAAAAAAACGAGGTTTCAAACAAAAATTCAGTGTTCAAAAAGGAAATGCTAGAAATGGAAATGCTAGAAATCAAAAGCACAACGATAGAGGTGAAGAATGTCTTCAACGGGTTCATTGATACCCTTGACATGGAAAGAATAAGTTACCTTGAAGAAAGATAAATAAAAATTATCCAAACTGAAGCGAAGAGAAGAAGGAGTGCAAGAAACAGAACACAGCATCTATGAACTGTTGAACAACATTGAATGGTCTAACATACGTATACTTAGAAGAAGAAGAAAGAAAGGAATGGAACAAGTGTCTGAAGAACTAATTTTTTCAAGATTTATGACAGGCACCAAAACATAGACCCAAGAAGCTCAGATAACACCAAGCGAGATAAATACCAAGACACAAGCAAACAAGCAGAAGCCCCCATGTCCAAATATATCATATTCTAATTGCTGAAAAAGAAAGTTTTCTCTTTTCCTAGAGAGGAAAAGAACAGTAAGAATTAAAGCAGCTATCTCATCAAAAAGCATACAAGCCGGAAGACGTTGCATGACCAATGTTTTATGTACTGATGGAAAAACCTGTTGTCAGAAACAGTTACCCAGCAGAAATACCTAAGGAGCAAAAATGGAGGGAATTCATTGCAAGCAGACAAGCTCTACAGGAAATGTTAAAAGAAGCTTTTTAGGTACAAGGACTATGACAACAATCAGAAATCTGGTTCAACACAAAGAAATGATGAACACGGTTGATGATGAGTGCGGTTGAAATTGAATATATGACGGTAACATTTTTTTCCTATTTTTAATGCTCTGAAAGATTGATTGGAGCAAAAATAGGGAAAATGTATTGTGTGCTTAGAGCATATGAACAAGTAAAATGCATGACAATAATACAAAGGATGAAAGGGAGGAAGTGGTCATATGTTGCTATAAGGTTCTTATACTACATGTGAAGAAGTACAGTATAATATTTCAAAATAAATGCATAGTAATTAAAAATATAAACTGTAAGCCCTAAGGGGACCACCAAAATTTTTTTTAAAGAAATGTGTATATATATGTTTAGGAAAGATAAAAGGGAATCATTTTAAAAAGCTAACTTAGCCCAAGAAAAAAAGAAATAACAAATTAAATAAAAAACAGCTAACAAGATGGTAGGTTGGAATCCAACCATGTCAACTCAGTTTCCATTGAATGTGAATGATCCATACACACACAATGTTCATAACACCAAAGAAGTGTCAGATTGCATTAAGATGTAAGAATGAAATATAGGTTCTGTATTACTTTGGGAGGCTGAAGCAGGTGGATCACTGGAGGTCAGGAGTTCAAGACCAGCTTATCCAACATGGTGAAACCCCATCTCTACTAAAAATACAAAATAATAATAATAATAATCATAGCCGGGCGTGGTGGCGGGCACCTGTAATCCCAGCTACTCGGGAGGCTGAGGCTGGAGAATCTCTTGAATCCGGGAGGCGGAAGTTGCAGTGAGCTGAGATGGTGCCATGGCACTCCATCCTGGGCAACAGAGTGAGACTCCATCTCTAGAAACAAACTTTAAATATTAAAGATGTAGATAGGCTAAGTGAAAGGAAAGATATGCCATGCAAACACTAACCAAAAGAAACATTGTCTTCCATGTAATCTGTTAGAATAGTTATTATCAAACAGATAAAAGATAACAAGTGTTGGAGAGGACATGGAGAAAAGGGAAGCTTTGCACACGTGGTGGGTATGTGAATTAGTACAGCCATGGTGATCCAGCAAACCCACTATTGGGTGTATGCCAAATGAAATGAAATCACTATGCCAAAGAAGTATCTGCACTCCCATGTCCGTCGCAACATCATATGGCTGTATATACTATAGCCAAGATATGAAAGTAACCTAAGCATCCATCAGTGGATGAATGGATTTTTTTAAATGTGGTACATGGCCAGGCGCAGTGGCTTATGCCCGTAATCCCAGCACTCTGTGAGGCCAAGGCAGGCAGATCATGAAGTCAAGAGATTGAGACCATCCTGGCCAACATGGTGAGACCCCGTCTCTACTAAAAATACAAAACTTAGCTGGGCATGGTGATGCATACCTGTAGTCCCAGCTACTCGGGAGGCTGAGGCAGGAGGATTGCTGGAACCCAGGAGGCAGAGGTTGCAGTGAGCTGAGATCGTATCACTGCACTCCAGCCTGGCAACAGATCGAGACTCCGTTGCAAAAAAAAAAAAAAAAAAAAAAAAAAAAAGTGGTACATATACGCAAAGGAAAACTATGTAGCCATTAAAAAAAAAGGAACTCCTATCATTTGTAACAACATAAATTAATCTGGAGGAGATTAAGCTAAAGTGAAATAAGCCAGGCACAAAAAGACAACTACCGTATGATCTTACTTACATGTGTGTGGAATCTAAAAAGGTGTAATTTACAGAAGCAGAGAGTAGAATGGTGATTACCAGAGGCTGGGGAATGAGGGCAGGAGGTTGGAGAAATGTTGGTCAAAGGATACAAAGTTTCAGTTATACAGGATGAATAAGTTCAAGAGATCTATTGTACAACGTGGTGACTATAGTTAAAAGCAATGTATTGTGTTCTTGAAAAATGCTGAGAGAGTAGATTTTAAGTGTTCTCACCACAAAACATAAGTATGTGAGGTAATGCATATGTTAATTAGCTTAATTTAGACATTTCATAATGTACTGTACATATTTCGAAACAACACGTTGTACATGAGAAAGATATACAATTTTTGTCAGTTAAAAGTAAGTTAATTTTTTTTTAAATGTTCCAGTAAAAGAATTCGCCACTTGCAGTGGCTCATGCCTGTAATCCCAGCACTTTGAGAGGCCAAGGCAGGATCACTTGAGCCCAAGAGTTCGAGACCAACCTGGGTAAAATAGTGAGACCTCATCCCTACAAAAAAAAAAATTTTAAATAGCTAGGAATGGTGGTGTGCACCTGTAGTTCCAGCTACTCAGGAGGCTGAGGTGGGAGAATCACTTGAGCCCAGGAGGTCAAGGCTGCAGTGAGCTGTGATTATGCCACTGCACTCCATCATGGGCAATAGAGAGATGTCCTGCCTCCAGGGGAAAAAAAAAAAAAAGAATCATGTTAAAGTGACACTAACTTCAGCCAGATCATATTGCAGTTTTACATTCCTGTGATTCATTTTGTGTTGATTTCCTAGTATGCTTCTCACTTCAGGTGTTCCAAAGCCTAAATACTCTTAATGCAAAAAAGAAAAGAAAGAGAGAGAAAGAAAGAAGAAAGGAAAAGAAAGAAAGAAAACAAACTAGAGTGCCTACAATATGGGACAAAGTAGACTTCAAAACAAGTAATATTATCAGGAATAAACACAGACATTACAAGATAAACGGGCTGATTATCCAAGAAGACATAAAAATCCGTAAATATGTATGCACCTAACGGAGCTTTGAAATACATGAGACAAACTGATAGAACTAAAAGAAGAAATGGAAAAATCCATAATTATATTCAGAACTTTAACCCTACTCTCTCAGTAATTGACAGAACAAAATTCAAACCTTTTGCTCTGTGAAAGACACCGTTCAGACAAAGAAAAGGCAAACCACAGATTTGAAGAAAATGTTTGCAAATGAATCTGATCAAGGACTTGCATTTAGAATATATAAAGAACCCTTACAACTCAACAAATAAGAAAACAATCTTCTAAAAGGAGTAAAACGTCTAAACAGAAACTTCACCAAAGAAGATGTGCAGATAGCAAATAAGCATATGAAAGACTTGAACATCATTAGTCATTGTGGAAATGCAAAATAAAACCATATTGAGATACTACACACCTGTTAAAGGGCTAAAGTTTTAAAAACTGATGCTATCAAAGTTTTAGGAAGGACACAAAGTAACTAGAACTCTTAAACATTGCTACTGAGAGTGCAGCATTTGTACAGTCACTTTGGAAAAGTGTGGCGCTGTCTTATACAGTTAAAATTGTATTTACCCCAGCCTGGGTGACAGAATTTACACCAGCCTGGGTAACCCTGTCTCAAAAAAATAAAAATTAAAAAAGCACATTTACCAGCCAGATGTGGTAGCTCACACCTGTAATTCTAGCACTTTGGGAGGCCAAGGCAGAAGGATGGCTTGAGGCCAGGAGTTCAAAACTAGCCTGGGCAATATAGTGAGACGTCATCTCTACAAAAAAAAAAAGCAAAATGCACAGGATATCCATACATGGAATGTAACTCAGGAGTAACAATGTGTGATCTGCTGATTCACACAATGTGAATGAATCTTGAATGCCTTTTGCTGCAGATCCAGAAGGCTACGTATTACATGATTTTATTTGTGTTCTGGAAAAGGCAAAACTGTGGGGATAGAAAACAGATCACTGGTTGCTAGGTACTGAGAGTGGAGAGAAACTGACTACAAAGCATCAGCTCAGAGAACTTGGGGGCTGATGAAAATATCCTATGTGGTACTGTGGCAGCAGATACATGACTGTATGCATTTTTCAAAGCTCAAAGAACTGTGCACCACCAAGAATGAATTTTACCATATGCAAAGCTTAAAAACATCAACCAGGATGTTGGGGGAGTTGAAGATGGAGCGCAGACTGTGAGTTGTGGACGGACTGTGTTCCTCGTGTACCGTAACCACATGGAACACAGTGGAGAAGAAGGGAGCTGAGCCACACACCTTTGGAGACAGCGTGTTGAATCAACACGGCAAGTCTGATGGTGGAAGGAAATGTGCATGAACAGTGTATTCTAGTTGATAATGTCTTTCCTCACAGGGGTATGGATTAGCAATCCTGAAAGCACTTTACACATATACTGCGCTTGAACAAATAAGTAATTATAGTTTAAGTAATGGGAAGAAGATTTCATACTGTCAGAGAAAATGATTACAAATAACCAAAAGGAGAATGCTGGAATAAGCCTTGCAGTGCCGGGTTTGAGTCTGAGATAGGAGTATGGGACTCAGGGTTACATAAATATGTATACAGATACACACATACAGAAATAAATGTGGATGTGTATTCATATATATACATGGGTTAGTATACATGCATACATTTCATAGCTCTGGTTATGACAGGGCCCAGGAGCAGCGACCATACCTAGATCTGGGTTTCTAAGTAAACAGAACCAAGGCTCTTTGGAAAAATGGCTGATTCTGATTCTAGGACTGGGGCAGAAGAAATGCAAAATGAGCCTGCAACATTTTGTGGTGCCATCAGGTATAGTGTTAAAAAAAGAAAATAGTAGGAGCATGTCAAAAAGACACAGAAACCAAACCACAGGTCTCCTGGTGGCCAAAGCTGGAATAATTTGAGCAAGAAAAGAAATCACAGTAGTATTGGAATGTTACACAAAGACTAAGATAAATATTTGTGAATCGATTTGTGAAACGATTGAATAAATCATAAATGGAGAAGAAGGACAGCTCTTCCTTAGAAAAGGATTCCAATTAATGAATGTGAAATGAATGAGGGAAATAGAGAATTACAACATACCACAGGAATAGATGCTGTAAGATCTGCAGATGAGCACAGAGATTAGTGCAGGAAATTTTAAAGAGATGAATGTTTTCATAGCCTAAGTAGCTCTCCAAAAAATACTTGACTGTGGAGGTTTTAACTTATGTCCAACAATTTATGATATTTCTCCCTCCAGAAGAGCTTAATTCCCCTCCCCCCTTGAGTATGGGCTACACTTACTAATTCACTTTAGTAGAGTAGATAAAGGGGAAATTACTGTAGACTAGAAAAACTTTGAAAACTGTACTTCATTGTGAAGACATATTGATATCATATATGCCCCCCAACCCATGTGATAACAAGCACATACTTGCCCTTCCATATCCTCTCTCCCAAACCCGTAATCTTAGTTAAATCACAAGAAAACATGAAACAAACCCAAATTGAGGAACAGTGTACAAAATCCCTGACCAATACTCTCCAAAATTGTCAAGGTTATGAGAAACCAAAAACAAAGAGATGAAGGAACTGTCACAGATTGGAAGAGACATAACAGATAAAATATCCTGAATTGGGTCTTGGAATGGAAAACAGACATTAGTGGAAAAACAGTAATTCCCAATCAAGTCTGTAATATAACTAATAGTATTACATCAATTTATGATAGTTTCCTAGTTTTTACAATTATACCACAATTATGTAAGATGTTCACCTCTGAGAGATAGGTCAGAGAGCATACTGGAAGCCAACTATCTTTGAAACTCTTCAGTAAGTCTAAAATTATCTCAAAATAAACAGTTAAAAGCACATTAGACAATGCAGAAGAAAACGTGTGGGCACAATAGAAACTTCTCAAGAAAAACACAGAAAGAAAAGACTTAAAAAATGAACAGAGCATGAATGACCTGTAGGACAATGTCAAGCAGTCTCACATGTGCATAATTGGAGCCCAAGGGAAGCGTAGGAGATGGAGACAAATCCCAACACAGATAATGGCCAAAGCTTTTCCAAATGTGATAAAAATCATAAAACTATAATTGAAGAAACTCAACAAACTCCTAATAGAATAACCACACAGGAAGCCATAGAGCACATCATAATCAAATTGCTAAAAATCAGGGTTAAAGCAAAAATCTTTTAAAAAGTGAGAAAAAAGGCATTATATACAGAAGAATAAACATAAGGATGACTGCAAACTGTCAGAAAGAGTGCAAATTTCATGCCAAATGTCTTTACTAGTTAATTCTATCAAACATACAAGGAAGTAAGAATATACAAACTCTTCCAGAAATGCAGAGGAGAAGAAAATACTTCCTAAATCATTTAATAATGTCAGAATTACCTTAATATCAAACCCAGAAGAAGACATCACATAAAAGAAAACGATAGACCAATATCCCTCATTAACAGAGATGCAAATATCTTTTTTTTTTTCTTTGAGAGACAGGGTCTTCCTCTGTCGCCTGGGCTGGAGTGCAATGGTGCGATCATTAGCTTACTGCAACCTCGACCTGCCAGGCTCAAGTGATCCTCCCACCTCAGGCTCCAGATTAGCTGGGACTAGAGGTGCATGCCACTATTCCTGGCTAATATTTTATTTTTTTGTAGAGATGGAATCTCCCTATATTGCCCAAGCTAATTTTGAACTCCTGGGCTCTAGAAATCCTCCCATCACAGCCTCCCAAAGTGCTGTGATTACAGGCCTGAGCCACCTTGCCTGGCTGATGCAAATATTTTTAATAAAGTACTAGTAAATTAAATACTGCAACATATAAAAACAATAATACACTATGACTAAGTGAGTTTATCCCAGGAATTCAAGGTTGGCTTAATATTCACTGTTAATTCATCATAATAACAGAAAAAAGAGAAAAACCATATGACCATCTCAATGGATGCAGAAAAATTATTAAGAAAAATTCAAAGTATATTCATGATAAAAGAAACTCTTACAGAGCCAAGAATGAAAGGATACTTTCTCAACCTAATTCAAACACACAGTAAAGGCCACACAAGGGTGGAAGCAATGCTTTCCATCTAAGAAAGCAAACAACGCAAGGATATCTGCTCTCACCACTTCTGTTTACCATTGTATGATGCAAGAAAAAAAAACCACATATCGTTTGGAAAGGAAAGGAAAGCTGTTGGTATTCACATGTGACATGATTGTGTACATAAGAAATCCCAAGTAATCCTCAAAAGGGAGGTCTATGAGAACAAATAAGTGAATTTAGCAAAGTTGAAGGATACAAGGTTATTTTCAAAAGTTAGTTGTATTGCTATGTACTAGCAACAAACATAGAAACAATTTAAAAATGTAATTTAGAATAGCATCTAAAACATGAAATATTTAGGATAATTTAATAAATAATATTTAGGAAATTTAATAAAATATATGCAAGGCCGATATACTATAAACCTCAAAGAATTGCTGACAAAAACTAAAGGAGATCTAAAGAGATAGAGAGTCTATGTTGTTTGGAAGACTCAATGATGTTTAGGTGTCAGTTTCCTCCAGTTAACTAATCAATTAATCAACAGTGCAGTCCAAACTCTCTGCAAGCATTTATGAAGAAATTAGAAGCTGATTCTGAAATGTATGGAAATGCAAAGACCTAGAATAATCAAAACATTTCTTTTCTGTGTGTCAATTGCATTTTTCTTTTTCTTTCTTTTTTTTTTTTAATTATACTTTAAGTTCTAGGGTACATGTGCACAACGTGAAGGTTTGATACATAGGTATAGATGTGCCATGTTGGTTTGCTGCACCCATCAACTCGTCATTTACATTAGGTATTTCTCCTAATGCTATCCCTCCCCCAGCCCCCCACCCACTGACAGGCCCCAGTGTGTGATGTTCCCCACCCTGTGTGCAAGTGATCTCATTGTTCAATTCCCACCTATGAGTGAGAACATGCAGTGTTTGGTTTTCTGTCCTTGTGGTAGTTTGCTGAGAATGATGGTTTCCAGTTTCATCCATGTCCCTGCAAAGGACATGAACTCATCATTTTTTATGGCTGCATAGTATTCCATGGTGTATATGTGCCACATTTTCTTAATCCAGTCTATCATTGATGGACATTTGAGTTGGTTCCAAGTCTTTGCTATTGTGAATAGTGCCGCAATAAACATATGTGTGCATGTGTCTTTATAGTAGCATGATTTTTAATCCTTTGGGTATATACCCAGTAATGGGATTGCTGGGTCAAATGGTATTTCTGGTTCTAGATCCTTGAGGGATTGCCACACTGTCTTCCACAATGGTTGAACTAATTTACACTCCCACCAACGGTGTAAAAGCATTTTCTATTTCTGCACATCCTCTCCAGCATCTGTTGTTTCCTGACTTTTTAATGATCGCCATTCTAACTGGCATGAGATGGTATCTCATTGTGGTTTTGATTTGCATTTCTCTGATGGCCAGTGATGTTGAGCATTTTTTCATGTGTCTGTTGGCTGCATAGATGTCTTCTTTTGAGAAGTGTCTGTTCGTATTTTTTGTCTCCTTTTTGATGGGGTTGTTTGTTTTTTGCTTGTAAATTTGTTTGAGTTCTTTGTAGATTCTGGATATTAGTTAGCCCTTTGTCAGATGGGTAGATTGCAAAAATTTTCTCCCATTCTATAGGTTGCCTGTTCACTCTGATGGTAGTTTCTTTTGCCGTGCAGAAGCTCTTTAGTTTAATTAGATCCCATTTGTCTATTTTGGCTTCTGTTGCCATTGCTTTTGGTGTTTTAGTCATGAAGTCCAACCAAAACAATTTTTAAAACTAAGGTCAATGTTGAGGCACATATAGTATGTTTTTCCAATAATTATTATAAAGGTACAGTAATCCAGACAGTGTGGTATTGATAAAAGCAAACACTTAAATCAGTGTAAAAAAATAGTATACATTCCTGGAGTAGACAGACACATGGATGGCCAGTCGGTTTTCAACAAAGTTATACATGTAATTCAATGGAGAAAGGAAAGTCTTTTCTGTAAATGGTCTGAAACAACAAACCTTAACCATTACTGCACCCCACACACACAAAAGTCAATATGAGATGTATCGTAGACCTATGTTTAAAAACGAATACTATAAAATTCTAGAGGAAATCCCAGGGGAGAAATTATTTGTAACATTTGGGTTGGCAAAGATTTTTTAAAACAGGATATAAAATATACAAACTATAAAAGAAAAATGGAAAAGTTGGGCTTTCTAAAAATTAAAAACTTCTGCTCTTAGCTGCCATTAAGAAAAGGAGGAAGCAAGTCACACAATGGAGAATATATTTGTAACACATATACCTGATTAATGGCTTGTATCCAGAACACATTGATAAGAACTCACATTATAAGACAATCTACTTTTTTAAATGGGCAAAAGATTGGAACAGACACCTTACAAAAGAAGATACATCTGTGACCAATAAGCACATGAGAGATGTTCAACATCATTAATCATTAGGGTAATGCAAATTAAAATCACATTTAGATTCCAATAGACATCTACGAGAGTGGCTAAAATTAAAGTCTTAAAATACCAAGTTTTTCTGAGGGTGTAGAGCAACTGTAACTCACATACATTATTAGTGGAAATTTAAAATCATACAGCCACTTTGGAAAACAGTTTGATTTTTTAATAAAGATATACTTATATGTGACCCAGCAATTTCACTTCTGTGCGTTTATCGAAGAGAAGTGAAAACATATGGCCACAACAAAGACTCTTTAAAACCGAGTATTCATAACACCTTCATTTATAATGGCCTCAGAGTAGAAACAGCCGAAACATTTGCCAATATGAGAATCAATAAACTGTAATGTATTTATACAATGGAATATTATTTAGTAATACAGAACATGCTACTAATATACACACAACATAGATGAATCTCAGAAATATCAGGCGTAGGCAAAGAAGCAGCCAGACTCAAAAAACTGCATAGAGCAACTAACAAGTAATTCTAAAAAGGCAAAATTAATTTCTGCTGACAGATAGCAGATTACTGGTTGCCTGGGAAAGGGCGCAGTTTTTGTTGTGATACAAACGTTCTGTACCTTGCTTGTTGTAGCCTCACAAGCGTATATAAAGTTGCCAAGGCTTACTAAATCATGTAATTAAAATGTGAGCTATTCATTGCATATGAATTATTCGTCAGTGAATTTAAGTACTGTATTTTTACATTTTTAATAGGGAGAACTATCTGATCACCTACCACACTATGACAATTAGACTCATAAAATACTTTTTAGTAGCAAAAATAGAAGCTAGAGATAGAGGAATAATATCTTCAAAGTACTGAGAGAAAGGAATTCCCCACCAAATATTAGGCATCGCCAAGCACTACCTTTCAGTAGTGAGACAAACTAAGGACACGTTCAGTTGAACAAACAATAGAGTGGGAGTGGCCTGAGATGCCCTTGTGGCTAGTGTCTGAGCAAGCACAGGCTTGTGGGGGACTGGGCTTTAACTTGCAAAGTCTGCACCTGCTTTGGGTAGCTAGTGGCATAAGTTGTTGCAGCTAGTCACCAGAAGATTTTGTAGTAAATGCAAATACAGATTTAGAAGTTGTGGGGTAGGGCCTAGGATTCTGCCTTTCAAACAACCTCCAAGGTGATTGTCATATCCTGTTAATAGCAAGAATATGTGCTACTTTCAGTCCTGACCTCCTGTGTTGCCTTTACCCTTTTTATATTTCCTTGGCTTCATTAGATGCAAAATTCTGGAGAAGGGCTCCAAAGTCCTGGGGATGGCAGAGATTTGGGATGGAAGGAGACTGGGCGCCTGAATGACTGTGTGGAGCAGAAATCCCTGTGTGTCCTTTCTCTCCCCCCAAGTCTGCACTGGACTCAACATGTGTAAAAAATAAACCTTTTTAATGTTACATCACAGATATTTGGAAATGTTTACAGCATTTTTGCATACACAGATTAAATCAGAAGGAAATATTTTTGTGTTTATTGAAGAACTTGTTTTAAAAAGATACAAAAATGCTAGTAATAAAACATTTTAAAAATCCATTATATTAAAAATAAGAGATCTTGCATTTATCAAAAGACATGAAAAAAGTTGAAAGACAAGGAACAAATTCAAAGAAGATATTTACAACATATATTTCCAATGAAGGATTAGTTTACAGAATACAAGGAAGTCCAACACATCAATAATAAACAGCGAACAAAAAAATAGAAAAATAGTACAAAATACAGATAGATATTTCACAGAAAAGGAAACAAAAGGACTCCAACATATTCTGAAAGATTTTCAACCTCAGTAGTAACTAGAGAAATGCAAATTAACCCACTAAATTGACAAAATCTAATAGTAACAGTTAATTGCGACATGGACCAATGAGAACACTACTACACTATGGTTGAGAATGTGTATGGATACAGCCACTGTAGAAAACAGCCTGACGCCACCTTCTACTGCGGATTCATGACCCAGAGTCTAGTCCTAAGTGCATACCCTAGAGAAACTTTAGAACTGAGGCTCCAGGGGATATTTATAATTATATACGTAGCAACTGTAAGAACAAGGAATTGTAAATAACCTAAATGTCCATTCACAGGAGATTGTATACAATTGAATACATAAATTCTGGCATACTCATACAATAGACTAGTACACAGCAGTGAAAAGGGGTGAACCAGAGATACTCCCAACAAACTGGATGAGTGTCAGAAACATAGTTCTTTATTAAGTGAGAAAGTCTCAGAAGACCAGGAGTGAACCCTAATGTGAACACGGACTTCTGGCTATAATGATGTGTCAAGGGCTCAGCAGTTGGAACAAATGAGCTGCCCTGGTGGGGGACGCTGATAATGGGGAGACTTTGCCAGTGTCGGGAAAGGCAGGGATATGGGAGATCTCCACACCTTTCTCTGAATTTTTCTGTGAGTCTAAAACTGCTCTAACAATACTAAGTTGTTTTTTTTTTTTAAATCTCAGAAACCTATATATTGTATTTCATTTTTGTGCTCAAAACCAAGTAAAACTAAGCAACATATTGTTTAGGTATGCAGTCCGTGCTATTTTTTCCTCATCATGGCATCTCCTCTGCTGGGTAAGTATCACATGTTATTTTTTTAAAGTAATTTTATTTTCAGACAGGGTTCACTCTGTTGCCCAGGCTAGAATGCAGTGTCCTTGACCTCCAGAATTCAAGCAACCCTCCCACCTCAGCCTCCTGAATAGCTGGGACCACAGGTGTGTACCGCCATGCTGGGACCACAGGTGTGTACCGCCATGCTTGGCTAATTTTTTGTTTTTGTTTTGTAGAGACGGGGTCTCCCTGTGTTACCCAGCCTGGCCTTGAACTGTGGAGCTCAAGTGATCCTCCTGCCTCAGCCCCCTCAAAGTGTTGGGATTATAGGCGTGAGCCGCCGTGCCTGGCCGAAACTAATATTTCTAAAAGCAAGAGCATAGTAAACACAAATTAAGGAAAGTGTCTGCAAAGGAGTCTGGGGAAGGGGATAGAGAAAAGAGCCCCGCGGGAGACGCCACACACTAGGTCATGTTCTAGTTTTCAAATAGGGTGCAGCATTCACAGGGTTCATCCTATCATGTTGGTGTTTTGTTTTGGTTTGTTTTAGAGAGACAGGATCTTGCTCTGTCACTCAGGCTGGAATTATAGGCGTGAGCCGCGCCTGGCCTGTCATGCTTCTTAATTTCCCTGCATGTTCATATAATCTGTTGAAATATTCTATTATGTATTATATATTTTATATCTGCACTCCACTTTGGATATTACGGCTCTATGGGACTTATTTCATACATCAGCATTTCCCAAAATGTGGTCCATTTTAGAAATTTCCATCAAAATTACTTTTGAGATCTTGTCAGAATGCAGATTCCTGGGTTCCGTGCTAGTTTACTACATCTTAATTTCCAGAGATTGGCTCAGGAAATCACTTCCCAGGTGCTTTGTATGTTGTTTAACATGTGAAAACCACTTCCCTGGGTGTTTCAGGTTGGGAAACGGGGCTGTTTGATCTGCTTCCTCTCACTGTTCACACCGTGCACCTCTATTATGGACTCAAATATTGCTGTTTAGGAGCTATTTCCCTAATTTTATTTCACATTTCCAAAGCTATCTATTTCCCCAATTTTATCATTTCACATTTCCGGAGTCTAGCTGGACGAGGTATTGAGGAAACTTTTCTGATCTGCTGAAACCTCAGGATGGACATTCATGTTAATGGCAAAGTGGAGTTGAGGCAGAAAGTGAGGAAAGGAGTGGGCAATATAGCCAGCCCCGTCTATACAAAAATACAAAAATTAGCCAGGTGTGGCAGTGTGCACCTGCGGTCCTAGCTACTCGGGACGTTGAGGCAAGAGGATCACTTGAGCCCAGGGAGGTCAAGGCTGCAGTGAGCTGAGATTGCACCACTCAAATGATCCTCCTGCCTCAGTCTCCCAAGTAGCTGGGACTACAGGCAC
The DNA here is from genome assembly GCF_028878055.3 of Symphalangus syndactylus. Lineage (NCBI taxonomy): Eukaryota > Metazoa > Chordata > Mammalia > Primates > Hylobatidae > Symphalangus > Symphalangus syndactylus. Next base: position 145,127,164 of record NC_072428.2, on the reverse strand, counting down.
ACTCCATCATGCCCAGGTAATTTTTTTTTGGAGACAGAGTTGCTCTTATAACCCAGGCTGGAGTGCAGTGGCACTATCTCTACCTCCCGGGTTCAAGCAATTCTCATGCCTCAGCCTCCTGAGTAGCTAGGATTACAGGCACCTGCCACCACACCCGGCTAATTTTTTATATGTTTAGTATCTAGGGTTTTGCCATGTTGGCCAGGCTGGTCTTGAACTCCTGACCTCAACTGATCTGTCCACCTCAGCTTCCCAAAGTGCTGGGATTATGGGCATGAGCCACTGCACCCAGCCCATACCCAGGTAATTTTTAAAATTATTTTTGATAGAGATGGAATCTCACTATGTTGCCCACACAGATTTCAAACTCCTGGCCTCAAGCGATCCTCCCACCTCAGCCTCCCAAAGTGCTGGAATAACAGGTATGAGCCCCCTGCCCGGCCTCAAATGTCTTAAAGGCAGAAAGAGACATTCAACTGCAGCTCTGAGACTTTGGGTCTGTGTGGAGTGAGTTCAGGTCATGCAGGTAAACTCCTGGGGTGAGCAAAGGACAGACAGCACAGATCAGAGTCCTGGGAGAGGGTGCTGGTGCATAGACCTCGCCTGGCCAAGGCAGAAATGCTGAAGAAGCTGCGACTTGCACTTAAATAGCATCCGTTCCCGAGGAGCTCATTCATCTTATTTTGTTGACAAATCCTCATTTATTCACACACAACATCTACAGGATAGGGGGCAATTGGCCTCACCTCACAAGTGAGAAGGCCAGGAGGACACAGAGAGGCTAATTGCTAGTCTGAGTTGCAAAAGAGTGAATGGTCCTGAGCCATTTGTCCTGACCCAGTCCCGAGATCTGCATGTGGCACTGTATCTGGGCCACAGGCCCTGTGCCTCTCCTAGGACCTCAAAACAAGAAGACAAATCTTTCTTTTCTCAGAGTGCACCTGTGCATCTCTCTCTACTTTGGCCTGAAGCCTCACAAGCAGTTTTCACAGTCACATTCCTCTGCACACGTAGGCGTCTGCCATGTGGGATCTGTTACTATCTTTTGAGGGATCTGTTACTATCACTTACCATGAAAGAAATGTCAGAGTCATCCTTTGTCCCAATTTTTACTTCTTGGTTATTAATTTCAGTCATAACGATTTCTCTTTTTATGGTGCTTTTTTCCTTAGCCTATCTTTTTTCATTATTAACAACGCTTTATAAAGTCATTAACAGGATGACATCCTAATGCATAGTAAGAGTAAGATACATCATACAAATTGGGTGATTTTTGATCTAAAGATGTCGATTAAATACTGCGTTTAGTAATGGAAACCATAGAGAAATGGTCATGCGGATTCTCACTTTTAGGATCTGAGCTGCTCCTCTAAGAGGGTCCCATTTAAGTACGAATATGCACCATGCTGGCTTATGAAACAAGAAGCTTTTCCCTTTGCTAATGACTTGTCATGTGACACATACATTATTTGGTGTTACTCTGGTGAGACAGTTTTTGGTCATGCTCCAGAAGCATATTTAAAGTCTTACTCTAGAGACAGGGCTTACTCTTGGGGAGCTGCCTGCTCCCGCAAGTGTCTCACATTCTTCCTTTGTTGTTTTACAAATGGAAAGAGGGAGACAAAATGTCCTAGGGTGGTACTGAGGACGGTGGAGGAAACCCATCTCAGACACCTTCTTCACGCCTCATGCCGCTCACATATGAGATAACTTCAGTAGAAGTGTTTTGCATGTTGCAGAGAGCTGTATAAAATTACTGCACAATATTAATAATAGCATCGAGATTGTGCAAAAGCAAATAAAGTATTGCTTCTGAACATGGGAATGTTAAATCTCGAAGTTAAATTTATCTGCTTTTGAATATAACTCATCTTTTACCATTTGTCCATATTACACCTTTGCTTCTAACATTATTCAAACTTCCATCTTTTTCTTTCTAACATTGTTTTATTTTTCTGAGTCCAAATTGTGTATATTGCCTGAACATTCATTATTCTTACATCCATGTTCCCCCTATGCCAACTCACCACTGGTTACTAGCATGTGTCCCTTCTGCCTTTGGGCTACCTTCCAGGGGGCGACTGTATTTGCTTCTCGTTAACATTGGCTGTTCACCTAGCAAACACGCGCTGAGATATTCCAGGCCTGGGGCTGGGCAGTGGGGGCACAGAAATGAGTATGAGACTGTTCCCCACTGCAGGGAGTCTCAGTTGAGCATCAACCAACAGCCCTGGGCAGCTGATGTTAGAGCAGCCCAGTCCTGGAGCGAATCTGCAGGATCGAGTTATTAAAACGTGTTCTTATTGAAAGAAGTTAAATTCCCCTCCCAGCGAAGGACAGGTACAAAAGCTGGTGCTGCCATTCTAATAACCATGAGTTTAATTCCTCAAGTATTAACTGTTGGTTGAATAAATAAATCTGGCCATTTTAAAAGTTAATTGTAATTTATCATTTTGGCTAATGACAAACCTCATGAAGCCATGTTGCCATGAGTGTCCTGAGCATTTCCTGGGTGATTTTATGATGTGAAGCGACCTCACAGTGGTCACCTAACATGCCTGGAGCTTAAAGTGGAGAGACTAGCCACTTCCTAAGGCACACAGCAACATCCCCACTCCGCAATTAGCATACTATACAGTTCTTTCTGTAGAGACAAGATCTCGCTCTGTTGCCCAGGCTGGAGTGCAGTGACACAATGACGGCTCGTCGCAGCCTTGAACTCCTGGGCTCAAGCAATACTCCCACCTCAGCCTCCTGAGTAGCTGGGATTATAGGCATGTGCCACCTCACTCAGCGGATTTTTAAATTTTTTGTACAGACAAGGTTGCACTGTGTTACCCAGGCTGGTCTCCAACTCCTGGGATCAAGCAATCCTTCCACCTCAGTCTCCCAAAGTGCTGGGATTACAAGCATGCGCCACTGTGCCTGGCCAGAATGACAGGATTTTAGAATTCAGCTGGCCTGTAGCCCAGGTAATCCAGATGCTGAGGCAGGAGGATTCCTTGAGCCCAGAAGTTTGAGGCCATACTGAGCCATGATCACACGACTGCACTCTAGGCTGGGCAACAGAGCAAGATACTGTTTCTTAAAACACAAAACAAAACTGGAAGGCCACCTTATAAAGTGTAGGGCAACTGGGGGTCATTTGGGAATAAAGGACTTGGCTGGGGTCACACCACCTAGAAGGGTCTGAGCCAGGACTGATCTCCTGGGTGGGGAACATTTATTGTTCTGAAATCTAGTAAAGGAAAACCACTCTCCTTCTTTGGGGGAGTTGCTCCCTCCCCTGCCCCCACAGCCCCACATGTAGCCAGCGGGAACTGCTGGGCTGCTGACCCCTGGCCCCTGCGGCTGGCCAGGCATGGCATGACTCAAGCAACTGAGCCCATGATGGAATCTCATCACCTGCCTGCTCTCCCCACCTTGTCTTCGGAGACTAGCCATGGGGTGGGCATTTAGCCCCAGCTGGAGGCCCTGCTTAAGACACAGTCTGCTGCAGCTGGGGGGTGTCCCCAGCCTTTTAGGCAGTGAGATCGGGGGACAATGTGGCCTGAGAGGAGCCAGCGGCCATGCACGTCCTTTCCCCAGGGGATCCCAGGCTCAGAAGAAGGGAATGAAGAGCAAGAAAGGAGAGACAAGGGTCCAAAAAACTCCTTGCGACTTCAAAATCAGGTTAATTGATTGTGCAACCCAAAAGATGGAATTTTCACCAGCAGGAAATGAAGGGAAGGTGGACTGCTGGCTTCCGAGCAGTAGATAAATATTAGCCAGCGGTACAAAGTCTGAATAGTTCCGTCCAAAAGGCATTTGCCTAGTGTTTGTTTCTCACCTGCCAGCTACCACGTAGCACGCCCTGCAGAGCACAGGGAGTGGAGAGAGCAGTGTAAGCTACCTTTGCCCAGAAGGAGATTTTAATTGGCTAAAGAGGTGATGGGGCAGTGAACATAAAAACAGCCAGCGACGGGAGTGGCGGAAGAGAGGGGAAAACTCTGAAGATAGCAGCGTAGACGGCCGAGGGCAGTGGGGTCCAGGGCCACAGTGTGATCCATATCAAAAAGCACACAGCAAAGCCGTCGTTAATTTCTAAGCCCTCAGTATTGAGCTCTCTGCCAGAGTAGTTCCAAGATCTGGCCGTCAGCACCATCTTCTTTTAAAAGACATTTCTATATCAAATATCTTGTTTGAACTTAAATCTACTTACAAAAATGTTTTGCTGCTAGAAAAAGTGTGTTAACATTTTAGACAAAGTGGTGAGACTGAGATAATCAATGCTAGTACGTTGGGAAAGCCAGGAGTGAATCTCACGTTGACCTACACTGGTACTGAGAACATATTGATGTTCTGATAAACATTTGCCCAGTAGTACAGTTATGTTAATTTAGTAGATAAGGAAGGATTTTTTAAAAGAGATACATAAAACAACATAAAGGCAGAGATAGACAAATTTGAACTCAGTAAAATCTGAAACCGCTCTGTATCTAAACATATCACTTAAATACAAAAAAGCAAGTTGTAAACTGGGAAAAGATATTTGCAACACATATGACTAACGAATAATTAGTGCCCAGAAAATGTATATACATATTTTTTAATTGATATGTCATAATTGTATATGTTCTTGGGGTCTATGTGATACTTTGATACATGTGTACGATATGTAATGTTCAAATCAGATATCTATTACTAAGGAATTTTTTTTTTTTTTTTTGAGATGGAGTTTCACTCTTGTCACCCAGGCTGGAGTGCAATGGCGCGATCTTGGCTCACTGCAGCCTCCACCTCCTGGGTTCACGCGATTCTCCTGCCTCAACCTCCTGAGGAGCTGGGATTACAGGTGACTGCCACTACACCGGGCTAATTTTTCATATTTCTAACAGACGGGGTTTCACTATGTTGGCCAGACTGGTCTCGAACTCCTGGCTTTGTGATCCACCTGCCTTGGCCTCCCAAAGTGCTGGGATTACAGGAGTGAGCCACCATGCCTGGCCACTAATGAATTTTTAAAAGCCCAAATAGTGCAATACAAAAATTGGCAAAGAATATGAATATACAAATTACAGATGAGAAAACTCAAATGCTTAATGACAACATGGGAAACTACATGGGAAGCTGCTAAACCTCACTTGGTATAAGTGGTACACAAATTAAAACACAGAAATACCATTTCACACCCATCAGGATACACACATTAAAACACAGAAATACCACTTCACACCCATCAGGGTACACACATTAAAACACAGAAATATCACTTCACACCCATCAGGGTACACACATTAAAACACAGAAATACCACTTCACACCCATCAGGGTACACACATTAAAACACAGAAATACCACTTCACGCCCATCAGTTTGGTAGAAACGTAAAAGCTGGACAATGCTGAGTGCCAGTGAGAGCGTGGATGCTGGTAGAAGCATACCCTAGACCGAGGGCTCCCAACCTCCAGTTAGGAACTGGTCCACACAGCAGGAGGTGAGTGGCGGGCAAGGCAGCATGACCACCCGAGCTCCGCCTCTTGTCAGATCAGCGGCAGCATTGGATTGTCATAGGAGTGAGAACCCTTTTGCAAACTGTACATGTGAGGGATCTAGGTTGTGTGCTCCTTATGATAATCTAATGCCTCATGATCTAAGGTGGAACAGTTTCATCTCAAAACCATCCCTCCAATGCCCCATACATGGAAAAATTGTCTTCCACAAAACTGACCCCTGGTGCTAAAAAGGTTGGGGACTGCTGCACTAGAGCAATCATTTTGAAGAGTAACTTGGCAATACCTAATACAGTTGAACTGGAACATTCTCTTCTACCCAGCAATTTCACTCTGAGTTACAGCCCCTAAAGACTTTCTTGCATACACAGGAGAGGATGTGAAACAGAGGCCCTTGCGGTGTTGTTGACAGGAGAAAATACAAGCAAAGAACCCAAACAAATAAAAACATAAAAGACAATATCTAAATCCTGATTTTTTAAAAGCCTGGTTAAACAGATTGTGATAAAATCACAAAATAATGAGGGAGAGCTTTGCACACCAACATGGAAAGAGCTCAGAAACAAAGTATCAAACATCAGGTTAAAAATATATAAAGTAACCTTTCACATAAAGCCAAAGTATAAAGGCGTGTACAAGCATGACAGACATTCTGCACAGTGGTGACATCATGGGGAGGCGCTGGATGGTGGTTCATGGTGAATTCAACGTGTTTTAGACTGGGTTTGTTATATTAACCTCTGAGACTTGTTGGATGTCTGTAGGACTGCATCATCATAAAAGAAAGCAGGCTTTCCTTCCCTATCCCTGTGATGGTAGCATCTCTGGAGTCTGCGAATTCCTTTCTGTTACAGTACCTTGTTTTCCATGGATTAGTTTTATTTGTAAACATTTATCATTATAAATATTAGAAAACATCAGCTCTATTAGTCTGGAATCTTTAACATTTGAAAAATCAAAAAGCATTTTTTTCTTTTCTTTTTTTTTGAGACAAGCTCTTGCTCCATCACCCAGGCTGCAGTGAAGTGGTACGATCTCAGCTCACTCCTACCTCCTCCTCCTGGGCTTAAGCGATCCTCCCACCTCAGCCTCCCAAGTAGCTGGGATTACAGGCACACATCGCCAAGCCCAACTAATTTTTTCTAGAGACAGATTTTCACCATCTAGCCTGGGCTGGCCTTGGATTCCTGGTCTCAAGCAATCTGTCCACCTTGGCCTCCCAAAGAGCTGGGATTACAAGCGTGAGCCACCACACCCTGCCAAGAGCAATGTTTTATTCAAAGTTGTTTTTGAGTTAATATGGAGATGGGATGGAGGCCACCCATCACACTATTCATTTATCAGCTGGACATTGATTTTTAGAGCTAATTTGAGATGTTTCAATGAATTAAAACTGCCGAAGAACTTTTTTTTAGGTTGAGTTGAGCTTTGTAGGAAGATCCGTCCTACCTTATTTTTTACACAAAGATCTCTGAAATCTCCTTTGGAATCAAAAGTAATCCAAAACCGCCAGGCACGGTGGCTCACGCCTGTAATCCCAGCACTTTGGGAGGCCGAGGTGGGCGGATCACGAGGTCAGGAGATCGAGACCATCCTGGCTAACACGGTGAAACCCCGTCTCTACTAAAAATACAAAAAATTAGCCAGGCATGGTGGCGGGCACCTGTAGTCCCAGCTACTCAGGAGGCTGAGGCAGGAGAATGGCGTGAACCGGGGAGGCGGAGCTTGTAGTGAGCCGAGATGGCGCCACTGCACTCCAGCCTGGGCGACAGAGCAAGACTCCGTCTCAAAAAAAAAAAAAAAACGTAACCCAAAACAAGTCATTAAGGTTTTTCTCGGGAAAACTGATATTTTAGAAATGAGGTCTGAGATTTTCCAACAACAGAAAGCAAATGTGCACCTGCACATCCATCGAGCATGTGCTGATGTGCTGAGCACATGGCCAGGGGTGAAAATAGTCAAATAAGAGCTTGTTCCTGCCATCCAGAATCTTCAGGATCCCAGGGGAAGTAGACGAACAGGAGACAACTGAAGAAGCGGGGTCAGAGGTGTGAGAGGCTGCGCAGAGGCAGTGCCGGACCAGTGGCTGTAGGGAGCTGCCCAAAGGGGATAACTGAGTTTGGGAAGAAAATAGTAAGGAAAATGGGTGGAGGGAAGGCATTTGCCACAGTGCTATAAGTGCTGTGACTTTATTCTTATCTCTGACCCAGGCTGGAGTGCAGTGGTGTGATCATAGCTCACTGCAGCCTTAACTCCTGGGCTCAAGTGATTCTCCTGCCTCAGCCTTCTGAATAGCTGGGACTATAGGCACGTATCACTACACCTGGCTAATTTTTTATTTTTATTTTCAGGAGAGGTGAGATCTCGCTATGTTGCCCAGGCTAAAAATAATTTATCTAAAGAAGAAACTGAGTTTTGCATGATAGAGATGTGAAGAAGGAGACCCTCAGCCCCCCCTTCACTGTGTCGAGTGCCCACAAATGCGCAGGCCTCATGGCAGGACCTCGGGAGCTTGCAGGAGCCAAGCCCACCGTCTTCAGAAGGCAGCCTCAAGGCCTTCCTGTTTGTCCTTTAGGTGGGGAGGGAGTGGCGTAAAGTACTTTAGTTCTAGTCAAAAATAGTACTCCTCTTGAGTGGAATTCTAGTAACAGAATTTTTGCCATCTCTTTACATTTCCAGAGGGTTTTTTAAAAAGTGCCCTGTGGAAATTGAGCCTTAGGAAACCAACTGACTGCTTCACCCCTAAAGGCTGCCAGGTTGGTCATTGAGGCAGGAAGGAACTCAAATGGCAAGGAGCTTGGGAAGTGGAACAAAGGTTTGGATGGGGGCTGGGCACAGTGGCTTAAGCCTGTAATCCCAGCACATATTGGGGGGCTGAGGTGGGTGGATCACCTGAGGGCAGGAGTTCAAGACCAGCCTGGCCAACATGGTGAAACTCCACCTCTACTAAAAATACAAAAAATTAGCCAAGTGTGGTGGTGGGCGCCTGTAATCCCAGCTACTCGGGAGGCTGAGGCAGGAGAATTGCTTGAACCCGGGAGGTGGAGGTAGGGGTGAGCTGAGATGGAGCCACTGCCCTCCAGACTGGGCAACAGAGACTCTGTGTCAAAAAAAAAAAAAAAAGGTGTGGATGGGAAGGATGGACAAGTAGCATCGTGCATAGTCTGGGCTACGTGGGAAGCTGTGAGGAGCTGTGAAAGGATTCTAAGCAAAGAAACAACAAAATGGACTTTTATGAAAGATCAAGGAAGTCCATGAGGCAAGAAGCTGGGTGCAGCAAGGGAAGACTGGGGCTGGGGAGGCCAAGGAGAGGCTGTAGTGAGTAGTGGTCGGTGTGGGTCACCTCTTCTTTGGGGACAGTGCTTCAGTTTCCTTTTTGGACAATCCCTTCTCCCCTAGGTCGGAGGCTTCACATCAGGGGTCTCCCATCAGCTGCCTCCTGCAGCGGAGAGGTGGGCATGTGACAGCTCCTCTCATGCCAGGGCTTGGAATCTTGAGCAGACTGGCTCAGGAATGAAGAACAAGTGGGGTCCTGTGCTTCTCCCACCTGGAGCTGCCACGCCCTGTGCTTCCCAAGCATGGGTCTCCATCCTACCTGGCGTCCCTGTCCTTCTGTGAGCTCCTCACCTGTGTGCCTTCCCTTCAACCCCTTATCTGCTACAAAAACCAACAAAAACTCCTAAGTGATACTAAAACTATGTGGTTATTCAGGAGCAAAGTAAACAAAGACACTTGGCAGTGGTAACGGGGGAGGAAGATCTGAGAGGCAGAGTCCACACCGCTTAGGAACCAACTGGGTAGGAAGTAGCAGGAGAGTGGGAGGAAAGAGGCTGGGATGGCTTCCAGGACCCAAGGAGAAAATACAAAAGGGGAAGCAGCAGGGAGTGAGGGGGAGAGGAACATCCCGTCCCTGTGAACTGCCAAATGCTGTGTCACATTCTGGTCTGCAGGTGTCCATGGCCAGTCTGGCATTTAGCAAAACATCTGAGTGGGAGACGTAGATTTGCCAGCGTCAGGTGTGAGGCGCTATGGTTTTGAAGGTGATGGCCTCGGGAGAGCAAGTGTGAGAAGGGCAGAGGCTGCACGTGGAGACCCAGGGAATGTGAAAGTCTAGGGGAAGTGGACAGGAGGAGAGCAGAGCAGCAGGAAACAGGCAGGAGGGGGTCACAGAAGCCAAGTCGGCGTGGGTTTCCAGGGGAAAGTGGTCCGCAGTGTGGAAGGCCATAGAGAAGTGAGGTACAGACTGGAAAGGTGACCAGACTTGGCAACTAGGGGGTGATTGGCAGCTTCTACACAAATTGTTCTCATGAAGTGCTGCAGATGAGTTTGAGGCATGTCATTACTCACACTCTCAGCAGCCAAACAAAAATAGCCTGGGTGGCCCCCAGCGTGGGTGCCCATGCTTGTTGCTTTGCCTTGGTGGAAGACCAACCCTGCGTCGTATCTGGACGCCTCCTGTTATGGACTTCGTGTTTGCGTCCTCCTCCCAGACTCATACCCGAAACCACAACCCCCGATGGCACAGTATTTGGAAGCAAGGTCGGCGGCAGATGATTAGGTCATGAGGGTGGAGCCTTCGTGAATGGGATTGGTGCCCTTCTAAAAGAGACCCCAGAAAGATGACCTCTCTCTGCTATGTGAGGATACAAAGAAAAGCCAGCCGTCTGTAAACCAGGAAGCAAGCCCTCCCCAGAACCCGGCCATGGCAGCACCTGGATCCCAGTTTCCAGCCTCCAGAACTGTGAGAGGTAAATTTCTGTTGTCTGAGCCATCAGACTATGGTGTTGGGCTATTGCAGCCTGAACAGACAGAGATGCCTCATTTAGGCCGAGCTCCTGGGTGGGCCACACAGGTGTGGACTGGACACTCTGCATTTGGCCGCCAGATTTGGCCCCCTGAAGGTCTTTAGTCCATTGTCAGGGCTGGTCCCTGGACTTCTCGGGACTCTGGATCCAGTCCCCGAAGACTTCTACATCCTCCACTCATGACCTATAGGGGCTGAAGCGGAGCTGGCCAGGTTGCAGACCGTTGCGGAGTGGATGGAGTAGCAAGCCCTGGCTAGTCTCTTTTGATATTTGACTGGTTAAGGGAGGGTGTTCTTATGGGAGAATTTATACTGCTATTAATTAAAAAAAAACTATAATAATATTTTATAAGTAATTTTGTATATTTTTTCATTTAACATGATAATATCTTTTATATGACTTTATAAACCACTCCTTATAACATGGTTTCAGTGAGTGCATACAATTCCATTGTAATCTCTCTCTCAAAGCTTCCGAGGGCCACGGGAGCGACGTGAACCCGAGGGGCCGAGGGTGCAGGGCAGGGCTCTGGGGAGCAAATGTGGGTTCAGGCTGGACAGGGCTGCTGCTGGGGATGGGGGACAGCATGGTGTCGGCAGCCACATGGGATTAGGGCGACTTGATGGGTGTCAAACACTCGGTCTGCTGCCTGCTGAAGACATTTGCTGAATGTTGAGGCTGTGCCGGGCGGGAAGAGAAAAAAAACTAATTGTGTCTGAATCTCATCATGGAATTTTCTGCAGTTTCTCAGTGTGAAGACCAGGCCTTGAGCTCAAGGGCCAGGAAGCCCGCCAGGTGCTTGTGAAACTCCTCGAGAGCCACACTTGTCACCTTCATGAGCTGAGTAAGGCGGGGTTGCAATTTTGGTATCCTCGGTTAACATCAATTCCTCCAAATCTCCACGTCCCCTTCATTTTTAGGATTTCTCCATCAGCGATTCTCTCCATCTTGGCCGCTCTTCCCCCTCTCTGTGTCTCCTCAACCCGTCTGTTTCCCAGGTCTCATTTCAGAAGCCACTTCCTCAGGGAGACTTTCCCCAAGCCTTCCCCTGTCCCCGTCTGATCCCATCTGTGTTTTGTGGTCTGAGGTCATCGTTCCCTCCACCTTTCCCTCACAGCACTTTTCTCCATTTGTAAATGTCCTGGATATGTTTGCTGGATTGTTTGAGCCATGCCTGTCGTGTGAATAAGATCACAGCCATATCGTTCTCAACTTTAGTGTGCTGAAGAGTCACATGGTGCCAATTAGAATTCAGATTCCTGGCGCTTAACATGAGATGTTCTGATTCAGGACGACTTGGGTCAGGGCCAGGAATCTGCATTTTTCTGGTCCAGGATCGAATTCAGGATCACATGTTGCATTTAGTTGTCATCATGTTTTTTTTTTTTTTTCTTTTCTTTTCTTTTTTTTTTTTTTTTGAGACGGAGGCCCAGGCTGGAGTTCAGTGGCGCAACCTTGGCTCACTGCAAGCTCCGCCTCCTGGGTTCACGCCATTCTCCTGCCTCAGCCTCCCAAGTAGCTGGAATTACAGGCACCCACCACAATGCCCAGCTAATTTTTTGTATTTTTAGTAGAGATGGGGTTTCAACATGTTGGCCAGGCTAGTCTCGAACTCCTGACCTCAGGTGATCCACCTGCCTCAGACTCCCAAAGTGCTGGAATTATAGGCATGAGCCACTGCGCCCAGCCAGATTATTTTTTATTTTAAAGAAACAGCAGTTTGAATCTCATTGAAGGCCATGAACAGAATGATGTGAAGCAGCAGTGCGGCTAGGAGAACCGCCGGCTACCACTGGCTGCCGGAAGCCGGTGGCCTCAGCGAGCCACAGTTGGTAATGAGGCTGTGAAGCGTTGTGTGGCCAGGCTCACCGGGTTGTGTTTTTGACATCATCGGTCACTCTACTCCTTCGTGAGAGATGGAGTTTTTAGAGGGTCTCGACCAGCGTTTTAATAAATGAAACGTGCCGTATAGAACAGAATGAAAACTAGCAGAAGACACTGCACCCAGCTCAAGTGTTTTCTCATGAAACTTTGTCCCCTGTGTGTATAGCATGCATGTTCCATGTCACCAGGCAAAGTGTGAAAGTCCTTGGAAGTCACAGTTTGAAGAAAAAGAAGGCGGCTGTGTTAGAGTTGCTTGGAAGTTTGTTGGGAGGGCGATTTGTACTTCAGCTCATCATTACTGGGCACAGTAAAAAGGGAAACCCAGAGTTTAGGGAAACAGAGGCTTTCTGAGAATGCGAAATTGAGCAGCATTTTTTAAAAAATGCAATTCCTTTCTGTCTTTCCACAGAGCTCTGTATATTCTGTTGTCTGTACACAGAAAGGGCCATTGCTTGTACCAAATCACTTCAGATGGAAAGTAATTTCCAATATTGCTGTCATTCTACTTCCCGGTTCCTTCCTGGGACACTGGGGATAAAGGAGAAGGAGAATCCCTTTTCTTCCTTAAGGCAGCAACAAAGCCTTAAAAAGATCCTCAAATAACAGGTTAAAGGCATGCTTTTCTTCTCCATATGGGAGACCTGAAATGAAAATTAATGGAGCAGAGATATGTGTTAAAAGTAAGTTTTAAATCTGATTGACCGTAACCTCTGCTTGGGCTACTGAATGAAATTAGTTAGTGACCTAGTTGGCCTTGTTTCCAAAAATCCACACCTAGATTCAGGCAACAGCCCTGCGTTGCTCAAGCTCGAGAATCGCTTGAACCTGAGAGGCAAATTTTGCAGTGAGCCGAGATCGCGCCACTTCACTCCATCCTGGGTGACAGAGGGAGACTCGGTCTCAAAATAAAGAAAGAAATAAGTGCTATAAACCTTTGTATATGGGTTTTGTATGGACCTAAGTTTTCATTTCTCTTGGGTGAATAGGAGCAGTGAAATTTGTGGGTAATAAGGAAGCTTATGTTTACCTATAAAAAGCTGCCAGTCAGTTTCCAAGGTGCCTGTGCCATTTTGCACTTGCACCGGCAGAACGTGGCAGAAGCTGCTCTAAATCCCTGTCAGTACTTGGTATTGCCAGGTTTAAAAAAAAATTTAGCCCGGGCGCGGTGGCTCACATCTGTAATCCCAGCACTTTGGGAGGCCAAGGCGGGCGGATTGCCTGATCTCAGGAGTTCGAGACCAGCCTGGGCAACACGGTGAAACCCTGTCTCTACTAAAATACAAAAAAAAAAAAAAAAAGCCTGGCGTGGCGGCATGTGCCTGTAGTCCCAGCTACTCGGGAGGCTGAGGCAGAAGAACTGCTTGAACCCAGGAGGCGGAGATTGCCGTGAGCCGAGATCGTGCCACTGCATTCCAGCCTGGGCAACAGAGTGAGAGTCCAAAACAAACAAACAAACAAAAGCCATTTTAATAGATGGGTTGTAGTATTTCATTATGGCTCGACTTGCTTTTCTCGCATGGTGACTGTGGTGTTGAGTTCCTCCATGTGCACCATTGCCCTCCATATAATATACCCTCTTTGGTGACATGTCTGTTTGAACCTTCTGCCCATTTTTTAAATTGGGTTTTCTTATGATCAAGTTTTGACGATTCTTTTTATAAAGTGGATACAAGTCCTTATCAGATCTGTGCTTTGCAAATTATTTCCTTCCAGACCCTGGCTTGTCTGTTCATATTCCTAAGTGTCTTTCAAAAAAGCAGAAGTTTTAAATTCTGATGAAGTCCAGTTTTTCAGTTTCTTGTGTGGGTTGTATTTTTAGTGTCCTGAGTAATCTTTGTCTAACTCAAGGTTGCCAAGACTTTCTTCTATGTTTCCTTCAAGAAGTTTTATGATTTTAGGTTTTACATTTAAGTATGAATGATCTATTTTGAGTTAATTTTTATTATGGATCACAGTTCAAATTTTGATTAAAATTATTATTTTCTGATATAAAATGTAATGTAGGCTCATTGTAGAAAACATAAAATGGAGAAAGTAATAAAATTACCCATAGCCCAGCCATAAGTGAGAACCTCTTTCAGTTTATCTCCCTCTTTTATGTACAGTATATGGTTTCACATAGTTCAGACCATACTGTACATAGAATTGTATCTCCCTCTTGTCCACTTAATACTTTATTATAAATACTTGCTCATACACTATCAGTAAATTGATTTTTTAAATGAAGTCTCTTTTAATGGTTTTCTTCCTCCTAAAACAGGTTCGTTGCATAAAACTTAAAAACATAGATGAGCAAAAGCATAGCATAAAACTGTCATTAATCCTACTATTTAGAGACAGCCTGCCTATATCCTTTCAGGTGCTTAGCTCTGGAAGTATGTATGGGCATTATTTTATTGACCAAATATAAACAGTCATATAAATACTTTATAATTGACTTACTATTCTGTTGCAATATTTAGAATGTGTCCTGTGTTTTACTGTTACACGTACTGTTGGAGTGAAAAATCTTGACTCCATATTTTGGATTTTAGATTTTTTCTTGGGTTAGAGTCCCAAGATGGTTGCTAATAAGTCAAAGACTATGAATATTTTTAAAGTTCCTGAGTCTCTGGCTCCAATTCCCTCCAGAAAGTTTTGATCAATTTATTTTCTCTCATGTAGGACTCATTATTAATACATTTTGATGTGCAATAATTTGATAGTGAATCATGACATCTCGGTGGGTTTTTTTTTTTTTGGATTTGATTGCTATTGAGGTTAAACATTTTTTCCAATGTTTACTATCCTTTGTGATGACTTATTTTGCGATTTCTCTGCTCTTCCTTTTACTTATAAGTGAGCATCTCTATCGGGGCACACTCAGGCGTATTCACCTTTAGAGAGAAAACATCAGAAAGTCCTGGCAGTTTGACATTACCACTTAGTATAATGTGCGGAAGAGACAAGAAAAATGTATTTCCATCAATCTTGGCGTTGTTGGCTTCTTGATTTTCTGAAAAATAAGAGAGACAAAGTAGATTTTTTGACCTTTGAATTCTTCAATTACCATGCCAAGCTTTCAAGACAATTAAGACATAAATATTCTTTATATAGGATCTTAGCCTTCTTAATCCCTGATTGAGACCTTGCGCTGCAGGAGCATGGTGGTGTGCAAAAGCATTGTCTCAGAGGATGCAGACGTGTTAATAAAAGGTAGGTTGTCAAATGTGTTTAGAAAGAAAATAACGAAGAGAGAACATAATTTGCCTTTCTTAGGTGTCCTGACGATATCACGGTGGGCATTGAACGCTCCTTGAGCTTCCGCTTGGCTTCTGCTCTTTCTGAGCCTTGGTGCTGCCATCTGCTGGCCGTCCTCGGCACTGCGTGTGAACGGCTCCTGAGAAAGGACCAGTTTTAGAATATGGGGCTGAAATGATGATTGAGGGTTTAGGCCTGTTTTATATTTCTGGATAATATGTAATATGAGCATATGTTGTTAAATATGGCCTGTTAATTCATTCGAAATTGAACAAATGCTCCGAAACAATCCAGATTTACAGTTTGATGCTTCCATACTGGCTCTGCAACTTTGATGGTGATGGAGATGGTGATGGTGACAAGGAAAAGCTAGAGATCTTGTTGATGTTGTATAAAGGGTCCTTGAACAGCAGAGTTGGTATAGGATTTTAGAGAATGCTTGAGTAACTGGAACTCCTTCGGGAAGCCATCACATTGAAGGTTGCAGACTTTCTTTGTTTCATCTGTTCAAAGGGAAATCGGGGTGGGGGATAGGAAATCCAAACCAGACTGGGTAGGTATATTCTGCTTTGGAAAAATGAGATTTTCAAAACTTGAATTCATAAGGTGAATAATTTAAAAGTAGCACTTGATTAATTGCATTACAAAGGAATTCTTCTGTTTGGGAAACTATGCTTCCTATTTCTTTCAAATATCTTTTATTCACTTAAAATAATTGGGTTAACACATTATTCATAACATCATTCATTTTGGGGGGTGCAGAAACACCAGTATCTTAAAACTACTTTGAAATGCAAGATCTTATTAATCTTTATTATTCTTAGATGCAAATTTTGCATGGGTTAAATGGTGAGAGTAAAAGGAGATGCATCTGCAAGTCAGTCTCAAACTGAAATATGACTCATCAAATACCTTTTAGTATTTGATGAAAGATGCACAATTTTCTTTTCCTTTCTAGTCAGAAAATTTTCTTTCACAATCAATTTCCTGCTGGGAGAGCATGAGGACTGATCTATGGGAGCAGAACAAACCCATTTAGGCCACTTCAAAAATGCAGTACACTTGGCAAGGCCAGTCTGAGACCCAGTTAATGATTCACAGTTTAGAAAGATATGCCCACTTGTAGATCCAAGTTCTCAACTTAGTAGTTTATTTAGTCTAAGTTTGTGTTCTCATTAGGAGCTCTCAGTCCATCAAATGGCTATTAGGAAAGAAAACAAAACAAAATCAAAATGAGCTTTGGGAACCAAACCTCAACGTAGGCCTGGGCTGTCACTCTCCACCCCACATTGCCATGTTTATGTGTTTTTAATGAGTGAGGAGCCCTTCTCATAGGGGCCAACCCCAGACAGCTTGGACGGGACACTGAGACACAGGATGTTCAGCACAGACACCCTCCAGCTGCTCAGTGCTGAGGAGGCATTCGTGAGCTTGCTGCTGTGGTTTGGAAGAACTCCAAAGCTAGACACTCTGTTGGTAGATGGTTGTGTGATGTGTCCAGTTGGGCGAGGCTTGGGACTACGGTGATCCAGGTGTCCTTTAAGAGATTTGCAGTTGAGGAATATTTTTGGCTGATGAGTAAGTCTCAGGAATCCTGCCTGCTTTGGGCAGCAAAAAGAACATTCCTCACCTTCCAGGTCAGGCGGATGGCTCATGCCTGTAATCCCAGCACTCTGGGAGGCCAAAGCGGGAGGCCAATCATGAGGTCAGGAGATGGAGACCATCCTGGCTAAAACAGTGAAACCCCGTCTGTACTAAAAATACAACATATTAGCCGGGCATGGTGACACGTGCCTGCAGTCCCAGCTACTCGGGAGGTTGAGGTGGGAGAATCACTTGAACCTGGGAGGCAGAGGTTGCAGTGAGCCGAGATTGTGCCACTGCACTCCAGCCTGGGTGACAGAGTGAGACTCCATCTAAAAAAACCAAAACCAAACCAAACCAAAACATTCCGCACCTTCTGGAGATGAGGCATCAACACTGCAAACAAAAGGGAAAACTGTGGCAACTTCAGAAGGCATCATTTTAGGAATTTGAAGGTGAATGAATATGCACATATTTCTAGATGCAAAATGTGTCTGGATAATTTTAGAACCGTTTTGCATCTCCATTGCTTTTTGAAGCTCCCACAGGTACAAAATGCAGCCATTTTCCTAAACACCTGCTTAGTTTCTTGATCTAGTTGGATGAAAGAGCAGAACTATGAAAAATTACTCTGACAAGCATTCCTTTCATCTTCAGGCAGTAAACCATCTTTAAAATCTGATGAAAATGCTTTGAAACAAATAAAATAGCTGGATGTGGGATTCCCTGGAGAGAGACTAGGCATTTTCCCATGTTCCTCAGTTGCAAAACCAGATGTTCTGGAGTCAGAAAACTGTGGTTTTAAAATGTAAAGCCTAAATTCTTGACTTCTCTGCTCTCCTGTAACCATCGTTTTAATGTATGCAATTTATTTCTAATAATTAATCGTTTCTCTTGTTCCCCCTCCTGGGTTCTGTGGTTTTTGGGGTCCAGGCACAGGTTGCTCTGGGGCTCCCAGGCATCTCTGCAATCAAGGAAATTAGGGCCAATTGTGAGTGGCCAGGGTGGAGCGGGACAGGGACCAGGTGAAAGGGAAGGAGGGCTGGGGATGTTGATACAGGAGCTGGAAAGAAATTATTTTAGGTAGATAGTGAGGGTAAAGGAGTCCTCGGCAAGGTTTCCCTTTTAACAAGAAGCAGTCCCCAAATCATTTCTTTTCTAACAAACAAAGAGCAGCCTGAAAAATCGAGCTGCAAACGTAGATAAGCAAGCTGGAAGTTTGCATGGGTGGATGCCGGCAGCTGGGCCAACAGAAAAGGGCTACCTGAGGGCTGGGCGTGTTTGGCATGGAGGCGCCATCTTCCCTTTCCTTTGTTATCACTTGTACAGTAACAAGGCAGGCAACATGGCGCCAGCCAGGTAGCAAACCCACCTGCATAATAAAAGATTAGGGTGGCAGGCCAGGCGCAGTGGCTTATGCCTGTAATCCCAGCACTTTGGGAGGACAAGGCAGGTGGATCACTTGAGGTCAGGAGTTCAAGACCAGCCTGGCCGACATGGTGAAACCCATCTCTCCTAAAAGTGCAAAAATTAGTCAGGTGTGGTGGTGGGCACCTGTAATCCCAGCTACTTGGGAGGCTGAGGAAGGAGAATCGCTCGACCCCGGGAGGTGGAGGCTGCAGTGAGCTGAGATGGTACCCGCTGCACTCCAGCCTGGGTGACAGTGTGAGACTCTGTCTCAAAATAAAATAGAATAAAAAATAAGACTGGGGCGGCCAGCTTCTTCATGAGCTATGCACATGGCACACCCAGTCCTCGCCAGTTCTTTGCATGCTATGCACATGGCACACCTGATGCGACCAATCTTTTGTGCTTTATGTATAGCAGACAGTGCTGCCTCGAGCTCATTTATAAAACCTCCTGCACTTCACCTCGGACCAGAAGACCCGCTTGGGACCCTCCGTCTCTTCAGGAGAGTGCTTTTCTTTCTTTTGCCTATTAAACTTCCACTCTTAACTTCACTCCTTGTGTGTGCACGTCCTTGATTTCCTTGGCATGAGACAATGAACCTCAGATATTACCCCAGACGAACAACACTGCTTTCATGTCTCAGTTTGTTTGGGTTGCTGGAAGAACGTATCAGGCTGGGTGGCTGATAAACAACAGGCATTTATTGAGGCTGCAAGTCTGAGGCCAGGGTGCCAGCGCAGTGTGGCCAGGTTCTGGGGAGGGCCCTATTCCAAGTTGCAGAGGGCCATCTTCCTGCCCTGACCTCAGTGGTGGAAAGGCTCCGAGGGTTCCACCCTCATGATCTCATCACCTCCCAAAGGCCCCACCTCCAAATACTTTCATCTTGGGGGTTAGGGTTTCAACATAGGAAATCTGGGGTTACAACATTCAGTCAAGTAAAGGGAACTGGGAGTGGATGGAAACAACACCCTCTCCCTTGGGTGGGGAGCATGTCCACTGTTCTCTGTGCCTTCCCCCTTCCCTCCTGCCTCTGTGATTTCCCTTCCCTTTCAGCCATCCCAGATGTTAATTTAAACCTGATCTCTCCCATTTAGTGTAGTCTTTGAGCACGCTATTCTCCACCTGTTTGCTGTATTACAGCTTTTGTGGGAAGAGGGATTCATGGTGAAACATGAAGGGAGGTGGTCTCCATTTTAATCTAAACAGTTGTGAGCATTGTGGCCTGACTGTGGAACAACAAAGGTGAGGGCACTAGCTGAAGAAGGAGCGGGTGTCCTAAGCCTGGCACAATCAGGATGTCTTGGGTTGAGGGTCTCAACCTGGCTCACAGCAGAGTCTCCTGGGAGCTTTGAAAATGCTTGTGCAGGGGCCCAGCCCCAGGGATGCTCCGGCAGTTGGTATGGGCACAGCTGGTCTGGGCAAAGCTGGTCTGGGTGTAGCTGGTCTGGGTGCAGCAGCTGATCTGGGCACAGCTGGTCTGGGTATAGCAGCTGGTCTGGGTATAGCAGCTGGTCTGGATACGGCAGCTGGTCTAGGTGCAGCAGCTGGTCTGGGCACTGCTGGTCTGGGCACTGTTGGTCTGGGTGGTGCTGGTCTCGGCACTGTTGGTCTGGGTGGCACTGGTCTGGGTGCTGCTGGTCTGGGTGCAGCTGGAATGTTTAAGCTTTGCAGGTGGTTCTCATGTACAGTGAGTCTGAGAGCCTGGCCTCACCACAGCGTCTGTCCTTGGGGCTGGCTCTTGGCTCTGCCTTGGGTGGGCTCCCATGAGTCCTGTGGAGAGCCGGGGTCTTGGGAGGTGGAGGCAGTAGGTAGACACAGTACCACCAGAGAGCCTCGAGGAGCTGCATTGTCTGGGGAGCCATTTGATCCCTACCCTGTGCTAGGTACTGGGTGAGGTGTGAGAACACAGCAGTCAGTGAGATGCAGGCCCCAGTGCCCTGCAGAAGGACACATTAAGCTGACCAGCTGCCCTTGGCCTTGGCGGAAGCTCTGGCTCTCCTGGCCACTGGTTGGTGCAGGAGTGGCCACACAAGTCGGGGAGCTGGGTGCACCCCAGAGCTGGAAGAGCAGTGGCAGCACCAGCCAGAGGGCCGAGGAGCCCAGCTTTGTGGGGACACTTTCCTTTAAGGGCAGGGCATAGGAAGAAGTGGCTGAATGGTGTAACACCAAGTTAGACTATGAAATATCCTGTGATTTGATGCTTTTTGTGGGGACGCAGGTATTAGAAACACCTCTGCACTTTCCTGCCTCATCAGTTCTCCTGGGGGCAAGCTCCCGGGGCTTAGGGGGGCAGGGGGACTTATAAGGTATTGGTTGGGGCTTGGCTGTGGTGAAGGGCACTAGGAGCTGATGCAAACAATGACGCCCTCCCACAGGCAAGTCCCCCGGCTACAGGGCCCTGTTCCCTCTTCTCTAGTGCTGCCTCACTTGCTTTCCTATTCAGCAGTCTCAGACGTTAATTTTAACCTGATGTCATGGATTTGGTGTGTCTTAAGGAGACTTTTTTTTTTTTAAGACAGAGTTTCGCTCTTATTCCCCAGGCTGGGGTGAAATGGCACCATCTCAGCCCACTGCAACCTCCGCCTCCCGGGTTCAAGTGATTCTCCTGCCTCAGCCTCCTGAGTAGCTGGGATCATAGGCGCCGACCACCACACCCAGTTATTCTTTTTTGTATTTTTAGTAGAGATGGGGTTTCACCATGTTGGCCAGGCTGGTCTTGAACTCCTGACCTCAAGTGATCCACCTGCCTCAGACTCCCAAAGTGCTGGGATTACAGGCATGAGCCACTGCGCTCGGCCAAGGACACGTTTTATCCAGGGCACCCACGTGATTTGTTCCCGTGCTTTGACAGTAGAGAAACAGCCAGTGTGTCTGTCCACGGTTCCTGGGTATTTTTGCAGAGTTCTGGACTTGAGATTGCCTGGTCTGCCCTCCCTTGAAGAGGGACCAGAGACCCAAGCTTCTGGGTTTTGCACAGGCTCCAATATTGAATCTACTCCCCCATCCCCCGGGCCTCACTTGAGAGCCAGTGATGTCGTTCTTAATAAACCTGAGCGCGAGCGTGTGCCTGGTAGCTTCTCTTGTAGTGTGGGTTGCAGGGTGGCAGGAAGGGAGCTATCAGTTTGGAAAACCAGGGCTCGCAGAGAGGAAGGCCAGTGTCATGGGTGGGATGGAATTCCAAATGAGCTGGAGAAAAGCACTCCACATTCCCAGGAGTACAACTGAGCCCAGCCGGGCAACTGAGCTAGAAAAGGTCATTCACGGGGGTAGGTGATTGGTCAGGATCAAAGTCAATCATCCTGTGCCCTCCTTCCCGTGTTTCGGCTTTGCGGGGCGGCAGCAGAGAACCCCCAAGTCCCTCGGATCATGGGAACTTTCTCTCACAAATCACAATCATTTGTGTCCTTCACCTCGTTAGATGCTTGGGTTTTGTACTTTTTTTTTTCCTCTGAGATTCGTTCCCTGAAATATTTGGTTTTAGGAGGAGTTTGGGTTTAGGATTGTAAACTGCATTATGTCTTTAAACCTTTTTTTCAATGGACCACATTGTAAACCTGGGGGAATTTTAATATTAAAATGATGCGAAGGGTTTCTGCACCCATCTGACTTAGTTGAGTCAGTTGTGTTTTTGACTGTCACGCTGCACAGTGACTGAAAAAATATTCAAACTAGGCACGGCCTCTCAGGGAAATTAACGAGCGCTCATGCCTGGGGACGCGCAGCTGGAGTGCAGAAACGCGCTTGAGACGTCTCAGCCTCCATGAGAGAACTGGGAGGTCAAACCCAGGCTGTGCAGAGGTGGGGGGAGTGGGGCCCATTTTAGAGAGGAATTGTAAAGTAAAATCTGTGTGACAGCAAGTAAGAGATTTGACCCCAAAATAGGGGCGGGTGACTATGGGTTCATGCAGCCAGCTAGTGCCACGTTAGGGAAAACAATTCTCGAAGTCTAGTGGTCAACGGATTGTCTGGGCCTTAGAATGCATGTCACCAAAGGAACATCGCGAGAACTGCTGGCGGCCTCCCAGCGGCCCTCAGAGGCCCAGTCGCTAGCAAACAGCAGCCATGACTTACTTGTCAGAACTACCCATATTTTCCTTCTGGGCAGTGTGGCTATCAAGAGAGCTTGGGGAAGGACCCGGAGGCCTGGCATCTAATCCCTGCTTCACTGCTGGGAACAACTGAAGACCAGGCAAGGGACAGTGAGCAGAGGGAAGGGACAGTGAGCAGAGGGAAGGGACAGTGAGCAGAGGGAAGGGACAGTGAGCACTGGGTTCATTGGAGAAGTACAGGAAGTGAGGCCACTGTCTCTAGCAGCCACTCAGGAAGCCAGACCATAACCCCTGTAACCATTGGCCCCAAATGGCCCAGGCTTGGTTCATAACTGCTGCTTCCCTAATTGTTGTCCCCATTTGCAACTCAGGAGCTTCTCCAGCAAGGGGGCCGCTCTCTCACCTGTGTTTGGCAGGGACCCCAATGTGGGCAGGGGATGGTGGGCCTCACCGTGAGAACAGAAGGCTCCTGCCTGACCAGCAGGCTGGTTCCCTGGCTGGAGGCCGCCGTCGTGGGAACGTGGAGGTGCCTCAGAAGCAGCATGTCCCAGTGATACGGAAGAGCTGGGCTCCTGGCTAACCCCCACCCTTAAGCCTGGAAGTGCGGCCCTAAGTGAAAACAGCTGACTCTTTTTCCACCTGAACGTTGCCTTTTTTGGCCTGCCCCGCCCCATCCTCTGCCCATAAAAGACGTCAGCTGGCAGAGCAACACAAGCAGCTGAGCATCGGGGAAGAGACTGTGGCCAGACGTGCCTAACTTCAGACGGTGTGGCTTCAGAGAGGACCGGGCTTCTGGGAGAGATCACCTTCCCATCCCCTTTCCAGCCCCCCTTTCT
Source organism: Symphalangus syndactylus (assembly GCF_028878055.3). Lineage (NCBI taxonomy): Eukaryota > Metazoa > Chordata > Mammalia > Primates > Hylobatidae > Symphalangus > Symphalangus syndactylus. Next base: position 145,103,864 of record NC_072428.2, on the reverse strand, counting down.
GCTGAGAGCCACCCACCACTTAGTGAAGTCTTGTGCATTCATCACCTTTCAAACAGCTCACGTGACCTGATTCTTCCTGGGCACTGGACGAGAACCCGGGTGCCGAGAGGGCAGGGGCTGCCACCCTGACCCTCCACTGAGCTGACTGGTACTTGGCTGTCCCTGGACGGCAGAGCTGAAAGATCATTGGTTATTAACGTGCTTGGACGCTGCTGCGGGGCCCTCACGGAGCCTGCTCCCGCCAGAGAGGAGCCACGGGCAGCTTCCAGCCACTCCAGTTGCTGTCCTCAAAGGGGTCAAGGGATCGTGTCCTGTCTCACCAGGAGATTGGCTGGGGGCACATTTGGCTTTCTCTGGTTGGTCCTGAGTTGCAAGTGGGGACAACAAATAGGGAAGTGGCAGTTATGAACCAAGCCCGGGCCATTTGGGGCCGATGGTTACAGGGGTTATGGTCCGGCTTCCTGAGTGGCTGCTTGAGACAGTGGCCTCACTTCCTGTACCTCTCCAATGAGGCCAGGAGCCGGCCTGTAAATAGTGGGGCTGGTTGCTGTGGAGACAGTGTCCTCACTTCTCACAAGCCTGGCTTGTAGACAGTGGGCCAGCTCCCGGGCTGGTGGCTACAGATTGTATCTCCTGGCTCTGTGTCCACAGCTGGTCTGGCTGTTGTCCGTTTAGATATCCAGGCTCTCACCACTGCCAATGGCTTCTCTGGCCTCTTATGAGCCACATAACTGATGTGGCCCTCTGTTCTTTCATGTGTAAAAGTCAAGGGTACAATGTGCATGATCTCTGAGATATCTGCCAGTTCTAAAATTCTATAAAATAATTAAGTTGCAAGAAATTACGACTTTATGTCCACTTAGGTCCCGGGTGGGCCCCTGCACAGAAGCAAATGTTTGCAGGCTCTCCTTGCTCTGTTCAGAGCCTCCTTCAGTTAATTGCAGACCGTTAGGGTCCTGGGAAAACAGCTTGGACAGATTCTCACCTCCCACAGAAGGATGCTGAGGTCCAGAGAGGGGAGGGGAGTTGCAGGTCCACCGTGTACCATACGACTCCCAGCCCAGGACGAGTGGGGCCAGCACCTCCCAGACTGGAAGCTGTGTGCGAAGTCCCGGCCAGGCTCCTGTCTGTGTAGAACCTCCTATAGCGGGGCCTGTGAATCTGCATTTCTCAGTGCCCAGTCAATGCTGGTGCTGCAGGAATGGATATGAACACGCAGAAACAGATGTGAACACACAGAGGAATGGGTATGAACACATGCAGACAGGAACATATAAAACATACAGACAGGAACGGATATGAACACACAGAAAAGTGAACACGTATAGACAGGAACGTATAAAACATAAACAGATAAAACAAAATAAAGCAAACAACTCCAGCAGGGGCCATAAAAAGGAAACCGACAAGGAGTAGGGATGGCTGAAGCCTGCACCCGGTGGAGGCGGGAGTGGGGCTAGGCCCGAAACGAGCTTGGGATGGTGCCCCGTCAGTGACGGCACAGGACGGCAGAGTGTTGACATTTCAATTGCTCCAAACATGCTGAAGACATTTCCCAGCCAGCACAGTGCTGAGTGCCCTGTAATCCCAGCTACTTGGGAGGCCAAGGCTGGAGGATCGCTTGAGTCTAGGAGTTTGAGACCCTCACCTCTAAAAACAACAACAACAAGATATTTCCCAGGAAAAAAAGGACAAAACATTTAAAATACATGAAAAAGACGAGAAATCAGAAGCTCACTGTGGCAGCCCAACATCCAACAAGTGGGAACTCCCAAAAGTGAGGCTGGAGCACGTGGCGGGTGGAAGGACCTGAGTTTCCAAATCGAAAGGCCCCTGGTATGTGTTGAACTGTGTCCCCTGCTCCCCATTCAGATGCTGAAATCCTAACCCCAGGGTGACCTTATTTGGAAACCGGGTTTTGCAGATGTGATTAGTCAGGTTTAGATGAAGTCCTGCTGGAATAGGGCAGGCCCCCAGTCTAATATGACTGGTATCCTTGTAAGGGGACATTTGGACAGAGACGGTTGCAGAGGGATAGCGCCGTGTGAAGATAGAAGTGAAGCAGCCACAAGCCAGGGAGTGCCACAGCTGGACAGCCACCCCAGAGGCAGGAGGAGGCCTGGACAGATCCTCCCCAGGGACCTCCAAGAGGAGCCAACCCCGCTGGCACCTTGATCTGGGACTCCCAGCCCCAGAGCTGGGAGGCAATACATTTCGGATGTTTATGAGCCCCAGCCTGCGGTGCTTCATTTCAGCAGCCATGGGAAATAAACACAGGCCCGTTGAATGCCCAGACCTGCAAGGGAGGAAAAACTCGCACAAAAGCATATTGTCACAACGTTTCAGGACACCAGTGATGAAGAGAAGCTTCTAAAAGCTTCCAGAGAAAAAGCAGGTCAAACAAATAATCAAAGGAAAATGACATTTGACTTTTGGGTCCGCCTGGTTCCTGTGAGAAGCGGATGAGAAGACATAATTGTGTGTGCAGGGATCCTGCAGGGCAACACGGCTGCGGGACAAGAATTAGACGGGGTGGGAAAGGGTCTTGGGCCTCAAAGGAGGACACCCCAGTGATGGAGATGGGAGGAAGGGTGGGGGAGAGCCATGGCCTGCGGCAGCCCAAGGTCGTGGGGGTCCTCATGCCATCACGGCCAGCAGAGGAGACGACGGTCCTCCAAGAACAGCGCTGCCTTGGAACCCCGTCATGCACCGCCCTGGCTGCACAGATGTGGCCACAGATTTCAGAGCGGTGCAGCTGGGACACTGAGCCAACCTTGCTCCTGGTAGCTGGAAATGCGAGGTGCAGATGGAAGTGTGGGGACAGAAGGAGGCATGTGTGGGAGGATGAAGGCGCAGGTGTGGGGGGTGGAGGCATTGGGGGGCATTCTCATGGCTCCACACCTTTTCAAGCACAAGCTAGAAGGTCACATTCCATGATAAGCCTTTGGAATTCAGAAGGAACATGACTTCCCACCAGGAATCCCATACCCAGTAAATCATCAATCAGGTATGAGAGCAGAATAAAGATATTTATAATTTTATAAGGTCTCAAAAAGTATCTTCACTGTGGTGTGGTGGTGCGTGCCTGTAGACCCAGCTACTCGGGAGGCTGGGGCAGGAGGACTGCTTGAGCCCAGGAATTCGAGTCCAGCCTGGGCAACATAGTGAAACCTGCCTCAAAAAAAAAATCTTCACCATTTTTTTGAAGCTCCGGGAGATTTTGTTCCATTTAAAGAGGGGAGTAAACAAGAAGGGAGGCATGGAATCCAGGACATGGGGGAGCTGATGGGGAAGTGCCTGGTTCAGCTAATCAAGGGGTGCTTTACCACCCTGAGAGGGAGGTTGAGCTCTGCCCGAAAAGCTGGGTATGAATTTAAGGTGGGTATAGAAAATTAAGCGAATGAGGAAAAAAGTCAGTTAACTCCAGGATGTACAAAATTTGTACAAGAAAGGGAATGTAACCAAGTGCAGGGGCTCAGTGGTGAGAAGTAGCTCCACAATCATAATGTCAGTGCTGGGCATGGATTTAACAAAAACAAGCACATGCCCAGGCTGGGGGGAACGAACAGGGGGCATGTGAATATGTGTGTGCAACAGCGCATGCGTGTGCACCTTTGAGTATGTGCAGCTCTGTGTATGTGTGTGCAGCTCTGTGTGTGTGTGCAGCTCTGTGTGCGTGTGCAGCTCTGTGTGTGTATGTGTGTGTGCAGCTCTGTGTGTGTGTCGGGGGCGGTTACTGAGGTAATTCCTCATCCTAGATAGGAAGTTCAGTGAGTGCAACACTGAAAGCTAAGCGATGGCAGGACATGGCTGTTTATTGAGAAATGTGGAGCTCGGTAGGAAACAGTCTGCAAGCTGGAAGTGTGGCTTCCGGGGAGTGAGCGCTGCAGGTGCAGTGGGGGCCAGGTTTACATGTGCTGCTTCGAGAAACATTAAAAGGATACCTGATATCCCCAAAAAGCACTGCAGTATGAACACACACATACAAACACACACATAAACATACATGCATAAACACACACATAAATACATGTAAACACACATATGTAAACGCACACATACACACAAACACATAAACATAACGCATAAACACATACACAAACACACATAAGCACATAAACACACATATACACATACACACATACAAACACACACACATACACACATACACACACATACACACACACACAAACACACATACAAACACATACACATACACACATACAAACACACATACACACACACATACAAACACACATACACACACAAACACACATATACACACATACACATACACACACATACACATACACACATACAAACACACATATACACATACACACATACAAACACACATACACACACATACACACACACACATACACACATACAAACACACATATACACATACACACATACAAACACACATACACACACATACACACACAAACACATACACATACACACATACAAACACACACACATACACACATACAAACACACATACACAAACACACATATACACACACATACACACAAACACATACACACACATACACACATACAAACACACATACACAAACACACATATACACACGCAAACACACATAAACACACATACACATACACACATACAAACACACATACACACAAACACATATACACACACAAACACACATACACACATACACATACACACATAAACACATACATATACACATATACACACATGAACACATACATATACACATGAACACACACACACTCTGTCTCCCCTGCGTGTAGCCTGAAACGTCAAAGAATCGGCCGAGAGAAAAGCCCCTGGACTGGAGGGTTGACGGGCCGTGTTGCAGGAGGAGCCTGGCTGATCTGCAGTTCCTCATTCCCGCCCTGGTCTGGGTGTGCTTGCAGTCATTTCTGAGGCGTGTGCTTTTGGCTGGAGCCCCAGGTACAGCTCAGCTGTGCTCAGATTAACAGGGTCCATCAGACGGAAGTAGATTTTCCTCCCCGTGTGCTTCTGATAACACAGGCCGGATGTGTTTTGGGGAAGGATGAACCAAATGCATACAGCTTTTCTTATGATGAGAGGAAACAGGGAAAAACATGCACGATGCAAATGCAATATTGTTTATGATCTGTTGGAACGTTATTTCCCTAGCGTGAGCCCTGTTAAACACAGCCTTACTGTGCCTCAGGCAACGAGGCACATATGGCTCTAAACTCCTATTACAACTGAGAGCAGAATTGAGGTCTGATGCGATCATTGCCCCGCTGCTGGGGAAGTTTAATGATAGCTAGAGATGCTTAGTGTCTAATTTGTTTTGTCAGAATTGTGGTTCCCAAGGTCACAAATGCTGCAGCATTGCAGCCTGCAGAATATGGCATGTCACGTGGCATGACAGATCATGACAGCAGCTATGTTCCATCTGAGAAAGACCCTCTTATGCCAGACTTTGTTTTCAGTGGCTTTAGTTCAAGGACAGTTGGTGCAATAGCAGGGCTGGGAGTGGTCTTGTAGCTCACTGAGTAATATCCCCTCACTTGGTGGAAATGTGGAGTCCTGGGGTCATTGTGACTTGCTTCACATCAGTCTGTTATTGATGTGTCAGAAACACTTTCTACTGGGTGTCCACTGTGTCCCACACTGGAAGTTATGTCCAGTGCCAAGTCCAGGGAGAGTGGTGCCCAGCCCAGCCCAGGGAGCCCCTCTCTGGAGGATTGGTGGGTGGGGGGTTCTGATGGAGGCTGGAGGTGCTGGAACCAGGCTCAGACTCACACGGAGGGGCAGGACAGTGCACTGGGAAGTCTTCCTGGAGGAGCTAACCTTGACTAAGTCTTGAAGGACTAGGAACCGCTGGGAGGGTGGCTCAACCTTTCAGACTGAGGGGCAGCCTGTGCACAGAGGTGCAGTGCATGTACGGAACTCTGAGCAAGGTGCCCAGAGGATGGTGCTGCCGTGTCACAGCCAGGGGCCCCTCGTGCAGGGCTTTTATGCCAATGCAGAGGATAACCCTTGGGGTCACTCTTCCACTGGCTTCATGGGTAGCATCCGGCTTCCTTCTCTCCATACGAATATCCCTTATCCTCAGGGTAATGTGGGAACCCTTGGTCTGGCTTCCTTCTCTCCATAAGAATCTCCCTTATCCTCAAGGTAATGTGGGAACCCTTGGTGGAACTTGGTAGAACTTGGGCATTTGGGTCTTTGGGTCACAGTTGGGTTGGTTTTTAGCAGCAGGACTGTGGAGAATGTTGTGGAGAGCCTGGAGTGGGGAGAGGAGCCTGGAAAACAGGCCTGTGGTCATCCAGAAGAGGGAGGAGGATGGGGGTGAAGAGGACGTGAGTTGGAAGAGGACACGAGTTGAGAGATTCAGTGGTTGAATGGAGGGGTCGGGGAGGGTGGTGGTCTATGGTAACTCCTGAAGCTCTCCCTGGTTGGAGCTCCATGCCCTCCCAGGCTGGGGCTGCACACTGCTGCTGGCTCTACTCTACCGGAGTCTTGTGGGCACTCCTGCCCTCAGAACTCCACTGGACATTGTCCTGGTGGGAACTCTCTGAGGTGGCCCCACCTCTGTGTCAGCTCTCTCCCTGGGTGCTGGGGCTCTCCAGGCCATCCTGTGAAATCTGGATGGAGGGAGCCATGTCACCACAGCTCCTATGGAGAGGGCACTGCATGGATACTGCCAGAGTTTACTGCTTGTGACTTCCAGAGGGGTGGGCTGAGCTGCACCTGGGCCTGCTTAAGCCTAGGTGGGCTTGAGCCCGGGTGGGGTGGCCAAGTAGCACTGCATTGGAACATGGGCAGCAGAGCCTTGAAATCATTCTATCGCCAAGGCCCTAGCACTCTGGACCTGTGCCAGGCAGAGCAGCCCTGAGGAGCTCAGAAGTTCTTGGGGTCACTCTTCCACTGTCCTGATGAGCAGCATCCAGCTTCCTTTTCTCCACACCAATCTCCTCATCAGCAGCCGCTTGGCTACACCCTTGATTTTTCTCCTAAACATGCTTTTTTGCTCTGTATGTGGCCAGGCCGAGAATTTTCCAAATCTTTAGGTTCTCTTCCCTTTTGATTATAAATTTCATCTTTAATTCGTTTCTCTCTTCTTTCATTTTGCTATAAGCAGTCAAGAGAAGCCAGGCTGTGCCCTCAACAATTTGCTTAGTTATTTCTTCTGCTGATACCTTATTTCATTGTTCACAAATCCATCCTTCCACAAAGCACTAGGAATGAACACAATTCTGCCAAGTTCTTTGCCACTTCATAGCAAAGATGGCCTGTCCTCCAGTTTCCAATAACATGTTCCTCACCTCCTTCTGAAACTGCAGCAAAATGGCCTTTACTGGCCGTATTTCTACCAACATTCTCTTTCTGACCTCTTATCAATCTTGAGGAAGATTGAGGTTTTCTCAGAGGCTCTCTTCTTCTTCTGTGCCCATACCTGAATTGTGCTTGCTGTTCTGTTCACAGCAATGTAGGCTTTTCCTAGCATGCACCTCCAAACTCTTCCAGCCTCTACCCATTACCTAGCTCCAAAGAAGCTTCCACATATTTAGGTATTTGTTATAGCAACATCCCCACTCCTGGTACCAATTTCTTTCTTAGTCTCTTCAGGCTGCTATAACAACATACCTTAGATTGGGTAACTTAAAAACAATAGATACTTAATCTCACCGTTCTAGAGACTGGGAAGTCCAAGATCAAGATCCACGAAGCTTCAGCATCTGATGAGGGTCTGTTTCTCATAAAGAGCATCTTTGATGTGCTCTCACATGGTGGAAGGGGTGAATATATTCTCTTGGGCCTCTTTTATAAGGGCACTAATTCCATTAGTGCTTTGACCTCACGAGTAACCACCTCCCAAAGGCCCCACTTCGTAATACCATCACATTTGGGCTTAAGTTTCACCATGTGGATTTTGGGGGGATACAAACATTCAGACCCTCATAGAAACCTTCCCTGCAGTGTAGCCTTTTCTACACCTGTCCTCTGCAGGTGCCCCTTTCCTGCCCTGTCCCTCCTTATGCCAAAAGGGGAAGATCACTCCTTCACCTTCTCAGCTGAATTCATTCTCCAGGGCTTTGCTATTCCATGGGCCCCCTCCAAGCCTGGCAGTCACCTGTGCAAATAGGGGGTGGTGAGACCTCCCCACACTCTTCTTGGCTGGCCCTGGCACCCAAGGACCCCCTCAGGAAAAGGGGCTCACTTCTTGTCTGCACAGGGAAAGCAACACGGAACAGAGGGGAGGCCGCAGTGTTTCTCTGCACTTGCACAGACGTTGGCGTAGCTACTAGACATACAGGCCTTCACTCTTACACGCATTTATTTAAAGCGAGTGATTATTGTTGGTTACGCTCGGGGGCAAAAGGGCCACGTGATCCCTGCCCACGAGGTTTTCAATCTAAGTAAAAGAGACAAAACAATTCAATGAAAGAAAAATATATATCCCAGTAAACGAGCCGGTGCTTTAAACCTCAGAGGGGTGAGGTTATTGGCTTTTTCTCTTCTTATTCATTCTTTTTTGCCTGGAGGGTAAACTTTCAACACTACCTTGCCTCAAAAACTCCTTAAATGTGAGATGCCATGTTAATACAAATTTATGGTATCCATTATAAGATGGGATCTAGCAATTTCACATGGAAAAGGCTGCCCAGCATTGAGACTGGTTTGGCCTGAGAATCTGAGGCTCTGGCTGCACTGTCTTGATGGCTTTCAGGGGCCAGCTCTGAGGTTGCAAGTGGTTGTGGACTCTGGCCAGGTGCCGCTGGCGTGTCCATCACCCACCGCTGCTCTTGCTTCTTGTTGCTGCCGGAAAGCTGTGACTCCTGCCCTGGGAAGCTGAGGCATTAGATTCTTTGCTTTGGAATTTCTGACCCTCCCTCTGTGTGGCCTCCTCCCACCCACAGGTTGCATCAGGATGTCAGGCTCTGCAGGTGCCAGCACGCTGGAACTCACTCTCGGGTTGGCGGGTGATTGGAGGAGTGTGAGCTGTGCTTTTTCATCCCCACATCCCCAGCACCCAGCATGGAGAAGGGGTGTGATCAATATCTGTCGGAAATGCAACAAGCCTCGGGATAAACAGCCTCATCCTGGGATGTGCCAGACAGTGGTCATTGTTCTAAAGTCTCGGTGAGTGCAGTCAGGTTATCCTGACCTTGAAAGTTACTTACGCAGTACAGAAAAGCAGACTTTCCTTCCTGAGCCCCCTCCCAGAACAATAGGCGGGTGCCCGGGGGTGCAGTTAGCAGAAGGCAGCTCTGCGGTTCCCCAGGAGGGACCCATCTCTCTCCCCAACTTAGCATTTTTATCCTCACCAGCTCCTGGACGTCTGGCCAGAATGACGCCCAGGGATTTTCATATTGCCCAGTATTCAGGCCAACTGTTTGGGGTCATGGGCTCTAATATGCCTCCAGACAAGCTTGCTGGAGTCTTTCCTTGGGTTGAATGACAACTCAGGTTGAATGAAAGAGGCTTTCATTTAGCCTGTTCCCTGTGACTACATGCACAGCAGAATGTGAGCAGGTACAACCCCAGGAAAATGACTGCAGAGGGCAGGTGTGGTCCTGGGCTGTCAACTGGTGGAGAGAGGACCCTGGCTTGTGTCTGTGTGTGGGTCTCTGTGTTACACAGTGGTTTTGGAACAGGATCCTAAGTACCCCTTGCACCACCCTGCAGAGGGAAAGCGTTGTTAATCCACTGACAGGTGAGCAAATGGAGGACAGTAGAGACCTGGTGACTTATCCTTGGCCACACAGCCTCCACACGGGTGGAAATGAGTCTTGAATCTTAGTCTTCTAATGCCAGATATTCCACCCCATGAAACCACATGCATAGAATAACCATGATGATGACTGTAAATGTCATCGCCATGTGCCTGGGCCTCTTTGGAAGGGCTAGAGACTGGCTTTATATTCAGGAACTTGAGTACGTGAGCAGTGCACTTGTTTGACACATTTATTAAACTTTCTCCGTGCCTGCGTTCCTGTTCTCGACCCTGGAAGGCAGCTGGTCCCAGTGACTCTTTCCAAGCAGGTGCAGGAGCCCCAGGTCTGCCTGGAGGAGTCATCTCCATGGGAGTTTGGGTGTCTGAGGCTTTGCTGGGATGGGAGCACAGACTGCAGGCCCCTCACCATCCTGGGAATCAGCCTTCCAGTCTCTTCCTCTCCGTGCTGCAGAGGCTCAGGGCTTCCCCAGAGTCCCCAGCCTGCCACATAACCTGATTGACACAGGAGTCCCCTTGGGCTGCATCCCAAGCATCCCTGGGAGGAAGGTGCACTGGGCCTGGCTCTCTACTTGGAACTTGGGAAAGGGAAAATGCAGAGAGCACAGGGTCCCTTCGCACTCTACCACCTGCTCTGCTGCAGAGGCTGAAGCTCCATGTCATGGAGCTTGGCAAAGTCATCACGCGCCACCCAGCTCCACAAGCATAGTCGAGAATGGCAGTGGATGGGGGCTCTCCACAGAGCCCCCTACACCAGGCCTTGTCATGGGACTGACGGGCGCCTCTTGGCCACCACCTTACTTCCTGGCCCTGTTCTGCCCTGGCCTCCTCGGTCTCTCTCCTCTTCAAATCGCCTTTCAGAGGCTACTGCTCTTTCCTCCGCCCACTTTTGCCATTCAGCAGAGGCCCCACCATCCCCAGGCAAGCTCGGGGTCCCGTGTAGTCTGCTGCATGAACAGTCACCACACCGTGCATCGAACCATCGCTGTAAGCATCATGAGATTCACAGAACATTTATGCTGGGCCAAGGACTGTACCAAGGATGCTACTACCTGCAACACGTGAGAACCCCTACAGCAGCCCCAGAAGACAGAACCTATTTTTTTTTTTTTTTTTTTTTTTTGAGAAAGAATCTCGCTCTGTCGCCCAAGTTGGAGTACAGTGGCATGATCTCAGCTCACTGCAACCCCAGGTTCAAGCAATTCTTCTGTCTCAGCCTTCCAAGTAGCTGGGATTACAGGTGTGCACCACGACACCCAGTTAATTTTTGTACTTTTAGTAGAAACAGGGTTTCCCCATGTTAGCCAGGCTGGTCTCAAACTCCCAGCATCAGGTGATTCACCTGCCTGGGCCTCCCCAAGTGCTGAGATGACAGGCGTGAGCCACTGTGCATGGCCAGACAGAGGCTATTCTCATCCTTGTATATTAGTCATGGTTCTCCAGAGACAGAACCAACAGGATGGATGGATGGAGACAGAGATGTAGACATATGGATACATAGATAGCTACACAGATAGACAGGGGTTTCATTCCATGTATATATAGATATCTATGTAGATAGACAGGGGTTTCATTCCATGCATACATCGATATCTATGTAGATAGACAGGGGTTTCATTCCATGGATGCATAGATATTTATGTAGATAGACAGGGGTTTCATTCCATGGATACATAGATATCTACGTAGATAGACAGAGATTTCGTTCCGTGGATACATAGATAGCTACGTAGATAGACAGGGATTTCATTCTGTGGATACATAGATATTTATGTAGATAGACAGGGATTTCATTCCATGGATATATAGATATCTATGTGGATAGATAGGGATTTTTTTCCACGGATACATAGATATCTATGTAGATAGACAGGGATGTCATTCTGTGGATACGTAGATATCTATTTAGATAGACGGATTTAGATATCTATGTAGATAGACAGGGGTTTAGCTATCTATGTAGATAGACAGGGATTTCGTTCTGTGGATACATAGATATCTATTTAGATAGACAGGGATTTGGATATCTATTTAGATAGACAGGGATTTAGGTATCTATGTAGATAGACAGGGGTTTAGTTATGTGACTCCACAGATAGCTCTGTAGATAGATGGAGATATATGAGGGGGTTCCTAGGGGAATTGTGAGGCTGAGGAGTCCCCAGACCAGCCATCTGCATGCTGGAGACCCAGGGAAGCCCATGGCACAGTTCAGGCCATGTCTGAAGGCTTCAGACCCAGGGAAGCTGACGGTATGATTCTCAGTCCAAGGCCGAAGGCCTGAGAACCCGGAGGGCTGCTGGTGGGGATCCCAGAGCCCAAGAGCCAGAGAGCCTGGAGTGTGAAAGCCCAGGAGAGCGAACGGGAGCAATATGCCTGCGCTTGGCCTTGTGTGCAGTGGGCCCGCAGTGGCTGGGTGGCACTGGCCCAGGCTGGGGGCTGAGCATCCTTCCTCAGTCGCTGATTCCAATGCCAGTCTTTCCCGGAAACGCCCTCCAGACACACCCAGACCTGAGGCCTCACCAGCTACCCAGGCCTGCCTTCCCCAGTCATCACCGAAAGTTCACCTTCACATCCTGTTTTACAGATTGGGGAAACTGAGTCTCAGAGGGGCTAAGTCACGGACCCAGTTGGTCCCTAACAGGAGTAGGCAGGCCTGTGTGGCCAGGCGGTCGGAGCCAGGTGCTGCTCCTCCCTCCATCCTCACTGCAGCCCGGGAACAGGTCAGAGCCACGTGCTGCTCCTCCCTCCGTCCTCACTGCAGGCCGGGAACAGGTCAGAGGCATCGGACCAGCCTCGTCGGGGACTGGGGCTTATGCTTGTCTTGCTGGCAGGTGGGGTTGAGAGGAGGGATGTCAAGGGGACAGGCCAGCGTTTTCCTCAGAGCTGGGTGCCCTGCCCGGCCCCACCAGGCCCTGGAGTCACTATCGGCAGACAGAAGGGACCATGGCTATTTAAACTCGACGCTCATCCCGGCCAAACAATGCTGCGCTAATGCTCAGGTAAAGGATTGGCTAAGAAGGGGGACAGGCCACCCACAGTGCCGCATGGTGTGGCTTGGGTGCACCTGTCATTCTGAGGACCCCGCCCCTCCTCAGCCCTGCAGAGCCTTGTCATGCTGCCCCAAGCAGAGGAAGCAGCAGCCAGAGTCTCTAAGGAACCGTTCAGGGGCCTCAGTGGATGCTGGGATGGGGTCTGTCTGGTGCTGGGATGGGGTCTGTCCGGGCAGTACAGAGGTTCCCCTGGCCTTCCTGTGGTGTCTCAGCCTGGACCTGCCCAGGGGGCTGAAGCTTGGAACGGCCACCAGGGTGGGCACTCCACAGCGCTGGGCAGGACTGAGCCTGTCTCTGGGGAGGACCACAGACAACCAGGGGACAGCGCAGGCCTAAAAGTCTGGGCCAGCAGATGGGGAAGAGTGACACCAATGCTACACCCAAGGTGACACCAGTGCCTCCAGGTAGCGTCAACTGTGCAACTCACTTGACACAGGCCATGGACTTGGAGTGCCCGCCCAGGCTGACCCCAGTGAACTGGGGAGTTTTTTGTAGAATGCAAGCGCAGCGCAGCAGTCCACGCCTTGTTGCTAAGCTGCTCTGTACACCGAATGAGCGGGCTGGAGTCGCTCAGCTCCTTCCACTTAGTCCTCTCTGATTTCCTTTGGCCACAGAATAAAACAATCTGCCAAAGTGTTTTTCTTCTCTTTCTTTTCTGTTTTGTGCAACAGAAAAGCCCAGAGGAGAAATGAGGATGCAAAGAGAAAGAAAAAAACCCCAACCACATTGCTGCAAGGATATCAGGAAGAGGGAGTGTCCAGGGACAGAGCAGAGCGCGCTTGTCCGAACGCCTTACTCTGGACTGGGGCTGCTTTCTGCAAGCCCGTGCGGTGCACGTGAGGAGGCTTTTCTTGCGGTGGTGAAATCAAATGCACCTAAGGCGTGAGTCCTCCAGAATTTCCTCACCTGGGCAGCTTGGCCCCGGCCACCTGTGCCTTGTCCGGAGAAACTCCAAGTAAGTGTTCCTGACTTCAAGGGTCGGAGGTCTGTTTGCTCAGGGCTGATTGGTAAAATCGAACGGAGAATGAAAGCTAGAGCTTCTGAAGCACATGAAGCAGGCGGGAAGCTTTAGACTCCCCTCTTGAAGGAGAGGGCTCCCTGTCCGCGGGAAGAAAGTCTTTTTTCTTAGCTCCGTCGGTAGCTCAAAATCAGGCCACATTTTAGTCGGCTTCATGTTTGCACCGTGGCTTTCATCTAAAACTGTTTGTTTTTCCTAGAGTTAAAATATCTTTCTTTTTATTTTATATTCGTTTGTAAATAGGAAATATACTCAAAAAAAGGTACAAAATGTCTATAGCAAAAATTCATTTCCCTTTTTTTTGTTTCCACTTTGAAACTGCCACCCAGTTAGCATCAGACCCCACAGGTTTCACCCACTTATGCCTAGTGTTCCATTAGTGGAACACTAAGCTTGTGGGACTTACTTATACCCTACTGCTCAAGGTCATTGCCAAGATCTGATTTTTCACACAAAAAAATTTGCGACCTCTGGCATAAATCGGTTAAGGGTAGGGTCCCAACAAGATGGCCCTCGCTTCAGATGCCACCCCCAAGTGAAGTCCCCGGGCCACCCGCACCTCTGACCAACTTGCTACAAATCCAGGGCCTCCCCTGATGACCTCAGGTTTTATAATTTACTGGAACACTCCCAGAGCCTACGAAAGTGTTACACTTGGATCTCGCTTTGTTGCCCAGGCTAGAGTGCAGTGGCATGATCTTGGCTCACTGCAACCTCTGCCTCCTGGGTTCAAGCGATTCTCCCACCTCAGCCTCCTGAGGAGCTGGGATTACAGGTACCCGCTGTCATGCCCAGCTAATTTTTGTATTTTTGTAGAGATAGGGTTTCACTATGTTGGCCAGGCCGCTCTTGAACTCCTGACCTCAGGTGATCCACATGCCTCGGCCTCCCAAAGTGCTGGGATTACAGGCATGAGCCGCCGTGCCTGGCCACAATCCCATTTTCTTAATAAAGAACACACATCAGCCCAGCCAAATGAAGAGACACGTGGGGTGAGGGCTGGTTGGGTCCTGAATGCAGAGCTTCCATGTCCTGCCCTGTGCATCAGCACATGTCACCTTCCAGGCACATCTGGACCCTCCACGGAGCCTCAGCGTCAGAGCTTTTACTGGCACCTCATTCCATAAACACGACTGGTTGAGTGATCGGCCAAGCTGGGGAAAACTCAGTCTGCAGCTCCTCCACCGCCTCCCAGAGGTCAGCAGTTTGGGCCGATAGCCCTGGGCCCAAAGTCCTAGCCCTCTAATCACATGATTGGGTTTGCTAGTGGCCACCTCCCATTCGGCAGGTATCCAGGGGCCATGCTGGCTCACCTCATTAGTATAAGCTACCAGGGCCCACCCTGAGTAATGTGAATAATGAGGACAGTTTAACCACTTGGGAGGTTCCCAGGACTTACAGTCTGCCACCCAGGAACCAGGGACACAGGCCAGATTTTGTATTATCCAAGGGTCCTCAGCCACTCAGTTTTTCTACCCAGAGGAGACTGATCTTGGTATCCTTCCAGAAATATTTTATTTTACTCAAAGAGTAGCATATTACATTACAGTTGCTCCTTAACTTAGGGTGACATCACATCCCAATAAACCCATCATAAGTTGGAAGTATTTTAAGTCAAAATGCATTTAATACACCCAACCAAGGGAACATCGCAGCTGAGCCTCGCCCACCTTAACCCTGCTCAGAACACTCACATCAGCCCATAGCTGGCAGCATCACTGGGCAGCGCAGCCCACTGCAGAGGGCAGGTTGCTCACCCTTGTGGTCTCAGAGCTGACTGGGGGCTGCGGCTCCCCCTGCCCAGGTTTGAGAGAGTTCGTGATGCATATACTAGCCTGGGAAAGATCAAATCTCAAAATTTGAAGTATGGTTTTTATAGACTGCCTGTCACTTTCACACCCTCATAAAGTCAAAAAATTACAAGTCAAACCATCACAAGTCAAGGACCTGCTATATACACACTGTTTGGAATCTTTTTGTTTTTTTTTTTAACTTAAAAATACGTTTTGGAGATTATCCCATAGCATTCCATAAAGAAATTTCCCGGCCGGGCACGGTGGCTCACGCCTGTAATCCCAGCACTTTGGGAGGCTGAGGCGGGCGGATCACGAGGTCAGGAGATCGAGACCATCCTGGCTAACACGGTGAAACCCTGTCTCTACTAAAAATACAAAGAAAAATTAGCTGGGCAAGGTGGCAGGTGGCTGTAGTCCCAGCTACTCAGGAGGCTGAGGCAGGAGAATGGTGTGAACCCGGGAGGCGGAGCTTGCAGTGAGCTGAGATTGCGCCACTGCATTCCAGCCTGGGTGACAGAACAAGACTCTGTCTCAAAAAACAAAAAGAAATTTCTCTTTCTTTTCCCTGACGCAGTAGTTCATTGCACCACACTTTAACACGTTTCCTACTGAGGGCAGATTGTTTTTTATCTCTGGCTATTTCAAACAATGCTGCAATGAATAACTTCAGACATGAACCATTGTGCACCTGTGTGAGTGTATGTGTGGACTCAATTCCTGCAGGAGTGCGCGAGTGTATGTGTGGAGTGAATTCCTGCAGGAGTGTGTGAGTGTATGTGTGGGGTGAATTCCTGCAGGAGTGTGTGAGTGTATGTGTGGGGTGAATTCCTGCAGGAGTGTGTGAGTGTATGTGTGGGGTGAATTCCTGCAGGAGTGTGTGAGTGTATGTGGGGTGAATTCCTGCAGGAGTGTGTGAGTGTATGTGTGGGGTGAATTCCTGCAGGAGTGTGTGAGTGTATGTGTGGGGTGAATTCCTGCAGGAGTGTGTGAGTGTATGTGTGGGGTGAATTCCTGCAGGAGTGTGTGAGTGTATGTGTGGGGTGAATTCCTGCAGGAGTGTGCGAGTGTATGTGTGGGGTGAATTCCTGCAGGAGTGTGTGAGTGTATGTGTGGGGTGAATTCCTGCAGGAGTGTGTGAGTGTATGTGTGGGGTGAATTCCTGCAGGAGTGTGTGAGTGTATGTGTGGGGTGAATTCCTGCAGGAGTGTGTGAGTGTATGTGTGGGGTGAATTCCTGCAGGAGTGTGTGAGTGTATGTGTGGGGTGAATTCCTGCAGGAGTGTGTGAGTGTATGTGTGGGGTGAATTCCTGCAGGAGTGTGTGAGTGTATGTGTGGGGTGAATTCCTGCAGGAGTGTGTGAGTGTATGTTTGGGGTGAATTCCTGCAGGAGTGTGTGAGTGTATGTGTGGGGTGAATTCCTGCAGGAGTGTGTGAGTGTATGTGTGGGGTGAATTCCTGCAGGAGTGTGTGAGTGTATGTGTATGGTGAATTCCTGCAGGAGTGTGTGAGTGTATGTGTGGGGTGAATTCCTGCAGGAGTGTGCGAGTGTATGTTTGGGGTGAATTCCTGCAGGAGTGTGTGAGTGTATGTGTGGGGTGAAGTCCTGCAGGAGTGTGTGAGTGTATGTGTGGGGTGAATTCCTGCAGGAGTGTGTGAGTGTATGTGTGGGGTGAATTCCTGCAGGAGTGTGTGAGTGTATGTGTGGGGTGAATTCCTGCAGGAGTGTGCGAGTGTATGTTTGGGGTGAATTCCTGCAGGAGTGTGTGAGTGTATGTGGAGTGAATTCCTGCAGGAGTGTGTGAGTGTATGTGTGGACTGAATTCCTGCAGGAGTGTGTGAGTGTATGTGTGGGGTGAATTCCTGCAGGAGTGTGTGAGTGTATGTGTGGGGTGAATTCCTGCAGGAGTGTGTGAATGTATGTGTGGGGTGAATTCCTGCAGCAGTGTGTGAGTGTATGTGTGGGGTGAATTCCTGCAGGAGTGTGTGAGTGTATGTGTGGGGTGAATTCCTGCAGGAGTGTGTGAGTGTATGTGTGGGGTGAATTCCTGCAGGAGTGTGTGAGTGTATGTGTGGGGTGAATTCCTGCAGGAGTGTGTGAGTGTATGTGTGGACTGAATTCCTGCAGGAGTGTGTGAGTGTATGTGTGGACTCAATTCCTGCAGGAGTGTGTGAGTGTATGTGTGGACTCAATTCCTGCAGGAGTGTGTGAGTGTATGTGTGGGGTGAATTCCTGCAGGAGTGTGTGAATGTATGTGTGGGGTGAATTCCTGCAGGAGTGTGTGAATGTATGTGTGGGGTGAATTCCTGCAGGAGTGTGTGAGTGTATGTGTGGGGTGAATTCCTGCAGGAGTGTGTGAGTGTATGTGTGGGGTGAATTCCTGCAGGAGTGTGTGAGTGTATGTGTGGACTGAATTCCTGCAGGAGTGTGTGAGTGTATGTGTGGGGTGAATTCCTGCAGGAGTGTGTGAATGTATGTGTGGAGTGAATTCCTGCAGGAGTGTGTGAATGTATGTGTGGGGTGAATTCCTGCAGGAGTGTGTGAGTGTATGTGTGGGGTGAATTCCTGCAGGAGTGTGTGAATGTATGTGTGGACTGAATTCCTGCAGGAGTGTGTGAGTGTATGTGTGGACTCAATTCCTGCAGGAGTGTGTGAGTGTATGTGTGGGGTGAATTCCTGCAGGAGTGTGTGAATGTATGTGTGGGGTGAATTCCTGCAGGAGTGTGTGAGTGTATGTGTGGGGTGAATTCCTGCAGGAGTGTGTGAATGTATGTGTGGGGTGAATTCCTGCAGGAGTGTGTGAGTGTATGTGTGGGGTGAATTCCTGCAGGAGTGTGTGAGTGTATGTGTGGGGTGAATTCCTGCAGGAGTGTGTGAGTGTATGTGTGGGGTGAATTCCTGCAGGAGTGTGTGAGTGTATGTGTGGACTGAATTCCTGCAGGAGTGTGTGAGTGTATGTGTGGGGTGAATTCCTGCAGGAGTGTGTGAGTGTATGTGTGGGGTGAATTCCTGCAGGAGTGTGTGAGTGTATGTGTGGACTGAATTCCTGCAGGAGTGTGTGAGTGTATGTGTGGACTGAATTCCTGCAGGAGTGTGTGAGTGTATGTGTGGGGTGAATTCCTGCAGGAGTGTGTGAGTGTATGTGTGGGGTGAATTCCTGCAGGAGTGTGTGAGTGTATGTGTGGGGTGAATTCCTGCAGGAGTGTGTGAGTGTATGTGTGGGGTGAATTCCTGCAGGAGTGTGTGAGTGTATGTGTGGGGTGAATTCCTGCAGGAGTGTGTGAGTGTATGTGTGGACTGAATTCCTGCAGGAGTGTGTGAGTGTATGTGTGGGGTGAATTCCTGCAGGAGTGTGTGAGTGTATGTGTGGACTGAATTCCTGCAGGAGTGTGTGAGTGTATGTGTGGACTGAATTCCTGCAGGAGTGTGTGAGTGTATGTGTGGGGTGAATTCCTGCAGGAGTGCGTGAGTGTATGTGTGGGGTGAATTCCTGCAGGAGTGTGTGAGTGTATGTGTGGACTAAATTCCTGCAGGAGGAATCTCTGGGTCACTCAGGACGTGTGCTTAGAACTGAAATGATTATTTGACTATTATCAGGTTACCCTCGCTGCAGGCAGTACCCAGTTACACTCCCACAAATGATATGAGACTGATGTTTCAGCAGCCCACTACCACTCCTTGTGTTATCAAATTCTTAATTTTGCTATTCTTTTTGCTCACATCCTTACTCAGTTTTCTTTATTTTTGAGATGGAGTTTTGCTCTTGCTGCCCAGGCTGGAGTGCAATGGCTCAATCTCGACTCATTGCAACCTCCTGGGTTCAAGCGATTCTCCCACCTCAGCCTCCTGAGTAGCTGGGATTACAGGCACCTGCCACCATACCCGGTTAATTGTTGTATTTTTAGTAGAGACAGGGTTTCACCATGTTAGCCAGCTGGTCTTGAACTCCTGACCTCAGGTGATCCGCCTGCCTCGGCCTCCCTCAAGTGTTGGGATTACAGGTGTGAGCCACCACTCCTGGCCAGTCTTCCCACTTTTAACAAACTTTTCAGAGGCCCCACCAACAACCTCTGCTTACATCTCACTGGCTGGAGCTTCATCTCCTAGCCACACCTAGGAGCAAGGTGACCAGGAACTGAGCACACTGCTGCCCTGGCTAAGAATAAAATGATGTCGCTAACCACACGAGCGAGCATACTTGAGCGAATGACTACATCTTCCTTAGGCTCAGCTTCCTACCTACAGGTTGGGGATATTGAGTGAATTAAGGATGAATCCCTGCATAAGGCACAGATCCTGGCACACAGCAAGCTGTTCATAAAGACCTCACAAGGCTGTTATTTATGGAGCCCATTCTTTGGGCCCTGGTAAATGACATAACTTGGGGAGGGGAGCAAGTGATATGAAGAAGTGGCGGGCGCTGGGGAGATATGCAGAGAATGGAGCAAATAAACCTTTCCAGGAAGACAGGAGCCCGGTTTCTTGCTGTCAGAGAAGGGCCTACTAATGTGGGAAAGGGAGAAAATGAGAAAGAACTGGAGGTGGCAAGACTGGGACTGGGGTCTCAGTGTCAACTGACAGGTTCATTAAAATGTACACATGGACCCAGCAACAGTCAGCGAGACATGCACATTTGTGTAGGGGCGAGCATGTCTGTCTACATGGATATATACAGATATTTCCTCCTTCTGTCCCCTGAGAGCCTGGGAGCCATGACACCCCCGCAGCAATGAACGCAGTGAGCACCCCGAGCTTGGTTCCCAGATGCTGTTCTGCACTAAAAGGTGCCAGGGTCCTCAGAGGGATGCAGAGTCCATGATGGGACAGTGGTTACCAGGAGATCCTGGGGCGTCTTCCCTCCCTTGCCTTCCCTCTCTTCCTCCCTCCTTCCTTCCTCCTTCCCTCCTTCCTCTCTTTTTCCCTCCTTCCTCCCTTCTAGCTTTCCTCCTCCCATCCTCTCTCCCCATGCCCCTCTCCTTCCTCACCTCCCATTTTCTTCTAAATGTCGCTCCCTGTTGTCATCTTCGATGGAGCCAGCATTATTTTAGGGACCGAGTGCTCAGAAGCAAACAGAGCACCATGGACAATGCAGACGAGGTGAATGTGGAGACGATCACTCAGAACAGCGTTTTCCTCCCTGCACTAAACACTTAGCCTTCCCTCTCCACCCACCTGTGCCCCGCAGGGCCCTCTGGGTCCACAGTGGGGTGCTCTAGGGAGGTCACCAGTGCAGGCTCCGTGTTAACCCCGGTGGAGGCTTCCTCCAGGGGAGGTGGCCGGGGGGCGCCTGGTGCTCAGCTGCTTTTTGTGCCCGGCTCCTCTGAGAAGGGGCCGCTGCTTTCAGGGCGGGGTCCTGTCAGAGTGCACACGCATCAGCTCCTCCCACTTAGAGGCTTATGGGGTGTGCGGGGATGAAGTGGGGAAAGGGGGGCCATGGGAGGGTACAGAGGAGAAGGAGAGTGGGATGGGGGTGGGAAGGTCCCCAGGAAGATAAAGCAGGAGCTTCTCAGAACCCCGGATGATGTCCCCCCAGCCAGAGTGGCCCAGGGACCTCACACCTTTACCTGCAGGGGGAGGGTTTGCCCTCTGGGCTTTGAGTTCCAGGGCTGAGCTCCATGGCTCATACTGTGGTGCACAGGGGCGGTAAAATGGCCCTGGCAGATGAGGGCTGCAGGGGGTGGGGCCAGGACAGGGGCGGGGTTGGAGACAGGGACATGAGTGTGGGGACCTCAGTTGGTAGTAGAGATCATAGGACAGGGCTGGGGACCAAGGTGTGGGGACCTGGCCATGGAGTGCGGACCAGGGATGGGGTGGAATTGGGAAGGGGTGAAGGAGGAGGGCCGGGATGGAGGACTAGGGGTGAGGGTAGGCCCAGGGCGCTGACCAGCTGGGCTGAGGCTGCTGGGCACCTGGAAGTGGGCCCAGGTGCAGCACCAGCCGCTGCAGGGCAGGGTGGGGGTGGGGAGGGAGGTGAGGGTGGTGGGATGGGGATGAGGGTGTGGGAACTTGAGACAAGTGTGAGAACCTTAGACAGATGTGGGGACGTGGGGTGGGGTGATTGGGTACCGAGGGAAGGGCAGACAGGGCAGGTTTAGGGGTGGGGGTGGGGGCGGGGGCGGGGACCAGGCAGGGACCAACCGGGTGGTGCAGGTGCAGCTGGCTCACTGGGAAGGGGCCCAGGTGCAGCACCGCAGGGCAGGGCGGGTATCTAGGGCGGCGCGGCCCGAGGACCTTTGTATGCCATTTCTCTGCTGCACGCCCAGCACTCACGGAGGGGCCTGTGAGGGGCCTGGGAGGAGGCTGGTGTGCGGCGGCACAGTCAGTCAGCTGGCATGGGGCCCATGCTGCTGCCCCTGGCTCTGCTGGCCCTGCTGCTGGGGCCTGCACTGGCCCGGAGTGCCTGGGACCCAGAGGTGTTCTGCGGAGGTGAGTGTGTATGAAGGGGAGTGCCACAGGGGTCCAGGGGCTTCCAGAGAGCCCAGCAAACCCTTCCCCAAGGGGGCCAGGCCGCTGGGCCACCGCCTTTCCCTGTTACCCGGCTCCTGGGTACTCAAAGAGAATCCGTTTGGGGGGTCCTTCTCAGCACCTGCAGTCCAGGCCCTGCATCCAGCCTTGAGGGCAGCTGCTTTGGGCTCCCCTGGATTCCAGCCTTGTCCCTGCTGTGCCCTGGTTCCATGAACTTGGACAGGCATTTCACCTCTCTGAGCTCACTTGGGGTGGGTTGGGGTCATGGCTCAGGCTGGCAGCCGGGGAAGGCATGCCCCTGTCCCTGACCCTTGGACAACATCTCTCACGCGCTGCTGATTACAAGACACCAGTTAGTTACAATTGGTTTAAAAAAACACTCTCAGTTCTCCTGGCTGAAGCTTGCCCTCTCGATGCAGGAATTCGTGGGTGGCTTTTAGCTGATCAGAGAACAGAGGCAGAGCAGGCGGCCTCCGTCACGTCGGTTACGGTGGGCAACGTAAGAGCCTTGAGAGAATCGGTGGTGCCAGTGAGGAGGACAGGGCCCGCTGTGTCAGGGACTGGGCACATGGGAAGAAGAGGCTCTGAAGGCTGGGACAGAGCCCCCAGTGCCTCCGCTGTTCCTGGCCTCAGCTGGGTCTGGGTGGGGCCTCTGCTCTTAGCCTCTGCACATGCTGTGCTTCTCCTGGACGGCTGCTGGCTCCTTGGGTTGCAGGCAGGACTGAACAAGCTCTGCCTGGGCAGTTCGAGGCTGGCTCTCTTACTGGTGCTGGCTTTTCCCGCCTGGTTTTGGGACCAAGAGGGGGACAGGACAGGGGTGGTGGCTTCAGGTGTCCTGTGTGGGCGCCAGGGGCTGGGGACAGGATGTGGAGGGGAAGGCAGGGCTGGGAGCCCACAGAGACTGTATGAACAAAGGGCCCATCCCATGGGAGCTGCTAGAGGGGGATGGGCTGGGGCTGAGGCGTGAGAGTGGAGGGGCTGGTGACAGAGGAGGTGTGAGTCAGGGGTCTCCACACAGGGGCCGTCGTGTCACTGGTAGGTGTCAGTTGAGCCTTTTCCAAGAACCTTCTCAGAGTCAGTCCCCATGTCCACTCCACACATCATCAGCAGGCACCCCCTGGGGTTTGGGTGATTGGAGATGAAGCAAAAGATACCCATCACCCAAAATACATTCTCTTTGTCCAGACCCAGGGCCTGCTTTTCACCCTAAAGCATTGTTTCCAGGAAGCTGCTGCTCAAATGCAAATGCATAACCCAGGCTGCGGGCCCTAGCAGTGCCTCTGGAAGAGACCAAGATGAGCTTGTCAGTGCTCTGGGACAGACCAAGGCGAGCGTGCTGGGTGCTCTTGGGGGGGATAAGCTTTGGGGACGATGCTTTAGAAAGGCCTAAAAGATTTTCGAAATCATCTTGGCAACGGATCCCTCCCCATACATGAAAGTGGTGTGAAGAGCGGGTGTGGGCAGGGCCGCTTGCTGGCCTCAGGTTTCCAGAGTGGGGTGTGCGCGTTGCAGGGTGCAGGCCAGGAGGAGGCCAGGAGCCCCTGAGGGCTGAGGAGGAAATATTAGAACTCCTGGGCATGTTTATCTCAAAACTGGACATAGTCCCTAATAGTGTTTTGCAGCATGTGCATATAATTGCAAATAGACACGTATTCGGGCATTCAGACATTTTGACTTGCTGATGAGTTTTGAACACACCAGGTGCAGGGCTGGGGCACGCCAGGTGGGTGCAAAGGTGGAGCTTAGAGAGATGGGGTGGGGAGTCAGGAAGTCGGCAAGCCCCAGGGCCAGGGCATGGGAGGTGGACAGAGAAATGGAGACCCCCGGGAAAGAGGGGGCAGTGGCACAGGCCCCTCTTGGATCTCATTGTTTCACCTGGTCCAGCTCCAACTCCACGACGAGATCTACTGTCTTAGGGGTTTCTTTTTCTATTCTTTCTATCTCATTCTGCATTGCTCTTTTAAAACCTCTTTCAGCATTTTCCTCCATTTGAAGCCAACCCATTTAGGGAAACCTGGGAAGAGACATCTTGTCTCCTTCAATTTGGTTGAATTCTGTCTCTCTGGCACGAACAGCCCTGAGCACTCACAGTGAATGCAGAGGTGGCAGCACCGCTGCCCTGTGTCCTGAAGCGATTCTCCTAATCCTGCCTCACAAAACAGGATACAGAAACCCTAACCTACTCAGGGGGAAGTGAGCATCATGCCTGCCCTCCTTCCAGGAGTCACATTAGCAATAAAATGCATGAAACCAGCATTCTTAGCTACCTTATCGCTAATCACTGCTATTTTCTGAGAGAGAGGCCCTTGGCAAAGCACACAGCCCTGGACTCGGTTTTCCTTCCTGGAGTATTTGCGTGGTGATATCGCAGCTGAGCCCCTTCCATGGAGTTCTATGCTGTTGGGCTGTTCTTCATAAGTCTTATGGGAAGAGGCTAACGTGGTTGAGAACTGAAATCATGCCTAACATTGGCACCTGCCATCTCTGAGCAGTGAGGAAGGGTTTTGTGTGGATTGCCTCTCTCCGAGGTAAAGGGGTCACCAGCCTGTTGGTATCCTACTGACACCTCCTAGCACCTACTTGCTGCCTGATGTGGGCACTGAGAGCTTCCTCTGGCCTCCAGCAGATTCCTAGCCTCCTCTGCTGAGTGCAAAGAAGACTGGAAGTGCCAGGGAGTTAGCGACCCCAGGAACAGCCTGCAACAACCATGGGTCAAAGTCCAAGTCGGTCGCTAAAGCCCTGGCTCTCTCCCTGCCATGCCTGGTACGACTCTGAACATGGCTCTGTGGCCGCCTGTTTTTGTGAAGGGTCAGCTGGTAAGTATTTCCGTCTCTGCGGGCCATGCCATCTCTGTTGTAACTATTTAACTTTGTCGTTGGAGCACAAAAGCAGCCATAGAAAATCCGTAAACAACTAGGCATGTGTGGGTTCACCCTCCGCCATGATTGAAAGCTTCCTGAGGCCTCCCTAGCCATGCTTCCTGTACAGCCTGCAGAACCACGAGCCAATGACACCTCTTTTCTTTATAAATTACCCAGTCTCAGGTAGTTCTTTATAGCAATGTGAAAATGGACCAATACAAGGTCCAATGGGCCATCTGACTTAGCTGGGGCTGGCAGAGCCAACACTTCTTTTCAATTTTTTTATTGTTAATTGACTCCTAATCCTTGTGCCTATCTATGGGTGCACTGTGACTTTTCAGTGTGTCTCTTTGACATAGGGACTTCATTCCCTTGGGGTCTGTACTCGGTAGTGGGGTTGCTAGATCATAGGGAAGTTCTATTCTTAATTTTTTGAGGAACTTCCCTGCTGTTTTCCGTAATGGCTGTGCCAGTTAGCATCCCCACCAGTGGCGTATAGGGTTTGCTTTCCTCCTCATCCTCGCCAACACTTGCCATCTTTTTTTTGTTTGGTTCGAGCCATTCTCACAGGTGTGCAGTGCTGTCTCACTCTGGCTTGATTTGCACTTCCCTGGTGATTAGTGATGTTGGCCATTTTTAAATAGGATCATTTGATTTTTGCTGTTGAGTTGAGTTCCTTATTGATTTTGGTTATTAGTCCCTTATCAGATGTATGGCTTGCAAATACTTTCTTCCATTCCATAGGTTTTCCCTTCACTGTGTTGACTGCTTCCTTTCTGTGCAGAAGTTTTTTAGTTTGGTGGAATCCCATTTGTCTATGTTTGCTTTTATTACCTGTGCTTTTGAGGTCTTACCCCCCGAATTCTTGCCCAGACCAATGTGATAAAGTGTTTCTCCTATGTTTTCTCCTTGTAGTTTTATAGTTTCCAATCTCACATTTAAGTCTTTAATCTGTTTTGAGTTGACCTTTGTATGTGGTGAGAGCTGGGGGCCCAGCCTCACGGCCCTCGCCCCTCCTGGCTTCTGCGAGCGCCCCTGCGTCGGGGCTGCCATGCGCCTCTTGCTTTCATGGCCAATCCTCGGGTCCTCCTTTCCAGCCTCCCCTGCTGGCTGCTCCACCTCTGCCCACCCCTGCATGTTGGGCACCACCAACCCCTGCCCATCCTCCACCAGGGCACCCCTGAGGGTGACCAGGGTCTCAGTTCAAGGCCCCTACTTAGACCACCCCCTTTGTGGTACCTGGCCCTGGAAGGAGAAGACCCTTTGGACCTTGTTCCTTTTGTTTTCCCGACACCAGCTATTGTGGTTTTACTGCCGTCCCACAGTCTGGAGGGTTAAGGTGGGCTCCGACTGGGGAGCGTCCCCTATGCTGCAGGATTCTCTGCCTGTCAACCCTGGGGCCGGCACCTCCAGGGGCCCTCACTGACCTCCAGTGATCTGCTGGTGGCCTCTGAAATGGGCGGGACCCGAGGCCATTGTCAGTTTCCCGTTTGGCAGGGTGTGGCAGGAATGGGCTAGGAAGGGGCATGAAGGCCTTCGGGAACAAGCGGCCTCCTTCACAACCTCGCCTCGGCTGCTCATCAACCGGCCTCTGTCCAGTGGGCCATGTGTGTCTCTAGGCCACTCGTCCCCTTAAAGGATCCACGTGGGACTGCTGAGGTGGTGCCGTCTCCCTGCTGTCTCTCAGTGTCATCTCTGTGCCTGGTCCAGGACTGGCACACCGCAGGGGCCCACACCCTATTGATGGAATAAGTGTGATGATGCTGGGAAGAGAACATGGGTGCTACTCTTGGCCTCAAGCTCAGGAGATGCAGGCTCTGGCTCCCCAGGTCTGTGGGAGGGAATGTCTGCCCTTAGGAGGAAAGCGCTGCCCAGGAGGCTGCAGGGAGCAGGTGTGGGCAGGGGGCTGCTGGAGCCTGCCCCAAGAGGGCCCTGCCCAGTGGTGGGGTCTCCACTGAGTGTCACGCCTTGGCTGTAGGCTCTTTCTGGCTGCCGTTCCTCTCGCAGATGTCAGATCATTTTCTTCCTCCTTTTAAATTACGAAGTCTGTGCTGGGTGTGGTGGCTCACACATGTAATCCCAGCACTTTGGGAGGCCAAGGCAGGCAGATCATCTGAAGTCAGGAGTTTGTGACCAGCCTGGCCAACATGGCAAAACCTCATTCCTACTAAAACTACAAAAATTAGTCGGGTGTGGTGGCATGCACCTGTAATCCCAGCTACTTGGGAGGCGGAGGCAGGAGAATCGCTAGAACCCAGGAGGCGGAGGTGGCAGTGAGCTGAGATTGCGCCATTGCACTCCAGCCTGGGTGACAGAGCAAGACTCCATCTCAATAATAATTAATAATAATAATAATGACAAAATGTGTACATGCTTGCTGTGGAAAACGTAGGTGCCACTCCTCTCCACCCCTACTTGCCCACTCCTGGGCTTGAACCAAAGCTGCAGCCAGTTACACTTGCCCAGCCAGGGTGGGTGTCCCTTGACAGTGTCTCTGATGCAACTGTGTGAATACTACACGGATCCGTGAGGCTCGGGTCTCATTTCTAATTGCAGTGACATGCACATAACCTACAATTCGCCATCTTAACCATCTAAACGTACAGTTCCATGGCATTATGCACAGCCACATTGCTGAGCATCCATCACTCGCCCCCATCATCTCCAGAACTTTCCATCTTCCCAAACTGGAGCTCTGTCCCCATGAAGCACGAACTCCCCGCTCTGTCACCCCCCAGCCCCTGGCACCCACGGTTCTACTTTCTGTCTCTGTGGGTTTGACCACTCGAGGGGTCTCAGGTAAGCGGAATCTGCCGTATTTGTCCTTTGGCGACTGGCTTATTTCACTCAGCAAAATATCCTTGAGGTCCATCAGGTTGTGGCATACGTCGGGATTCCCTTCCTTTCTAAGGCTGAGTGATACTCCATCACATGAACAGACCGCATTGTGTTTATCCATTCATTTGTTGATGGGTGTTTGGTTTGCATCCATGTTTTAGCTGCTGTGAATGCTGCTGCTATGAACACGAGAGTGCAAATATCTCCTTGAGATCCTGCTTTCAATTCTCTGTCTATATGCAGAGGGGAAGTTGCTGGGCCCTATGGGAGTTTTTATTTTAACTTGCTGGGAAACTGCCGCACTGTTTTTCACTGCAGCTGCCCGGTTTTACACTCCCAGCAGCAGCGTCCAGGTGTCCAGGTTCTGCACTTCCTCCCCAACACGTGGTGTTTTCAGGTTTTTTGATAGCAGCTATCCTCTTACTAGTAAGGTCTGAGGTGCTGGGTTTTTGTTTTTTAAACACAAATTACATGCTATCACGGAATTATTTAATGGCATTTTTTACTAACAGGGTTTGGAGCTCTTTTCTTGACAGTTTTTGTGGACCTCCCATCGTTTCTGCCAGTTCACTATCTAACACTTAGTATGTGATGATTTGTGCACCTTCTTCAATCAACTCTGCATATTTTCAATTTTTGCCAATCTGATACAAAGAAAGTCATCACTTAATTTTATTAGCATTTCTTTTTTTCTTGTCTTTTCTTTCTTTCTTTCTTTCTTTCTTTCTTTCTTTCTTTCTTTCTTTCTTTCTTTCTTTCTTTTTTTAGACAGAGTTTTCCTCTTGTTGCCCAGGCTGGAGTGCAATGGCACAATCTTGGCTCACTGCAACCTCTGCCTCCCGGGTTCAAGGCAGGATTTTCCAGCCTCAGCCTCCCATGTAGCTGGGATTACAGGCACCCACAATCAAGCCCGGCTAATTTTTGTATTTTTAGTAGAGACAGGGTTTCACCGTGTTGGCCAGGCTGGCCTCAAACTCCTGACCTCCAGTGATCTGGAGGTCTCTGCCTTGGCCTCCCCAAAGTGCTGGGATTACGGGAGTGAGCCACCACACCTGGCCCTAGCATTTCTTAAATTATGTGTAAGATTGATGTATTTTCACCTGACCGTTCTTCTTAGAATTTTAAAAAATTAGGCTTTTTTTCCTTAATAATTTATAAGAGCCTTTTAAGCAAAATTAAAATAGTTTTTCTCATAGGTATTGCACCCTTTTGGGTTTTTATTTATCTTTTGAATTTGCTCATGCTGCTTTTTCTCTACAAATTTTTAATGTAGTATAATTTATTAATATTTTTCCTTATGACTTCTTGGTTTCATCTCATGTTTATAAAAACAAGGCACATTTTTTTTTGTTACTTTGTTTTCTTTTTGAGATGGAGTTTCGCTCTTGTTGCCCAGGCTGGAGTGCAATGGCATGATCTCTGCTCACTGCAACCTCTGCCTCTTGTGTTCAAGCAATTCTTCTGCTTCAGCCTCCTGAGTAGCTGGAATTACAGGCATGCACGACCACACCCAGCTAATTTTTGTATTTTTAGTAGAGACGGGGTTTCTCCATATTGGTGAGGCTGATCTCAAACTCCCGACCTCAGGTGATCCGCCCGCCTCGGCCTCCCAAAGTGCTGGGATTACAGGCGTGAGCTGCCATGCCTGGCCTGTTTCTTTATTTTTAAGAGGTGGGGATCTTGCTCTGTTGCCCAGGCTGGAGTGTAGTGGAACTCCTGGACTCAAGCCATCTTCCCACCTCAACTTCCCAAGTAGCTGGGACCACAGGCATGCACGATCCCACCTGGCAAAACTAAGCACACTTGAAGATTACCTCAAAAAATCATACTGAATCCACCTGGAATTAATTTTGGTGTAAAGGGTTGTGGTAGAAATTGAGGCTAATGAGTTGAACTTTGGAGTACAATATACACTCATTAAGTCTTTGCTTAGTACCTTACAGTTATTTTAAATAATATCTTGTAATCAATTCCCATGCGTGTTAGAGTCTGGACTCCATGGAAGTTTCTAGAATCTTTGCTGTTTTTAACTGTCTATTTCTACACCACTATTATAGATATTTCTTATTATACCTTTATATTTTAATATTACATATTACTCTTATATTTTCTATTAACTTTCAGGTTATTTTATAAAGGTCAAAAAGGTTATTTGATCCTTATCTCATTAGATGTATATAGATGGATGTTTATATCTTTACCATGCTTAGCCTTCCTATCTAAGAACAATCTCCTTTGCTTGAATCTTTTTACTATTTCCCAGTAGAGTTCAAGGTTTTCTTCAAATGCATCCTATAAATTTTCCCCCTTTAAATAGACTTTATTTTTTAGAGCGGTTTTAGGTACACAGGAGAATTGAGTGGAAAGTGCAGAGATTTTCCATGGGCCTCTTGTTCCCCACACCCTCCCCCACTATCAGCATTCCCCACCACAGTGGCACAGTGGTCAGGATCGCTGACCCCACGTGGACGTCGCCTCCTGCCCTGAAGTCCAGCTCCACCCAGGTGCCCGGCTCCCGGCGCTGTGCACTCTGCGGGTTATCTAACTAACTGCTCTCCTCGCTGTAGAGGTGCACAGAGTCATTTCAATGCCCTAAAGCACCATTGCTTCATTTATTTCTGGCTACCCTGTCTTGTTGATGTTAATAAAAGGTTTTCTTCTTTCATTTTCTTTTCTTTTTTCTTTTTTTTTTGTGTGTGTGTGATCTTGGCTCACTGCAACCTCTGCCTCCCAGGTTCAAGTGATTCTCCTGCCTCAGCCTCCCGAGTAGCTGGGATTACAGGCACCCGCCACCACGCCCAGCTAATTTTTGTATTTTTAGTAGAGATGGGTTTTTG
Organism: Symphalangus syndactylus; assembly: GCF_028878055.3. Taxonomy (NCBI): domain Eukaryota; kingdom Metazoa; phylum Chordata; class Mammalia; order Primates; family Hylobatidae; genus Symphalangus; species Symphalangus syndactylus. Next base: position 145,073,285 of record NC_072428.2, on the reverse strand, counting down.
CCATGTTGGCCAGGCTGGTCTTGACTCCTGACCTCAGGTGATCCGCCTGCCTCGGCTTCCCAAAGTGCTAGGATTACAGGCGTGAGCCACCATACCCGGCCTCTTCTTTCATTTTCTAACTGGCTGTTGTTTGTACACTTCATCATCGCTTGGCTGACTTCTTGAAGTGCTCTGCTGTCTTTTCCGTGGATTTGTCTACATTCTCCAGGACCGTCTGCAGAAACCCACCAGTAGGCTCACACCTTGCCAGTGGCTTTCCCTCTCTAGTGTGTTCTGCTTCCCCAGATGGATCTTTTCCCATGCTGACGGGGACCCCAGACTTTCACCCCCTCATCTGCCAGTTTCTGCAGGGCCCACAGCTGCTGGGCCCCCCAGGCTCACCCACAGATGCCACCCTACTGAGCTCCGCCCCTTGTCCTCCGTGCTTCTGTCTAAGGTCTGGTGGTGAACTCGAGTCCATCCCAGATGCTGCCCACATGGCATGTGTGTGCATGTGCTTGTGTGTATGCGTGTGTGCCTGTGTGTACACACATGTATATGCATATATTGGAGAGTTGTGGTTATAATGCTCCTGGGTGCACACATTGGTGTGCTGAACAGCTGTTCTCATCATCCCATCCCCGTTCCCCTTTCTCTTAGTAAGATCCCTTCTTAGAAAGCCGAAAACATGAGGCCATGAGGCTTTCAGACCCAGTGTACGCATTCTCGAAACCCACACTTCCCAGGGGACGTGTTTAGCCGCTGCCTGCGGAGGCCTGTCCTGAGTGGCCGGGCCCCACGTTCCCTTTCCTGGCTTCCCATCAAGGTTACTCCCAGCGCTCACCTTGGGCTTCTTTTATAGGATTTACTTGTGCCCCTACTCTCCCCGTCCATCTCTTTGGTCTGTGGGACTCATTTGGAGCGACGATGAAGGAGTGTGTGGTGGGAATCCTAGTGATGCATGCGCTGCAGACACTGTAAGAACCTGTTCTGTTCCTGCTGAAACAGCCACCCATGCAGGTGCGGCTCTCGGTGAACCGCTGCCATGGTCACCCTGCTCTTCTCCAGGGCGCCCGCAACCTTGATACAATCCTATCCATCCTCTCTTTTCAAGGTGCTTCAGACGGAGCAGATTTTTATCTCTCCCGGCCCCCCTCCCTCACTCCAGTCGCTGTGGAGGGCACTGTGTGACTCTCATTGTGAGCCGACCTTCCTGCGCGCGTCAGCTGTCAGCGTGATGGACCACCCGGGCTATCGATTTAATGACAACGGTCCCTGCTAGGGATTGATCTCATGTTTTCATTACACTAAAAATGCGTTAACAAGTTCATTGGGAATTAGGCGATGGTAAAGGGCCTCTCGGTTCTGATGGCGTTCTCTACAGGAGAGAGCCCTTCTCGGGGAGAGCTGGCCTACATCTCTGGGACATACAGCCTGACACTGTGGAGCCGCCTCCCGAAAGAAGCTCTGCTTCCAGCCCCTTGCCTCATCTGCCAGGGCTTTGGGGTCAGAAGCCCTGGGTGGCTGCTGTGACAAAGGGCTCCCCTGCTTCCGGGGCCCTGCTTCCTCTTCACCACTCCTCCAGCACATGGCCCGCGGCCACACTGCGCAGAGTCTCAGCTTCCTCATCTGTCCTTCTATTTGTCTGTCCACTGGGGGCTCAGCCATTTTCTACCCAGTTTCCCTCCATTTTATAGAACTTTAACAAGTTCATTGGGAATGAGGCGACAGTAAAGATCCTCTTGGTTCTGATGGTGTTCCCTACAGGAGGGTGACCACCTGAGCCCCGGCTGCTTCCTGGCCGTGGGTCCCTGGGCAAATGACTGACACTGTCTGTGCCCCATGTTTACAGTACAGGTGATGCCGCTTATTCATGGGGAGCTGTGGATAATACACATGAAGCAGTGTGACTGGCACAGGGGAAGCACCCAGGCACTGTGTGGGAGGCCCTGCACCTGCCGGCTGTGGGGTTGTGGGTTGCCCGCTGCTGCTCTGATGGAGCCAGGCTGCTCTGACTGAGCTGGGTCACCTGCACCTCAGCCTTGGCACCCCCTTTCCCCAGGTCCGGGTTCCCCGCATGCCTGGCCCGGTGCAGGGAGCTGACTGCTATGGTCCAAATGTTCATGTACCTTCATATTCAGATGTTGAAGCCCTAGGAGACGGTGTTGGGAGGCGGGGCCTTTGGGAGGTGACTAGGCCAGGAGGGTGGAGCCTCATGAATGGGGCTAGCGCCCTTAGAAAAGAGCCTCAGAGAGGCCCCTCCCCTCTCCCAGCACAGGAGGACACAGACTTCTGTGAGCCAGGAAGTGGGCCCTCCCCAGACACGGAATCTGCCAGCACCCGGATCTTGGGCTTCCAGCCCCTGGAACAGTGAGAAACACATTTCTGTTGTTTCTGACCCACCCAGTCTATGGTATTTTGTTATAGTGGCCAGAATGGACTCAGACACTGCCGTGTTCTGAGCCGCTGGTCAGCTCTTATTTACTTAGTCCCCCGTGACCAGACTGGCTGTATAATTTTTTGGGCCCAGTGCAAAATGAAAATGGTGTGAAACCTCAGTAAGAATTTCACGATGGCGACAGCAGAGTGCTGCCCTGGGCGCGGGGCCCTTCTGAGAGTGGGCTCTGGGCACAGGCCACTGGTCATGAAGCTGCCCCTCGCAAGTCTCTCCCAGCAGCCTGGTCGTGGACGCAGACAGTCTGTGTGCCTGGACGGTGCTTCACAGGACCCTGACATGTGCCGTTTGCCCAGCCACACCTGGAGCCCCTGGTTCTGGGGACTCTCTCTGCCTCCCGTGGATGGGTCCCTTCAATTGGCCAAGCTGAAAATCAGACCCAAAGGCCGCCTGCCAGCTCCACATCACAGTGAACTCCGAGTCACATGATTGCCAGTTTGTTTTGTTTCTTCCTCTTGGGTTGATGGTTCTCACCATGATTTTTTCATGCAACAGGTGAAGTTATGTACCTCATTGTCCCTTCTACCATGTTCCCCTGGCAGGCCACATGGCCGAGCCCAACGTCAGTGACAAGTTAGGAAGAACTGCAAAGTTACACAGCAAAGGGCTTGAGATGGAGGGGTAAAAAAAATTGGGGACAATTGGATAATAACCCAATAGGCCACGTGACTCGCCCCTTTTCTTTAGCCTTCATAATTGGAGTTGAAATCTCTTCTCTGAGCCTACCCTTCAGCCCTCTCTGCCTCTGATAGTTAAGCCAGGCTCTGCAAGCAAGGGCGGCATCTTCCCCATGGTCTCTTCCTCAGGGATGGCCTCTCTCCTTGGAACCCTGGCTCAGTCCCTCTCTAAGTAAAACAAGATCCTGGTTTACGTGTACCTTCTGCACCCTTTGGTAACGGTGAGGGCTGGCTCTGTGTTCTGGGAATCGTCACTGCAGGTCCCCACTCCAACAGTGCCGTGGATGGTGATGACCATGGTTCGGGTGAGCCTTTCCCGGAGTCTTCTGCACTTGATTTAAAAATGTAAACCATGCACAAATTGCCTGCTTTTCAAGTATTTTTTTCTCTGAGACTCAAATCTATACTCAGATGCAGGAAGATGGCATTTAAAGCATGGAGACAGGATAATGGTTATTTACCCTGCTTAAGAAGAACGCCATGGCTCAGCTTCGGGTTCTTTTGTCCTCCGAGACGGGGGTTGCTGGGGGACTGGGCTGTTCCCCAGGCTCCTGTGTAAGGGGATGTCCTGCGAGGGGCTGGCTTGGTCGGTGCTTGGCTCTCGGCCTGTGTGTCCCTGTCGTCTTTCACTCCCTGAATCCCTCTTTCAGCTCCAAGTTCCCAAGATTGACCAGTTTGTCCACAGTGGATGAGGGAGGCTTTGGACTGTCTTGGAGTACATGGTGGCCTTTGACCTGGAGCTGACCTGGAAATTAGTGATTTGCCTGAACAGGCAGCAGACACCATGTGCCTCTCTGGCCTCGCCTGGGTTCTGCACCAGGATGTTGTCAGAGGCACAGTGCTTGTTAGAGCTGGCGGTGCCACAGAGCAGTGAGGGGCACGGGGGCTGGGAGGGGGCTTCTCCCATCATCCTTCTACGGGTGGGGCCCTTTCCACGGAGGAAACCAAGCTGCCCCTTTTAAGAGGAGTTTATGCCACAGCTTTCAAAATGTGGTTTCCTAATGAAGCGACAGTAACTGTGTGACCTTATCCCGAGTGGGACTGGCTGTCTACACACCTGCCCCCCTGCTTCCTCAGCCAGAGCCGGCCGCCCTCCCTCAGGCCAGACAGCTGTGAGTTTAGCTGGAACTCACTCTGTTGTCTTTAGATGCTTTCTTGGGAAACTATTTTCTTCCTAGGCGAGCAAGTACCTGAGTCTGCTGGGAAAGGTAGGATTCCTTTAGACGGGGCTGAAGGGGCCGCGAGGTGGCAGAGGTGGCCGGGTTCGCCGTATGAGAGATGAGGTCAGCCTCGTCATTCTTTATCAGTGTATCAGAACTCACGCAAGTCGTACGTGTAAGGTTCTTTCTATAACAAAACTTTCCTGGTTGGTAATGAGGGGCCCTGTGATGTGCACGGAGCCTGGTGCGGGGCGCTCCGGCTTTAGAAACACGTCTCCACACTGCTCTCCGACCACGCTCTCCCGCCAGCTCTCTCCCCATCAGCGCTTGCCTGAGGCCCTCTCTATTGCACAGATGGCACCTGGGTGATAGGTGGCTGAGTTCTGGAGACAGACTTGCTTTTGAATCTTGGCTCTGCAGCCAGGGACAACCTGAAGCACTGTGCTTGTCTGCCGTAAGCCTCAGTTTCCCCTGTCCATTAAATGGGCTTGATAAGAACAGTATCTGCCCCAGAGAGTCTGTCCCTGACTTCACGATGGCGCCCGTGGCATTCTCAGCGGGTGTCTGCTGTGTGTGCGGGAAGCGCTGTGCCCAGGAAAGCTGTGGTCATTGCTTCAGGGCCCCTGCTGCCCCGGCTCACTGTAGACAGGACTGCCCCTGAGCCTCTTTAATCAGATAATAGGTAACTTTCACTGGCAAGAACCCAGGGGAAAGGAGCCAACACAAAAATAGCTTGGCTGGGTGCCTTGGGAAAATAGGTAACAATAAGCAACCTGGTTTGCATTTTTTCTGGACTTTTCTTGACATTATCAGATATTGTACAGAAGATAAATTTAGTACTCAAGAAACTTGGCATAAAAACTTTAAAAGAGTAATCAGGCCAGGCACGGTGGCTCACACCTGTTAATCCCAGCACTTTGGGAGGCTGGGGCAGGTGGATCAGTTGAGGTCAGGAGTTCGAGACCAGCCTGGCCAAAATGGCAAAACTCCGTCTCTACTAAAAATACAAAAATTTAGCCCGGCATGGTGGCTCATGCCTATAGTCCCAGCTACTCGGGAGGGTGAGGCAGGAGAGTCATTTGCACTCCAGAGGTGGAGATTGCAGTGAGTGGAGATTGTGCCACTGAACTCCAGCCAGGGCGACAGAGTGAGACTCCGTCTCAAAAACAATAACACCAACAACAAAACAGGTGCTGGAGAGGATGTGGAGAAATAGGAACACTTTTACACTGTTGGTGGGACTGTAAACTAGTTCAACCATTGTGGAAGTCAGTGTGGGGATTCCTCAGGGATCTAGAACTAGAAATACCATTTGACCCAGCCATCCCATTATTGGGTATATACCCAAAGGATTATAAATCATGCTGCTGTAAAGACACATGCACACATATGTTTACTGCGGCACTATTCACAATAGCAAAGATTTGGAACCAACCCAAATGTCCAACAATGATAGACTGGATTAAGAAAATGTGGCACATATACACCATGGAATACTATACAGCCATAAAATATGATGAGTTCATGTCCTTTGTAGGGACATGGATGAAGCGGGAAACTATCATTCTCAGCAAACTATCGCAAGGACAAAAAACCAAACACCGCATGTTCTCACTCATAGGTGGGAATTGAACAATGAGAACACATGGACACAGGAAGGGGAACATCACACTCCGGGGACTGTTGTGGGGTGGGGGGAGTGGGGAGGGATAGCATTAGGAGATATACCTAATGCTAAATGACCAGTTAATGGGTGCAGCACACCAACATGGCACATGTATACATATGTAACAGACCTGCATGTTGTGCACATGTACCCTAAAACTTAAAGTATAATAATAATAAAATTTAAAAAACAAAATCTTAAAGAAAAAAAAGATTTATTGGAATAAAAGAAAGATAAAAAGTGAGATTTAAACAATGTGGATTCGGCCACGTGCGATGGCTCATGTCTGTAATCCCAGCACTTTGGGAAGCTGAGGCGGGTGGATCACCTGAGGTCAGGAGTTCGAGACCAGCCTGGCCAACATGGTGAAACCCCGTCTCTACTAAAAATACACACACACACACACACACACACACGCACACACAAATTAGCTGGGTGTGGTGGCACGTGCCTGTAGTCCCAGCTACTCGGGAGGCTGAGACAGGTGAATTGCTTGAACCCAAGAGGCAGAGGTTGCAGTGAGCCAAGATTGCACCACTGCATTCCAGCCTGGGTGACAGAGCAAGACTCTGTCTCAGTCAATCAATCGATCAATAAGATGTGGATTGGATTTCTGTTTGACAGAGCAAGACTCTCAATAAATAAATAAATAAGACATGGATTGGATTTCTGGTTACCTGGAGGCTAACCAAAGACCCTTTTCTGTTAGGATAAAAAATCTCTCAACTGTGGATTTGTCTGCATTTCCCCCAGAGGAAATAGCGTTTGCTGATCATATGATTAAAGGCCATTCTCCTGCACATCAAAGGTAACTGAGTAAGACAGGAGGTAAATAGAATTATATTGAAACTAGAATATTCCCTGAAAACAAACACCAACACCGCAACCTCCTACGTTGCGTTTTTTTTTTTTCTAAAGGAACATAGCAGCGCACTGCAGTTCGGGCCCTGAGCGGCCGGGGCTTGCTGCTCCATTTAAAATTCTGTTTCCGAGCTCTTGCTTCCCCGCCAGTCCTCACATGCAGAGCATCTCGAAGCTGTTAACATGAGCACTTCCTTCCACAGTGGCTCTGATTTTAGACCTGGAAAATATAATTTGGGTTAAAACTCAATGGGGAGTCCCTCCTGCAGACGGGTTGCCGTGGAGATTGTGTTGGGGCGCGCGGCCCGAGGAGCCTCGGGGCTCGATCTGCCTCCGTGCCAGCTGGCCGCGCGCCCCTGCCCAGCACCCTCCTGCCGGCTGCCGCCCTGAATCGCTGCCCGGCGCTCTGAGCATCGTGGCATGTCCTGGGGTCTCTGGGCCAGGAGTAGCTTTGCTGAGAGAACCCTGATTTTGTTCAGCTTTGCCAAGAGCTGCAGAGGACTGGCTGGCCCTTCCCAGCCCCGGAGGGTGCGGCTCCATTGGCCTCAGCCAAACACCATCATTGCGTCTCCATGCCAGGGCGGGGACTGGGCCAGGCTGCGGGACAGCTTTGGCCAGTGGGAGCAGGAAGGGGCTTGCAGGGGTGTCAGGCAACGTTTTCCTTACAAATGGAAGTTGACTGGTGAGGAGTGAGCCTCCACACCTCCAGATGTAGGGCTCTGAGGGTTTGAAGCTTAGAACCGCGGAAACCATCTGACATCCCTGTGGGAAGACCAAGAACGTTGCAGAGAGGTGGAGCCAGAGTCAGGAGGTCCCTGAGGGGCTGAGGCCACCAACACTGACAGGCCAACCTGTGGACGTCTTGCCCCGTGGTCATGAGATTTCCCCTTATTGCTGGTTATGGCTTAATTGTATCCCCCAAAATTCATGTGAAAGTCCTAACCCCTAATGTGACTGTATGTGAAGATGGGCCCAGTGACCTTTAAAGAGGTCATTAAGGTAACATGAGATCTTGGGGTGGGCCCTTTAGACAAGGCCCATATTAAACTTATGACTGGTGTCCTTATAAGAAGAGAAGATTAGGACACAGACACACACAGAGGGACGGCCATGTGAGGACACAGGGAGAAGACAGCCGTCTGCAAGTCAAGGAGGGACCTCAGAAGGAACCAACCCTCCCGACACCTTGATCTTGGACTTCCAGCTGCAGAACAGTGAGTAATAAGTCTCTGTGGTTTAAGCCCCCCAACTCTGGTACTTCGTTATGGTGACCTGAGCAGGCCAATACCATGCTGAAGCCAACGTAGGCTTAGGGAGTAAGGAACATAGTCCCTAACTCAAAATGGCTTCGACAATTAGGAGAAAATGGACGAAAGTACATGTATGAAGCCAGGAGGTCAAGCAGCCCATGGAGGCTCAGCAGTGTCACCAGAGCCCAAGTGTCGTCTGCATTTCTACCCTGCCCCACTCAGCCTGTTGCTGTGAACCTCAGGCCGACTCCCTCATGGTGCCCGAATGGCTGCCACATTTCCAGCAATCACCTGCACATGATGTCATCCAGAGGCAGGAACGAGGTGTGAGGATGTTCCTACATGTCTCTGCTTTGTAAAAGAGAAAAATAATGCCTGTCTAGAAGCCTGCCAACCACCCCTTCTCACATCCCATCTCCACAATTATGACACACACCCATCCTAAACCAGCACTTGGCAAGATGTATGGAATTTCTGTGGTTGAATTGAACTTGGAATGAACCTGTTTCTCTGACACATATGGATGACAATGACTGGATAGGGAGGACACTTTATTGAGAAGAGCATGGGAAGGGGATGTTGGTTAGGAAGCAACCAGCAGTGTCCACCCAAACCTTCACATCCAACCCATCACTAGTCTTATTGCTTTTACATCCCCAAAAGCTTTGAATTCATCCACATCTCTGCATCTCCTCCAATGTGCAGTAATCTCTTGCCTGGATCATTGCAGTAGCTCAACAACTGGCTTATCAGCATGCGCCCTGGTCCTCTCTAGCCTGCTGTCCTGGCTTGCAGCCTAAATGATCTTGGAAAAATGCACATCTCAGGGCTGGGTGAGGTGGCTTATGCCTATAATTCGAGCACTTTGGGAGGCCAAGGTGGGCAGATTGCTTGAGCCTAGGAGTTGAGACCAGCCTGGGCAATATGGCAAAATCATGTCTCTACAAAAAATATAAAAATTAGCTAGGCTTGGTGGTGCATGCTGGGATTCCCAGCTACTTGGGAAGCTGAGGTGGGAGGATCACTTGAGCCCAGGAAGTTGAGGCTGCAGTAAGGTGACATCACACCACTGCACTCCAGCCTGGAAGACAGAGCAAGAACCTCTCAAAAAGAAAAGACAGAAAAAAAGAAAAATGCAATCTCATCAAATCTCACCTTACTCAAAATACTGCAGTAGTTCCATTTGGCTGAGAATAGATACACAATTCCCTACCCGTATCTGCAGGGCTCTGCCTGGCCTGGCCCCCAACCTCTGTAGCCTCAGCACAGAGCACACTTCTCCCTCTCCTTTCTCCCCAGGTATCTGAGCTACTGGTTTTTTGTTTGTTTGTTTGTTTTTGTTTTGAGATGGAGTCTTGCTCTGTCATCCAGGTTGGAGTGCAGTGGCATGATCTTGACTCACTGCAACTTCCACCTCCTAGGTTCAAGCGGGTCTCCTGCTTTAGCCTCCCGAGCAGTTGGGATTACAAGCGCCCACCACCATGCCCGGCTCATTTTTGTATTTTTAGTAGAAACAGAGTTTCACCATGTTGGCCAGGCTGGTCTCCAACTCCTGACCTCTAGTGATCTGCCCCCCTCGACCTCCCAAAGTTCTGGGATTACAGGAGTGAGCCACTGTGGGCTACTGTTTTTTCTTGTGCATCAAACTCACCTTGCACTTTTCCACCAGTGTGTTTTTGCAAATACAGCTTCATCTGCTCTTCACCTGGTAAATGCCTGATCATCTTTCAGGTCTTACTTGTCATGCTCTTAGGGAAGCCTCCCGTATTCTTTGACAAGGTCCAGCCCACTTGTGCTGGGTAACTCACCCCAAGCTAGAGGCTGAAGACATCAGCTGACTGTTTCTCCCAAGCTGAGAGTGGGCTGGGAGGTTCACGGGCTAGTGATGCCTCTGGAGGCTGGCATGTCACTTCTGCCACAGGTACTGGCCAAAGCAGGTCTCAGGTCCAGCCCAGACCTGGGTGGGGCGATACATACCAACTCTTCATGGAAGATGGCTAAACGCTGCAGTCTTCTTTCGGTCTTCTTTTTCTAACCTGCCACCCTATCCATGTGGATTTGCTTAGCACATTGCATTTCTCCTTTCTGGAACTTGTAGATGCTACTCTTTCATCTGCACACTCCATGAGTGATGGTGGCTCCTCCCACTCATCGTGACATCTCCAGCACCCTGGGACACAGTACTCGGAAGAAAAGTGCTTAAAGTTTGTTGAATGACCAAATGAAATGCAACCATGCTCTAGGTTAACTTGAAAAGACAGCTATGTTTCAAACTAGGATCCTTTACAAGCCTAAATTATCTATCTTTTAAGCCTTTGAAACAACCTAACATGCACAGATAGAAAAGTTAAGGAAATGATGGTGCATCTGCTTGATTGGATATTACATAAGTTTTAAAATGGCAACAACCACATTCAAGTTGGGAAAATCCTTATGATAGAAAAATGAATAAAAAGCAATGAGGAAGACGGAGCATAAGAATGCCTTCCCCTGGCTCAGACACCCTGTGCTCCGGCTGGGCCCTCCCAGGAGTGCACACTCTTTGTCCTGGGAGCCGCGCTCTCTGGTTTTCTTCCTGGCAACTCTTGCTTGTCCTTGGAGGCCTTCTCCGGGACCTGACTGACTGTGCATTCCTGTAACTTTCTCTTTCTCTGCAGCAACATTCAGCTTGCCGAGCTTGTTCATGGGGTCTTTGCGGCTGGGTTGGGACCCTCGAGGATGGGGCTGCGGCCTCCCTCGCTGCTGCACTTCCCACACCTGACCCGGAGCAGCACAAGGTTCAGAGACTTCGTGAGTGTCCTGAGACTGCTGCGCTGTCCCCACACACAACCCCCATTGTTATTGGCTTCAATAGCAGAAGTGGAGCCTCCCTGTTCTGGGGGCCCAAAGTCTATCATCAAGGCATGGGCAGGGCTGCGTCCCCTCTGAAACCTGAAGGGGTGGATCTGTGCCTGACTCTTCCAGCTCTAGTGTTGCTGGTGGTCCTGGGCCTTCCTTGGCTTGTAGACACCAATGCAGTCTCCGCCTCTGTCATCATGTGGCCTTCCCCGTGTTGTGAGGTCACCTCCCTGCATCTCTCCTCTTTTAGAAGGTCCTGTCCTGGGATCAAGGCCCTCTGTACTCCAGTATCTGAATCAATCCCATCTGCAAAGACCCTATTTCCAAATAAGGCCACATTCACAGGTACTGGGGGTTGGGATGTCAGCATATCTATTTGGGGGACAGAAGCAGCCAACAGGGCAGGTAAGGAGAGGAGGAAGGAAGGAAGCAAGGAAGCTACTTTTGGGTGTGGTGAAGCTGAGATTGGATTCCAAAGCCCTGCTCCTTCCCGCACCTGCCTGAGCCACGGGCACTGCGGCGGGCCTGGTGGATGCTGTGAGTCCATCATGGGCCCTGATATCCTGTGGGCAGTGGGAGATGCTCCTGAGTTAGCCAGGCCTGAGGCGCCCAGGAGGCCGTGCACAGCAGCATCCAGCTCGCCCCGGCCTCTGCGCAGGCGCAGCTCGTCATTGGGTTTCAGCCTCTTCTTACTGCCTCCTCGTAGCACAGGGCCCCCTCCTCGTGGGGCCCGCCACGCTTTGGGATGTCTAGAGACCAGGCTTGAAGAAAGACTGTGGCATCAGCCGTTTCCACTTTGGGGAGCAGGAGTGTTGGTTGGGGGGAGCCACCCCTCCAGCACATTTGCCTTTCTGGCCTCCTGCAGCCGTGGGAGTCGGGGCTTCGTCTTAGAGGAGCATGGAGGGGGGCACGGCCATGCAGGAGATGCAATGTGGGTGGTGGGAGTTGCGTGGGCACTTTAATCACCGCCATCGTAATACCAGGGCTCTTGCCTTGCTTGTAGAAACTACTAGAAAATAGTTTGTTCTAGAAATGAGCCATGTTCTCTGAGGTACCAGAGAAAGTGGCCCCTGCACCCCTCTTTACTGGTCAGCAGCACCTGCTCTGGAGAGGCGCAGGGTGCAGGAGAGCTGCCACTAGCCAGTGCACCTTGGGACAGGGAGGGCCCCCGTTGCAGAGCACGATGACCTCTTGCATGCCAAAGATGTTTGCAGATCTCAGGCCCAACCCAGACCCAACTCAGAATCTCCAAGGCTGGGACCTGGGTCTGTACTTCTAGCAACTCCCCACGTGATTCTGATGTCACCTCTGCTTGTGGCCTAAAGGCCACTGGAGGAAAATCCACATTGCCTGCAGCTTTGGATGGCTTGGTTCCCATAGCCACTCCTGCTGGTGGGGAGAGTGGCCCAGACACCCCTGGAGGAATGGCATCCATCACATGCGAGCTCCTTGGAGGGCACGGGCTGGGACTCAGACCTCGGTGGCTTCCTTGCGCCTTGCTCATAACCTGGAAAATGGCAAATGCTCAGACATTCATTGATCCCTTCACCTCTAGGGAGATGCAGCCTCCTGTGGGCATGTGCAGAGTGTGCGCAGGAGGGTTGTGGTCGCGGGGCCCTGCTTTGTAGCATCTGCCTATTCCTGTTGTGTAAATACTTCCACCCCTGTTGATCTGGGCTACCTGTGTGATGTCACTAACTGTGGAGTTGGGAGGCAGCGTGCACACCATCTGCTCTTGCAAGCCCCTTGAGATGGCTCCGGCACCTGAGCCACCGGCGGCTCATCTACATCTGTCGTGACATCTACCTCCATCTCTTTCCCATTTCCAAATCTTCCTCTAAGAGAGAAAGGGAGGGAGAGGGAAGGAGGCAGCCAGAATGGCAGGGGCTGGTGGGCCCAGCGGGAGGGGGCTTGCCCTCTGGCAGGCAATGTGACCCGCCAATCCCCCCATGAGGCCCCACTCCCGCCGCCTGCTCTAATAAACTCTAAACTCCTGTGATTTAAGTGAAGGTTTCAGATTAACATTTAAATTAATGCCGGACTAGAAATCTGGAGCCCAGGTCGCTGATGTGACTCTGTTAACTTGTTCTGTGACCTGGGGCGGAAATTTAAAATGATCTTTTCTCGTGGAGCAGCCCCTTCGAGGGGAGGTCAGGGATGGCAAGCCTGGGGGCCCTCCTGTCCTGTTGGAAGCCTGGCACCTTTCCTTGCTGACAGGGCCACCCTGACCCCAAGAAGCCCTGCGTGGCCTGGGTCGGGGGGGGGCGGGCCGTGCCCTGGTCCTGCTGCTGCCATCCCGATGCTCAGGGCATTTGGGGATGCTCGATGACAGGCGTGCACTCCAAGGGGCTCTGCCTTTACACGGCCTGTCTTGGTGCTTGTGAAATGTGGGCCTGAAATTAAGGGAGCAGAACATGAAAATATGGACGCAGAGAGCCCTGTGAGCTGAGCCCACTCGCTGGCCCCTTTCCACTTCTGCCAGCAAGTCCAGCCTTGAGGGGCTCCAGGGAGCCAAGGACACCCACAGTGACCACAGCACAGGGAGCGTCCGGGCTCAGGGTGGGGCGGCTGGGCAGGAGCCTGGGCACGGGTCTGCAGGCGCAGAAAGCAGAGAGATGCCGAGTAGAGATGGGGTCCCGAGCTTGTCACTGGGCCCAAGTCAGGGATTCCAGGCAGTCAGTGGGGCCAGGAAGGGGACAGCAGGCATGGAGTGGCCACGTGTGGCAGGTACTTAACAGACTCGTGCAACCCCCTCCCTACAATGGGACAGACTCTGGGTGAGCCGGGTGGTGCTCACCCACGGCCCAGCAGGCAAGGCCACATTCTTTCTGTTTGCCAGCACTGTCGTCTGCCAGCCGGGAGGTAAGGACGCACCATCTCCAGCTCCTGGGTCCACCAGGAAGGGCTGGAGGAGGCTGTCAGGGCAGAGGCCACCTGGGCCCCTGGAGATGCCGGGCTGGGCCCACCCTGGTTCTCAGGGAACCTTCACGCCCGGCTGGCGGCCACCCTCTCGGGCTCTGCATGGCTCCTCTGAAGTTGGCCTGGAGGCCAGAGGCCACCCCTCCTTTGTGCTGACTGCTTTAGCCTCTGCTTCCAAGACGCCATTTCCCACCATCTGCCCTCTCCCAGGAGCCAGGGTAAAGGACATCAGACAGTCCCATCCCTCCTCCTCCTACTGTCTTCTGGGAGCTGGGCTCCTGCTGTCCTCAGGGGTCCCAGGCAGCCCCATTCTCAGCAGTAACATGGTCACCACCGGCTCTTCCTAGAGGACTCCTCATCTGAGCCTACTGGGCTGTTCACCACCTGTGGGCCCGGGATTCTGCGCCCACGCTCCCCTGGCAGCCCTGGCCCTGCACTGGCCGAGATCCCCCATGGGGGAGCACTGGCCATGGAGGGTCCTTTCTTATTCCATCCAAGAGGTGGAAGGTGAGTGAATGCAGTGAACTCAAAATAGCAGTGGCTTAGACAACCTGGACACATCTCCCTCTCGTAAAGGTGGAGGGTGCTGTCCCAGTCAGCACAGAGGTCTCCCCTTGCAGGCCCCAGGACCTGCCTTTGAGTTCCTCACCCTGACATCTCCCAGGGCACCCTGGTCCTGGGGCCTGAGCTGAGCTCCAACCTATAGTGGGTCAGAGAGGGCAGAGGGTGAGCACTGGCTCTTCAGGAAGATTCCAGAACACATGGTTGTAGAACCAAGTTACAGGCCCTGGCCTAGCTGCAAGGGAGCCAGAAAGGAAGTGTTTGTTCTTGGAGCTGTAAGTCCTGCTCCTAGAGAAGAGGGGCTTGGCTGTGGTCAGTAGCTTTGAGCCCCTGTGCACTGTGTCAAGTACAAACAGTAAGTGCTGATGGGGACACCTGAGACACAGGTTTTCATGCCTCTGCCATGAAAACTTCCTTCTCCTCCTGGAAGCCTCAGAGAGACAGGCTACTCTATCAGAGACCTCCAGGCCCCAGAGGAGCCCAGTGACACTCGTTAGATGTACTGCTCAGTAACAGGTAATCATAGTGATCAATTATCTTGCACATCAATTGAAGGTCACTGACCCCTAAGAGCAGGGTCGGGAGGGAGCGTGGGCTGTGTGCCTCTGAGGACTGAGTGCCATCTGTGTCCTCAAACAGTGGCTCGGCTGCTGATTTCTGTAGCACCTTGGGTAAGGGAGATACCTGAGAAAGTCTCTCCATCTCTCCAAGCCATGTCCGTGAAATGGGGATAGTGCTGGAATCACCACCACAGGGTCCTGGAGTCTACAAGGCCACGACACATGGGATGCAACACCCAGCAACACCTAAAGGCAGCGAACATGCTGGTGTTCCAGCTTCATGCCCACAACTGGTCTTCATCCTCATCCACACAGCCTGTGCCCTCAGTGCCCGCACTCGGACACAGGATGAGAAGGGAGCACTAAACGCAGTGTCACCTGTGCCAAAGTCATGTCCTGGGCAGAGAAAGGCTGTGCTGTTCTAACAGGGACCAAAACAAAGACAGAGGGAGAGTGACTCAGACGGAAGTTTTGGGTCTCGTTTCACAGCCAGGGGAGCGGTCCATGTGGGCAGGCAGCCTCTGCTCCGTGGCCGTTCAGGACACTAACATCGCTGTCTCTTTTCTCCCACATTCCTTTGGGCTGGCCCTGACATGCTGACTTCCATCCACAGACAGGAAAGCCAGAATCAGTTTTCAGTTCAGCAAATGAGGCCGATATTGGAGGCATCACCTCATTTATCTTTTATTTGTGAGAGTTCAGACCCCAAGGCACAGCCCAGCCACCTCCACTTGGCAGCCACAGCCTGGGGAGAAGGGATTTTAGGGGACAAAACCAGCTACATTTCCCATAAAAATAAATTTCAGAGAGTCCCCTTTGACTTCCAATCCAGCAAAAATGTATCTTTTGGAGGAGGGCCCAGTTTTGACCAACTTTTCCCACAGTGCAGAAGCTACTTGGGTGTAACGATTGCAACCCAGAGGGGCTTCCAGAGTCCTGTGGACTCAGAGGATGAGCATCTGCAGTATTTAAGGAAAGCACCTGTAGTCCCAGCAACTCAGGAGGCTGAGGCAGGAGAATTGCCTGAACCTGGGAGGCGGAGGTTGCAGTGAGCCAAGATCACACCACTGCACTCCAGCCTGGGTGACAGAGTGAGACTCTGTCTCAAAAAATAAATAAATGAATAAATAGGAAAGCACATTTTAAGGCTGGACATGGTGGCTCATACTTGTAATCCCAGTACTTCAGGAGGCTGAGGTAGGAGGATGGCTTGAGTTCAAGACCTACCTGGGCAACATAGTGAGACCCCATCTCTAAAAAAAAAAAAAAAAGTGCGGTGACGTGTGCCTGTAGTCCAAGCTACTCGGAGGTGGAAATGGGAGGATGGCTTGAGTGTGGGAGGTTGAGGCTGCAGTGAGCTGAGATAGCGCCACTGCACTCCAGCCTGGGCAACAGAGTGAGACCCTGTCTCAAAAAAAAAGCACGTTTTAAATGTAAAAGTAAATTGTATATGGTTTTGAAAACACAAAGTACAAAAGGGAACAAAAAAAAAGTAGTCTCTGTCTCACTGTCTTTGAAAACTCTGCAGAGGACAAGAGTCCTCCCCAGGTCCTGGGCACATCGGCACTGTCCCTGTTCTAGCTAGAGGGTGGCACAGAGGAAGCCACTCTGCCCCTCCCAGAGAGGCCACCTCCACAGGCCTGGCTCCGGCTCTCCGCCGCCTCTGATCACAGCTGTTTTGTGTCTTGTTTAGCGTGCAGGGCGCTGATGGACGAGATAGAGCATGACATCATCAAGGCTCGGCAGAAGAAGACCAAGGTGGGCTCCTTCCGAATCAATCCTGATGGGATGCAGGAGAGGAGAAAGGTAGTGGAAAAGATATTATGTGCCAGTGTATAATTGCGGATATGGGCAATTACCAACCATTTATCCAAACAGCAGTTGGTCTTAATCTTCTAACCTTTCTCTTGTTCAGGGTATCAGCTCTAAATTGCTTCTGAGTCCTGGGGGACCCGAAGTAATCTTTAAGCTTGAAATTGAAGTATCTCTCTCAGCACCTAAATTTTGTGTCTTGTCAAGTCGAAAGACATTTCGGCACTGTTCTTCATCAGAATAAATATAACGCATCCGTGGTTCTTGGTGAGGCCAGCAGGGGGCCCATAAGAGGCTAAAGGGTGGCCTAGAGACACTCAAAGCAGAATAGTCCTCTCCTGGGTACCACACGCCCTCCCCACTGCAAGATCTGCAGATTGCTAGTTTGGGGTGCAGGTTGTAAGACGCACTTTCTGGAACAGACCGGACAGGTGGCTGTGGAGAAAGAGGAAATATTCTTCCACAGCCCAGAGAGGGGCTCCCCTGAGGAGCAGAGGCGGCGGGTGGGGCGCTGGAAGGATGGCGTCTGAGACACCAGGAGGGACCCATTAGGGGACACCTTCCCCTCTGAGCCCTCAGGTGCTAGGTGCCCAGAACACATAAGCCAATTTCAGCATCCTTCTAAGAGAACTATTATTAGAAAGGTGTTCCCCAATATCATCCAGCTCACTCAAAGCTAAACAGAAGTGGGTCTGGATTTCTTGCAGCTTTCTTTTGTTCTGATGCACTGCACCTGTCTTAAACAATGCAAGCTAGGCTGTCTGTGTGGGGTCCGTGTCTTCCTGCAGCTGTGTGCCCATCTGAAGAGGACAGGGCAGGAAAAGAGAGTCATGGACGAGTGCCGTGGTTGAACTGTGGGGCTGTGACAGGCAGCCCTTACAGAAAGTACCTCAGGCTTCTAATGCGCCTCAGTTATGAATGACAGAGGAATTTCCATCCACAGGTCAGTACCTCCACCAGGAGAGGGCTGGGCTCTCAGGGGTCCCTTTTGGGTTCGTTGCCTCCCCAAAGGCACACTCAAGGATGGATCCTTCAAGAGGCGTGTCTGGCAAGTCCACCGGAGGGACCCCGTGCAGGCCCACTGGCTGCTCTGTTGCAGGTCTGACACCTGCACCCAGGAATCTCAAGGTCCTTTGTGGTCACCTGAATGCAGGATATGTGCCTCCACAAAATCCAGAATAGTCCTGGTCCCTGACACCCGGCCGGGAGCTGATTCCCACTGTCACGCAGGGCCAGGGAAGATGTGAGTGCGTGTCTGTGTGTGCATTGTGTCCAAGTGTATAAGTGTGGGGGTGTGTGCCAGCCAGCATAGCTTTGAAGATAAGTTGAGTCTTAATATTTTGATAACTTCAATCTGGGCTCTCAGACCCATGATTAGTGCTCCTGGGCCAGCAGAAAGGAAGTCTTTCTCTACAGGGCCAACAAAGAAGAGCCAAGGAAATGACCGCAGAGCTCTGAGGAAGGGGCTGGAAGGGGAGGAGCCGGGTGGCCCTTCTTTATTGACAGCTGCTGGGCGACAGCCTTTAAGTGATTTGCTAGTCCTGACAATGACCCTGCAGACAGAATAGCATCTCTGCATTACTGATGAGAGCAGGGGGAGTCAGGCCGAGTGGCCGCAGCTCCCACAGTGGATGGAGGGCCGTGCGGGGATTCGGATGGCACCACCTTGTACCTTCCACCCTCCTCGAATTCACACTGCATCCTTGAGTGATGTGACCCAGGAGTCCACGTTTGGGAGTGCTGAGCGTTTCCAGTGTGTCTAATCCCAGAACGGAATTAAATTTGCCTGGAGAAAATGGGCCACACCCTCCCCTGCTTTCTGTTGTCTTGGAGGATGTTCCACTTCAAGGCGATCAAGTTGGAATAACTTTTCCGATTTTGCCAGGAACACTTAGTCTGCAAAGCAAATGAAAGCAGCTAGATGGCTACATTCACCAGTGTGCCTAGGGCAATCTCAGAGTCGCAGCTACAAGGAGCTGGTGCTGATCTCAGGTGATCTTTCTGCCCAGGGCTCCTGCTCAGCCAGAAGTAGCCCAGGCCAGCATCACACGGAGACTTCTCTCTGCAAACATGGTGCACGCTGTAGGCATGTGGGTAGGTTCCTCGTGTTGGAGAACTCGTCTTTAAAGCCGTCGTGTTGGAGAACAGCATGGCCTGGCGGTGGGGGTGTGGCTCAGCAGTTCCTGCCTCTGGCTAACTCACAGTAGAGTGACCCCCTCACGTCCCACCACTCCCATGTTTCAAAGAGCTCCACTATCTTCCCCAGGAAACTTCTAGAAGGTCTCTCATCCTTCCCACTTAGAAAACTCTTCCTTGCTATGATTCACATTCCTGTGGCATTGTTTTCTTCCGTCAGCAGGCTATTTGGCCAAACTCAAAAGTAGGGGATCTGGCAGTGTGAAGTCAGCTCTGCCCTTGCCTCGCTTGGACTTGGATGGGGGCCAGGCTGGTGTTACTGCGGGGGCCACTCTCTTCCTTCCACCCAGCAGCTCACAGAGCACGTGCTCAGCTTGGCCTTCAGTGAAGAACAAAAGAAGGCACACAGCTGCCAAACGAGAGGGGTCTCGGGCCCCCATTGTCCTGCCTGGAGGAGCCTCGAAGCCAGAGGTGTTCCCAGCCCGGCCCGGCTGGCCACAGGGCAGCAGGACACCCTGCCTGCTTATTTCTCCTTTGTGGACCTCAGTCAGGATGGAAAGAAACACAGGCCATGTCCTCAGAGCTGAGGGTGCTGATGCCACAGGGTCCTTGGAGAGGCTGTTCCTCCGTGGGAGGGGTGAGGCGCGTTCCTCCGATAATCCGAGTTCCTAAGGGGAGCCAGGGGAAGAAGCAAAGCGAGTGAGTGGCCTCTCGGCACTGTGCGAACCCTATGTGTGCAAAGCGGCCTGTGTCCATACCGGGCTATTCTCTCCGTCTAGCCTCGGGCTGGGGTGGGTCTGGGGAGAGCAGTGTGGACAGGGGAGATGTGCAAACCAGCTTCTCTTGAGCCAGGCCTCCCTTGCTTAGAAGAGGAGTCAAAGGAGGCCCCCAGAGAGTGGCCAGTGAGAGGGCTGTGGCCGCAGGCAGCCTCTGCCCACACTGGCTCAGTCTCCGGCGTGGATGTGGGGCTTGGACAGACACAGCTGAGGGCCAGGTGCCCACGACGGCCTGCATGTCCTCTCAGCAGCGGGAGGGTCTTGGGGTCTGGCTGTGCTTCAGCAGCCCCAGGATGTGTGGGGACCCCGCTTTTTTTTCTACTCTGTGTACTTTGCCAGTAGCAGCATTGTGGCTCAGACAGAAATCCCCCAGCCCCAGGGATGTGCAGTGGCTCTTTCCACGTGAGGCCCAGCAGTGAGGCCCCAGCATCGGTCAGGAAGCTCAGGTGAGCCCCAAGGGGCAAGCAGAGGTCTCCATGAAGAGCGTTTTCACGCCATGCACAGGACCTTCCTCCCTTGGCTCCCTACGCCCACCCATGAGCAAGGGGTGCTCTCACCATGGTTGGGGGGTCACTCCCTGGAGCCTGGTGACTCCCAGACCCCTAGGTCCGGGGAGCAGCTGGCAGGACCAAACAGGACTTGCTTTCCCTCTGGCTCCCCTGACTCCCCTGCCCAGCTCCGCCTTCCCTGCCTGACAGCACTCAGCCTGGCAGGGAGGGAATCAGCTCTCAGGCCCTAGGGCAGGGGTTGTGAATACTCCACAGTGAGCGTCCCACTGCAAGTGTTCTGCACCGGCTTCTAGGATTTTCCCAGCAGACTTCTGCCCACCCCCCGCCGCCCCGACCCTGCCCCCGTCATGGCAGCCGGCTTGCAAACACAGCATTCATTGGCTGCCTTCCGGTAGAACTTCCCCTCCACTCCAGTGTTTCCAGAACCTTCCAGATAAACTGCCCTGGGAGAATCCCAGCAAAGACAGCACTAAAAGGCCCCTTCAAGCAAAGCATCCCCTCTGTAGGGCTGCTGTGGTTTCTGAGTACCAGGGCTGCTTACTCGCCTTTGAGTGATGGTTATAGAGGCTGGTGTGAGGCTGGAAGACTTCCCTTCCTGGGAAGGACCTCAGGGTGTGTGGCTCCATCCACACTGTCCTCCTGGCCAGCCAGGCAGCAAGACCCTCGAGGAAGGGTGCCCCAGCTTCCCTTGAGTTAGAGCAAGACCCATGGACAGGCCCCACACTCAGCAGACTGCGGGGGCTCTGGGGATCCTCAAAGCCAGGCCCGGTTGGCCTCCCTCCCCATCATCTGAGGCTGACCCGCCAAGCAGGCTAGAAGGGAGGAAGGTGTGGGTCGTGTGGTATGGGGAATGATTAGAAAATAAGGCTCATTATTCTAATCAACGTCGTTCTCAAGCTAGCTCAGAAGCCTCCAATGTTATCAACTTTATGGGACAGCCTGTAGAAGCAGAGAGGACGGAAGGGGCAGCTGTTTAGTAATACACGATGTACACAGACCTCAGCTCCCGGGGACTGACTGCCTTGCTCTGTTGGAAACATTCTCACTCGCCAAGGATTTTAGTGCCGTTCTCCTTGAGAAATGAAATTCACGTGCCATGTCTTGCTCGATGTTCATGATACGCAGGGAGCTCGTGCTCTGCTCACAGAGGTCTCTGTCTTCAGAACAGCGGGAACGGGAGGCTCTGCGGGGGAGCGCTCACTAAAGTCCAGAGTTCAGAGAGCTGCCTCCTCGGCCTGGGGCTGTTGGTGACAGGTGGGAGGCCACCCCCGCTGCCACAGTAGGTGGGATGTCTTCACTTGATAGCTCCTCAGCACTGGCACAAAGCCTCGTCTGTTCAGCAAAATGCAGCCAGCATCTCAGCACTGCGGTTATTTCCCTATTATTTATTTATTTTTTAAACAAATTGGATTAATGGCATTTTTCCTAAAACAGAGCAACACAGCACAAGACAATTTGGAGGCAGTTACTTCACATTTGCTTGCTCGTCTCCTCTCCCAGTGATGAAAGGCTGGCCTCCCGAATGAGGGAATGAGGGTGCGCACGCACTGCTGCTCTCAGCGGGGCACCCAGGGTCAGGGAGCTGGAGTCGAGGGGCTCACATTTGCTTTTAGATTTTGAACCTCCAAACTCCAGTCAGTGGATACAGGATCACCAGGGCAAGGCGTGTGTTACCCACAGGGACCCAGGAAATGTGTGTTCACCGAGGGAATCGTCAATGATGCTCAGGGGTGTCCTCTGCCTCGGCTGAGTGTGAGAGCAAGGCCTCGCTCTCTACGAAACTCGGAAAGTTCAAACAGAAATCACCAACAGCAACAGTGAGGACGGGGCCAATATCTGGTTTGCACCAACACCTCATGCTTCTTTAAGTTTTAAAAAACAACTCTGAGAGGTAAACAGGGCCACTGTAATTAGCTTCATTTTAGAAATGCAGATGAGGCCCAGAAAGCTTTAGTGACTCACTTAATTTTGACAAATTAGTATTAATTTAATTTGCTGATAAGTTAATTTAGACAAATTCCAATACCATTTGCTAGCGCTAAGATGAGGAGAATGAGACCCCAGTGCACGGTGCTTTGGCAAAGCCGAGCACTTGAATTGAAGGACGTTGGAAGTCCTTCGAAGCTGTCTCAGAATCCTGGACTTTCTAACCTTGTTTCCTCCTCCAGCCCCCAAGTGCAGACAGCCTCTGGAATTTCCTTATCCAACTTAGGAAACTTCTTTCCAAAAGAAATACAATTGTCTTGAGATCTCTTCCCGAGGAATCTGATCAAATAACCAGGAAAGATTTAGCCGCCAGAGGAAAGAAAAGCCTAAAGGTCGCCGCCACCCCCAGACTTTTCATCTGTTCTTCTGAGGGCAGCTCAAAGTGATGACCTGGGAGGCTTTGTCACATAAGAAGAAAATCTTTGTTCACGGTGCAGTTCTACCCCTCACCTTCCCATAACTTGCTGGTCCTATTCAGTTTCCTAAGAGAATCATTGACAAGATAATTCTGCCTCCTGTGTCCATTCATTTCTCCTAAGAATCACTGACTATCCCTCTAAAATGGCCCATGGCTCCCCACTTCCCTCTCCCCAGTGAAAAGGGTATTTAAGTCTCAACCACCTTGCCCTTGTTGGAGTCTCATATTTCATATGGCTGCCATGCTAACACACATTAATCTTTGTCTGCTTTTTTCCCCCATTAATCTTTTTTTCAGTCATTTCAGCAAGCCTTCACAGGGAGCAGAAGGTAAGCTTTCCCTCTGCCCCCGGACTATTGACAGAGCTACCCCATCCCGTTATGTACTACGAAACAACAGGGCACTATAACATCCTGGAGCTGTGCAGTGTGCAACCTGCACAACTGTACATGGACAAAATGAGAGGGCGGGCTATTCTAACAGGCCAGCCAGGAGGTGCAGGGGGATTCAGTCCATCAGCAATTTTCCTGCTCACTAGAGGGCCATGAAATCTGTGTAGTGGCGTACAATAATGTAGAAATATATATTAAATATCAGAGTACATCTTAAGGAAAGTGTTTTGTGACACTTTATATAATGGGTTTTGGTGTAAGAAGTGGGTCATGTCCAAAAAATTGGAAGCCACTATAGCAGATGGCTGTCCTCAGCATGATACAGTAGCCTAAAGATATTTCATTTGGGAAGATTATTAACACCCAAACAATGCCACAACCATTCCTGACTCCTTCTGCAGAAAGAAAATCAGAACATCCCCTCTGAATCCTTATATTACAGCAGTGACAGCTTTGGCTTAGCAGCCTACGCTTTCTATGGACCAAGGGACCACAGCTGGGCAGGGTGGGGTGTGGAGCCAGACAAAGAAAGGGGCCCAAAGCTGGCTCCTGGCCCCTGGTGGCAGCAGCCTTGGGGCTCAGATTCCTGCTGATGTGCCCTGGCACTGGTCGTCGTCTTTGGATCAGCACTCCGGGTCTACATGAGGTGTGGACTAGGGGAGGAATTCTTCCCCGATAGGAGCTCACACTCTGACCCAGAGACCTCAGCAGCCACCAGTGTGAACGCCACATCTCAGAGAGTGAAGGGTGAGTTGTGTGGGGTGGGCAGGAAGTGAATAGGAGGGGGCGCAAGTCAGCCCATGGCGGTGCTCAGAGCAGAAAAGTGAACAGCTTTGCCTGGGGTCTCTTTTTTAACGAGGACATTTGTCCAGGATTTCCCGCCCCCAGCCCCCAGAACTCCCCCTCATATCTCATGGGTCAGGAGGGCCTCTAACGCCTGTGGCTAGACCAACTGCGGGGCAAGTGGGGCATTCGCAGATGTCCCTCAGATCAATCCAGACCCAAGCTCAGGGCCTTGTGGGGGCGGGGCCTGTCCTGGGCACGTGAGGAGGGGCAGAGTCTGGGGTTAGCAGGAGGGGGGTGGGAGGGCTCTTTGGTGGATGGTCCCCAGATCTGCCGCAGTTCAGGGTCACATGTGGGCGAAGGCGGAGAGCCCAGGAGACAGTGAAACCAGCCTGCAGGGTCCCCAGTGTCTGAAAATGAGGTTGGTGGCAACAGTCCCTAGTACTTACTTGCATTTTCTTGCAAGCACAAGAGAAAAGGGATGGTGTGCAGACGGACTGCAGGGCTGGAGGCCACACTTAGCAACCAGGAGTTTCAGGGACCACCCCTAAATTGTTTTGCAAGGGTTGTTGGCCCATGGATGCCACCTTAATAAGTAAATTACTTCAGCAACAATTGAGAAAGATGATGGTGCAAGAAAATGATGTTCACAGGAAACTGTAAATTGCCATGTGAAAAAATCAGAAGGGTATTTTCCTATTATTAAGTGCAAAAAAGAGGTTATTAACCTGCACATACAGATGCCCTCTTATGTGTCTGTATCTGTTCGCTGCAGGAGGGAGCCTCAGGAAATACACTGAGACAATAGTCACAGTTCTTGTATCTGGGTATTACTGCTGAGCTCCTTTCTTTTTTTATCTGTTAAAATTTTTTTTATAATAAACATATTGTTAAATTTTAAAACATAAGGTTTTGAAGTTTTTTTTAGAAATCAAAAGAATTCCATGATGATGTAGAAATTCCTATTCTAAAAAGTAGCATCGTTCTTAATAAGATGGAACACTACGCACAGACACGTGATTTTGTTTCATATAAAATATTCAACAGAGGCTGGATGTGGTGGCTCACGCTTGTAATCCTGGCACTTTGGGAGGCCAAGGCGGGTGGATCACCTGAGGTCAGGAGTTTGAGACCAGCCTGGGCAACACGGTGAAACCCCATCACTACTAAAAATAGAAAAAATTAGCCGGGCGTGATGGCGCATTCCCGTAGCCCCAGCTACTCAGGAGGCTGAGGCAGAAGAATCACTTGAATCTGGGAGGCGGAGGTTGCAGTGAGCCGAGATCGCGCCATTGCACCCCAGCCTGGACAACAAAAGCGAAACTCCATCTCAAAAAAAAAAAAGAAAAAAGAAAAAAAATTCCACAGAAAGCTGTGATGTGGCCCTACCTTGAACTGTCCAGCTTCATTCCTGGTGGTGTCACTGGCCCTGGAGCAGCCTCAGGGACCAATGCAATCCTCTATTTTTGCTCTGTGCATGTGTCCTTTGGTGCTTTAAGAGTCCTCGGAAGGAGGGGCTGGAGGGGAGATAGCTTCCCCCTTTATCTCTGCTGCTACTCTCTCTTCTTTCCATAACTCTCATTGGCCGAGGACCTGCTCTTCTGAGACACGTGGGTCTCATCTCTCAGCCATGTAGAGGACATGAGCAGATGTTAGCATGCTGAGTAACAAATAGCCCCGGCTCCTTTACTTACACTCCTCATGTTCCTTTCTTCTCAAAGAAGAGCAAGAAGCATCAACAGATGGATGCTCTGGTCCTTGAGTCCCTAGGACTTGGGGTTGTATACATTTTTAATTTGTTTGGTGGCTTTTATTGTGTACCATCTTCTATTTTATTTTTTTAAAATCTTATTTAAAAAGAGAAACACCATCACTTATTTTTATTTAAATTGCTGGCATGATTCTTTACTGATGGTGTTTGTCAGAATAGTTTAAGTATCATACACCGCCTGGTGTCAGTGTGGATCACCACGAGCATTGAGAGTTGACTTCTTGCTCATGTCGTAGTCTAGTGTGGATTGGCACAGGGCTCTGCTCCACTTGGTCATTCAGGGACCCAGGCTCTTCTGTCTTGTGGCTCCTCCTCCCCCAAGCCCCAGAGTCCCCTTCATCCAGCAGGTGGATGGGGAGACAGAGCATGGAGGATTCTGTGGGAAATGTTTACAGGCAGGGCTAACAGTGAGGGGCCTTGCTTCTGCCTACGTTCCACGGCTGGGACTCCAGCACACGTCCTCACCTAGTTGGAAGAGGGGCTGGAAACAGTTGAGCTGTGTGTCCAGGAGGAGGAAGAAGTGGAGTGTGGTGACCATATAGCAGATCACTGGTCACTGGAGAGAAGCCTGGTAGCATGGGACAAAGAAAGGCACCTCAGTATGGCCCTGGATGCATTTGGTGACCTGAGGAGTTTCCTGAAACCTATGACTATAGGTCTCAAGCACAGAGCAGCCCGTAGGCTTGCTAACCTCCCGGTACTGCAGAAATAACCAGCCCCGCCCAGGACCTGTCTGCTGCAGTGGGTGATCAGTCGTCCACAGCCTCCCCTTCCCTGGGGACTTCACTCCAGGTAACCACAAGTAATGCTGCAAGTCCCTGTTTGGCCACTGCATGCCATGGGTTTACAGCATCCCATTTCAAATGGCACCTGGATCCCCACTGCCTCTGACCCCGCCAGGTGAGGACAGCCCAGCCCAGAATATCGTCCTGGAGGGTTTACTACCTACAGCCAAATCTTGCACCAAATAAAATACCTGCCAGCCTCCAGTTGCAAATCTCAGAAACACTTGAGCTCTTTTAAATGGAAAGGAATTTACCTGCCTCTTCATACCACAGTACCCTCCCCATACCTGACTCCCATGAGAAGACGTTGTAGTCTTCTCCAGAAAATCCCGATGACCGCAGACGGTGCTTACCAGAGAACAGCAGAATCGGTGAGAAGTCGGGCTCTCCATCCACCGCCTTCCAAATCACAGATGAATGCATCCAACGACACTACCCTGATCCCATAGAGCCCTCCAGCTACAAATGAGTCTTGGAAGTGTAGGGCTTTGCTTTCCAGCCTCTGCAGCCCCGTGGAAGGTAGGATGGGCCCTGAGTGCCACCTCCCTATTTGAAGCCTTCTAGGATTAAATCAGGCCCCGTTTGTAGGCAAGGAAGGGAGAAGGGGTTTTGGGGAGGCAGTTGGTTGGACCTGTCTCATGGTATGTGCTCTGTTCATTCCCAGCTTCCTTCATGTCCTTTGGTAAAGCTTTTCTGTCTTACTCCTGTGGATTCTGTACATTTCTTGAGTGTGTCCTTATGCCTTGTGTGTGTTTGGCTGCCATTGTGCCTAGTGTGTGCACCTGTAAGCTCTTGGCTTCTCCCATCTCCGGATCATGATTCGTCTGCAGTTGAAATGCTCCCTTCCTCCTCTCCCAAGTGTTCAAACATTAGCAGAGAGAAGGCTCTCCCCTGAAGCTTCTGCTGTTGGTCCAGCACAGCTCACCTTCCTGGAGGCAGGGCACATGGGAACAGCTGGCATTAATACTCCATGATGATTGCAGCCCTGGCACCAGTGCTGGGTCCATCCCACAAGTGCTTGCATGCTGACCAGGCACAAAGGCAGGAGCCCCACCAATGTTGGATTTGGCATTAGGGAATTGGGGATGCAGGAGTGTTTTGCCACTTGTTTGTTTTTGAGCGGCGCCTTCTCCGTGCCCTTTGCAATGTGCTGCGCATCCAGCCGCCTTTTCTGCTGAATGCAGCCCCGCTCTCGCATCAGCCAGGTCACCGCTGGGCTGTCTCAACCTCCCTTTCCCCAAGCTGAGGTCCTGTGCCCACCAGAGCCAGAGAACCGCTGACCTCCTCAGTCACATCCTCCCAGGAAGAAGGTGATGCCCTCCAGCATCTCTTGTCCACAGACACCGAGCAGAGGCTGAGCTCTGACTCCCCAGCCTGGTCTTTCCTGCCCAGGAGCCGCCCAGCGCCCGCTCCCTCAGTGCCCAGAAAACCCTGTGCTCTGCATGTTAGTTGTGGCCTGACTGTGGCCTTCACCAGAAACTGGAGTCCCATCACGTTCCAGTCTCCACACCAGCCCCTTGCTGCTGTGGGGGCAGTAGGGGAGGTTTAGGACCCGGTTCTATGAATTGCCCAGACCTGCCACCAGGGCTGCCTCGCTCAGTGCAGTGGGCCACCCCCCTCCCGCGACGCTGTGAGCGGAGCAGGCTGAGACATCGGCCCCTGCAGCTGATCCGCCTTCCCGATCAGCCCCACATGCTAAGGCCTGACGTCATCAGAAAGGCCAGGGTGGAAACTCAAACCTGGGGGAACAGGAGCAAGTGTTTGCATTGAGTGTGTGTGTGTCTGTGTGCACACATGCAAGTGCACATGTGCATTTGTGTCTGTGCACGTGTGTACACGTGCATGTGTCCATGCATGTGTGTGCCTGTGTGCACATGTGTGTGCATGTGTGCCTCTGTGCACGTGTGTGTGTGTGCATGCACGTGTGCGTGTGTGTGTGTGTTTGAGCTCAAAGTCACGTATCTCAGAGCAGAGACAGGGAAGGCGTGGAGCAGCTGTGTGAGCTGGCAGCCTATCTGGGCACCAGAGGAGGCACCTGAGGCCATCAGGAGACTGTGCCTGGGTCAGGGGAAAGGAAAGGCAGCTTCTCCTGCTTACCTGTTTTGGCGCCCCTAACCCGCTGAGTGCACATACAAGGCAGGCATGTCGGTGTCCTGGGGGGACGCAGTGCTCTTCCCGGCGGGGCCAGCAGGGGGACCTTTCCCCCAGGGCTTCCAGTCCTTCGGGCGCCACCTCAACAAGGGGTTAACACCCCCTCCCCCTCCCAAACCTCAGGGATTAAAAATTCATGCTGTCCGCAGGGGATGTGGGGAGGAGGAGGCCATGTGGGCGACACAAAATTAAAAGGGAAAGAGATTATTTTTAATCCTCTTGGTGGGTGCTGAAACAATGCCGGGAGAGCAAAGCCCCTGAGAGTTTGTCCCGTTAGATCCAGGCATGAAGGACGGACTGTACCACAGGGAGCAGGTAATTACAAACTGCACATCTTCCTCGTCTCCATAAGAAATTCGCCTTAATCCCATAGCTATTGCTTCTCCGGTCAAAGGTGCTCAGATTTTCATAATGCCCGGCGCTGTGGACGAGTGGAATTCACATTTGATACCCACTCTTCCCCTCGGGGGTTTCACGCCGGGCCAGGATGGAGCGAAGCGACGGACCCCGCTGGTGCTGCGGGACTTCCCACGCGCTGGGTGGCGGAGCTGGCTCCGCTCTGCGCGGGCCGGAGCGTGCACCTCGCTGTCATTCTGAGGCGCGCCCTGCACCCGCGGTGAGGTGGCTGTGCAGGCCTCACTTGGGCGTATGCTTAGAGTAAACAAACATTAACTTTGCGTGGAGAGCCATCGGGAAGGAGGCACAAGCTCGTTTTGTTTCCCCTCCCTCTTTGACGGACGGGCATGTTCCGAGCCGGAATATCCGAGCAGACTCACTTATCTGCCAAGTGAAAATGTCAGACCCTGAATGAGAGGTGCCTGGCTCTTTCCTCCCTCCAGCCGTTCCCGTCGGGCGCGGAGTGGGTTCTGAGGGTGAGCAAGGCCGTGCCGTTTGGGAGGCGCTGTTTCTGCGGCTGCCGGTGTGGTATGAGCCACACAGACGTTGTCACTCTTCGGCTTATGCTTGGTTACTATAACTGCAGTAGAAGATTCTCTAGTGATGTGCAGAGCTTGTACCTGTTAGAAGGACATTGAGTGGGTATCAATTTGTGATTCTTTTGGTGGTTAATAGCGGTAAAGGAGAAATGAGCATGTTTTGTTTTCTGACTGTAGACTGAGACAGGTGGTGTGTGAGGGCATGAATTTTCCTGATTGATGAGATGAACTTTATCCGTCATGTTTCCCAGGGACTCCCAACACGCAGAGCCAGGAGACAGCGAGGCACAAGCACGTGTGTGTTGCAGACCGAACTCCATGAGCGAGGCAGTTTTTCCATTGTAATAATACGGGAAGATATTGTAGAGGTATTATAGGATTTTAAAATTCAAATTCTTTTCAGTTGGATTTGATTGAAAAAAAAAATTCCCAGCAACCTATTTTAGGAGGAGGTGGTAGGAACCATAAAATATAGCAGTGGATCATCTGGGGTACTCCTTCTGTTTTTGAGGCGGAGTTTCGCTCTGTCGCCCTGGCTGGAATGCGGTGGTGCCATCTCGGCTCACTGCAGGCTCCGCCTCCCAGGTTCATGCCTTCCTCCTGCCTCAGCCTCCCGAGTAGCTGGGACTACAGGCACCCACCACCACGCCCGGCTAATTTTTTGTATTTTTAGTAGAGACGGGGTTTCACCATGTTAGCCAGGATGGTCTTGATCTCCTGACCTTGTGATCCGCCTGCCTCGGCCTCCCGAAGTGCTGGGAGTACAGGCGTGAGCCACCGTGCCCGGCCCATCTGGGGTCCTCCTTCTAAAGAGCCGGAGAAGGCTGTGTAAGAACAGTTGAGAAAGGCAGTGACCTACAGGAAGACACAGAGCCTGCAGGGACACAAAGAGACACAGCTCTCTTCTGTGAGCAGAACCCACACAGCTAGCTTTGTCATCAATCAGCTATAAAACCAATCACGCTGAATTTTCAGAACCAATTTTTCCTCTCTAAATGTTAGCATCATTTTAACTTATGAAGTATCCTCCTAGACATCAATCTCTGCAAAACCTTATGTATTCGTTTGAGCAGATGTTGATGCATATCTTGCTTCATTTGCTCAAGCTGTCAGTCTGGAATCCAGGTTGATCTGGTTCTCACACTTTAACCCGATCCACACAGGGGGAGGGACAGTACGCACGGCGAGGGCCGCTCATCTTGCTCGGGGCTTCTTGCCATTGCTTCCGGGCTGACAGTGGCCAGAGGCCCAGGGCTTAGGTGGCTCTAGGGAACTGGTGAAGCAAAACAAGCCTTTTCTCCACTTCTGAGGCACGGCCCTGAAGCTCTGCCCAGGCTCTCTCTTAGGCCAGCACCCATTGGGCCTGACATTCATGCTGGGATTCCCTGTTTGCTGTCTGCCTGGTGTGATTGTGTAAAGCTGAATGCAGAGAAAGCTCCCAAAGGGTCAACAGGGCTGCTCTTAGGAAACAGAAGTACAAATAAGGAATTATCCCCTCTCTGAACGCTGGCCGTGTCTCTGTGGGCACAACCCCATCTGACAGGGAAGTGCCGATATCCTAAGCTGCAGAGAGAGGAAGAGAAGGACACACTTTGAGCAGCCTAGAAGTCAGGACCGGCCAGTTGAAGGCTTGGCGGTGTCCAACACCAGACTGCGCTGTCCAGACACTGTTTTAAAACTTCTGAATTGGTTATCGAAGCCTCTCGGACTTATATGTCATGGCTAGCCTAATTGCCTACATGCTATTTAGATTCTATTTCTTGAATCTCTGTTTCTAAAAACATCAACATTTAGCATGGAAGGCAATTACTTGTCAAGAATTTTGGCATAGTATAAGCCCAAATTTTCCTTTTAAAAAAAGCCTATCTGGAAGGAGAAGCCTGTTAATACCTAGAGGAAGGAGTGAGTGGTCACGCAGTTTGCAGCATCGGATCTCAGTTGAGGCCTGAGGACGCAGGGCATGCATGCCTGTGAGAACTAGGCGGGTTGTGTCTGGGGACAGTCAGATTGGTTCTGGCCTCAGTTTATAGCCAAGGATGTCAAGACAAATTGCACAAAGGGTTCCACCTGAACAAAACTATGTGGAAGGCCAAGGCAGGGAGACCATCAGACTGGAGAGCAGAGAGCCTTTGTCCCAGTAGAATGACTGAGCCCAAGTTTCTACTTTTGGAGCTAGGTTCTATGCCAGTGGTTCTCAACTGGGGATGGTTTTGTTCCGCAAGGGACATTTGGCAGTGGCTGGAGACATTCCTGGTTTTCACAACTGGAGGGGAGGAGAGGCTCCTGGTATGCAGTGGGTGGAGGACAGGGACGCTGCTCAGCACCATAGTACACAGGGCGGCCCCACAACACAGGATCACTGGGTCCCCCATGACAGTAGTGCTGAGGGTGGAGAAACCCTGTTCTATAAAAGTCAGGAATTTTCTTCACTCAAACCCAGCATGCCAATGTTTAGAGGAAGTTGTGGCTGTAACCGTACAAAGAATGATCTAAGGCTGCCTGGCCTTAGGCAGTGGGTCATACCTATAATCCCAGCACTTTGGGAGGCTAAGGTAGGAGGATCATCTCAGGCCAAGAGTTCAAGACCTGTGGGCAACATGGCAAGATCCCACCTGTAAAAAACTTTCTTAAAAAAATATAGCTGGGCATGGTGGTACACATCTGTAGTCCTAGCTACTTGGGCGGGTGCAGGGGTCGTGGAGGGGAGACGGGCTGAGGGAGGAAGATTGCTTAAGCCCAGGAGTTTAAGGCTATAGTGAGCTGTAATTGCACCACTATACTCCAGCCTGGGTAACAGAGTGAGACTCTGTCAAAAAAAAAAAAACAAAAAAAAAAACCAAAAAAAAACCCTGCAGGTGATGTGTGTTTATTTCCATTTAAAAACTTTGCTGCCAGTTGTGGACCTCTGACTATAGTTAGGGCCAATGTGGACAGAGACACATCGGCAGGACAGGAAGAGGCTCAGGTGGTTGTGGAACCATGCCCCAAATCCGGTGAAGCAGTGCACTGGATTGAACAGTGCCCCCCAGATTTGCATCCACTCAGAAACTTGAAGTGTGGCCTGGGCGCAGTGGCTCATGCCTATAATACCATAATTTGGGAGGCTGAGGTGGGTGGATCACTTGAGGTTGGGAGTTTGAGACCAGCCTGGCCAACATGGTAAAACCCGAGTCTACTAAAAATACAATAAATTAGCTGGGCGTGGTAGCGGGCGCCCATAATCCCAGCTACTCGGGAGGCTGAGGCATGAGAATCACTTGAGCCAGGGAGGCAGAGGTTGCAGTGAGCTGAGATCATGCCACTGCACTCCAGCCTGCGTGACAGAGTGAGACTCTGTCTCAAAAAATAAAATTAAAGAAAAAGAAAAGAAATTTGAAGGGTGACCTTATTTGGAAATAGAACCTTTGTGGATGTCGTCAGTTAAGATGAGGTCATACTGGAGCAGGGTGGGGTGGGACGGGGCCTACTCCAGTGGCCAGCATCCTTATAAGAAGATAAGATGGAGACACAAAGACACACACCGGGGAGAATGCCAAGGGCCCTGGGAGGCAGAGGTGCAGTGATGCATCCACAAGCCAAGGAATGCCGAGGGTTGCCAGCAGCCACCAGAACCATGAAGAGGGAAGGAAGGACACTTGCCTGAGCCTGCAGAGAGATCACGGCCCTGCTTGTGCCTCAGTGTTGGCTGCCTGGTCTCCAGAGCTGTGAGAGAGTGCATTTTTGTTGTTTCAAGGCCCTAGCTTGGGACACTTTGTTACAGCAGGTTAGGAAACAAACACAGGCCAGAGGCATCTGAAGCTGTGATGGGTGAGGGTGATGGCCGAAGGACCCAGCCACGTGGATGGTTGGAGGCTCGGGGTCCAAATCCAGCCCACATAATGTGGATCAAGATTTCACGTAGAACGTTGGACTTCTGGTTTCTCATGAAAGACTGGGAAACAGCCTCTCCCAGCCTCTGGCTACTCGCTGGGAGCCGATCGTCCAGTTCCCCCTCCTGGGGTCTTCGGAACCTCCGGGTTCTGAAGCCCAGAATACTCCTGGCTGGGACAAAGTTTTTTTTTCTTTTTTTTTTTTTTTGAGACGGAGTCTCGCTCTGTCGCCCAGGCTGGAGTGCAGTGGCGCTATCTCTGCTCACTGCAAGCTCCGCCTCCTGGGTTCACGCCATTCTCCTGCCTCAGCCTCCTGAGTAGCTGGGACCACAGGCGCCCGCCACCATGCCCGGCTAATTTGTTTTGTATTTTTAGTAGAGACAGGGTTTCACCATGTTAGCCAGGATGGTCTTGATCTCCTGACCTCGTGATCTGCCCACCTCGGCCTCCCAAAGTGCTGGGATTACAGGCGTGAGCCACCGCGCCCAGCCCAAAGTTGTTTTTTCTTAGGTGGAGAAGGCTTGTCTATAACCAGGTGTCTAACAGAACAGGGAAGTGCAGAAAGACCAAGACGGCCGTGCTGTGCTTCAAAGAAGATGGGAGTCTCTGACGCTTTGTGGCAGTGGAGACAGTGTCCTGTTCTTCAGCTGGCCCTGGAGAGCTACAGCCTTGCTGTCCTGCCTATGCAGGGCCAGGGGTCCGGCTGACATTTCTGAGTGCCACCGTCTACCCACCCACCCTCTGCTGGACTTGAACTTCCCTTCTCTCCAGTTAGAATGAAGAAGTGATTGCAGCTTGGCCTCCACATTGGCAGCAGCTGATCCCCCCCACAGAGTAGCTTAACCTGGGACAGAGAAGGAAGAGTGACGATGACCGAAAGCCGGCATTGTCAGAGCTGTGTGAACACACTTGCCCAAGAATGGGCAAGTCTGGGCTCCTGGGCCCGCCCACCACAGTCCTACACGGCCAAGAAGACCAATTTAAAGCAATGAAAGAAAGCGCTGGCGAGGATGAGGCTCCAGTGGAGAGATTTTAATTTATATTAAAAGGGGTCTTATTCTCCTGCCCATTGTTGAAGTCAAGTCAAAGTTAATTAGGCTCTTTGGGCCCTTCTCATGTCCTTTTTCCTGAACTTTCTGAAAACATCAGAGGAAAGGAGCCCTCTCCAGCCACAGGGAGACTGGGCGTGCATGTTCTGGAGAGCTCTGCTGTCCCTTCTCTACGAAAATGCAGGATTAATGGTCATTTCTAATATTTGAGGGGGTTCCTGAGGCCCACTAATAAGCTCATCTATTTAGCAAAGGAGCTCTCAAGCTGCCTGAAGGTTTGGGGAAGGAGCCTGAACTCCTTCGGGGCCACCAGGGCCACACCTCAGGAGAGGCTCCTGGAGATCCCTGCACAGGCCCAGCAGTGGCCGGGACCCCTGTGTGTGGCTTTCCATGCCCTGTGCAAATCAGGTAGGCCGAATACTCACATGTCTCATGACTCTATGTGGGTTTTCAAATATTTCTTTGTTAAAAATTTTAAGGCCAGCTGCCGTGGCTCACCCCTGTAATCCTAGCACTTTGGGAGGCCAAGGTAGGAAGACAGCTTGAACTCAGGATTTTGAGACCAGCCTGGGCAACACAGGGAGATCCTGTCTCTACAAAAAATACAAAAAAAAAATTAGCAGGGTGTGGTGGCGTGTACCTGTGGTCCCAGTTACTCAGCAGGCTGAGGAGGGAGGAGCATCTAAGCCGAAGAGGACGAGGCTGCAATGAGCTGTGTGATCGCACCACTGCACTCCAGCCTGGGTGACAGTGAGACCTTGCCTCAAAAAAAAAAAAAATTAATTATCAAAGTAACACATGATGATTTCAGCAAGAGATAAAAGAAAAGACGCATGTCTACCTCCCGACCCCGCTCCATTACCATCGACGTCAAGAGCCTCGCCATTGCCAACGCTGCACTTGCTCAGACACCAGGCAGCAGCTGTGCAGGTTTTTGGCTTCGACATTTTAAAATAATAATGAAACCCCGTCCCTACTAAAAATACAAAAATTAGCTGGGCATGGTGACAGGCGCCTGTAGCCCCAGCTACTTGGGAGGCTGAGGCAGGAGCATCGCTTGAACCTGTGAGATAGAGGTTGCAGTGAGCTGAGATCACGCCAATGCACTCCAGCCTGGGCAACAGAGCAAGACTCCGTCTCAAAAAAAAAAAAAAAGAAAGAAAAAAGAAAAGAAAAGAAAAGCATGGCTGCCTAGGATTTGGACATTTTCCAGTTAAGAAGACCATTCTACAGGTGGACACATATTGTTTCTGGTGTTTTGCCACCACACAGCGACGCTGCAGCCTCCATGGTGATGCATCCTTAGGTATTGTTGATTGGATTTCTCCAGGACAGATTCCTGAAAGGTAGGGGTCACAAGGTAGGAGCATTTTAACCTGAACCCATGTTGTTGGACTGCTTCTCTGAAGGCTGCAGCATGGATATTCCAGCCAGCAGTGGATGACAGAGGCTGCTTTCTTGATTTTGCCAGCGCTGGATAATAGCATTCTTTTAATTTTGGTAATCTAACCAGTGAAAGATGATGTTTGGCTATTGCCTTCATTCCTCTTTCATTGACTACCGGTGCAGTTAAGCATCTTTCCACCAGCGTGCTATTTGGATTTCTTATTTCAAGGTGTGTATTTGTAGCCTTTGCCCAGTATTCTACTGGGTGGTTTGTCTTTTATGCCATTGTGAATGTGGGGATAGTAACTCTCCCTGGCCTGCCTGATGCGTGCCTCCTCTGGCTGTGATCCGTGTGTGGTGGCTCCTCTCCCCCATGGACACCTCCCCGTCCACGAAGGCATTGGGCACCCCGTCTTGTTTAAGAATGTCCCCTGCCAACCCTTTGTTACACAAATTGCTTTCTGAATTTTCTTCCGTTACTGCACGCTCTTCTTTTCCGTCTACACGCGGAGTCAATATGGAGGGTGTTTTCTGGGTGAACATCACGGCGTGTACCAGCGCCATTTATCAAATAAGACTTGCTCCCCCCACACTGAGTTGGAATGACACTTTGTCACTTTTTTACAAAGATGAATTTGTGGAAAATTAAGATATCAGATATTCTCTCACACCTTCTGAACATCAAAACTATTTTTATAGCATTTTTAGGATATTTGTTAAATTCTGCATTTTATTCTAGCTGTGTATGTACTGTAACACATTTCTATCCTTAATTACATTTTTAATCTTGTACCCCCATTCCCTAGCACAAGATTTTGCTCATAATAGGTTCTCAATGTCTGGAAAATGAAAGAATAAGTAGTTGATAATAGCTATGTCATGTTAATTCTATGAGGAGTTGGGGACTATTTCTGATATTTTGTGAAGACTCTAGGAAAGTGATATAATGGCAAGAAAAACAGAGGAGTTAGGCACCTGCTCACATACTGGCTGTTTAATTTAATGATGTTGTGTCTGGGATGTCAGGTTTTAGCTGATCAAGACTAGCATGATATAAAAAGAGTCCACAAGATCAGAATTGGTGTTTCATAGATAAGACACAAATAATGTGGCTTTGGGGTCTAGGAAGCCCTGTTTATCCAGACAGTAGCTTTGCAGTACACTAAGCCCTGTTGGGTGTGGGCCTGAGATGGATTATGTGATCTTGCCGGTATTGGCTGGGACAAATTTGAAAATCTATACGAGAATATATTACATGAGCAGAAGCACAATGTTCTGATCAACCAAATATTCTGTTTAAGAGG
This sequence comes from Symphalangus syndactylus, assembly GCF_028878055.3. Lineage (NCBI taxonomy): Eukaryota > Metazoa > Chordata > Mammalia > Primates > Hylobatidae > Symphalangus > Symphalangus syndactylus. The sequence goes on along the minus strand of NC_072428.2, from coordinate 145,036,297 downwards.
GGGAAACACATTGCATTTAGAATTTGGGAATAAAGAAGGATGAGCCGGGTGTGGTGGCTCACGCCTGTAATCCCAGCACTTTGGGAGGCCGAGGCAGGTGGATCACCTGAAGTTGGGAGTTTGAGACCAGCCTGACCAAATGGAGAAACTAAAAATACAAAATTAGCCGGGCGTGATGGCGCATGCCTGTAATCCCAGCTACTTGGGAGGCTGAGGCAGGAGAATCGCTTGAACCCGGGAGGCTGAGGTTGCAGTGAGCCAAGATTGCACCATTGCACTCCAGTCTGGGCAACAAAGAGTGAAACTCTGTTTCAAAAAAAAAGAAAGAAAGATGAAATGCTATACTATCCTCAGGGAGAAGAAATAAACAGGTGATTCAATATTCCTGAACAGACAAAAATAACCATCATCTGAGGGTGTGAAGTGCTGAGAGAGAGAGAAAGATGATAGTAACATAGTGCGGAGTTAGGGGTAATTCACCAGGGGCTGATGGCGTGTGTGTTCCATTTCATAAATACAAACAACAGGTGCAGCTGTGCTGCCAGGTGCTGAGGGTTGTGCTAGCCACCACCTAAGAGACCTGAATCTTCCCTCGGGCCCCTTAGAGTAGCGGTCCCCCACCTTTATGAGTCTTCCCTCAGGCCCCTTAGAGCAGCGGTTCCCAACCTTTATGGCACCAGGGATCAGTTTTGTGGATGACAATTTTTCCAATGACCAGGGAGAGGGGGATGGTTTGGGGATGATTCAAGTGCATTATATTTCTTGTGCATTTGATTTCTATTATTACATTGTAATATATAAAGAAATAATTATACAACTCACCATAATGAAGAATCAGTGGGAACCCTGAGCTTGTTTTCCTACAACTAGATGGTCCCATCTCAGGGGTGACTGGAGACAGTGGCAGATCATCAGGCATTAGATTCTCATAGGGAACCCACAGCCTAGATCCCTTGCATATGCCGTTCACGATAGGACTCACGCTCCTATGAGAATCTAATGCTGCTGCTGATCTGACAGCAGGTGGAGCTCAGGGGGTAATGTGAATAATGGGCAGCAGCTATAAATACAGATGAAGCTTCGCTCACCGGCCTGCTGTTCACCTCCTGCTGTGTGGCCTGGTTCCTGACAGCCCGCAGACTGGTACTGGTCCAAGGCCTGGGGGTTGAGGACCCCTGCCTTAGAGGAAAGTTCTTCTTTTGTCATTTGTGTCTTGGAGGGAGAATGAATCTACCCTTTGGCAGGTGTGGCTTGCGCAGTGCCTGAGTTTACCTCCCCACCTCTAGCCTTGAGGCAGAAGCAGGGGCCATTGGACTCCATTATTAATTCTTCACTTCTGAAATCAGACTTCCATTAGTGACCTCAGGCTTCCATAACTAAGCACTACAATCCAGGTGCCTTAAGCAGAAATGATTCCCTCACAGATCAAAGGCCAGAAGTCCAAGACCGTGGGGTGGGCAGGCTCATATTTTTCTTGGGGGCTCAGAAGGACAATCTAGTCTGTGACTCTTTCTAGCTTCTGGTGGTCGTGGCAACCCTCGGTGTTCCTGGGATTAGAGACCTATCCCCCCAGCCTCTGCCGCTGTAGTCCCACGGCCTTTCTCCCCCGTGTGGTCTGGGTTTCTTCTTGTAAGGAATCAGTCACATGGGATTAGAACCCATCCTATCCTAATGTGATCTCATCCTAACTGAGTATATCTGCGAAGACCCTTTTTCTGAATAAGGTCACATTCACAGGTACTGGGGTTAGGACTTGAGTGTCTCTTTGGGGGACACAGCCCAACCCACTGAGGTTTTATGACTGGGGGACCCTGGGGCCCTCCCCACTATCCAAGTCCATGAGGCTGATGGCCTTTGTCCCCGCCCACCTTCTGTGGGTTGTTCTTGGGTGGCGGGGGTGTTGGGGGCACCGACCCAGCCCCCGTGTTGCTCTGGTCCCTCTGCGGCCTCTTCATGTTCGGTCACTGCTGAGCAGCTGCAGGGTGAGCATCAGCTCCCGGAAGCTGGAGCTTCCCACCCTCCCACACAGCCCTGGTGGCCGGCAGTGTGCCCTTCCCTCCAGATAATAATGAAGATGTTACGGGAAACAAACCCTAACATTGACCTTTGCAGCCCCTCGTGAAACACCACTCCCTGCCCCTGCCACGCCGACCCCCATCTGGGTGCATGGCTGAATGTCATTTATCCTTTGTCTCTGATCTTTGAGTCGGTTTCCGGTACATGAGACTGTTCTCATCCAGGCGGGTTCAGACCATTTGGCAAGAATAATTTCACAAGCCTGGTATTAGATGCTGCACAAAAGTCTAAATACATAATGCATCTAGCCTCGGATTTTGTAATTCTGTCACACTCAAAACAAGCTGTCAAAACTGTCTGGCATGACTTATCCTTAATAAATCCCTAGTCCTGTTAATTGCTCCTTATTCCACTGAATAAGAATTGTTTGATTCCACAAATCGGGTAAAGAATGGAGGATAATGGGATGTGTTTAGAGGATTGCAGTGTTTTTCCCCCAGGACAAAAGGAGCCAGAAGACACGGTGGGCACCGTGCGGCTCCCATAGAGGGAGGCTGGATTTAATGTGCTTCGGCTTTGAGTCTGGCTGTTTTCAAATGGTTCTTTCCATAGAATGTTCGGCAGGAAAGTGATGCATTGGTTGTCTTGGAAAAAGAGAGGGGAGGCTGAGTTCTGTGACACTGATTGTTCTAGAACCCATTTGGGGGCACCTGCCTGGTGCTATGCGTGACTGGTGTGCTGTAAGAAGCAACCAGGGGAGTGTGCATGGTGGTGTAGACAGGTACAGTGGCTCTTATGAGGACTGCGGAGGTATCCCAGCACCTCCATGAAGACGAGGTGCTCACCCCCTCTGGCCCTGACACTCAGAGAAAGGCTTTGGCTCCAGATAGACCTGGTTTATCTTCTGGCTTCAGCATCTAACCTGGGTTTGTGACCTTGAGCAAGAGACTCACCCTCTCGAAGGCTGCATTTCCCCCTCTGTGAAGTGGGGTGGGCCGCCAACCTCAGGGTAGGAACTGGAGCAGGGATGGAAGCCCTCAGCAGGGACACCCTGACATGGCTACCACCCACCCACCTGGGGCCAGGAGGAAACCAGGTCAACAGCACTTACAGAGTGTGCACCACATGGTGGCATGGGCAGAGACATGGCCTGGTGTGTCACTCACACCCTGGGCCTCCCCCACTTTGAAGTGTGGCTCAGGGCCTCGGTTTCTTGGCCTGCAACGTGCAGTAGCGATACCCACCCCGCCAGGCTGTCACAGAGGACTGCACCTCTACATGCGCAAAGCCCCCATTCATGGCTCCTGGCCCAGAGGGCATCCTCAGTCAATGCCAACAGGTAGAAGATGCAGCGCCTGGGTGAACGCAGCCCGACTCTCCACTTGGTGCTGCAGCTGTGTGTGGATGCATGTGGGCACGTGTGTGCATGTGTGTGTTCAACACATCTAGAGGAACCTTGGTTGTTCCCACTAGGAGGAAAGTGCTGTTGGCCTCCAGAGAAAGGAAGACGATTTGGCAAGGGTATGAGCAGTTGGGGACCTGCCCTTGTGGAGGTAGGATGATGTCAGCCGTGGGGCAGGGCGCAGGTTGCAAACTGCAGGTGCAAGGCCCCTGACGTGAGGCTGGCATGCTGGAACCTGGCAAGTATCTTCTGTCAACACAGTCCATAGCTCAGGGTGCCGGGTGCCAGGCCCCTGACACCACTCTGCTCAGCGGGGGCAGTATGCAAATGTGGGCGCAGCTGTGTCCCGCGAAACTTTATGTATGGACACTGAAATTTGAATTTCATATCATTTTCATGTGTCATTAAATATTATTCTTTTGACCTTTTTTCAATCCTTTATAAATGTAAAAACCAATCTCAGCTCACGGGCTGTACGTAAACAAGGCGGCGGCCCAGGGACTCTGTATAAGAGGGAGGCTGCCACCTGGCGATTTCAGGCCCAGACCACAAGTGCTGGGAGGACAGGGACGCCTTCGCTTTGTCCACTGCTGTCTCTTCATGTCCAGCAGGACCCTTGTACAGAGGGTATGCTCAGGGGCCATGAGCAAGCAAGGGGATCTCAGCGTTTGGCTTCATGGCGTTCACTAGACTTTCTACTCCAGAGAGGTTCTTTGTCTGTCATTCTTGGGTCCCCTGCATGTAAAGAAACCTGGTCCTGCCCATTAGAAATACCACTTGTTTTTGTTCATGTGAGTCCTTCGCACAGACCTCCTGGGTGGAGTTTACGGAATGCATGTGATCTCTACAATCACAGACCTTCGCACAGACCTCCTGGGTGGAGTTTACGGAATGCATGTGATCTCTACAATCACAGATCCCCATCGGCGACTTTCCTGGAAGGCTCGCTCCACCCACAGCCAAGGATTCTTGGGTCTGGAAGAATACGGAACTAAGATTTCTTCCCTTCAGGAGCTTCCGAGGGGAGGGGAGCCTGCCTGCCTCCTTCCTTCTTTCCTTCCTTCCTTCCTTCCTTCCTTCCTTCCTTCCTTCCTTCCTTCCCTCCTTCTTTCCTTCTTTTGTTTTTTCATTCTCATGCCTCAGCCTTGCGAGTAGCTGGGATTACAGACATGTGCCACCACGCCGGGCTAATTTTTATATTTTTAATGGAGATGGGATTTTGCCATGTTGGCCAGGCTCATATTGAACTCCTGACCTCAAGTGATCCACCTGCCTCGGCCTCCCAAAGTGCTGGGATTATAGGCATGAGCCCCCGCGCCTGGTCAAAGGGGAATGTTTCATACCCCTAATTTAGAAACATAACCCTCTTTCAAGATCTGGGTATTAATGAACATAAAGATAAACTTTAGCCAAATGCACAGTGTCAAGAGGGAAGAGATTTAATGTAATATCAAGATTATTAATTTTTAAATAGTGAAAAAGTTTTGTTTAAATGGAACAAAATTATCTCACATCTATCTACTTTTAAAAAAATAAGCAGGGGCCAAAATGGAAACAAATGACATGAAGGACTTAAAAAAGACAACTGCTGTAATCCCAGCTACTCGGGAGGCTGAGGCATGAGAATCACTTGAACTGGGGAGGTGGAGGTTGCAGTGAGCCAAGATCGTGCCATTACACTCCAGCCTGGGTGACAAGGGTGAAACTCTGTCTCAAAAAAAAAAAAAAAAGAGAAAGAAAAAGAGAACTGGTGGCCTCTCCCAGCAGGCGCTAAGAAATGCTCTGGGACTGCATGTGAGTCCTCTCGGCCGGCACAATGAAGCTCACACTATCTGCCCTTCTACAATGGGCTCTTGCCTCCAAGTGAGCAGGATAAACAAGAGGCAGAGGTTTCAGAGGAATCCCAAGCAATGAGCTGCCTGTTCCTCTTTCGAGAGGGGAGACCATTACAGAAATTCACAGTATGATTTGGCTTGCAGCTTATTTTATAGATGTCTCTGTCTCAGCTGAGCACTCTTCCGTTCCTCGACCAGAAATACGAGCATATGGGAATGTATACCTACGGCAACCTAGTTACCCCAAACTTAGCAATATGTTCCGAAAAAGTAATTCTACAGGAAAAAGTGATAGAGAAATCCTCACAGCAGAGGTATTGATCATTTTAAAAGTGCCGTCAATACTCCAAATGTCCCAAAGTCAAGGAGCTATGAGAAGAGCTATGAATTCTCATTGAGCACTCTGTCACCACTAGCTATGGATATGGAGGCTGTGTAATACCATGGAAATGTCTGAATTCAGTGTGAATATGTGGGGTGGAGGATAGAGAATTAGAGCTACATGTGGGTGAAGGCCGGAAAGAGACACTTTGATTTGTCAGGATGCTAAGACTGTGAGTTCATTGTTTCCCTTCAGGTTTGAATTTCATTACTTGAGTAAATAGGCAAACAAGATGAAAGATTTTCTTTAACCAGAACAATATTAACTTATTACTAGTCTTTTTTTTTTTGCCACTGATAACAGGTCAGGTTTGGATTCAATCTGTTCTTTATACTTTGCACCCATTTTTCTTCTTTCTTTCTTTCTTTCTTTCTTATTTATTTATTTATTTATTTTTGAGACAGGGTCTTGCTCCATCACCCAGGCTGGAGTGCAGTGGTGCAATGTCAGTCCACTACAGCCTCGATCTCCCGGGTTCAGGTGATTCTCCCACTTCAGCCTCCCAAGTAGCTGGGACCACAGGTGCTCCTCACCATGCCCAGATAATTTTGTTTATTTTTTGTAGAGACGAGCTCTCACTATGTTGCTCAGGCTGGTCTCAATCAAGAGATCAAGGGATCCTCCTGTCTTGGCCTCTTTAGTGTGGGATTACAGGCACGAGCCACCACCCCCAGCCTGCATCCATTCTTTCCAGTCTGGCAAAGATGGTATGAACCTGGGATCCAGGAAGCACTAGGCAAGCAGAAAGACACAGGTCACCCCTTTCCTGGCCCCTGGGGTGTAGTGGCCTCTTCAAACACTCCAGGTGTTCGCTGATGACCTGCCCTCTCTCCACCTGAAGTGATGACATGTCTGGTCATAGCCTATTCAAAACTGGGTATTTCTTAGACAAAAAATTTGGGAGCCAGGAGAAGATGCAGTGTGTTAAGTGTTGAAACCCACTTCTAAACTGGAATTGGATTTGGCTCTAGAATGACCTGAATTTGGTGGATCAGAGAAAACACGACCCCTTTTTCTTCCCGGCATTTCTTCCTGGATAGTCCAGCTGGCATGTGCCTGCGCGAGGGAGCCTTCCACCACACAGGCTGTCCGTCCCTGAGTACTGGAACCCAGTCCTGCAGGGTGAGACCCCAGACACCACTCACCCACCTGGGGAGTGTGCTGCAGAAGACCAGAAATGCAGGAGAGAAAATAATGACACAAAGGATCTAAACCATTTTGAGAAAATGTCCAGCCCTGTAATACAGTAAAAGATCTTACTCTTAAGACAGGTGCCAGGAACCACTAAGATGCCATTTATCATCCTTCTCTGCTTCCTTGGTTCTCTTTGAGTGCCAGTGAAAGGTCCATTCTAGAGCTCTAATTGCTTTCAAATGCACAATATTGTGTCTTACTAAATTCAGCACTCAAGACACTGGTAGTGCCTGGCTCTCCCAAAGGTGCCATCTTTGTGCCTTTTGGGTCTGAGAACGGAGGCATCTTCTTCAACTCATTCCCAACATTGTGTAACAGGACAAGCCTGTGAATCAGGGTGTCTCTGGACCAAATGGCCCTTCCTCTGATCTCTGCTGCACGCTTTCTAGATAAAGCACAAAAGCAGAATATAAAACAGTCAGCAGGTAGCCACCATCTTCCTCTTCCTCCTCCTCATCTTCCTAAACCAGCACTGCCCACACTTGGCTGTGCACACAAATCACCTGGGACTCTGCATGACTGATGAGCTCCCATGGAAGCTATGCCGCTGGTCCAAGGACCACACTTTGAACACTGTGGATCTGGCCACCCCTCCTGGCAGCTCCCAGATCCTGAGAGGATGGGAGGAGAAGAGTTTCGGCAGAGAGAGCTTCACGGGAAAGCTCTTCAATGCCCACTGGCGTGAAGGGACCAGTGGGCCTTGGTTCTGGGTCATATGCAGGACGGTGTCCCTCCTCCTGCTCCTCACCTGAAGGGAGAGGACAGAAATCACTGTGCTGCTTGAATGCGTGCCACTTTAAAGGTGTTTAAGATCTAAGACAATGATGACTATCAGAGATAAAATAAAAACACTGCACCTTTCTGTATTGCATCAAATGCTTTGAAGGATTTTCCAACCAATTACTTGATTAAGGCGGATATCATCGCCCTGGTTCTACAGAGGAGGATGCTAGAAGACAAGAAGATGTGTGGCTGTCCCCGCCCATGGCCAGTGGATAAAAGTGAAGCCAGGCTAGCATTCAGGTGTTTGGGTGGACCTCGAGCCCAGTGCCCCCACTTTGCCGTGTTGCAGGAGAAATTCAGATGATGAACCATTTTTTGCACGTGCAGGTGCAGCCCTGCAGGGACCTTTGTGTTGCTCGGCGTGTGGGATGGACCCGCTGGCTGCCTCTGAATGGTGTCCAGGCTTCCTGGAGGTGGAGTCACCTGTTCTTGGTGAATGTTCAGATCCATGGGCTTGGGCTGCACCTAGCAGAGCTTGAGGCAGGAGGACGTCACGCTGTGACTGTGGATACAGCTGCGGCTGCGTAACAAGTCCCACAGACAGGAGCCACTAACAATGGAAATTCATTCTTGCACGGCTCTGGAGGCTGGAAGCCCAGGATCAAGGTGTCTCAGGGCTGGTTTCTCCTGAGGCCTCTCCTTGGCTTGTAGATGGAGTCCTCCCTCTGCGTCCTCACATGGCCGTCCCGCTGTGCCTGTCGGTTTCCTATGTCCTCTTCCTACAAGGACACTGACCAGATTTGAAAAGGGACCACCCCAATGACCCGATCTGATCTTAATCCCCTCTTCAAAGATCCTATCTCCAGATACAGTCTCCTTGACCACCCCAGTGACCTCATCTGATCTTAATCCCCTCTTCAAAGGACCTATCTCCAGATACAGTCTCATTCTGAGGTCCCGGGGTTTAGGGCTTCAACATACGGATTTTGGGGACATGATTCAGCCCACAGCTATGGCCCTACTTGGTCGTTTGTGGAGGGCATGGCACATGCAGCAGTTGCTGCAGAAGTTGATTAGGAAATAGAATGCCTCAAGGACCAGCGGCCATGTCTCAGCTAAAGGCCAGAGTGGTGGAGAGCCCAATCACAGCAGCTTCAGCCCATCTGCTAGGCCAGCAGAGGCAACGCTCGCGACAGCTCAGCCCAACCTAAGGGCTTCCAGGAGGGCTGCTGAGGTTCTAGGAGGCCAAGAAGTCACCAGGAGGGAACAGAAGGTGGCCAGGTGGGACCAAGGGAATGGCCCGAGTGTCACCCTGGGCCCAGGACGTTCCTGGGGATGGCACACTGGGTCTGAGGCATTGTGACTCTAAGAAGTAGACTCCTGCTGGGCCATCACCAGCTTCCCAGTCAGCTGAGGTAACCCTTGCTCCTACTGGGTGACCGAGCGTTCTGGAGGCACTGGGTGTGCCCCAGGCTGAGGTCGGACTCTTCTGTGTGTGTTTCCATCCAGCTTAGCCTATGACTCCTTGGGGACAGCGTGTCTCCTGTTCATACCTCAGTCTCCTCATCTGAGAGTTTCTATTGAGGTCCCCGCGGTTCCGCTCTGGCTGTCATCCTGTGCTAGCCCACTCCTCGCTGGCCAGCCCTGAAATGCTGGGGTCCTCACTTGGGAAGTCGGGTTAAAAACTCTCATCCTCTCTCACTGAGACTGTTGTTTTGGCATAGGTTAAGGTAAATTTTATCCAAAAACTTCTCGAACACTGTTACTGAAACAACATAACTGATTTTTCATAAATGTTCTAGCCATGTTCTGCCATCGTTCAGAACTCTTGGGAGCACCCCTCCTGAAACTGCCCTCTGGGTGGACGGCATTCTTTAACTCTTGTCTCCCATGGGGGTGGATTTGACTTTTGAGTCGCTTGTTTCAGGGAATGGTCAGTGGACCATTCCCTTCGAATCCTGGACACAGAATGAGTCCTCTTAGCTCTGAGGTCTGTCAAGGGACAAAGACAGAGTAATAGCTGAACGCGGCACATGTCGTGCTTTAATCTGTGTAAAAGAGGAGGGGGGACACACACGCGTGCACGTTCATTTGCTCACACATGTAGACACGTACCTGGAATGTTTCTCGCGGGAGGAGATCTGGGGGCCTGAGGGGTCTGGGGGACGGATGAGCCTTAGGTTTTACTCTACCCTTCTGTTTTTGTTTTTGTTTTAAAGAAATCAAATTGATGTATTACTTTTTTCCATTAATAAATGTTTTTAAAGAAAGAGCTGTCTTTCTAGCCCCTGGGAACCAGAAAATGAATGCTCATTGAAAAGAGGCTCTGCCCTCCCTGCTGCAGAGAAGCCTCACTTCATCCCAGTTCCAGACGACTTCTCCCTTTCCCCAGCACTCCTAGTCAGCAGCACAAACCTGCCGAGAGACGCACCTCCGAGAAATCCCCGAATCCCCTCGTTTCCCCCAGTCTACTCCCCAGGCAGCCTGGTCTCTCCCTCCACCCTCCACACCTCTCGATTTGTGACTGGACATCAGGGGGTCACGTCGGGCATCTGGGATGCACAGACACCCTGCGGTCACCGGGTCCCTCGGGTGGGGGAGGTGAACCATGTCTATTTCAGTGGGTGAGGCGTCTCTCGTGGGGAGAGCCCGGCACCCTGCAACAGCTCCCCAGGTGTGGCTTCAGACATGGCCTGGTGGTCTGGGAGGTGGAACAGCCTCTTGTTTGAATCACCGAGGCCTGTTCTTAGGATGTGAAAGAGTTCCTGGGGGGTGGGGCTTGAGACCAGGACCAGGGTGTGGAGGCCAGATGAGCAGGGACTCTCCTGAGGTGTGGCCCTGTGCACCGACCACAGGTCAGGAAGAGCAGACGGTCAGGAGACCTTGAAGCCCCTCTGCTTGCAGCGGTCTCTGCTTCCCTGGAAGCCACACAGTGTTTTGTGGTTTGCTTGCCAGAAGCCAGCTGGCCCCTTCTGCATAATCCATGTGTGTGCATGCATCTGTGTACCTGTATGCATGGCGTGGTGTGTGCGTGCGTGCAGTATGTGTGTGCTTTCACATCTGTGAGATGAAGCACGCCGAATTTCCTGACTCATCATCCAGTTCATTTGTCCCTTTTCCTCTTAGATATCTAACATTTTTATTTTATTTTACTTTATTTTTTGAGACAGAGTTTTGCTCTTGTTGCCCAGGCTGGAGTGCAATGGCGTGATCTCGGCTCACCACAACCCCCACCTCCTGGGTTCAAGCGATTCTCCCGCCTTAGCCTTCTGAGTAGCTGGAATGACAGGTATGCGCCACCACACCTGGCTAATTTTGTATTTTTAGTAGAGACGGGGGTCTCTCCATGTTGGTCAGGCTGGTCTCGAACTCCCAACCTCAGGTGATCCACCCGTCTTGGCCTTCCAAAGTGCTGGATTACAGGTGTGAGCCACTGCACCCAGCCAGATGTCTAACATTTTATAAGGAAGTCTTGCCATATGCCCGCAAGTATCAGAAGACTAAGTTGGGAAATCCCCCAACAGATTCCAAAAATAGGACTTTTCCCCTTTTCTGGGTTGGGGAACCGTTTTGCAGAGGTGATTCCAAACAGATCATCACTCATCAACCACTATGTTCTCAGTAACAAGACGGTGAAACATGCAGATCTTTGTTGGGCAGAAAACTGTAAAATAAGGAAACAGATATTGCATGTAAGTGTTTAGCTCAATTGATGACAAAGGGTTATATTATCATTAATTCATGTTTACTGGACTTCCACTGGGCACATGTTCTTTTCCAAAAATTTTATTTTAATTTTTATGCAGAATCACGGAAGAGTCCTCTTTTTAAACGTCGGAATTAGAGAAGTGTATTTGTCTGACATTAGATGGAGTTCAGTAAATATTTGTTGAACGAATGAACAAATTCGCATCATGCTCTGTTTATGCTGCAATATTGTTGCCTCTGCCCTTTTAGGTACTCTCACTTTCTCCTCTTAGTTTTTTGAAACCAGTAGGAGCCCTCGGAGCGGTGCCCACTGGAGGGCACAGCTGAGAGGTGCAGTATGAATTGGGTGCCCAAAGTCCTTGCTTAGATTTTTTAACAGAGGTTAAGCTTATGGTATTTTTCATGTGACAGATTGTATTTCTTTTCATTCTACCTAAAATGTTCAAAAATTAAAGGGTTTATTTTTCAAACTGGCAGAATACATTTTAAAATAGGAAAGCAAATGCTAGTACCAATTTTGCATTTAATAATAAAAGGAAAGTGTGTTTTTCAACTTCATAAAGAATCAAATTGTTAGATGACCCCCATTTGGAAAGATCATTAATGTTGATCCATTAGGCCTTTTTTTTTTTCTGTTTGATCACTGTTAAGTTGAAAATAAGCTCCAGAAATTTAAAAAAAATGAATTCTGGAAAAATATCCCCCCCAAATCACATTGTTCTTACTTTATTACCTTTTTTTTTTGAACAACCTAAGCATATATGTTATTGATAAATGTCTGTGAGTAACAAGAACAGGAACACTTACTTACAAACTATTTTGTTTTAAATAAGAATGACTTATTTCACTTTAATTACAGCAGGCAACATTTAGGTATTATTTTCATTAAGTATACTATTATTTGTGGTAAATTGTACTGCAACATTTGTGTTTTCCCCCCAAGGTCTTATGGACACCACAAACTCACCTGTTTAAATATGGAATTTACGGTGGCTGGAAGCACTCCTATTAATTCTGTTATATGTGGTTTGGGCTCCCTAAATAATGTCTAGCTAAAACCTCTCTTATTATGTCCAGATGCAATTCATTTTTTTTCTGATATGCAGAATACTGGAAATGTATCAGCCTTTATTATTCCTCATCGAAATGAGCGCCTTTAGATTTCTAATTATATTGTCTAATAAAACTAAACAGTCAATGCTATTTGCATATTATATGAAGAAGTGTCATACAACAAACTCATAGCAGTCAATTAACATAAAAGCTAATTATATATCTCATCAGCTTACAAGAGTTTCTGAATTCATGCTTCCCCTGTTGTAGCCTAGAGCAAAGGAGCTTTGAATTTTCACTTCTAAATATTGACTTTTAACTAATATCAGCAGTGATTTCAATTTTTATGGATGAAAAGTTAGTGATTAAACTAGATGCAATATTGCTACAATGCAATTAAAATTTTACATTAACTAAACCTCTAGAAAGAAAATATTTGCTACAATGTGAAATTAATTATCAGTCATTAAACAGGTTAAGTACTGGTTTCATATCTGAAGGACACTCCAAAATAATGATAAAGATGAGTGAAATTTATTAGAGGTTGTCAGACTGTAATGGGAGAGACAGATATACCACAACGACAGTTTCCACTGTAACATAATTGTATTCCTGCTGATTGTGACAGCTATCAAGCAAGAAATTTACTACAAGATTAACAGAGACACAGTAATGAACAAACATGGAGGCATGCTGTAATTGGCCGTTATTAAAGCGTTATCATAGCGGTCTGTAAGAAACTCCCTAGCTCCGGTTTTCTAGAGAAGCCAAAGCCAGAACTTTCAAGTACTTCTTTCCATTCTAAAGTAGGGCTATGGGTATCCCCCCACCCCCATTCCATTGCTCACACAACAAGCACAAGGTCAGAAGAAACGTAAAGGGGGAGAAATAGGCACATTTAGGAAGTATGATTAAGAGTTACAGGTGGGGTTAAAATCTGGGAAAAGTTAGGATTTACTTAGAGTGCTTGGGTACTCTGAGATAGCAATGAAATTATCATGGATCATTTTTCTAACTTGTACCAAACAAGTCCATATGTAAAAGCAATGGCAGATAAGAAGACTGTGCCTGTGCGTGGGTTTTCTCTGGATACACAGGCCTTCTCATTCATATTTTAATGAGGTTAGTATCTCTGCGACAGTCCTTGGAGGGCAGAGGCAAGGCTCCCAAAGATTACAATAGGAGGTGCTTTATTGACAAGTACTATTCAAAATCTTCACAGTATAGAAAGACTTCGTTTTATTCCACTTGTCCCAATACTTATTGGCCTCTTATAATCAAAATACTTTGAGGGGGAAAAAAAAAGCCCAGTTATTCTGTGAACAGTCTTTAAATGTACTGAACGTAGTTTAGCTACTTAGAATCATTTTAAACTCTAATCATGTACATTTGAATAAATGTATAAAGAGCTGTAATGCATAAGTATCTTTTTCTTAAATATTTTCTTAAAAAAATTGATGCTTTGGGATTTCAGGATCAAAATTTTTCTTAATCTTCTGCAAAAATAAACTCCACTTGTCTCATGCTGGCTGTTTTCCCTTTCCTGTTTTTAACGAACATCGTAAGGTAGTGTCTCCGAGCTAGCTGCCAGCAAACATTTTCTACTTTTAAAGAATGTTTACTCTAAAGGGCTAGCGAATCACATCAAAAAGCCAGTCAGCCTTCATAGACTGACAAAATTGTAGAAATTCACACGTTTGTACCTTGCCATAACATATTTGTGTTAAAACAGGCAAAACAGTAGCATATTCAAACATGTCAAATTACACTTTCAAAATAAAAACAATCCACTGGTAGGTAGAAAGTTTTAACAAGGGGAACTGTTTCCAAAAGGTGCAACCTAGGAAATAAATCAAATGGCCTGCAGAAGTAAGTTGTGGAAGGCCTTCCACACACAAACATCACAATTTTGCTCAAAACTTAAATGCTCAGCAACTTTTGCAAATAGCTCACAATGTTCTGTGAATTGAAAAATTAGTTTTCAGTGTGGCCTCTACTCAACATGAATCAAGTGGTGTATTAGGATGGAATTTGGTGTTCTAATGGAAGGAAGGCCTAAGTTTCTGAAAGCCCCCAGCGATCAGACCCCTGGTTCCTCCTGGCTCTGTCCCCATCCCCCCAAGTATCAAGTATGTTTACTTTTCAGATGGGAAACGAGAGTGGGGGAGGGAGGAAGGGAAAGAGAGAGAGAATGAATTTCTTGATTACAGTTAGATATTTTTAAATGAAAGCGTCTACTCTTCACTTTCAAGTAAAATGCTACTCTGTTGACATCCAGAAACTACTATGAATATATTGTATATGTATCAGCTAAGGAAATAATACCTAAAATACATGCATCACAGAAAAAACCTCCGTAATCTTTCCGCTAATGATCTGTCTTGATTAAATTACATTTTAAAATCTGCCTCTGCATTTTATAGTTTTTCCAGTGATTAATACGTGTTTAATTATTTGTTTCTGTAAATTAATAAAACAGATTTTCAGTTTTGTTTGTTAATCTACGTATTGTGTGCATGTTTTACAACTTAATCAATGAAAATTAATGAACGGCATAATTAAAGCGTTAAGTAGAACGCTACTTGTGTTTGAAATGTGCACTTTGAGCCACTTAGGCTGCAGTTTTTGACTGTAGACATTTTTAGAGATTAAAACATTCATGAGTTTTAAAAGCGTGGTATTTGAGTGATTAGATACATGTGGTGGTATATTCTATTAAATAGTCCATAAGCTATTTAACTTCCGATTCGGGTGTCTGGGCCTTGAGAGCAGCTCAAAATCAAGCTCCCGTCGAGTCGTGGGAGAGAAGGAGGGATGTTACCTGTGCTCAGGGGAGGCGCAGCTGATAGTTAATCGGCGGCGGTATTTCTCTGACGCGTCCTCTTCCCAAGTTTCTTTTAGAATGTTTTCACAAAGTGGCTTCCTGATTGAAAAGGGGGGCGCCGGTGGCGATGCTGGGTGGTTTGTAATGGAACCTGGGTCTAAAGAACACAGGCGCACCCTCCGCCCGCGCTTTCAAGCGGACGCCGCCGCGCCGCTGATGAGATTTGTGGCCAGATGGCGGTGAAGCGCGGAGACCCTTTGTGCGCCCCGAGCGCGCCTGTGAATGTAGCGCGGTCGCTGGCACCGGAAGGGTTCATACTGCGCCTGAAAGGGGACAATGGAGGCTGGATATATCAACACTGCAGAAATCGAGTTCATTTGTGATTCAGCCCCTTTCACTGCGGTTGTCATGCAAACTTCCTACTTTGATCAGCAGAGGGTGGAGAGGGAAAAAGCCCGCAAAGGCCGCGGGCTGCGGCGCGGTCCGGCGCCCTTGGCGGCTCCACGCCCCCTTCCGGAAGGAGCCGCGGGGACGCCGCATCCTGCACCTTGACCTGTCTAGACGGCCCCGAACGTTTTGTCTCCGTTACCAAGGGCGAGGGGGTGCTCTTTGACCCGCGCCCGGGGCGGAGGTGGTGGCCAAAGGGTCCAGCTGAATCCTCGCCGAATTCCGGAGGGAGAGGGGCGCGTGGGGACGTGCACCAGCTGTTCCCAAAGAAAGCAGCCGAGGAGCCCGCCTGGGAGATGGGGCGCCCGTCCTTGAGCCCCTTCCTCTCCCAGCCCCGCGTCCACCCCAGCCCGGGCCGTCGCGCGGCTGCAGCGCGGGGGACGCGCCGCCAAGGGCAGCCCTGGGGAGGGCCAGACTTTGGGCCTCCCCAACTTCTCCCCGACTAAGGGGGTCTGAAGCCAGCTGAGCGCGCGCTCTCTCTCCCTCTCTCTCCCTCTCTCTCCCTCCCTCTCTCTGTCTCTCCCTCCTTCTCTCTCTCCCTCTCTCTGTCTCTCTCCCCCTCCTCTCTCTCTCCTCTCAGTCTGACAAGTAGATGGATAATAACTGCCATTTTCTATGCGTCATGCTTTTTGCTACATGCTCAGTGATTTCTAAACATGATTCTATGGAGACGTATAGTTTCTAGTTTGAATGTATTTTTTTTCTGTCCACTTTGAAATATATGCACTTTTAAAAAACTAGAATTTACGCTAGCCCCGTAATGATGTAAAGCAGGTCGTTGTTACATTGTAATAACGATCTCCGGTACCGTCTACTGTGCCTGTGCCAGGGAAGTGGCACACGTTTGCATTCATGGAGAGTGTGGCGTTTCCATGTGGACTCGCCGGAAGGTCTTTGAAGTAACATTAACATTAAGACAAGTTTCCTCGCCCTGTCTTTCTTCTTAGATCCCCCTAGCCCAGTCGGAGGCGTTCCTAACGGACCTTTTGGAGAAAGTCTGTGAGCGAATGAACGACTACAAGCTTGAGGAAGACCCTGTGACGAAGGAGAGAACTTTCAAGAGATTTGCTCCTAGGAAAGGAGACAAAATATACCAAGAATTTAAAAAAATATATTTTTATTCTGATGCTTACAGACCTTTGAAATTTGCGGTAAGCTCTCTTCCTTGCAGATGAATCGTATGATCCAGAAACGTGTTTTTGGAACTCTTTTTTGTTGTTTTCTGCTCTTGTGGTTGAGTTTCAAGACATGGAACACCAGAATGCACATTAAAATGTCATCTGCTGCCTTTGTTGTCTTGCTGCTTAAGTGCTTACCATGCATTTAGTAACTTGACTTTTGAGACACCTAAGGGGTTGTGGCAATTTGTGGTGATCAGTGGACACGTTTCAGTGATACTTTACGGAAGGTGCTGTTCACGAGTCCCGGGGACTTTAAGACAGTTTTGCACAATGTTTTGCTTAAACCATTTCGCTCGTGTGGGGACTCCAGAGTGGTCTCAGTCAGTGCTGGTGCAAGGAAGGTCTCTCACAGGTTTCCACGTAAGGAATCAGGGGCTGTGGTTTCTAGGTTAAAAGCCAAATTAAAACGAATGTCGCTTTCAAATATCTACAGCCAAATGACAGAGGGAGAGTGATGCAACCATCTCTTTTTTCCTAAGGCTTCACAGAGGAGGAAGAATTGTATCCTGGGTTGATTCAAGTATTCTAGCCCAAACTAAGTTAAACAAAGGCTTAGGTATGATAGTTGGCCTGATTCCAAATTTCCTTCCAGTATAATGTTGATTTTTCGTGAATGCTAGTCTCTGGCTTGCTAGAATATGCTTGGCAAAATACGTTGCAATATATTTCACTTTAGTCAATGCTGTTGAATCAGACAAAGTGATGGGCAGTCCTGTTTTAAAAAATGTAGTAAGTTCACACATTGGCCAAAATATCAGGCCTGCTGAAACCTTGAAATAAGGGCTTTAGCCGATTTTTAAAGATTTTATTTTAATTAGAAAGTAAAGGCAATAATCAGGGTTAAAAGTACCACAGAATAAGAATGACAATGAATAAGTGTGTTTGTAGTTCACAGGTTTTAAATAGGCACATTACAGTCGAATTTAAATCTTTTAAAATGCCATTAAAAATTTTTAGAGTCTTGCTTAATGAACTCAGAAAATGATTTACAAGTCTCTAGTGAATACCACTGGGTAACTTCACAGCTCCTAAAAGTATAACCTGGTAGTTCTTTAACAAAGAAACATAATTCAGTTAGAATTTAAGATTTTCAAATGCAGGGGCATATTTGAGCACCCTCTTCTCTGAAAGGTCAGGTATTTTTTTTTTAAGTGAAGTGAAATTTTGGATGGATCTCTAAATAGTATGAAAAGACACTTCCCGAAGTAACTGTCAAGTGTGTTCTCCACAGTGAAATTGAAGATGCGTTTGTTTTGATTGCTGAGAAGGCTTAATTGTTTTCACACTTTCAAGCCACAAAATGGATTATTATGTTACATCAGAAGGAAACTGGTTTAACCATTTTGAGGAGCTGTGGTCTTTTTTTTTTTTTTTTTTTTTAATTTAAAAACGGTTAGACTTTTCAGCTTCTTAAATAGGAGGCCCATTTCTTCCTATACTTCCATTCCAATTTAAGGAAGCGAAACATGCGAAGAGATGTTCCTTCTTCAGCCTCCCACATCTTCCAACACAACTCATCATTTACTTAAGCCCCAGGAAAATGATGCAATTAACATTCTGGGAAGAGGGTTAATCCAATGCAATGATGTATTAAACCAAAAGGGCTAATAAAAATGGACCACCTTGGTTACATGATTTCCTATGTTTAGCTAATAAATTGTTGCAAAGTCCTTCCTAACAAAGTGCCCCGCCAGTGTGCGTCTATCCACATATGTTGTTATTATGTTTCTACAGTGTGAAACTATAATAGAAGAGTATGAAGATGAAATATTCTCACTTATCGCCCAGGAGGCACACTATCTAGCTGACAAGCTGTGCAGTGAAAAATCAGGTACTGTGTCTGATGTAACATGTGCTCGCTGCTCGCACACCCTCTCTCTCTCACTCAGCCTTGCAGCGTCTTGTTTGCAGACTGAGCCTCGCTGCCTCTCTGCAATCCACGGCTCTGACACAGGATCCCTCGTCTCCGCTGAATCAGAAACGACAGCATGTGAGAGAAAACAGATAAACAGAAACCACAGGCCTGTGTGGCCTTCCTCTTTGTACTTTCTTTCCTCTACATGTTAAGTGAATTCAAACATTCTTGATTTCCAGTTGTTAAGGAGAAAATTCTTGTTCAGAATTAGAAGCCTCCAAAGCACTTTCTTTTTAAAAACTTTGAGAGATAGGATTTTTCCATCCTGGACCAGGGAAGGAGACCCTCACTTCATGGCTTGAGTATTTGCTACACCAGCAGAAGGTGCGATTTTTATTTTGTAAGAACTTTCTAAATTTTTGTTTGTTTGTTTGTTTGGGGGGATGCTGGATTTTTTTTCCAGGTTCCATTCCTGTATCTACTTAAAAATTTTTTTTTCTGGCTCAGAGAGTGGAAAATAATAGTTAATTCTCAAGCATATACATACACTCAGAAGCTGGAAAAAATGAGCAGAATTTTATTTATAATATACAAAGTTGAAAGCGGTGATCACTGACTCTCCGTTCTGTTGGCTGTATGTAGACCTTCTAGTCCCCTAACTTGGATGCTTGTTTAATACATTTATAACAATGGAGTACACAGTTGTGCATCTTTTTGGATATCTTTGGGAAGAAATGAGTGAGTAGATATGAAGACAATGATTTAAAGCCAGTGGGGTACTTTTAAACAATGTGAAAGTTTGAGACAATTAGCATTCAGCAGTTGTTTACAATAAACTATATAATACACCTACATCCATTATATCAAATGTAGTGCCAAAGTCCTTAAAATAACAGCTACTGCACATTTGTAGATAAATATTCATGTCATCAAAAGTTATTAAACAAGAAGTACACAAATCTTCCATTAACAGAACAGGTAAAGTTTTTTGTTTTTTTTTGTTTTTTTGTTTTTTTTTGTTTTGCTTATACTCTAAGTAGATAATTGGGTTGTTTCTGTTTAAAATCCAGTCTTAATGAAGCTTGCAAAAGAATACAGTGAGATGATGTAGTCAGGATTATTCAGGCATTTGGGGTATTTTTCTTCAATGTTGGCGATATACTATAGAAATGTGTGATGTCCATAGCCACAACTTCCCACAGAAAATGTTTTTAAAGTGTTTCAAACAATTCAAAGATGTATGTATGCATTCAGATATAAGCAAAAATGTGATGAACAATATTTGAAATATTAATTTTCCTATTTTTTCCTCATAAAGGACCTGGTCTATGACAAACACAGATCCATTGCTACGTGGGCCCTCTCTCAGATACTCCAGGAGGACTAGAGAGGGTTCCAGTAACTAGTCCCAGAAGTAGTTGCCCCGAATAATAAGATCCTGGGGAAAGACTGCTCCCAAGTTTGTCAATTTGACTTAATTTCAATAAACTTAACTACCTTTCTTCATTCCTTCTGCATATTTATAATTGGAATAAAAATTAACACTAACCTTGAGAAAATGCAAGCTGAAAGAATAAACCTAAGGTGCAATTTTGCAAGTATAAAATGAAACCTGATTAGATAATTCTTAATTGGCATTTGATTTTTAAAACACTGATTAAGTCCTTACCACTATGAACAGCAGTATTGGAAGTAAAAGCTGTAAAAGATACTCAAAGGTGCACGCCACCATTGAGCCGCTACGTAGTGAAGTGGGATGAGTCCTTTCACGTAATGTTTCTTCATGAAACATATTTGTGGATGTTCTAAACCACTCATAAGTTAAAAACCAAGAATAAATTAATCCTAGAGAGAGACTAGACTTCTCCCACCCACTCAGAAAGCCCTACTGTTAAAAGTGAGTTAATACCACAACAAGGAAGAGAGTTTCTTCAAACTGAACAATTTTTGCTAGAAAAAGCTCAACAACACATCAGTGATAAAAACTCTGATAAGTGACTAAAGCAACAGAGAATTCATGCATCTTAACACATTGGGATGGTTTCAGACAACTGAAGGGTGAGATGTTCGTACTGTAGAAGACTCCAGATGCGCTGGTACCTAATCTAAAATACAAGGACAGCCAGTTGACAACCAGATCATGACAGTCACACTCTGCTTTGTGAAGACAATACTTTACCTTGTGATACTGCACAACAGCTTTGCTGCGATAGACTCTCCAGAGTTTAAACAGTGTCTTAAAGATGTGACTCTGTGTGTGTGTGTGTGTGTGTGTGCACGTGCGTGTGTGTTGGGGGGGTATGAAACTGCACATTAAGCAATAACTTTACTGAGTGTATACTACGTGCAAGACACTATGCTGTTACAATATTCACACACTGCTTTTAGGAAGATAAATATTTAGAAAATAGACATTGGTAGAATTAGAGGTTTTATTGAAAGTTTAGTTCCTTTCTACACTTTACATACACCTTGTTTATATATGAGTTTTGCTTTTCTTCTTAATGTAGATTATTTCTCTTTATTTATAATAATCACATGCTGGCAAGTAAGGGCACATTCACAGACTCTTCAAAATATTGAAGTTCTAACATTCACCCATACACAAAAATAAATGGGGAAGAATGGAGAAAATACTTATGTCAGATTTAAGATGATTGTGTTTGGATGAAAATAAAACACATCACTGAGATTTTCATAAACACTATGTGTCATTTTTTTGATGAGTGAAAAAAATATCCATGAAAGGTTATAGGATTACAAATGAATCTGTGGCTGCCACTGCAGTTTATATACTGGATAGAATAAAAGTCATCAAATGTACTCTGTTTTTGGAGTGTGAGACAGAGTAATAGGGTGTTATTCCTCAGATAATCTCTTTTTTTCCTAGGCAAGAAATAAAGGCAAGTTCATTAGATGTGCCTTGTGGAATATCTTGGGGCATATAGCCCAGACTCTCCAGAATGTCATTTTGATGTCTTGGAGTCAAAATGATTAAAATCTTAATGTGCTATAGGGTCGTGATGAAAAGTGCAGCTCTATGCCACTCAAGGTATGGAACAGAGCACTGTAACTTAGAAATGAATGGATCCTCTAATACTCATGGAAGTATTTGTTAAACAGAATATGTGAGGGCATAAATAAACACACAAATGTATTCTGTATGTATCACTTCTGCTTCCATATCAAACCTTAGCATTTAAAAGCATCATCACTGATGAATTTTCCACATAACAATTTTGAATGCAGTGTATGAAGATGAGATCAAGTATCTAGAAATGTTTAGCCTACATTTAAAGTAAAAGATTTTTCTCTTTTTATGTAGACTTCTCAACACTAATGGGAATGTTAAATTCTAATATGTAAAATAATTGCTTTCAAAGGCTAGCATATTTTTTAAAAGTTATATAGCTAAAGTAATCCATAGCCTTTTTCGATAGAGTTTGCATTAATTGCTTCCGACTGGAAAAGTAGTATTATCAAAGTATCTAGTTGCTTCTGTGATCCTTGGGTTAAACGCCAGATGTCCTGTGCCCATTACAGGCTGTGAAATATCTCTGAGTGGAGCCATGGGTGAAATGACACAATACCTTGGCCTTGCTTTAAATTCTAAAGCCAAAAAAGACTGGAATATGAGGCAAGAACAGCAGTGTTCATCTTTGTTGAAGTTGGGTTTGGGGTGCAGGGGAATAGATTACACCCTTCTTTCTGCTTTTGGGTAATTTCTATAATAACATTTTGGGAAAATTTCCATAATAAAAGTTTTAAAAATATGCTTCCACCAGAACATAGTTTTTGCGTAATGTAAATGACTTAATGGGCTGGTGTCTAAAGTGATAATGATGCTATCTAATTGTTTTTTTCCAGATCTGTGTGAAACTTCTGCTAATCATACTGAGCTCTAGGAGTGCCGTGCCGCTGGTGGTAGAGAGGAGTAAAGTCACACCCAAAGGTCAATGTCTGCATTTTATGTTTGCGTGTTGTCTTTCATGATAAGAAAAATTTTGTCTCTTGTTTATACCGTGTTTGTCTCCATTTATGATTTATTTTGAAAATCTGTTGTTTGACATCATGACAAACCCTGCGTTTTTTTTTATAGGTGAAGCTGAGGAGTACATGAAACTTAAATTAACCTTTGCAGATTTTGATAAATCGAGCTTGACAATAAAGGATTTAATTCCGTATTGAGGAAAAAAGTGAACAAAATAGGGATTTCATAATGTATGCTGTTTATTTTATAACAGTGCATGTGCACATATACAAGTGCAGTAGCTATCTGATAAGAACTGGATTTGAATTCTCAAATACTTGATTGCCTATAAATTTAAGGAAATACATGGCAACAAATTCAAAATGTGGTCTTCTGGGTGAGATATGGCTATTGGTGAAAGAAACAAACCCATTTTTTATCAGGAATGAAATTTAAATTTTTAGAAACCACAAGTTTAAAAGCCCATCTCTAAAATTTAGTGGAATGTGTAAAAACTAATGAATGCTTTAATTTGTAGTAAACAATAATTACATTGGCCTCTCAAACACCAGTCTGAGTTTAAGTGGTTTAGAAAGTTGATTTATTATTGCATCATGTGTTAAAAGATGACATTAGTGATTGCATTTTGTTTTGCTCCAAACTCTTCTGGTTTGTTTGTTTTTCTTCTAAAGGTTTTTTTGGCTCACATTTAGTGTGTTGAGTTTACTACTAAATAATCTACCATTCTTCTACAGGAATGGAAAGAGAGTTGGGACCTGGTGGGAAATTATCTTTTGACCACACTTAATACACAAAGTCTAGTAACAGTTACTCCCGGAAATTTCTTTATCTCTGTTACATTTGCATTCAGTGGAATCTGACTTTAATGATTAAGAATGTCAGGGTATAGTCTACACCAGTTTCTAAAAAGAGATTCTCATTGTCTTTGGTGACAATCAAGTGGGTAGTATGCTACAAATTCCACCCGGAAGACCCAAAACTCTTTGCCATATTGTTACTTAGTTGCTTAAAAAGCACATTATGTGTTTAAATCATTCTCCTGACTCTTCAGCAGGAAACAATTCTTAAATTTAGGAAAATTTACCAAAGATAAGGGGAAGGGCTTTCCATGCCCCCTCCCCACCTCAACTCTGATTAAAAGTTAGTGAGTTAATGTCACTTAATTACTTGGGTGCTTTTTTTTTGTCTTGTCTGTGGCTGCTTAAGTCTGATGGCTCCTACATAACCCAACGAACTTGCACTCAAGCTGACACACGATGGAAATAGAACTGAATAATAATTAACACTACTTTCCAGTAGGGTAGGACAATTGTTATTTAACACATAGTCCCTATAGCTTTATTTAAACTTATCTAGTTAAGGTTAATTTGGCATTTAAAGTAGTAAATCAGGAACATTCTCCTAACTTGGATTTTCTTGGGAAATGCACTAAACAGGAAAATTATTCCTGAAAACCTAGTGACCTTCACAGGAACATGGTGGGACCTGTGACACCAAGTAAGCTTCAGTGAAAAATGTTAACAGTTGTGATTGTAGAAGTGTTGCCAAATTTGTTTTCATACTCTCATTGATCATCATTAAAAATTCTGAAATGTAGGCAATGCTAACACTAATTATAGAAATTAAGAAAATGTGGCCTCCTGTTTGTAACTAAACGGACGTGGGGAGGTGCACCTCCTGTCACTGAGGGGTGCCTTTCATTGACAGTGACGCTTTGCTTTGAATGGAGAGGACGAGGAACTTTGACTTACAGCGACTATCTAAGGTTTTGCTAAATATGGCATTTCAGTTTTTCTTCTTGGATTTCCCATTAAAAATAGTCTTGTATCTTGCAAATTTTTAATATCTCATGACTTGTATATTTTTTCTTTCCAGAATTTTTTCCAGCTCAAACTTGCTAAACTCATGTAAATATTTGTAGCTTACGAAGTTACTGATTCAACCCGTATTTGAATGGTAATGCACAAACCACTGGATTTCTTCTGGCTGCAGGAAGTCAGGTTTCCCTGTGGGCCACTGTTAGGTTGCGCTGCTTTTGCTAATGAACAATGAGATAGAGTAGCTTCTCACTTTAGCATCCTTCTAGCCACCTTGGTGCGTTGTAAGTCCCATTTATTGACCAAAACCTAATCAAAAACAACAAGTGGGGGGACGAAACAAAAACAACAGAAATAAAAGAAACAAGGCAACATTATAGTGTGAGAGAAAGTTTCTCAGAGTTGATGAAAAGCTACCTAATTCTATGTCCAAAAAAATCCCTGGGAAAACACGGGGTAGGGTGTGTAATGCTTATTAAAATAATGAGGAGAGAAGACTCGTTTGAGGCTTCATGGTTTCAAATTGTTCTTTTATGAGATGGTTGGTTTGGGTCTCCATGAAGACATGTGAGCCTGTTCTCATAAAAAAAAAAAAAAAAAAAAAGACCAGATTGGCTGAGATGCCCACTTTATTTTTTGTGATGTGGATTACTATTTGCTAAGAACAAGCCAAGGACAATGAATCCATTTACTGAGGAGTGGAGAGTGGGATTGTGCCGAAGTCCCAAACAGGAAAGATCAATACTTTATTTACTAAGATAACCCTAAAAAAATAGAGGCAATACCTGGCTGTGCTTTTATATCTGTTTCTCGGCTTAGATTGATATTTACTCACGTACGTAATCACTATATCTAAATAAAAAATGATAAACTATATATCAAGCTTAAAATTCAGATTGTCATGGAATATGAGAAAAGTCATTCTCTGATGTGATTTTGTGGTCTGTTTTAAAACTTGGTACAAATTTCTGAGCTAATCTTAAATGTGCTGAAGCTCACGCAATAGGATATTGTATAGTTTGACACCAAGATGCAATTAACAATGATACTAAACCATCAAAATATGAATGCACCTGTGAGATACAAATGTGTTTTTATTATGATTCCCTAGCTATAATTTAATTCCCCTTTATATGTTTCTTAAATTCCTCAGATTAGTTGCTTTTAGAGCAAGAAACCAAGTGGATAAAAAGATCAAATACAATAAATGAAATAGAATTATGGAAGTTGTAAAATTGTATTGCCCTTAAATGACCTAGGGAAAGATAACAGTAAATGATACGGCTCTCACGCGAAGTTTAACTTCTTGCCCCTTCCCCTAAATGTGTGTTTGCTGAGGAGAGAGGCTCTGCTTTTTGTAGTCCACTTTTCATAATCTGCCCCATGGGCGAGAGGTGGTGATGATATTTAACATAATATTGGCTCATTCATTTGTGGGGTCATCACCAGAAACATGGGGCTTTGCTTCAGAAGGACAGTTTGTGGAAGAGGAGTCTTAGATGTCACATACAGTTTTCTACCCTTCTGGGTTCTTCGGGAAAGTCCAAAAATAGATGGATGGATACATAGATAAACAGATAGATAGAAACATGGAAATGTAGCTACATGCATACAAATACACAGACACGGACATACATAATAGAGAGAGGACACAGGGAGATCAGCTAGAGCTTCGAATTTCCAGTGTGGAGATCTCAGGGAAAAAATAGGGTCTTTATTTTTTTTAATTCCTTAATTAAAGAATCATTCCTATGCTCCTTATCTTGGAGAATTATCTCAAGATTTTCATGAAAGAAAAAAAATTACAGTGGACGTAAAGATTCTACCCTGCCACAGTAAGATATTCATAAAACATATTTAATCTATTATGAAGTTGCTGGAAAACAGAAATGCCATGAGGCTGCACTGGAACTGGCTTAGAATCTTATAGTATGTGTCACTATATGGAACATGGATTTCAGTAAACCACGGATTAAATAATTTCCCTCTAAAGCATAATAGCACAGAGTAAAAGCCCAGTACAGTAAGGTGAGCAGTTTGATAGATAGTCCTGTTCCCTCAAAGCCACAGGGCAGGGGGAAGTTCACAAATCACAAGCTTAGTGAATCCAAGATGTGACCCAGAGGGACATGGCCTTCCCGTGGAGCTGATACGGGCGCCAGTAACTTCCTTCTCCTTTTGGGATTGTTAACACACCGGCATCTAGGGAAGGCAAGTGATGTACTGAAGCATTGGATACCCAATGTCAGCTGATCAAGCATGGCCAGGACTCAGAAAGATCTGATATACTGTAAGTACAAATATGAATAGCTATCTCAAACTTTATCAATAGCAAGGTTGGCACCTGAAAAGTTAGACTGTGCTCCTGACGTTTGATATTAAGGGTTTGCCTCATAGCAGCTTTCTGAACAAATGGGAATTTCTCTATAGCGTATTCTCTGATATTGGCCGATAAAAGGTGACTGTAATCCACGAGGTGACACCATTGTCAGCAGAGACAGAGGAGATTTCAATCAGGAGATTTTCATTGTCTGATAGAAGTAAATCTTCATGGCTCTGTTGTTCTTCATCAAAGGGTGCTGATGAAGCACCTTCATGCCCTGTGGTTTACAGAAGAAAGCGGAGAACCAAAAAATAGACTGTTTGGTCCCTATTAAAAATGGACCCTATGTAAAGCAATGTGGTATTAAAACAGAGTGAAATCTAATACAAATGTGGCTTCAACAAGTGTTATTAAATTATTAGACCTTTAGGTAAAAACAGACCCTTGAATTGCTTTTATATGCAATCAAAGCCAAGATGAAATATTAATGCCCTAAGATTAAAGGGTCTTGGGTGCATGCGTGTTTTGAAGCAGTGCCCCTACATGATAAACAGGAAATGTTGCAGGTTAGCTCACTTTTGCATATGCTGTGGATGCTGACACCTTGACCAATTTCGAGAGTGGAAGCCCCACTGGGAATCCCCACTCAGTTCCAGGGATCTGGGTCAGCTGTGCCTGGTGGAGCTGGTGTGTGCCCGTGGGTGTGCTGTGGCTCTCTCTTTCCAAACCGCAAAAATCCCAGCCGTTTTTGTGAGCATGCACTGGCCCTATGGCAAGATCCCACTGTAGAAAGATGGCTGTGTCAAGGTTAGAAGAGAGGGCTGATTGCAACAAATCCCCTTCTGAAACAAAGCCCAGTAAAAAGATGCTGTTCCGCTTACTAACGGGTGGATGCATGGGGGCTTCAGAAAGAAACACGTTTGAGTTTTTTGTTGTTATTAAGAAATGCTTTCTTTTGTACCTGATAACTGAGTCTCAAGTCCAGGAAAACGATAGCATCTCTAGTTCTTGTGCTTCCCTTCTAGTAACTAGTGATTTATTAACAGACCAGGGGCGTTTTCTCCTGTGCACTGACAGTGTTAAGTAAGGTATCTTTAGCCTCATACCTCAGCCCAGGCGGCAGCAGGCGCAGAGGCCCCAGCCTGAGCCCTGCATAGGCCGGCCGGGTGACCTAGCCCACGGCTGGCTGGCCCAGGTGGAGCCCCTGGGCACAGGCAGTGAGGGCAGAAAGCCCAGGCTGGCCGCCGCGGCATCTGTGCCTCGAGGTCTCCTGGCTGTCCTGCATCCCTGCTCGGGGCAGCCCATGCCTTTGAGCGTAGGCTATCCTCACCCCGCCAAGGTGGATCCCAAAGGAACAGACGCCACGGCATAGGCTCAAACAAAGCCTTATCTCAGGGAGGAAGTGAGCCCACTGCTTCCTTCCCATTCATTCCCACATTGATTTGTACCTGGGAAAGGCCCTAGCACAGCTCAGGGCCCTTCTCGCGGCTGGCAGAATGCGTCCGCGCTTCCTGTTAGTTATGAGTTACCACCGTCCCCACTGGAGAAGCGCTTCTCCCTGGGCAATGGAATGGAACCTGTGGTGCAGAATCCTGAGAAAGGGCTGGGGGAGCCTCCCGGTGATCCAGTCCCGCACCCCTGGCTTGGGGGCAGTGCACCTCAGCCCCTCCAGGACTGTGGAACAGTTGGGTGGGGTCTTGCGGCTGAGCTTGGTAGCCGATGATGGTTTCCAAGTAACCACCGCCCCTCTTTGAGATTCCTCTTGGTTTAATCTTCCGCGCAGAACTCAGATGCCTGGCGGGCGCTTCTGAGCGCCTGGCCCCCAAAGACCTGCCGTGCTCACTGTTCTGAACACACGCACCCTTGCCCTTGGCCTTTTTGGGTTTGTGCTCAAATAAGCAAATACTCAGGAAGCCCTAGTGCACCTCAGGCCCCGTGCTGGGCGCCGAGAAGGATACGGGAGTGGTGCAGGCGGGGCACAGAGGTCCTCGTGGGGGAGAGGAGCCCCCGAGGTCAGACCAGCATGGCGGGAGGGCGGCCTGCGGTGCGGCCTGGTGAGGACGTTTAGTGTGGAGGGTGGTGCTGTGCTTAGCTGGACAGGGCCTCCACCCTGAGCTGCGGGGAGAGCAGGGACCACGAAAGACCAGGGCACTGGCTGTCTGCAATCGCTGGCACAAAACACCAAAATGGGAGAACTTTAAGGCAAAAAAATGTGTTCTTTGGTTGGGTGGCCTGTGGTAGCCATGAGGGAAGGAGGCCAGGCCAAGAGCTCCAGTGATGTCAGGGGATAAGGGAGCCCCTTGGAGTGTCCCGCCTGAGAACGAAGGAGTAAGATCAGTACCCGCTGGGAGGACGCAGAAGGGGCTTCCCCCACACCCTCGATGGCAGCCCTGAACGCCTCATCCAGCTGGAAGGACCCAGGAGGGGACTTCCCCCCACCCCACCCCGATGTGGCCTGGAATGCCTCACCCAGCTGGGAAGATCCAGAAGGGGACTTCCTCTCCTCCCCTCACCCCATGGCGGCCCAGAATGCCTCACCCAGCCAGGCTTTGTCCTAGGCCAAAACCCAAGGCAAGTGTTCCCAGGCTGTGTGATAGAGAACTTTTGCGGATCTCAGGTGGGGTCTTGGTTTTGCAAGAGGACTAAGAGTGTTGGGAATCTCTAGGCACCGCCCCCTACCCACGCCACTGCGTAGACCCCAGGGGCCGTGCCTGGAACGGGATGTCCACAGGAAGTGCCCTCGGATAACCCGGAGGCCTTGGAGGACAGGTGCTGTGAAACTTCAAGCTAAACACAGACTCTGACTGTAAGGTCGCTGCACCTGTCTCAGCGCGCATGGACTTGGTGGTGGGCCTGAAGCCAATTTGCATCCTGATAGCTTCCTTTTGAAAGCCCGGCCTAGGGAGTGTGTCTCCAACACAGGCTGGTACCTGAGGGTCCTGGGTCAGGGGATTCTCTCCTTTCAAGATGTCACTGCCACTGCGTGGAGCTCCTCACTGAGGCCTGCTTCATCAGCCGGCTCAGCCTCCTGCCTCGTGCCCACCGAGGGGACGTTTCTGATTCTTTCTACTGCATCCACTTCAGAGACCAATGTGGTCATCTGAGCCTCCTCCCCTGCTGCAGACGCACCTGGACTGTCCCAGTTGCCCTCCCCAACCCTTCAGAGGAGCAGGGTGGGCCTGTGTGGGCCTTGCTCTGGGGAGCCTTGGGACTCTGCTCCTCTGGAGGGATATTTAGACCAGAGCACGCCCAGCCTGGATGGGGCAGGCGGCCTCTACCACTTCAGGCTGCTCGGGCAGGAAAACTGCAGAGGAAAAGGGCTGCCACCCTCTTTAGCTTGGGTTTCTTATTTAAAACCAGATGAAACAAAATGAAAATTGGAAAAAAAAATATTTTTTTTTCTTATAAGAGAAATACAAATATTTAGAAAACACAGATTTTAAAAATATGAAAATAAAGTCTCCAAATTTCATCACCCAGATAATTGTTTACATCATATAATACACATGCATATCTGTGAATACACGTGTGTGTATATACACACATCTGTAAATTAGATTATATCTTATCTACCATGTTATGACCTGTGGCCTTTCCACTTGGTGTATTGTGAATCTGTCTTCATGTCACTCAGATTCTTCTACAGCATAAAATTTAATGGCTGCAAAGTGTTTATTTCACGTGCAAGCCACATTTATTTAACAAGTCTCCTGTATTAGGTCATTTCAATTGTTTTCATGTGTTTATTATTGAGAACAATGCAGAGATTAATTTTTGTAAGTGAATATTTAGCAAATTCAAGAACATTTCCGTCAGCTAAAATTGCAGAGGTGGAAGGCTCCCAGGGGAAGTCAGTGCTGGGAAGGTGGTGACGGTGGGAGAGGCTGGCTCAGGGCAGGCCAGGCTTCCACCCGTGGTGCCAGGTTTCTTGCTGCTCTAGGAAGGTCTAGGGAGACTTGGAGCCACATTTCCAGTGACGCTGAGTCCTCCAGGGAGACCTGGCACCGCGCAGGTGAGGAGGCAGAAGAGTCCTGCCCGTGGGAAAGTCCCATCTTCTGTTCCAGGACAGGGAACCGGGACGGACCCGAACCGCGCCCCGAACCCGCCGCCCGGGCTCCACAGCAGGCCTGTTTGCTGAGCCTCGGCTGGGTGAGCCCAGCAGCCACGGCTCCTGCTAGCATGGCCACGGTGGTGAGCTCAGCACTGCCCTTTACAGTTTATACGTCCCTCCCGAGGGCACTATTTTATGTCATCCTTGCAACAATTTTGTAGAGAAATGCCATTGTCATCTCCAACTTGAGAAGAACAGACTAGGGTCTGGAGACTGACAAATGGCGCGGGTCAAAGGCCAGGTTCCCAGCTCTGCAGCACGTGCGTGCCTCCCTTGAGGGACCGCTCAGGCGGAGAAAGACCCCAGACCTGGGCTTCCTGCCCTCCCTGCTGTCATGGGCCAGACCCTGTAAATGCAGTGGTTGGACCAGACAGTGCCTGCGGCCCTCAGCTCTGACGCGGGAGCAGGGTGTCAGGAGGTCCAGGCTGCAGGGCTCTGCACTGGGATGTGGTGGGGTCACACATCAGCACTGCAGCATTTCCTTTGAGAAGACCATGATTTTCTGGGCAGCCCGGTGGCTGCTTATTAGGACAGGCTGGACATGGGCTTGTCCATAGTGACATCTCTCTTAAATATCGTGGTGTGAACATGTATGCAAACAAGAGGCAGGAGTGCACCCTGAGAAACACATACCGGACCGGTGTGCTGGGGGCGCAGCGTCGTGGCTTCAGCAGAGCAGACCATGGAACCAGCACTCGCTCCAAGGCCTCCGCGGCAGCACAAGGCATTCGGGGTCCCTGAGGCCCCACATGGCCTGGTGGTGGGGAAGAGAAACAGCGCCCACATGTTACCGGTGACCCAGGGAGGAACGTAGGGCCAAGTGCGTCAGAAATGCTCCCGGGGGGACTGACTCCTTTGAATACAAATAATTTTGGGGTGTGGCCACAGGATCAAGCCCTTTACCTGGCACAGCTATTGATTGTGTGGATTCTTCAGCGTGGTAGCGGTGATTTGTTGACCTTACCTTTCCTCTGTTTTTTTTTTTTTTTTCTCTAGAGAGCTGACATCCTTTTAGCAAATACTCATTTTGCCTTTCCATATTCCTGTAAACCAGAGCTTCTTCACCTTTCTTAATGCCATGGATCTTTTTGGCAGCTGTGGGATGCCTACTGACGTACCCTTCTGAGATGAATATATTTAAATGTATACAATAAGATACACAGGATTTCAAAGGAACCAGTCAGATTTAAATAGTTACAAAATGTATTTTCATTGTGATGCATCTTTCTTTACTCATATCTTTAATAACAAGATCTAGCAGCAGGTCTATGGGAAATTTTAAAGTAGTGACGAGCAGAAATGATATTTGGAGATATCTGTAGGTATAACATGACATGAAAATATCTGGTTTAAATCAGCCGCAATGTCACAGGCGCTGCTAAGTTAAACGGTGCAAGGGTTTGATGTCTACTTCATAATAAAAAGAATCAGTGGATTCCAGTTAGAGATGCACTACCAAAAACAAGGATGAACTTTTCCCATCCAAGTTTACAGGATCCAGATTTAAAACTCCTGCTTTAAAGTAAACAGAAATAAGTAATCCTGTTTAGAGGAACCCAAAGCACAGAGAGGCTGAGTGTTTGGCCCAAGACAACACAGCAAATTAGAGCTTCTGTTGAATACATTGCCTGGCCGGTGCCGTCCTCATTTTTCCTCATTAACTTTTTTGTAAGTGAATATTTAGCAAATTCAAGAACATTTCCGTCAGCTAAAATTCCAGAGGTGGAACGCTTTTTTTCCTCATTAACTCTTGGTCTTAAAATGAACACTAATCCGGAAGTTTCATCCTAAAATGCTTCCAAAAAGATTAATTGACTACATTTACTACTTAAATGATGAAGACTACTGGTGAATTTACAAGACTTTTAAAAGAGCATTTTAGAAAATAGGAAAAGGGTTATAATTTACAATTCAAACGCAAATCACATGCAGAATTGTTCAATTAGGGGAGGATTAGAAGATTCATTTTTATCAGGGAAAATCTTGAAAATCCAATGTCCAGTGATCATTTTGGTCACATGATAAAATTAGTGACAAGACTGAAGAAATCCTTCAGACCAACATCCACACTTAAAAGAAATGGACATTTATACATAAGTTAGCTGTAAGCTCCACTTATTGTATTTTGATGGCAAAGGGGACCATGACCATTGGATCCTTGGGTGCCGAAATAGTTCACAAAATAAAGTGCTCTGGAGGAAGTGGTCTCCCCAAATACAGATTGATGTCATAGACTTCTAGAAATGGATACCAAATAGAATGGAACAGTCTGTGGTTATTTCCTCATTTAACTAACAATCTAAATGAAAGGATGGGCAATGTGACTCTTCACTCTGTCATAAATCAAAAGTATAATTTCCCATACAGATTTCTTTTCCATGACTGCCAAGCTTATCGCATGATACCACGGAGTCATCTTTCCATAATAAAGACGTCCTAACCCATTCACAGGGAACCTTCCCAGGAGGAAGCAAACTCTTCCTCTCTGCCATTTCCGGACTGGCTTCCTCTCTCCGTCCCCTAACTTTCATCTCGGCTGCGTTTCTTTTTGCCTCCCCCTTGTCCCCTGAGTCTCAGCCATGGATAACCCTGCTGCGTGGAGACGGTTGAGAGAGGCCGGTGTGAGCTTGAGTGTGGAAATTTGTCACGTACAGAGATGGCACCCAGAATGCCTAGGGTGGTCCCCGCGCCTTCAGCCCCCACTTCAC
Source organism: Symphalangus syndactylus (assembly GCF_028878055.3). Classification (NCBI taxonomy): domain Eukaryota; kingdom Metazoa; phylum Chordata; class Mammalia; order Primates; family Hylobatidae; genus Symphalangus; species Symphalangus syndactylus. Next base: position 145,002,727 of record NC_072428.2, on the reverse strand, counting down.
TAGGTCCCTCTCCTCTCTGCCCCCAGCCATCTCCTCCTTCCTGCTTCCTGCCCTGCTTGTTTCTTCCCTCTTGGATTAACCCTTCCCCTCTCTCAGCATTTTCCTTTCTCCTTCCAGGTGTTTTTATCCCGGTATTCAAGCACATCTGGGTATTTCCAAAGCAAGCCGGGTGGGGCCAGGGAAGGAGCTGCCCACGGAGAGCTGGTGAGGTGAAGACACTGCTTCAGGCCGAAGGGATGGCCCTGGGCTGTGTGCTGGACTCCTTGGCTTCAGTTTCTGTAAAAGCCCGGTAAAATCTAGGGTCGATAGGGCGGTTTCTGAGTCCCTTTGATTACTCCACGATCCCGTGAACTCCCAGTGCCCACTCCCACGTGTTGGGGCGGTGGCCATCTCTTGCCCTCCCCTCTCCGGCCTAGGTCTTGTTTCTCCGCCTCAGGCCTGGAAGTCTATCTGTCCACCTGTTTCCCACCCCGTGTCTCCCTCCGTCGGGTTCCTGCACCATGGTCCCAGGAGCCCCTCTGCCGCCCCGCCCTGGCCCTTCTGCGGTCTCGACACCCGCTGCGGCCGCACCCTTCCTCCGCCTGGTCGCCTGGTAGCTGCGTCTTGTCACTGATGCTCTTTGCTCTAATGGCCTTTGTTGCATCGTCTCCTGCTTTTTCCCTTTTGTTTCTGTGGGGTTCTCTAAACTGTTTGCTCATTTCAAAAAAAAAAATCCGTCTTCCGCGTTACCCCATTCTCTCCTGCCCTAGCAAGTCCTACAAGCGTGTCTCCTGCAGGCCCAGCCGGATGCCTGAGGCCAACCATGGCAACAGCCAGGGCGCGGGGGGGTGGAGCCCGGAGCTGGCCAGGGCAGCTCATCCAAGCCTCGGCTTCCCCTTCTCACGGAGGGAGGGCCGGACAGAGCAGCCCAGGACTCCCAGGGGATGAAAGAACATTCCAGAAACCCAGCCCCTTGTGGCAGGCCTTTAGGAAGCTCCAGCTTGCCGGGTGCTGTGGGGGGCGGGGCAGGGGGGAGTTTCCGATTCCTGGAGAAATCGCTCCTTGCTCCTTAGTGACACTTGCTGCTAATATTAATTGTAAGTGTGTGAAGACAGCACCGGCAGAGAAACCAAACAACCTCCAGTAGCAGTCCTGGTGCAGAGGAAGAATTTCAGCCTCGCCTGAGGCCTGGTCTATTCCTGTGAGGACTTCTTCCCTGGTCCTTTTCCTTCTGAAGCCGTAGCCTTCTCGGATTTGCCTGCAAGGGCTACCCTGGAACAGTTGAGGAGCCTCACTGTCCCCCATCCCTGCGGGCACGGGGGCAGGACACTCTCTAGCCCAGGCTCCTGATTAGAAATGTAAAAGAGTTCTCCTGCGGGAGCAGATGCCCCGCCACTTCCTGAGAGGTCCCTCCTTTTCTCTTCCCACTCTTAAAGACGCAGGGCACACAGAAGACGCAGCCATGCGTGCAGCTGGGCGGGCCATTCAGCGCCCTGCCCTTCCTGGGCTCTGCAGTGGCTGGGGTGGCTGAGTTCAGCCTCTGCTTCTGGTGGCTTCTGAAGCATGAAGGCCCGGGCAGCGGTGTTCAGGACAATCCTCCCTGGCAGGGCGAGGCCGGGAGCTGGGCCCCTGTCCCCCTCCCCCTCCCCGCCGGCTCTGCATCCCGGGTTCCCTCCTGTGATGGGAGGCTGTGACTGAGGGAGCCTCCCCTCGGCGGTGTGAAAGTGACCACACTCTGCTGTCCTGCCAGGGAAGCTTGGTGGTCCCAGCCCGTGCCGCTCCCCCGGTGTATGGGACAGGGTGTCTGGATGCTGCCTCTCTCTCACTGCCTGGCAAGCTGGACACAGCCTGGGCCCAAAGAGAACAGACACAGAGCCCCAGGAGGAGCCAGCCTGCCCGCCGGCTCTGGGCACAGATCTGTTCCACAGCGCTGGCTTCCATGGCTCTGTGTGTGTCTGTGGTCGCCTTCATGCCCAGTGCAGGTCCTCACCCTTCTGTCCCAGCCTCAAAGTGGCGGCCTCCCTCCCACCTGCCCTTCCACCTGCTGCCAGAGAAGTCTCTAGAAGCAGGCCTGCGATCACATCGCCTTGCACGCCTCCACTGGCTCTCAGTGCACCTGAATGAGTCTGGGCCTCCACACTGTCCCTCCAGCTTTGCCTTTGTGTACCTGGCATCACTGGGCAACAGCATGATTCTGCCCCTCCCCGGGCAGTGCCTACAGTTGCCCCTTCCTGGCCTTACCAGCCCCGGTCTCAATCCACACAAGCCTTGTCTACCGATGGAGTCCAGGCCCCTGCTCATGGGGGCCTGCCCTGGAGGGGCAGGACGGGGCAGCATCCCGAGGGTCGGCCTCAACAGCAGCCCCGGGAGGCTGAGACCTGGCTGAAGCGGGGAGGCGAGCACTCAGGTTCCCTGAGGGCTTCCCAGCAGGAGAGTGTGTGCTCCTGACTCTGGGAGGTCAGTTGTACCTGCCCCGCCCAGCACAGCGCCTTGCCTATCACGAGGGAAACTCAGCACTGAAGTCCCCGTGGAGGCTGGAGCCTCGGCATTTCCCCTCTTAAGAAGGATGGAAGTCACAGCTGCCTCGCAGAGCTGTGGTGAGGGGTTGCTGTACCTTCAAGCACACAGCACAACACCTGGTACATGGGACGCAGCCGTGGCCGTTCTGAGACACACATGGAGCTTATCACCCAAAGCGAGCTGCTTGAGAAATTGCAGAGGGGTGGGCGGGGCAACAGACATGAGACCAGCCAGCCGGATTTGGGGGTTTCCAGCTCCTATTGTTATAGAAAATGCTCAGCAAAGAGTATTTATAGACTGAGTAAAATTTTAAGCAGCCAGGTTTCTTACGAGACTAAATGGGAAGTGGCAGGGAGGGGCCGAGTAACAAATGTGACATGCAAGGAACTGTGGGTGGTGAGAGGGTCCCAGACAGGGCTGGGGCTGGAAGATGGCTGTGGAGGCAGCAAAGGCAGAACCCCTGCAGAGAGAAGAGCTCGCTGTGCAGGACATTTCCAAAGGGCATGGCTGGGCATGGCTTGGGCAGTCCCCTCACCCTGCCAGTGTCCCCCACAGGGAGGTGGTGACAGCCCTTTTGTCCCTCTCAGGGTTGCAGGAGGAATGAGACGAAGGGCTCACCTTCAGAGTGCTCAGAGAATAAAATGGGAGGATGCGGCATTGCCCAGCTGAGTCCGGGCCTGGGGTGGGGTGTCCCTCCCGCTGCAGGGATGGATGTAAACAGCAGCTGAGCACCAAGGCTGGGAGGGCATGGGCTAAGAGGGTGAGGAGCTGGCCCACGCTGTGCTGAAGGATGCAGCCGGGGTGCTGGACAGAAGGGTGACGGTCGAGGGTGGGCCAGGGGATCTCTGTTGCCTTCCTGCACACCTGGAGGGATGACTCCTGGGCAAGGGCCACCAGGATATCTGTCTTGGGCAAAAAGCTAATTTTCAGGGAAAACGAGACCATTTTAGCTTGGTGACCAGTTTGCCCTGCCCAAGACCAATGCACACCCACCCTCACCCTCAGCTGGGAGCCTTCAGGGGCACAGACCTTTAAGCAGAGTGCAGTCTGACGGCTCGGTTCCCCATTAACATGCGAGTGACCACAGCCAGCTGCTGCCTGAGTTGTTCCTTCCACCGGGCGCTGAGCACGATTGGACTGTCAGCCCCCTTGTGAGTACAGAGGCTCGGGCCAGGGTCACCCCACCCAGGTGATAGAGTTAGGAGGAAAGCCCAGTGTGAGTCTAGATGGCAACGCAGTGGGCTGGAGAGAGGGCAGGGGTGAAGAAGGGGTGAGGGTCCTCCTGCAGCCCCCCAGGCCAGATCAGGGAGCAGAAGGAGGAGAAGCTGCTGATGAGCAGCCCCCAGAATGCCCTTGGGTTTCCCACGCTGGCTGGAGGGCCTGGAGAGGTGTGGGGACAATAGCAGACAATGGCTTTGTAAGCAGAGATGCAGACTTGTGCAATGGTAATAACGACGGCTCGTGTTTCCCCAGCCCTTCACATGCCAGGGCTGTCCTAAGCTTTTCGTAACGTGATTTCCTTTCATCTTCACAATAGCCAAAGTAGGGACATCACCTCTCCTTTACAGAGGAGGAAACTGAGGCCCAGGGGCTGATGGCTGGACTCAGCCGGGGCTGGCTGTAAGCCTGTGTCCCTCCACCGCCTGTCCTGGGCAGAGGGCCCCACATCTGCCCCTTCCTCAGAGAAGCCACTGTTCCAGCATGATCGGAGGGAGGGGCGGGACCGCTCGCAGCTCCTCGCCGTCCATGGTCACTGGGCACCAATGGGCACCTGCCGGAGACAGCACGCTGGGTGCCCAGGTGCTGAGGGAGAGAGGGAATGACGCGGGGTCTCCCGCTGCGGGGAGGACACCGTGCCCTGTCTGCAGGCCCAGACCATGAGTATGAAAACCAGCAAATGACAAGCACTGGTGAGGATGGGGAGGAACTGGGGCCCTTGTGCCCTGTGGTGGGAGTGAAAAATGGCTCAGCCACCGTGGAATGCCAGATGATGTCTCCCCAAAAACCAAAACCTAGGATTACCATATGGTCCACATTTCCATGGCTGGGTGTATATACCCCAAATAACGAAAACGTGATTTTTAAAAAGAGGGCCACACCACAGACAATGTCTTAGTGCCAGAGGCTGAAGGAGGTCAGAGGAGGGCCAGCAGTGGGGGCCACACCGTCTCCTGGGAGCTCCCCAGGGCTTCCTGTACCCCAAGTGTAGCTCACGCTCGCCTGTGGCGTTGAATGAATAAGGACTTGAGCAGGCGGCTGAGCTAAGTAAGTGTTCCCCACCCTCTCACCACAGACCCCTGGAGGCGTAGAGTCCTGATGAATGTCCTTCAGATCCGGAAGAAACAGCAGGCTTTGCGTTTAGATGGCCTGGCTCAGATCCCTGAGTGCCAGGATTCCTTCCCTCCTCTCTGAGTCCCGCACTTGGAGCCAGCACGTGCTGCCTGGTCGGAGCACATTCCCAGCCTCCTCATGCTTGAGCGTGACCATGTGGTGACATTTTCTCAAAGAAGGTCAGGCCTGGCCTCCAGACGCCGGCCTTGCCACCTCTCCACACTTCCAGCCGCGGAGTCTGGACAGTGAGGCCACTCACAGCTTCGTCCGGGCAGATGGCAGTGAGGCCCTGGGGACGAGGAGAGCTGTGCTCTCCGGCACAGTAGCCACGAGCCCCATGTGCCACTTTATTAAAACCAATTCAAATTAAATAAAATTTAAAATTCGTTTCCTCAGTTGCACTAGCTCAATTCAAATGCCCAGTAGCCACAGGGACTGTTGCCACAGGATGGGACAGCACCTGCTCAGGTAACTCCCGTCATCACAGAAATTCTATCAGGCAGCACCCAGGAGGAGACTGGATTTCTTTTCTTTTCTTTTCTTTTTTTTTTTTTTTGAGACAGAGTCTCGCTCTGTCACCCAGGCTGGAGTGCAGTGGCACAATCTCAGCTCACTGCAAGCTCCACCTCCTGGGTTCACGCCATTCTCCTGCCTCAGCCTCCCGAGTAGCTGGGACTACAGGCGCCTGCTACCACGCCCGGCTACTTTTTTGTATTTTCAGTACAGATGGGGTTTCACCGTGTTAGCCAGGATGGTCTCGATTTCCTGACCTCGTGATCTGGCCTCCTTGGCCTCCCAAAGTGCTGGGATTACAGTTGTGAGCCACCACACCCGGCTGAGCCTGGGTTTCTAAATGACCCCTAGGAACACAGCTGCCCCACAGTTTGGGGCCCATTAACAGCAGGAGGATGTCTTGACAGAAGTAAACTCCTGCGTTCCCTAGGTCACTGTATTTTGGGGACACTCTGTTATGGCACCCGAGCTTTACATATATGTATTTGTGGATGTATGTATTTATACATGTGTATCGTGGATGTATGTATTTCTGAATGCATACGTGTTTGTGTGTAGGCTTATTCATGTGTATATAAATCAGGTGTCAAATATATAGGTGGGTGCCATTGTGACGACAAAATGCAGAGCCTTTTAAAAGCCCCTTGGAGCCCAGAGTTGTTTGTTTGACTTTGTATGTTTTCTCAGAAAGTACTAAGAATATAACTACCATCTGGTTATAGACCTCAAAGTCTGTGGATATTAAAAAAATAGATTTTTTTTTTTTTGAAATGGAGTCTCACTCTGTCACCCAGGCTGGAGTGCAGTGGCGCGATCTCAGCTCACTGCAACCTCTGCCTCCTGGGTTCAAGCGATTCTCCTGCCTCAGCTTCCCGAGTGGCTGGAATTACAGGCACCCACCACTACATGCAGCTAATTTTTGTATTTTTAGTAGAGATGGGGTTTCACCATGTTGGCCAGGCTGGACTTTAACTCCTGACCTCAAGTGATCCGCGCACCTCAGCCTTCAAAAGGGCTGGGATTACAGTCTTGAGCCACCGCGCCCAGCCAAAAAGAGATCTTTTTACCTGCAAAGGTTGGGAATCATGGAACCAGATGAGAGTGACAAGTAGGGTCTGTGGACGAGACAGAGGCCTCCTGGGTTGGCTTCTTGCACCCTGCTGTGCCTGGAGCTGCCATGGGCAATGCTGGATTTTGCCCACTGGCCTGGGTACAAAGCAATAGGTGGAGCAGATGATTGAAAGCAGGCAAGGCACACAAGAGTCCCCAGGTGAAGAAAGGACTCAATTTCCCATCCCTGTTTTACAGATGCCAAACCTGAGGCACAGAGAGGTTGAGTCCCATTCCCAGGGGCACACAGCTAGGAGAGGCACAGTCAAGCTTCAGAGCCAGGTGCCCTGGCCCCAGCCCCGCTCTGGATACCTTGGCGGTGGCTGGAGTGGCGTGTGGAGCTGCAGCAATGGAGGCATGTCTTGCTTCTTTGAGGCCTCACCGCTGAACTAGGAAAAATCTCCCTTTACCCCGGTCTCCCTAGCCTGCCAGGTACCTGCTGGCCTTTGTTCAGGCTGTCAGATAACAGGCAATCGTGCGCTTAGTTCTCTCTGATGTGAACACCTCTGCTGGGAATTCTCAGCGACAGTCAAGAAATTAATTTTGTGTAGGTCAACAAGCACCTTGTGTTAAGTAAGAATGATTCTCTGTCCTTCCTGGGCCTCCGCGATGGAGCCATGGTGAACAGAGTCATGTCTGTCCAGTGGGAGCTCGGCTTTGCTGTATCCCTGTGTCGCCTCCCGGAGCCGTGGACCCCTGTAGGCAGTGAGGGCTGAAGGACCAAGCGAACAGCTTCTGACCCTAGACTCCTCCCCCGTGAAGAACGCCCTTTTCTGACCCCCTCTTTGGGGTTCCACTGGGCCTGACTATAGACACAGCACGGGGACCCATGGAGAGGCAGGGTTCAGGTCAGACATGCCTTTGGGGTTCCATCTGGCCTGACTGCAGACACAGCACAGGGACCCATGGAGGGACTGGGGTTTGGGTCAGACATGCCTTTGGGGTTCCATCTGGCCTGACTGCAGACACAGCACAGGGACCCATGGAGGGACTGGGGTTCAGGTCAGACATGCCTTTGGGGTTCCATCCGGCCTGACTGCAGACACAGCACAGGGACCCATGGAGGGGCAGGGGTTCGGGTCAGACATGCCCTGAAGTTCCCTAAGAGCTCTGCTGGCCTTGATGATCACCAGCCCCCTTCCTGGTCTTAGAGACTGGGAGTCCCCACAATATCCTTTAAACGGCAGGGGATCGAAACTCAGAGGCTCTGAGTGGCTGCCCAGTTAGTCCCCCAATGCCTGTGGGAAGCTATTTTGTCCTGTTTTTCACTGCCTCACGGGTTGGTTTCTGGTCCTCAAAGCAATTAACATTTGGCATCAAACAGGGAACAGACAGAGCCTCGCCCCCGCAAAGGCCTCACTCACATGCATGCGTGGACATGCACATACCCACACGCGTGCACACTGCTGCTCGCCCATGTGTCTGTCATGACAGGGAGCTGTCTTTCCTACTCCCGTGGTCATCCTGCTGGCAGATGACCAGGTCCCAGGCAATAGCAATGCGGCACAGCTGCAGGAGACCTGAAGCTGCCTGGGCTGTCCACAGTAGCGTGGGCCTCAGCTGCAGCTTCCAGCGCAGCCACTTAGATAGGGCCAGACTTCTTTTTTTTTTTTTTAAACAAACTTGAAGCTCATTGTGTGGTCAAAGATGTGGTTTGCGAGTGCCCATGGCAGGATTCCCACTGCGGAGACTCCTGTACATCAGGTATGAAGCAGCACATTGCGTGCAATGCATTCTGGTCTTTTTTCCTCCCTCCAGAAGAGGCTCCATTTATGTGTCAGGCTTCAAGAGGCTGGGCGTACCAAAAGGAAGTCTCTGAAATGCAGTCCTGTCGAACACCTCTTGAGTTGATTCTTCTGATATCACAGGAGTTCTTCCTATCACTGTATATTATTGGGTGCGAGCCCCCGGTCCTTCCTCTATGGGGAAGCAGTGGAGGGAAGAATTGAACCTCTTCTCACACACACACCTGAGACTCCCTGGCTCTCTCTGTGGCCACAGGATGGGCTTCAGTTATGGCGAGTAATAATTTTGTTTTTGCGGTTTTTACATTGATTTGGAACATGGTGTTACACAAAATGCTGAAATTGAAAAAGACAGGATGAGTCACCTTTGCCCCATCTCCTCTTCAAGTCTGATCCTAATTGAACGGAGAGTGCAAACTGCACGCTAAGATTTGCAGAACAAAGGCCTTCCCGCCCACGAGTGCCTCATGGCCTTGCCTCAGTCCCCGAAATCCCGCTGTTAGCCTCCCTCACTGGAATAAGGCATTAGCACAGAAGCCAGCGTTGGGGGAGAAGAAAATCAATACAGCGTGGAAGAGAAAGCAGGAAGCCATGGAGGGAGGGAGAGACTGAGGCTCCGGCTGGAAGGACTTTGTTTGTGATAAGAGCAGAGAGGAAAAGCAGCAAGAAAGAAAAGTCACTGTCCACTTTGGGTCTGGACATCAAAGAAACAAAGGCAGTGCTTAGATTCAGAGTGGCATGTGTGTAGGAAAAGTCCTGCTTTCCTGTCTTGGGGGACACCACTATCACCCCATGTAACTGACCAGTGCTCCCCAAGTGGCCCTCTCCTGGCATTTCACTGAGACACAAGCTCCCTGAAAGCTGGGGCTTACCTGACCATGTGCCCCCTGCATTCCCAGGGCTGAGACCTGCGTCTGGTCCCTGCTGGACACCCAGCGAGGGTTGACGGCATGAGCGAATGAGCTTCTCCGTCTGCCCGTAAATGTGACGGACACCTTCTCCTACAGCCACCCGTTTCACACATCAGGCAAATGTCTGTCAAGTCCACTCCTGGAAATCCTGGTATTTTCTCTACTTCTCTATGATATTTTTAATGTTTCCTTGAGGCAGTATTCTTGCACCAGAAAGCAGCATGATGAGGACTTGGAAAGCCCCCGCTTGCCTATGAAAGCGTCACGGGTAGGGCTACTCAGGAAGCTGACACAGAGCAGAGCTGAGCGTGTTCTGAGCATGCTCTGAGCATGTTCTGAGCGTGTTCTGTGTTCTGAGCCTGTTCTGAGCATGTTCTGAGTGTGTTCCAAATGTGTTCTGAGCATGTTCTGAGCATGTTCTGAGCCTGTTCTGAGCATGTTCCGAGCATGTTCTGAGTGTGTTCTGAGTGTGTTCTGAGCATGTTCCGAGCAAGTGCTGAGTGTGTTCTGAGCCTGTTATGAGCGTGTTATAAACATGTTCTGAGTGTGTTCTGAGCATGTTCCAAACATGTTCCGAGCAAGTTCTGTGTTCTAAGCATGAAAGCATGTTCTGAGCATGTTCCAAGCATATTCTGAGTATGTTCTGAGTGTATTCTGAGTCTGTTCTGAGCGTGTTATAAACATGTTCTGAGTGTGTTCTGAGCATGTTCTGTGCTCTGAGCCTATTCTGAGCGTGTTCTGAGTATGTTCTGAGTGTATTCTGTGTCTGTTCTGAGCGTGTTCCGAGCATGTTCTGAGCATGGTCTGAGCGTGTTCTAAGTGTGTTCTGAGTGTGTTCTGAGCATGTCCCAAGTGTGCTCTGAGCATGTTCTGAGCATATTCTGATCATGTTCTGGCTTTCATGGACCATGTGCATGAGGAAGAAGGATGTGGCATTGGACAGGTGATGCAGTCACAGCCTCGCCCTAGGCCACTCCTGGTCTCTGCTGCCAGGCTACGGGGAGCAGAGAAACACAGGTCCTCTAGCATAGGTGAGGAACATTGGGAAATTATTTGATCTTGTCTTAGGGAATACCATGAGCAAAGCTTATTACACGGCTTGGGACAAATACATGGGTCAAAAAATCACCCCAAAACATGAAAGAACTTTATACAAAGGGGATCCACTTGGGAGGGCTTAGACCCAGCACCACGAGGTTCCCAGTTGTGTTCAGCCTCATTTCACATCTAATGACTGTTCTGAGACTGCATGTTGGCTTTACCATTGGAAGAGAACAATGGGAGTCAGCACTTAATCATTTTGTAGTGGTGAACGGAATTGGGGAGATTTACAGGTAACTCTCAATGAGCAGTGAGTAGACACCACTGAGAGCCAAGAATTTAAATAGAAATCAGAAACTTTGAAATGTCAAGCTTAAACTTTACATGGAATTTAAAATTAAAGCTGGGTCAGGATGATTCTTTTAAACCCTCCAAAAATCAGTTCCCAAGTTCTATACGTGGACAAGGAGTTAATTTTGATAGAGGCCATTTGAGTCAGCTATCACCATTATCATCTTGCATCACCAAATCAGGACAGGATTCAGTGGCTGCTAAGAGCAGACATTTCCCCCTATGCTCGTGGGTCTGTGGGTCCACTGCAGTTTGGCTGACCTAAGAATGGGCTCAGTGGGGTGGTTTTGCTGCAGGGGTGAAGGGTGGGTTCAGGTCTGCATTACATGTGTTCATCCTGGAGTCCAGGATACCTGGAGCATGCTCTCTTCATAGCCAATCACCACAGCTTGAAAGTAAAGCCAAAGACATCTGCAAATATTTCATTGACCAAAGCAAGTCACGTAGCCAAGCTCAACATCAAAGAGCATGGGAAAGTGTACTTCATCACAAAGAAGGGGTCAAGGGGAGGAGAGAAGTGATTACTGGCTGAGAAATAGATACCCTATATACAAAGATATATATAGGTATATCTCAGAGATATTGTGAGTTCAGTTCCAGATCACTACAATAAAATGAATATTGCAGTAAATCGAGTCACTTGAATTTTTTAGTTTCTTATACTATGTTTACACTATATTGCAGTCTATTAGGTATGCAATAACATTATTCTTTTTTTTTTTTTTGAGACAAGATCTTACCCTGTCGCCCAGGCTGGAGTGCAGTGGTATACTCTCAGCTCACTGCAACCTCCACCTCCCAGGTTCAAGCAATTCTCATGCCTCCACCTCCCGAGTTCAAGCAATTCTCATGCCCTCAGCTGGGACTACAGGCATGCACCACCAAGCCTGGCTAATTTTTGTATTGTTTTTGGTAGAAATGGGGTTTCACCATGTTGGCCAGGCTGGTCTCAAATGCCTGACCTCAAGTGATCCACCTTCTGGGGCCTCCCAAATTGCTGGGATTATAGGCATGAGCCACCACGTTCAGCCTGCAATAACATTATTTTAAAAAAATACAATAATGTTATTGTATACTCAATAGACTACAGTGTAGTGTAAACAACTCTAAAAAACTTAATTAAAATATGTTATTGCTAAAAAATGCTAACAATCATAGGCATCTTCAACAAATCATAATCTTTTTGCTGGTCGAGGGTCTTGTTCATGTTGATGGCTACTGACCAGGGTGCTGAAGGTTGGGGTGGTGGTGGCAATTTCTTAAAATAAGACAATGAATTTTGCCATGTCAATTGACTTTTCCTTTCATGAAAGACTTCTCTAGCATGTGATGCTGTTTGATAGCATTTTACCCACAGTAGAACTTCTTCCAATGTTAGAGACAATTCTCTCAAACCCTGCTGCTTTATCAACTAAGTTGATGTGATATTCTAAGTCCTTTGCTCTCATTCCAACAATGTTCACAGCCTCTTCACCAGGAATAGTAGATTCCATCTCAAGAAACCAGTTTTGTTTTGTTTTGTTTTGTTTTTTTTTTTGAGATGAAGCCTCACTCTGTCACCCAGGCTGGAGTGCAGTGGCGCGATCTCGGCTCACTGCAGCCTCCGCCTCCTGGGTTGAAGCAATTCTCCCACCTCAGCTTCCCAAGTAGCTGTGACTACAGGTGTGTGCCACCGCAAATGGCTAATTTTTGTATTTTTAGTAGAGATGGGGTTTCGCCACATTGGCCAGACTGCTCTCAAACTCCTGACCTCAAGTGATCCACCTGTCTCGACCTCCCAAAGTGCTGGGATTACAGGCATGAACCACTATGCCTGGCTTTTTTTTTTTTTTTTTTTTAAAGACAGGGTTTCACTGTATTGCCCAGGCTGGAGTGCAGCAGCATGATCTTAGTTTACTGCAATCCTGACTTCCCAGACTCAAGTGATCCTCCCGCCTCAGCCTCCCAAGTAGCTACAGGTGTGCACCACCAAGCCCGACTAATTTTTTTATGTTTTGTAGAGATGGGGTCTCGCCATGTTGCCTAGGCAGGTCTCAAAGTCCTAGGCTCAAGTTATCTGCCTGCCTCAGCCTCCCAAAGTGCTGGGATTTCAGGGGTGAGCCTGTAATCTGTGCCTGGCCAAGAAACCACTTTCTTTGTTCATCCACGAGAAGCAACTCCTTATCTGTTCAAGTCTGATTATGAGATTGAGGCAATTCAGTCCCATCTTCAGCCTTCACTTCTAATCCCATGTCTCTTGTTTCCACCACATCTACAGATACTTGCTCCATGCAAGTCTTGAACTTCTGAAAGTCATCCATGAGGGTTAAAATAAACTTCTTCCAAACTCCTGTGAATATTGATAATTGATCTTCTCTTATGAATTATAAATGTTCTTAATGGCATCTCAAATGGTAAATCCTTTCCAAAAGGCTTTCAATTTACCTTGCCCAGCTCCATCAGAGGACTCACTGTGTATGGCAGCTATGGCCTTATGAAATCTATTTCTTGAATAACAAGACTTGAAAGTAGAAATGACTCCATGATCCACGGGCTGCAGAATAGATGTTGTGTCAGCAGGCGTGAAAACAACATTCAGGCCAGGCGTGGTGGCTCATGCCCGTAATCCCAGTACTTTGGGAGGCCGAGGAGGGCAAATCACTTGAGGTCAGGAGTTCGAGACCAGCCTGGCCAACATGGTGAAACCCTGTTCTACCAAAAATACAAAAAATTAGCCAGGCGTGGTGACGCACGCCTGTAATCCCAGCTACTTGGGAGGCTGAGGCAGGAGAATTGCTTGAACCTGGGAGGCAGAGGTTGCAGTGAGCCAAGATCACTTCACACCACTGCACTCCAGCCTGGGGGAGAGAACGAGACTCCATCTCAAACAAACAAACAAACAACAACATTAATCTCCTTGTACATCTCCAATAGAGATCTTGGGTGACCAGGTGCATTGTCAATAAGTAGCAATATTTTGGAAGGAATCATTTTCCTAAGAAGTAAGTCTTAACAGTGGGCTTAAAGTATTCAGCAAACCATACTGTACACAGATGTGCTGTCATCCAGGCTTTGTTGGTCCATTTATAGAGCACAGACAGAGTAGGTTTAACATAATCCTTAAGAGCCCTAGGATGTTTCGATTGGTAAAACTGGCTTCAACTTAAAGTCACCAGCTACATTATCTCCCCACAAGAGAGTGAGCCTGACCTTTGAAGATTTGAAGCCAGATATTGACTTCTCTCCAGCCATGAAAGTCCTAGAAGGCATCTTCTTCCAATAGAAAGCTGCTTGGTCTACATTGAAAGTCTGTTGTTTAGTGGAGCCATCTTCATTGATGGTCTCACCTAGATCTTCTGAAGAACTTGCTGCAGCTTCTCCATCAGCACTTGTTATTTCACCTTGCACTTTTATGTTGTGGAGGCGGCTTCCTTCCTTAAACCTCATGAACCAACCTCTGCCAGCTTCACCCTTTTCTTTTGCAGCTTCCTTACCTCCCTTGGCCTTCACAGAATTGAAGAGGGTTAGGGCCTTGCTCTGGATAGGCTGTGGCTGCAGGGAATGTTGTGACTGGCTTGATCTTCTATCCAAAGCACTAAACCTCTCTCCATATCAGCAAGGAGCTTGTGTCACTTTCTTAGCAGTCGTGTGTTCACTGGCATAGCACTTTTAATTTCCTTCAGAAACTTTTCCTTTTTATTCACAACTTGGCTAACTGGCACAAGAGGCCCAGCTTTCAGCCTATCTCAGCTTTCACCATGGCTTCCTCACTAAGCTTAATCATTTCTAGCTTTTGATTGAAACTGAAAGAAAATATGACCCTTCTTTTACTTGAACATTTACAGGCTGTGGCTGGGTTTCAATGTTGTTGAAACCCAACAATGTTGTTGTGTCTCAGGGAATGGGGAGGCCCCAGGAGAGGGAGGGAGACCAGAAACGGCCAATCAGTGGAGCAATCAGAACACACACAACATTTATCGATTAAGTTTGTCATCTTATATGGTGCCGTTCATGGCACCCCACAACAATTCCAAGAATAACATCAAAGATCACTGATCACAGATCACCATGAGAGGTATCATAATAATGACAAAGTTTGAAATATTGTGAAAATTACCAGAGCATGGCACAGGACAAAAGTGAGCACGCGCTGCTGGGAAAATGGTGCCGATAGACTTGCTTGACACAGGGTTGCCACAAACCTTCAATTTGCAAAAACGCACTCTCTGTGAAGCATGATAAAGTGGGATACAAGAAAATGAGGTCTGCCTGCCTCTGTGCGCTGTACGTGAAAACAAGCCTAATTCTCCAGAGACCTTGGCAGCGGCTGTTTGTTTCTGCGGTTGTTGAGTTTTTTTTGTTTTTGAGTTTCATCTTGTTTTTAAATAAAAATAAGGTGCTGGCACTCCTGTCTTGAGAGTGTAGTCACTGCCTCTTCTCCACCTCCTTTCTCTGTACGCCCTTGGCCCCTCTCTACCAGGCTACTGGAACCCACTCATGTCTTTGTACAAATTAGAGGAATTCTCCCTCTTTGGGCAGTCACACCTTGGTGAGTGGGTGGTGCCTTTGTGCTTCCTGAAGTGGATGCCGCCCTATGCCAGTACACAAAGCTCAGCAAACAGAATCTAAGCTGGGTTTTAACTCAACCACCTCAGCAGGCTGCTCTGTGCAGTGAACAACCTGCTCAACTGTGCAGGGCAGCCTGTTTCTCCACCACCTTCTATCTCTATACTAGCAAATATGAAACTCCAAATGTAGGTCAATGAACACTGAAAAACAAGGAAAAAAACATCTCACTGCTTATGGTATTCCGTAGTGTGTGCACACTTTATATTTTTGAGTGGAGGGGTCATACAAGTCTGCACAAATATAGGACTTTCTCCTACTAAGTGAGTAGAGATGAAAATATAAATGTATTTGAGTTAGGCAAGTGTCACCCAGAATCACCACCTTCCACCGGCAGCGGAGGGAGTCACTGGAAGAGCACTGAACTGCATTAGTGTTTGCTTTTTATGATATCAAGGAGACTGCAAGAATGGTGCTAAAGTCAACATGTTCAAACAGTGTCACATCAGAACCCTGGGTGAGGGAAGAGTGTGTGGAATCACTCAAACGGCTTTAACACAGCAGCAGATGTAACACATACCAGGAAGACACCATGTATCATTTAACTCATTCTCAGCTTTACATTCTCAGTCCTCAAGAAAAATTTTCAGATGAGCCGTCTTGCCATTTACTAATTGAATATTGAGTAGTTATAACAATGGGAACCAGTCATTATCATAAAAGGAACAATTTGGGCATGATGTCCAAAACATAATCTTCCCCCTCTAGTCTAGGTTTAGGCACATAGAGCAAGAAGTGGGAAAGAATAAGAATATAAATATAAAGAGTCAGGACAAGGAGGCCATCTCTCTTCTCTCAGGACAGGGGCTGGCCCTAGTGTCAGGAGGGCCAGGCTGTTGTCACCTTGTCGTGTTGTGCAGGGGTCCAGGTAGGTCATGTATGGCCAGAGTGAGCTGGCCTTTGGTGCTCTAAGTTAACTGAAACCTCTCATTGACCTAGCTCTATGTGTCCAAAGTGAGCTGGAGGCACTCTGCTCCACACAGTCGTGCAAGGATCAAGGGGATGTGCACTTCAGTGTCCTGACCGCATCATCTAACTTGAGGCATCCAGAGTTGTAAAGGCAGGGAAAAAAAGGACACGGAGAACCACATCCACTCTTAAGAGCCTTGGACCAAAGGGTGCTATAGGGTCACTTTTGCTTCCAGACCATTGGTCAGTACTAAGCTGATGTCCTCAACGTAACGACAAAGGAGGCTGGGAAACAGGCAGGTGCAGATGGAATGTCTGGGGATCACACTCCATGCCACGGTCCTCTTCACCAAATACTTGTCCTTGTGTGCCGATGCCCGTGTTTCCATCGTGGACTAGCTATTCCTTGGGATTAGTGTCACCCCTGCCCGCTCAGTGACTCTCTCTAAAATGCAGTGACTTGGGGAGGGATAGATCTCAGCTCCGTGGCTTTGGGCGGCTGGCTCACCCTCTCAATGCCTCCCTAGGACTGTCCCGTACTAGTCCCAGGACTCACCTCACTGGATTGTGTGAGCGGAAAGTGAGGTGACCTGTGAAGTGCCTGGCACAGCGCGTCCTGCTCCTGAGCACTTGGCAGATGCTCGCGATTGCTGTCATTGGTGACCCTTTGGTGGAGGCAAGCATATCGCATCCCTGGTCTCTCAGCACCCTGAGGCCAAGGCTTGGTGGAGCCCAGAAAGAGCTGAAGACGGAGGCCAGGCAAAGCCCCAGACAAGGGAGGGCCCTGCAGCTTGTCACCACTGCAGATGTGCTCGGGGGGCCACTGAAGAAGCCGGGAAAGGGAGGGCTCCATCCTTAGCTTTTCCCCAAATATTATCATCGAACACCTTCCTTCGCTCTCTGCTGAAAACAGCATGGTGCTTAATTTGGTGCAAAATTATGTGTTCAGTCATTTTCAGTTTTATGTACCTGTATTTCACAGCCTCATAAAAAGTTCTTTAGCTTCCACTTTGAGAAGTTCAGCTCTAGACCTTATGGGTCTGCTCTATGGGAACCAGATTCCCTCTCATGGGAAGTCAGCCAAGCAGTAATACTAGCAGCAACACTAACAGCTCCGTGCTAATAAGTGCGTGAGTGCTCTCCATGTGCTCAGCACCTTACTGGGCACGTGCAACGCAGAGCACCCAAGGGGACCCTGAGACGGCATGACCTGCAGTGGGCAGGGAGGATCTCAGTTGGCTCCTGCCTCCGTAAGAACAGTCACTGCCTTTGACTGAGCATTTATTCTGTGCCGGGCTTGTTACGTGTCTAAGTTCAACAGTCCTCTGAGGCAGATTAATTCCCCCATCTAGCATAGAGGAAACCAAGGCACAGCAGATAAGGAGTGGGGGCAGGCTGCGTGGTGTCTCCCTCCGGCCTGCTGGATCCAGAGTCCTGAGGGTGGCATCAGGCTGCTGCAGAGCCTCAGATCTCCAGGAGGGAGGAGGAGGGGAGCCTGGACTTACAGGGAACTGAAACAACCAAAGGATAGCACATACGAGTTCATTATTTGCTATGTCTGCAGTTAGAAAATCACAGCCAGCCCTGGCAGACGCTTACTGAGTGCTCAGTGTACACCAGGCGGGATCCCAGTGCCCATGGGCACTCTCTCATGTGATTGTCACTGCAGGCTTTCAAGTTAATTCTATTATCTGCAGGTTTCAGATGAGGAAACCAAGGCCCAGAGAGGAAAAGGCACAGCAGGCATGACACCAGTGCCATCGGCATTTGCTTCACCCTTGCAGATTACGAGGCCAGTTCATGTGCATGTCGTTGGTGCTGGGGGACAGCGTCTCCCTGGGGACACACACATGCAATCTGGCCAGGCCTAAACCAAGTCAGGATTATGCTGCTGATGATGTAAACCAGCCAAGGTCGCAGAGAGCAATGCCACACAGCAAATAAGAGCTCACACAGCCCCACACACCCTGGCCAGCCCAGATAGCCTCCCTTCCCTGACCTCAGTCCTCTCCCCCATGAAATGGTGTCAAGACCAGTAGCCACCCGGTGGGGTGCATTATGAGAGTGACTGAAGAGAACCCACATACAATGCTGAGTACTGGCTGTCCTGGGTTGAACAGTGTACCCCCAAATTCATGTCCTGGGAATATGTGAACGGGACCTTATTTGGAAATAGGGCCATACAGATGTGATCAGAGGAGGTCACACAGAATTAAGGGGGGCCCAAATCTAATATAACTGGTGTCCTTACAAGCAAAGGGAAATTTGGGTACAGACACAGGGCAGAAGGCCGTGTGACAGCAAAGACAGAGATTGGAGTGAGGGATTGCCAGCCTTCATGAAAAGCCAGGAAGAGGCGAGAAGGGTCTCCCCTGCAGCCTTCAGAGAGAGCCCAGCTGACACCTTGATTTTGGCCTTCTAGCCTCCAGGACTCAGAGAATAGACTTCTGTCATGTGAACCCCTCAGTGTGTGCTACTGTTACAGCCGCCCTCAGAAACTCCTACACTGAGACCTAGTAGGAACTCAGTCAATATTGGGTGTTATAATTATTTGAGACAGGAAGAGACATTACACCAATGCCTGGGAAATGTGACTTCCAGAACAAGAACCACAACGGAAGTGCTAGAGTGTGCACTAAGCTGGCTACAGCTAAAGGGCAGAACACTGAAGGGATTAGGAGAAACGGGAATATGGGAGACACTTCCCTTCTAGGGTCTTTGTCCAGCCTTTCTTCCCGGGAATGTGGAAACCCACTGTTTATCAATTGTGTGCTTTACAGCAGTGACAGTGCGACTGCTTCCTACACAGACAAAAATATGGCAGGGATGGACATTCTCAAGTCCTGGAAACCAGGGACAGTCGGGGGTGGGTGGATTCCTCCCAACCTTCCAAGCTCTCTGTGGGGGAGGGGGATACTGCTGCCAGCTGCCCCTCCCCTCGGGCTGCCAGTTGCCTGGCCTGCCTGGGGGACTGTGTGTGTGCGTGTAGCCTCCTGCACCCGCCCCCCCTGCTGAGGCCAGGGAGCCGGAAGGGCACAGACGGGCTTTGGAATGCAGGGCTGTGCAGCACACTTTAGTAGGAGTCAGGTTTTCTGCCTGAGGCAGAGGGAATTCTAACACACACTAGAGCAGAAAGACAGAAATTGCCTTTTAGACGGCTGCCATCAGCAATATTTAGCAGGCAGGCTCTGCAGGGCAGTTTAACCTTCTGTAACCTTACAGTTAAGTGCTGGCTCGCTGGCTGGCTCTCTCTCTCACACACACACACACACACACACACACACACACACACACACACACATTCCTCTGTGCAGATATATCCGTGGTTCTGCTTAATATTTTACCACCGTGGTTTTACTTCAAGGGGAGCTCTGCAGGCTGACGTTTCTTCTTCTATGTGTGCCCAATATTTTACATGTACGCACATGCACAAACTTGCATATTCATATCTTCCAGGAATTGACACTTAAAGAGGCAGGAACCTGAGAGCTTCTTGCTCATCAGAGCAATGCCAAATGTACAGTTGGAGCTTGGCAAATAATTAATAGTAATGAAAATTGACATTGCAAAAATTAAAGTGAGAGGGCTGATAGAAAGGAATTGGTTTGGTTGTCAAACCTCAAGCCTAAAGGGAAACAGATTGCTTTGGAGAATCTTTTAATTAATTTCTGAGTTTCCCTGTTTCTTCTCTGCTGCGTGAGCTGAGGTCCTCCCTGGGCCATCAGGATGCTCTAGGAAGGGGACTGGTCGGAGAGGGATGGATGGTGTTAGGGATGCTCCCATCTTGGGAACCTCTGGAATTCCTCAGTCTCCAGTAAGGAGAGCTCAAGGTGGGGGTGACGCAGCCCAAAGTGGGGTTCGTTTTGTAAATTCACTTTTATTACCGATGAATAAACCAAGAGGTCTAGCTCATTCATAGCTAAAATAAAAATGGATCTCTACAGTCTGACCAAGTTCAGCCACTGAGCTGCAGCATTAACTTGTATTCTAACAAGATTAAAATATATTTGTCCTGGGGATTAGCATACTTAAGTCCCCTTTTGCCTTTTTAGCGGTGGCAGGGCACTTTGATCTGCCTTGCGTGGCAAGAGCGCGGCTTGGGCCCAGCGATCCGACTGCCGAGTGTGAAATCAGCCTGATGTCATCCCATTCTTCAGCTTTTACATCTTTCCCCAGTTTAATTATATTTCCGCCACAAAGCTCCCGCGTCTCATTGCATATTCAAGTTTGACTAGGAAGCATTTAAAAAACAGTGTGGATGAAATACCCCTGTGGGGGGAAGGGACGGGGTGGGTTGGCGGGGCGGGGGGCGAGGGCTGCAAATCTTCATGGAGCCAAGGCAGCGAGCCCCAACACCCGCATCGCCCCATAGATGGTCTCACCTGCGTGGAAATGTGTCCAACTTCCGCCTGCCCCGCCCGCGAGGCGCCCAGTTCCCCCCCGACAGCGCCAGGCACAAAGGCCATTGTCACGCCGGGCATTAAGTGTGGGGGCTGTTTTGCCTTGCGACTCCAGCGGGTTTGTATGACATTCTTCCTCTGACGTGCTGTTTTTGTTTCCTTGGGGCTCTGAATCCACAGGGCGCGTTCCCGTCTCTACATATAAAAGATGTTTTTCTCCCTGCGAGTGATGAGTCACCGGTGAAATCGCCTACTCTGAGGCAGTATGCAGTCACTAAAATAAATTCTAAGGCTCACTGAGTTCCCAGGGGCAATGGGCCCAGCTGGTATTTGATCACCTTTAAAAGAATCAGAACATTTAACTCTCCATCCAGACCTGATGTTCTGGCCTTCATTCAGAAAGGCAGGCCCATCATGGGAATAGGCCTAGAGTGGACCCGGAGTAGCACCTGCTAAAGCTACCTCACCTGAGGGGGACACCAGAAGCCTCTTCCTTTATAGCTTAGTAGGTGGGGGCGGGGGGACAATACGACAGAGAGTTACAGGTACAAATTGATGACCAGTCCTGGTCCTGCTAGCTGTAGTGGCCACTCCCATCCAAGGGCACTAGTATTGGGGACAGGAAGTGAGCCACCTGTAGAAGTGGTTGAGGCTTTGACCTTCACCCCAGCTCCTGGCCACAGACTCCATTCATACCTGATGAGAGATCAGAGCATCCTGCCTGGGGCTCCTGGAGTCAGGGACCCTAGGACATTACTTCCACATACAAGCTGGGCAGCACAGAAATGCAGATTGGCTACTCCAGCGGATGAGGGCAGGTTGATGCTGGGAAATGCTCTCTGCAGACAGCCCCTCTTGTCTGGGAGTTTCCAGTGTTTGCACTTTTTCGGAGGGAGGACTTGCAGGTAGGGGACAGACGATGGATGGCTGAGTGATGCGCGTTCTCTGCCGCTTGAGGGAAAGGAGAAGGTGGCTCTGCTGGCTCCTTCAAAAGGTTCAGATTTGTGACTGTTTTTATTTTGAATAATCACTCCTGTTAAAGTTGGAGGTTAGCAACACATTGGTTCTTAAATTGAATGATATAATTATAAAATTATCTCCACGTAATTAACTCAGGATTATGTTTCATTCTATTTAGCATGTAATCAAAGCCTGTTATGCTTTTAGCTATAGGAACAGCAATTAATTTAAAAGGGTTACTGAGACTGTTCGCTATTTAGACAAAATAGATCATCCCACCATTAGGACACCCACTCGTTCTTGGAGGAAGAGCTGGGATGGGGTGGCACGGTGCGTGGGGCGTGCACTGACCGACACACAGGCGAGGCTGGCTTTGCCTGTTTCCCTCTTGCCTAGTTTGGTGCCTGGAGATGGGAAGCACTCCTGTCTGTGCTTTGAGCCAAATCCTTCTCATCGTGATGGGGTTCTGCTTAGCGTGGCCGTTATCACTTGCAATGGAAAACAGAGTGATGTGTAAAGTGCTGGGTGTCTATAGAAACCCACGGCAGAACACCTTGCTTATTTGGGGGTCAAGACAAGCGTGGAGAAAAAAATCTTGAAATGAAGATTTTGCATGTTTGAGCCCTGCAACAAACAAGCACTCACACAGCAGTTTCCAAAGAGCAGGAAGGTTCTGTTCCCAGAAGTGCTGGCCAGCATCCTCCAGCATCTTCCAGCATCCTGGGCTCCATGGGCAGAATCCTGTCCCACTCTCCCGCACCTCCTGCCACCGTCCCACTTTTTCTCACTGTGTGGACACTGCCCCTCGCGTGCATTACATCCTTTCCCCTACTCCTAAGCAGCAGCGTAGATGCCTCATTGGCTGAGAGAAGCAAGGAGGTGTAAGGGCCCTACTGAAAGCTGCACCTGGGCTGTGGAGGGTGCCACTGCTGGGGGGTGCAGAGGCTCACCTGGGAGAGCTTCGCCTCCCCAGCCCCTCTCTGTTCTATGCCAGGTGCTGTGTGTTCATCATCTCCCAAAACAATCTCACCAGAGACTCATTACGTAAATGAACTTTCTGAGTAAGAGGAGAATGGCTGGACTCTGGGGGAGTTAGTGAACAGTCAAGCTGTGATTTGAACACAGGGCTGTGTCATTTCAAAATTCTATGCTTTCCACCGAACCACACTTCTTTCAGTGCTAAGTGATGCTATAGAAGTATTTGCATGAAAAACACAGAACCCAAACTGTCCTAAGCCCGTGTGCAACAGCAAACCCCTGGGCATCTGAAGAGCTCAACCTAAAGCTTTCTTTTTCCTGTCTTTCCACCATTCATTTGGGTGACTGGGAGTTTCTCAACTTTCACAAGCATTAGAAGTCATGGGGAGGTGGCAGCCTCTGTGTTATAATGGGTATGACTTACTGGGGAACCTTACTTGCAGTCACATGGTAAGAGCTTTGTATGAGGCACTTAGAACAGTCACAGTTATAGAGAAGGAATGTGGAATGGTGGGTGGCAGGGGCTGGATGGGGGGATGGGGACGTAGTGTTCATGGGTACAGAGCTTCAGTTTTACAATATAAAACGAGTTCTGGAAATGCGTGGTGGCGATGTTGCACAGCACTGTGGGTTTATTTAATGCCACTGAAGGGTACACTTAAAATGGTTAAGATGGCAAATTTTATCATGTGTATTTTACAACAAAAAATTTGGGAGAAAATATACTAATAGCACTTGCCTTGGCGAGCGTAGAATTCTGCAAACGGCTGGTGATCCTGCCATTTCCCTGACTGCCTGAATCTAGATAAATACTAGTTTTCAGAATTCGCATGTTGTTGTTGGTGTTGGAGAATAAAACCCTCTCAGAAAACCACAGGACAAAGTTTTGGCCTAAAGGAAAAACTCAGATGCAACATCCCATGGCCACTGAATGAAACCGAGCGCGGGGGCCAGGGACGTCCTGGGCAGGCTGGGCGGACTCGGCCAGGCTGCCGCCGGGAGGGGCACCGACGGGAACGGGCAGCAGCTCCTCGCAGCGCGCTTGGCAGCGGAGCCTGTGATTACCCATCCAGAGAGGGAAGAAAAGAGAAGGGAAGAAAGGAAAGTTAGTGGAGGGGGTAGAGGCTGGGGAAAGGAGGGGGGCACACGGCGACGACAGAGCCTGCCAGTCCCCTTCCAGACAAAGGACTTGGCGGGAGGGGGGAACCCCGAATGCGTTTGCTGAAAGGAGGGAGGCGGCTCCTTCCGTGCAGGCAGCGCGCGCCCGGACCGCGCGGCCAAGTTTCACATCTCGACAGATGGGGTCGAGCGGCTGGCCGCCCGGTTTCTTCCAGACGGTTGGTGCAAACAGTGATCCTCACCATTCCTCGGCCCCACAGAGGACTCTCGGCTGGGACAGGGTGCTTCTCGCCTGCGTCTCCCACCCAACCCCTCTGCAGCGGAGAAAGCGCCGCAGGCCGGGCAGCCCCTCAGGGCTACGGGGTCCCGGCTCTGCGTCGCTCCTGGGTCTCCGTGGAGGCTGGGGGTGGGGCCTCTCTGGGACGCCTTCCAGGCTGAGGGGGTGAAAAGGCGGCCCGGGAGGCAGATCTCGGCGACTCTTTGTTTCTGCTTCGGGCATTGCGCGGGGCTCAGCCCCGGAGGGGGCGGAACAGCCAACAGGGCGGGGCCCGGGCTCAGGACCCGGAGCTCCCCCTCCTAGAAAGCCGGGTCGGGCGTCCCCAGGGGACACAGAGGGCCCCCAGGGGTCTGGAGAAAGCCCTGCCCTCGGCCTGGAAGAGTTGCTCAGGCCTTGCACGGGCCTGGGGCTGGAGCTGGGGCTGGAGAAGGGCAGCGGGCCTGGGCCGCGCCTGGTCTCCGGGACTTCGGAGTCGTTCCGGGGAACCCCACCCCTCAAAGTAGGGCTCCCCGAGTCTCTCTGAGGAAACTGGGCCTGGACTGAAGAGCTGGCCGGCTGCTAGCACGAGGCCACTAACAACAGCAGTAATAATAACCGTCATCGCCAGCCTTTCCAGCGAGAGCCGAGAGCGCGGGCGCACCATGCTTGATTAAATCACATAATTAGGAGCCGCTTTAATGAATATTATTACATTTCAGGCGATTTCAAGAATGGCCTTTTATTTTCTCTGGGCAGGCAGCATAAATATAATGAAGTGTTTGAGATTATTAATAAAAACATGAATGGTCTACTTGGGGTTCGCGCCGCGCGGCAGTGAGGCCACCGGCATCGCTCACAAATCTGTGCAACAGAGCTGCCCGCGCGCCGGGCCTGCCCGCCTCAGGGGCCGGGGGACCCCACTCTCTGTCCCGCCGGCGGCTTCCCTTCCCCACCACCCACGTCCGCTCCCTACTTGGAGGCCTGGAGAGGGCCTAGCTCTCCGCCGAATGGGGCCGCGATGCCTGGAAGAGGGGTCCCCGCCCGGAGGCCCGGCGCCGCCGGGGCTGCAGTGTGTGCAGGGGCGCGTCGGGAAGGGGGGACCTGTCTCCCCGGAGGCTGATTTCTGCCTCACCCGGCGAATCCCCACTTTAGGAATTGCACCTTGGCCCTTTGTCGTCAGTCGCTATTAACCTCCCAGCGCGCGGCGGCTCAGCCTGGCAGGCTGCAGTTTTCGGCGGAGCCGGGACCCTCCCGGGGGCGCTTGGGGAGCCGCCGAGGCGAGCGGAGACCGCAGAGGGCGGATATTAAACCAGCGGGAGACAGAATGACTTCTAGCAGAGCCCCAGCGAACAACGCTGCCTCCCGGCCGGCTCCGCGGCGGCAAGCATATTTGCATATAGAGTGTCTGGGCGTGTGTTGCGCGCACTGGACGCCCGGGCACACCTGTGTCCAGCGGTGTAGGAGCCCCCATCGATTTGACCTTTTCACTCTAGGAAAACAGAAATGCTGGCGCCCTCTTGGTGGTCAGGCTGGGTCACTCGCATGGCTCCTTCCCTCTGCTCCTTAGGAGAAAGGCAGGGCGGGTCGGCATTGCTGCTGTCGGCGGGTGTCGACCCTGGGATTCTGACTCCAGCCCCCCACTCATCCAGCCCCGTTGGCAGAGCTGGGTGCAGCGGAGAAGGAAGGCTCTGAACGCCAAGGAGCCCCGCCAGGCCCTCTCTGTCCCGCACTCTCGCGGGGGCGCCTGCTTGGGCAGGCCTGCAGGGCGGCAGGTCCTCCGAGGCCAGGACTCCCAGAGCCTCGCGGAGTCTCTGCACGGCTGTGGAGCAGTGTGGAGTAAGCTCAGCCTGGGCCCGGCGGGGACACAGCTAGGCCTCGGGCGCCGGGGTCGTTCAGCTCGAAGGAGCAAGGACTTTCTTTATAAATGAGCTTTCCTCTTCTGCACACTTAGGGAACCCTCCTCCTGTGGGGCAACAGTCTGGCCGGGGGCCCAGTCGTGGGGCGGTGTCTGCAGTCGGGGTCCAGATCCGCGGCACGCAGAGCCCGGGAGGCCCGGGAGGAACCAGCGGGCAGAGGACTTGGGAAAGGCGCACCGTCTTCCCTGCAGGCCTGACTCCGGTCTCCATGGCGAAAGCAGGCAGATGGAGCAGCCGCGGCTCTCCATGAGGGAGCAGCTTAGATTATATGCTGTTGGATTAAAATGTAATAAACATAGGAGTAAAAAGAAAAATCTCAGCGTTTCAAGGGTCTGAGGACTCATCCAGTTCCAAAGAGAAAGAACACTCTCCATGCCACTGTAAGCCTAGTGTCTGCTTGAACACCTCTGAGGACGGGGAACTCATGACCTTACAAAGCTGTGCCTTGCCCCTTTTCAGTGTTATAATTTGAAAACAGATTTTTAAAAAATGATCGCTTCATGTTACCGTATTTTTATTAAAATGAGAGAGGCCAATATGGCAATAGAAGTTGTGCCAGTATTTTTGGTTTGGTTTTTAATCTACGAACTTTCTAAACTGTTCAGAAGTCGGGGTTCGTGGAGAATGCGTGGTCTCGCCCCATCAGCGATGACTCTGGGGCACAGTTCGGGCCCAGGCAACGAGAACTCGGGAGTCTCTGCGGTGAGACCCCAGCTCTCTCCTTCCAGGGGCCTGAAAATCCCGAGGGGCAGCCCCCAGACCGCTTCCTGGCAGGGCAGAGGCCCAGCCCAGAGGCCCGCTTCCACCTGGGAAAGCCAACGGCCCAGCTGCCTGGGGAAACAAAAAACGCCTAAAAAGTTGCCTTCGGTAACAGATCGCCAGTCTCTGAGTTTCTTTTACAGGGAGAAGAAAAAAAATTTTTTTAAGCCATGAAAGTTTGGAAAAACAGCAATTCAACGCGTAGATCACTTGCTCAAAGACCCCAAACACTTCCTGATGAGCGGACTCCAGAGGCGCCGTCAGCAAAGGCGAAGCTGGTCCCTCCCCCAATCCTGCTTAGGAAGTTGTACAAAGTCTTTTGTTTTGGGGGGGAAACAACAAAAGGTAAACAAAAATGACACTTTGAAAGGGACAGTCTCTTTGTCTCAGTGGAGTAAAAAGTTCCTGTCCCCAGGGGGAAGCGCCTCGGTCGGTCCAGCACGGGTGGCAGGGCCAGTGGGCACCCAGCCGGTGGGAGACCTGTTGAACTTCGCAAAATTTAAAAAAATGTAGTCACTGGAATAGCACCGTAGTTTTGAACACTTCCTCCTGGTAACAAAATGTGTACTTAAATTATTTTGGTTTTTCTGTGCTCACATGTGACATATCCAAACTGTCTTATTAAAAAAAAAAAAAAAAATCACGTCTCGCTACAAAGGCACCTGGCACCTGCTCCGAGGCGGGGCGAAGGCCGTGAGCACCTGAGTACTGGGGAGGATGCCTAGGCAGTTCCTCTGGACTCAGACATGCTTAGAAAACTCGTCATTCCACCTGGGACCTTCAGTATTTTATAATAAAGAGGTTTTGTTTTATTTAATGTAACCTTCAAGAATTTAAACACACAAAAATGCAGGGTAGGGGGGTGTTCACAATTTTGATAACCACAGTTGTAAATAGAAACATTCATTCATTTCTCATAAGATTATAAATATTTGACACTGGAACTGTAAAATGCACGTTTTATAAACTAAAACAACAAAGAAAACAAAAAACAGAAACAAACTTTGCTTCCTGCTAAAAAGGCATGTCATTTCATTGAGTTTCCTAAGCAGCAGATGGTTATTCACAGACTTTTAAATTACAGCTTTTGTTTTTATACTTTCCTTTTTAAAAAGGTTTACACTATTATGTACAACATAAAAACTATTACTGCAGTGAAATAAAGAGGTTTAAGGCAAAAGAGAAGTTCACCCTCAGTCCTCAGGGAGACCACTGGGACTCCCAGCTCAGCCGTGGGCACACCCCCTGGGTCAGCCGTGGGCACACCCCCTGGGCTGTCCCAGCCACAGATGGACAGTTGGATTGGTCTTTCCCCATACACTAAACAGAAGACAGTGTGGAGTTATATATAGATAATGTGTTTGTTTATATATATATATATAGGTACTTGGTGGGAAATATATTGAATATATTTAATTTACACTGTACCACACCTTCAAAAATAAAATGTATATTTTTAAAAACAAGAAAAGACAAAAAGTGATAAGAAATGATTATTTACACATTTTCTTCCTTCTTCTAGATCCTGGAGGATTCTGAGTTCTTTTGAAAGACAAAGTAGCCACATGTTCCAGAACTGTGGACTCAAACACACCTGGTGTGTGTGTGTGTGCACGCGTGTGCGTGTGCATGTATGTGCGTGTGTGCATGTGTGTGCGCGTGTGTGCGTGCGTGTGTGCATGTGTGTGTTCACATGCTACAGACATATGTGTAAGCACACATATTTATCTTGGAAGAATGTTCTGTATAGCAGAAGCAGCCACTCCAAGAAAATAAAAAAATAAAGGAAAAAAAGAAAAAAATAGGGAAGAGAAGAAAAAGGAAAGGAAGATGATGCCATCTCCCTCTACAGAGCCTTCTGCCCGCCCAGAAACAGTGAACCATGGCCTCATTTCTGGGACCCTGGCTGGCACCCAGGGTGGCTGGTGGAGTCACAGGAAATTCCTGGGGCCAAGCCAAAAGGAGGGTCGCCCCACCGCTCTTGGGCTTTAGGCCACACACCCCAGGCCTTTGGCCCCAGAACCTCGAAGCGCTTCTGCATGGAGGCAGTGCTCAGGGCAGGAGGGTTAGGCCTGCGGCAGGGCTGCGGCGGGACTGGGGACAGCGACACGGACCACAGACGCAGACGATGTATGCACACGGTTGGGCCTTGGTGAGGAGGAGGAGGAGAGAAGAGGAGGAGGAGAAGGAAGGAAGGAGGAGGAGAAGAAAAAGAAGAAGGAGGAGCAGGAGGAAGGAGGAGGAGGAGGAGAAAGGAGAAGGAGGAGGGAGTTAGGCGCAGGAGGGTGAGGAGAGGGAGCTGGGTGAGGCTGCGGGCCTGGGCGACTGCTGGTGAGCATGGAGCCGACTTCCCAGGGCAGGCCTGGGATACGCTGGGCTGCTTCCAGGGCCAAATCCCAGAACTGGCCCAAGGACCCTGGAAGTCCCCTCTCCCCCACCAGGTCCCCTAAGCTCCCCAAGGCCTTGAGGTGGCTGGCCCAGGCTTGAGGTGCGGGCCCCTACTGCTGTCCTCACCAAGCCAACACAAACAAAGTGGCAGAAGTCATAGACCAAATAGGAGCTATTTATTCGGTTCACAGTTGTGTGAGATGCAGCAATAAAAAATCTTTGGACTTCAGCAAGTTGTTTTAATTTTTTCTTCTTTTGAAATAATAAAAAAGTGTCCAATGTCATATAATGGAGCTTAGGGGATTAAAAAAAGGTGAAACCCTAAGCAGCCCCCTTCGCAAAAAAGAAAAAAACCATAAAATTACCATAATCTCATAAACACAAAAAACTCAAAAAAATATTTTATAGTCAGATATTTTGGATTTTATACCACCTGTAAATTATATATACATAGAATATTTCAGAACCTTAGCTAATACACGATATTTTCACTATGAATGCTGGTATAATCTTTATACACTGGCCCTTTATGATTTTAAATTATTGCATTGTTTAGCGCGGACTGAGACCTGGCCTCCATGCCCCCGCCCTACTCGCTGTCCGACTTGCCCTCCTTGGCGGTGGTGGAGTGGTTGTACAAGCCCTGTGCCATGAGGTGCACGGCCAGCGTGTTCTTGTTGCCCGTGGCCTTCTTGATCTTGGCGCGCTTGTTCTGGAACCAAATCTTGATCTGTGACTCGTTGAGGCTGAGCTCCTGCGCCAGGCTCTGGCGCCGCTGCTCTGTCAGGTACCTGTTGGTCTGGAACTCGGCCTTGAGCCTCTGCAGCTGCTCGGCGGTAAAGGCCGTGCGCGGCCGCTTGTCCTCTTTGTTCGGGTTCTTCTTCTTTGGTTTTCGAGACCTGGGACCTGGGTAGATGTGGCGGACAGAGAGAAGTCAGGTTACTCAGAGGTGTGCCACCCAATAGGCACCGGGTAAGGATTCTGGGGCCCCAAGAGGGGAAGTGACTCGTCCAAGGCCACTCGAGGCTGAACGGCCAGATGTGGGGTTGGACTTCGGACTGGGCATGGGCTCAACGCGGACCTCCACCACTTGGTGAAGGAGGACTGGGTGTGATGTCAATGGGACTATGGGGCACGCCTAGTTGACAGGCTGACCACAAACGAGGGGTCTCTACATAAAAGTAAAACTCCTGGCTGTAAGCAAAACTCCCCACACTTTCTGGCCTGGTTTTTCCCAGTCCTTTCTGAGGCTCTGTTCAGGAACAGGGATGGTGGTAGGTGCTGGGAGAGAGGGGAGGAGAGAAGACCGGGAAAGACTGCAGGGCGGTCACAGAGGCAGGAGGCGCCCTGAGGGCTGTGATGGGGACCCTCATGGGGATACCCCACAGGGTGTCAAGGGCTGTGGGAGTCAGGGGCAGGTGGGCCCCAAGGACAGGAGAGGCCCAGAGTATCTGCCTCCACCCAAGCTCCTCTATGACTTCCAGCCAACGGCTCTGTGGACCCAAGTTCATTCCTTCAAGGAAGAGTCAGTGCATGTACTTCCCTCCTGGGTGGGGAGGGGCACTGAGCTCCTCACAGTGGGTGAGTCCTTCACCCACTGGGAATCTCCCAGGTTTCCTGTCCAGGAGAGGGGACCTGGCTCTGCAAGGGTGTTGACTGCACCACCCTTTCCCCAGACATGGGACTGCTTCACTGAGGGCAGCAGGGTAGCCCAGCTGACCTTGTCCAGGTCCACTTCTGACCCTCCCCACTGTGCCTCCCAACTGGGATTCAGACTTCTGAACCTGCCCTGGCCTCCTCCCTATGGACCTGCCCCAGGTTTTGGGCAGGGTCGCTGTAAGGCTCCTAGGACCTGCTATCCATGGGGAAAGGGCAGAGGGAGGAGAGCAGGAGGGAAGTGTCATCAGTTTCCTTTTGGTGTTAAGAGGCTCAACCCCCTGGCGTTCCCTGTGGGGGAAGAAGGGGGCAAGGCCATTGGCAGGGAGTGGTGACCTCACCCCTGGGTTTCAATTTGTGCAGTATATGAATCAGCTTTAGGGAGCATCTGGCCCCAGCTTCATCACAGGTCCCTGCAGCTGGAGAAGGCCTGGGCCCCCTACCCTTCAGGGCCGGAGAGCTGCCGGGCACCCTGAGAAGAGGAATGTGGATCACATTGGAGGCCCTGGGACTGCACCCTGCCCAGGTCAGGAGAGTCAACTAGGGTGCTGGGGCTGTGCCCAGCAAGAGGTGGGGGACCAACCGGAGGCCCAGGGTGAACGCCAAGTACTCCCTCATGGCCAACTGAGCCTTGTGCTCTCTCCAGGAGAGGGGCCTGGAGAAAGAGGATCTGTGGGCACCACCACAGGAGCACCAAGGGCAGCTTTTAAAGCAACCCATAGGCAGGCTCACCACCCATGACAGCACACACCCTATACTTGGGCACCCACCCCATGCACACGTACACACTCAGTGACTGTCTTGCTCACGCCCAGGGCTCCAGGCCAGTGGGCCTCGCTTTGGTGGGGGTAGGTGCAGATTTGGGGATGGGGTTGGCCCTCCGGAATGGTGGTGGGGGATGGGGCACAAGGCTCCAGGAGAGGCCCCAGCCTCCTGCTCCCAGAGCCCATCTCTGTCTGGGTCTCCAACCACTCCCTTCCCCAGAACTCTACCCCCAAACTCTTCTGGTCCTGGGGCTCTTGTTAATGCACCCATGAAGCAGCCCTCAAAAGGACACCATTTTATAGCAATAAATTTCCCTAGAATAATAATTTTTAGTTGTTTTTTTTCTTGATTTTCTTTCAAAAGACAAATACTTAGGAGTCTCAGAAACAGAATCAAACCTCCCCAAGAAAACTCTCTGCCCTTTCTTTCGGAGACACCAAAGAGCAGAAACATTATCTTGCAGGGATATTTCAAAGCCCATGAAGATAGGCGACTTGGGCTGGGCTGGGCCGGGCCGGGCCGGCCGGGCGGTGCTGCCCAGCTCCCGGGCCATTGGGGGCTGGCTCAGCGAACTCCCGGCGCCGCCGCACAAAGCCCGGCCGAGTCTCCGCGCCCGGCATTGTGAGCCTGTATGTTAATTAAATATTAACAAAGGAGGAAGACGAGAACAATGGAGCAAATTTCAGATCTAGCTGAGAAATCTGAATTTCATCAGAAATATGCACGCATATTTCTGCGGGATGGCGGCCGAAGGGTTGGCTCACTCCTGCTGTGATCTGGGCAAATGACACCCGCAAAATAGTTGAGGGTTTGCGGACAGCGGGGATCCGCTGCCAGCTCGGGGTCAAACAGCCCACTCCTAATGGCGGTTCCCAGCCGCAGACCCGCATGGAATGCAGTTGAGGATTTCTACAAAGACATGGACTTAGTTTTTTAAAATCGCAGATCTATGAAAAAATACACCCAGCATCTCTGCAGGGCCTCTTCGAATGCTGCCTCTTTCCCATCAGCAGCCCCCAGGAAACCCTGAGAACGTCCTTCCTATTTGGGGATGGCAGATGCCGGAGGGACGGCTGCCTCCCTTGTCCTCGCTGTGTGCGGGAAGGAGGCTGAGCCCCACCACTGCGGGCTGGCGCTGGCAAACAAAGTGGAGCCAAGGGAAAAGGGCGCCTTTATTTTCCTCCTTCCCTGTGTGCATCCTCCTGAGCCCCACCGGTCAGCGCAGGCCCGAGGGGCAGAAGGCAGAGCGGCAAAAGGCCTCGCCTTGTCTTCCCCGAGCACAGCTGGGATAACTGGATGGTAGGACGAGTCTGGGGTGGGCTGGGGCTTGCGTCCCCGGCCTGGCCTGAGTTGGAAGATCGTAGGGAAAGGGTTGAGAGTGTGCACTTCCGGGCCCATCTTCCAGCCACCCCGTTCCCACCAAAAAAACCTACGGTGGGGGAGACATGGGCTAGGGGCTGGGAAGAGATGCCCCAAGGGGGTGGAAGAGAGAGGGGGAACACAGAGAGAGAGAAAGGAGAGAGAGAGACAGAGAAAGAAAGGAGGTCCCTTCTGCGGTCCTAAGAAGTCTGTATCCCCTAGCGAATCAGTCCTGCCGCTGGACTCCTGGCCGCTGCCCGGGCCGGCGTCAGCTTCACACAATGTCGCGTGAGTCTTTGTGCGTATGTGCGGGGGAGGTTCGAGATGTTTTCCTCCCGGTAAGTTCCCGCGCCAGCACCGCCCCCCAGCTCCGCGGACCTCCCCGCGGCGAGCCGGGACGCGTGGTCCCCGCGGGCTCACCTGAAGAAGGCCGGTCCGAGTAGCGCGTACAGTAGACCCACGCCGGCCAGAGCATGGGCTGCGCGCCCAGGTTGGCGCCGGCTTGTGAGCTATCCGAGTCCGAGCTCACCGACAGGTCGCCGCCGCCCAAGCCGCGGGCCTTGAGCGCCCCGTCCACGGGGCCGCCGGTGTCGCCGCCTTTCTTGGCGCCACCGTGCAGCGAGAGCGTCTTGGAGCCGCCTTCCCCGTCACCCGGAGGGTCGCTGCCGGCTGCTGGGAGCTGCCCGCCCGCGCCGGGCGCACACGGCGGGTTCTGCTGGGGCTCTCGGGAGCCCGACCCCAAGAGCTGCTCCGAGCCGCCCGCGCCGCCGCCTCCCTCCGCACCGCTCGCGCCGCCTTCGCCGCCGGCTCCGCCGCCCCTTCCTCCTCCCGCGCCCGCACAGCAGGTCCCCGCGTCCTTTCGCCGGCCGAACTCGGGCCGCAGGATGTTGTCGATGAAGAAGTTGGTGATGCGGTGCGGGTGCTGGTGGTTGCCGGGCGCCTGCAGGACCGCGGGCAGCATCAGAGCCCGCCGACGCCCGGTGTCCGCTTCGCCTGGGCTGCTGCCGCCGCCGCCCGAGCCGCCGCCGGGGCTGGATTCCGGCTGCCGCTGTCCCTCTACCGCCGCCGCCGCTTCGCCAGGCTTGGGGTCATTCTCCTCCATGCTGTTCACAGTAAATCCCAGACTGGTTCTCCGGGGACGCCCTTCCGAATCAGCCTTTGGCCCTCCCGCGGCGCACACTGAGACCCCCGCGCCCCCACCCCGCCGAGTCTTCCGAGGGCGTGCGCGGCGGCCGCGGCCAGGGCTGGGGTCCTACAAGTCGCTGGCCGCGCTCGGCGCGGAGCCACGTTTGAATCCACGAACTGGGTTAGAAACACCACGAGCCGCCCCGCTCGCCCAGACGATGGGAGATTCAACAGAGCCAAGTCGTCGACTTCGCCGCGTGGCCGGGGTTTAGACAGTCGCAGTGGTCCGGCGGGGACGCGGGCCGCCTCCCGGGCTCCCCGCTCCTCTCCGCGTCCGGCCGCCTCGGGCTCCGGCGCCGCCGCCTGGGCCGCCCGGGACGAGAGCTGCGCGCATGCAGGCAGCGCGCTCCCCGGCGCTCACGCCCGCCCGGGCCGGCTCTGGCCACCGCCGCCGCCCGGCCGTCCCCGCCCGCGCGCCCTAGCCGGCCCTCGAGGGTGCCGGGCGCCCGCGGTCAGCGCGCCCGCCACCGCCCGCACGCACATGGAGGCCCCCTCCTCGCGGCCGCCGCCCCGCTGCCGGCCGGGGCGCCCCACCGGCGTGCGGCCGCGCCCCCGCCGAGCCCCGCGGAGCTCCGCGGCCCGAGTCGCATGGGTGAGAGACGCGAGGCCAGGGCCCGGCCGGGTCGGGCTGGGCCGCCCGCGTTCCCCGGCCGTCCGCCGCCCTCGCCGCCTCGGCCTCCGCGCGGACTCGGAAATTTCCAGGCCACTCGGCGCAACCTGAGACACTTTCACTCTGGATTTTTGTTCTTATTTTTAACAGAGCCCCCTCAAGTGACGTCGCAGGCCGGTCTCCTGGACACGTGCCTCGGGCCAATGGCCGCGGCGCCGCGCGCCCACGTGACGCTCCGGCCGCCGCTGGGTGACAGGAGCAGCCCGCCGCCCCTCCTCCCCTTAAAGCGGCCGCGTCCCCCGCTTCGGGTGCGGGAGCCGGGGAACCCAGAGAGACCCCCGACCGCGTCTCCTGCGCTCGCACGCGCTTTCCCTGTCGCTTCGTGGTTCAGGGATCTGAGTCACCCCGGGACAGCCCCGCCAGGTCACCCCGGGGCACGTAGGTGGACACGCACAGGAAGATCGCTATTTTTAGCATTTCCATATTGTTTACCGTGGGGCGAAATCCCACAATTCCTTGCACAAAATGCATAAATAATATTAAATGAGCTGCCGAGATACAAAGGGACTTTTGTGGTCCGCTTTCCTTGCTGATGGAGAGGAATAGTGTCACTCCCATTTGACTCGGTAACCCGGCAGCTTCCTGTCTTAAACGCAGAGCTGGCGCGCAGGACACTCCTCCTGCAGACACTTATTGTAAGTGTGCGTGTGTGTGCGTGTGCAGGGAGGCGCGTGCATACGGCCGCATTCCACCCGGGGACAGCGACCCTCATGAAACATGCATAGCGATCCGAAAGAGCGGGGGAATGCAGTATGCGGCTCCGTTTGCGAAGGGAGAAATCCAGGAGCCTCGGAGGTTCTAAGGGAATCCTTTTTGCCAAGGAGAGGAGGGGTGACGGTTCAGCTAAGACTTCAAGTCGCCCGCCCCCCTCTAACTTCTCTACTCTGATTGCGGAGCTCCCAGACCGGTCATCTCGTTTTCTTTGTTTTAAAATCCTTTAAACTAATTTTGCAGGAGAGCAGGACCCATTTGAAAGGAGAATTAGGAATCCAATGGCAAGGGTGGGAGCCCCAGTTGGTTTCTCCCCTCCTCTCTCTTCATCTTTTCTAGACTTTCCTTCCAGCTGTTGTCAGAATGTTCAACTGGAAGTTCTGTTTCCTCTTCTCTTCCCCCTCCTCCCTCGGGCTCCTTCCCATTTGCTCTTGTCTACCCACCAAACACCCGTTGTTACCCCAGGCTCGCCTGTCCATCATTTAAAATGCATTTTTATGGAAATGTGTGAATTCCTGGAAACGTCCGATAGGGCAGCTCTGGGGGTGCAGGAGCATTTGCACGCCATGAGTACCCTCAGTGCGGGGGAGGCGGGGAGGCCGCAGCCTGGCACGGGCACCCTAGGGCTGATTGGCCCTGGGCAGCTGCAGCGTGCTCAGCAGCCCAGACCCCCGCAGAGGCAGCCAGGAGGGAGCTGCCAGGCCCTGAGTGAACTTGGGGAGTCTGGGCAAGCATCTCCGAAGCAGGGTGGCCTCCCAGGCCACCTGGGGCCTGAAGGTTGCACCCTGGCCTTGCGAAGCTCCCTTCCCAGTGTCCATCCCAGGTGCTGTCCTTACTCTGCAGGCTTCAGAGTGATGGCTGGGCTGGGATGAGAAACGACAGTTCCCACAGCGCTGCTCCCAGGAAAATTACACCCCCTCCCCCAGGAGGGGAGTGATGGGGGAGGAGGTGCTGGGCTGGCCTCCTGGCCACTGGAGGTGGCTCTGGTCAGAGTGTGCCCTCTGTCCTGTGTGTCTAGGGCAGGGTGGGGAAGCCTCATCTCGCTGGGGCTGGATTCCTCCACTTTTTCTTCATTGGAGGAGTCCTTACCAAATGTTCTGGCTAGGCACACACCTGCCAGGGGTCCTCCCCGAGTCTCAAAAAATCAGACCCCACAGTCTACCTGCCCCCAGGAAAACAGGGCTGGTGAGAGTTTGTGGGAAGTCTTATTGACGCTTACTTGGTTTTTTGGGGGGAGAATTTTCTGCAACTCTGGAAACCCTGATGATCACCAGTCAGGAAAGGGAGGGTGCAGTGACTCTGGGTCTCCTGAACATAGTATGGGGGGAGGAGGGGCCCTGAGCTCTTTGGTTCCTGCAAAACCATCCCAGGTTAATGGCTCCACCTGTCCCATGAAAGCCAGTTAGGCGGCTTCCTGAGAAGTATTTTCTGAATTCTTAGGACTCTTTGCCGCTGACTGCCTCAGTATAAATGTCCCCAAGACGCTGGGCTTCAGCCCTGTGCCTTCCTGCGACCCAGACCCCAATTCGTGGCTGCAACAGAGACTCTGGGAAGCAGAGCCTCACCTCCAGGGCGCCTGGCGGGCCGGTGGGTGGAGACCTGCCCGCGCAGGGTCTGAGGGCTGGGCCGGGGGGTTGGCTGGAGGAAGAGAAATTCGTGAGTCGCTGTCCTGGAAAGGAGGAAGGTGAGAGGTGGAGGGAGGAATAGGAGAAAGAGAAATAAATGAAGAGAGAGATAACTAGAGGGTACCGGGCCCCTCAAAGTGGACCCAAACACGAAACAACTCTGGGAAAGCGTTGAGAGGGGTCACCGTTCAAAGGGCGGGGGAAGCTGGGATGGGGCTGCAGAAAGTTGAGCTGCCCAAGGGCTGGGCGGTGCTAAGTTCCATACACTCGGAACTCTCCGCAAGGTGTTTCAGGAAGCTTCGAGAAGCGCGCGTGAGGACCGGGCTCGGCCGCCTGCCCCAGCTGGGACGGCGCCTCGCGCTTTCTGGGGATGCGGGGCAGTGGCGTGCCTGCCTCTCTTCTGCTATGCCAGCCCCGGCTGCCGCGCGCCCGCGAGCCCAGCGGCTCCGCTTTCTCCCCGGAAAGACCGCCGCCCTCAAGGTCGGCCTTTCTGTGCGGATCAGACGAGCCCTCACCGGACATTTGTTTCTCCCGGGATGGAAAGTGAGGCTCTGACCCGGGAACCCCGTTTTCCTTCTAGCTTCACCCAGGAATCGGAGAGCGCCCGCGACCACCCGCTTGCGGAGGACGGTCCTCCATATTTCTCAGGCTCGCTGCACAAAGAGGGGCCTCGGAGAGGGCGAGCAGGAAAGCAGCTTCCAGACGCCGTGCGCTTCAGGACACGGACGCTAGTTTTGCAAACAAAACCTCAGTGAAGCGCCCCGGAGACACCGGGCGCCCGGCTGCCGAGCCAGGCTCCCGTTTTTATCAGAAAACGAGGCCAGAGAAGGGTGACTTTTCCGGCCCCTCTGCGTCCCCTCACTCGCCTCGCTCCTCTAGGTTGACGTGGTGACACTTGGAAAAATGGACTCAATGAAAGCCGTTCGTTCGCGGCGGTCTCGTTACTCGCGGGGCAGAGACGCCCAACAGTCCCTGAGAGCGAGATCTCCACCTCAGCCAAAGCAGCCCGGGCCGGCCCTGCGCCCTCGGATGGGAGCCGAGCCCCTGCAGGGCCAAGCCCCAGGCGCTGGGCCGGGAATTGAGGCCGATAGGAGAGAAACACCTTCCCCGGGGCGAGCAGAGAGACACCCTCGGCTCCTGTGCTGACGCTCCGACCCGGCCTGTAGACAAAGGCCGAAACGAAGGGGCGCGGGGAGCAGGGGTGGGGCGGGCAGGGCCAACGGGCGAAGACGTTGCGTGTCTGCGCTGTCCTCGGAGCGAAGGAGGACCGGCCTACAGGCCCACCGGGGGAGCTCGGGGACGGGGTCTGGGAGACTGGGTCTAGGGTCTGGGACTTCTTCGGAATAACCCCCGGAAGGAAGGGGTTAAATGCGGCAGCGGCGGCCTGAAAGGGGCCAGGAGCGTCGTAGGAACTGGGGTGCACGGGCCCTCGCGTGCCCAGCGCTTGGCCTTTCCCCGCCCCAGGCCCGCCAGAGGCGCGCGTGGCGCGGGCAGAGCCTGGTGGGTGGGTTGGCGCCGACAGAAGCTCTGCCGGGGAGGGGGGCGGGCAGTCGCATTGCACGTCCTGGTTCTGCCCGGATCGCTGGAGAAGCGCCTGTGCTGAGCCAAAGCTCCCTAGGTGCTGGGGAAGCAGAGTGGGCCAGGCACCCACTGGGGACCGCCCTTCTGTCCTGACTTGATACTTAGCCCAGGCTCGCCCGGGGAGGGGGGCGGCTGGGGGCAGGTGGGCAGATCTCCAGAGCTGGCGTGTAAAGATGCAGAAACTGTACCTCACCTGGTTTCTCTGGAAAGCAGTCGCTTCTGAAGGAGAATCTGAAGGATGGCTCCACTTGTGCTAGCAACCCCCACACCTAAACCAGGTCCTCTGTGCCCGCTCCCCCTTCCGGCTCCCCAGCGCCAGGGGAGCCTTATTCTGGGTGACCTGCCTCCCCAGGAATCACCTTTCCTTGGCAGCTCCCTGCCTGCTCTCTTATCCTGTTTTACTGCTGTTCTTACTCCTATAAAATTTGGACTCCTGTGGAAGATGGGCCCACTTCCACTCAAGGCCCACCCCTGAGACTCCCCAGACAGACCCGCACTCTGCAGTCTCCCGGGAGCCCTGGGAGGGGCAGGTTTGGGAGCACAGACTGCCTCACCACCTAATGCCTGGACTCTTATGAAAATGCCCCGTCAAAATCACAGCAACCCAGAAGAAAGTGGCACCTCTCAAATAATCCAGTCAAATAAGTAAAATTAGTTTGGCCAAGGAATTTGAAGAATGGCACCCAAGGCTTGAGCTGGCTAAGCATACCAACACAGGAAGGAAAACACAGAAAAGGATATGAGCCTTGAAATACATTAGCCACCTTCTCCAGCCTTGCAACCACTCACAGATGGAAGAAATTCTAGTATGTATCCACTGCCTTCCTTTTGACCTTTGGAAAGAAAACAAGATGTTCAAAAGGAACCCCTGAAACACCAGCCCCACCTCACAGAGCCTGACGTTTTCTTTTCTTCTATTCTTTCCCCAAAGGCTACAAGTAATCACAGAGAGGCTGGTGTAGCTTAAACTTTTATACAGTGACTTCCCGGCATTTTTGGAAATAGGATTTGCATAGTTAGAGGTTTACAGAATTTTAGGCAAGTACAATCTAGATTTAACTGAAACCATATGGATCCAGCCCAGCCGTGTTAGATGATAACTCATTAGTCTAGGTTTCACGTGAGGAAGAAAATATCTAAACAACCACCCCACTCTTAAATATCACAACTGAATGGTGCTTAACCGGGAGAACTCAATTAATTTATATATTGGCTAAGTTGGGGGAAATATATTTTTTAAAACATATGTTTAAGTCATGAACTGATTTCTTTTTTCATTCATCAAATGTAAAGATATATAGTTTTATATAAAAAGGCAACTAAATTGAGAATTAAATTCAAACATTTCCTCTACTTAGTTAAATGATTGATCAGTTCCTCTGAGTTCAACAAAGTTGGCCATTTCTTTAGCACGAGCATCTTTAATTGACATACGTGCTTACGTGTATGGTATGGGGGGGATCCCTGTACCCAATCAATCCCTGTGTTGAGTACAGAAGCTTGTGTGAAGCGTGGCGACCTTTTACAAGCACAAAGCCTCAGTAGTGACCTTCGTGGACTCACACACGGAGGGGCACTGTGTCATCCCTGCATCATGGACTCCTGCCTCTAGCCTTGTCCAAGGCCCAAACCACATTTCCGGGGGATGCCATCCGGTCTCACTCCCACCAGGGATGGGGACCTGCTGTCCACCTTTGGACGCACTCCCATCCTTTCCCTCTCATCCCAGCACTTCTGGTTCCACTTAAAGAAAAGCTCAGTAGAAGAAGATTTCTCAGTGAAGGCACATGATAGAAGTGCTCTGTTTCTCCTCCAAGAAAACTCCTCTTTTCCTCTCGGAAACTCACTCGAGTATTCCAGTCCTCTCCAAAAAGGCTGTGTTATAGTTTATGTTATGGAGTTGCAGGGTTTTTTGTGTCTCACATCAGTTAATCCCCTGAGACACAACAGCCCCTGTGATGACGGCAAAGTTGAGCAACTCGACACCATTTGGAGCATTAACACAGGCTGGGAGAAAGAAACGGGATACGCGCGAAGATTTCCCACGTATGGAGCGAATGCCCTAGAATTCCTCGGGATTTACACCTCCCCATCTACCAGGAAGGAGAAATGCGAGCTGTTCTCATTCACTGCCTGCTTTTAGTTCTCTGTTCTCACTGCCAGGGCTAATTTTGGCCGCGGCGCAACATTTGGGTTACAGATGTTAGCGGGCCGCGCCTAGGGGGAAGCGGGACTCTGAGCTCTGCCAGCCCCGGCCAGAAAGTTTGGTACTAAGGCGCTGGGCGCGCTCCCAGGACAAAGTGCGGGTTCCCCAAAAGAGGAAGGTCGGGCGGCACTTAGGGTTTTCTGTCTCGTTTGCAGACACAAGTTCAGCTGCACGTCGTGCAAAGCAGCCCTGAAAGCTCAGGCTTGAAGACGAAATGTGGAGCCCAGGCTCCTTCGATTGAAAACCTCGCTACGAGGACACCCTCCGCAGTGGGCAGCCAGAAAGGATTTCGGATCAGGATCCGCAGAGTGGTGAGCATCTCCCGGGGTCCGAGGCTGAGTTGACTGCAGGCCGGCAGCCCTTCTGCCCGGAGGAGAATCTCCTTTCTGCAGAAAGTACCCCTGGAAAACAAAACCGAGGGAAAAGAAGGGCAATGCGGGTCTGCGCGGAGGGGAGCTCCCTTCCCGGGGAAGGAGGCGCCTCTCGGTGGCAGACTCGCCGGCGGGGTGCAGGTAGGGGCAGACCAGGGTGAGAAGGGGGGCTCGCGGAACACGGATCTCCCGTGGGTCCGAGGGACAGCGTGCAGGCGCATTCCAGGCACCCACCGCAGTCCAGTCTGCTCTGCGGAGCGGGAGCCGGCCCCAGGCTCTCCACATCTCCCGGGAATCCAGAAGCTGGACTGCGGGGCAGTTGTGTCGATGGGGGACCCAGCTGGATTTTCCCTCCACTTGCTCCCTTGATCGAGTGCCCATGCCCGGCAGGAGCTGGCTGTGCGCTGCCCCGGGTGGGTGGAGGTGCGTGGGGCTCGGGCCTTGGCTCACTTGGGTGTGTCCCAGTCTTTTTCCTCCAGAATTAGAGGCCTCTGCAGGGGGCAGAGCCCCTCTCCCCCTCTCCTAACTCTCCTCCCCACCTCGCTGCGGCCTAAGCTAAGATGAGGTGAGCTTCCAGGGCTGCATCCCTAGGAGGCCCCGAGCACTTTTCCTCCGAAGGTCGAAGAAATCAGGTCCCTTCTCTTTCCCCAGCGGCCTCTGAGGAAGCCGCGAATGTCTGGGCGAGCACGGTTTTACTGGGGATTCCTAGCGACCGGCCCTGTGCCCAGCGACGCCCCAAGGGGAGAGGAGCTCTGTGGAGGGGCGGAGTGGGGGTGGGTGTCTACACTGCGTCCTCTGGCTCGGAGCAGGACCAGGTGATGCGCCCTGGCCGAGCTCCTGTCTCCTAGGGATGCGGGTGCCTCGGGCCCTGTCGGGATCCTTGGTTCGACCGGAGGGCCCGGGAGTGAGAACCTGGATCCAACAGGCACCCGGATCCAGGAGTCAGCCTCCTCGGTTCCGAACGTTTCTTCCGGAGCGAAAGCTTGCTCCCCCTTCCCCCAAGTCCCTCGCGGGCTGGGAGGTGAAGGGAGCGACAGAAGCCGGGCCTCCTCCGCAGCGCCCAACACCCCGGGCTCTCCAGGTCCCGGGACTTGGCTCGGGTGCGTGGAGGGACGGCTCGGGGCGCAGATTTGTGAATGAACCTCGGAGCTCTTTGCAGCTCACAGATCAGAGGCTGCAATCGCCCCACCGACGTGGTCCAATGAGCCGCCGCCATAAGCGCTTAGCGACGAAACGGGGGCACGGCCTGGACTCTGCGGCACCGCGCTGCGCGGGGCCGGACGGGGGAGGGGCCGAGCCACTGCAGCAACTTCAAAGCCTGTATCGGGACTCAGCGATGGGTGGGCTCTCCCCGGGCCGCACGGTTCTCAAGGGCCTCCCCCACCCCAACCGCCACCCCGCCGGAACGCCCAGAGGCGTTCCCAGCCAAAAGGATGGTGACTCTGACTCCCAGTTGTCTCTGCGCCCTCCGCTTGCGCGTCCTTGGCGTCTCCCCCGGGACCAGGGGGGCGATCACATCCTAAGACCTAATCCGGTTACTTCCGGGCGTGGGTCTCCACCGCCTC
Organism: Symphalangus syndactylus; assembly: GCF_028878055.3. NCBI lineage: Eukaryota > Metazoa > Chordata > Mammalia > Primates > Hylobatidae > Symphalangus > Symphalangus syndactylus. The sequence goes on along the minus strand of NC_072428.2, from coordinate 144,960,242 downwards.
CCGGGCTGGCTGGACTCGCTTCCTAAGTAGCTGTCTCATTCACAGCTCCTGCGCCGCCAGCTCCCCTTTCAAAATTCAAGTCTTCGGCTGCCTCCCTGTCGCTCTCCGTGCGAGGGGAGGGGAGGGGAAGGAAGGAGCGGACACCCATGTGTGCCCGGGAGGGGCCCGCACAGCCTCCCCGCTCCCGCAGCAGAGGCCCTGGGCCCCCTCTTCAGAGGGAAATCGGTGAGCAGACACTAAGTGACGCGAGCCCGGGCCCCTTCCCCCCGGGGGGTCTCCGTGCGTTCCAGAAGCGCACCTGCAAGCAATTCTCCTCGCGTAACCGTCGCCTCCTAAGCATCTCCAGCATCTTCACATCTCCTAAACATCTGCACGATTCTGCGCTGTTTTCTGGAGGACCTCGGAGAGGGGGAGGGGACGATGGGGTGCGGTGGGGGCAGGGAAGAAGAGAGGTCAGGGGTTACGCAGGATTACGGATCGGCTCGGTGACCCCTCTCATCCTCCGTGGCCCAGGGAGGGGATCTGCAGCGAGGGGTCCAGACCTCTTTTGCAAAACCGAACTCTGGGGGAGGGCTTGCGTCCCATGAATCACGGGGAAGGTCTAAATGACGAACACCCACGAGCGGCCGCGAGCGGAAGATGACAGGATCTAGGGGCCCGGGAGGGAAGATGGGCGTGCGTCTCCAGTGACCATGGCACGAGGCGGCGTCTCTGCTCCGCACCCCGCTACAACCAACCAGGCCTCCGCCCCTCCGCGCTTGAACAGGGCGGGTCCACCCGGGCGGCGAGCTGGAGCTCCGCGGGCGCAGCGCAGCCTCAGCCCGGCGCCTCCCTCCCGCTTGCTGGGGAAGAGGTGGGAAACCCTCTCCGCCGTGCCCTGGCTCCCACCGCAGGCCTCCGAGAATAAACTCTCTCAGGGGGACTGAACTGTCCCCACCCTCTGTCCCAGCCTTAAGAGGGACTTCCTGAAAATATGGCAGCCAAGAATAGAGTGAAAATGTGAGCCTGAGGTTTCCTTCTCCACCTCCCCCTGCTCCCTGCCCCTTCACCTCCACACTTCCCACCAGCCCAGAGGGGTCCGGCTGTAACCACCACCGCCACCTCTACCGTGCTGACGACTGTCACCATTTCCTTCCAGTTCCGCCTACCTCCTGGATGCCTCCACTGGAAGGCTGACAAGCACCTTCAATTTCACGTGTTCACTTCAGAGCACCCCTGATCGTGCTACCCCTGCTCCCCTGATCTGCGCCTTCCCAGTTTTGCCCAGTCACCAAGCTGGCCACCCCCGAGGAGACATCCCTGATCCCTCATTTTCTCTCTAGAGCCACCTCCTGTCCATTAGCAAGGCCTGTTGGCTCTGCCTCCACATCTCTTCCACAGCTCCCCCATACTCCTCCGTCCTCCACCAGCCCCCAAGCCCTTTCTCCCCCAACACCTGCAGGGTTGCATGGCCTCCTAACCAGCTCTCCACCTCACACGTGTGCCCTGTGGTCCATCGCTCTCCCTACAACAGAGTAGGCTTCAGCTCAGACCTACCCTTGTCAAAACCAGTGGTTTCCACGTGCATGAGAATTAGACACATCCTTACAACGTCCTTCAACGCACCATGAACTCCACCGGCCACCTCCCTCACCTGAGGTTCTAAGTCTAGTTTTGCCAGTTCTTGAGCCTCCAAGCCATGGCCACCTCAGGGGAGCTCTTTTCCTTTGGTCCTGACTCTTTGTTCATCTGGTACATTCTTTCTCCACATCTTTGGGCACAGACTGTTCCCCAGAGAAGGGTCACATGATCTAAAATGACTCCCTAATCCAGTTGTGTTCCCCACAGCACTCTTGGCTACTTGCAGTTGTAAAGGTGTTGGTGCGTTTATTATTGGCCTCTCATCTTGAACATACCTTCTGGAGGGCAGGGCCTTGTTGTCTTCCTGGCTGCACCCCGAGTCCTGCTAAAGGGACTGGCACACAGTAATATGAAGCCAGTGCTCCCAGACTTTTTGGTCACAGGACTGCTTAATGCTCTTAGAAATTTACTGAGCCCCCCAAAGAGCTTTTGTATACAGCAACAGATAGATTTAGACATCTATCCGGTGATTTGCGCAGTATTAGAAATTGAAATGGTAATGTTTTAAATATATTGATTAATTGATTCATTTACAATGACAATAAAAACCCACTTCATGTTTACTTAACATATTTTAATGAACATTTATTCTATTCCCCCAAACAAAAAGGATTAGTCTGAAGAGTGGTGTACATTTTTGCACCCTTCTTTAATATCTGGCTTAATAGAAGATAGTTGGATTCTCATTTTCGCTTGTGCAATCCATTATTTTGGTTCAAATAGATGAAGAAAATGCAACCTGTCACAGATATGTAGTTGAAAACTGGAGGAGTATTTTATTAGCCTGGGCAGATAATTGTGAACATTTTTCCTTGATATTACCCCCAAATTCAACAAATGGTGGTTTCTTAAAGGTTGGTTGCAATGTGGAATCTGAAACCATGTCAATGAACATTTCATACTCTATTACATTAAAATCCATTGATCTATCTTGCACTTTGAATGGCTCTTTTGCCCACAAAATATTTCCTTCCTTCCTTCCTTCCTTCCTTCCTTCCTTCCTTCCTTCCTTCCTTCCTTTTTTCCCTCCCTCCCTCCCCCTTTCCTTCCCCTTCCCCTTCTCTTCCCTTCCCTTTCTTTTCGACAGAGTCTCTCTCTGTCGCCCAGGCTAGAGTGCAGTGGTACAATCTCGGCTCACTGCAACCTTGCTTCCTGGGTTCAAGTGATTCTCCTGCCTCAGCCTCCCCAGAAGCTGGGATTACAGGTGCATGCCACCACACCCAGTTAATTTTTCATATTTTTAGTAAAGATGGGTTTTCACCATGTTGGCCAGACTCGTTTCAAACTCCTGACCTCAAGTAACCCACCTGCCTCAGCCTGCAAAATATTTCATGCCACTGTATATTGGTCATTTGGAAAATATTGGTTCACTGAGTTATGCAGGTCTTCCAAATGTCATATTTCCTTAAACAGTATCACAAAATCACATTTGTTAATATCACCACTAATCTTATTGGAAAACTCTTTCAATTTGGGAGGTTGTCTGGCTCATGTGGATACAAGTTTTCAAGAATTTTAATTTTCACTTGAAAACTCACATTTTACCTTTAGTGGCAAATACTACTTTCCTCAACACAACAGGCTAATTTCATTTATTTTTGAGAAGATGTCTGCCAAAGACCTAAGTCTCAATAACCGTGATTTGTCTGTTGGGTGCTGTTCCATGTAAAATGGGGCTCCATGAAAACGCGAGCTCAGTCAGTTCATGGCTGTAGTCCACCCGTCCTTTTCCTCGATGGCTGCTGTTCTTCTGTATGACAGCTCCCCCTTTCTTCACCCAGAATATTGAAAAGACGTGCTCCAGAGCTGAGCTTTAATGAAACTATTTTTTTTTTTTTTACTGCTTTTTCAAGAACATTCTTAAGTAAAACCTGCATTTGAAAAAAAAAAGAAACAAACAAAACAAAACAAAACCTGTGACTGTGTGGCTGTGAAGAGCACAACGTCTGCTACCAATGGCCAATAACAATCTTTAACGGCCTTCATCCATGTGGAGTTAGACTCACTGTTGTTTTTGTTGTTGTTGTTGTTGTTTTTTTGCACATCAGTGCTGATGTCTACATGCAACAAAGCTACATAATGACTCACAGTGTAACTGTAAAAAAAGTTTGGAGGTCATCTTAGGGACCCCCAGGATCTGCACTAAATGAAATTTCATAAATGAATGAATGACTTTTCCTACACAATCATGTATGGTGGATCCTAGACGTCCACACTTTCTCATCCAAAGCTCTTGGCCACAGACACGTTTCAGAATTTCTTTGATTTTGGACGGGTCAGGTGGTGCACATATCATGTGCTGCCTAACCCTGCGGGGTGTGAGCAGGGCCCTGTCGAACACATTCATAGTTCTGTGGTGAATACAGGAAAAGGTGAACCAGCAGGTAACAGCCACAAGGGGCCTATGTCTGTTCAAGTCAGGTTCTGCCGTCCAAGGAGGTAGGAAGATACCCTTCCATTTTGAAAGCATTTGGATTTTGGAGTTGTAGACCAGGGGTTGTGGGCCTATCTCCTGATCTCCACTCCACAAGGGTACCTTGGGGAACAGATGGCCAAGGTCTCCTGGTGGGTGAAGGAGCTGGGAATGGAGCGCCCAGGGCCTGTTGAGCTTCCACTCTGTCATCTCGCCTCCCCTCCCCGTCCCGTGACCTCAACCACATGGCCCTCCCGGGCCTTTCCCGCCCGGCCCTGGGATTCCTTCCCTCTTCTCCAGCCCTGTGTCCTCCACACACTCTGAACTGTGGCCATGCAGGACCACTCTGCGTGGTCCTCTGATATTCCACCAGAAGCTCTCTGATCATTCTGGACTCTGGGCCTTGTCTCTCTAGGGCTATAGCACCTATTGGTGCCTCTCAGCTTACTGGACCTCCCTGGGATACACTTCTTTTTTAATTTAGTTTTTAATATTTATGGGTACATAGTAGGTGTATATATTTGTGGGGTATGAGATGTTTTGGTACAGGAACATGTGCAGTAATCACATCGTGGAAGATAAGAGTATCTATTCCCTCAAGCACTTATCCTCTATGTTACCAACAATCCAATTATACCCTTTTAGTTATTCTTAAATATACAATGAAATTATTATTGACTATAGTCACTCATTTGTGCTATCAAATAGTAGATCTTATTCATTCTTTCTAATGACTTTTTTGTACCCATTAGCCATCCCCACTTCCCCATTCCTGAAGGACCACTGTGGATTCCTGAACTCCCAAAGAACATTCCAGCTTTTGGACTTTTGTTTTTCCGATATCACTTATGAGGACCCAAGTTCTACCAGGGCTTCTCCTACACTGAAAATGATTATATCTAAGATTCAAACAGAAATTTTGTGTCTTGGCAAATTTGATATCTGGAGGGTGAATATTATTTAGAAAACAACCACCTTCTGCCTTCTGCTTCTATGAATTTGATGATTCTAGGAGCCTCATGCGAGTGGCATCTTGTATTGCAGTATTTGTCTTTGTATCTGGCTTGTTTCACTCGGCATAATATGCTCAAGGTTCAGCTGCGCTGTAGCCTCTGTCGGGCTTTCCTTCCTTTCTAAGGCTACTATTCCACTGGGTGTATATAGGCAACACTTGCACACCACATTTTCTGTACCCATCCACCCCTCTGTGAACACTTGGGAGGGATTGAGGACTGCATGACCCCCAGCCACAGGTGTGCTGAGCACGTAAGATGTGCCCAGCGTGGCTGAAGAGTGGAATTTTTAATTTTAATTAATGTAAATGTAAATTTACAAATAGATTTTCAATTCAGCTCCTGGGAAACCCCAAAGATGTCTGAAATAACTGGGCGTGTGAATCTACTTTTTTACCTGCAAGCTTAATAAACCCTAAATGCAGGTCAAGTGTTTGCCATGGAAATGCAATGCCCAAGCTGAGATATGCTAGAGGTGTAAAATGCATGCTGGAATTGGAAGACTTAGTACCAAAAAAAAAAAATTGGATGTAAAATGTCTTGTTAATTTGTATATTGATTACTTTTGAAATAATAATATTTTGGATATATCAGGTCAACTAAAATATTACTTAAGTTAATTGCACCTATCTCTGGTGTTCATGTGGCTGCTAAAAAGATGAGAATTGCATTGTGGCTCATGTTTTCTTTCTGTTGGTTGTGCTAGCCTAGAATGGGTCTGAGCTCATCAGGGAAGGGAATGAGGGGAAGAAGAATTTTGCAGGGAACAGGGCATTCGGGTGCACTGTCAGGAGTCAGCATAGGATGTGGCTGCCTTGCTTTGTGAGGTGAGGGTATGATGGGTGGCTTCAGGGAGTGAATGGCTGCCATAACAAAGTACCATACACTGGGCAGCTGAAACAACAGGAATTTATTCTCTTGCAGTCTGGAGGCTGGGAGGCCAAGATCAAGGGCTCAGCAGGGTTCTACTCCCTCTGAAGGCTATGGGGGAGGGTCCTCCCTTGTCCCTTCCAGCTTTTGGTGGCTCCGTCAGTCCTGGGCGGTCCTGGGCTCCCAGCTGCATCACTCCAGTCTCCGCCATGTCATCACTGGGTGGCCTCCTCTGTGTGTTTGTGCCTTCTTATGAGGTCATAAGTCGCATCGGATTAGAGCCCACCCTAATAAGCTCATCTAACCTTGATTACATCTGGAAAGATCCTATTTCTAAATAAGGTCACATTCACAGGTATTGGGGATTAGGACTTTAACTTATCTCTTTGGTCGGCCCCTAACAGGGAGGTAGGCAGTGTCTGGATTCCAGCAGGCTTGTAAGTCCTGCTAAGGCCTTTTTGTGGCATGTTCCTGAAACTCTCTATTCCTGCTTCCTCACATGTGAATTGAGAGAGCATGGCACTTCCCTCACAGGGCTGTAGGGGAGTTAAATGTGCTGTATGCAGAAGGCACATAGACAGTGTCTAGCACACAGGAAGTGCTATAGGACCCTCGCTTTTTTTTTTTTTCTTTTTCCGAGACGGAGTCTCAGTCTTGTCGCCCAGGCTGGAGTGCAATGGCATGATCTTGGCTCACTGCAACCTCCGCCTCCTGGGTTCAAGCAATTCTCCTGCCTCAGCCTCCTAAGTAGCTGACATTACAGGCGCCCACCACCCAGCAAATTTTTTTTTTTTTTTTTGTATTTTTAGTGGAGACGGAGTTTCACCATATTGGTCAGGCTGGTCTCAAACTCCTCACCTCAGGCGATCCACCCACCTCAGCCTCCCTAAGTGCTGGGATTACAGGCATGAGCCACTGCGCCCGGCCTGCTTTGCTATTTGTATTGCTATTTCTCCTAAAGGCAGAAGAAAGCCACCCAGAGTTTTCCAATGGCAGAGAGGTAAGTAGCATGGAGGAAAGATCCGTCTTAGAACTGCCCTGTCCGATGTTATTGCCATTAGCTCCATGCAACTGTTTACATTTTAACTTACTAAACTTAGTAAAATGGTCAGATCAGCTCCGCATTCTCATGAGCCATGTTCTGTGGCCAGAGAGTGTGGCCCTGGGCAGCACAGATGGAGAACATCCCATTGTGGTAGAAGGAAGAGCCTGTGGGCAACTGAGAAGGAGACCAGGGGGCGTGCATAGAGGCATGGGACCCAGGGGAGGGGTCTCAGCTGACAGGGAGGGTGGGGAGAGGGCACAGTGGTGAGCCTCGGCAGTGGCAGAGCCCTGGGAAGGGGAAGGGAGGTGTCCTGGCTGAGCAGTCAGTGGTGAGATGGGGACCCCCGAATGAGAACAATGACACTGCAGGTGGTGGCGATGGTGACGTTAATTTCCAACATTTACTGATGGTAGAACAGGCATCACGGGCCAGATGCAGTCCCAAACCCCTTACAGACAGTATTCCTTGCACACTTACTCCTTCCACACCCCACGAGAGATGGATTATTTATATGTCTGTGTCTCAGCTAACCAGGCTGAGAAACAACAGGCCGTGTAGCTTGTCCAGTTCGCAGGGCGAGGAAGTGGTAGGACGTGGATTTCAGCCCAGGTTATGAGCCTAGCAGTTGAACTCACGGAGCATCTTCACATCCTGCAGGGAACTTCTTATAGCCACGATGGTAGAGGGCATGCCACTGGCGTTTAGTGGGTAGGGGCCCCTTCCCAGACATGTGTGGGACAGCCGTGCAGTGAGGCCTGTCTGTGCCTCGACGAATGTCTCACTGGACTCTGGATGAAGGGGGCTGATGGTGATGCTCTGAGCTGGTGTGTCACAGTTACAAAGCACTGTTTGCGTGGTTTTGATCTAGGCTATGAATGCAAGCAATGGGGAATCATAGAACTACTGTGCTGGGCTTTCCTAGAACTTCACCAAAGGCTTCCTCTCCTTTTGGACAACCCATCTCCACCAACAGGACCACTGGGAATTGAGGGGCTAGGAAAGCCCAGATGCCCCTTTCTCTGGTGATTACATCGTCTGGTGCAGATGTGCCTGGGCAATTACATGTGGAAGTGTGTGTTACTTTGTTACACATTTATTTTTATGTGTTATTTTATGACAAATCACTTTGATTTATTTGTGTATTACAATTAAGGCAGTCTATTGGTTTTGTACGAGCATCAGTGCACAGATGTCCATGTTTTTTTATGAGCCACACATTTGGGGAGTGAAGGCTGTGGTTCCAGTGGTTCCATGCTGCAGACACCTCCTGTGCAGGAAGGGGCCTCATGGGGCTGGGTCTTCTGCTCGGGTCCTGCCCTGTCGGTTCCCAGGTGCAGCAGGAGTTGGGGACGGGAGGGGACTTCCCCGCTGATGTGCTAGACGGAGGGAGGGGAGCCTGGAAAGCAGAGCAGGGAGGGCGGTGGAGGACTGAGGAGAGGTCTGGGGAGGGGGAAGGAGCGGGGTCAGCATTGCAGGAGTCCCACGTGCTACCGGGTTAGGCACTGGAAACCAAAAGGAGGTGGGGTAATGTATTGGTCCATTTTTACATGGCTATAAATAACTACCTGAGACTGGGTAGTTTATAAAGGAAAGAACTTTAATTGACTCACAGTTCTGCATGTCTGGGAAGGCCTAAGGCCACTTACAATCATGGTGGAAGGCAAAGGGGAAGCAAGGCACGTCATACGTGGCGGCAAGAGAGACAGAGAAAGGGTGAAGCCCCATACACTTATCAAACAGCCAGATCTCATGAGAATTCACGATCACAAGCACACCATGGTGGAAATCACTGTGATCCAATCACCTTCCACCAGGTCCCTCCCTGACGTGGGGATTACAATTCGAGGAGATTTGAGTGGGAACACAGAGCCAAACCCTACGAGGTAAGAAGGTGAGGAGAGGGCAGCCTCCTCCCCTCCCAAAGAGCCGCATGGAGGAAGGAAGGAAGGGAGAAGGCTGAGGGCACAAGGTCAAGGGGTGCACTTGAAGACAAGGGAGGCCAGTGGGGAAGAAGGCTGAGGGAGGGAGGACAGAGGCTGGGCTGGGGCCGATGGCCTGAGGCTCAGTCCTCTGAGACACTAAGAATGGACAGCCAGGAGCATGGTTCTCTGGGACAGCAGCAACTCCTGCCACATTCGGGACCGGGGCAGGGCTAGGAGGATGGAGAGGTAGTGCTGGTGGGAGGCGGTGGGGAGGAGTCTCAGGAGAGTGAGGCTGGGGCATGCACAGGACTCCAAGGTGGGGGACCGGGGCAGGGAGGGGGCTGCGTGCTGTGCTCCCCAGCAAGCCTGGCCTGGTCTGGCTGTCTCTCGAGCCTCCTCACTGCCCCGGGTTTCCTCTTACTCTTCCTGTTCACTCATCCACCCCTCAGGATTCAAAGTCTGTGGGCGCCTCTGGAGGGAGATTGTCGTCCTGGGCATTTGCAGGGGTCCTGCAGACTCCCAGGCGGTTCCTGGAGTGTACGGCATCTGAGGGTGAAGCCTCCCAGGATGAGGAGCACGACTTGTCACTGGTCATCTCCCACACCCAGCAGTAACCACTGGGCACATCTGTGGGTGATTGCTCTGGCCTGGAGTAACCACCAGGCACATCTGTGGGTGATTGCTCTGGCCTGGAGTAACCACTGGGCACATCTGTGGGTCATTGCTCTGGCCTGGAGTAACCACCGGGCACATCTGTGGGTGATCGCTGTGGCCTGGAGCAACCACCAGGCACATCTGTGGGTGATCGCTGTGGCCTGGGGTAGCCACCGGGGACATTTGTGGTTGATCGCTGCACCGGGCACATCTGTGGGTGATCACTGTGGCCTGGAGTAACCACTGGGCATATCTGTGGGTGATCGCTGTGGCCTGGGCCCAGCTTAGCACTGTCTGCGTGGAGCCATTCACTCAACCTCATGACAGCCCCAAGGGGTGCTTATCCGTAGGAGCTCTCCAGAGAAACGGCGGATGGAAGAGCTACACAGGTATATGGAGAGGTGTATTTGAAAGGATTGGCTCATGTGGTTATGGGGCTGGTTAATCCAAAATGCCTGCAGCAGGCCAGCATGGGGAGCTGAGCTGCCACCTTGAGGCTGACTTTCTTCTTCTCTGGGAACCCTCAGTTTCTGCTCCTCAGGCTGTCAGCTGACTGGACAAGGCCACCGCATCACAGAGGGGATCTCTGTTACTTAAAGTCAGCTGAGTGTGGATGGAATCACATCTACAATGTACCCTCCCAGCGATACCTAGATGAGTGTTGGATGAATCACTGGGTACTGGAGTCCTGCCAAGTCGGCACAGAAAACTCATCGTTTAGGCTCAAATCAGATCTAAAGTAAGGATATTAAAATGCAGGTTCCCGGGCCCTACCCCAGAATGACTGGGCCTGACTCCCTGGGCATGAGACTTGGAAACCTTCATTTTAACAGATTCCCCAGATGATGGGACACCAGTAAGGTCTGGAAACGTCTGGTGCTGTGCTTTAGAAGGGTGGTGCAGTTCCCTGCAAACTGGTCACTTCAAATGCACCTGCCATTGTCAAGTGAGGGCACTGTTGGCGGGGACAGCACAGGGGCTGGGTGGTGCTGGCCCTGTGTGGGGAGAGGTCAGAACAAGTACTCAGCAGGGGTGGAAGGAAGTGACCCCAGGCTCTCTGTGTGGTTACAAAGCCTCAAATGTGATGACCTGGCCTCTCCACGGAGCCAAGGTCACCCGAGGAATAAGTCACCTGACATGGCTGCTGCTCCTACCACTGGGTCCCATCACTGCAGCCCTCCTGGAGCAGACTGCAGCTGGGCGCCACTTGCTGAGAATCTTCGTGCCTACAGGGCCCTGAAAGGGTTTGCTTTGGGGAGAGAGGTGGGAGTAGAGATTGAGGGAGGCATCTGCCGTTTGTTTCTTGCAGAGATTTCCTCAATCCTAGAGCAATCCACGCCCCAGGTGGGGACCTTCGGACTGCTGGGCTCCTCCAGGAGGGAGCAGTCACTTGGAGCCCAAGTTTCACCTGAACTGAGTGGCCCTTTATGACCAGGAACACTGTCCATCAGACAGACACTGCTGCTCCTGCCAGGTCACAAGGGCCGGAGAAAAAACCCACGGTGCCAGCTGCAGGCCCATGGGTCCCGCGGGCGTTTGGCAGAGTTGCTGTTTGTTTTGAGCATTTGGGGCCCGAGCTTCAGAGAAGGGTTCATCGGGAACAGGATTTGCTGTTCTCCTGCCCACCTAAGGGGGGGTAGCTTTTCTCGGGGTTTACGTTGGCAGTGAGGTGCTCCGGATTTTTTTTTTTTTTTTTTTTTTTTTTGTGGAGTGGGGGATGGAGTCTTGCTCTGTTCCCCAGGCTGGAGTGCAGTGGTGGGATCTCAGCTCACTGCAACCTCTGCCTCCCGGGTTCATGCCTTTCTCCTGCCTCAGCCTCCCGAGTAGCTGGGACTACAGGTGCCCGTCACCACGCCCGGCTAATTTTTTTTGTATTTTTAGTAGAGACGGGGTTTCACCGTGTTAGCCAGGATGGTCTCGATCTCCTGACCTCGTGATCTGCTTGCCTTGGCCTCCCAAAGTGCTGGGATTACAGGCGTGAGCCACCGTGTCCGGCCTCCAGATTGTTCTTTAACATCAGAGGAGATTTATTTACAGAAATTGAGGGTGCCCGTGATGGGGACATGCCAAGTCCTGGGCACCATCCCTCCTCACGCCCTGACTCCTGGTGCCGGGTGCAGTTGACAGATGGTGCTGGGTCCCCTGGACTCCCACAGCTGGAGTGCCCAGGCAGGGCCACCCAAGGGACTCCCTGCATGAGGCACCTCGCCAAAGAGTGACCTGACACCTCCCCTTCCCCTGGGAGAGATCACTGGGCATGGGTAGTGTTTTGTGTGTTTGTTATTTTTCAATTGTGTTTTCTGCAAACAAACTGGCAGTTCCTCCTAACTGACTGTGGATGTGTGATGGGAAAAAAAAGTCCCCGCTTTGGCCTGGAGGGCAGAGACAGGACAGCACATTCTCTTTTATCTCCTGGCGAGCCTGTCCTGTGGCCACAGCTGGTCATGCTGCTCCAGACAAAATGAGAAGGTGTCAAGTCCATATTTAGGGCCATTCTTTGCCCCTCCAGTACCTGGCCCTCCTGGGGCACCACCACAGCACCCTCACCCCCCTCCACGGTCTCCTTATCTGGCTCACTTGCCTTGTGGCCTAGGCTGACCTTCCTCATCTGATCTAAGAAATGAATCTCAGCCAAGATCAGATCGCTTGATAAACTCACCTCCCCCATGCCTCGGTCACATCCTCACAAAGAGAAGTTAATAGCTTAGCCCAGAGGACTGACGCCGTAATCAGGCTGATCTTGAAAAGGAGACAGCCAAGGGCTTGTGAATTTAGGGAGCTTGGAAAACCCCTCCAGTGCTGCCCTTGACTGGCAGGGAGTGTCCTTCTTTCCTAGGGGGACAGAGAGGCCCTGAGGTGGGAAAGGCCCTGGGGGGATGGCCCTGGGAGTTGGGGGCTAACTTGGAGTGGCCTAGCCTTCCTGTCTCCAACTCTCTGCCCCTATGCTGCATAAACCCGGCTTCTCCTGGTTCTCCTTTGTCAGAGAAAGACACAGGCACCTGCATGGAGGAGACTGATGTTCAGCTCAGAGGGTGAGAGGAATAAAAAAGGAAGGATTTAATTTGCAAACTTTAGACGCCTCCACCCCGCCGTCAGTCCTCTGGGGCATTACAGGAACGTCAGCCCTTCCTGAAGCCTGGATCCCCCATGGGAGGCAGAAAAGAGAAGACTGGGGCTGTGGGTGGGGGGCAAAGCCAATCTGATCACCGGAGAGGAAGGGTGGCCCCTGAGGGAAGGTCCAGTCTGTCTGATGCCCCCTGCAGTGATCCCAATAGGGAACCTGAGGCCTGGACCTTTAATTGCAGATCTTTCATTGTGTTTGCCTCACCATAGGCAAGTCTCAGGCTTACACTTACTAATGTATCTGAGGAATAGATGGGAACCCCGCCCCCGGCCCATTGGAAGGATAAATGATTCCCAGATCTCACTTGCTGCGGGAATCTAAGCCCCCATGGATGTGGCTGTCACAGCTGACCCAGCGCCTTGTTAGCCTCTTCCTCACCCTTCTCCTGTCTCCAGCCTTCCTCACCTGGCCTCAGGTGTCACCACACAGCCCTGGGTTGTGGGGATGCATTTCCTGTTTGCCTAGAGCAGTTACTTAACTTGAAAAAGGTGCAGGCAGGTGGGGGCCAGCACTGGTTTTGGGCTCCTTGGAAGGTGCAGTCCCCACAGTCCCCTGGAGTCTGCTGTCCTCACCTCTGGACTCCAGGTCTGAATGCTCACCTGTTACTGTGTACCCCTCTTTTCCTTCTTTAAGGCTTAACTACTCAGGACCCCTGGAGTCATTTCAGGTCCTGCTTTCCTCAGAGCGGAGCCCACAGTAAGATGCTCTAAAATTTCCTGCTCCCCTTCTGAAATGATTTCCCATCTTTTGAGAATCCATGAAAGCTTTAGCGCTCTGGAAATGTATGGGTGCCCTGAGTCACCTCTGTTAGTGAGGCAAGAAGCTGGACTCAACTCCAGAGGTGGGGCTCATACACTGGACCCAACTGAGGACTAGCTAAAAGGGATAGGGCAGAAGCAGCTTTCCATAAGCCATGCCCACCAGTGTGCCATGCCAGTTTACCATTGCCGTGGTAACACCTGGAAGTTACTACCCCTTTCCATGGTGATAATGCAATGACCTGGAAGTTACCATCATTTTCCTAGAAATTTCTGCATAAATTGCCCCTCAATTTGCATATAAGTAAAAATGGGTATAAAGGTGAGTGCAGCCCTGCCTCTGAGCTGCTGTTCTGGGCACACTGCCTATGACGTAGCCCTGCTCTGCAAGGAGCGGCCCCGCTGCCTCTGCTGTGCGCTGCTGCACCCAAAAAAGCTGCAGCCCAACACCATTGGCTCGTCCTTGAATTCTTACCTGTGTGAAGCTAAGAACCCTCCTGGGCCAAGCCCTAATTTTGGGACTCACCTGCCCTGCATCATTAGGAACTGTGTCCACTTGGTCCCCCCCAAGTGGTCCTCCCAGTTAATTAAGAGTTCTCCCCTGATCAGAAGGAAGCCAGCACAGGGTTGGCATATGCAGGCTCTGGGATTGCACCAGGGAGCTGGGCTCTTTCTAGCCCCCCACAGTCCAGCCATCAGTCAAACAGACAAACACATTGACAAGACAGCTTCATGCTGCCAAAAGCTTTAAAAAAAGGCAAACAGGGCTGTGTGTCATGGTCAAGAGTGCTGGGTGGGGGCCCTGTAGGTTGGGTGGTCAGGAAAACCCTCCCTAGGAGGAGACATTTGGGGACGGCCCAGAGGATGGGAAAGACTGAGACTTGGAGGAACACTGAAAGGCTTCATTCCAGCCAGAGAAGGGCAGGTACAGAGGGCTCGGAGGGAACCAGCCTGGGCTGTTGTGGAAAATAAAAAGGCCGAAGGGAGTGGAGTGGAGTGAGGGGGACGGCGTGCCAGGAGGCACGATGGGAGGTATTCTGGGAGCAGGGAAGGGGGGTCCCTGCAGGCCCTGGGGTAGAGCTTGAAGTCCAGGGTGGTGGATGGAAGTGCCTGGAGGATTTATCCAAGGGAGCTGATCTGCTTACAGGAAGATGATGATTTTGGCTGCTGTACTGAACATAGGTGGACAGGAGCGGAAGGAGGGAGTCAGTGATGATTCCTGGTGAGAGAGGATGGTGGGATGGCAGAAGCAGTGAGAAGGGGTGCAGGCAGGGACCAGGAGCAGAAGTTCTGTCCGATGAGAATGATGGAGGAGAGAAGCTAGCCAGGGAAGCTTGTTTCCAAGATCCCAGTGATGGTGGGAGAGTCTGTGTCGGGGAGGCCCCAAGGGGGCACATGAATGGACTAGAGCCTCCCAGAGGGTGAGGGAGGGGGTTGCCCAGCCACAGCTTTGAGCCTAAGAGGGAGCTCTGAAGGATCAGGAGTGGAGCTGAGGTTTTGGAGGTGGTTGCTTTACAGAGTGGCTGTGGGAGCAGGTGGCCAAGTGGAATAGATGAACAGTTATTATTGGAGAAGGGGATGTCAAAGAACAAGGTGGCCAGGTGAGTCCTCCATGATCTTCTTTCTTGGCCCATTTCTGCATTTTCATCCTGCCTCTGGCCAATGATGGGAGGTCTACCAAGGTCCCAGGCAGCCCTTGTTCAGGTCCAGGCCAGACTAAAGCCCAGCACGACCCTGGGGCGTCCAGTGCCACGGGAGAGGCTGGGACATGGGGAGGGGGACAGAGGTAGCTCAGGTGGGCAGGAAGTTGGTAGAATTCAGAGAGGACAAAGACAATAAGGAAATCAGTGCTTGGACCATGGAGGTGATGTTTTCATGTCCACTGCTCATGACCACGTCTGAACAGGAAGCTGTACATGCTCTGAGCCTCTCGTGTTAAGGGGGTACAGGGAGGGAGGGACCCTGACAGCCTGGAGGATGTCCAGAAGGCAGCAAGCAGGAGAGGACAGGGGCCTTGAAATTGGGGCAGAGAAGCCGGGGGAAGGGCAGGGAAAATACAGTCTGGAGAAATACGGACAGCGCTGAGAAGCTAACCTGGGTGGGAGCTGCCTTGTATGACTGATGGCAGCAGGGCCTGCGTTGATCATGTAAACAGCTTCCTCAGAAACACCCTTCGAGTTCATCTTGAATGCCTCTGAATGACTTCTCTGTGTTTGGCCTGGGATGGGTGGGTCTAACTTGGTTGCTGGGGGTCCATGATTCCTGCCTCCCGACAGCCCCTCTAAGACCTTGGAGAAAATATAGCTCTCTAAGTCAATAATGATTTTTCTGAGGGCCAGGCTGGGGTTTGGGGAGGTTGTTGAGAGAGACAGAGGGGCAGAATCTATGGATTTACAGAATTGATGCTGTCCTTGAACATAGGAGCACCTGTGTTATAGTTCATCATCATCAGTAGTAGCAGTATTTTAGTCTTGCTCTGTTGCCCAAGCTGGAGTGCAGTGGTGCCGTCCTAGCTCACTGCAGCCTCGACCTCCCGGGCTCAAGCGATCCTCCCACCTCAGCCTCCTGAGTAGCTGGGACTACAGGCATGTGCTACAGCTACACTCATTATTATTTACACCTGGATGGGGGATAGATGAGGATGCTTCAATCAGTGCAGAGATTGCTTCTCATATAGGAGATCATGTTTAAGCTCCTTTCAAAAATACCAAGATACTTTTTAAATTAGAAAGGTTGCCGTTGACTTTCTTGTGGAAAATAAACATCCAAAAACTGCCAGAAAACACTTGCAAATGGAGAATACTGAGGGAAGAGTAGCCCCAGATATTAAACATAGTATAAAGCTCCTGTAGTTGACTTTGAATAGACACAAAGGTCGATGGAATAAAATATTGAGTCCAGACATTGACACAGATATATATAGGATTTTGGTTTAAGATAGAAGGGACAATTTGAATCAGCAGGGGAAAAGATGAGTTATTCAATAAATAGTGTTTAAATAACTACCTTTGGTCACTACCTGAAAAAAAAAAGCTGGATCTTTTACCTTACTTCTTACAAGTAAATTCCAGATGGATTGCAGATTTAAATGTAAAAAGAAAACACAAAATGTCTAGAAATAAGCATGGGGAAAATAGACAAAACACTAAAATCGATATAGGGAAATTTTCTATTTCCTATTTCTCTACAAGACACAAGACCTGAACACCATAAAAGAAAAAAGAAGGTAAATCTGCAACAAAACAGTCATGATTCCCACGTAGCAAAATAAAGCCAGAACACTAACAACAAACCAGGAGAAACCCTTGCCGCCCGAAGAGACCTGCTGGGCCGCTGCTTGGTGCCAGCCCGGCCTGCACCGTATTGTCTGGGAGCCCTCTGCAGGTGCTTCTTTTTGACAGTGATTCTAAATATTTGAAATGCCAGGTCATTTGGAGTCTAATCTGCTGAATAACTTGGGGGCTCTAGTTGTTGATACTATGTGTGTGAAAACAAAACAAAATGAAGCAAGGAACCGTCATATAGAAGAAAACACCACTTGCAGGGGTGGAGTTCGTGTTCTGCACCAGAAGACGTCCCAGAACATACTCATTGCACACACATTCACGCATTTGTTTAAGGGCACTTCACTATTTAGGTCTTGCATCATTTACTGAAGGCTTCATCAAGCGAATGCATGCAACTCTGTATATACTGTGTGTGTTAGACCATTGTTGCACTGCTATAAAGAAATACCTGAGGCCGGGCGCGGTGGCTCACGCCTGTAATCCCAGCACTTTGGGAGGCTGAGATGGGCAGATCACGATGTCCAGAGTTTGAGACCAGCCTGGTGAACATGGTGAAACCCCGTCTCTACTAAAGATACAAGAAATTAACTGGGCATGGTGGCACATGCCTGCAATCCCAGCTACTTGGGAGGCTGAGGCAGGAGAATCACTTGAACCTGGGAGGTGGAGGTTGCAGTGAACTGAGATTGCACCACTGCACTCCAGCCCAGGCAACAGAGCGAGACTCTGTCAAAAAAAAAAAAAAAAAAAAAAAAAGAGAGAGAGAAATACCTGAGATTGGGTAACTTATAAGAAAAGAGGTTTAATTGGCTCAGGGATCTGCAGGCTGTACAGGAAGCATAGTGGCATCTGATCCTGGGAAGGCCTCAGGGAGCTTCCAGTCATGGTGGAAGGTGGAGGGGGTGCAGGCACATCTTACATGGCCAGAGGAGGAGCAGGAGAGAGTGCAGGGAGGTGCCACACACACAGCCAGATCCCCTCTGAACTCAGAGCAAACTCACTTAACACCAAGGGGACAGCCCAAGCCATTCATAAGGGATCCATCCCCATAATCCAAACACTTCCTACCAGGCCCCACCTCCAACACTGGGGGTTACAATTCAACATGAGACTTGGGTGGGGACACAGATCCAAACTATGTCGCTGTGTGTGTATATATATAGTACATGATATGATTTATGCATAGTGTCATTGATGGCACCGTTAATAATACTCCTAAAGTATATTCATTTCTGGAAGCATAATACCATATTACTTGGCTAAGTTCCTTGTAGTGGCCTATCTGGCGCATCACATTTTCCCACTGCAACACTAGAGAAAGGCTCATGGATAGAAGAACTTATTTAGATGCAGCTTCTCTTCACCCACAAAGAAAAAGGTTCCTATGCCCAATTGAAGTCTCCTCTCTCACCTCTCAATCTTCTCCCTTTGATTAAAAAAAAAAAAAACTTTTAATTTTGTAATAGTTTTAAATAAGCAGAAAAGTTGTGAAGACAGTGCAGAGTGCTGCTGGACCCCTGTGTCTAGTTTCTCCACATTACCACCTTACCTCGCGTAGTGCAGGTACCACAGCAAATGAGCCACTGCGTGACTTAAAACACCCAACGTGCAACATGGACGAGACTCATAAATGCGAAGAAGCAGCATCAGGCACAATGTGGTGCAGAATGCATGACTCTATGTATATAAAGATAAAAAACAGACAAAACTAGACCATGACGTTGGAAGCCACCTTGGTTATCTTTGGAGGCCGTGCTGGCTACACGGGTGTGCTTAGTTTGTGAAAACTCACCACGCTGCACACTCAGATTCTGCACTTTTCTGTAGGATTGTTCTACTTCAATAAAAAGCAAGTCTTCCTACCCAAAACATATGGGGGAAAGCAAGTTCCCAAGGTGATCTGACGTGCAACTAGGTCTAGGAACCACCAGACACCAGACTGAGTACCTTACCCAGTCCCTCAGAGCCCAGGAGCCTCAGACAGCCATGCAGTGCTGTGGTCTCATCAGGAGACCAGGTGACGGCAGAACTATAGTCAAACTGCCTCTTCCTCAGCTCTGTGACTCATCCACTAATGTAGCTGGCTCAGATCATCTGGGCTGTTAAGGATCTCCTGAACAGATGTCAGGAAAATGGGGCCATTTATGTGTTCGTAGATGCTTGGCCCTGGCATAGATTTTACCCAGATAGATCCCTTGTGAAATTTTCACTCCCCCCTTCATTCTCTCCTTCTTTCTCCCTCCCTTCCCCTCTCCCTTGCTCTTCCCCTCCTTCCTTCCCTCCTTTGCTTCCTTCTTTCTTTCTTTCTTTCATGGTGCCTATGCATTCAATGTCTCTTTGACCCTTTTGGCCAGGACTAGGTGGGCTCTGAGTGCTGAGGCAGGGCTGGGAGCCTGCCTTTGAGAGTAATCCCTGGAGAATGCCATGGACAGAGGCTCCACCACATGTAGACAAAGGCCCTGTATGGTCCCTGTATGACCAACATGGTCACAGAGTGTCGTCGGGTCCACCTTCTCACTGCGGCTCCTCTTCCTTCCTGCTCTCCAGTCTCTGCTGGTCTTGCTCCTCCTTGGGTGCTGCTGCTTCTTGGGACACCAGACTGGAGAGATGCCTCAGAAAGGAGGTTCCTGACCCAGCTCACACCCTCTCACGTGCCCTTCCACGTGGTGGGAGCTCCTTTGACCTATATATTTATTCTATACAAGATGCTCCCAAACCCGTGATTGTCATCCACCTAGGATGACTCCCAAATAACAGAACCTGAAAGCTCCTCTAACGTGGCCCTCACACTGGCTGGCACCCAGCGGCTGCATGCTGGGGAGACTTTAGAATGCCTCTGGGATGCCTGGGTCCCACACACAGGACTTTCCATGTAAGTGAGAAAACCACTGGCCTCATCAGTGCCCCCCTTCCATTAGCTTCTCCCTCAATGAACCTCCAAGGATGGTGCACTGACCCACACGGAGTGTCTGCGGGTGGCGGGGCTGGGCGGGAACACACTCCTGTTGCCTTCCGCCCCTCCAGGGAGATCCCTGAGTGCTCAGGACAAGACTTGGTGGCAACGTCTCCCTCTCCACAAAGCCTCTGTGAGCAGTCTCTACTAATCCAAGCGGCCTGGGTCCCCTGCACGGTCCCTTTTCTGTTTCCTCCTCTGGTTGCCCTGGTCTGTGAGTCCTACCAGGAAAGGACCTTGTCTTATTTATGATGGCTCTGTGCAAGCATTTCCTGTGTGCCTCTCAAAGCAGGACCAAGCTGAGAGTCTGTATCCTGGCCCGGCATCTCAGCTCCCGGACCCCACAGGCGCAGCATGAGCGAGGATGAGCGGGTGAGTCCAGATGGGAAAAGGTGTGGGGTGACGTGTGAGCCGCCTCTCCACCCTGGGCCTCAGTGCTTCATCCTGCAGACAAGGACCAGGTCTCCTTCTGGTGCCACACGGGTTCCTGCTCCTGTGGAGGAAGGTGCCTGCCAGAGAGTGCTGAATTTCCTGCAGCTGCTGCGGATTAGGAAGTCACCTTCTTACCCGCTAGCTCTTCTCTCCTCCCGTGTCTAATGGGGCCAATTGAAGTGACTAGGCCCCCCTCAAGTGCAGGAAACAGCATAGCTCTGAGGGGCCGTGCTGTGGCGAGCCCCTCAGTGCATGGGGAAGTGAAGGAACAGACAACGGAGGAGCCACATGCAGTCCCCAGAGAGTGGGGGGAGTCAGCGAACTCCTTCCACACAGTTCATTCCATAAATACCTTCACCCCGTGTGCACACGGTCCTGTGACAGGTGTGGGGCTATATGATCCGGCAGGATTTGGGGTCAAGGTTGGCCCTGACCTTACCTAAGAACCTGGCCTGCCACGTGGGATTAGGCCGTGGGGGGTGTGGCTGGCGAGGCAAAGTTGGCACTGACCTTACCTAAGTCAAGAACCTGGCCCGTCGTGTGGGATTAGACTGTAGGGCGTGTGGCTGGGGGGAAAACGTGCTCAGCCTTGGCGCTGCTGTAACTGAGGCTGCAGCTCAGCAGGCCTGACGTCGTCTTGGAGAAGGCCCAGTGCCCCCACCCCACCATGCTGGAGCCCCTGCTCCCCACGCTGTAGCAGCAACCACACAAAGGACTTGGAAGGATAGCTGGGGAGCTGCTGGGGGGAGGGCTGTCTTACGGGCTTTAACTTCTTGATCCAAGAAGAACTTCACGTTTTCCTGGGCATGGATTCATTAAGACAAGGGAGCAGCCTGGCCTCCAAGCTGGTCCCCATCCCGTGGTGCTCCTGGGCGGAGCTCTGTGTGGACCGAGGAGTCCCCGTCCCTGAGGCGTTCGTCCCGCAGGATGACAGGACTTGCTGGAAGGCCACGGGCAGCAGTGGCCACACCCCAGTCTCCACAGCACCAAGACTGACACGCTGAGCCCTCTCTTGGTTGTTGGTCAAATGAAGTAAAGCCAGGAAGCTCCTTGGAGGCAGAGTGGAGCACGGTGAGGCCCGGTCAGCAGCGGGTGGGGAAGGAGCCGTTCTGAATGTGCTCACCGGGAGATGTTCGGGATTCCTGTGGCTGCTGGAACAAACCACTGTAAAAAAAAAAAAATCACCACAAAGCCAGGACTTGAAACCACACACATCATCCTTCCAGGTCCCATAGGTCAGAAGCCTCTTGGGTAAGTTTTACAGACACTAAGATTTGATCACCTCTATTCTAGACAGAATGAGTTGTTGATAAGCAAAACTGGAACCAGCGATTTGAGGCCTTCTCTAACCCCTCACCCTGTATCAGTGAGCATGCTCCTGTTTTCTTTACTCACTACTGTGTTTTCTGGGACCACGAGACACAGGAGAGGAAGGGCCTTCCCGACGTTGCCCATGGTTTCGGCGCCTGGAGCCTGGCGGTGCCAGTGAGGAACACCTCGACCTCCTGGCTGTGCTGGAGGCTGTAGCCGGCATGGAAAGGGGGGCTCTCAGCTGGAGACCAGCACCACGCCGAGCTGTTTGGCCAGCCCAGCCCACCCACGACCCCTCCGTCCCGGCCCGAAGGGACCCGGAGACCAACACTGTGGTTCCCATTTGGAGCCTCCTCCAGATTGCAACGCGGGGTGGAAGCCTGCTCTCCTCCAGCTGCACTTACTGATATGGAGCGTTACTTCCCACGAACCTTCAAATCTGGGCTTCCCCAGGGACAGGAGGTGTGGAGAGAGGTGCACTGGGCTTGGGACAAGGAGGGATTCTGGTTTCAACTCTGTCATTCAGTATTTGAGTAGCCTGGGCAAATCCCACTACCTCTGTGGGCTTCCAAAATGCAGGGCTTGGATGAATTCCCTCTGCTGCAGATTCCGCCGGGGATCGCTCTCACCAGTGGTCAGGCAGAGGGGATGTTTTCTAGGCTAACTGAGCTTTGACCCCAATTCCACCCTCTCTGAGAAAGAGACTCCCAATTAGTCACTTATTAGACATCGCTTTAAATAGCACCTCAATTTGCTTCCTCACCCAGCAAGCCAGGGTCTCCATGGAGAGGCAGCTGCCCACGGGGGACCTTCTCCAGTCGACATCCAAGAAGAGTCTGTTAGTAGCGGGAGCCCCTGTCTCCCCCACCAGGGATGGAACCTGCTTTCATTTCATTTCCATGTGGGGTGATTCTCAGACTATGACAATTAACCAGGAGAAAAAACCATTTGCATTTTTCCTGGGTGTTAATGACCTTCCAAACCAACGCTCAATTGTCTCATTTAAAGCAGCGGAGCACACATTGGCATGAATAATTCAAGGACCAGAGTCTCCCACATGCGGGGTGAAAACCTTATTTTTGACCTAGTTCCTAAAGTTGATGAGGTTGTGTCATCACTCTATACACACAGTTTCTGCTTTTTAAGGTTTGTGTTATTTGACTCAACAATATCACAGCCTAAGTAAACTTAGTGGCAAGGTTTGGGGACTTAAATTGATGAAGCAGAGACCTAATTTGTTTTACATAACCTGAAGCCTTAAACTTAATTAATTTTTCATTTTGGGCACAGAGGCACCTGCTGGTTAGGTGTGATATGGCTCAAGCAGGCATCGTAAATACACAGACGGACAGAAAAGCACGGACATGCGGATGTTCAGGACCATCTCAGAGGAGTTCGGGGTGTTTGTGGCTCTGGGCTGAGGCGGGGGCTTGGGTTGTAACCAGAGGTGACCAGTGGTCAGAATCGAGAGAGAACTGTGGGCTGACAGGCAGGGATAAGGGTCTGAAGCCCACAGACAAATAGGATGATCTTTGCGCAGCACAGGGCGGGAATGCTTCCATTCCATAGAACGGGCTCTCACCACGATCACCTGCAGCTGGGGCTCTCACCACGATCACCTGCAGCCTGCAGCTTAAATCAGGGTTTCTGGCGGGGCCTCAGGAGCCGCAGTTTACAGTGATTGCCCGGGCGTTTCTTATTCCAAGCTCCACCCCTTTCCCAGGTGATTCTTATCCAAGCTGCACTCCTTGCCCAGGTTTGCAGCTTGGTAGCTTCAGACAACAGAAATGTACCGGGAAGCAGGACTGGTGCAGAGGTAATTCGTTAAGGTGAGGTCCTGCAGCAGAAGGGCGGGCACTGTCTCCAGGTCCAGGGCCACTAGGCTGACCCACCTGTAACGGTACAGCACGTGCCGTGCTGCAGCTGTATGAGGCAGGCCGGAGGGGACCCATTAGTGTCTGCTAGGTGGATGGACTCGGTGTTTAGGCGGGATTGGTTCCGAAGGAGCAGTATTGAAGAGATTCATTTGCTCTTAGATTCATCAGGTGTCTGTGCACTTCTACACGCTGACTCTCTTCTCCTGCCGAGGAGTGCGGTAGGGGGCCCGCGGGCAGCTCTTCCCTCCTGTGCCCGTGGCCCCTCATCTGCAGCCTCAGCTGGGTAAGGACACCCTCAAGGTCTGCTAATGGATAGCAAGTCTGTCCAGTCAACAGTCTCACGGTTTTGTGTTTTTGGTCAATTTAACATAATTGGTGGGATCTCACCATCCCAGACAGGGGTCGCAGTGGACCCCAAAGATGGCTGAAACAGCCAGACCCAGACAGAATCATTGACTGGTGACTCCTGGCCCTAAGTCCAAAGGCCACCTCCATCCACACACACTGTCCACCTGCAGACCAGGCATGGCTATTGAGGTGGGCGGCCTCAGACACCCCACGTCACGGTGCCTACCCTGCAGCCTCCCCAGAGCGTGCATGGCGGCCAGCTTGTCCTGGAGCTACAATCACAGTCACAACCAAGCCAAGGGGCGAGAGGCCTTGTTCGGGTTTCCCCTGAGTGCAGCTCAGGAGAGAGGGAGCCAGGACTGTTCGCCCTGGAGGACCACACGGTGAATTGGTGGCTGTGGTCCCCATGGGACTGGCACAGGCCTCAGGCCTCCTGTCCATGAAGACCAAACCTTGGCTGGAAGTCTCATCTGAGGCTGGTCAGCTTAAGACTCATCTTCAGTGGCACCTGTAATGGACAGGGGGGCAAACAGGGGGGTTGGTCAGATGACTTGCAGAATTAAAATTGTGTTGTGAGCTGTTAAGCCCAGGCCCACCCCATGCCCGACCCTGCTGATGTAGACGAGGCCAGACTGTGATGAACGAGGGTGTCCTGGAGGGGAATGGAGTTCCCGGGGCTGGGGCATCCTGTGTGCTGGCCTTCAGCTAGAAGCGGGCAGCTTCCTGGGCCCTCCCCACGGTCCTGGCAATAGGCGGGCTGGTCCCAGTGGTGGGGGATGGCCGCACTTCTGCAGATTGACCCCTTGCCTTCTTGCTGCTCTCTAAACCCTACCCTTCTGTGAACTTTCCTTTCTCAAGCCCAGCACCTGGGCAGCTCTCTGGAGACCTCATCTCAGGCCAGTGGAGCCAGGCACCACTGGACACGGGAAGCTGGGAAGGCCTGACAGGCCACTTTCCACCCCCATCCTCGGGGCCCTGCATGGCCAGTGCCGGCTGTGGCTGACCGTCTCCTTTGCTTCTGCCGAGGGTGACTCTGGGCAGTTTTCCCCAGGACTCCCCGTGGCTGAAGGCGCCCTTGGTGGTGCCCCCCTGCCTGGCCCCCTCTGCTTCCCTGTTCTGCTTCTCCCACACTCTGACCAGTCTCCTGGGGTCACTTCCTGAATACGTCCTTGCACACAACTCCTGGCTTCAGAATCTACGGCTCCATTTTACAGATGAGGAAACTGAGGCTCACAGTGATGAAGTCGGCAGTGCAAGGTCACTTGGCCGTGGAAAGCCATGCTGGGAGGCAAGCTCGAGTCTGGGTAAGATTCCTCCCACTCCCTCGCCTCCACCTGCCAGAGCTGGAGTGGGGACCTGGGTCTCAGCGCCTTTCCGAGGCCTGACAGCAATATGTTCTCCAGCCATTCACCTCCACAGGGCTCTGTTGGAGCACAGAGGGGTGGGGGTGGTGGAGATAAGGCCGCAGTGCAGGTACAGTTTGGGAAGCATTCTGCGATGGGGTTGGAATGCCTGGGGCTGCTCTGGGGAGGGCGGGCCGGGGCTTTCTGGCAGGGCTGCTCCGGGGAGGGCAGGCCAGGGCTCTCTGGCAGGTGGTTGGGCCAATGCTTTCCCAGGCTCACAGAAGTAGCGGGGATGCAGCCCACCCTTTAGCACCAGGCAGGGCTGTGGATGGTCGCCAATGTGGAGGAGTGTCCAGTATGACATCTCAGTTTCCAAATGTAGAGGTTGCTTCAAGGTTGAGGGTGCGTAGGGCGGGAGGGCCCTCTGCCAGGGGGCACTGGACAGCACCCAAACTGAGTGCACTGCCCGGGATATCACAGGCCACCAACTGCACGTACACAAAATACAGCAAACGCCCAGAGAGAAAAAATGCAGTGACTGAGCCTGAAAAGGCCCCACGGAAGAGCACGCTCATTTTTAGAACATGTTCCCTTGCGGGCCCTGCCGTCTCCTAGTGAAGGAAAGGCCCTGAGAAGTCCTGCAGGCTCCTGCTGCACCCTGCGGGGTCCACACATACCTCATCTGGGAGCCCAGCTGCCTCTGACGTGTTTCCTGGCACATCCTGCCCACTTCCTCTCTTTTATATTTTCCTTCTCCCGACAGGAGCCCCGGAATTTTATTTCACGCAGTATTCCCCGTGCTTGTTCTGGGAGTGTTAATTCATGTTCCCTCAAAATAAGAGTTTCGTGTTCAGGTGAGGAGGTCATGGAGCTCCAAGGGCAGTACGGTGTTCCCTCACATCATCTCCTCATTTTCTGAGGGTCCCCGGGGGGGCGATATGCAAAGTGCTCCAGGGTTTGCGTGGCACAGGCTGCCCCAGTAGACACTGGCCTCAGGCAGGCTGCACCCCCAACGCTGCTGGGATGGGGGTAGAGAGTGGGGACAGCCGCCAAGCAGTGCGGGAGGGGGTGCTCGGGGGCTGGGCTGGTGGCAGTTTGCCAACAGTGCTAACCAGCACTAACCAGCACTAACCAGCACGGCAGCATTGGGTGTCAGCCTCTGATCCCAGCTCCTCAAGACAGCTTGGGCAGCACTGCCGGTGGCTCCATACTGAGTCATGAAGCCTGAAGAAAATGTGGCCCCTTCTCTCCCTGTGCTGTCTGCAGACGTCAGCACCCATCTTTCACACGGAGATGATCATGGCTCAGGTTACCTATAGCCCTTCCATTTTAGGAAGCTACACTACAAATCTATAAATGCACTCACAGCTCTGTCCAGGGTATGCGGGTGAACTCCACCCCACAAAGCCCACAATGGAACACTAGTGACAGGTTCAACCTTATGAATAGGTGAATTCAAGTATAGTTTGATAATACAGGCAAGTAGTCATGATAGGAAAAATCTTGATTTAATTTTTGTTAGTCACTCAAGCCCTTTGTAGACGCATGATGGTGACAGCAATAACAGTTGACATGCATTGAGCATTTCCTGTGTGCTGAAGAACAATCACATTCTACATTAAATATTTAAACTTCACAACTACTCTACTATTATTCTCAATTTATAGACAAGGACATGTGTAGTTTTAAGAGTTTCAATTACTTGACTACATTTATACAGCTAGTGAGTCTAGATCCTTCTCGTCCCACAGGTGAGAATCCTAATGGCCAAGTATCTTCCATTCTTGTGGTTATGTCCCACAAAGCTGCTGGAAGCCAAAACTAACTTCCCTGTACAAAAAAAAATATTAGCCAGAGAGTCAGAAAATACATGAGCTGCACATAGTAGGTGCTCGCTGTACACGTGTTGCTGTGATTATTCACGAGCACGGCGAGAAGGACAGGTTTAATGGCTTAGTTTGCATCCTCCCCTTTCTAGGTCTGATGCCAACCGGCAGTCCTGCCAGCAGTGACCTGCAATTCCACTGGATGTGGCAGGCAGGATCTGTTTCCCTGGCCATTTTTTGGAGAAGGTCCAGCTGAGAGGCTCAGACAGCCATAATGGATGGGATCTTTTTAGAGAATGCCATGGTTTCAACCCAAGAAGACAGCAGGGCCATCAGCAGAAGTGAGACAAGGAGCTGGCTGGAAAGTGAAGATCACGGGCAGAAGGCAGAGGCGTGGCAGGTGCCCTGAGTGGCAGAGGACTACGGAGGGCAAGAACCCATATGAGAGATGTGGACTCGGCCAGCAATGGCGCAGGTGAGTCCGTGAATGCTCTCAGAGACTGGTTCTGAAATGCACACCTGTATTTTTCAGGGTTCTTCAGAGACACAGAAACAATAGAATGTGTGTGTGTGTGTGTGTGTGTGTGTATGTGTGTGTATGTGTGTGGTTTATTATAAGGAATTGGCTCATATATTTCAGGGCCCTAGAAGGTCCATATTCTGCCATCTGCACACCGGAGGCCCAGGAAGCCGTGGTGTGGGTCAGTCCAAGCCTGAAGGCAGAGAACCAGGAGCGCTGATGGTATACGTCCCCACCTGAAGGCAGGAGAAGATAGATGTCCCAGCTCAAGCAGTCAGACAGAGAGTGAAGTCTCTGTTGCCCAGTCTTTTGTTCTATTCAGGCCCAAATGGATTGGATGCGGCCCACCCACACTGCGGAAGCCATCTGCTTTTCTGAGTCCATAGATTCAAATACTAATCTCATCTGAAACACCCTCATAGAAATACCCAGACCATGTTTAGCCAAATATCTGGGTACCCTGTGGCCCAGTCAAGGTGACACATACAATTACTCATCATGAGACTCGTGGGAAAGCTGTGTAAATCATGAGACATCACTTTTGTTGGCCAGAGAGCCAGAAGAGCCACTGGGGAGGGAGGCTGAGGACCCTCATGTGCCCCAGGAACATGCAGAAGACCAGGGGGAGGGCAGCCCTCCGCCTGGGAGGAGTCTGATCACGAAATCAGGGCAAGGGCCCTCGGCAATTTGCTCAGAAATTTGCACTGTGGGCAGGGAGGCAGCCTTGCCAGAAGCCTTTGCCACGGCCACCTGGCCTCATGGGAAGCCTGTCCATGTAGCTACTCATCCCTGAGCTGACCGTGACTGAGCCTGCTCAGTTGTGCTGGGGCCCAAGAGGCTGCTTCGGTGAAAACAGAGAACCAAGCTTTGCACATCTTTGCTTTGTAACTAGAGGGACTGTGTATCCTCAGAGATTTATGTTTGAAGCCCTTCTCTTGGCGCGTTTTCCTGCTGTGTGGCTGCCGTCTCCTCAGCTAATTCTCCCAAACCCTCCTCATCTCTCTTGCCGGCTTCTCCGTGCTCCTCTCTTGCTTGGGAGCGGACGAGTGAGCTTTGATATCCACTCTCACAGCTGGGATTCAGGCCACTTCGCAGACGAGGGGCAAACCTGTCATGAAGTCCTTAGCTCTGAGCCTTGGAGAGTTTAAGGGTAAGCCCTAGGTATTTATTAAACCACAGGCCTGACAGGAAAAAGGTATCTTTAAAAACATAATAAAATTCCTTTAAATATATCCCCTGTCCCGGTTTGCTGAGTTCTTAGAGGCCCGGCTAAGGTACCCAGCGGCAGTAAGTCCTTCCTCCTGGCTCATCGCCTCCCTGGTGGCTCTGGAGACTTAAGTGGGGAGGAGAATTCTGAGCTCTCCGCAGTGTGCCCCATGCTTTTAGGGCTTTGCTTACTTGGAGCTTGGAGCTGTTGGGTGTGTGTATGTGTATGTGTGCACGTGTGTGTTCATGTGTAAATGCATGTCTATGGATGTGTGAGTATTGTGCATGTGTGAGCACACGTGCATGTGTGTACATGGCTGCATTGCGTGTGGGTGTGCATGTGCAAGTGTGTGTGCATGTCTATTTGAGCATGGTGCGTACGTAAACACAAATGCCTATGTATGCATGCATGTGGCATGTGTGCATATGTTTTGGTCATGCGTCCACGTGGAACGGGAACACGGCTGCCCTCCTATGTTTCTCTCCCCAGGCAGAGGGAGACGCTTTCAAGCAGATTTGATCTGGGATAATGGGATCAGAAGGCCTTGCTCCATGGGTCCATATGGGAGTAGCTGCCCGCCTGCCCCCACTCTCCCTGCACACAGAGCTGTGGCCCAGCCTTCCACCGACATGGGGATGAGCCAGTTGGCAGTGTTTGAGGACAGATTTCATATCCAGCACTGGGAGCCCTGCCTCAGGCTCGGTTCCGCCTGCATTGCCACAGAGCAGGACTTGGCTGCTGGCGGCGGGAAGCCCTTATCACATGGTTCTGGGGCCTTGGAGAAAACCCTCCACAGCCCTCCTGCTGCCTCTTCAGCAGCCAGGTGCACGGACCAGAGACTGTCCCATGGGTGACTCCCTGCGTTGGAAGAGAAGCGCTCCTTCCTCCACCGTAAATGACTCCCTGGGGCCGCTCAGTTCACAGAGGAGGAGACTGAAACCACGATAAACCAAGGGAGGTGCCCAGCTCCACAGGGACCCACCGGTGGAGGATGGAGAAGAACAAAGCCTCAAGTCATTAGTTATGAAATTTTTAACATAACCACATGTTAAACATAAAATGTAGAGCAATTTTTAAGCCTTTTTGAGGACTAGGAGTTCACTCTGCATCTCCGTGGGCAGGATGCTAACAGTTCCCTGCAGGGGAAGAGCCCAGGGGCTCCAGGTGCCTGTGTGGAGCCCAAAGGTCAAGGGGACTTCACCCCCAGGCCCACTGCCTGGAAAACTCATCAAATAGAGGAGGAAAGAGCTGAGCACAAATAATGCACCAAAATGGCCTGGTCACAGCAGGGAGAGAAAGCAGCCGGGCAGGGAGGGAGAGCAGCCGGGCAGGATTGCGCATGTGCCGGTCTGCGGTGCGGTCTGTGGTGCGGTCTGTCGTGCCGGTCTGCGATGCGGTCTGTAGTGCGGTCTGCGGTGCCGTCTGTAGTGTGGTCTGTGGTGCGGTCTGCGGTGCGGTCTGCGGTGCGGTCTGCGGTGCGGTCTGCGGTGCCGTCTGCGGTGCGGTCTGTCGTGCGGTCTGCGGTGCGGTCTGCGGTGAGGTCTGCGGTGCGGTCTGCGGTGCGGTCTGCGGTGAGGTCTGTAGTGCTTTCCAGATGCGAGGCTCCAATAAGCTTCCTGTATGAGCTGGGCATGGAAATGCCCCTTCAGACCCCTCCAGGGAAGGCCCTGCCCTCCAGCATTGGGAGAGCAGCCTCAGATACCTCCAGCTGTCCCTCCTTCAGGCTGCCTCAGCTGCAGATGGTCACCTTACTCAAAGTGGCCACACCTAGGACCAGCTGTGGGGGGTATGAATGCCCAGCCCTTCCCGCCCACCTGCAGCAACTCTAACAGGCCCCACAGCCCAGGGCTCCTGGGGGGTGCCGAGGCTGGGCCAGGGTGCATCTTGCTGGGCTTCTCTCTCTGCCCCTTTCCCAGGCATGGGTCTCTGATCAATATCCTGTGCCCTAAACTCCATCTTAGCATCTGCAAGCAAGCGGGGGACAAGACTGTGTCTCAGCTTCAAAGAAGACAGAGAACTGGTAAGGGTGAATGCCAAGACTGGGCCAGGGAGGGTGCAGCAAAGAGCCATGACAGGTGGGAGGAGTGGGGGTGCTGCCCCTGAACAGTGGGGAGCAGGGCTAGGGAGGGCGGGGCCCTACAAGCCTGGGCTACACCCAGGCACCAATTCCTAAGCAGAAAAACCACAAGCAGTGAGCCCGGAGCGCTTGGCCTTGGGGTTAAGGGGAGAAGGAGAGGCGGTGAGAGCAGTCAGACATCCCACTCCCTGGCAGGGCAAGGAGGGCTTGGCTGGGCGCCGCCTCCCAGATCCAGGAGGAGCAGGAGGAGGCCAGAGGTGGCTGCGCCATTTTTCCTCCACCTGGCCCAGGGCTTCCTGACTCTGAGAAACACAGCCCTGTAACTGGCCAAACAAGGTGTAGGTGATGAAAACATGTCCCTTTGCCACTGGGGCAGCTGTCAACGGCATTAAGGTGTGTGCTATTTTTGAGCTCCATGTTCCCTGTGGTGAAGAAGGCTGGTTGCCTCCAAGCAGGGCAGAGAGAGATGGGAGCAGAGGCTGGAGAAGGAACTCGCCTGAAGCCTTCTCTTCTGAATCTGCATGTAACTTCATATAGAAAGAGAACATACGTATTGATAAGAGGAAAATGATTCAATAGAAAAAAAAAAGGGAAGGATCTGCACAGCTAATTTCACATCAGAGGAAATCCAGATGAAAGCGATTGCAGGACAGGCAAGTACCAAAATCCGGGATTGCCCAGGAGGGAAGAACTCCGGGGCGAGCCGGGGGTGTCAGGCAGCAGCTTTTGTGGAAGCGCCATGCACAGCGGCGGCAACGGAGGGGCTGCTCTTGGTAAAGCAGGGCTCCCCCATTAGCAGTGCGCCCAGGGTAGCAGCTTAGCGGCAGGTCTGCAGTCATGTTTAGACCCACTTCTAATTATATGCAAATTAAGGGGTGGTTTATGCAGAATTTTTAGGAAAAGGGTGGTAACTTCCGGGTTGTAGGGTTATTGGAGGGGTGGTACTCCGGGTATTGCCGTGACAATGGTAAACTGACATGGCATACTGGCTTTCTGCCCCTCCCTGTTTCAGCTAGTCTTCAATTTGGTCCTGTGTCCAAGAGCCCCGCCTCTGGACTCAGGTCCCACCTCCTACCTCAAAAGCAAAGGTCTGAAGGTGGCCCCACCACACTAGCAAAGAGGGAGATGGAATCGAGGCCTACTGAAGCGCTCCACAGCCTAAACCTCAGTAGCGGAAGCCTTGCGGCCTTTGCTGATATTGAGGAATTAACGGGACAGCGCCTAAGTTGCTAAAAACTCTTGGTGCCTTGGAAACGTGCATGGGTGTCTGTTGGTGAAATACCATAATGTTTGGCAGGGATTTGTTCTAAATATATTCCAAAAAATGGCCAGGGAAGCAGATGCAATACAATTAGTAAAAGCTGATGGTGGTCGCAGCTGGGTGGTGAGTATGGTTCGTTGTTCTGTTCTCTGGACTTTTGTGTATGTTTGAGATTTTCCTTAGAGTTGAGAAAAGAGCAAAGAACCATATGCCTGTCTGGTGAGAATGTGGGCAACAGTTCTCTCACACAGTCTGCTACAATGAGGTCATGAGGGGGGGCCCTGGTCCAATCTGACTGTCCTTACGAGAAGAGGCGAGTGCATGGACACACAGAGGGGTGGCCACAGGAGGACACCGGGAGGAGACAGTGTCCACAAGCCACACAGGGAGGCCCCAGGAGAAACCAGCCCTGCCCACACCTTGATCTCAGATCTCCAGCTTCTGGGGCAGGGAGACAACGAACCTCTGCTGTCTATACCACCTGGTCAGTGATATTTTGTTAGGTAGCCCTCGGAAGCTGATATATTGACCTCACGTTTATAAGAACAAATAATAGCAAAAGTCAGTCTACATGAGCGTGGATACACTTGGATGTGCGTTTTTGTGGGGGTGGTAAAGGTGGGGGGTCTGGGGAGGGTCTCCACTCATCTTCAGGTTTTGTGCGTTGCTTCCCGCCAGCATGCATTACCTTTGTCACTTAAATAACAAATGGCAATTGTCTGAGAATCAAAAAGAAAAAGAGAAATGAAAAGAAAACGATTCTGGACGATGTGCCAGGACAGTGGAATAAACTGAGGCTGCAAATTTCTGGAACTTTCCAAAAATTCCATATAGAACTACCTTTAAAAACATTTGGTTGAGTATATGAAGTGGAAATTTATAGAAAAAGGGAAATGTTCCCGTTTCTTTTGCTAATGCTTCTTGCAGGTACAGAGTGAGCCTATGATGTTACCATAGAGCCGTGACACTGTGTTATATATATGATTATATATGTCGGTTTGCTCATCATAGTACCACATTTTGTCTTTCAATAAGGAGGACATTTTCTTGTAGTTCTGTAGAGAATCTGAGAATCACAGTCTTAAGAGGATTCCAGTTCCAAACCTCAAACCTTCCTACAGGTTCTTTCTCCCTCTTGGCCTTGAAGCCTTTTGCCCCTGGCGAGTCAGCGAGTCTCTCATTTCACCTCTCATGGGGAATGAGTCTGACGCTGCCCATGCTCCCAGCCTGGTCCTCTAAGGCCTGGTCGGGAGGGTGGGGGTGCGGGACACACTTGTCCACTCACCTCTGGATCAAAACTCAGCAACATGCTGGGCTTTAAGTCCAGTGATTCGGAAGGATGACAGTAACCCGCATGGGAAGCCCCGGGGCCTGGCACGGCCACGCACTGGTTCTTTGACGTTCTGTCTGCTGCCTCTGCTTTGCCTCTTTGTGCTTTAATAGGACACCGTGATTTTTCATTATAAAATCCTTCAAGTGCATAATGTTTTGAAATCATTTATGAGAATAAAGAACCACCACATGCTGTGAAAGGAAAATAAATCTTGGGGCTCCAAAATCACTAAGCTAAAGGGAAAAGTCAAGCTGGGAACTACTTAGGGCCAACCTGCCTCCCACTCTATTCAAAGTCACCCCTCTGCTCACTGAGATAGACGCATCTCTGGTTGCCTCCTTTGGAGAGGCTAATCAGAAATTCAAAAAGATGCAACCATTTGTTTCTTATCTACCTGTGACCTGGAAGCCCCTTTCCTGCTTCCTGTCTTGGCTTCAAGTTGTCCCGCCTTTCCAGACCAAGCCAATGTTCATCTTGCATATGTTGATTGATGTCACTGAGGCCCCACCTTTCTGGACCTAGCCAATGTTCATCTTACATATGTTGATTGATGTCACTGAGGCCCCGCCTTTCTGGACCTAGCCAATGTTCATCTTACATATGTTGATTGATGTCACCGAGGTCCCGCCTTTCCAGACCTAGCCAATGTTCATCTTACATATGTTGATTGATGTCACTGAGGCCCCACCTTTCCGGACCTAGCCAATGTTCATCTTGCATATGTTGATTGATGTCTCATGTCTCCCTAAAACGTATAAAACCAAGCTGTGCTCTGACCACCTTTGGCACATGTGGTCAAAATTTCTGAGGCTGTGTCACAGTCACACACCCTTAACTTGGGCAAAATAAACTTCCTAAATTGACTGAGACCTGTCTCAGATTTTGGGGTTCACAGTGCTAAACACTAAAATCGAAGTTTTAGAGTTCAACATGTTTCGGTTTTCTTAGAAACCAACATTTTAGGGGAAAAAGGAGAGATAAAATCATGTATTTTTATTTCTAAGCATTTGTATTAGTTTTAGACTCCGCCCATGAGTGCTGCTTATTCCCTGGAGCTCATGAAGGGGCTCATGGGGTCTGGGTTTCTTCATTGATGAGTCAGACATAGATGAAGACCTTGTGGTTGCGCTGAAAAAAGCGCCAGAAGAACAATCGTTATCGTTACTCATTTTAATCACTGGAATTGAAGCTCCAAGGGCAGAGACTTTTGTCTGTTTTGTTCACTGCAGTGCCCCAAATAGAGGAGGGCTCAGTAAATGTCTGTCCAATGAATGCATGAACAGATGGATGACAAACACTTGACAAGATCGCATTCTTCCCGAACTGGACAAGGCCGGGTCCCCCACGCACTCATTCATTCTATCCATCGGTCCTGCTCCTCCCCTACTCCCAGCTCCTAGCACAGCACTCGGCTCACAGCAGGCACTCACCCAGTATCTGCGGAATGAGTGAACATCACAAAGGAAAGTTAGGGACCCCTCCCCTGGACTTGCTCCCCACCCAGGTGGGCTCCCAGCGTTGGAGAAAGAAGTTGGCGAGGCATCAGTGCCACCCCTACTGCCCCGGGGCTGCTTTCCTTAGAACCTCGCCTAGACGAGAAACTGCTTTGGGAGGTGAGGGCTTCTCTGCCTGCTGAGCTGGTGCTCTGCCTCATCCCTGGAGGACGGCCGGAGCACCCTCACCGCCCTGGCACCCTGCCCTTCCTGTGCTCGTCCACTGGGCCCACCAGCCTCTCTGACCCCAGGGCCCGTCCACTCCCTGACCAGCCACCAGGAACCATCCACAATGAACACCTCCCTTCCCTAGAGACCCTCATCATCATCAGAGTCACGGCCACCATTGATGCCCAGCTACTACGCACCAGGCAGGACACACATGTCCCATCAGCCTCAGAGCCAGGGCCTGGGGCACACGGGTTACCCCTATGTCATGGACGGCAACAGCAACCACTCCCTGCAGTGACCGCATCTCAGGGTGTGGCTCCTCCCCGGTACCTGGTGTGGCTGCTCTGGTTCCTCCCCTGTTGTCACCACAGCAGCCCAGAGCGGGTCTCCTTCAGCCTGTTCCCCTGTCCTTCCTCACCCTGCTGCTGGAGTAAGCCTTCTAAGAAGTGAGCCCGTCCCCATGGCTCACAGAATGGATTGCTAACTCCTCAGAGGGAATGGCAAAGCTGTGGGTGCCATGCTCCTGCCCTCCCAGCCTGGCTCCCATCACCCCTGCACCACACACTGTGCGGCAGGTGCACTGGTCCCTGGCAGCCGCGACTTCCCAGGGGACCACCTCTCCCTTTCACCTTCTCTGCCAGGCAGATGCAAGTCTCCGGACTTGATCAAGTGCCCTCTGGGGGGCTTTCCTGTGCCTGCAGACACAGGGCACAGCAGCACTCCCACGTCCTCCCTGGCAGGGTGTGCACACCCGATGCCGCCTTCCGTCTCAGGATATTGGAATCATTCGGGTCTACATCCAGGTCTGCCACGTGATGCTGAGGTTCTCCAGGGCCGGGGCAGGGCCTGGGTCATTCCAGGTCCCAAGCCCTCCAAGCACCTCCTGCATGGGATGGAGCCAGGCTCTACACACTGTCCCTGTCTGCAGAGGTGATATCTGACTATTGTCACAGGAACAGCGTGCAGCATAGAGAGGCAAGAATTGCTTCCGGCATGTGGAGACCTGGCTCTTCCACATGCAGCTGGGTGGCCTGAGGCATGCAGTCTATGCTGCTGTGCCTCTGTTTCTCCAGGGGTGACAGGATGAGGTGAGAACATTCCTGACTATTCTAAGCATCCAAGGAGGGATGCCCAGGGATGCCCGGGCTGTGAGGCCCTGGGGTGGGATGGCCTGCTCTCGTCTCTAATGCCCTGCCTTGCTCCGGACACCTCTCGCTTCCACGCTATTTGTGTTGCACTTCTGGCTTCTCAGACCTTGTTGCAGGCTTAGTACGTGTGAGTCTCACCCCATCATGTGACATGGGCAGGAATCATCCCCCAACTTGACAGGCAAGGAGGATCTGTAAGGGACAAGTGACACAGTCAGGCCCAAACACTTGCTGGTGGCAGAATCCCACTCAGACCCGGGGCTCCTCTTTCTCATTTAGCTCCTTTGATTTCTGTGTGGCCAGGTCCTGGCAGGGGCCCACCTGCATTCTCATAATAATACCGATCATGATGGCCATGATGACAGCAATGAAAATGATGACGATGATGATGGTGATGATGATGGTGATGAAGATGATGGCAATGAAGATGATGGTGATGATGATGGTGATGATGATGGTGATGAAGAAGATGGCAATGAAGATGATGGTGATGATGATGGCGATGATGATGGTAATGATGATGGCTAACTTTTACTGAGCATGTTGCTATGCCGAATATTCATATTATTTCAGTTAATCTTCGCAGCAGTCTTATGAGGTTGGTACTATTATTATCATCCCCATTTCCCAGATCAGAAAACGGAGGCACAGAGAGACTGAGTAACTCCCCAGATCACGCTGTTGGCTGGAGGGGCAGCCCTTGGTCGCTCTGTGGCTCCAGCAATGTGGTGGATGGGTGGTGGTCATCTTTGGGGCTGACAGTTGGGTTTTAGGGCATATGTTTAAGACTGTCAAATAAGGGGGACGCACTAAGGCACCCCCACATCTACAGTGAGTGTCTGCTCTGGGTGAGCCCTGTGGGGCCTCAGTGGTAGGCGGGGGGTGGCACATTAGGGCTGGGTTTTGCAAGGGGTCTCTGGGAGGCCTTCTGAGGAAGGCTCACCGAGTTCCTCAGAGGGAGGCTGTGGGAAAGCAGGAGGGGAGAGAGACCCCCCCAGATGACCTGGAGGGACCCCCTCTTCCCGGGAAAAGGAGGTAAGAGTGGTGGGGAGGCCTTGGTCGGGGACTGGCAAAGGTCACAGTGAGGAAGAGGCACATTATGCGCCCTGGTGCAAGGTCATGGTGGTTAGTGAGGAGGCAGGGAGCCCCAGGGGACTCTTGGCCCGAGAAGAGGGAGGAAACTTGGGGGTCTCTATTATTAGATGTTGGCAGAACAATGGCTTCCCCACGATGTCCATGATCAAATCCCTAGAACCTGTGGGTCTGTTGCCTTGTGTGGCCTGGTGGACTTTGCAGATGAGACTGAGGCCCTGGAGACAGGAGAGGGTCCTGGGTCTTTCCTAGCTAAGGCCAGGGGCAGGTGTGACTAGGAAAGATGGCCAGACAGAGGCAACTTTGCTGACTGTGAAGATGGAGGAAGGGACCATGTGCCAAGGAATGTGGGCAACCCGAGAAGCTGGAAAAGGCAGGAAACTATTCCCCCCGCTAGAGCTTCCAGAAGGACCCAGCCTGGCCAACACCTTGACGTTAGCCCAGTGAGACCTGGGCCGGCCTCTGGCCTCCAGGACTGTAAGGTAATGCACGCGTGCTGTTTCAAGCCACTAAGCTTGTGATTTGTTACAGCAGCCACAGGAAACTAGGAAACTGTTACAATATGCAACAGGGCTTCCGGCCAGGAGCTATCCCCCAGTTGGCCAGGTCTGGAGAAGCAGGGGCTGCATTCCTATTCATCGTAATTACAAGAGGAAGGGCATCAGGTGAGGAATGTCATCTCCCCTAAGGCAATGCAACTTACAACAAGGACTAGCCTGCTTCTGGGACAGGGGAGCAGAGGTGATGTGTTACCCCTCAGATCTCTCCAGCCCTGCTTCCAAGAGAGATGCTATCTGAACAATTTCCTCTGCATGGTGCGGTGCAGGTAAGTTATCAGCCACGTGATGCGGGGCAGGAAGGGGAGACTTGACTCCATGACTTCAGACGCGGCCATCTGTGCATTCCTGCTGACCCGTGGCTCTCTCCTTAGCATGGGAGTATGGATCCCCGCATCACCAGGCTGCTGGCTGGCCCAGGTGCAGGGTCCTCAGGGAGTCCCGAAGGGTGCATGAAGTGGAGCCTGGGCGTTGGAGCGTGGCCCCTCTCCAGGGATACCTGTGCGCCTGGACCAGGCCGGTCCTGCACCCCCGTCCTGCGCCCCATCCCTGCACGAGCCATGGGCAAGGCAGGGAAGTAGGTGGGGGATCCGAAGGGTAAGCATATGCATACATTCACACAGCACACTCTTCTATACACACAGTCACCTGCACTCTTACATGCGTGTGCACAGACCCTCACGAACACATTCACACAAACACAGACACACACAAGCACACTCACACACAAGCACCGACACACACACACAGATACACTCACACACAAGCACACACAAGTACACTCACACACAAGCACAGGTACACACACAAGCACACACGCACAAGCACAGACACACAAGCACACCCAGACACACGTGCAGACGCACAAGCACACACACCATCCTGAAACCATTTCAAAGTCACTGAACCACCGGGACTGCCGCTCAGAGCGGAACCTGATGGCTCCGAGCAACTGAGTCCGCTTGGGTTTCGTTCTTGATCTTTTCAAATGAAACCCCTGCACCCTGGGAGTCTGTCTGTGCAGCTCCTGGCCCCTGGCTGAGGTGCTGAGCAAACACCAGCCAGGTGAGAGCCAGATGAGCACAGCCTCAGGAGGAGGGGCTCTGCAGATGTGGGGGGCCAGGCTAGGAGGGGGCAGCCCCGTGAGCCCACAGCCCGCCTCGCATGCCACACCCTGCATCCCTCAGGAGACGTGCCAGCACCAGTGTCTTATGGCACAGAAGCTGCGGCAGAGGCTGGGACACGGTGGCCCCCTTGCTGCAGGGCGCTGCCTGTTGGTGGCCACGCAGGGCTTGCGGGGTGTCCTCCGCCCTCCCTCAAGCTCGCATCCCCGTGACTGCCCAGTGCTTCTCTCTGAAGGGCTGCTCTATGCACCTTCCTGTCTGCTGTGGAAGTCCAGCGCAACACGTCAAGTGCAGAACGTCACGAACGTCTGCCTGCGCGCCCACCTACCCATGACCTGGACCTAGATCCAGCTGTTTCCCGCTGTAGGCCGGCATCCCTCCGGCCTCGGCACTCAGCTCCCTTCCCCACTGCAGCCAGGACTCCACAGCTGCGGCACAGACAAGCTTTGACAGCCGTGAGCAGCACTGTGGGTTCAGTGAAGGCAGTGGGGGGTTCCCGCCCCACCCCAAGGAGTTGCCCGCCGTGGGTGCCACTGTGTCTGGAACTTCACTATACACACTCATTCCTTTAGGCGACTTCTCCTTTATTCCCAGGATGTGAGGCAGGTCAAGAACATCTACACTAAGGGGTTCACAACTGTCAGGTCCCGAGGGGGGCTGGGCCAGGCAAGGAGAAGGTGGCTGGGGCGGGAAGAAGCAGAGAGCCCTGGAGGGAGGTGGAGCTGTCGCTGCTCTCTCCAGCCCAGGGTGGCCTGCCACACTCCCACACACCACACTCCCACACCCGACACACCCACACCTCAAACTCCCACACCCCACACCCCACACCCCACACCCCACACCCCACACCTCACACCACTACAACCCACACTCACACCCCTACAACCCACTCTCACACCCCACACTCTCACTCCACACTCACACCCCACACTCCCACACCCCACACTCACACGCCACACCCCACACTCACACCCCACACTCACACCCACACTCACACCCACACTCACACCCACACTCACACCCACACTCACACCCACACCCACACCCACACTCACACCCCACACTCTCACTCCACACTCACACCCCACACTCACACCCACACTCACACCCACACTCACACCCCACACCCACACCCACACTCACACCCACACTCACACCCCACACTCACACCCACACTCACACCCCACACCCACACCCCACACTCACACCCCACACTCCCACACCCCACACTCACACCCCACACCCACACCCACACTCACACCCACACTCACACCCCACACCCACACCCACACTCACACCCCACACCCACACCCACACTCACACCCCACACCCACACCCACACTCACACCCCACACCCACACCCACACTCACACCCCACACCCACACCCACACTCACACCCCACACCCACACCCACACTCTCACTCCACACTCACACCCCACACTCACACCCCACACCCACACCCACACTCTCACTCCACACTCACACCCCACACCCACACCCACACTCTCACCCACACTCACACCCCACACCCACACCCACACTCACACCCCACACCCACACCCACACTCACACCCCACACCCACACCCACACTCACACCCCACACCCACACCCACACTCTCACTCCACACTCACACCCCACACTCACACACCACACCCACACCCCACACTCACACCCCACACTCCCACACCCCACACTCACACCCCACACCCACACCCACACTCACACCCACACTCACACCCCACACCCACACCCACACTCACACCCCACACCCACACCCACACTCACACCCCACACCCACACCCACACTCACACTCCACACTCACACCCCACACTCACACCCCACACCCACACCCACACTCACACCCCACACTCACACCCCACACTCACACCCCACACCCACACCCACACTCTCACTCCACACTCACACCCCACACCCACACCCACACTCTCACTCCACACTCACACCCCACACCCACACCCACACTCACACCCACACTCACACCCCACACCCACACCCACACCCACACTCACACCCCACACCCACACCCACACTCTCACTCCACACTCACACCCCACACTCACACCCCACACTCTCACTCCACACTCACACCCCACACCCACACCCACACTCACACCCCACACTCCCACACCCCACACCCACACCCCACACTCCCACACCCCACACCCACACCCACACTCACACCCCACACCCACACCCACACTCTCACTCCACACTCACACCCCACACCCACACCCACACTCACACCCCACACTCACACCCCACACTCACACCCCACACCCACACCCACACTCACACCCCACACTCACACCCCACACTCACACCCCACACTCACACCCCACACTCACCCCACACTCACACCCCACACTCACACCCCACACTCACACCCCACACCCACACCCCACACTCCCACACCCCACACTCCCACACCCCACACCCACACCCCACACTCACACCCCACACTCACACCCCACACCCACACCCCACACTCCCACACCCCACACTCACCCCACACTCACACCCCCACACCCACACCCCACACTCCCACACCCCACACTCACCCCACACTCACACCCACACTCACACCCCCACACTCCCACCCCACACTCACACCCCACACCCCACACTCTCACACTCACACCCCACACTCTTACACCCCACACTCACACCCACACTCACACCCACACTCTTACACCCCACACTCACACCCCACACTCACACCCCACACTCACACCCCACACTCTCACACTCACACCCCACACTCTTACACCCCACACTCCCACCCCACACTCCCACCCCACACTCCCACCCCACACTCCCACCCCCACACCCTCGCACCGCTGCTGCTCCTCTCAGAAAGCGCCTGGTGCATTGGCTCTGGGTCTGGGGCTGGTCTCTTCATAACCGCAGCACACAGAAGAAATGACGTCATCCCTGGAGCAAATACACCTTAAAGCCATAAACACTGGACCCAGACCTCTTGGATTTGAACCCCAGCTCTACCACGAGTGAGCTGTGTGACCTTGACTGAGCGTCTTAACATCTCCATACCCCGCTTTCCACATTTTTCAAAGGGTGACAACAATAATACCCACCTCATAGGATGGTTTCAAAGATTAAATTAATTTAGTTAATATTTATCAATCACGCAGCAGCATGCCTGGTACAGGGTAAGCGCTCTATCTGCGTTTGTGAAACAATTAAAGGAAATGGCGCTACCATAGCACAGTCAGGCATTTGATTCATTCCTTCTGATCTTTGATTTTCCATGTATACAACCAGCAATTTTTACATGCATAATTGCCTGGCAATTTCAACTGGATATGGTAGCACTTTCTGCTTTCAAACCATTTCTGAGGTGGTCTGTAGGGCCCCAGTTCTGCTAGGTGCTTTCACAAGTAAACACTGAGAAGAATGCCTGATCCCTGCCCTCAGAGAGGTTGCTGGATTTGGGAAGACAAGAAGAATCCACATGGTTCAGGAACAAAACCTGTGGGGAAGCCTGTAATCAGAGGCAAAACTGCAGCCGAGCGGAGGGGCGGGCAGCAGCCATGGTGGGGGTGACAAGAACCACAGCCCCTTCCTGCTGGGGCCTGCTGTGGGAGGGAGATGCTGAGGGTGTTTTGAACCAAGGGGCTCTGGAGGAAGGCAGAGGCCCAGAGCCATTGGCACCTCTGAGCAGGGGTGACCGGGGCGAGGACTGTCTGGGGTCCTGGAACCAGTCGAGTTGTACTGGGCGAGCCGAGGGGACCGCGCCTCAGCATACAGGTGGGG
This sequence comes from Symphalangus syndactylus, assembly GCF_028878055.3. Lineage (NCBI taxonomy): Eukaryota > Metazoa > Chordata > Mammalia > Primates > Hylobatidae > Symphalangus > Symphalangus syndactylus. Next base: position 144,917,666 of record NC_072428.2, on the reverse strand, counting down.
GTTTCGGGGGCAGCCTGTGGCTCTCCCAGGGACCGGCTGAGTCTCCCCTTCTAGCTCTGCCCTCTGCTGCGTGTCTAGCAAACACCAACCCATGGTCTGTGAGAAAAAAGATTTCAGAAACTGGGAGAATTGCTCTCAGGCTTCCAAGCCAGCAGCACAGAAAAGCCAGAAAAACACCAGCACGGTTCTCTCAAATTCAGTTTAAATATTTAGGGATTTTGTCATTTTTTTAAACAAGAAAATCTTGTTTGATATTCTCTTTTTAATTGATTCTTCATATTTTCCTTTAAAAAATAATTCAAGCAGCTGTTTCCTGATAGGAGAGAAGCAGGGAACTGATGCCCACAAATTCCTTCCGGGCGGTAGTGCTGGGGCCGGGGCAGCGGGGCAGGTGACCCCAGGCGCAGGACGCTCACCTCTGCTGCCTCAGCAGGTCGGGTGGGCTTGAATCCCCTTCCAGGGCCACAGCCTGCAGAGCCACCTCCTCACAAAACCACAAGCAGCCCTGGGCAGGCACGAGATGGGGAGACGGCAGTGCTGGCCCTGAGCTCAGCCCTCGACCCGGTGGTGGGGCCAGAGGGACCACGTAACGATCATGGGTACCACGTGGGGATGAAGGCGGGGGGCCTGTGCCGACTGACTTCTGACCCATGGGAGCCCTCTCCACAGCGCGAGTGGGGACAGGACCAGGTGGCAGCACCTCCCGGGATGGGCTCTGGTCCTGGCACCTCCCTGGGCGAGTGCTGGGCCTGCTTCCTCCCCTGCCCAGTGGAGAAGAGAGCAGCCGCCCCGGTGGAGCTGTTCTGGGGAGAGGGCAAAAAAGGGACAGGGAAGGCTTTGAAGGGGATGCTGGTGCAGTCCCTCAGGCGCCCCACCTCTCAGGAAGATGGGCCCCGCTGGGGGGCCTGTGGTGTGGAGGCCACGCTGCTGCCCGGGCTGAGGGACCCGAACCTGCAGGCCCCAGAAAATAAAAGGGTGGAGTCACCCACCTCCAGCCTGGGGCTGCACCAGCCCCATCCCCAGTGCCAGCAGGGGCTGCCCGCCTCCAACTTCCCCACCCCACGGCCCTCCTCCTGCTGTCCTCTCCCCATGATAGTTCCTGCACCACACGTCTCTGGAACCGTATAAAGTTATGCATCGGAGTGGCTGACAGCAGCCTCCAGGCTAAATTTTTGATCTGCTGTATGCTGACATCTTCAAACCAGAGCCGGCCTCTCCCTCTCTGTTCCTGGGTTGGCGGTGGCAGGTCTCCTGCAGGATATGGCATGCAAGTAAGCAGGCCTGCGCTGTCACTCCCTAGTTGCCAGACCCTGCCTGGCACCCGGAGCTGGCTGTCCCTCCAGGCCACCTCCAGCAGCGAGGCCAGAGCCCCAGGCCACTCCCTGCCCCTTTGTTTCCTTCTGGGAGGTGCTGGTGACCGGGGCTCAGGAGGGCACCTGCCCCTAGGAAGGGGCTCCCCCAGGGATCCTCGCAGAAGAGAGGGGGCCACTAAGGGGTGGGTGGGCAGTGGCTGGGGACTGCCTGCATGGACTGAGCTTCCTCCCAGGCTCAACCCCCACCCTCCATCAAATCCACCTGACTCGCAGAGGCTGTTAGAATTGGGGGGCCGTGAATCTGGCCACCTGGCCTGGTCCCACAGCTAAGGTTCAGTGCTCCTGGCACGGGGCAGCTTAGGAAAGGTGCTGGAGCTGACCGGTGTGATGAAGGTGAGGTGGGTGAGGTGGGTTTGGGGCCAAGGGGAGCCTGGGAAACCAGGTGAGAGGTGTGGGAGGCTGCAGTGGGGCCAGGAATCCTGGGTCTCATCCTTATTCCCATGCCAGCAGCACCAGCTGACACTTTGTCACAGATCTACCGGGTCCCCACCACTTAGCCCCTCTGTCCAGCCTCCACAGCCCCTGGGAGTAAAGCCCTTTAATCTGAAGACTTAAAAACCCATCTCTTCCTGGAGCCAGAGGACCACGTGGCTGCCAGCGAGGGCCTGCTGCCGGCCCTCCCTGCGGGGTTTACCCACGGATCCCACCAGGTACACAACAGCATCTGCCGCCTCCTGCCCCGACTCCTGGGTCACTTCTGTCTCTGGGAGAGGCTTTGGGCCTGAACCCTGGCAGCTTCATTGAAGAGTGGTCCCAGCCTGCATGCCAGGCCCTGTCAGTGTCCTGGAGGGTCCTGAACTGGTCCTGGTCTCTAACCCTGTGCGAGGCCATCTGAGCTTACTTTTCTCTCTCCCAGATCTGCTCCTGGGTTGCAGCGTGGTGACCAGCAAAATCTTGCATTTCTCTGCTGTGCCTCCAATCCCTCTAAAGAACATGGCCTCCTAGGATGCTCTCAGCCCTCCAGGCCCTCTGCCTGGCTCCCTCCTCACCCACCATGCCAGGCGCACGACGCCTCAACACCACAAAGACTTTCAAAGTATCCTGCCCTCCCTGCTCCTAACACCCCCACAACCTTGCTGTCCCTCGGAGGTCCAGAACAAACGCCATTTCTTCTGAGAGGACCTCTTGTTCCCATGGCTACAAAATCCTCACCATTTACTCCCTTCTCTGTGGGCACGACCAGAGACAGCACTGCTCTTGTCTTTCTTATGATGAAGATCAATGGGACGTCCTGGTGGTCTTCTGGGCATCTATGTGATTGCGTCGTGGGTTGTAAGCCCCCAACAGAGAAAGACTGTGCACCTGGACTCGCTCTTCCTTCTGTTATGCACATAACCTGCCATCTTACAGGTTGGGAGAAACATATAAGAAGATGTGTGCTGTGGGCTGAATCCCCTGAATTCATATGCTGGATCCTGATCCCTGGGACCTCAGAATGTGACCGCATGTGAAGCTGGGGTCTTTATAGAGGTCACGAAGGTTAAATGAGGTCACATGGGGGGGCCCTAGTCTAATATAGCTGGTATGCTTATATGAAGGGGAGATTAGGACACAGATACACACACAGAGGGATGCCCTGTGAGGAGACTGCTGACTGCAAGCCAAGGCGGGGGCCGGGGGAGGGGAGGTCAAGAGAAACCAGCCCTGCTGACACCTTGGCCTTGGACTTCCAGCCTCCAGAGCTGTGAGGAAGGAAAGCTCTTGTTTAAGCCACTCGTGGTATTAATATTTGCCAGGGCAGCCCCCCAAAAACTCAGACAGTGCATGTGTGGTAAACCAGAGATGGCTCTCAATTCTTCACCGTCTATTACAGATTGGTGCCTGCCTGACTTGTGCCATGGGGTTCTGCAGGGTCCCCGCTGTGGTGGACGGAGTACACATTCCTGCCCTGGGACTTGGCCTTGGCCAGGTGACTGCTGCCAAAGGAACATGAACAGAAGTGACAATATCACATCTAAGCAGAGACACTAAGTGTGATCCACGGTCTGGTTTGCTCTCTGGCATCTCTGCCATCCACTCAGGAGAGCATTCCCAGACCCCACGGATCCCAGAATCAGAAACATGTGGAACAGACTTGACCAACGGCCTGATGCAGGGCTGCTCACTGACCAGAGATCCGAAAGCAAGACAAACGCACATTTGCTGCGGGAAGCCATTTCCATGTCGGGGCCATTTGTTATGCAGCCTTGTCACAGCGGTGGCTGACTGATACCTTAGCAACCTCGCTTCCTGTCCCACACCTGCCTCATTCCTTCTGCTCTCTACACAGGTGGCCACTGTTATTAGTTTAAAAAGGCGTTTGCTTGATGAGGAAGAAGAGGAAGAATCAAGCAAAGGCATTTGGACTTTATTCCACAGGCAACACAGATCAACGGAAGGTTGATGAAAGGGAGGTTCCATGATGAAATGAGCGGGGAATTATTCTATCGGTGCTCCCCAGGCTGCTGGAGAAATGAGGGAGGACAAACAGATGCAGAAAAACCTGGTCATGGTTTTTATTATTTCTCTTAAATTCAGCTCCACCCCATCTCTTCAAATAATTTTCCTCTTTGGTTTTAATAATGTGCTTAGGGCATAAGTTGAACAGTCTTCCATCCTCAGAGCTGTCTTCTGGCTGAGGGAGGCTGCTGCGGGCTTGGTGGGCGGTGAAGGAACGGGTAGGGGTTGGGGACTGTGTCGCGGCTGGCCCAGCCACTCCCCCTTTCTCGGGGTGTACTAATCTGACTCCCAGAATGGTGCCGACTCTTTCCAAGGCTTCACACTCCTCCTCCTCTAGCTCGGGGGAAAGTGAGTCCTGATTTAGACTTCTGTAGTCAGGCAAAGAATTTCTGAATGCAGGGGGCTACTCCAGGCTGGATTAAAAACCCACTTTCATGCCAGCTGGGTTTCTGACAGAAATGCCACAAGCTGGCACCTGGCAGTGTTACTGGGCTGGCAAAGTCAGAAAACTTTGAATTTGTGCAGCTCACACAGTGCAGCCTTCAGCATTTTACAGACGTGCCCATGTGACTTGCATCTGTGAAAGGGGATGCTGTGGGAAGTCATGTTAGATCACCTCTGATATGATTAGGAGCTAATGGTGTTATTTGAAGTTCCAGCTCAAGTCCAGTCAGGTCACGGTCACTGCCGCAGATCAGGAAATCGTGCTGACCTGGATTCCTCGGTTCCCCCATGTCTGTTTAATTGACGGCCACTTTCTCATCAAGGCCATCAGCAGCCAGCACGCAGGGTTTGTAAAAATTAGGCCTCAAGAAACAACAATAACAAAGTGAAATCTGCCCTGATTTTTAGGCTTAACCATTGAAAAGGTTCTTTCTCTAAAGAGAAGAGGTGCCTTCAGTCCAGTGAAGAGCACTGGGCTGCTACCCGAAGCATCTGCATGGGAAGGAAACGAGATGAGTCAGTGACTCGTTACCGCAAAGGCACGCACAGTACACGCAGCACAGCGCCGGCAGCCGGAGCAGCCTGCATAGGGCGAAAGTCAACATGCACACAGTGGGCTTGAGGGGCTTCTGCAGAGGGAGTGAGGGGGCAGGAGTGACGCCTGGGTGCCAGTCCTGAAGGCACCTCTTCTCTTACATGCTTAGACTGTGGGATTGTGACAAATCCCTCTCCCACTGTGAGGCTCATCCAGAAAATGGGGTGACCTCACAGCCTCCCCGGGGTTCTGTGAGCATCAAGTGGACACCATGTGGAAACCCCTGGCACCATGGCTGTTTGTGGGTGCAGAATCGTGTGCACGAAGCGAACAGAGGCTTCCACCTGGCCTTCATCTCTGCTTCATTCGCAAAGCAAACCTTACTTCCAAGATGACAGCCGCTTTGTGTTTTACACTCTGGGGCTGAGTCTGCTAACTGTCCCCTGGGATCCAGACTCCCCTAACTCCTTTCAGCAATGGAACCTGGCCAACGAGTGTCAGCGGGGCTGCAGCTGGGGTGTCCAGGGGGGTAAGCAGAGACGCCCTCCCCTCAGGACTTGTCCTCAAGGAGGAAGCTGCTTGCTATCCGCTTTCATTTCCCACTCCCTCCACCTGGGGCACGGATGTGGTGCTGTTGCCCCTCAATCACCCAGGTGAGGGTGACGCCCCAGGATGGCAGGGCAACGGGATGGGGGAGCCCAGCCCCGGGCACCCTGGGAGTGCTGTGGCCTCTGGGCTGCTGGTGGGAGGGAGTTTTCTAGGGCTGCCTCCAGAGTGCTGGCCACATCCCAGCATCGCACAGGGTTGGTCCTTTTCCCCTCATCCTCATAACACCCGACCCAGGTAAGCACTATCACCTCTGTGAGCGAGGAGATGGAGGCGCACAGAGGTTCACCAGCTGCCTGGAAGCACCAGAGCTCGGGTTGGAGCCAGGCTGACTGCCCCAGAGTGTGAGCTTGTGGCCGTGATCAAGCCTGGCTGGCATCTATTGGAGTCAGACACTGTGTGCGGCTCTAGGCATACAAAGGCCAGGTCTGCAGGGGGACCCCAGTCAGAGGGGAAGGGAGACAGGCTGCCCTGAGGACAGCAACGTGGTCAGTGCGTCAGTGCTAGGGCAGGCGGGCGGTGCTCTCGGTGGGAGGGACGGGCATCTCCGAGGCAGGGGACGGGTCTGCCAGTGGTCCCAGGTGCTGTGGTGCCTTCCACATTCCTGCCTTGAGGTTTGTGGCCCCACCTGTCACCTGTCCTTCCTCAGCCTTTTCTCGTTGCCAGAACTCCTCCTTGAGTAGTAGTAGTTACAACTACTGAACCCTAATAGTTACAACTACTGAACCCTAATAGTTACAGGAAAATTGTCAGGTGTTAAGTAGAAGTGTAAAATTGAGACTGTTTCCCTGGCATAAAAAGAATTGAACACTCAGAGTTGTGGAGAGAAAGATAACTTGGTCATGGAGAAAAAGTTCTGTTTATCTCTTCCTGGAAAACTGGGGAACTCTCGGATGCCACCTTGGAGAAGCCACACAGCTCAAGAGATATGCTGGGTCTCCACGCAGCAGGGGAAGCAGGAGCAGAGGCAGGGCTGGAGAACAGGAGGAACGTGGCAAGTGTGTGGCTGGCAGCTGGTGAGGCCGCAGCCCATGATGTGGGGGGATTCGGCGGCAGGGGCAGCCCACAGGGGGCGGCAGTGAGCAGAGCGTGCCCTGGGTGGTGAGTGGAGGCCTCAGCTCCAGCCTGGCTCCGGCTTCCCACGTGAACGTGGAGGGCTGGCCCCTCGCCTCCCACCACTTTCCCTCCTGGCGTCTTTGGATGGTTCAGGGCTTCCTAACTTCTCGAAGACTCAGTGTCTTCCCCTGTGGGGGCAGCCTTCACAAAATGCCACAGACCGGGGAGCTGAAAACAGCGGAAGTGTATTCTCCCACAGCTCTGCAGGCTGGACAGCAGAGATCCAGGGGTCAGCAGGGCCGGCTGCTTCTGGAAATTTCTAGGCAGGGTCTGTCCCTGGCCCCTCTCTTAGCTGCTGGTGCCACTGGTAACTCTTGGCGTCACCTGGCTTACGGATAAATCACTCCCGTCTCCACCTCCTTCTCCACTTGCTCTCCCCCAGGTGTCTCTGTGTCTCCTCTGGTCTTAGAAGTGAGAGGTGACAGCGTGCTGGCAGCCCTCACAGCCCTCACTTGCTCTCAGTGCCTCCTCTGCCTGGGCTCCCACTTTGGCGGCACTTGAGGAGCCCTTCAGTCCACTGCTGCGCTGTGGGAGCCCCTTTCTGGGCTGGCCAAGGCCGAGCTGGCCCCCTCAGCTTGTGGGGAGGTGTGGAGGGAGAGGCGCGGGTGGAACCGGGGCTGCTCGAGGTGCTTGCGGGCCAGCAGCAAGTTCCGGGTGGGCGTGGGCTCGGCGGACCCCCCACTTGGAGCGGCCTGCTGGCCCCACTGCCCCCGGTCAGTGAGGGGCTTAGCACCTGGGCCAGCAGCTGCTATGCTCAATTTCTCGCCCGGCCTTAGCTGCCTTCCCGTGGGGCAGGGCTCGGAACCTGCAGCCCGCCATGCCTGAGCCTCCCCCTACTCCTGCCCGCCTCCGTGGGCTACTGTGCAGCCCCAGCCTCCCCGACGAGCACCGCCCCCTGCTCCACGGTGCCCAGTCCCATCGACCATCCAAGGGCTGAGGAGTGCGGGCACACGGCGTGGGACTGGCAGGCGGCTCCACCTGCAGCCACAGTGCGAGATCCGCTGGGTGAAGCCAGCTGGGCTCCTGAGTCTAGCGGGAACTTGGAGAACCTTTGTGTCTAGCTCAGGGATTGTAAACGCACCAATCAGTGCCCTGTCAAAACAGACCACTCAGCTCTACCAATCAGCAGGACATGGGTGGGGCCAAATAAGAGAATAAAAGCAGGCTGCCCGAGCCAGCAGTGGCAACCCACTGGGGTCCCCTTCCACACTGTGGAAGCTTTGTTCTTTCTCGCTTTGCAATAAATCTTGCTGCTGCTCACTCTTTGGGTCCACACTGCCTTTATGAGCTGTAACACCCACCTCGAAGGTCTGCAGCTTCACTCCTGAAGCCAGCGAGACCACGAACCCACCATGAGGAAGGAACAACTTCAGACGCGCCGCCTTAAGAGCTGTAACACTCACCACCAAGGTCTGCAGCTTCACTCCTCAGCCAGCGAGACCACGAACCCACCAGAAGGAAGAAACTCCAAACACATCCGAACATCAGAAGGAACAAACTCCAGGCACGCTGCCTTTAAGAACTGTAACACTCACTGCGAGGGTCCCTGGCTTCATTCTTGAAGTCAGTGAGACCAAGAACCCACCAATTCGGACACAGAAGGACACAGTCATATTGGAGCAGCCCTGCCCACTCCAGCCTGACCTCAGCCTAACTCATTCCATCAGCAAGGACACTGCTTCTGAATAAGGCCACGCCCTGAGGTTCTGGGGTGAGGACTTCCACATAGCATTTAGGGACACGCAATTCAGCTTGTAACACTCGGTGTCCTCAACTTGGAGGGAAACACTGTTACCCACCCAATAGGGTTTTCGAAAGGATTAAATGATTAATGCATAGAAAGTTCTTTGCACCAGTGCTTGGCCCATCTTAAGAGCCACATCAGCATGACCCATTATTACTGATATCTTGGGAAAAGTTTTGTGAGACTGTGTGCCATATTAAAGGTGAGGTTTGGGCTTGGGAGGTGGCTGGTCTGAGGCCATGGAGACCCAGGTTTTCTGCTTACATCTGGACTAAGGCCTTGTCAGACCTCAAGTGTTTAAAAAACAAACCCTCAAAGTCTGTGTTCGCTTCCCTTTGCCACAGGGGCACAATTGCTGCTGAAGAACCCATTCCCTGGGAACGCAGCAGCAGTCCAAGCAGGCTGTGAGGGGCCATGGTCACTAACCGGCTCTGGGGCACCCCACGAGCTGCCCCCACCAAGGCCAACTTACAGCCTCAGAAGAGAAGAGTCTGAACCAGGCGCTACAGAGATGTGCACGGCCGGATCCTGTGAGCCGGGAGCTAGCTCCAGCAGAATGGGACTCTAAGAACAGCCTCTCACCACCTGACCTATCCATGGGGAGTGTTTCCATCGTATCCCTGTGTCCTATGTCATAATTGGTGGCTGTCACCACTGTATTTCTACTCATGTTGCAGCCTTCAGTCAGGTCCCCCTGTGGGTGCCAATGTGTGTATGTACAGATTGAGGGTGTTGGGTTTAAAGAGGCCGCCAGGGTGATTCCAGTTCATCGCCCTTCGCCTCACTCTTCCCTCCTCAGCTGAGATCCAGTCATGCATTTATTGAGCTACTTTTTTTTTTTTTTTTTTTTTTTTTGAGACAGGGTCTTGCTCTGCTACTCAGGTTGGAGTGCAGTGGCGTGATCATGGCTCACTGTAGCCTCAACCTCCCGGGCTCAAGCGATCCTCTTGCCTCAGCCTCCTGAGTAGCTGGGACCACAGGTGTGTGCCACCACACCCAGCTAATTTTTTTTTTTTTTTTTTTTTTGTGGTAGACATGAGGTTTCATTATGTTGTCCAGGTTGATTTTGAACTCTTGCACTCAAGCGATCTGCCCACCTCGGCCTCCCAAGTACTGGGATTACAGGCACGAGCCACGGCACCCCATCTATTGAGCTACTATTATGTCTCAAGCACTGTGGAGGGTATGTGGAAACAGAGAGTAACAGCTAAACTAAAACAAGGTTCATGCCTGCAGGAGGTGTCTTCACCAGCCAGAAAACCCAGGTTCCCACTGGGTGACAACCTCAACCCATATCTGGGAGACGATCATCAAGTGTTGAGATGCTAGTTACAAGCAATTAAGGAAGGAAGAGCTCAGAAAGGGCAAGGAACAGAGTGATTAAATGGCCTGGGGTGCTGGGGTAGGATCCAGGGAGTTGGGGCAGAGTGGAAAGGAATAAAGATTCCCGAATAGCTGTTCTCCATCTCTTCACTACTAGAATCCCTTTTAAAAAATTTCTCCCAAGTGTGTTTTCATTTTGAAATGAAATTGTTCCACTAACAAAGAGGACATGAATTAAGCAGAAATTAGTTCTCCCCAGTTCTCACATTCAACATTGAGCTAAGCTTCTGGGCAACCCAGAACAACCAATGTCACCACACTAAGTGGATGTCATTTTAGTCAGACGCAAGGACACCTGCTGTTTGTCGGCCCCGCAGTGTGAGTGCTGGGACCTCGGGGGTCTGGGAAACTGTGGGAGGAGTCAGGAGGGCACCAGGCAGTGCCAGTCAGCAGCCGGCCCCAACAGATGCCCAACGCAGGGCCCTGAGCACCAAGAGGACAGAGGAAGGCAGTCCCAAAGGAAGCGGATGGGGGCACAGTTCCCTGCATTGGCTGTTCTGTGGGGTCCTGGGAAGTAGCTGCGGAGCAGTCAAAACAGAGCTCAGTTTGGAGCAGAGGCCCTAGTTCTGGTTTCAGCCCTTGCTAGCTACAAGATCATGGGCAAATTATTGCATTTTTCCAAGCCTCGGCTGCCACATCTGTGAAGTAGGCAGAATGCCAATCGAGCCGGCAATCCTACAGAGCAGGGCGAAGTCTTTCGAAAACAATTAAATTTACAATCGTGTGTTTCTTGGTCAAGGGCGTCATTTGGCCTCCTGAGCTGCAGCAGCCCGAGGCAGTCACTGTCCCTGCTCTCCTTCCTTAGTGCTGCCTTGGTGATGCCTCTCAGATCTGCCTGCCACCTCCCTGTGCCTCCCCTGGCTCTGCACCATCCTCCTCTGGACTGTCCGAGTTGCCTCTGACGATTTGCCAGCCACCTTCATCCATCCAGATATTCTTGGCAATATTGTTCTCCTGAAACAAAAAGATGGCAATGTCATTCTTTGATCACAAGCCCACACCCCCAACCCCAGCCCGGGTTCCCCTTCCCTACAGGATAGAAGCTCACATGCTGCCCTGAGCCTCGTCTCACCTACACCTGCACACCTCGGACCCCCAGAAGCTCCAGGAACTTGCCTGGCCTTGCCATGGTCCTGTGCTTTGAACTTTGCCAAAATGTCCTTTCCTGCCTCACTGGCACCCCCAGGCCCAAACTCTCTGTTGACCACCCCCTGAGAGGCAGCTCCTCTGTGGAGCTGTCCCATTCCTCAGCACCACACTCGGGTCATGCCTGGAGCCAGCATTGGCCAGACAACCTCGTGCCCCTTTGGCTTTACAGCTGTGGGACCTGTAAGCTTCTCCAGGGCAAAACCATGAGTGCCATCTCTCCCTGCCTCCACCACCGTGGAGTAGGTGCTCCACAAGCTGCTCTGTGAGTAGGAGCCCAGCACTGAAGCTCCGTACAAAACTGATGCCATGGGGTCATGGTGGCGGCATGGTGGCACCGAGTGTGTCAGTGGGTTGCCATTTTGTTAAGGCTTCAGACCCAGGATCTCATTCAATACTTACAACACCACTTCATGTTTAACCATATTTTACAGATAAAAGAAATGGAAACTCAGGAAAATTAAATCCATTGCTAACATCTCACTACTGTGCAGCGGCAAGACTCCAGCTCGGCTTTGCTGACTCCAAAGCCCGTGCACATTCATCTCCAGCAGGCCAACTCCTCCTGACCTTGACTCTCTTAGAAAGTGCTGGTTCCAGGCCGGGTGCAGTGGCTCATGTCTGTAATCCCAGCACTTTGGGAGGCCGAGGCAGGAGGGTCGCTTGAGCCCAGGAGTTTCAGACCAGCCTGGGCAACATAGTGAGACTCTATCACTATAAAAAAATTTTTTTAAATAACCAGGCATGATGATGCATGCCCGTAGTCCTAGCTGAGGCAGGAGGATTGCTTGAGCCCAGGAGGCTGAGGCTGCAGTGAGCTATCATGGCACCACTGTACTCAAGCCTGGGTGACACAGTAAGACCCAGTCTCTAAAAAACATAAAATTTGGCTGGGCGCGGTGGCTCACGCCTGTAATCCCAGCACTTTGGGAGGCCAAGGTGGGCAGATCACTGGGTCAGGAGATTAAGACCATCCTGGTTAACGTGGTGAAACGCTGTCTCTACTAAAAATACAAAAAAATAGCGGGGCGTGGTGGCACGCATCTGTAGTCCCAGCTACTCGGAAGGCTGAGGCAGGAGAATTGCTTGAACCTAGGAGGCAGAGGTTGCAGTGAGCCGAGATCACGCCACTGCACTGTAGCCTGGGCAAGAGAGTGAGTCTCCGTCTCAAAAAAAAAAATTAAATATGAATTGCTGGTTCCCTTTATAGAGTAAGTTCCCTGTTTCTAAGAAAGCTTAAGAATGAACTATTAATAAATAAGAACTCTCAACCACAGCCCAACACTCCCACCCAACATTACTCCTGACTCTTTTCCCTTTACGTGGCAGGGATGGGGTAGAGGGTGACACACCGGAAGGGTTAGGTGGCAGGTCTGTTTTCTCCTCTTGTCCGGTATTTGATGATGATGAGCCCAGGTGACTTGCCGCAGACTTCATGTGGTGGGTGAGTACTAAGTTCTGATATGCCTGTCTGGTCCGTGGTGGCTGAAAGTCATACAACTCTGGATGAAGCCGAGGGTGGCAGCAGCTGTCCCCAGGGCTAACCCACGTGCTTTCACGTTTGTGAGTGCAGATCCCTTCCGAGAGGGTTTTTATCTGTCCTGCTGGTCCCTGGGGCAGGAGGAACCCTCAGAGGTTGCCCAGGCCCTCTGCTCAGCAGTCACACAAGGCCACTTACTACCTTGTGTGATTATGAGCCAGCTCCCTGGCATGCCATTGTTAAAACATCCTTAAGCAGGGATTTTTTTTTTTTTTGTCAAGCTGCAATTAAATATTGTAAATTCAGAAACATGGCTGCAGGAACAATGGGCCTGGAGAACGGGAAGAGATGCGAGTTGGGGTAAGTCACCGTGGCACGGTCCTCTGCAAAGCGCATGAGATCGCAGCCTCTTTGTCCGCGCCCGTGGATGAGTGCTCTGCGGCTGCTGGCTTTCTGATGTGGGACTGCTGAGCATTCACACACCGATTCACTGGAGCCAAAATACTCACAGCAGAAAATAGTGTTTGCTCAGGGTAATGCCTGCCCCTGGAACCTGCCCGAGTCCGCCTTTTCCAGACAATGCTGTTCCCAGCCATGTGAAGAAAAACCCCTGTGCTATTGTTTCCAGAAGACACCTTCAGAAAGAAGCCTGCCTGGTGAGCACTGCCAAGCAAGGATGGCGGGAAGCACCTGTGTTCCCAGTCACCTGAGTCCCCAGCATGCAGAGGCCCTGCAGGCAGGTAGGAGGCCAAGGCCTGCCTCTCAGCAGCTCCCTGCTGCTCCCGGGTTCTCCTCCTCCCTAGGATTACTTAGGAAGAAAGTGTTTCACACAAAGACCAGACACAGGCTCGGTGTGGGTGCTTTGGGTAGAAAGGTTGAAGTTGGCCAGGCGGGTGAGGCTGCGCCGTTATGGAACGCCGGGCAAAGTCCATCATGGGGGGAAATGAGAAATGGGCGGCCACCTTTCAACAGCTCCTGGGACATCTATCCGCAGGCAGAGCCACACCACAAAGAATCCCCAGGGATTCCTTCCAGGTAGCATCTAAAGATCACCCATCTCAGAGCAAAACCGTGCTTTTCCCAAAGCAAGTCTGGAAAAGGTCTTTCAAACCCGGTCTGTGCAAAATGGCATTTCCATCATTGTCACCAAAGGCAGCAGGAAAACACCTGGCATCTGATAGAAACATCAGTTCTGATTGCCCTGGTGAGGTGGCAGGAGAAGGCCCTCCCTCGCTCTGTGGGTTGCCCCTGAGCTTCCAAGGAAAGCCATTTGGTTGATATCCAAGGAAAATTTGATCTCGTGCTGCTAGGGCTATTGGCACAAAATGGAGATTCCAGAGAAAGCATCACTAATTTAAAATTGAATTTCAAATTGTCTTTTCCAGCTTTCAAAGCCCAGCCCAATTCCTAAAGCAACACATAACTGGTTTTTCATACTTTCCATGAAAAGCAAATGCACATATTTTGTACTCTTTCTTCTGAGCAGTGGTAAATGGCTCTTTTCTTGACTTTTTGGATTTTTACCCTTTTTTCCAATGCTTAGGATGGAAATTTCAGAAACTTTACAGAATTACACAGTACTCTGATTTCCCATTTGGGGAGCCCTTTAGAAAGTGGGCTGACTTGAAAGCTGCAATCTGAGAGTATTCTGTCTCTAGGGTCAAACCCTCATGGACATGGGCCCCACAGGGGGAAGTGAGGCTGAGGTCTGTTCCCCGCAGGTGGGCTGAACATGGGGTCCTTGGTGGGCAAGGAGGCTCATGTCTCTCTTCCACTTCTCTCCAACCTGGGACAGCTCTGGCCATCCTCCCCACCCCTGTGCAGAGCTCTGGGTACCCCCAGCTCTCCCTCATGGTGTCCTGATCTCTACTCATCTGGACATACTGCACAGATTTCAGAAACAGGACTCTGCAGAGGAGGCATCTCCTGCCCCGAGGGAGTGGGTTTGCAGGGGTGCCACATCAGCCCTTATTGGGGAAGGGTTTTAGGTGGGTCCTTTTGGCCTCCTAGGTCTCAACATGTTCATAACTGGGCTGGGCCCACCTAAAATAAACGGACTGCTTTAACTCCTTCAATTTATCACGAGGTCTAATATGAACATAGAAAAGGAAAGAAACATTTGAGTATTGAATGACTGCACATTTTCTGAAATCATCGCCACTTTGAGCTTAGGCTCCTTAAACGTTTGACTCCAGGCTGTTCACATGTTGGCTTCAGGGACTGCACTGGCTACGCTTTCTCTGCAATATTATCCACAGCTGTAGAACCTGTGGTTGTGAAGGAGGATGCATTATTAATCCTGCCTCCCAGGCTGTGCATATTGAAACTAGCTCTCCGACATTTTAGACTCCAGCAGGCGTGGACCCTTTCAAGATGGTAGGATTTGGAGTTCAGTTATGTGAACTGTGAACTCTCAGCCACGCCAGCCTTAGGTTAGTATACAACCCTTGTACACCGGGTGTCACACTCATATTTCAATGAAATTGGGAGATAAATGCATTATGCTTTTCTTCTTCTTCTTTTTTGTTTGTTTGTTTTGTTTTGTTTTGTTTTTGAGACAGGATCTTGTTCTGTTGCCCAAGCTGGAGTGCAGTGGTGTGATCAGGGCTCGCTGCACCCTTGACCTCCCAGGCTCAAGTGATCCCCCCACCCCAGCCTCCCTTGTAGCTGTGACTACAGGCACACACCAACACAACACACCACAAATTTTTGTATTTTTTGTAGAGACGGGGTTTTGCTGTGTTGCCCAGGCTGGTCTCAAACTCCTAGACTCGAGAGATCCACCTGCCTTAGCCTCCCAAAGTGCCATTTTGTGGTATTTACCAAGAAATACTATACTGTGAATTTTTATACTTAATGATTTTTTCCCACTCAAACATACGCAATTTATGAAGACACACTGTTCTTAAGAAATAATGTTGGCCAGGCACAGTGGCTCCACCTATAATCCCAGCACTTTGGGAGGCCGAGGTGGGCGGATCACTTGAGGTGAGGAGTTCCAGACCAGCCTGACCAACATGGCAAAACCCCATCTCTATTAAAAATACAAAAATTAGCCGGGCGTGCTGGTGCGCTCCTGTAACATCCCACCTACTTGGGAGGCTGAGACAGAAGAGTCGCTTGCACCTAGGAGGCGGAGGCTGCAGTGAACCCAGATCACAGCACTGCACTCCAGCCCGGGCAACAAGAGCGAGACTCCGTCGAAAGAAAGAGAAAGAAAGAAAGAAAGAAAGAAAGAAAGAAAGAAAGAAAGAAAGAAAGAAAGAGAGAGAGAGAGAAAGAAAGAAAGTTGAATTTGTTCGGACGTGAATGTCTTTAGTCACCAACATTGATGAGAACCGTCCTTGCCCTTGGCACATAACGCAGTGAGTTGAGCTGTGGTTTGAGTGAGAAGCATGTTGGTGTCTCTGTCCACGCATCTCTGAATCTCCGGCTGTGGCTCCGATGAAGCTGGGCAGTGCTGATGGCCACGAGCACTCGACAAGCGGATTCTTAAGCTTTGGGCCAGGGTGCTTCTGCTCAAATTTCCCGTCCTATTTCATGGTATAAACATGACTGGAGGACTTCACAGAGATAAATGAGAGAGTTTGGCTCTCCCTTGCTTAGTTCAAAGAGCACATAATTTCAGCAGCTGATATAAGCAGTGACAGCTTCATCTGTGCCAGCCCGTCACTGCCACCTCCCACTTAACATATGACCGTTCATACAGCCCAGTCCTCTAAAGAAGGCAGAAATTGAGCATTTCACCTGAATCTTTCCAGAGTTGGTGGTGCATACTGTGTGGTTCCAGGGGACAGATGGGTCCTGACTCTGAAGTCCTTTCAGGGGCGTCTTTCCTGATCTTCTCCCACCAGGCAGCTGCTCTCCAAGCATCCTCCCAGCTTGGACGCTTGTACCTGGTCCATGTTCCTGGGAAGCAAGCCCCCCCCGCCCCCGCAACCCCAGCGCATCCACCTGGGGCTGCCTTGCTGGGATGTGGCACCCATGCCTGGCGTGCTCTGGGGGCCCCTCTATGTACAGAGGATCTGGCTTGTGTCTGGGAGGAGAAGAGGCTCCCTGGCCAGTGCCTCTTAGCCAGGGCAGCACCAACCTGGCCTGAAGGTTGACTTCAGCATAGAAGTTGAGGATTGGCCAGCTTTGGCATCAGGAAACCTGGATTTAAATTCTGGCTCCATGCCCTGCCACCTGGTGACCCCCCAACAAATGATCTGTCCTCTCCACTGTAAAATGGGGAACTACGCTTCTTCACAGCACACGAGAGACACGCTTTCCAAGGTTTGGGTCAGGGCTGCCTGCCCCTCCCTACCCGCTCCCATCTGACCCCAGAGGACGTGGCATGGCCTCGGGTTTCAGGGGCTCCCCTCACTGCCACCCATGACCTTGAGCAGCTCATTTCCTTCCTGGGGCTTCGTTCTTCCCCTTCTCTGGGAAGGGAGGATGCTACAGCAGCCCTGGCCCACCTGCCCCGCTGCTGGGCAGCAATGAACACAGCACAGTCTGCACACAGGAAGAGCTCAGGGAACCCGATTACTAGAGGACCCCTGAAGGGCTCGCTCAGGCCGGCTGCAGACTGCCTTTGGCTTCTGGGAGCCACTGAGGGCAGCAGCCAATCGTCTGGTGGGGGGCACTGCTGCAGCTCCTGGGGCTGACAGAGATCACAGGAGGGATGCTGGCACTGAGCTGGGAGGACCACAGGGGCCGGGGGAGTGCACACACCTTCTACAGTCTTCACTGTGAGAGGCACCAGTTCTGCAACGGAAAGTCCAGCAGGCCTGGACTGGAAGGATGGGGCACAGGTGCAGAGGAGGCCTTCTCTGGTCAACCCCTGCCCTCCTCCGAGCCCTCGGAAAGGCCCAGCCTCCGCGGAGCTTCCCTCCCTTCCAGGAACTCCTACCGCCTGGCATACTCTCCATGACACTGAGCCCTTGCCCTCCCCTTGGTGCTTCTTGTCCGTGGCTTTGCCTTCCTAACTGGACTGAAAAATTTGCAGGTATGACTCATTAGCACAAACCTGTGGATTGATGAAATCAGTAAGAGTGGGAGAGTAAGCAGCTATCAGGTAACTCACTGGACCACTGAGGACTTCAGTTTCTTCCTCTGGAAACTGATGGGATTGGAGGAGTGTCTGCTTTTTGTTCCTAGGGCCATAGAGTGGGCAAACCCTGGTGATGCTTATGCTTTCTTTTTTTATCTTAATTATCCCCTTGACAAAGGCTGGCCTATTCTTTTTTTTTTATCTTAATCTATTTTATAGTTTAGATAAACTCCACCTAACGCTTCTTCATCCAATGGCCACACGGCCCCAGGAACCTCAGACCAAAAGGCTTTTCTATGACCAAAATTGCAGTCCCAATAAGAATGCATTGTTTTTAGACACAAGGAGACTGAAGGAAAGACAGAACATGAATGACAATCAAAGGGACCACCCTTAGCCACAACAACACCCCCAGAATTCCCACCTGATGAAGGCACCTGTTCGCCCCATCTTCATTATAAAATGTCAAACATTTTGAGCTAATGAGCTATTATAAAAGGGCCCTTAAAATAAGCTACTTGAAAACACCTTTTGACAGGCTGAAGCCCACGTGGTCTAATTCCCCATCCAGTTCTTTCCCACACTGATGAAAGGCAGTATGTTCTGGTCTAAACAACTAAAACCTTTTGCCCCAGGTTGTTTACTTTGTAGCAAGCCTGCCCCCAAGGACCGCTCACTTTGAGGACAACAGATGGCTATCGTTCACAGCTTCAAACTTTTCAAAGTATTTTCCATTTTCCCCAATTGGTTTGTCTCAACAACCCCATGGGGAGGTTTTAGTAGCCCTGTTCTGCAGATGAGAGGACAAGGTCTGCCTGAGAGATGCCGTGATGAGACCTGGCTCTGCCCAAGTCCCCGCTGCCTAGATCTTGGCAGCCAGGACTCCAGCTGGACACACTCTCTGCCTGGGCTGGGCTCCTCCTGGCACAGCCACCCAAGTGCTGCCCTCAGCCCCTCTGCTGGAGGCACAGGATCTGCGTGGATCTGCCCCCAGCGTGCAGACTGCCCCCACCCCACATGACCTGCAGTACTTATTCCCCTGGGTGGGGATGGGTGGAGGTGGCCATTGAGCAGTCAAGCTAAGTGGATTCCCCAGGAGCAAGGCCTTGGCTTTGGCCCACAGATGCCCCTCATCCCCACAGCACAGCCCACGCTCTGACAGACACTGGCCTGGTGCATCCCAGGCCCTCCACACATCTGTTTCCTCATCTGCAAAATGGGGGTGATCTCAGGCCACCCTCACAGATGTGTCCTGAGGACCGAAGGAGTTAGTTGCACGTGAGAAGTGTGCACAGAGCACCCGGTCCGTGTGCCCACCGCCTAAGCATTTGAATTATGGCATCCGTCATTTCTGCAGGCATGCATTCATGCAGGGTCTGTGTCTGCACAGCTGCGGGCCTGCATCCCTGTGATCAAATCCATGCTCAAGTTCATGTGAACTGCAAGCACAACTGTCCTAGCAGGGAGGGAAGATCACTCATCCAAGTCCGCCCAAGACTGGGGAAAGCCCAGCAAACTCTTTGGGAGGCGAAGGGGTCATATCTGAGATCACGGCCTTGGGATGTTACCCACAGCCTGAGGCACCACTCTGCGGTTTGGGACTGAGATGGCTTTCAGGAGTCATCTCCCAGGGCTGCAGAGGGACGGGCTCGCGGCCAGCTGTTCTAGCTGCTTTCCGTCTGCAGCACCACCCCTCTGATGGCAGCGTCTGGATCCCCGCACATGACAGCTGGAATCCTAAATGTTCTGGGTTTGTGGTAACTTGTCTGGACTTTAACCTACATCTCTTCCTTCCTCATTGCAACAAGACTTCTCTTCTTGTCCCTGTCTATGGAGTTGAGGGTGGGAAGGATGCTTTGATTCAATGCTACCCTATGTCATGTCTTTTTGGAATACAACTTCCAGGCAAAGGGGAGAGCTTCCTCATCTCGGTGGACAGAGAGGTGACCAGGGTTGCATTCACACCCATTTGTTAAGCACCTGCTGCCTGCAAGCCTGTGAAACGCCCTGTTGTCCTGGGGATACAGAGACAAGAGGCCTAGCCTCTAGGATTTGACATCGGGGACAGGCCCAGAAGCACAACATGTCAGCACACTGTGGCTGGGGTGGAGGCAGACCTCGGTGCTGGCTGCTGCAGGGACGTGGAGGAGGGACACCCTTCTCAGCCTGGAGCTGGGAGGAGGCTGGGGAGCAGTGCCAGGAAAGATGTCCTTCGGGAAGAGAGCTTCTGTTTCTATTCCAGATTCCCAGACTCACAGCGCAGAGGGGAGGCTTTGTGCCCATGGCTTTTTGACACTTTCAAAAAACAAACAAACAAGAAAAAACGGTATGGTCTCTGGAAGAAGTGGAGGAGTGATTCATAGGTGCTCCCTTCTGCCTGTCTCTAGGCACCTGGGGCCACCAGAGTGCTTCTGCCCTGGGCTTGGAGGGAAGCTGATCACCTGGGTCTTCCTGGCAGGAACTAGCAAGTAGGGGCAGGTTTCAGGCGGTGGAGACCCCAAAGATAACCTTGGTCTCAACCTTGATGCTGTTTAGAACCACCCGAAGAGCCAAAGCTCGCAGGTGATGAGAGACAGGACTAGCTGGATTTCCTAGGCTGACTAAGAATCTCTAAGCCTAGCTGGGAAGGTGACCACATCCACCTCTAAACACGGGACTTGTAACTTAGCTCACACCCGACCAATCAGGTAGTAAAGACAGCTCACTAAAATGCTAATTAGGCAAAAACAGGAGGTAAAGAAATAGCCAATCATCTATTGCCTGAGAGCACAGCGGGAGGGACAATGATCCGGATAGAAACCCAGGCATTCGAGCCGGCAATGGCTACCCTCTTTGGGTCCCTTCCCTTTGTATGGAAGCTCTGTTTTCACTCTATTAACTCTTGCAACTGTACACTCTTCTGGTCCGTGTTTGTTATGGCTCGAACTGAGCTTTCGCTCACCGTCCACCACTGCTGTTTGCCGCCGTCGCAGACCCACCGCTGATTTCCATCCCTCCGGATCCGGCAGGGTGTCCGCTGTGCTTCTGATCCAGCGAGGCACTCATTGCCGCTCCCGATCGGGCTAGAGGCTCGCCATTATTCCTGCAGGGCTAAGTGCCCGGGTTCGTCCTAATCGAGCTGAACACTAGTCGCTGGGTTCCACGGTTCTCTTCAGGCGTGACCCACGGCTTCTAATAAAGCTATAACACTCACTGTATGGCCCAAGGTTTCATTCCTTGGAATCCGTGAAGTCAAGAACCCCAGGTCAGAGAACAAGAGGCTTGCTGCCATCTTGGAAGCGGCCCACCACCATGTTGGCAGCTCTTGGAGCAAGGACACCCCTCCGCCCCCCGTAACAGTGACACTCAGCCTTGCTCCTGGAACTCATGTACCCTGTATCTTGTTTGATCTTCAGCCCAGTGGGTACTTAGGATGCAGAATGGCCTTCCCATCTCACAGAGGAGAAAGCCGATTCCTGGAGGCCGAGTGAACTCCCAAACACCGTAGACAGAGCAGGAGCCAGGCGTGGGGGCTGAGGTTTGCAGGTCCAGTGCCTGCCCCTTCTCCACTCCGAGTCAGGGGACACAACCTGAAGTCCTGGCTGTGTGCTGCCCGGCATATAGCCAACCTGATCAGGGCAGATGCAGGGACAGGGTGCTCCAGGGTGTGAGGGCCCAGGAGGGCGTCGGGGTACACCAAGCGGTGGGGAGAGCAGCAATCCAGCATCCCCACTTTTCTCCAAGTGCTCTCCTTCAGGAGCCGGGATGGGAAGGGCAGACACACACCATGTGAGAGCCACATGGCGAAGGCAGAGGTGGCCTTGGGATGCTGCACCTCTGAATCCAGACAGCAAGCATTCCTGGAAACAACAGAGGCCAACAGGGCAGGAAGGGCCCTGCCCATGCCTGGACTTTGGACTCCGGTCCTGTGGGGGAACACTTTCCTGTGGTGTAGGCCCCCCAGTTTGTGGCACTTTGCTAAGGCAATGCCAGGAAGCTGATGCAGATGGGTAAAGTGACAATCAGGTGGTGATTCCCCACCAGGTGAGCAGGGCTGGGGAGATGGCGCAGTCCACCTCCAGCACCCATCGCTGCTGAGAAGCCAGGCAGGAGGCAGTGGAGGGGGGGCGTTGAGAAGCATGGAGACAAGCAGGTCTGGACCCTGCTCCACAGACCAGACACCCCCCAGAGAAGGGGAGCGTGGGAAAAGAGGCTGGGCTGGAACTCCCCCTGGGTGCCCCTCCTGGGAAGCAGAGGGGTTGTGAACACCTCCAAGGGGCCTCTCTGAAGCTGTGCTGTGGCTCTCGGCCTCCCCAGCCCCTGCTGGTGTGTGGAACAGAAAGGGGTTGGAATAATCTAGCAGATGCTTGCTGTCCCAGGCTGGCCAGCCCCCACAAAGTGTCCCCATCTGGCCCCAGCCCGCACAGGCAGCACTAGCAGCCCCCCGTGAGTAATTTGCAGGCTCGGATTGACGGGCAGAGCCCAACCAACTTCAGCCAGTGGAGGAAGGCCTTGGCCTCTGCAGGTCAGGGAGGACAGCTCAAGACCAAAGATTTCCGTCAAATCCTGAAACGCCTCTGCCCAGCCCAGCCACCCAAGACTGCACCCAGCCAGGAACACTCCCCAGGGAGCCCACACACACTTCCCCTCCCCAGCCTGCCAACTCAGTCTGAGCATCACTGGTTTCGTTTCACTTAAAAAAAAAAATTTTTGTTTCTATTTAGCTTCATTTGGTCATTTTAAAGAATAAGTTGTCTGTGCCCCCAGGTAGGGTTATTTTCTATGTTGCCCATCCTCTGTGTAAGGTGTCACTATCCCTGGGAATATACAGGGATTCTATGCCTGGCCTCGGAAACTGAAATGAAATAAATTTGCACCATGAGAGAGTAGGTCCAACTCTGCACAAATTAAAATAAAACAAAACAAAAAATGTTTCAGCCAGAAGTAACATTCAACATGGTCTACCCCCATCAGCTCCTTTTACAGATGAGGAAGTGGAGGCCTAAAAAGCTGGGAAGACTTGCTCAAGGTTATGCTCAAGGTCACATCCACCTCTTCCTGAAGGGTAGAGGGTGGAGGGTCTCAGAGAGCCTCCCTCCCTCCCTTCCTGCTTCACAGCTAGAGACCGGATCCAGACCCAGAAGCTGGAAAGAAATCCCAGGTTGTGAGGCCCGTCTTCCCACTCAGCCCCCAACTCTAGGCCTGGGACCCTCCACAGCCCTCCAGGCACCAGGGGACCAATCGGGATAGAACCAGCCCCTCAAGACCCAGGGCCACTTCCTAGCAAGTCCCTCCTTATCTGGGTTGCCTATACCCCCACCTTGCCTTCCCCAGACCCTGTGCTAGGGAGCCCTGCCTCAGGCAGTGAGCCCTGCTGAGCGGATGGGGGGCGGCATTTGTGGCTCCAGGCCTGTTTCTCTGTCCCTCCCTCCGGGCCTGCCCCCTGCCCTTGGAAGAAATTGAATTCCAAGGAGGAAGGGAGAAAGAACACCCAAACCCCTGCCTTCTCACTGCATAAATACCTAAATCCCTGAGCCTGTCTGGAGCCTGCCAGCCGCTGCCTGCGATCCTGCCCACAGCCTGAGGTCCCGGCCTGTACCTCCTCATAAGCCCACACTGGCTGTGCCATGCCATGGGCTCCCCTGGACTCCCTGCCCCACCCAGCCTGCCCCGCACACTCCACTCGCGCCGCCCGCCCTTTGCTGCAGGACGGGGCCAGGGCAACTCCCCGCAGCCCAGAGCTCCTGTGCCTTGAATCCTGCCAGTGGAGCAGGGGGCAAGGGGAGGCCAGGCGCGCCCAGCCCTGGACCCGCAAGCAGGGACCTTCTGGGCGGCGGCCCGCACAGGGCAGGGGCTGCTGGAGACCTGGGGCCCCCACCCCCAACACTCACCGCGCGGTGCCCAGCGGGCGCCAGGGCTCCCATCAAGTCCTCTCGGTGCCCGCAGCAGGCTCCCACTTCTGTTTTTCTCTGACAGCCATGCAGGCAGCCGGCTTTCAACCAGGCTCCCCGCCGCCCTTCCACGCACGCACACTCACACTCACGCTCGCGCACACTCACACTCACGTTCGTGCACATGTACACATTCACACGCTCGTGCACACTCAAACTCACGCTCGCGCACACGCACACTCACGCTCATGCACGTGCACGCATACACTCGCCCGCGCTCACACGGACACAAGAACTCGCCCCGCTGCGCGCCTGGCTCCAGGGACGCCTGGAACTGGGGAGCGAGGGCCCCGGACGTCTGTGGCCGCCAGGGGAGGCCGGAGGGTCAGGCGAGCGCAGAGAGCGGCTGGAAAGGCAGTGCCCGGCCACCAAGAGGCCAATTCCTTGAGGGGCCTGAGGTGTCCAGCCCAGGCCGAAGACCCTGGGTCTGAGGAGGCAGCGGCCAGGAGGCCGCCCTAGAGCCACAGGAGCGGGCGGGGGAAGGGGGTGTCCGCGGAGACCAGAGTTGGTGGCTGTGACCAACGAGGGCCTCGCCCTCCCCACGCCACTTGGCAGGGCTTGGGACACGCGCCCTCTTCCCCCTCTCCCTGGGGCCGCGCGGGGCTGTACCCAGGCTCTGCCCAGATCCCCTCGGAGCGGAAGATGCAAGTTGGCTTTTGTCTGACCTGGTCAGACAGAGCCGTTTTGTGGGATAAAGGCTTAACGCTCCGTGAACACGCAGAAAAAGCTCCGCGCTGGCCCTCTGACAATCCCATTGTCTCGGGCCTGAGCCCGGCGGTTTGGTCTGAAAGCGCCAAGTTCATGACATTTCAAAGAGAAATGATACTGGGAGAGGGGGGTGGGCAGGGGAGGGAGGGGTGTGCAGGAGAAATACATTCTTAAAATACGAAATAACAGTATTTGACTCCTTCGCCACCGCGTTCCTCAGCTCAGCCCCCCGCCCCACCCCCCACGTACCCATTCAGACCAAATCCCCTTCTCCAGTCCCCTGTGGATCCAGAGCCAGGCTGAAAAAGTCAGGATCACCAGGGACTGCGGTTTGGAAGGTGAAGGTGTGAAAAGATGCCCAAATAGCTGCGTGGAAGCTTCCTGGACTGTCAGCAGAGTGACAGCAGCCATTTAGCAAAAGCTCCCATTGTCTGCACTGCCCTACAAGATAAGAATCTGCCAAAAAGGACTTTAGGTGCCCACATGAGTTTATTTTAAAGAGCTAGAGTGCTACTGCTTTCTTTAATTTGTATTACTGTTGTACCATATCCTTTTAAAAAAAAAAAACCTATTTTCTGAGCCAGGAAGCAAAGGAGCTTCCATTTTTAGTGTTTAATTTGTTTAATGTGCCTCTGCAAAAGCAAATAATTCCTGAGAGAAAGCAGAGTCCTCAGGAAATTGAATGTGTTTTGTCTCCAGCGAAGTTTCCCTTGAGTGATTTCGTTTGCTTTCTGTCTCGCCAAGCAGGCTCTACACTGGGACCTCCAGCAGGCTGGGGCCAGGCTGGGCAGTCTGCAGCCCCTCTCCCCACCTTAAGTGATGGGGCTTCTCTGATCCTCAGCCCACTGGCCGGGTAAACTGTGCTCCCGAAGAACAAAACGTAGCCTTGTAGAGTCATTCTAATGCGAGGAGAAAATAGGATTAGGCCAGAGTGCCAGCCAGGTGAGTCGGATTAACAGCAAGGTCCAATACATCTTGGCATTCTTGTGCTATTTTTAATTGTACAAAGGTATATGCTTCCCTTAGCTGGCTTTATTTAAAGAGGCTGTTTGTTTGTGCCCAAGAGGTAAATGGTGAGCGATAAGGCTCTATGTGGAATTGGAAATGTATAACCTTGCAAAATGACATTTCGCCCTGGAAAGTGTGACACGCACACACGGGCAGATAAAGGGAGAGTGCGGAGCGGCCTGGGCTTTGTTAACGCTTCTTGCCCCCTGGCGTTGCTTTGATGGAAGGACACCCTATGCCTGGCTGCCGCCAACGGCAGGCGCTCCTTCCCCACAGGCAGCTGGGCAATGACTACAAATCGATTCATTTTTTAAAAATATCCAAAGTCAGGTGTTAAAAACCGTATGAATCAGGATGGTAGATCATTAAACCGTGGGAGAAAAGAGTTGGAAAAAACCTGCTTATATTATTTTTTAAAATACATGTCCGTATTGCATTTTGCCACATGCAAATTTAGCCTAGGTTTGTTAATCAGGCTCATGTGAGTGTGTCATAAATTAACATGATTTCTTTGGGGCAAGTCAAGAGAGGATGTATAATTGTTCAAGTTTGCAAATCATTTAGCAATTAACTTGGGGGGCAGAGGGCTGCAGCTCCCGGGTGGCCAAGGACATTCATGAGCCATGTGGAAGTTACTGAGTCGAATTGTAACTGTCCATGGCATTTCTGAACGTCCTTTCCAGGCCAAATGACAGACAGACAGCCAGAGGGGACAGCACTGAATCCAAATGCTTTTGCATTCTGGGTGAGTGTGAACCAAGGGCACAGAAGCTTGGGGCCAAAGGAGAAGAAAGTTGCATTTGATCAAAGTTCCCCCTTTTGGGCAGAGGGCTGAGAGTGAGGATGACCAAGGGGTTTTGGCTTCCCTTTCAGACTCTGCATATGTGAGGTGGCAGGGCAGGGATTAGGAATGTCATTTTCCTTGGATAGAGAAGGGTGTTCCCAAAAGAATTGTCCAGGGGTCAGGATTCTGGGAAAGCCATAACAGATGTATGTCTTGAGGGCTTCCATCAGCTCGTGGACTGTTTTCTTCCTGTTGCAGAAACAGAAAGAGAAGTTTGTTTAATCTGAAAGTCGGTTTTGCCGACTTGTTTAACTGCTGTCTGAGAGCTTCTTGCAGAGATGCTGGAGAATTCCTGGGGCAGGGGTTATTTCAAACTCAAGAATCTATCATTCCATTTTGATTAATCTGGTAAAGCGGGGTTCTGTTTCTCTTTTAAATTTTTTCTTCTTTTCCATATTTAACATAGATATGCATGTATATGAGAAGTAATGGACATTCAAAAAGCCAGATCCTGCTGATTCCACATTTCAATGGCTTGGTTTGCCAACTCATGCATGGGTGCCTCTAAACACTAATCAGTAATCCAGTTCATTGCTAAGGCTGCAGAGCCCCAGGATCTGTTATTTTCTCACAGGTGGGAAAAGACCCCCGACCTTCTTGGTCTAAGCTC
Organism: Symphalangus syndactylus; assembly: GCF_028878055.3. Lineage (NCBI taxonomy): Eukaryota > Metazoa > Chordata > Mammalia > Primates > Hylobatidae > Symphalangus > Symphalangus syndactylus. Next base: position 144,891,265 of record NC_072428.2, on the reverse strand, counting down.
TCTTCTGGTTACTTGGTACCCACAAGTTTACAAGGTATTCATTCTCCTTAGACATCTGATCGTTCTAAAGGCCTGCAGAGCCTGACCCTTCCTGCCTCCTCCTCTCCCCATCTTTAAGCTATAAAACCTTGGAGGAGTTTTCTGAGCTATTCTCCAGGTTTTTCTTTTCCCCATTGTCCAGCATGGTACCTGAGACTGAGTGCAGGTGCAGCCGACAGGACACAGTGGCCCCAGTGCCAGTTTCCGCTCCATCTCTACCCCATCCTTCTCCTCTGACTTATTTTGCTGAAACTCTGCGCTTAATCTGGTGAGGAAGGGTCCCTAGAATGTAGAATGTTGAACAAAATTCTCCCTAAAACAGGAGGAAGAGCTAGCTGTGGGGGGCGGGTTCTATAGTAGCTGCAAGTTGACCAAGTATGTAGAAAACAACAAGATGTGTCTACATTCCCTTTCCTTGGGTCTGGAAGGAATGTCCCTGGGCCGTTCTTCCCAGCCCTTTCGGAACTAGCGGATGCATTTGTTAGAGAGGTCCTCTCGTTATCCCCGTTCTTAGCATTGTTCTTTCAGCTAGAAATTCACAGTAAAGGTGAGCCATCTTCCGAGGCCGAGGGGCATAGCTGAAACTCAGCAACAGGAACAGAAGTGAACCTCTCTTCATGTGTATTCGTGGGGTGGGGGTGGTGAAGGGAAAGGAGATAGTGTCTGATTTTGTGAATCCAGAGTGAGGCTAGAGGGACCGCAGAAGCCTCCTCTTCAGGCCCTTCAGTCAGCAAAGGCGGCCTCCCATCCCCAAGGCGCAAGCAGCGCAGATACCATCACAGCCGCAGCCCAAGCGCGCGGGTCCTGGGCCACTGTGTGCCTTCCCCGGACGCTGGTCTATGCGGAGCAGCCCTCAAGCCTGACTGATCCGGGTCTGCATCCCGCGGGTCTGGACGCGAGCTGGGCATCCGACCGCACCGCGGCGGGACGGGGAGCGCGGCCGCCTGGAGCTGCTGCTTCTGGGAGCTGGGTGCTGGGCGCTGGGCGCACGCTGCCGAGCGCGGGGCTGGGGCTTCCTGGGGCTTCCTGGGGCCAAGCCGGCTCAAGCCCTCACAGGCTCGCGGCGGGGCTGCCTGGCTGCCGCGTCTTGGATCCGGCCTGGGCCTGAGCTCCTGGACCTGGGGTTTTGTTTTGTTTCGTTTTTGTGGAGGAGAGGGGGTTTGGAGACATGAATTGCACTGGCATGGTGTAGGGGAAATATCTGGAGATAGTTGGCAAGAAATCATCCCCAGGTTCAAGGAGTCCAACTAAACCCGGTTTTAGGGAAGCCCAGCCAGATGTATCTTGAGACAGGAAAGGACATCGTGCTAGGTCTGCGGGGCGGACGCTTAAGAGTGGCCCCGCTAGGAATTTTCTTCCTTTGCAACCGTGAAGGGCTCGCTGCTGCAGTCCAGTGAGCCGTGGGACTCCAGTGCCTGCTTCCCACCGCCAGCCTGTTCAGGGGAAATCAGATCAAATCCATCTGCAATCACAACTTCTTTATCAGGTGGGGGGCCCCAAATCTAAAGGGAGAAATGGGACCCTTTAGGAGCCCACCCAATTTGTGATGAGAAATGGAGAAGGGGAAATTCATATCCAACAATAAACTGCTGTAAAAGTAGGTTTGGAAGAGGAAAAGTGAAAACAGTACATATGTTTGTAAGTATGTGTTCATATTTATTGAATATTTGTCTTCTCTAAGTATAGCTTTATTAGGTGTCATAAAACCTCTGAATTGAGCAGAGTCCAAAAGCCATCTTTTGGCCAAGTTCACACACATCAGCTCTCTTCCTGGGTGTCCCCCATGCATTTTATTTATCTTTCAGTTTATTCAAACTTATTTTGAACCACATGAAGGCAGTTTTATTTGGCTAGTAGAGATTGTGTTTAATTCATTGAGTATGCATTGTAAAAGTTTAGATGTCAATGCCAGCCCGAATGCCAAATTGGGAAGTTAAATATTTGTTTTTAATTTTCTGGCTCAAAAATGTTAACTAACAGAAATGATTCTTTCTGCTGTAATGTGCTTGCATAAATGGGGTTATTAGAACTTTCCCCTAAAACAACATTTGCTTCCTGTCCAGACACTTTGTGTTTGGAAACTTCACTCCTAGAAGAAATTTTTAATATGTATAAATAAAAAGCAAATGCCTGGCCTTTGAATGTTTTGGTACAGAGGCTTATAGGAGGAGGAAAACGAGAATGCAGCATTCATATCTCAGTAGCTTGATCACACACAAATTTAGGTTGTGGTGGAAACGTATTAAAGGGCTTGCATTACAGAAAATATTGGCACCAAAGGCCCCTCAATGGTTGTCCTTTATAAGATATGGAATTTTGTAAAGAATTTCAAGATTTAATTTGCCAACTCTTTTAGGTTTGTTGCATTATTGTGCACTTAATCTATTTGTGCATACTTCTTAAATTCCGTGATTTGCTCTTTTCTTCAATGGGTGCAACTAAATGACAGAGAACACAAATGCAAATAACTTCACACAGAACCCTCATACTATTGGGAATGGAACCAGGAAAAAACTACACCTTCTCTGTAGAGGTGTATTTCCAGTAAATGAAATTGCAGACAGTTTAAAGCATGATGCTCAAACTGAGACCTCATATGCGAATGAAAATGAACTGACTATAGAGACGTGACTCATTACAAAGAGCCAGAATTCCAACAATCTTCAAATCTGATTTTTTTAAAAGTGAGTTTTTGGAAACAGATCTAGCTAAAGCTTGGCGAGACGAGAACCCCACAACCATGTGGATAACTGTGCCTTCACTAGCATGTCACTTATTTCCTCCTTACCTGATTCTCTGACTTGTTCTTGAAGGAAGCAAGCATGTCTCCTGCCTACATTTGGGTCTCGGATTGACTCACTACATCACAGGACTGCTGGGTTCCAGGATGCGGAGATCCAGCCACAACTGGCACCAGAGAACAACAGAAGCTTCCTTTCCATCTCTGGTGGCCTGCTCACCAAAGACCCTCTGGTCCCCTCAACTTGGTGTTAACTCTTGGGTGTAAATGCCTTTAAGAAAATACCCACTGCACCTCCTACAGTGAATCCCACTGCTCACACAGGGTTTATATGAAGTCTGCCCTTTGTGGGCCATCTACACATCTCCTGTATAAGATATAGAAGGTGAGTCTACAGTCCTATATAGGAAGAGCGACCTAGGATTTAGTGGGCCAAATACAACCAGGAAACGTCGCCTGGCAGCCTGATTCCACAAACGCTGTAACCTTCCTCCTCCCTCCTGTGGGGACTAGGAAAGAAAGGAGAAAGAGAGGCACAGCCTCTGGTCTCAGAGGTAGGCAGGAATGGAGGGGTTTCTAAGGGCAGGTCATTTCCTTTCAACAAACTCAGAGATTTAGCAGGTCACCAGGTAATTCTTTCAACCACAAAATCCGCAGGCAACACAATTTTAAAATCTCTTGGCAGAGACTTCCGGAAGTGCTTCCTCCCTTCTTTCTCTGGAGCTCCAGCTGCAGGACCACCGTGGGGAAGCTGTCACCGCCGCTAAGGTTGGCTGCCTTCTCTGGGAGTTGCACTTCCTCCCTCCGGTCCCTAATCTGAGGACTGCTGGATTGGAGGCCTGGCAAGTCCAGTGTGTAGCTACTCTTACCCCACTGGAGTACTGATGTGGCGGGAGGCCTGATGGAAGGGACAGGGGGTATTTTCCCTTTTAATTTATTTAATGCTTTCTCTTAAAAACAGCGGGAGGGTAGGCAGCGATCTTACCTGTTATTAACTTTCCAGCCCCACTGCCATCCCCTTAGCTAGAAGAGCCACTGTTTTTTGTTTTTGTTTTTGTTTTCATGACCTTGCCTACTTCCCCTCCCCCACACTGTTTGAAACCCCGCTGTGGGGTTTGACTGACCCGACCTGGGGTGCTGCCAGCACGTGGACGCCGGCCCTGGGCGTGTCGCGTGTGCGCGGGGACGGCTGTGCGCGCGTCTCTGGACGAGACCAATTTCTCCATCGCGCAGCCATCCCCGCGGACGACGTTTAAAAGGCCGGCTGAGGGGGGAGGAGGTCGCGGGGAAAGCGGACCGAAGGGAAAGAAAAATCAGAAAGACAATTAGGATTTGTCCGGGTGCCTGAACTCTTCCCCCTTCCCTAAAGGACCCCGCCAAGCCGGTGGCGGCGAGGACGCAAACACCATTGAGGCGGCTTCCCTGGGTCCACGGTCTCGCGCTCCGCGGTGCAGAATGAACTACTAGTGAGCGCCATTGATCGCGCCGCGCCCGCGGCCTCGCCCCATTCACACGGCCCCGCGTAATGAATTCGTCCATTTAAAAACCTTACAGGAATATTGGAGATTGCGGAGGAAGTGACACTTGACCCTGCAACCCGAACCCCGCAGGGGCGGCCGCCGCCTTTCAAAATAGCAGTCCCCGAGCAGCGCCGCGCGGCGGTGGCCGGCCAAGCCCTCCGGGGCCTCTCCGGGTCCCCTTCCTCGCCCCCACCCCCGCCTTGCTCGCCGCTTGCCTCTGTCGACCCCTTCCCGCAGCCGCGTTTCAATCAAACTCACTGAGACGGCACCGAGCAGGCGCCGGGGACAAGAAACGCCTCGCCGGCGACAACGCGCGAACAAGCGGAGCCGCGGGCCCTAGCGCCTCCGCCCACACGCGCCCCGCGTGCTGAAACCCGCACCTGGCCCGCGGGTAGCCGGAAAAGCGGGGTCCCGGCCCGCCCACCGGGACGCCCCCGCTCCCGCTCCCCCAGCTCCAAGCGCTGCGGCTCAGAAACCCACCCGCCCGGCCTAGCCCCCGCCGGAGCTCTGCACCTTGGGGAGCCGGAGGCTGGGCAGGGGACCAGAGAAGGGGAAGAAGGGGCATCCCGCTTCTTCCTACCCTGGGACAGCGCCTGGACTGGAGCTGGGTGCAGGGGAAACGACGGGCAGAGCTGACGGAGAGGCGGAGGGAGAAAAGAAAGGAAAAGGGGCAGGCACGAGGGAGGGAAGAAAGGGATCCGAAGTGACCCGCCCTCGGGCCTCCGCGCCGGTGAAGCCCCGCGCCCTGGGCAAGGCCACGCTTCGCCTGCGTGGGAAGCCAGGAGGCAGCGGGGTGCGGGTCTGGGGCACCGAGGACATTGACAAACATAATTGGGGTGCCAAACTGGGCTTCTTAATTTCGAAGCCAAGATGGGCGGGTGTGGCCGGGGGCGCGCGGGGTCAGCCAACTTGGGGTGCTTTCGTTCTGGGCTCACACCCGCAGCGCGGACCGGCCGAGGCCGCTGGGCCTGCAAGTCCGTCGCCTCTTTTTGTTCTGGCTTCGGCTGTAATTTAACATAAAATGCCTGTTAGAATCACTGCTGCTGAAACACGCGTTTCTCCTTGTTTTGCCACCAACTAACAGGATTAGCCAACAAGAGCGAGATTTCAAATTAACCATAAAAATTACAAATTGCAATTCATTTAGCTGCCCACTTACTACATTAAAAAAACATAAATAAGTGAATCTGCGTATTCAGAGGGTTGAACGGCCCGCAAGGAAGCGAAAGCGGTTGAACTCAGGCCTCCGGGTCGGAATCAGGGCTGTGGCGCTGACTAGAGTGGACCGCCGCGGAATTTGCACCGTCTTCCGAGGGCCCAGAAAGAGGCAGCTTGGATCATTCGAGGAACCGAGGAGGAGGAAGGAAGCTGCGGGGCCCAAGCATTTTTAGCGCCTGAATTCTCCTTCGGGAGGGACTGTGTGGGGGAAGAAGGGTGGGGCGCGGAGGCAGGTCTAGAGGGGAGAGCGCTGGTTCCAGTTCGAGCTCGTCGGAAGGAAAGGCGAGAAAACCCAGCAAACGTGCTTTGCAAAATTCTGGGGAGGGGGTGATTCTGGTGTGGTGCCCCGTGTGTGAAGAATGAGACGCTGGCGAATTTTGCAGTGAATTTAGAAGAGACCCTGGCTAAATTACTAATTCCAGTCCATTTGCAAGAGTACCCCCTTGCCTGTTTTGTTTTGTTTTTAGGGAAGCAGGCCCTTCCCCTTGTGAAGCCGCGATGGGCTTAAAACCCCGTTTGTGCATTGAAGCTTTTCGAGTTACGGATACTCAGGAACCTGCAGATTTGTCTGAGCAGTGGACCTGGCGGGAGGCATGGGTCAGGGTGGGTGAGCAGAGAGGGAGTCCTCCCTCCTGGGGGAGGCGGATGTGGGCGGGAGTACTCGATCTTCCCCCTTGGCCAAGCATTACCCAGAGGGAAACACTGACCACGCTACGCACTCATCAGTTGTATTTTTTGTTTTTAGTTCCAGAGTTTTCGTTCCTAAACCGGCTGGTCACGGACCCACGCTTTCGTCTCCCTGCAGCGGGCACGAGGCCTCCCTAGGGGAGGTGGAGTTGCCCCCCTGCAGCGCGCGGTCGGCAGGGGGCGCGCTGGGACACCCTGGCCGCGCCCACTCCGGCCCAGCCGGCCCCGCGTTAGGGCCGCGTGGGGGAAGCTCCAGCTTCTCTCCCTGCGGAGAAGCGGCCCCGCAAGTCGGCCTGAGCCCGCGGGCTTCTACCGGACAGCGGACAGCGGACAGCGTGGGTACCTGCCCGGGGACTTCCCTGAAATGGAGGAATGCGCGCCCCCAGGGAGCGGGGAGGCCCAGGGAGCGCTGCAGCACCTGCAGCCTGGGGCGGCGGGCGGGAGTGGGCCGGGGCGTAAGAACCCGAGCTGGCTTCGTGCAGTGTGTGCGCCCAGCTCCAGTTCAGGCGCTGTCCCAGGGTAGGAAGAAAGTGCGCGAGACCGCCCTGGTTGCGTCCACGAAGCGCGCCCTACTTCTTTCCGGACACGCATTCTCCAGCACCCGGGGTGCTCCCCGCTGGCGCTCCTGCCCTAAACTCTCGGCTAAGTCCAGAGCCGGACGTGCCTTCTCCCTAGAATGTTCTCGAGCAAATCCCGAACAAGTAGTCCGATTCCACCCCAGGCCTGCACGGGTAATGCCGGTTAAGAAGGCAAGGGGCTAGGGGAGGTGGGAGCAAGGCCAGGTGGGCGCCTAGGGGTGTCCAGGGCACCCTGCGTGATGCTGGCCGCGCGGTTCCACTCAGCCTAATCTTTCTCGCCCTCCTGAACCTGCTCACGGCTGGGGCAGGTGGAGAGGGCGCCATGCATCGGGAAGGCCGGGACGCAGACTTTTCCAGAAGCTCTGTGGGACCACGGGGAGGTTGCCTCACACGGGTGAGGCCTCGGCGCCTTTCTTGGCCCCCAGGAAACCGTGGGCAGGACGCCTGGATTGCCCCCATCTAGCTGTCCCAACCTGTGCTGCCTCTTTACCCGAGGGGAGAGGGGCGCCCAGCCTGGGCCCGTGCAGCGCGCTCCGCTCGCTTTGGAACAGGGAAAGAGGGGATGGAGCGGGTCACGAAGTTGTTTTCCTATTCTCCTAGCTGGATTCATCACTCTTGCACACCAAGCCAAAAAATGCAAAGGGAGTTTCTTCTTTCATTTTCCTTTGCCAATAACCGCCGATCAGACTGTTTCATTCCACTCCCCGCCCCACCCACGCTTCATTCCCAGGTACGGAAAGGGTGAGAGGCCTTTGTTCGATAGACTGACAAGAAGGAACTGCTTGCCCAGCCAGCGTCCTCGCAGATGGGATGGGGCCTCCTGCACACCTCTGCAGGTTTGGGGGCTGCTGAGCTAAACGCCTTGCAGAGGGGCCAGGGCCGTCTTTGGATTGTGATGGTGTCCGATTGGACTCTTAAATGGTTCCTTTGAACCTTGAACCAGAATTCTTGCAGAACCCTGCAAACATACCCAGCCCTTGCAAAACAAGGCTTTAGTGGAGGAGTCGAGGGGTCTGGGGATGGCCATCTGAATACAGCATGAGTGGATTCCTAGCCACCACTTGGTGGGGCACACAGTGTCTGGGGACAGGTGGAACTAGTAGCCACCCCTGTAACAATGACTAACTTTCACGAGTGATTCCTGCAGGCCAGGTGTCTTTTCAGCATGTTTTGTGGGTGATTTTATTTTTATTTATTTGTTATTATTATTTTCTGAGACAGAGTTTTGCTCTTGTTGCCCAGGCTGGAGTGCAATGGTGCTATCTTGGCTTACCGCAACCTCCACCTCCTGAGTTCAAGCGATTCCCCTGCCTCAGCCTTCCGAGTAGCTGGGATTACAGGCATGCACTACCATACTCAGCTAAATTTGTATTTTTAGTAGAGAGGGGGTTTCTCCATGTTGGTCAGGCTGGTATTGAACTCCTGAACTCAGGTGATCCAACCGCCTCAGCCTCCCAAAGTGATGGGATTACAGGAGTGAGCCATCGCGCCCGACCTGTTTTATTTATTTACTTTTTGAGTCTCATTCTGTCTTCTAGGCTAGAGTGCAGTGACGCAATCATGGCTCTCTGCAGCCTCGACCTCCTGGGCTCAAGCAATCCTCCCACCTCAGCCTCCCAAGTAGGTAGGACTACAGGTGCACACCATCAATTGTTTAATTTTTGTAGAGACAGAGTCTCACTATGTTGCCCAGGCTGGTCTTGAACTCTTGACCTCAAAAGAGCCTCCCTCCTCAGCCTCCCAGAGCATTGGGATGACAATCATGAGCCATCGCAGCTGGCCTGTGGGTGATTTTATTTATTCCTCGAGATAGGTGCATTTATTATCTCCATTTACATCTGAGGAAACTGAGGCACAAAGGGGCAAAATAACATTTCCAAGGCTGCTGACTGGTAAGTGGCCAGCATTTGACTGAGGAGGTCTCTCTCTAGAAACCCTGCCCCTGCTGCCCCTTCTGTGTCTGAGTGTGGCAGTCAGATCCCAGAGGGAATCCCGCACCTGTAAAATAAAAACAATCAGCTGGCCCTGCTGACCTCGTTAGAGAGCGAAGCCCAGGCTAAAAAGGGATGAGTACCTTGAGAAGGTTCGGCTCGGGTGTGGCCATGCAGGAAACGCTCTTCCTTTCTTGCTTGCCTGTCATAACCTGAATAATCTCTGCACCAGATCTGTGTTTGTCTCTTCCCTGCTGTAGGTCGCTGTGGCCTTGCCCCTCAGAACAACAGATCAATGGGCTGCGGCCAGACAGCGCTCTGCGCTTTGATGAATTTTAAAGTGTTGGGGTGATCACAAGATGTCCGTCCGAGTTTCACCGTTAGAGAGCTGCTGAGCTGAGCTGAGGGTTGGCAGGGTAGAGTCCTATGGGAGAAACACCGCTGGGATCACAGAGATTTCTGTGTATCAGGAACCAACAAATACTAAGTAAGCACTTGCTGCGGCTAAACGCTTATCACATCGGGTGAGTGGGGGGTGTGCAGATGGGGGAGTCCCACAGCCCCCAAAACCAGCTACAACATCCACGTTTTACTCAGACAAGGGGCCCTCAAGCTCCACCTCATGCCGAAGTGCTGCTTCACGTGAATGGGCCTAGGATTCTAAGCCAACAGGCCTATCTAGAACTTTCTGCATGTACCAAAGAAGCCTGCTTCCATCTCACTGCCTCCTTTCCACTGTTAGTGTTCTGCTGAGGCTTCTCTTGGCTCTACCTCTCCCTGCCCAACACCTGAGAAAGGCCTGACCGGTGCTGGAGACACTGGGTGGCACCTCTCCTGCAGACGTGCTTCCCACGTAAGGCAGGTATAGGGACACCTGCCTGTCTAGAGACACATGTTTACATGTCAGAGAGAAACACAACACCTGCGCTCTCCAACCATTTCCTGCGAGACCCCCTCTTGACACACCTTAGGGGCTTCAGGGCCACACTGCCTGGCACAGCTGGCTCCCAGTGTGGACCTGTCTCCACTGCCAGCCCCTGCCCCACCCTCTCCACCTGAGTCCTGATCCCTGGTGACCAAGAGAGGCTATGCTGCCTCTGGCCCTCACAGTAAGCCAGCTGGCCTGGGAGGTGAGACTCTCTCTGCTTCCCAGCACTCCAGGCTGCAGTTGCTGTTTCACCATCCATGGGTGTAAAACACCCAGCAAGTGACATGATACAGAATGATCTCCCTGTGCTGGCAGTGGCACCACAGAGACAGGAAGACTCAGAGCCAGAAGCTGCCTGTGCAGACCGCCATTATGGAGCCTGGGAAATCAAGTCCTAGAAAGATTATCTTTTTTTTTTTTTTTTTTTGAGATAGGAGCTTGCTCTGTCGCCCAGGCTGGAGTGCAGTGGCATGATCACTGCTCACTGCAGCCTCTGCCTTCTGGGCTCAAGCAATCCTCTAGCTTCATCCTCCCAAGTAGCTGTGACTACAGGCATGCGCCACCATGCTTGGCTAATTTTTTAAACTTCTTGTAGAGACAAGGTCTCACTATGTTGCCCTGGTTGGCCTTGAACTCCTTGGCTCCAGTGATCCGCCTGGCTCCAGTGATCCTCCGACCTCGGCCTCCCAAAGTGCTGGGATTATAGGCATGAGCCACTGTACCTGTCCTAGAAAGATTAAAGGATCAACAGTCAGGACCCTAACCACAAGCCCAAAGAGGGAAGCCTTGGCAGATAATAGTAGTAAAATAATAACAATGATAACCTACAGCATCGTCAGGCATCACGCAGCTCTGTGAGTGCAACCCCATAGCAAGCCCCAAAGGTAGGTGCTCTTCTTCTTCTCATCTTACAGAGGCACCCAGGGGCTTGATGACTTCCCCAAGGCCACACAGCCTGCTAACTGTGCTAAGTGGTGACCTGTTCCCTTGAATGGTAACCACACCATCTGGCTCAAAACCACTGGCCAGCGCCGCCTCTCACAGAGATGCCTGTCCCATCCAATGTGGATAAATGAGCATAGATAAGAGAGAGGCCGAAGGAAGGCCCAGCCACCCACCCAGCTGCAGGGTCCCTGCCTTTAATCCTCAGAACCTCCCTGTCCCTGAGGGCAGATGTAACGAAAGAAGGTTTGAATCTTCTAGTTTTATCTGAAAGGACACAGCTGGCTCTGAATGCCATTCACCCAATAACCAACACGGGAGAGACTCCAGATGTTGTCTTAATGCCCGAGCCCCAGCTCCCACTTACCCTCTTTCCTGGGCTTTGATCGCATGAGTCTTAATCCCCGCTGGGGACCTGGCCTCCATCCACCTGTTTCCGTCCACTATCTGGGCAGGCAGCAATGCCAGCCTCTTTGGAATTCTTTGGCCTAAACACCCGTTCCCATCAACGATTCCCGTTTCTGAAACCTCCTGCCTTCCCAAGGGATGGCACAAACACAGCTGGAGTGAGGCTGTCACTGCTCCCTCCAGCAAATGTCCCCAAATCATCAAAAAAAGAGTAAAGCTTAGTTAACATCGTGCAATTAAAAGTCAGGAGATGTGTCTGCATAATAACAAATTAGATGATTTATTCCAAAGTGGACAAAATACGATTAAAAGTTGAGAGTCTTATTACACATCAAGAAAACTTAGCTCCCTACAAAAACAAAGAGTTTTGCTGTAGTTCATTCCAAGGCTTTGCAATGCAAACAACCACGAATGAAGACTTAGGAGCCTGCCTGGATGGTGGCTTTGAGCATGGGCTAAGCCACCAGCAGGCTGAAGTAGAGCTCACTAGCTGTGTGGCTTTGTCCTCCAACCTCTCTGAGTCTTACTCTCTTCCCTCCGAAGTGGGGCAGGAATCATAATCACAGATGCTGGGATGCTGCACGAGAGAAACTCTTGGGATCAATTCCTGTCACTGACGCTGGCTCCTCGCAGCCACTCTTCTCTTTAGACCTCAGCAAGACCAGCGGGGCTCAGTCATGCCCGTCTGTACCCACAGCTCTCAATCCCAGGTCTAGGGCTTAGGTCAGGGAGAAGATGGAACAAGCCCAAGGAGGGAGGAGTAGAAATAGGGCCACGGGGCAGAGAAGCAGAAGGTGCTGGGGTTGGGAGGAACTGCTGCTGTGGTCCCCCCTTCAGCTCTTTCTTGGACGGACACTCAAGAGTTTCCCATGGAGATGCCCCCGGTGTGTCTGCTCCTGCACAGCCCCTCTGGATGCTGATAGAGTCGATTTGACATTTGACCTGCCTCACGGGCCTTGCTTCACTTTTCCTGTGCATCTGGCCTGTGCTCCGTGAGCTCTGCAGCCAGGGGGCATGGTCTTTGAATTTCTGTGGAGTATGCCCTTCCCATCCATGTTTGTATCTTGACAGTGTGGAGGAAAGAGTGCGGCTTCCTTCCCCTGGCAGCTGAGCCCTGAGGCTCCCATACTGGCATGTCTTGAAAACTGCGCCCGAGTTGCTTGTATAACAAATAGGGTTCCAGATTTCAAAGCTTCATAGACCACTGCCGGGGATGGGAACAGCCTTGTGAAATCATCCGCTTCAAACCGATTCTCTGTTCTCTGAAGCCACATAAATGGATGCAGCATCAATGACTTTATCTTTTTTTTAACTGCACCCTCTGCAGGCAGAGAAAGGGGCAGGGTTGAATTCCGCCTGCATGCTGTCCTTTGCCAACCTTTTCTGTCTGTGCAGGTGAAAGGTGCAAAGTCCCCGTGGGTGAGGCAGGCAAGGCGCAGAGGGCTTCGGTGTGGGTGGGGGTGTTAGTCCCTAAGCTCATAGGCCCCCAGATGACTGACAGCTGACTCAGTGCTCCCTGGTTTGGCCTTAATGTAGTCTAAAGAGATGAAAACTCCTGGTAAGTCTTTCCCTGGCCCTCCTGCCTCTGTGGTCACATCACCCAGCCCCCACTGACCTTCTCTGGAGGAAAATAAACTCCAAACTCTTGACATTCAGTTCACCTAGAGTTGCAAAATTGAAGTTTAAACAGGAAGAAGCACTCGCTGTGAAGGGAAGGCACGTGCAAGCCCTGGCTTCTGGGCGGAGGGGGGCCTTTGAAGTTTGGGAGCTGGGTTCCTTGTCACTTTGCAGGTGGCAAATGAATTTTCACTCAGAGAAAATCAAATCACTTTAGCAGGTGCCTAATGTGGGAAGAAGATGGGGGTTAGATCACCGAGGTCGGGTCTGTTGTGTGACACCTGAAATGGTTTTCCTGAATTTGGAGTGCCCAGGCCGGGTCTTTTTGTACTTCGTTTTGTTTTGTTTTTTTTCGTTTTTGAGACAGGGTCTCATTCGGTCACCCAGGCTGGAGTGCAGTGGCGCAATCACTGCTCACTGAAGCCTCCATCTCCCATGCTCAAGGATCCTCCCGCCTCAGTCTCCCAAGTAGCTGGGACCACAGGCATGGGCCACCACACCCAGCTAATTTGTTTGTTTGTTTGTTTTTGTAGAGATGGAGGTCTCGCCATGTTGTCCAGGCTGGTATTGAACTCCTGAGTTCAAGTGATCCTCTTGCTTTGGCTTCCCAAAGTGCTGGGATTACAGGTACGAGCCACGGTATCTGGCCCAGTCTGGTTTTTAAATGGAGACGACAGTGAGCCCAGGGGAATGTTGGTAGGGCCTGAGCACCGAGCTGCCTCCTTCCCTGCAGGCCTGGTTTTGTAAATATCAGTCTGGTAGCGGATCCCTTTCCCCCAGGGAGCTTCACAAATCATACATTAACCAGAGCTCCTGAAACAGAAGGCCAGATGGGACATATTGCAGCAGGAACTGGCTCACCACCATCCAGGGTCCCACATCCCAGGAGACTGTTTAAATCAAAACACAGCCTATGCAGGTAAAGTCTCCATGCAGGTCCCGAGGTGGCCTCACTCTCTGTGGACCCTGGGGCTCTATGGCCAGTGGGCACCCCTCACAGCTGGTCTCTTTCTGGAGGATTCTCCCTGCTGAGTGTGTGCTTCCTGAGGGCAGGGCCACCTCTCAGCCAAGTCTGGGGAGTGACAGGGTGAGGCGTGGATGGGAGAAGCCGCTGGGTTGGCCAGCCCTCAGCAGGCATCTGATTTCATGATCAGCTGGGCTCTCCATGCATGAGCTGTCTTGGTGGTTCACTTGGGGTGGTTCAGATGAACTCCAAGGTGAGCTGGCGTCTCTGGTCCTCCCTTAGAGCACCTCCAGTCTTACCCCGAGAGTTCTCGGTACCTTCCAGGTGCATTCAGCTTCCAGAGCTTGTGGAAGGGCTGCAGGAAGGTGTGCTCTGTGGATTTAATTAATGAATCTGTTCCAAGGCTCTTGAAAAAAACGTGATCAGGGACTAACTGGGGGAGAGTCTGGAAGGGGCAGGATGGGATAGAAATGGAGTCTACACAGTCTCCCTCCCGCATGAAACACGCGTTGGTCCCAGAGAGGCCAAGGCCTCTTTCCCTCCTCCTGCAGCTCCTTGGGGCTGGGGCAGGTGGCTCGGGCAGTTCCAAATTATTCTGTCCCGTCTCGCAGTGCAGGGAGTGGCTGTCAGGCAGCATCACTGCCTAGGGGCAGGCAGGGTGTCTGGGGGACAGCTGTAATTCAGGGAGTCCCCAAACATTTGGTGTTTTCGAGGATGCTGGAGAGGGCCTTGCCTGAACGTGGCTTTTCCAGGCTGGTTTAGTGAATTCCCCAGTGGTGCTTACAAGCCCCTGGGCCTGCAGACCGAGAGCATCCTGTGAGGTGGGGTCCCTGCTGTGTGCAGCCCAGCAGCCGTCCTCCCTCACTGCTCTCTCCATCCTCTAGCCCTTTAAGTGTTGGCATCCCGAGCGTGTTGTACTTTTTGGGCCCCTAGCCCTTCCCCCCACTCCTTCCTCCGTGGGCTGTCTCTGTCGGCTGGAGCAGTCCAGTGGCTGGGAGTGAGGCCTCTGGAGCCAGAAGGTCTTGGTGTTGAGTCTCTGTTGCACTTTGGTGGGACTGTGTGTGAATTGACCTTCTGGGGCCTGGGTGCCCTCATCACCACCCTGGGTTGTGAGGATCCAACAGAGTGATGTTATAGGCCTGTCCCACGGGGCCTGGCCAGCCGCTGTCCGTCCCCAGGTGCTTCCTGATGGTGCCATGGATGACAGCACTCTAGTGCACGTACTATCAAATGCATCGTCCATAAGCAAGCATGCAGCCCGTGTTCCTGACTTACACGGGGGATGCCGGCCCACCCCACGCCCTGCCCATCCACATTCCACCAGCTGGAACCTCGGTGCCTGTGGGGCCTCCCTGACACCACCCAGGTACTGGGGGGGCACGTGGCTTTAGACGAATCTGGATTTCCTTCCTGGCTTCAGCACTTAGCCGTGTGACACTGAGGTGATTAACTCCCCTGAGACTCCATTTCCTCCATAAACGTCCCCAGTTCCTGGCCTTGGGAAGGCACTCAGGTGATGGCGTTTCCTTCTCCTTCCCTTTCTTGCTCCTGTGGCGGCTGTCTGCAACACTCTGGGGACCTTGTGGCAGTTGGTCCGTGATTGTAAGCTTCTTATTTGGGTTGATTTTGACTCTTACAGGTGTCTTTCCCCCAGCAAACTTCCCACCTCCTCGGTGGGAGGGTCGAAACTGCCCTCTCCCCAGTGCGATATTTCACGTCACCTTCTGGGAACTGCCTGGCTGTGGCTCGATGCACGGTGGTGGGGACCTCCCCACTGTCCTGACCATGCGTCAGAGATGAACACCCCTGCAGCCCCTCCTTTCAGGGAAAGTCCATTCCTTATCTGCCCATTTCTGCTGTCAGCAAATACTCACAGGGCAGGACAGGATTGCTGTCCTAGAGACTAGAAATTATCAGAGGATAATCACAGAATGGAGAGGCAAGTGCTAACGGAACAAAGAACTGGGGCTTGGGGGTGCCCAAGAGGCGCAGATGGCCCAGAAGTGGGTCAGGTGGGGCAGGCACCCCCCGCAGCCGAGTCAGCTCTGGCTGGGGAGTCAGGAGGGAGAGGAGGTTTCATTCCCGTTCTGTTGTCATTGGCTGTGTGACCTTGGCAAGCCATTAGCTTCTTCAGTCACATGCCCAGGGTGAAGGACATGGCCTCTTGCCTCCCTGGGAGGATGCAGCCAGAGCCTTGGGTCTGGAGGGAGAGAGAAAGGACCGAGGAACTCCAGCCTTTCATTTTGCAGATGAGGCCCAGGGAAGTGATGTTCACGGTCAGAGCGGGAGGGGCGTGGGAATCGTGAGCTTTCTGTGTTTGGCCATGTACTGTTGGCTCCCACCCGCTGTGATTTAAGATGCCAGGACAGGGGTCCCAACCGTGGCTTTTTTGTACCTGATGCACTGCTAGGCTTCTAGGTTGTCCCCTCTCACAGCGAGCGGGAGAGGACCACTGGCCCTGGGGAGACAGGGGCGCTGGCGCTGGGGAGACAGGGGCACTGGTCCTGGGGAGACAGGCTCTTGAGCAGAACCTGCTGGTACTGGGTGAATAGTGTCGCCCAAATTAAGGTCCATCCCCGAACCTCAGAATGTGACCTCATATAGAAATAGGGTCTCTGCAGGTGTCATTGGTGAGGTTGGGGTGGGATCACCCTGGGGTAGGGTGGGCCCTCAGTACAATAGCTGGTGTCCTTGCAGGAGGAACAGAGGCACAGAGAGACACCCAGAGAAGATGGCCATGCGACCTCAGAGGGGAGGCTGGAGCCAAGGACCCCCGGGATTGCCGGCCACACCAGAGCTGGGCCAGGTGTGGGGCGATCCTCCCTGCAGACTTCAGAGGGGGCGAGGCCCTGACACCCTCATCTAGGACTTCCAGCCTCCAGAGCTGAGAGAGAAGGAATGTCCACTGTTAAAGGTGCCCAGTCTGTGGGACGTCATTCTGGTGGCCACAGGAGACTCATACAGCGCTTGGAGGAGGGGGTCAGTGGACAGCCAGAAGAGCAGCAAGGCCAGCAGCTCCGGAGCTGCCACCTCCGCTGTGGTGTCACTTTGCTTATTTTGGTGCTTGTGTGTCCTCACCTGTCTGCCCTGAGGGAGGGGAAGTGCAAAGCCCAGGGATGGGGGGAGGTGAGTGAGGATGCTGCAGCCCGCCCCCCCTTTCCTTCCGGCCACTCCCCAGCCCCAGCCCCAACCTAAAAATACCTCCCCGGGCCTGCCTTGGTGTTCTGAGAATGTCTGTACCCGTGTGGCATGGTCAAGTCATGTGGCCACAGGAGGGGATGAGGAGGAAGTTTAGTGCACTCTGGGCCATGATGGGGGGTGCCAGGGCGGTCGGGGGCAGCAGACAAGAGCAAGGGCGTGCCTGGGCAGGAGTGGGGTTTCCGTGGAAAAGGAAAGGCAGGGAGGTGAATGCTTTAGGACTGGCCAGTTGGAATCATCTCAGCAGGTTTGGCTGTGGGTGGGGGTGGTCCCTAGTCACCCAGGACCTGGCCCTGGGATGGTCAGGGCAGGGGAATATTGCCCAGGGAGTTTAGGGCCAGAGAGAGGAGGTGCGCTGGCTAGTTTGCGTATGAAAGGCATGCTCTCAGAGCCCTCGCTGTATGAGAATTGGCCAGCCCCTGGAGGGGCAGGCTCTCCCCAGCCAGAAAGCTTGTCTAAGATGTCAAAACATGATACACAGAAAATTCAGAAAATATGTACAACACACACGAGTATGACTCTCACGGAGACCTGCAATGAGCAGAGCTGCAGAGCCAGAGCTCGGGGTCACCTGTGCCCCCCGAGTTCCCGGCATCTCAGTGGTGACTTTGGCCAGCACAACATGGGCTGTGGAGCTGCAGAGCTCTGCCTGTCAGTGGGGCGGGCGTGCAGGCCGGTTCTGAGGGCAGCACAGGGGCTGCGGCAGGAGCCTGGCCTGTGATGATGGGGGGCTTCAGTTTCGTCTGCAGAGCTCTGCTTGCAGGTGCCCGCAGTGTAGAGACCACAGGGGTCTCCGCGCCGCCGGGCATCTGAGGATGTGAGACTGCACACCATCTGCCCACTGCCCGCTGCCACGTCCGTGTGCTCGGAGCAGGGAAGAGCTCAAGCCAGTGACCTTGAAAGAGGGAACACAGCTGAGAAACGTGTCAGACGCCCTTCTGGGGTGGCGGTCCTGGCTGCACATCTGTCTGGAGTGCATGGATGCCAGAAGTCACTGTCCATGGGGTGACAGCGCAGCCTGGAGCTGATGAGAGGCGGGGTGAGCACTGCACATCTCCAGCAGGTCCCCACAGCAGGCTCTGCTGCAGGCATCACGGCGGAACTGAGACTGGACAGACCAAGGCTGCCAGCAGAGGGAGGGGCGGGAGGCCTGTCCCAGGGAGGCACAGAGGGGGTGCAGCAGGGTCTCCTCTAACCTCTCCCTCGCCTGGTGCCCCACCTTCCCTCCTTTCCTTGTGATCGCCTTCCCTTCCCTTTCCTTTCTTCTTCCCTTCAGAAGGAGGAGCTGTGGGCAGAGGGACTTCGGAAAGCATGGCGTTACCTACTTTCACACCTCTCAGGGCTTAACGCCATCCTCCTACAAATGATGAAAGCCATCATCTCTGCTTCCAGCCGGGCCTTGGAAGAGAGCACTGGTTTAGAGAACGGGAGCTTTCCCTGTAGCGTGGCCCCAGGTCAGAGTTTCCCAGGCGGAGGTCCCTGGAAGACTGGCTTCTCTTGGTGTTTCTGGCAGGCCAGGCAGAAAGTGAGGGGCACCTTGTGTTGGAAAGAGTTTGGGACACGCCGCCACCGGTGGCCTCTCCTGGAGGTGACAGCATATGTGCAAGCAGAGCAAAGGCTCTGAGCAGCCCCGGAGGAAGGACGCATCCGTGGCTTTATCTAACCAGACATTTCCCCTGGAGTCCTTTCCCCCACGGAGGGTGGACTGACACCTCAGAATCCTGTGTTCTGGAGACCCCGGGGGGATCCTCCCTGGCAGCCCTGCGGGGAAGCGGTCTCTGGGTGCAGAGCAGCGGTGCCTGTGCTTTTTGTGTTTGTGAGTCACTCACCGAGCAGTCTTTGCCCAGTGAAAGGTTTGAGGAGCTGTTACTTGGGCCAAGTCCTGGGGAAGCGATGAAATAGAGACGGTTCGTCTTCAGTGCTGGCAACCTCCCCTTTTTAGTCACTTCTTTCCTGTCTCCAGAGAAGGTTTCCTCTCTGGTCGTCCACTTGCTCAGGCATCAGTGTTCTGTGTTCTGATTCTGCCCAAACTTTCCTCTCTTTTAAATTATCCTTCATGGCTAGGATGGGAGTACTTGTTTATACTAATGTGTAAATGACTAACCAGCTAATATTGCTTATATTCTGTGTGGGCAGGAGGCTTTGCACAGACCTCTCACACATCCTGAGGTTTGCCTTTAGGCAGAGGACTGTCTCCTCTGACAGCGTTAACTCAATGCACCTGCTACGCTTGATGATCCTTAGGCTTGATGCCAGGTCAGTTCTGGGTGAAGAACAAACACCATGAGCAGGATAGGTGGGGTCTGGAGGGGGAGGCAGATGCACCAAGGCAAGAGGAAATACCTAAAGACTGTTAGCGTCAGCACAGCGTCGCTTCAGGCCGAGTAAGCAATGCCTGTCCAGAAAGTGGCGGATGGTGGACTGTGGAGCAAGACATGGAGAGAGAAGATGAAAGATGCTCAGACTGGGGCTCGGCAAACTTTCTCTACAAAGGCCAGATGACAAATAAAGGAACGGTGGCTGTACGGGCCACCCAGGGCCGGCCTGAATCATTGTCTTTGTTTTCTGACAACCCTTCAGGGATGTAGGCACCATAGTCAGCTTACCTGGGGCCACCTTTGGCCCAGCTCCCTGGCTAGACGATGGAATTTTGCCCACTGGAGGGCACTGTTTTGAGAGAAAGTTCCTGGTTTCCTTCACAGGAATTAAAACACAAATGTAAAATGTATCGGTGGACATCCCAGGCAGGCGGAGCAGGCAAGTTCCTGCTGGCAGCTGTGTGGTGAGTGTCACCTTGTCATGCTGGCCTGGCCGTGCCATTGTGTGGTTAGACATCCATCTGGATGTCGCTGGGAAGGTATTTTCTATTTATAGAAATGGCTAGGATGGGAGTACTTGTTTATACTAATGTATAAATGACTAACCAGCTAATATTGCTTATATTCTATGCGGGCAGGAGGCTTCGCATAGACCTCTCACATGTCCTGAGGTCTGTCTTTAGGCAGAGGACCGTCTCCTCTGACAGCGTTAACTCAATGCACCTGCTACGCTATTGATAGTATAAATCGCAGATACACTATTTATAGAGTTTCACACCTATAACCAATTGCCTTTCAGTAAACAGCCCTCCACAGCGGGGGTGGGCCTCACCCAATCAGCTGAAGGTCTAAAGGCAAAGACTGAGGTCTCCCTAGGGAGGAGGAATTCTGTCTCAAGCTGATAATGTAGGAACCCAGCCAGAGTTCCCGGCCGGCTACCCTGCAGAACGCGGGCTCAGGACCTCAGCATCAACTCTTACCTGAGTCTCAGCCGGCAAGACTGTTCAACAGATTTCAGCCTCGCCAGTCCCCACAATCAGTGAGCGAATTTTTGTTAAAATAGATATCTCTCTTCCTCTTGACAAAGATATAGACATATAGGTGTGTGCACGTGTGTGTGCGTGCGTGCACACACACACACACCCTATTAGCTTTGCTTCCTTGCAGAACCCTGGCCAACAAGCAGCTTAGAAAACAGCTGTTAGTCCAAATGACATATTGTAAATCATATGGGGACGTTGAACCTGCACACTGCAGGCAGGAGAGTCCGGGGCTGTTGGGCAAAGCAGTGTGGCGGGGGCTGGAGCCAGGACCAGCCTTACTCCTTATGGCCATGGAAGGTTGTGCAGCCTGGCTGAGGGGCACAGCCTCCTGCAATTCAGGGACCAGGTGTCTCAGCCTGTCAGGAGGAGGGGCGAGGGGAATGCTACAAGAAACGCTCCTTTCCCCTCCGCCGTCCTGGTGGTCTAGAAGGTGGCTCCCTGGTCCCAAATACTAGGCCCATCATATGTTGTTCAACGGCTTTGAACCCAGATTCAAGTTCAGCTATCCCTGAGCAGGTCCCGTCCTGTCCTTTGAAGTCAGCTTTTCTTTTCTCAAGTATGTTCTACTGTAGAACCGAGAAAAGGGTGCAGGCCCAGGGTTTGTGTTCAGTGTGGCAGAGACGGCAGGTGTCCCTTTAGTCAGGGAACTACATGTTAGGGGCACACATTGCCATCTCCTCTGCAGTTAGGTGAGGTCTGAGGGCTACACTTTGGAGGGTGGATGGTAAGTGGATGGAACCTGCTCTTGTTCCACTGTCCTGTGGACTGGCGGTGGCCATCTGCACTGGGGGCAGCCTTGGGGACAGAGCCCCAGTCATGCAGCCTCGACTTTTACTTGAGAGACAAGTCCCAGCTGTTCTGCCCTCTGGGGGGGCTCGCCTGGGGATGTCCTGCCTGGCTCACCAGCCCCTCCCATCTTCTGCATCTGCTGGCACCTCGGTGGGGATTCTGTGTTGGCCGAATAGTGAAATGGGACCTGAAGCAGGGCACACTTGCTGGGTACCCTTGGGAAGGCGGGATCGATGGGGCAGGGCCAGGGCTCAGGCACGTGACGTCATGCCTCCCAGGTGCCCCCACTATTCCTTTTGTCCATCATTGTCATCATCTTCGCCTTGGGCTTCTGTGACCCGGGTGAGCTCCCTGCCCCGGCCCTGCCTTCCCAGCAGGAGACGGGGGCTGGGCAGCACCAGAAACACACAAGCCCTGTGATTCCCAACCTTCTGTCCTGCCCTCGGGCTCCATGCCCACAGCCTAAGCGTGATAGGAAGTGTCTGAGAGCATGAAGGGAGAGTGTGCCTGTGTGTGCAAGTGTGTGCAAGTCATGTGTGTGCAAGTGGGTGTATCACATATGTGCATGTGTGTATGAGTGTGTGCATGTGAATGTGTGTGTTGTGTGCATGTGTGCCTGCATGGCATATCGGTGCATTCACGTCTTGTGTGTGTGCGAGTGTGTGTGTCGTGTGTGCAAGTGTGTGTGCATGTCTGTGTGCAGGTGTGTGCACGTGTGTGTGCATGCCGTGTGTGTGCAGGTGTGTTTGTGTGTGCATGGTGTGTGTGTGCATGCCGTGTGTGTGCAGTTGATTGTGTGTGTGCACGTGTGTGTGCATGCCATGTGTGTGCAGGTGAGTGTGTGTGTGCGAATGTGTGTGCACCTACATGGTGTGTCTGTGCATGCAAGTGTGTGTGCATGCTGTGTGTGTGAGTGTGTGTACATGCTGTGTGTGTGTGCAGGTGAGTGCGTGTGTGCACCTGCATGGCATGTCTGTGCGTGCAAGTGTGTGTGCATGCGTGTGTGTGCATGTCACGTGTGTGTGGGTGTGTGTGCACCTACATGGTGTGTCTGTGCATGCAAGTGTGTGTGCATATGTGTGTGTGTGCACCTGCATGGCGTGTCTGTGCGTGCAAGTGTGTGTGCATGTGTGTGCATGCCACATGTGTGTGCAGGTGAGTGTGTGTGTGAACCTGCATGGCATGTCTGTGGGTGCAAATGTGTGTGTATGTGTGTGCTTTGACTGGACCTTACTATGCCAAAATAGAGAATCTGTTTAATTCAGTAAGAGAGACAGTGTTACTTTAGTGGGAACACAAAAGTCAGACCCCTTAAAAAAATCCGAGTTACCGTCTGCATCGAGCCAGCTGGTATTAGTTTACGTAAACAGCTGGGATTGGCGATTGCAGAGGGGTGGTCCTGGGGCCGAGAGGACGGGATAATTGGCCACAAGAAAGATACTTGCTGATTAGTTCTCCTTAGAGCTGAGCAGCAATAAGTGCCTTGTAGAATTATTATATAGAGGGAATGAATTTTAAAAATTTATGCTTCCCTGTGTTCTTCTCTTTGTCACGTGATTCTTTAAAAATATCATTCTCAAAAGCCCATCTTAAATATTTAACAAGATCATTCCTGATGAAAATCTAATAAAAGTTGGGGGCTGCCTTTCACATAATGTATCTGCTGTATAACCCCAGGTGGGGAAATTCCAGACGGCATTTGAGCCTCTCCTGTGTGGGCCCGTCTGTTCATCTTCTCTGAGTACCCCAGCCCCATACCCGTTGCAGGAACGTGAGACGTCTGTGTCTTGCCCTTCAGCGGGGAGGCAGGACACCCGAGTCCAAGGATGGGGATCCCATTTCCTAGGGACCACAGTTTTCACCCCATCTCCCCTGCAAGCAGCTGGCTGGTAAGATCACACTTACCAAATGGTTTGGTTAGGATGAGGAGTGCAGCCAGGTGTCCCCTGAGTTCCAGTGTCTGGGGTCCTGGCCTGGAGCCCCAGAGTCTGAAGAGCCAAGCAGAGACGTGGTTGGTAGGGTGGGGGTGGGGCCTCCCAGGGAGGCAAGCTTGCTGCCTGACTCGATCATTCCTAAAGACGGGGGTTGGTTTTATGCCTGGACATCTTTGGAGCATCTTGGGCAAGTTTGCCTTTGCGCTGGAGAAGATAATTCTTGTCACAGTGTCCTTTGGGGATGGAGTTGGCGTCTGAGAATAAAGCGCAGCTTAAGCGTGATCCAGGGGTGTCCTGTCCAGTGGGTTCATGGCACTGATGTTTTCACGGTGGAGTATTTCTGCTAGCTTCAATTGCTTTTAAATTGTTAAAAACATTGGAATGGTTGGTGCCTTGAACGTTTTCAACTAGTTCCTCCTAAGACCCAGGAGGACACTTGTAGCCTAAAAAATGACGGAGAGACAAATTAAATGATAATATCGCACCTGCTCCAATCTGTCATTTAGATGCACTTAATGAAAAAGCAATGAGTGACTTCGCCTTTCTGCTGTGCTGGAAGCTTTCACCACACTTATTTAGGTTACCAGTAAAATGCCACAACCCCCATCCCTGGACACACACACAGACACACACATGCACAGCACTGCCACCCACAAAAGGCTGCGATTAAACCCAATGCATCTTCCACCCCAGGCTTCCCCTGTTCTCCCAGGACAATGGAAAAGCTCCCGGCGTCTGGGGGTGCAGCTCCCCTTTAAGGTGCCCCCCGGATCAGGATGATGACAGTGTCTGCTGTAGGTCTAGCCCCTCCCCTGGTTCTTTATATATGAGGTTGCGCCAACAGAGTTGCAGACATCAGCCTTTTTGCACCTCAAAATGGCCCTTGAATGGGGCCCGGCTGGTCCTTGTCTCACTCAGCCCTCACAGCAGCCCTGAGGGCACTAGTTACCACTTGGACAGCTGAGGAAACTCAGAGGGGTAACTGCCCATGTTCAGCCGGTGACGAACGGCAGAGGCTGGAGTTGAGTCCCACATCCGCCTTTTCCTGCCAGTGCGGCCTGAGCGGCTGTGGAGTTCTCTGGGCCTCAGTCTTCCCATCTGAGAAACAGGATAAAGACAGCCCTCCTCTTACAGGACTGTCATGAAGCTTAGCCGAGGTCATGCTTGTTAGTGCGAGCCGCGTTCCTGGTGCTGTGATGCGCCGAGGCGAGGCTCGACCCATTGCTATTCTACTACCTCATTCACGGTGTTCATCCAGGTAAGCTTTGCCCCGGTGCACATCAGGAGGTGAAAGGACTCAGAGAGGGATGGCTCCTCCCCAGCCTGAGCTGTCCAGCAGCCTCCTGGGTCCTGGCTTACGTCCGTGTCCCCTGCACACCAGCAGAGCAAGGGGCAAGAGGCGCCACCCTATACATACCCCAGCCGGAAGCTTCTCGGGCCACTTCTGCTACTGTCCTGAGCCACTGAGTCATACATGTTCCCTTAGCTACATGGAGACTGGGGAGTGAAGTCTTTCACAGGGTATCCGGAGCAGTCCAGATGTTTCTAGAAGGCTGGACTGATCTAACTGAACAGGCACAGTAATTTGTCCACATGTTCACAGCTGCCTCTGAGGGGGTCTCTGCCTCTTGGTCTCACCGCGAAATGGAGCTTCCCCCAGTCCAAGGCAGTCTCGGACCCAGAATCGCGAGGGAGGCTCTTCTCTCCACTCCTGCGGTGGGACCTTTGCCCGTGTGGCAGGAGCAGCACCATGAAGGCTGTGATGAGGCCTGGGGCTGTGCAGACCCGGGAGGGCCCTGGCTGGGCTGAGCTGTGGCCGAGGGTCCCTAATGAGTCCTGCCCAAGGTCTCATGTGCCCAGCCTCCTTCCTCATGCCTCCCCAGGCTTTCCTCCTCCATTTCACCTTCGCCGTCCATCCTGTGGAGGAAGAAAGCCGGAGACACTCACAGAAAGGGTCTTAGTGGTAAGAGACAAATGCCCATTTCAGGGGGAGCGTATGGACTTCCTGCACCTACCGCGCAAAGCACCACAGACCACGTGGCCTCAGCAGAAACGGATCACCTCGCGATTCTGGAAGCCGGATATCCAAGAGCAAGGCGTCGCAGGGCCACAGTCCCTCCAGGGCACCAAGGAGGGCTCTGTCCCATCCTCTCTGGCTGCCAGTGGCTCCCTGGCTGGCAACAGCATCACTCTCCACTCTTCCTCTGGCTGTCTCCTTGTGCGTTCCTGTGTCCCTATTTCCACTTGTTACAAAGCCGCCGGCACACTGGATTTGGAGCCAGCATATTCCAGGATGACCTCATCTGAACTTCTTACAGCTCCGCAGACCCTATTTCTAAATAAGCTCATGTTCTAGGTGCTGGGGAGTTAGGCTGTTAACATATAAATTTTAGGGGGAACACATTTAACCCC
Organism: Symphalangus syndactylus; assembly: GCF_028878055.3. Taxonomy (NCBI): domain Eukaryota; kingdom Metazoa; phylum Chordata; class Mammalia; order Primates; family Hylobatidae; genus Symphalangus; species Symphalangus syndactylus. The sequence goes on along the minus strand of NC_072428.2, from coordinate 144,865,999 downwards.
TAGCAAGGGTTCTATCTAGGGTGGGGTAACGGGGAGAGGCCAGGAGGAGGGGAGCCCAAGGGGGTTGAGCTGTGTTGCAGGTTCTGTTTCTTAACAGGGCGGGAACAACTTGTATCCGTTTCATTATTCTTTGTATTTTTTATTTGTCTTAATGGGGTAAAGAATGGAAAATAGATAAACCCACCGCAATAAACAGCAGAGGAGGAAACAACACCGAATGCAATAACGAGCACTGGGTTGTGTGGCCCAGGAAGCCGGGAGAGGAGGCCGGCCCGGGAGACCGCAGGAAGCCGGGAGTGGAGGCCAGCCCGGGAGACCACAGGAAGCCGGGAGTGGAGGCCAGCCCGGGAGACCGCAGGAAGCCGGGAGTGGAGGCCAGCCCGGGAGACCGTAGGAAGCCGGGAGTGGGGCCCGGCCCGGGAGACCGCAGGAAGCCGGAGGCCGAGTCTCTAGGAAGGCGAGGGAGTGTGTGAGCTCAGCAGGCCAGGAAACTGGGGCCTGAGACCCCCGAGGGACAGCATGAGAGGGAAGAGGAAGAGTGGCTGGACGTCTTTCGGGGAGCAGTTGGGCGCTGGCATGGTCTTCCACCCCTGCTCCGGCCGAGGACGAGGGCGCTGGTTTCGGGAGAAACTGGCTACAAAGGGCAAAGTGTGGTGCCTGGTGGCAGGAAGAGAGAAGAATGAGCGTCGTCATCTCCCACAGGCACTGAGAGGTTTGGCCCTGTTGTTTTTGTGCAGGAAGAATTCCCCAGCCTTCTCTTTTGTTTTTCCCCCTTACTAATATTATTTTCCAGCTGTTTACCCCCACGAATGAAAAAAAGTGTATTTTTCTTCATTACTGCGCCTGCTACTAAAGTGACGCATTTACAAATTCATTTTGGCAGAGGCTGCAGCATCTGTTATAATTTTTACCTGGTCCCCAGGGGCAAAGCTTCTTACCTTGCTGGCTTCAAATTATTGTTGGTAAGTATCTTCTCTCTCTTCCTAGGTTTTGACAGTAGGCAGGAGCATCTGGGGATTAATGGGAGGCCCCATTCTCCACCAGGTCAAACAGACGGGTTCGAAGCCACAGACACCTGAAGGCAACTAAGGCCACCTGGTCAGAGCTCCTGGCATGAGGCAGGCAGTGAGCAGGGTGGGGCATACCTGGCAGCCCTTTCCCTCTGCAACTGCACCACTCAGCCCTGACAGTGGTGCTATGTGAGTGCTCTTTCTAAGTGGGTGCTCTCTCAGTGTGGGTGCTCCCTCTATGTGGGTGCTCTATGCGGGTGCTCTCTCTATGTGGGTGCTCCCTCAGTGTGGGTGCTCTCTCTATGTGGGTGCTCTATGTGGGTGCTCCCTCAGTGTGGGTGCTCCCTCTATGTGGGTGCTCTCTCTATGTGGGTGCTCTCTCTGTGTGGGTGCTCTCTCAGTGTGGGTGCTCCCTCTATGTGGGTGCTCTATGCGGGTGCTCTCTCTATGTGGGTGCTCTCTCTATGTGGGTGCTCCCTCAGTGTGGGTGCTCTCTATGTGGGTGCTCTCAGTGTGGGTGCTCTCTCAGTGTGGGTGCTCCCTCTATGTGGGTGCTGTATGTGGGTGCTCCCTCAGTGTGGGTGCTCCCTCTATGTGGGTGCTCTCTCTATGTGGGTGCTCTCTCTATGTGGGTGCTCTCTCTGTGTGGGTGCTCTCTCAGTGTGGGTGCTCCCTCTATGTGGGTGCTCTATGTGGGTGCTTTCTCTATGGGGGTGCTCTCTGTGTATATGCTCTCTTTAGTGAGTGCTCTCTTTATGTGAGTGCTCTAGTTATGTAGGTGCTCTCTTTATGTGGGTGCTGTCTTTAGTGTGTGCCCCTCGATGTGTTAGTTGCTCTATGCGATGCTCTCTTATGTGACTCTGCAGTCCCTGGACCCGCTGAAGGGGTGGATGGTTGGTTATAATTGGATGAGAGCAGCTAGTTAAAGCAGCAGATTGCAAGGCGGCTGGGGACCGGGTCTGGGTGGACCCGGTGGCTATTTCTATTACATTTGTAATTTGACCTTCCAGTTTTTTACGTTTCAGCCACTTATGTGGCATCTCTGCTCTCAGAGCTTCATTTTCAGCAATCTAGAAAACAAGCCCCAAATCCCTGTCTCCTGTAACCTCAGTGAATACATTGCCGAAAGCTCCGTGTAGTGTGTATACAGCTTAAGGAAAGAGAACCGACGTACACACTGCATTTCTCAGCGATTCCCACTGCAATTCCCGCTGCCTTGTGCCTTGAAGTCAGTCACCTGCAGGGCTCCGCGTTTTCTCTAGAGTGGGCGGGAGTCGGAGCGCGCGGCTCGCGGATGGCCGCCAGGGGGCGCTGGTGCGGCGCGGCGCGGGCGAAGGGGCGGGGACTAGCCCAGGGCGGCACTCAGTCCCCGCGTTGGAAACCTTGGGGCGCGCTTTCCGGCGGCGTGGGGCGCGGCGGCGTCCGACTGCGGGGTGACCGCGCCTCCCCAGGCCGGGGCCTCAGCAGCCGCCCCGGCCCCTGGATTGCGCTGGCAGGACAGGTGCGTGGGAGAAGGCGGCCGAAAGCGCCCTCCCACTAAGGACACACGGGCGCAGGGGAGCCCCGGGAGAGCCCCAGAGAGGTCCCAGGAGGGACTCGGGAGAGCCCCAGGAAGCTCCCGGGAGAGCCCGAGGAAGGTCCCGGGAGAGCCCGAGGAAGACCCTGTCGGAGCCCGAGGAAGGTCCCGGGAGAGCCACCAGGAAGCGCCGGGGAGAGCCCCAGGAAGGTACCGGGAGAGCCCCCGGGAGGTCCCGAGAGATCCCCAGGAGGGCCGCAGGAGGGGCCTGGGAGAGCCCCAGAAAGGGGCAAGCGCAGAACCAGCACCAGGTCGGGAGGCCCCGCAGCAGCAGGAGTGGTGTCAAGGGGAGGTTGCCTGCACCGCGGCTGGCCTTAGGGCCCCACAGAGTAGGGTGTGGAGTTTTTTCGTTGTTTTGTTGTTGTTGTTGTTTGTTTGCTTTTTGAGACAGTCCCGCGCTGTTGCCCAGGCTGGAGTGCAGGGGTGCGATCTTGGCTCACTGCAACCTCCGCCTCCCAGATTCAAGCGATTCTCCTGCCTCAGCCTCCCGAGTAGCTGGGAGTACAGGCACGCGCCATCACGCCCAGCTATTTTTTGTATTTTTTTATGATTATTTAAATAGTGAGTAGATGTATTTTAAACTGTTTTGGAGACAAAATGGCAGAGAAGAGTTTGACAGACTTAGGTTCTCATCCTGGTTTCTTTATTTTATTATTATACTTTAAGTTTTAGGGTACATGTGCATAACGTGCAGGTTTGTTACATATGTATCCATGTGCTGTGTTGGTGTGCTGCACCCATTAACTCGTCATTTAGCATTAGGTGTATCTCCTAATGCTGTCCCTCCCCCCTGCCCCCACCCCATGACAGTCCCTGGTGTGTGATGTTCCCCTTCCTGTGTCCATGTGTTCTCATTGTTCAATTCCCACCTATGAGTGAGAACATGTGGTGTTTGGTTTTTTGTCCTTTCGATAGTTTGCTGAGAATAATGGTTTCCAGCTTCGTCCATGTCCCTACAAAGGAACTGAACTCATCATTTTTTATGGCTGCATAGTATTCCATGGTGTATATGTGCCACATTTTCTTAATCCAGTCTATCATTGTTGGACATTTAGGTTGGATCCAAGTCTTTGCTATTGTGTATAGTGCCGCTATAAACATACGTGTGCATGTGTCTTTATAGTAGCATGATTTATAGTCCTTTGGGTATATACCCAGTAATGGGATGGCTGGGTCAAATGGTATTTCTGGTTCTAGATCCCTGAGGAATCGCCACACTGACTTCCACAATGGTTGAAGTAGTTTACAGTCCCACCAACAGTGTAAAAGTGTTCCTGTTTCTCCACATCCTCTCCAGCACCTGTTGTTTCCTGACTTTTTAATGATGGCCATTCTAACTGGTGGGAGATGGTATCTCATTGTGGTTTTGATTTGCTTTTCTCTGATGGCCAGTGATGATGAGCATTTTTGCATGTGTTTCTTGGCTGCATAATGTCTTCTTTTGAGAAGTGTCTATTCATATCCTTTGCCCACTTTTTGATGGGGTTGTTTGTTTTTTTCTTGTAAATTTGTTTGAGTTCATTGTAGATTCTGAATATTAGCCCTTCGTCAGATGAGTAGGTTGCAAAAATTTTCTCCCATTCTGTAGGTTGCCTGTTCACTCTGATGGTAGTTTCTTTTGCTGTGCAGAAGCTCTTTAGTTTAATTAGATCCTATTTGTCAATTTTGGCTTCTGTTGCCATTGCTTTTGGTGTTTGAGACATGAAGTCCTTGCCCATGCCTATGTCCTGAATGGTATTGCCCAGGTTTTCTTCTAGGGTTTTTATGGTTTTAGGTCTAACATGTAAGTCTTTAATCCATCTTGAATTAATTTTTGTATAAGGTGTAAGGAAGGGATCCAGTTTCAGCTTTCTACATAAGGCTAGCCAGTGTTCCCGGCACCATTTATTAAATAGGGAATCCTTTCCCCATTGCTTGTTTTTGTCAGATTTGTCAAAGATCAGATAGTTGTAGATATGTGGCATTATTTCTGAGGGTTCTGTTCTGTTCCATTGGTCTATATCTCTGTCTTGGTACCAGTACCATGCTGTTTTGGTTACTGTAGCCTTGTAGTATAGTTTGAATTCAGGTAGCGTGATGCCTCCAGCTTTGTTCTTTTGGCTTAGGATTGACTTGGCGATGCGGGCTCTTTTTTGGTTCCATATGAACTTTAAAGTAGTTTTTTCCAATTCTGTGAAGAAAGTCATTGGTAGCTTGATGGGGATGGCATTGAATCTATAAATTACCTTGGGCAGTATGGCCATTTTCACGATATTGATTCTTCCTACCCATAAGCATGGAATGTTCTTCCATTTGTTTGTATCCTCTTTTATTTCATAGAGCAGTGGTTTGTAGTTCTCCTTGAAGAGGTCCTTCACATCCCTTGTGAGTTGGATTCCTAGGTGTTTTATTCTCTTTGAAGCAATTGTGAATGGAAATTCACTCATGATTTGGCTCTCTGTTTGTGTTATTGGTGTATAAGAATGCTTGTGATTTTTGTACATTGATTTTGTATCCTGAGACTTTGCTGAAGTTGCTTATCAGCTTGAGGAGATTTTGGGCTGAGATGATAGGGTTTTCTAGATATACAATCATGTCATCTGCAAACAGGGACAATTTGACTTCCTCTTTTCCTAATTGAATACCCTTTATTTCCTCCTCCTGCCTGATTGCCCTGGCCAGAACTTCCAAAATAGGAGTGGTAAGAGAGGGCATCCCTGTCTTGTGCCCGTTTTCAGAGGGAATGCTTCCAGTTTTTGCCCATTCAGTATGATATTGGCTGCGGGTTTGTCATAGATAGCTCTCATTATTTTGATATACGTCCCATCAATACCTAATTTATTGAGAGTTTTTAGCATGAAGGGTTGTTGAATTTTGTCAACGGCCTTTTCTGCATCTATTGAAATAATCATGTGGTTTTTGTCTTTGGTTCTGTTTATATGCTGGATTACATTTATTGATTTTCGTATGTTGAACCAGCCTTGCATCCCAGGGATGAAGCCCACTTGATCATGGTGGATAAGCTTTTTGATGTGCTGCTGGGTTCGGTTTGCCAGTATTTTATTGAGGATTTTTGCATCAATGTTCATCAAGGATATTGGTCTAAAATTCTCTTTTTTGGTTGTGTCTCTGCCAGGCTTTGGTATCAGGATGATGCTGGCCTCATAAAATGAGTTAGGGAGGATTCCGTCTTTTTCTATTAATTGGAATAGTTTCAGAAGGAATGGTACCAGCTCCTCCTTGTACCTCTGGTAGAATTCGGCTGTGAATCCATCTGGTCCTGGACTTTTTTTGGTTGGTAAGCTATTGATTATTGCCTCAATTTCAGAGCCTGTTATTGGTCTATTCAGAGATTCAACTTCTTCCTGGTTTGGTCTTGGGAGGATGTATGTGTCGAGGAATTTATCCATTTCTTCCAGATTTTCTAGTTTATTTGTGTAGAGATGTTTATAGTATTCTCTGATGGTAGTTTGTATTTCTGTGGGATCGGTGGTGATATCCCCTTTATCATTTTTTATTGCGTCTATTTGATTCTTCTCTCTTTTCTTCTGTATTAGTCTTGCTAGCGGTCTATCAATTTTCTTGATCTTTTCAAAAAACCAGCTCCTGGATTCATTAATTTTTTGAAGGGCTTTTTGTGTCTCTATGTAGAGACTGGGTTTCACCATGTTGGCCAGGATGGTCTCAGTCTCTTGACCTCATGATCCACCTGCCTCGACCTCCCAAAGTGCTAGGATCACAGGCGTGAGCCACCGCGCCCGGCCTAGGGTGTGGTTTTGTGAGGCATGATGCCCAGGTAATGTCCCCAGGTGCGCTGCAGGTCACCAGAGGTGCATTTCTGTCATTGAGGTGGGAGAAAGGCCCTGAACCTCACAGTGGCCTCAGTGCGAGCTGAGGCCACTGAAGCACCTGCTGTGTGTGGGGCAGAGACAGGTGACAAGCCTTGGCCTGCCTTTGAATCCCTGTCTTTGGCTCCAGGGGCCACTGGCAGTGTCTGAAGCTGATTTGGTTGGAGAAGGGGCTGCCACAGGCATCTAAACAGGCAGAGGCCAGGGATGCAGGCAGGCCCACCGCCATGCACACAATGGCCCCACAGAGAGGCCCACGGCCATGCACAGGACATCCCACAGAGAGGTCCCCTGGCCATGCACAGGACAGCACCACAGAGAGGCCCACGGCCATGCACACGACGGCCTCACAGAGAGGTCCCTGGCCATGCACAGGACATCCCACAGAGAGGTCCCCTGGCCATGCACAGGACATCCCACAGAGAGGTCCCCTGGCCATGCACAGGACATCCCACAGACAGGTCCCCTGGCCATGCACAGGACATCCCACAGACAGGTCCCCAGCCCTGCACAGGACAGCCCTACACAGCTATCCTGTCCAAATGCCACTGGAGTGAGGCTGAATATCCCGGTCAAGAGAGACAAAGACAGGCATCCACGGAAATGCTCTGCTGGGTTTCCAGGGGCATGGGAACAGGGTGCAGAGCCACTCAGCCATACAGTATAGACGTCCCCCCGGCGGTCTGGGCATTGGCCCTGTTCCCTGGGCTCCAGGACAGTTACTTGCAGATTTCTTCTTGCATTTTTGGACTCTGTTTACCATCACTCCATGGATATTAACTGGGTGCCTACACTACAAGCTCAGATCGCACGAGGGAGACCAGGTCCCCTTCCATCTGTTAGGACTGAAGTGGGGAGAGCTTCAGTGGCCCCTCAGGCTTGGATTATGCCAGGTGAAACCCTAGTAGTTGCTGTGATCTGGCTGCGTGAAGTGCATGTTCTGAGTGGGTTAAGCAAGACAGATCGTACACAGAGTTATTGGTGTTCAAAGATGAGTTAAACAGAAGAAATCGGTAGGGTTACTAAAGTAGAAATAGTTAAAACAGAATAACAGAAAACCAAGCTTGTAAACTGAACGCAGAATCACAAAGTATGTGGAAAGAGGTGATGCATGATTCAAAAATCTATTAACATACCAGGAATTTGGAAGTGGGGAGTGAAAAAGAAGTAGAGGAAAGTGAAGATATTTGAACTACATTGGGCAGTGGGTGTTGGGGGGGGGCTCTTGCTAATAAATATTAAAGAGGTAGATGGTAAAGAATGGTTTAGAAAAATGTCAAGGTTACTACTTTTAAAACTAAAAGTACAGAAGTCTTTCAAATCACGAGAGATTATACGAACAAAATAACAGCCCTCCACAGCCTTCTCCCGCTGCCTCACAAAATACCACAGACTGAGTAGCTTGAACCACAGACACTTATTCATCAGGCTCTGGAGGCTGGAGGCCTGAGGAGTGGGTGCCAGCATGGCTGGGCTCTCGCGAGGCCCCTCTTCCAGGCTCACAGAAGGCCACCTTCTTGCCCTGCCCTCAGTGGCCTTTCTTGGTGCCAGCATCAGGGGAGAGAATGAGCAAGCTCTCTGGTGTCCCTTGTTATAACAGCACTAATCTCCTGGGATCAGGGCCCACCCTTATGGCCTCATGTAACCTTATAATGGCTGCCTTACTCCACATACAGCCATACTGGGGTTTGAGGCTCCAGCATGGGAATTTTGGGGCCTCGCCAATATTCAGTCCATGGGAGGCCCTTAGGATGAAATGCTGGGCTTGAAGGAAACTGCATAAAGCAAAACAGAGACATCTTGGAGCAAGAGAGCTGGGGATCCACAGCCATGTAGACCATTGGTGTTTGTTGTTGTGATTAAGAGACAGAGAGTTTTTAAAGCAACGTTACACATAAACATCAAAACAATATTGAACTTCCAGGGAAGAGAATGGGTTAAGTTGGTTAGAGTTTCCAAGATGTTAGGGGCTGAATTGTGTCTCCATAAATCCAAAGGATGAAGTCCTAACCCCTAGGACCTCAGAAGGTGACCTTATAGGGAGATAGGGTCTTTACAGAGGTGATCAAGTTAAGATGAAGTTGTTAGGGTGGGCCCTAGTCCAGTATGACTGGTGTCCTTAAACATGGGGGACATTGGGCACAGACACCCACAGGGAGAGCCCTGCGGGAAGGTAAAAATAGCTGTCTGCAAGCCCGAGGGGAAGCCTCAGAATGTGGCTGTATTTGGAGGTAGAGCCATTCAAGAGGAAATTAAGGTCAAATGGGTTCACTGGGGTAGACCCTAATCCCATAGGACTGGTGTCCTTAGAAGAAGAAGAGATAAGGACACAAATACACAGAGGCATGACCATGTGAGGACCCAGGGAGATGGCATCTATCTACAAGCCACAGAGAGAGGCCTCGGGTGAAACCAGCCCTGCCCAACCTTGATCTTGCACTTCCAACCTCCAGAACTGAGGGGAGATAGGTTTGTGGTGTCTGAACCCCGTACATGTGGTGCGTTGCTAGGGCGCCTTTGAAAGCTCCTTCACTGTGTCAAAGCAGGTGGGTGGGTCTTAGGCTCTTGGATTTCACTGTGTCAAAGCGGGTGTGTCTCAGGCTCTTGTTTCTCACCGTGTCAAAGTGGGTGGGTCTCAGGCTCCTGTTTTGCTATTTTGTGGATTTTTTATGTGTGCTAATACGTGCAAGAGACCTAAACATACTTCTAGGCTGTGAGGAAGAAGCCAGCAGACAAGGGTAGCCTAAAATACTGGTGAGATGAACCCCATGTGGTCCATCCGCATGGCAGAGGAGTGCTCAGCCACGGGAGCCGACCCACGCTATACAGCAGAGAGTGCTCAGCCACAAGACCTGACCCACGCTATACTGCAGAGAGTGCTCAGCCATGGGGAGGGACCTGACCCACACTATACAGCAGAGGAGTGCTTAGCCATGGGAGCCACGCTATACAGTAGAGGAGTGCTCAGCCACGGGACCCGACCCACTCTATACAGCAGAGAGTGCTCAGCCACAGGGAGGAACCTGACCCATGCTCTACAGCAGAGGAGTGCTCAGCCACGGGAACCACGCTATACAGCAGAGGGTGCTCAGCCACGGGACCCGACCCACGCTATACAGCAGAGAAGTGCTCAGCCACGGGAGCCGACACACGCTGTACAGCAGAGGAGTGCTCAGCCACGGGACCCACGCTATACAGCAGAGGAGTGCTCAGCCACGGGACCCACGCTATACAGCAGAGGAGTGCTCAGCCACGGGACCCACGCTGTACAGCAGAGGAGTGCTCAGCCATGGGGAGGGACCTGACCCATGCTCTACAGCAGAGGGTGCTCAGCCACGGGACCTGACCCACGCTATACAGCAGAGAAGTGCTCAGCCACGGGAGCCGACCCATGCTGTACAGCAGAGGAGTGCTCAGCCATGGGACCCACGCTATACAGCAGAGGAGTGCTCAGCCACGGGACCCACGCTGTACAGCAGAGGAGTGCTCAGCCACGGGACCCGACCCACGCTATACAGCAGAGGAGTGCTCAGCCACGGGAGCCGACCCACGCTGTACAGCAGAGGAGTGCTCAGCCACGGGACCCACGCTATACAGCAGAGGAGTGCTCAGCCACGGGACCCACGCTGTACAGCAGAGGAGTGCTCAGCCATGGGGAGGGACCTGACCCATGCTCTACAGCAGAGGGTGCTCAGCCACAGGACCTGACCCACGCTATACGGCAGAGAAGTGCTCAGCCACGGGAGCCGACCCATGCTGTACAGCAGAGGAGTGCTCAGCCATGGGACCCACGCTATACAGCAGAGGAGTGCTCAGCCACGGGACCCACGCTGTACAGCAGAGGAGTGCTCAGCCACGGGACCCACGCTATACAGCAGAGGAATGCTCAGCCACGGGAGCCGACCCACGCTACAGCAGGAGTGAGCTCAGAGGACATGAGCCAGTCACGGAGGGACAAGTATTGAATGATCCCACTCATAGTAGGTCCCTAGAGTTGTCACATTCACAGAAACAGAAGGTAGAATGGGGGGTGCTGGGGCTAGGGGAGGCAGAGTGGGGAGTTACTGCTTAGTGGGTGCAGTTTCCATTTAGGAGATGGAAGAAAGTTCTGGAGGCGGATGGTGGGGAAGAATGCACATTTCTGTGAACGTATTTCGTGCCCTTGAGCGGTACATTCGAAACTGGAAAATTCTATGTTAGACATACTTTACCACAACAGCAAGAAAGTAACAAAAAATGCTGGTGAGAGAGTGACGCTCGCCAGAGCATCCTAGGCGGAGTGGGCACCAAGAAAGGCAGTGAGTTCCCCGTCCCCGTCAGGAAGCAAGGAGGCAGTTCTGCACAGCAGGGTGCGGACACAGACCTCGGCAGCCTCTTCCATCCCTGGGGTCCTGTGGTTCTGTGTTCCTGTGCCTCACACAGGACAGTGGGCCACGCGTCAAACAGATCAGACACAGGCCTGTGCCAGGTGTGTGGCCATTGGCTTGGAGGAAAGAAGACCCTGCGGTCCAGGGATGGGTGTCTGCTGCCATGCATGACAGGGTCCCCTGGAAGTGGACAGGGCTCTGGGCTGCAGCCACAGGCCAGGGTTGGGGCAGCGTCCAGCTGACTCTCCTCTCCGTCGTGACCTGGGAAAGCAGGCATCACAGCCTTTAACCTGCTGCCTCGGGCCAGTGTGTCTGCTGGCTCCCTTCTCCACTGCTCTTCTCCTTCTCTGCCCCCTTCTCCCATTGGGCCCTGTCCCTTTGAAAGGCTATGGACAGTCCGCTTGCTGGGAACGAGGCCCCACAGGCAGACGCCATATTCACAGGTGCCTTCTTTGGCCCATTGTGGTCTCCTGAATTAGCTGATTCTCGAGGCCCTTGATGAAAAGGTAGCTGGAGCAAGCGGCTAAAATAGCAGAGTCTGAGCAGCAGCCCCAGAGTGGAGTCTGAAGCCGGAGTGCATGGTGGGCTCTTAGCTGTGGGCTTAGAGGGTGGGTGCCGGCTGGTATGTGCCTGGGCAGCCGGGTGGGGTGCCTCCCCCGACACAGGACAGGCCGGCTGGCCCCACTGCGGCGCGCAGCAGGCCTGGATCCAGCAGTTCCCGTGGGAAGAAGGGGCTGAGGAGGGTCCCTGTGGGTCAGCCCAGGAGGACTCCGGCCGGGTCACACCTCTAGAAGGGACCCGCTTTCTCCAGACCCCAGAGGATGCTGAACAGCCCACCCCCTGCCCTGGGCTGCCCTGGGCTGCCCTGGGCGAGAGCAGCCCTCACCCGTGACAGACACGCCTGGCTTCCCCTTGAGTCCTGGGAGGCGGGAGGTGATGCTAACCCTCGCTCATTCTTCTGTTGTCCGTATGGCCATCACCATGGGAAAGACCTACTTGTGAGAGAAAAAAGAATTTGCTCCCAACCCCACACCTGAAATTTAATTTTAAAAAACGTACTCAGGATAAAGTCCTTCTTGCTGTCTGAGAGGACTTGGCTTCTCCAAGCCCAGCCTGCCGAGGCTCTGTTTGCTGTGGGGAAGATAAGCCCATGCTCCAGGCCTCCCCGGACGTGGGAGCCGGACTGAGCCGGGACTGAATCAGGGCAGCCAGGCTTGGGGGCAAAGACCACCTGTTCTCAGTTCTAGTCCCTGGGGCCCCAGGAAAATCCCAAAGGGAGCCAGGTGGCACAGCCATAGCATTCGCTTGCACCTTGTGACATAGCAATAACTAGTGTACTTCCCGGAGGGGAAGTCCATGAGAAAGGAAGAAGAAAGAGAGTAAATGAAAGCCACAGAAAGAAAAACTGCAAGGGGGGTGAGAGTCTGGGGGCGGCACAGCAAACCACTGTCGGACAGGGGCTGACAACCACAGGGGCGTGGCCTCTCACTGTTCAGGGGGCCAAGAGGCCAGCACCAAGGTCTTGGTGAGAGGTGGTTCCCTCTTGGGGGGCTCTGAGGGCCAGTCTTCTCTGTGCTTCTGTCTTGACTGTGGACCCCCTGCACGAGTCTCTGTCCTGGCTACCGGCACCCTTGCACGTGCCTCTGTCCCGGCCGCTGACCGCCGTACACGCGCCTCTGTCCCTGCCTCTGGCCTCCCTGCACGCGCCTCTGTCCTGGCTGCTCATCTCCGTACACGCACCTCTGTCCCGGCTGCTGGCCTCCCTGCATGCGCCTCTGTGCCCGCCTCTGGCCTCTGTAAACGCGCCTCTGTCCTGGCCGCTGGCCTCCCTGCATGCGCCTCTGTCCCAGCTCCAGGCCTCGGTAAATGCGCCTCTGTCCCGGCCGCTGGCCTCCCTGCACGCGCCTCTGTCCCGGCTGCTGGTGACCCTGCACGCGCCTCTCTCGCGGCCGCTGGCCTTGCCACATAGCTTGGCGTTCCTTGGTTTGCAGCTCTGTAACTCCCATCTCCTTAGCCACTGTCACATGGCCGGCTTCTCTCTGTGTGTCTGCGTCTCGGTGTGGCATCCCCTCTCTGTGTGTCTCTCTTCTAAGATTGCTGGCATGCTGTGCAAACACCCTTCTACTCCATGTGACCTCATTTTAACTAACTGCATCTGCAAGGACCTTCTTTCCATACAAAGCCACTTTCTCAGGTGCCAGGAGTTAGGTTTTCAACAAACCTTTTAGGGGGACACAATTCCACCCCAAAAGAAAGAGAGAGAAGACAAGAAACAGCATAAAAAAAGAAAGAAAAGAAAAATGAAGGCAAGGGATGCATTCGGTGTGAAATTTCAGCCCAGGACTTTTGGGGTGTATAAAGAGAGACAGAATCTAGTTCTAGGTGGGTCCTTCCTGGGGACTCTCTATGTTCTACCTGCTCAGGAGCCCACTCTGGGTTGCTGAGTGAGCAGGACTGGCCACTGGCAAGCCCGGCCTTACCCCCTTCATGCCCTGGGAGCCACTCACTTATCTAAATACAGCCTGTGCCCAATAAGATACAAGAAACAACAGATTGGCCTCCACACCCCGTGCCCTTTGGTCACCTCCCCCCCCGGCCCCACAACCAAGAGCCAGATGGCCACAAGGCCGTGTAAGCAGCTTGTCTTCCAAAAGCCACCTTGTGTCTGCAGCACACGGAGCACCCGGCAGCCTGGGCTGGTCCTCCTCACCGGCACTCCTCAGCTTTGCCTAATGAACATCAACACGGTTTTGAGCTTCCATCCAGCATTCCCAGCTTACTCATGAGATGCCAAGCTGGTGGGTTGAAACCCAGTTAGGTCACTTTCTAGCAACATGACCTTGATCTGGCTGAGTTTTCTCCATCTGTGACGTGGGGAAAAGAGTTTCAACCTTACAGGATGTGTTGAGAATTGAAAGGAATATGTGTGTAAAGTGCGCCAGCCTCACTGAACATTGAAGCTGTCCATGCCGCTGTCCTCATCAGAGCAACACGACCATGCACCACGTTGGTCTTGTTGGCTGCGGTTGACTTGGCATAGCGGGGGGGCTTGGGAAGAGTGGACGACTCTCCCACTGGAAGCAGGCTGCTCAGGTCTGATGGACAACGCCTGCTTTGGAAACAGGCACCAAGAGCTCACCTCTAGCCCAGTTTTCACCAAGCACCTTTGGTTGCGTCAGCACTGTGGTGGGTGATAGGACAGGCAGGGAGAGGGCGGGAGCCCAGGACATGCTTTCATCTTTAGGAACTATATAGGCGTCTTGAGCTTTTTAAATTAGATTATAACTCTTGCTGGTACTGTTTGTCTGCTTTTTAATAAAATTCTACAAATGGGTAGAGAGTGGTGAAGGGTCTGAGATCTTACTCTGCTTGCGGGCTAACAAGTTAGGCTGCCATAGTTTTGTGGATGCTGGCAGAAGACACAAGACTCCTGCATCAGAGACAAAGGATGGTCTATCACTCACAGTCACAGCAGCAGGCAGAGTACTAGCCATTTTTGTCTAAGTTATTTAAGCCCTAATCCCCACGGAACCAGACCTGCACTCACTGTGGATTCCGGGACAGGAGAGGATCCTCCAGCTTAGGGAACCGGAATCTTTTCTCTGGAGGGGACACTTCATATTCCAAAGCAGGGTTGTCTGCAGACATCCATGACAAGACATCCTGGGGCAGAGGTTATGGAGATCTTTGCTTTCAGGATGTACAGACAGGAGACCCGTGGAAAATTGTGTCCCTACAAAATATGACATTGTTTGCTACTATTTATTAATAGGCAAAAACTGCAAATACTTTTGCACCAACCACACAGGGAAGAAATCATGCCCTTCTTGAACATTCAGAGCAATCAGGACTGAGATCAATGAGGACTGAGGGCAATGAGGACTGAGATCAATGAGGACTGAGATCAATGAGGACTGAGGGCACTGAGGACTGAGGGCAATGAGGACGGAGATCAATGAGGACGGAGATCAATGAGGACTGAGATCAATGAGGACTGAGATCAATGAGGACTGAGGGCCATGAGGACTGAGATCAATGAGGACTGAGATCAATGAGGACGGAGATCAATGAGGACTGAGATCAATGAGGACTGAGATCAATGAGGACTGAGGGCAATGAGGACTGAGATCAATGAGGACTGAGGGCAATGAGGACTGAGATCAATGAGGACTGAGATCCATGAGGACTGAGATCAATGAGGACTGAGATCCATGAGGACTGAGATCAATGAGGACTGAGATCAATGAGGACTGAGGGCAATGAGGACTGAGATCAATGAGGACTGAGGGCAATGAGGACTGAGATCAATGAGGACTGAGATCCATGAGGACTGAGATCAATGAGGACTGAGATCCATGAGGACTGAGATCAATGAGGACTGAGATCAATGAGGACTGAGGGCAATGAGGACTGAGATCAATGAGGACTGAGATCAATGAGGACTGAGGGCAATGAGGACTGAGATCAATGAGGACTGAGGGCAATGAGGACTGAGGGCAATGAGGACTGAGATCAATGAGGACTGAGATCCATGAGGACTGAGATCAATGAGGACTGAGATCAATGAGGACTGAGGGCAATGAGGACTGAGATCAATGAGGACTGAGGGCAATGAGGACTGAGATCAATGAGGACTGAGATCAATGAGGACTGAGATCAATGAGGACTGAGATCAATGAGGACTGAGATCAATGAGGACTGAGATCAATGAGGACTGAGATCAATGAGGACTGAGGGCAATGAGGACTGAGGGCAATGAGGACTGAGATCAATGAGGACTGAGGGCAATGAGGACTGAGATCAATGAGGACTGAGGGCAATGAGGACTGAGATCAATGAGGACTGAGATCAATGAGGACTGAGATCAATGAGGACTGAGATCAATGAGGACTGAGAACAATGAGGACTGAGATCAATGAGGACTGAGATCAATGAGGACTGAGGGCAATGAGGACTGAGGGCAATGAGGACTGAGATCAATGAGGACTGAGATCAATGAGGACTGAGGGCCATGAGGACTGAGATCAATGAGGACTGAGATCAATGAGGACTGAGGGCAATGAGGACTGAGGGCAATGAGGACTGAGGGCAATGAGGACTGAGATCAATGAGGACTGAGAACAATGAGGACGGAGATCAATGAGGACGGAGATCAATGAGGACTGAGATCAATGAGGACTGAGATCAATGAGGACTGAGGGCCATGAGGACTGAGATCAATGAGGACTGAGATCAATGAGGACGGAGATCAATGAGGACTGAGGGCAATGAGGACTGAGATCAATGAGGACTGAGATCCATGAGGACTGAGATCAATGAGGACGGAGATCAATGAGGACTGAGATCAATGAGGACTGAGATCAATGAGGACTGAGGGCAATGAGGACTGAGATCAATGAGGACTGAGATCCATGAGGACTGAGATCAATGAGGACTGAGATCAATGAGGACTGAGGGCAATGAGGACTGAGATCAATGAGGACTGAGGGCAATGAGGACTGAGGGCAATGAGGACTGAGATCAATGAGGACTGAGATCCATGAGGACTGAGATCCATGAGGACTGAGATCAATGAGGACTGAGATCAATGAGGACTGAGGGCAATGAGGACTGAGATCAATGAGGACTGAGATCAATGAGGACTGAGGGCAATGAGGACTGAGGGCAATGAGGACTGAGATCAATGAGGACTGAGATCAATGAGGACTGAGGGCAATGAGGACTGAGATCAATGAGGACTGAGATCAATGAGGACTGAGGGCAATGAGGACTGAGGGCAATGAGGACTGAGGGCAATGAGGACTGAGGGCAATGAGGACTGAGATCAATGAGGACTGAGATCAATGAGGACTGAGATCAATGAGGACTGAGGGCAATGAGGACTGAGGGCAATGAGGACTGAGATCAATGAGGACTGAGGGCAATGAGGACTGAGATCAATGAGGACTGAGATCAATGAGGACTGAGGGCAATGAGGACTGAGATCAATGAGGACTGAGGGCAATGAGGACTGAGGGCAATGAGGACTGAGATCAATGAGGACGGAGATCAATGAGGACTGAGATCAATGAGGACTGAGGGCAATGAGGACTGAGATCAATGAGGACTGAGATCAATGAGGACTGAGATCAATGAGGACTGAGGGCAATGAGGACTGAGATCAATGAGGACTGAGATCAATGAGGACTGAGATCAATGAGGACTGAGATCAATGAGGACTGAGATCAATGAGGACTGAGATCAATGAGGACTGAGGGCAACGAGTACTGAGATCAACGAGGACTGAGATCAATGAGGACTGAGGGCAATGAGGACTGAGGGCAATGAGGACTGAGATCAATGAGGACTGAGATCAATGAGGACTGAGGGCAACGAGTACTGAGATCAACGAGTACTGAGATCAACGAGGACTGAGATCAATGAGGACTGAGATCAATGAGGACTGAGGGCAATGAGGACTGAGATCAATGAGGACTGAGATCAATGAGGACTGAGGGCAATGAGGACTGAGGGCAATGAGGACTGAGATCAATGAGGACTGAGGGCACTGAGGACTGAGGGCAATGAGGACTTTAACCGCCTGGGGAGAAAGACCGGGTGGCTGTGGGCATGCAGAGCCAGGCTTTGCAGAGTGGGACGCATCCAGAATCTCGTCTTCTGCTGACAGCCCAGTGAAGGGCCCCTGAACCGAGCTGGGCATTGGACTCTGCAGGCATCCAGGTAAGAGGTGAAAGCTCTACGGAAGATTCTTTATTCTCTCTTAGGCTGCAGATCTGCCATGCGCTACCGTCCACTCTCAAGAACAGCCCATTCCCTCTCTTCAGCCAGATGTTCATGCATCAGTCTCAGATTACCCAACAGAGATGGGAGATTTGTGCTGGCCCTGCACAGGATGCCTCGAAGGAAGCCCTGTGGCGAGAGATGAACCTAGCTCAACTTCCAGTCTGCTGCTGGTGCCTGCCCCGGTGACCTCCATGTTACAGGCAGGTCTCTGTCCTCAGAACTCCTGCACACGTGTCCGAGTGCTGAGGCTTTCACTTTGCAGCATATTGCAAATATCTTTCATTGAACACAAATATTCATCTACCATGGAGTAGCTAACATTCGGTTTAGTGTTCCAATATGTGGGCGACAGCTCACTTAGCCAGTCACGTGCAGCCGGCCAGCGTTTGACCTCTTCCCTGCAGCCTTGTCCTCTCTTAGCTTCTGTGATGTTGAGTTTTCCCGGACCTCTCCCTGTCTCTCTGATGCCTTCTGTCTCCTCAGAACACACCTTTGCTTGTTCCCTCTGTCTGCCAAATGTCTTCCCCAATGCCTTGCCTCCTTCTTCCCCATGTTCTCGCTCTCTCAGGGGCCCCAGCTGTGTGTGGGTTGTGCCTGCAGCTTCCTGGGGGCATCTAGGACGTCCTGTCCTCCTCTCATCCTCAACTCCTCTGCCACTGAGCTCCCATTCTCATTGTAAAGCCAGGGTTTCCATCAGAGCATCCCCCTTCTTCCCAGCTTCCGGGCGGGCCATCCAGAGACTTCACGTGCAGAACAATGGGAGACAGAAAGCACCCAGTAAGTGTGTGCTGAATAAATGAATAAATGCAGCCCATGGCCGACAGGGACTTGTGCATTGTGCACATATTAGATCTGTTCTTGGAGCGACTGCATTTGCTGTCCTCTGAAGCCTTTCACCTCTGTCTTGAGCCTGCTCTCGCCCCCACCATTCCAGGTTAGCCGATCTGCTTTGTAGCCAGGGGTCTTGGTTGCTAGCAGCAGAAATCACTCTGCTCAGCTTACACGGAGAACAAAGGTACTGGAAGAGTGTGGGATCAGGAAGACGTGGGGACCGAGGGCACCGGGGTTAGATTCCAGATAGACACGGAAGGTCCAGATGCAGGCACGGCATTCATTCCCACAGCCATGCCACACCCATCATGCATGCCTGCTCCCTCCTCCCCACTCACTGGAGTCTCGCGAGCTGCGGCCAGCCCTGCCTGCTGTGGAGGTCTTCCCGCATCGCTTCGGTCTGCGTCTTCTTTTCTATTTCCCACTGCACCTCATTTGTTTCTTCACATAAGGAGCCCATTTCTTTTTTTTTTATTATTATTATTATTTTTTAATTAATTAATTAATTTATTTATTTATTTTTATACTTTAGGGTTTTAGGGTACATGTGCACAATGTGCAGGTTTGTTACATATGTATCCATGTGCCATGTTGATTTCCTGCACCCATTAACTCGTCATTTAGCATTAGGTGTATCTCCTAATGCTGTCCCTCCCCCCTCCCCCCACCCCACAACAGTCCCCGGAGTGTGATGTTCCCCTTCCTGTGTCCATGAGTTCTCATTGTTCAATTCCCACCTATGAGTGAGAACATGCGGTGTTTGGTTTTTTGTCCTTGCGATAGTTTACTGAGAATGATGTTTTCCAGTTTCATCCATGTCCCTACAAAGGACACGAACTCATCATTTTTTATGGCTGCATAGTATTCTATGGTGTATATGTGCCACATTTTCTTAATCCAGTCTATCGTTGTTGGACATTTGGGTTGGTTCCAACTCTTTGCTATTGTGAATAGTGCCGCAATAAACATACGTGTGCATGCGTCTTTATAGCAGCATGATTTATAGTCCTTTGGGTATATACCCAGTAATGGGATGGCTGGGTCAAATGGTATTTCTAGTTCGAGATCCCTGAGGAATCGCCACACTGACTTCCACAATGGTTGAACTAGTTTACAGTCCCACCAACAGTGTAAAAGTGTTCCTATTTCTCCACATCCTCTCTAGCACCTGTTGTTTCCTGATTTTTTAATGATGGCCATTCTAACTGGTGTGAGATGGTATCTCACTGTGGTTTTGATTTGCATTTCTCTGATGGCCAGTGATGATGAGCATTTCTTCATGTGTTTTTTGGCTGCATAAATGTCTTCTTTTGAGAAGTGTCTGTTCATGTCCTCTGCCCACTTTTTGATGGGGTTGTTTATTTTTTTCTTGTAAATTTGTTTGAGTTCATTGTAGATTCTGGATATTAGCCCTTTGTCAGATGAGTAGGTTGCAAAAATTTTCTCCCATTTTGTAGGTTGCCTGTTCACTCTGATGATAGTTTCTTTTGCTGTGCAGAAGCAAGGAGCCCATTTCTTAAGACAGGCCTTACACTTTTTAGATCCCCCCCACCAAGCTGGGCAGATGCTCCTGCCACGTCACTCTCCGAGGTCCTCATTGACTAACTGCACAGGGTGGTGTGGCTGTAGACCTGTCTCTAGGTGAGGCCCGCGTGGCTAATGACCCATCAACATTCGTCTTTCCTTTCTCCACAGCAGCAGAAATGGAGCTGGGTCCTGGAGGCCTCATTTTCCAGCCTCCCTTGTAGCTGGTTGTGACATGTGGCTGTTACCCTGAGGGCAATGTCACTAGAAGCCCCTATGAGTTTCCGGGGCTTCCGTAGCAAAGCCCCACAGCCTGCAGGCTTAAACGACAGAAATGTCTGTTCTCCCAGCTCTGGAGGCTGGAAGTCCGAGACCAAGGTGTCTGCGGGACTGGTTCCTCCCCTTCCTTACAGACAGCGTCTTTTGCTGGGTCGTCCCACTCTGTGTATCTGTATCCTAATCTCCTCTCCTCATAGGGACATCAATCGTATTGGTTTAGGGCCCACTCCTATGACCTCATTTAACTTAATCGCCTCTTCAAAGGCCCCATCTGCAAATACAGTCCCATTCTGAGGTCCTAGGGTGAGGATTTAACGTGCAAATCTTGGGGGGCAAAGCACTAACAAAGCACTCTGTGCGATTTCCATATTGCTGGCCTAAGAGAACTTCCTGGATTCCAGCTGCAGCCCTTCCTCCTGGCTGGAATGGCATCCACTGGGGTGGCCTTGGAAGCCGCGGGGTCAAGACGGCAGAGGCTCTGTCCACTGAGCTCTGTCCACCACCCGCCAGCGGGGACGCTCACCGCTGCCTGCTGCGCGAGTGGGAAGTACCTTCTTTGTTCTTTCAGCTGTGCTTTCGTTGGGGTCTCTTGTTAGAGGGGCTCCTCCTGGCGTAATGAAAACACCAGGTGCAAATGGAATAGGGAAATGTTCAGAGGAGAAGTGCAGCTCAGGGTAACTGAATTCATTACCTGCTATTCTCTGCGTAGGCTGGGAAAGGCAGACGACACTGTAATGGCAATGATGCCCCCAAGCCATCCGGTCTCCAGTGAATCCTGGAAATAAATTGAACTGGCAGGAGAACATCAGACCGAAGGAAGTGCTTGACAGGAGCAATCGTGGGTATATCTAAGCTTCCTGAAAATGTGCTGTAAGTAAAGTTTTGTTTTCTCTTTTCCCCATTCTCCATAATTAAAATATTATGTTAAAATATTTTAATACATAAAAATATATGTAACATGTAAGTTCCAAAACATGCTCATATAATAAACCCCAGGGAACCAACTTCTCAACTAAGGACTGAAGTGTAGCCAGTAGCTTGCATGTACCTAGGATTCCCATCCCTGTACTCCGCCAGAGGTGACCAGGATTACCGCGGCACAATCGTTGTGTGTCTGGACTCGTGAGTGTTTGCTGCTCCTGAAAGACCATCAATATAACAAAGGTAATTTACAGCAAGAGGAACTTAAGATTAATGGTGTAGCTCTTGGAAACACTCGGTGAAGACTTTGATGAGTGCTGTGGAATGGTGGGGAGGCACGGGGACCTTAAAATAAGAAGTTTGTGGGTTTTTATTTATACACTTTTGACTTCTAGAAAAGTTTATTTATTGTGCCTAAATTGCTTCTCCAGTGCACTTCTGTTAGTGCTATGCAGAGCTGTTGAACCTTCTTTCTTTTCTTGTTGGCACCTCTTTCAAGATGAGACGTTCTGGCATCCACCCTACTGCTCAATTAATGGCGATAATTACAAATTTTAGAGATGCAAAGGAAATGAGTAACTCTATTGTAATCTTTGAAATTTCATGTCACATATTGGGAAAATGGAATTCTCCTTAGACTTGGCTTACCTTCCTTGACTGTGTGTTGATGAACATTTGCAAATGCTTCACAGTTTGTAAAACCATTTCAAATCCATCACTTTAACAAACAGACATTTTGCAAATAAAGCAATCATCTCACGAAATTACATGATGGGTCCTAATGTAGTGAGAGTCAGAGATTAGACCCAAAATCAAATGCACGCATCTCTGTGATTTTTTCCTCGCTGATGTTGACCCCCAGTTGGAGTGCTTGGTCAGCAGGAAGTATTCTGATGTTCTGGAGGGGCGGGAGTTACCAGGGTGTATTAGTGTCTTGTGGCTGCTAAAGAAATTACTATAAATTGGGTGGCTTAAAACAACAGAAGTTCTTGTCTTAGTCTAGAGGCTGGAAGTTGAAAGCATATCCAGGGCAGAATTGGAGGTGTCAGCAGGGCCGTGCTCCCTTAGGAGGCTCCAGGAGAGAATCTGTTTCCTGTCTCTTCTGCTTCTGGGAGCTGCTGGCATTGCTGAGCTTGTGGCCGCATCGCTCCAGTGTTCAAGGCCTGGATCTTCACATCTGTCTCTGCCCCATCTTCTCATGGCCTTCTTCTCTGAGTAGATCTGTGTCAAATTTCCCTCTGCCTCCCTCTTAGAAAGACCCATGTGATTGCACTTAAAGCCCACCTAGCTACCACCCCCCAACCTGAAGATCCTTAATTTAATCATAGTCTGCAAAGCCCCATTTACCACATAAGGCAACACTCACAGGTTCCAGAGATGAGGATGTGGGTGTCTTTGGGGGGAGGGAGAGATGAGGATGTGGGTGTCTTTGGGGGGTGGGAGAGATGAGGATGTGGGTGTCTGGGGGGAGGGAGAGATGAGGATGTGGGTGTCTGGGGGGAGGGAGAGATGAGGATGTGGGTGTCTTTGGGGGGAGGGAGAGGTGAGGATGTGGGTGTCTCTGGGGGGAGGGAGAGATGAGGATGTGGGTGTCTTTGGGGAGAGGGAGAGATGAGGATGTGGATGTCTTTGGGGAGAGGGAGAGATGAGGATGTGGGTGTCTGGGGGGAGGGAGAGATGAGGATGTGGGTGTCTGGGGGGAGGGAGAGATGAGGATGTGGGTGTCTTTGGGGGGAGGGAGAGGTGAGGATGTGGGTGTCTCTGGGGGGAGGGAGAGATGAGGATGTGGGTGTCTTTGGGGAGAGGGAGAGATGAGGATGTGGATGTCTTTGGGGAGAGGGAGAGATGAGGATGTGGGTGTCTGGGGGGAGGGAGAGATGAGGATGTGGGTGTCTGGGGGGAGGGAGAGATGAGGATGTGGGTGTCTTTGTGGGGAGGGAGAGGTGAGGATGTGGGTGTCTCTGGGGGGAGGGAGAGATGAGGATGTGGGTGTCTTTGCGGGGAGGGAGAGATTAGGATGTGGGTGTCTTTGCGGGGAGGGAGAGATTAGGATGTGGGTGTCTGGGGGGAGGGAGAGATTAGGATGTGGGTGTCTTTGCGGGGAGGGAGAGATTAGGATGTGGGTGTCTTTTGTGGGGAGGGAGAGATTAGGATGTGGGTGTCTTTGCGGGGAGGGAGAGATTAGGATGTGGGTGTCTTTTGTGGGGAGGGAGAGATTAGGATGTGGGTGTCTTTGGGGGGAGGGAGAGATTAGGATGTGGGTGTCTTTGGGGGGAGGGAGAGATTAGGATGTGGGTGTCTTTTGTGGGGAGGGAGAGCCACCACACATAGTGAATCGATTCTTTAAAAAGCAAATTATATATTTGTAATCACGATAATAATCCTTAACAGCTATTTTGAAAGTTGGGACCATTTAAAAAGTTACTTTCCATATGGAAATGAGATTAGAATACTTTAGATTATAAACCAACCAAGGGCAAGAACACTGGAAAAAAGTAATTCTGGATTCAGCCAACAGAACACACTAGAAAGCCTTGGGAGCCCGTGTTAGATGGTACCATCCTGTGGCTGCTCACCTGGCCGAGGGCCACACACCTTCCAGGTGGCAGATGTGCCTGGGAGACCCTGCTCCCCTAGTCTAGGCACATTCCTCCAGTCTAGACACACACCCAGGGGTGGTCTGAGCAGGGGTCTGCTTGGCCTAAGCCAATCAGCAGTGCCCACCCCGTCTCTGGGAAGGGACCTGGGGAGGCTCAGCGGCAGAGTGCCCAGTGATCCTCTGCATGATGCTTGGACCCATCCCACCCAGGACAGAGGATGGTGGCCTGTGGACTCTGCACCCAAGGCCTTGGAGAGGGAGGGCTGGGGCCGGCATGGGAGGCATGCTTAGGGATCCTGTAGGGGGAGGGACTGCAAAACGGGGCTAGGTTTTGTTGGGATGGGGCTCAGGGCTATGAGAGTGGCTAGGAGGCGTGTTTAGGGTGGGGCTGGTAGGCAGAGCTATGAGGTGTTTGGGGCTGGGGCCGTGCACATGGCCAGGTGGTGCACAGGGAGCCCAGGTGCCTGGCTGTGGTTAGGGTGCAGGTTGGGAGGGTGTGATTTGGGCATGGGACTGGGAGGGGGTTTCAGGTCTGGGTCTGGTCAGAGGTCAGAGGTAGGGGTGGAGGTTGGGATCGTGGGTGGGGCTGGTGCGGCTGGTGCAGCCGTTGTGGTAAGGGTAGGGTCAGGGCCGGCAGGGTCAGGGTTGGGGGAGAGAGGGGGGCACTGGGGTATCTCCCAGTTAATGCCCTTCAGTAGTACAGTGTCTTTGTTGTCATTACCAGTCTTCAGGAGTCCCCGTCACTCGCTCCCACCACGGTGAGATGGCTGCCCTGGCACGTGAGTCCCGAGGTCGCCCCTGACTTGAGGTGACCTGGGCCAACTTTTAGCTTTCTGTCCAGGTGGAGGAGGGAGGAAGGAATCTCATACCGTTACTCTATGCAGTAGCTCAGAGATAATATACTTAATTTTGTAGATACATAAATCTGTGTGATAAAGACTTCAGAAATAGCAAGGACTCATGGCCGTAAGAACATCCTTTTAGAAACATTGAATGTGCCTGCTTTCCACCTATCTGTGGTGTTGCAGGCCTGGCATTCTGGTGGCCAGTGTGCCTGCTTTCCTGGGGCTCCCTGCGGTCTTGGGGGCCTCTGCTGTCTTGGGTGTATCTGCTGTCTTGGGGACCCCTGGTGTCTTGGCCCCTGCTGTCTTGGGGTTCCCTGCTGTCTTGGGGGCTCCTGCCGTCTTGGGGGCACCTGCTGTCTTGTGGGTGCCTGCTGTCTTAGGTTCCCCTGTTGTGGGGCTCCCTGTGGTCTTGGGGGCGCCTGCTGTCTTGTGGGTGCCTGCTGTCTTAGGTGCCCCTGCTGTCGTGGGGTTCCCTGCTGTCTTGGGGCGCCTGCTGTCTTGGGGGGCCCTGCTGTCTTGGGGTTCCCTGCTGTCTTGGGGGTCCCTGCTGTCTTGAGGGCTCCTGCTGTCTTGGGGGCTCCTGCTGTCATGGGGCTCCCTGTGGTCTTGGGGGCGCCTTCTGTCCTGGGGGCCCCTGCTCTCTCGAGGTTCCCTGCTGTCTTGGGTGTATCTGCTTTCTGAGGGCCCCCGGCCATGAGAGAATGTACAGCATCCCTTCTGAAAGGACCCAGGGCCCTGCACATGGGGCCTCTGCTTCGTGGGTGAGCAGCGGGCAGGGGCCCCACATGGTTGCCCCCTAGGAAGGCACAGCTTCTGGCAGGGTCTGCTCTCACCTCCCCGCCACGTCTCCAGATGTTTAATGGCCCCTCCACTCTAAGCACAAGAGAAAAAGGAGGTTTCTGTTGGGGAGTGTTTTGTGGGGCTGGGCAGGGTTTAAGTGCCTGAGGGTGGAGTCTGCTTGGCCTTCTCCTCATGTTTGTTTCTGCAGCCACCACTGACCATGGAGCAAGAGTGGGTGGGCACAGGCGAGAGCAGGGCACGAATTCATCAGGGAATACCCCGGGCCAGCTGCTTCTCAGCTTCCCCTGTTTGACAGATTTATCCAAGTAACTGCTAAGATCTGTGCTGGGGTCTGAATGTACCCTGCAGATTTCACGTGCTGAAACTTAATTGTCACTGTGATGGTATTAGGAGGTGGGGCCTTTAGGGGTGATTAAGTCAGGAGTGGGACTCATGTTTTGTAAAGGAAGGTTCACGCAGGGTTTACCCCTTCGATCTTCTGCTTTCACCACGTGAGGACACAGTGTCCCAGCCACCGTCCTGGAAGCAGAGACTGGGCCCTCTCCAGACACTCAAGCTGTGAGAAGGAGATTTCTAATATTACAGCTTACCCAGGTGGTGGTGTTTTGTTACAGCAGCAGAAACAGGCTAAGACAAGAGAAATAGCTCAAAAAACCACCCTCAACAGAGCACAATCTTGAATTTGTTTCCTAATTGCTTTGGGTCTGATGGTCTATGGGCCTGTGCCTGGCCAAGCTCCATGGCTCCCCAGAGTACTTGGAGCCAGTGCCGGGGCCTGGTGGAGAGAGGGCTCCGTTGTGATTTGGGATTGTGTCTGTAAAGCTCCAACCACCACTTGGTTCCCCATCTCAGATCCTGGCAATGTGACCTTCAAGGTTTTCAAAACAAGGACAAAACTTGTGATGATGCACCTTTTTTGTTTGTTTGTTTGTTTGTTTTTGAGACAGGATCTCGCCTATAACCCAGGCTAGAGTGCAGTGGCATGAACACGGCTCACTGCAACCTCCACCTCCTGGGCTCATGCAATCCTCCCACCTCAGCCTCCTAAGTAGCTGGAACCATAGGCGAGCGCCACCACAGCTGGCTAATTTTTTGTATTTTGGGGAGAGACGGGGTTTCACCATATCAGCCAGGCTGGTCTCGAACTCCTGAGCTCAAGTAATCTGCCTGCCTCTACCTCCCAAACACTGGGATTACAGGCATGAGCCACCATGTCCGGCTGATGATACACCTTTGACCACAAAGCACTTCTGGGTAGAATTCTGAGTGAGTCAGGGTAATGGAGTTAATTTTAATTCATCAACAGTAGTCAGGTAGCTGGAAAATTACCTGGGCTCTGTGGCCAGAGGGCTGAACTCCAGCCTAGGTGATAGATGGATGTCTGTTCCAGCTTTTCACATGTCTTTTTTCCATTAATAGAAGCAGTGGGAAGTCAACCAGACATTCAGCCTAGTTCTAGGGCTCAAGGATTCCTTTACTTGGGATGGTCTAGATTCTGGAAGGCCATTTTTAAATTTAAGATTACAGAAAATACAGCCCCTGGAGGCCTTTCCACCAAATTGGAATATGAGTCCATCCTCTGCAGCTTTTAATCCAGGCACTCCTTTGATCTCTGCTCAGTTTGTTCCACAGGGTTGCCAAAAGGTTATCTATGTTAAAAATCTGTAGAGGCGAGTAACTGTTCTTTAATCTGACCAGTGTTCAAGACTCAGACTGGCTGAATTTTGACCCCAGCTCTGCCACTTGCTGACTGTGTGACCTTGGGCAAGTTACTCAACCTCTCTGTGCCCTGTTTTCTCATCTTAAAATGGGAGTAATCCCACTTCATAGGTTATGATAAGGATTGAATGAGATAATACAGACAAAGGGTTAGAACATTGCCTGACACGCATCGAGCCCCCAGTGAATGAAGCTGTGCTTGGGATTACTGTTGCCACGTTCCGTGTTATACAGGACACCTTGGCAGTTCTGGCCTCCACAGTAGCTGCCTTAGAAATCACTGAAATGACCCATGGCTTCAGATAAGACTTTCATCACCAGTACCTGCAGCACGCTTAGCCTTTAGCTTCCAGAACACACACCGGTATTGCTTTGGGCACCCAGCAGCGGCGCAGATGCCCTGGCCATCCACTTAGAGCCCTTTCCATCTGCTGACAGGACTCTTCTCAGCTTCTTCTGACGCTGTTGATTACACAACAGAGTGCATGGCTGAGGTTACCACGTGCGCCATAACATATGCGTCTTCAGAATCACTGGACGAGGTGGGTGTAGAAGCACCAGGAGGGGAGATTAGGTGGCACTTTGTTCTACTTAATTCCAAGTTCTTGGTTGAGATCCAACTTTTCTTTATGTTCCCACCATTTACCTTCAACTAAGAATGTAATCCAACAGAAACATCCTTATTTTTGGTTCCTCATTCATTTGCTCATCCATTCAGCAAGCACATGTTGATTATGTCTACTAAGTAATGCAATAATGCATTGTGTTTATACAGCTGAAAGATCTATCCTGGGGATTTTGTTTTTAAACTAAGAACTGTCTGCTCTAAAGGGGAATTGAAGTGTTTATCTCCAGAGACAGACAGCTTCGTGCAACTCTGGGGCAGTTGATTCTGTGTTATCTTCATCATACTTAGCCTTTGTAAATAAAAGAAACCCAAGTGCCATGGAGGAAGAGAGAGGCAGACACAGCTAGGCTGCGGTGTTAGGTATTGTTTATCGCTCCAACCCAGATGCTTGAGAGTGAAGGGGGAGCAGCTAATCATTACACCAAGACAGAAGGCACAAGCTGGGACCGTCCCAAGCACACCAGGGCATATGGTCGCCCTGTACATAAAAGACAAAGGGTTTATGTTTCTAACATACAAATAGGCCCTGGAAGTTAGAAATAGCAACAATTAAGAATAAACAACCATGTAGAAAAATAGATCAGCAACCAGCACCCTCATCAATCAGCAGCCATCAGCATAGAGACAAGATCCTTCGGGAGTGAAGGAATTCCTACTTGCTGACGGCTCAGATGATTGTTAGCCTTTTTTAGCAGTAAAGTATTTTTAAATTAAAAAAATGAAAAATAGATCAGAAAATTAATCAGAAAAACACAAATGGCTAATAAACAAATGGCAGAGAAATGCAAGATAAAAATCAGAAAACATTTTCACCTGCAGACTGGCAAAAAGTTAAAAGCTGCTCAATATTGGCAAGGTTTATTAGTTCATTTTCACACTGCTGTGAAGAAGTTTCCAAGACTGGGTAATTTATAAAGGAATGAGATTTAATTGACTCACAGTTCCATATGGCTGGGGAGGCCTCAGGAACTTACAATCATGGTGAAAGTGGAAGCAGGCACTTCTTACATGGCAGCAGGCAGGAGAGACAGAGAGAGAGAGAGAGAGCAGGAAAAACTACCATTTGTAAAACCATCAAATCTCATGAGAATTCACTCACTATCACAAAAACAGCATGGAGGAAACCACCCCCATAGTCCAACCCCACTTCCCTCCCTTGATTACAATTCAAGATGAGATTTGGGTGGGGACACAGAGCCCAACCATATCACAAGGGTTCAAGGCTCTGTAATGGGGGAGTAAATAGGAACAAAATATTTGAAGAGAAATTTCACAGCATCTGTTAAAAATGAGCTATGCAAATGCTGTTAAGTCCAGAAATTTCCCTTCTAGAGCTCTAGCGGTAGGGATACTCACGCAAGTTCCACAAGGATCCATGGACAAGTATCTTTGCCTTGACAATGCTGATTAGAGTGAACAACCGGAATCAACTTAAATGCTCTCAGAAGGAGATGTTTAAATACTTTAAAATCTATTCCATAAAATTGCATGCCGCTAATAAGAGGAAAGAGATTGTCACACAAAGAATGACATAGGTAGTTTGCATGTGACAAACCATGCCTCTTCTGAGTCTCTCAGCCTTTCTGTCCCTAGAAACGTTGTCCATTTGCTGGCCGTGGAGACCTTCCTGACTGCGTGCTCGGAGCCTCAGGTTCGTCTCGCCCTTTCTGGACACTCCTCAGTTGGAGGACATGGGAGCTGCTTCCTGCAGGAGTTGACAAAGTGTCCAAGCGACACAGCTCAGAGACCAGGCGACATGACTCATGACTCCTGTGGCTCCAACTGCATCTGATGGGAGGTAGGAGTGAGCAGCCAAAAAGATTTCTCTCCCCCTGCTTCCAATGGGCCGTTCTCAGGCATGGTTTTGCCATATGAACTGTGCGGAGATGCCCCTCTGGCTGAGCGCCTGGTCTGTATCTCTGTGGCTCGTAATGAAGCAGTGTCAGCCCGCAGCCGTCTCAGCCTGCGTGGTCTTCCCTGGCTTCCCTGCCTTGATGCCCTGTCTTCACTACACTGCTCTGGGATGGCACCTTCCAAGGAAGTGTTAGCACTTAAGCCTTGCCTAGGGCTCTCTTTTCCATTTTTTTTTTTTTTTTTTTTTGAGATGGAGTCTCGCTCTGTTGCCCAGGCTGGAGTATAGTAGCACGATCTTGGCTCACTGCAACTTCTGCCTCCCAGGTTCAAGCAATTCTCCTGCCTCAGCCTCCTGAGTAGCTGAGATTACAGGTGCCCACCACCGTGCCCAGCTAATTTTTTGTATTTTTAGTAGAGACAGGGTTTCGCCATGTTGGCCAGGCTGGTCTCGAACTCCTGACCTCAGGTGATCCACCTACCTTGGCCTCCCAAAGTGCTGGGATTACAGGCGTGAGCCACCATGCCTGGCCTTGGGCTCTCTTTTCTTTTTTTTTTTTTTTTTTGAGACAGAGTCTCGCTCTGTCACTCAGGCTGGAGTGCAGTGGCTCAATCTCGGCTCACTGCAAGCTCCACCTCCCGGGTTCACGCCATTCTCCTGCCTCAGCCTCTCCGAGTAGCTGGGACTACAGGCGTCTGCCACCACGCCCGGCTAATTTTTTGTATTTTCAGTAGAGACGGGGTTTCACCGTGGTCTGGATCTCCTGACCTCGTGATCCGCCCGCCTCGGCCTCCCAAAGTGCTGGGATTACAAGCATGAGCCACCGCGGGCTCTCTTTTCTAAGGAACATGGACTTAGCCACTTTCTCAAGGAGATTTCTAGTTCAACCATCCTACTTAAAATCACAGCCCATCTTCCCATCTGCCCTCCTAATTCTCCTCACTCTGCTGTACTTTTTCTTTTATGTCCACAGTACCTATCAGGTCCTAATTTACTATACCATTTACTTACTTATTAGCCTGGTGTTTAGTGTCTGTTTGCCCCTGCTAGAAAAGAAGCTTCAAGAAGGCAGGGACAGGCTAGGTGCAGTGGCTCACACCTGTAATCCCAGCACTTCGGGAGGCCAAGGCAGGCGAATCGCTTGAGCCCAGGAGTTAAAGACCAGCCTTGGCAACATGACAAAACCTCGTCTCCACAAAAAATATCCCAAAATTAGCCGAGCATGGTGGTGTGCTCCTGTGGTCCCAGCTACTTGGGAGGCTGTTGTGGGAGTATCACTAGAGTCCAGGGAGGTCAAGGCTGCAGTGAACCGTGATTACACCACTGCACTCCAGCCTGAACCATAGAGTGAGACCCCATATCAACTCACCAATATATCCCAAGTGCCTAGAACAGTTCCTGGAATATAGTAGGCACTTATTGGACTCTCACTGAATACATGGATGGATGAATCTGTATGTTTGACTCATGATGATATATTGTTGAGTAAAAATCATCATTTTCAACATCCTATGATCATGGATCAGAGGACTTAAGTCCTTAAGTTAGGATGTCAGTACTACCCAAAGCAATCTACAGATTCAACATAATCGCTGTCAAAATCTCAATGGCATTTTTTGCAGAAATTGAAAAAGTCATCCTAAGATTTATAGGGAAGTTCAAGGGACCCCACATAGCCAAAAAAAATTGAAAAAGAACAAAGTTGGAGGACTTACACTTCCCGGTTTCAAAATATATTAAAAAGCTATAGTATTGTAATCCCAGCACTTTGGGAGGCCAAGGTGGGCAGATCACCTGAGGTCAGGAGTTCGAGACCAGCCTGGCCAACATGGTGAAACCCCGTCTCTACTGAAAATACAAAATTAGTTGGGCATGCTGGTGCACGCCTGTAATCCCAGTTTCTTGGGAGACTGAGGCAGGAGAATTGCTTGAATCGGGGAGGCAGAGGTTCCAATGAGCCAAGATCGTGCCACTGCACTCCGCCTGGGTGAGAGAGTGAGACTTCATCTCGAGAAAAAACAAAGCTATAGTAAGAAAAACAGTATAGTACCAACATAAAGAGAGACATATAGACCAATGGGATAGAAGAGAAAGCCCAGAAAACCGTCGTGTATATGATCAAAATGATGATCTTTGATCTTTCACAAGGATGTCAAGACCATCTAATAAGGAAAGGGCAGTTTGTCCAACAAATGGTGCTAGAAAAACTGGATATCACAAGCAAAAGGATAAATTTGGATCCTAACTTTATACCACATACAAAAATGAACTCAAAATGGGTTAAAGACCTAATTATAAGACTCAAAACTAAAAAAACCTTGGAAAACAACATAGGAGAAAAACTTCGTGACACTGGACTTGGCAGTGATTTCTTGGATATTACACCAAAAGCACAGGCAAAAAAGCAAAAATAGACAAATAAGACTACATCAAACTTAAGAAACTTATGTATCAAAGGATACAATCAACAAAGTGAAAAAAAAACAACCTATGAATGGGAGAAAATATTTGTGAATCATATATCTGATAAAGGGTTAAGATCCAAATATATAAAGAACTCCTTCAATTCAACAATATTAAAAAATGGGTAAAGGACTTGATAGACATTTCTACAAAGATGATACAAAATGATCAACAAGCCTATGAAAAGAGGCTCAGCATCACTAATAAATGCAAATCAAAACCATAATGAAATATCACTTCACATCCATTAGGATGGTTACTGTCAAAAAAAAAAAACTCCAAAAGACAACAGGTGTTGGTGAGGGTGTGAGCAGAAGCTGGAACCCTTGTATGTTCTTGGTGGGAATGAAAAGTGATGCAACTGGTATAAAACAGTATGACAGCTTCTCAAAAAATTAAAAATAGAACCACTGTATGATTCAGCAATCCCACTTGTGGGTATATATCCAAAATAATTGGAAGCAGGCTCTCAAAAAGATATTTGCATATCCATGTTCATAGCAGCATTATTCACAATAGCCCAGAAGTAGAAGCAAATCGAATGTCTGTTGGTGGGTGACTGGTTAAATACAATATGGTATATACATACAATGGAATACTATGCAGCCTTACAAAGGAAGAAATTCTGACATGCTGCAACCTGGATGAACCTTCAGGATGTTATGTTATGTGAAATAAGCCAGTCACAGAAGGACAAATACAGTATGATTATATAGGATATCTAGATGAGTCAAATTCATAGATAGAGAAAACAGAGTGGTGGTTACCAGGGATTAGTGGAAGGTGGCAAAGAGGAGTTGTTATTTGATAAGTATACACTTTCAGATTTGTAAGACAAAAAAGTTCGGAAGATCTGTTTCCCAGCGCTGTAAATTTACCTAACAACACTGGACTATACACTGGAAAATTGTTAAAAGATAGTAAAGCTTATGGCAGGTATATTTTACTACAATAAAAACAGCACAGCTTTCTTTCTTCCTTTTTCTTTTTCTTTTTTCCTTTTTTTTGAGACAGTCTCACTCCGTCACCAGGCTGGAGTGCAGTAGCGTGATCTTGGCTCACTGCAACATCTGCCTCCCGAGTTCAAGCGATTCTTCTGCCTCAGCCTCCCTAGTAGCTGGGACTACAGGTGCGTGCCACCGTGCCCAGTTAATTTTTGTATTTTTAGTAGAGAGAGGGTTTCACCATGTTGGCCAGGATGGTCTCAATCTCTTGACCTCATGATCTGCCTACCTCAGCATCCCAAAGTGCTGGGATTACAGGCATGAGCCACTGCACCCAGCCAATTTTTTTTTTACCGTTATAGTGCATCCATTATTCTGATTTTTTGTATGTGTATCGATGAAGACCTGGAATAATACACACCATCTTATAAATAGTATTTACCCTGGCAAGTGGGAGGAGAGAATTCCAATTTTTACTTTATCCATTTTGATATTATTTGACATTTCCAGAAGAAAAGTATATTACTATTGCAGTTTTAAAAACCATAAACATAAGTTTAACTATCTGAACAGTTTAAATAGGTAGACGGACAATAGCTGGTTAGCTAACTAAAGACAAATGCATGCCTAGGAGTGCTGAAGCTCAGTTCATTTTTCTGTCTTAAGAAGAATTGTTATTTTTCACTTCTAGCACCCTGAGCCCTTAGGCTTCAGGGTTATAATTCTAGAAATCAGAATTAGGGTTCTGTAAATGTGAGCTGTATAATTTTCCTGATGCACCTCTCTGTGGATTGACATAGACACAAAGCAAAGCAGGGCAGAGCAAATAATAAGAATAAAGAAGGCCAGGTGCAGTGGCTCACACCTGTAATCCCAGCACTTTGGGAGGCTGAGGCAGGTGGATCACAAGGTCAGGAGATTGAGACCATCCTGGCTAACACGGTGAAACCCTGTCTCTACTAAAAATACAAAAAATTAGCCGGGCGTGGTGGTGGGCGCCTGTAGTCCCAGCTACTCAGGAGGCTGAGGCAGGAGAATGGCGTGAACCCGGGAGGCGGAGCTTGCAGTGAGCCGAGATCGCGCCACTGTACTCCAGCCTGGGGGACAGAGTGAGACTCCGCCTCAAAAAAAAAAAAAAAAACGAATAAAGAGATGATGATGATGATTATGAAAATCATGATAGTGATGATTATGATGATGGTGATTATGATGTGATGATGATTGATGATGGGGATAGTGATGGTAGTGATGAGGATGATGGTGATGATGACAATGATGATGGTGATGGTGATAATGATGGTGATGACAATGATTATGATGGTGATAGTGATGGTGATAATAGTGGTGATGATGATGATAGTGATGTTGATAATAGTGATGGCATTGATCATGATGGTGATGAAGAAAGTGATGGTGATGATGGTGGTGCTGATAGTGATGATGATGGTGGTAATGATCATATGAGATGGTGATGATGGTGATGATAGTGATGGTGATGGTGGTGATGATGATAGTGATGATGATGATGATGGTGGTGATAATGAGGATGGTGATGATAGTGATGGGGATGGTGGTGATGATGATGGTGATGATGGTGATGATAGTGATGGTGATGGTGGTGATGATGATAGTGATGATGATGATGGTGGTGATAATGAGGATGGTGATGATAGTGATGGGGATGGTGGTGATGATGATGGTGATGATGGTGATGATAGTGATGGTGATGATGGTGGTGGTGATAGTGATGGTGATGGTGATGATGATGATGATGAGGATGGTGATGATGGTGATGGTGATGATGATGATGATGATGATGGTGTTAGTGATGATGATGGTGGTGATGATCATGATGGTGATGATGATGATAGTGATGGTGGTGGTGATAGTGATGAGGATGGTGATGACAGTGATGGTGATGATGGTGGTGGTGATAGTGATGAGATTGGTGATGACAGTGATGGTGATGATGGTGGTGGTGATAGTGATGAGATTGGTGATGACAGTGATGGTGATGATGGTGGTGGTGATAGTGATGATGAGGATGGTGATGATAGTGATGGGAATGATGATGATGGTGTTAGTGATGATGATGGTGGTGATGATCATGATGGTGATGATGATGATGGTGATGATGGTGGTGATAATGATGAGGATGGTGATGATAGTGATGGGGATGATGGTGATGATGGTGGTGGTGATAGTGATGATGAGGATGGTGATGACAGTGATGGTGATGATGGTGGTGGTGATAGTGATGAGATTGGTGATGACAGTGATGGTGATGATGGTGGTGGTGATAGTGATGATGAGGATGGTGATAGTGATGGTGATGATGGTGGTGGTGATAGTGATGATGAGGATGGTGATAGTGATGGTGATGGTGATGATGATGATGATGGTGTTAGTGATGATGATGGTGGTGATGATCATGATGGTGATGATGATAGTGATGATGGTGGTGGTGATAGTGATGAGATTGGTGATGACAGTGATGGTGATGATGGTGGTGGTGATAGTGATGATGAGGATGGTGATGATAGTGATGGTGATGATGGTGATGCTGATGATGATAGTGAAGTTGATGGTGATGATGATAATAGTGACGATGATGATGATGGTGATGATGATGATGGTGATGATGGTGATAGTGATGGTGATGATAGTGAAGATGATGGTGATGGTGACAATGATGGTGATGATGATGGTGATGATGATAGTGATGACAATGGTCATCGCTAACATTTGTTGAGCTTACACTCTTGTCAGGCAATCACAGCCCCATGAGGAAGGTACTATTATTATTCCCATCTTACAGAAAACAAAAGTGGGATACTGAGAGGTCATGAGCCCAAGCTCATGTAGCTATGAAGGGATGGAGCCCTGGTCTTGAGCCTGGTCTCAGGAAGGATGTCCCAGCTCTCTCTTTCCTTGTCTCCACTGTAGGACTTGACCTGAGGCTTGCAGAGGCACTGAGGAGGCCTCCTCAGCTGAGAGAAGGAAGGAGTTAGCCAGGTAAAGCAGAGCACTCTGGGACTAGGATATCTTCAGGCAGAGGGAGCAGGCCTCATGGGCCTGTGCCAAGGGTCTATTCATAGCACCCCAAAGCTCTGAGGAGACACCCTCAGAACACTGGAGGGAAGTTCGATGTACCTGCCTTCCAGTAGCCACAGGGCTTCAGTTATCAGGAAGGTCTAGGGAGACAGGCAGGGCTCTGCTGCAGAAGGGTACCAGCCTGCAGGGACAGGCACCAAGACCAGTGCACTACAGGGTCTAATTATCTGAACTGGACACACGGAGCTCACAGTGAGAGCACAACATGGTTAGGTCTCCCTTATTAAAAGATCACAACTGGGTGCTCTAGTGCAAGGGATGAAGGACAATGGGGAGTGCAAGGCACAGTGGCTGGGGCAGGCAGGGCAAGGGCACTGGAGCTTCTGGGCTGTGAAGTGGAGGTGGGGAAGGAGTGGATGTGGACAAGTCTGAAGACATTCTGGTCTCTGATGTGACTGTGTTCCAAATAACAGGGGGCATTCCAGCCATGGAGTCCACAGTGGGAGTGCCCTTTGGGCCCCCTGGGAAGGAAAGCTGCTGGGCCATGGCCCACAGGGGAGGGCCTGCTGCCAACCTTGCTTGAGTCTGAGTGCGGTGCCCCCAGGCCTATGTGCCTCTGCTTTCGGTTCTTTCTATTTTGTTTGTCTTCTTGAGTCGGTTGCATAGGGGCTGGCTACTGAAAGGAGGTGGACTGATCTGCTCAGCAGGGGAATCTGACACTGGGTGTTGAAATTCTGCTGCTTAGTGCTGATTTTCATCTGAGCCAAGTATGTTTACACGGGACTAGCAAACTTTCCCCTGCTTGCTAAGGAGAGCCCTTCAGCAACCGTCTTCCATGGCCCTGGTTCTCCATGTCCTGGTGTCCTCACCCTGGATGGAAATAAGTGGTTCCACATGAGGACATTTTCCAAATAACAGAAGTTTTTGCTTCAAGTAGTAGACTCTTAGATTTTAACCATTTTTAATGGAACTATTTCTGAAATATTTTGTGTCTTTCTCCTGCCTTACATAGAACACCCGGATGACGAGCGTACCCTGAGGCCATCAGGAGCCTCTGCCTCCCATGCTCTGCCCCCTGCCCTTGCTCAGGCCTCAGCAGGCTTCACCTACACCCGCTGCAGCTGCGCATTCACGCCATGGCCGAGG
Source organism: Symphalangus syndactylus (assembly GCF_028878055.3). Taxonomy (NCBI): domain Eukaryota; kingdom Metazoa; phylum Chordata; class Mammalia; order Primates; family Hylobatidae; genus Symphalangus; species Symphalangus syndactylus. The sequence goes on along the minus strand of NC_072428.2, from coordinate 144,828,830 downwards.
CGTCCCTCCCCACCTCCCTTGCTGCCCGCACAGTTGTGGAGGGAAGTTCTGGGTGCAGAGCCGCCTCTTTTCAGGCTCCTCCAGACAATTATCTCAGAACCTATAATTATGTCCACACTCCTTGGGAAGCAGGGGCGTTGCAGCTGCCCTTTCTTCCTTCCTGTTTGAAGCTGGAGACCTAAGCCGGCTTGATGCCCCCTCAGCACACACGGTCTTCAAGCTGGGACTGAGGTCGTGGTGCATTCTTAGTCCCCTGGGGCTGCCCCAACAAAGTACCGCAGACCACCTGGCTTAAACGGCAGACATTTGTTGTCACACACCTCTGGGAACCAGAGGTCTGAGATGGAGGTATGGGCTGTACTTGCTTCCTCTGAAGGCACGGGGAAGACTGTGTCCCAGCCTCTCCCCATCTGTGGCAATGGCAGGCATTCCCAGGCTTGCAGCTGTACCCCTTGATCCTCTGTCTTCATATGGTATTCTCTCTGTGTCTTCACATCGTCTGCCTCTGTGCGTGCCTGTCCAAGTTTTCCCCTTTTATAAGGACCCTAATTTCTTCATCCTAAATTGCTTAATTTTGCAAAGACCTTAACTGCAAATTACATCACATTCTTTGACATTGGAGGTTAGGACTTGGACATATCTTCTTGTGGGGGAGGACACAACTTAACCCAGAACACAGAGTGAAGAACGTGAGATCCCAGAGCAACATGACCCAGGATGGACAAACTCCCAGCCTGTGGACTCAACACAGGAGGCACGCTGACACTGACAGGGGACGCTTCTCCCAGCTCCACTTTCTTCCTACTGCCCAGAGAGCCAAGGGGACACTAAATTCAGGTGCTAGGTAGGCTAGCACCTGAATTTGGTAGGTGGTTATAGGCTATTTTAAGTTAAAAATTGGTTTAATAATGCTCAGCACCTGAACATTTAACAGCTAACCTCCCTCTCTCTCCCCCTTCTTCCTTTTTTTATTCTTTCCTTTCTTCATTCATATTTCTTTTGAATATCTAGTATGGAGAAAACCTGGGGTTACTAAGATGAAACAGACAGTGTCCCAAAAGCATTTTATTTTTTATTATACTTTAAGTTCTGTGTTACATGTGCAGAACGTACAGGTTTGTTACATAGGTATACACATGCCATGGTGGTTTGCTGCATCCATCAACCCGTCACCTACATTAGGTATTTCTCCTAATGTTAGCCCTCCCCCAGCCCCCTGCCCCTGATAGGCCCAAGTGTGTGATGTTCCCCTCCCTGTGTCCATGTGTTCTCATTGTTCAACTCCCACTTATGAGTGAGAACAGCATTGTTTGGTTTTCTGATCTTGTGATAATTTGCTGAGAATGATGGTTTCCAGCTTCATCCATGTCCCTGCAAAGGACATGAACTCATCCTTTTTTATGGTTGCATAGTATTCCATGGTGTACATGTGCCACATTTTCTTAATCCATTCTATCATTGATGGACATTTGGGTTGGTTCCAAGTCTTTGCTATTGTGAATAGTGCTGCAATAAACATACATGTGCATGTGTCTTTATGGTAGAATGATTTATAATCCTTTGGGTATATGCCCAGTAATGGGATTGCTGGGTCAAATGGTATTTCTGGTTCTAGGCCCTTGAGGAATCACCACACTGTCTTCCGCAATGGTTAAACTAATTTACACTCACACCAACAGTGTGAAAGCATTTTCTATTTCTCCACATCCTCTCCAGCATCTGTTGTTTCCTGACTTTTTAATGATTGCCATTCTAACTGGTGTGAGATGGTATCTCATTGTGGTTTTGATTTGCATTTCTCTGATGGCCAGTGATGATGAGCATTTTTTCATATGTCTGTTGGCTGCATAAATGTCTTCTTTTGAGAAGTGTCTGTTCATATCCTTTGCCCATTTTTTGATGGGGTTATTTTTTTCTTGTAAATTTGTTTAAGTTCTTTGTAGATTCTGGATATTAGCCCTTTGTCAGATGGATAGATTGCAAAAATTTTCTCCCATTCTATAGGTTGCCTGTTCACTCTGATGATAGTTTCTTTTGCTGTGCAGAAGCTCTTTAGTTTAATTAGATTCCCTTTGTCAATTTTGGCTTTTGTTGCCATTGCTTTTGGTGTTTTAGACATGGAGTCTTTGCCCATGCCTATGTCCTCAATGGTATTGCCCAGGTTTTCTTCTAGGATTTTAATGGTCCTAGGTCTTACATTTAAGTCTTTGATCCATCTTGAGTTGATTCCCCAAAGCATTTTAAGTCCCCAGAAGGGTAACCAGGATCTCCGGTGAACAGGTAGATTTCTGACAGCTCCTATCTGGGCAGGAATCTGCTTTGCACACTGCAGGGCTCCCAGAGCACAGCATGATTCCTGGCACACAGTTAGTGTTCCAGAACATTCCCCCACAGTTTCAAAATGAACAAAGAATTGCAAATACCTGTATGTGGAGCTTAGGAGATGCAACAATTTCATTCAGGAGAAACCTTAGGAAAGGGCTTTTCCATGTGCCCAGCCTAATAAAAGGACTCATGATTGATTTCCAGTCCTGGCAAGATTAATACGGTGCAGACTCTCCCTCCTGGTGGATGCGTGAAACTCTGAAATGGTCTTCCACGTAATTTGTTGGCGTGCTGACCTTCCTTCAGGCAGCTCCTGCAGCTGGCTGGATGTTTGAGGAAGACATGAAGAGCAGTGTGTGATGAGGAGAAGGCAAGAAGCCCGAGCCGGCCCAGCAAGCCGGGCTTGTGGAGGGGGATTGAGTACACGCAGGCTCGCACACCACTCCTGGGCTGGCAAGGACGGGGAACAGGCGGTAGGAAGTGGCTTTTTAGGAGCAAGGCTGGCGCGGCTCCGTGGACACTGCTGCCCTCCTGACCCTGGGATCTTTCTCTTGTAGTCATCTGCTCACATTCACCCTGCCCTAGCTGGGTCTTTGCAACTAACATGACTGACGTGGAATGAGGAGAAAAGGGGATGCCAAATGTCCACATTAGCCTGGGTCAGTAGGCCCCTGGGCACTAAAGAAAATAGGGATGGGTTTGAAAGCAGTCGATGGCAAATGAGACCTAATTTGAAGGGCAGGGACAGATATCACATGCCAAAGCAAGCAGCCTTCCTCCTTGAAAAGATGGAATTTCTGAGGAATCAGTGTGTACCCGGGAAAGGCAGGCTGGCAGGTGGGAATGGGCAAAGGCTCTGAGGGATTCAAGGACTCTGCACTGGTACTGCCCACGGGGTGCTTCCTCCTGGGCCTGTGGGTGTCACACTGGCCACCCACAAGCAGATGCCGGGCACCAGGGCAGTGGGGCGGGAGGGTGTGGATGGTTCAGTACACTTCCAATCCCGTTCCTGGGAAAAAGAATCCCTAATTCTATAGCAGCTCATATTGGTGTTAAAACAAATCCTGCCACTGAAACTCATCCACTCTACTTGGAGGAGTCCTCCCTGGATCTTGACTCAGATTTTCATTGTATGATTGATTCTAACAGCTTTATTTACCTCATTCCCTACAGATTGGAGATCACAAATCAGAAGGGGACTTAAGGGCTGTTGGCAACAGGATGGGACTGTGGACAGCTCATGTGCCTGCCTCTGTCATGATAGGCACCCAGAAATATTTCCTGGATGGCCAGTGACCAAGTGGAGGAAGTCATGTCTTCACACGCTTCCAGCACACACATGTGATGAAGCAGGATCCAGGCCGTGGCAAGGCACCAGGATAGGACAAGCAAGGAGGCGGCTCCTCTCTGCCCGGGGTCTGACCTGTGAGAGGAAAGCAGCCTGACGGCGCCCACTCTGGTGACCGCTGTGACGAGTGCTCTGCAGCCCGGAGGAACTCTGGGAGGTTTGATGTGAAGAGGACAGCCAGGGATGACCCTTCTGTGAGGTCTGAGGGATGAACTGGAAGACACTTATGATTTTAAATGAAAAACTTGCCTGAGAGGAGACACAGAAAAAAATACGAAGAGCTAGGTTCTGATGAGGAAATTACTTCTGTGGACCCAGTGCTTTTGACTTCATCTTCCTTCTGTTCCTGAACTTCAGAACATGGAGAACAATGACGAAAAGGGTGTCAAAGCACTCAGAAAAATTAAGTGTCAAATACGTGGAAATAGTAATAAAAAACCACTTTTCATGTTACGTGACCATTTGTCTTGAAGACTACAAACGTAGACTGGCACTACCATACCTAAGGCACGATCTCAGCACGTTTATTCTTCCCTGAGAAAACCGGGACAAGAAAGGAAAGTAACATTTATTGAGAGCTTATCTTGTGCCAGGTACTATTAGGTGCTTTTATAAATGCTCAGGGAAGCCATTCTTCAGGTATGAATCTTACCAAGATTTATAAAGTCCACAGGGCACCATGTTTGGGTATTAGGACTTGGATCTATTTAATGCACCTTTTTCTTACCCCTTTCTTCGCATATTTTTTTTTTTTTTTGAGATGGAGTCTCGCTCTGTCACCCAGGCTGGAGTGCAGTGGCGCAATCTCGGCTCACTGCAAGCTCCGCCTCCTGGGTTCACGCCATTCTCCTGCCTCAGCCTCTCCGAGTAGCTGGGACTACAGGCGCCCGCCACCACGCCCGGCTAATTTTTTTTTTTTTTTTTTGTATTTTTAGTAGAGACGGGGTTTCACTATGGTCTCGATCTCCTGACCTCGTGATCCACCCACCTCGGCCTCCCAAAGTGCTGGGATTACAAGCGTGAGCCACCGCGCCCGGCCCTCTTTGCACATTTTGACTATGTTTAGGGATCAATATGAAATCCCTCCTGTGACTAGTTTATTGCTTACAAGCTCACCTCACTCCAAGAGTAAGCAAAATGGTAGATTAGTGAGGACTAGGCCAGCTCCTTATTGCATAATATACGTTAAGGCTAAATTTTAGTATCTTTATTAATATTTTACAACGTTAATACTCTTCAAAGAGAATATCCCTACAAGGGTATGCTAAAGTTACATTATTACAAAGAGATAATCTGAAACTCTGAGAAAGTGAACATTCTTAGTAAAAGGTCTGTTTTAACAGGTAAAGTAGAAAAGACAAGTTTAGATTTATAATTGTTCCCTTCTCTCATTTCTTTTTACCACCAGGATAAAGGAAATGTCTATAATTCAAGGGTGGGGAGAGTGCCAGGTCACCAAATGATTGTATCTAATTCATTTAAACCAATCTGCCGGAAATCTTGCTTAGGTTAAGATCACAGGTAGCTTTTAAAACTAGCCAAACAAACAAAACACCCTTGAATCTATCTTCAGTTCCTATTTACTCAGCCTTGCTCATTCAGTTGAAAAGAAGTGAACAAGGAAATCTTTTGTAAATTACACACCTTACCCTTAATGAAATGGTTTAATCCCATCACTTGCTCAATAGATCAGAAAAATTCCAGGAAACGTTTAACCTCCAAAACTTATTCTAAAACATGAATAGGCCAGGCACGGTGGCTCACGTCTGTAATCCCAGCAGTTTGGGAGGCCGAGGCGGGCAGATCACTTGAGGTCAGGAGTTCGAGACTAGCCTGGCCAGCATGGTGAAACCCCATCTCTACTAAAAATATAAAAAAATTACCCAGGTGTGGTGGCACATGCCTGTATTCCCAGCTACCTGGGGGGCTGAGACAGGAGAATGACATGAACCCAGGAGGCAGAGGTTGCAGTGAACCAAGATCGCACCACTGCACTCCAGCCTGGGCAACAGAGCAAGACTCTGTCTCAAAAAACAAACAAACATGAACTTAGACTAGTTCACCAGGCATTCCTATACTCGATCCACATAAATTGGGTTAATCTCAGGCAAACCTCAAGTCTCTGTAATGAGGGAAATGTTTTTGTCATGAGCTCTACCAGTTTTTCCATACATGGATGTTTTATGTTTTAATGTAGTAGAAACCTATTGGTTTGGATCTGTATTATAAAATGTATTGGTACACATAAGGTAAGGCCTTTCTCTGCTAGTACTGAAATGCGATTTCACAACTACAAGTAATGTTAAGCCTGCGTGGCATTAATGTTCCGGGTGCTCAACGCATCTCTTCGGTTCTCGTCCCATCGTCATAACCTGTGAGTGCAAGTAACTCCAGCCATGCTGGCTGGCAGCAGGGGAGCTGCCCCTGTGACAGGCCAGGCACGCCCACTCCTCCTGCCTGAAAACCGGGTGCCTGTGGTGGGGAGGGGTAAGGTGGCAGGTTCAATTCAGCTTGTGCTGCACTTAATTTTCTACCATAAGAAAAACACATACTGTTGACCCTTAAACAACACAGGGTTTGAACCTGTGGGTCCACTTATACAGGGAGCTTTTCCAGCCAAACATGGTTTATTTGCGGAATGTGAAACCCACGTATACGGAGGGCTGACTTTTAGTGTACGCACGTTCCATAGGGCCAAGTGCCAGACTTGAGTATGCAGATTTTCGCATCCGTGGGGTCTCCTGGAACCAATGCCCTGCGTATATTGAAGGACAATTCAAATACTTCCCAAGAGGTTGTGTCAAAATTCAGTAAAATTTGAAGAACTGCAAAATATTTCTCCATTACAAATTCTAACATCCTACACAGAGAATACCACCCCAACTGTTTTTTAAAAAGCAAACAAACATAAATACAACACTTGGTTTTGAACCTTTAATAAAAGTAAAAAATGAATGCAAAAAGAACACAAGGTTGAAAACTTAGTATCAGTGTGAGTCTCACTAGATGTTCAAATCTGGTATAGTGCAAATTTTGTTCATACTATTTTACATTTTTACAAACTCGAATCACTTTGGTTCATATATTTTCTATAAACTATTGGCAAAAAAAATCTTCAAATTTACATTTTTTTTGGCTACATTATTTCTAACAGATATAGATTTACTTCTGGTTTCGGAGAGAAAGACTTATTGTTTGTGCATCATCAAGTCTGTTTTAAAGATTCACTCACTGCTTTCATCTAATAACTTCTGGTTTTTCATAAAATGCTGACATCTTCATTGGAAATTTTTTTCATGTAACCGTTTTCATTTTCAGAAAATATATAAGGGGGTCATTCCAAAGTTCAGAATGATCCTATTTTTTTAAAAAAACAAAATTCCTCTAAAACAAATTAGCTCCAGGAACTTAAAATTTACTCCAAGACATTTCCCTCAAAACAAAGCAAAAAACCCCAGCAAAGATCATTATATACACAAAACCAAACACAAAGACCAGCGCTCAGGCAAGTTCCTCTAAGCTTCCATTCTGCTGACTGGTGGCTTCCATTTAAAAGGGGTCTTTGAATCAAGCCACTTTCACAGAATTTAAAACAAACCAAACACATGTAAATTGCAAAATACAAAAAGGTAAATTTGTAAGTAAAAATGACTAAACCCACAAAACTGGAGTATTTCGAAGGTTGAGGGTTCAGTGGAGGGCATAACACGAAAGGAACTTCACAACTGAAAGAGATCATTGCCAAGTTTCCTCCATGCAGCACTGAAATGAATGGAGAACCCTTCTCTCGAACATCTCACACGTTAAAAGAAATAAATATTTAAGAGATACAAGGCTCAGATTGGTTTTCATATACATTGCACTTGAAGTTTAAGACCCAATACTTGCAAATTAGGTCTGGTATGGTCTATGCCATTAAATGAATACATTGTGCTCACCAATATCACTGACTATTTAGAAACACCACATGTTTAATGCAGTGACATATGCACTCTCCTTTTTACAAGGCAATCACAGATTGCAAATTCCATAGGGCTGTGGCAAAAAACAGTCATCTCTATATTCTGTAGTAACAAGGAAACAATTTTGGCTCACTAAGATTGAAATACATGGCAGACAGGTATTCATTCTTAGGTGATTATGGATTTCGAAATAAACTTCAGAAACTGAGGTGAAAATTCCAATATATCGCAGTGTGGGAACCAAGAGTTTTCATTGCCTTTTGCTCAGTAAGATTGTCTACACAAACTTCCACGGGTGGAATGAAAAGCACAGTTGGCCCACTGGTGATACACACACGTGTGACCATGTAAACACGCCACTGCAGGATGAACGAGCGTGACCGTGAAGGCGTGGCCACACCGCGACCCCACTTAGAGTGTGACCTCTCTATAATCACTGCTGCTTTTCTTGTTGTTGTTGTTTTTTTTATTTTTTATTTATTTATGTATTTTAAACACAGCCCTATTTTTAAAAATCTTTTGGATAAATATTATTCCTATTACACCATACTTCATGTTTGTTAAGCACCATCAACCTACCTCCTTTGGGCACTGATACAAAACTGAGAGTTGGTAATTGAGTCTTAGTTCAAGGCTTTGAAATACGGCAACTTGTTTTAATCACATGAATGAAATCTAATACCTGGGGAACTGCCACCTGCCTGAACCCACGCAGCCTGGGCAGAATGATCCAGGGCACAGACAGGCGCCAGTGCAGTCAGTCAAGGGAAGACTTCAGGGTAAGTTGTCATACTCTCCACCTCCCTATTCTAGACTAGGTGAACAGTTTTTTCCAGGAGTCATTTGTACAGTCAGCCCGATCTAAATAGATTATTTAAGAAAAAAGATAATCTTTGTCATAATCCACAATCAGATTTTCTTCCAAAATCTTCCTCGCTCTCAGAATCGGTGGTTTTGAAGACTCAATCACTATGGGGCTTTTCAGGAACACCCTATGTGTAGAAAGGAAAAAAAAAAGGAAAGAGAAAATTAGCACTAAATGTATAAATATTTTAATTACCAATTAAGTAGGTCCTAACATGGGAAAGATTAACACTTTCTTTGACTGAAGAAACAAGACTGAGACGTGGGACATGTGGAGAGAACTAGAGCCCACGGCCAGCTCTCCCAGCTCCCCTGCGCCGTCTTCATGGCTCTGGCCCCGTGAGCCACAGCTCTCACCTGCAAAATTAGGATAATTCTCTGCCTCAGGTGAAATTACGCTGCTAAGGCCCTTACATAAAGCCTGTTATATAAGTGTAAGATATTGGTGAAAGTATAAATTAATATCTATATAAAGGAAACACCCAATTTCATCAAAGCATGGTGATGCTTAGGGTATGATAGGTTCCTGAAAGTTCTAACTGCAATTTAAAGGATTGAACCTTTATCTGAAGGGAGGTTTTTGCCACAAACCTTTATTAGTATCTGATACTTGTGTAATAACCCACCTTACCAGCAGTTTGTTGAAACAGACACTGGAAATAGGTCATGCTTTGTAATACTGAATAGTAACTCTGCCCTCAGTTCACACAGAGCTTCACAGTTTGGAAATCCTTTCTACATATTCTTCCTCATTTGACCCTCACAGAGCTTCTGAGAGGTAGACACTACAGTTACTGCTATGACCAGGCACCTCGGGTAAATTCTCAATAGTGAACAGTATTTCACTGATGAAGCAGCAAACCCAGAGAGATTCAATGACCTTCCTGAGGCCACGGAGCTTCTGCTAAACGGCAAAAGAGAAACCTCCATACAGATTGTTTTTCCCTCAGAATCGTGACTTCCCACGTTACTTAATTGCCCTCCATTCACTTTCAGAGGAAGGAGCTGAGCTCCTCACCTTTGGCAATGAAGGAGATGACTCATCCAGAAAACCACAAGATCCTCTCATCTCAACAGACAGGTAAGAAAGTCACGAGTCTGGACTGAGTCACCCAGGTATGCCAGTTACTACCCTGGGGACACACACAATAAAATCTTCTAGGAAACATACATGCTTTTAGGAATTGATAATGTGAAAGCATAGCCAATTGTTAAATATGAACACTAGGAGGGTTCTATACAAACTGCAGTGAGAAAACAAAAGAGCAAACTCTTGGCAGCAACCTGGAAAGAAAATTTGACTACCTGTTCACTAATGTGCTGATAAATAAATGGGAAGCGGACTTTTAGAATCCCTGGTTGACAGAGGCCACAGTGAGGCCTGGCATTGGCGTAAGAACACAAAGACGCCAGAGATGAATGACAGCCAGCCCGGGCGGACCTGACATGTGGCACAGGGAGTTCCAGCAGTGTTGCCTAATGGTGGCACATTGTAAATGGCAATATGGATCCTCCTCTCAACCCAGACACCAACACAGGCTGCTGTAAACCTACTTCCAGGGTGAAGGCAGGTGCGAGCCATGTGTTGAAAGGGCAGTGTGGTATACTGATGAGAAGCATGGTGCCACGTCCACCTCCGCCACCCACTTGGCCAAGTTGTTTAATCTTCCTAAGCTGCAATTTCCCCTTTTAAAAATGGGCTAATAATAGTTTCTACTTCAAAGAGCTGTGTTATGAGGACTAAACTGGCTAACAATCGAAAACGTTTAGCACAATGCCTCCTGTGCAGCAGTAAGAGCCCAATAAATGTAAACCCTCAGTAACAATAATAGTATTATCATTAGCAGCTGAATTGGGTCAATCAAAAATAGGAACAGCAAATTAAATCCCAAGCTGACACTGAGGTGGGCGGGACTCTGCCTCCAGGTGGCCCAGTGGGGCCGGGCAGTGGAAGCAGGACAGGCTTGATTGCTGTTGGCAGTTTGCAGCTTACTCTTGAGAAAAGACTTGAAGCTACAAACAGCAACAACTACAAGTTCTATAAATGATGGTTACAGACTCATTTTCTTTTAAATATTCAGGCTGGGCTGGGCGCGGTGGCTCATGCCTGTAATCCCAGCACTTTGGGAGGCTAAGGCAGCTGGATCACCTGAGGTCAGGAGTTCGAGACCAGCCTGGCCAACATGGCGAAACCCCGTCTCTACTAAAAATACAAAAATTAGCCAGGCATGGTGGTGGGCGCCTGTGATCCCAGCTACTTGGGAGGCTGAGGCAGTAAAATCACTTGAACCCGGGAGACGGAGGTTGCAGTAAGCCAAGACTGTGCCACTTCACTTTAGCCTGGGTGACAAAGCAAGACTCTGTCTCAAAAAACATAAAAATAAAAACAAACAACCCCTAACAGGCTGGTAACAAATGTTTCTGCTGTATTTTTGGACACAAAGGACAACGGCATTTCGGGGGGGGGGGGAAATACCACATAGAAAAAGCTAGGAGAAGGCTGGGCGCGGTGGCTCACGCTTGTAATCCCAGCACTTTGGGAGGCCGAGGCGGGCGGATCACGAGGTCAGGAGATCGAGACCACGGTGAAACCCCGTCTCTACTAAAAAATACAAAAAATTAGCCGGGCGTGGTGGCGGGCGCCTGTAGTCCCAGCTACTTGGAGAGGCTGAGGCAGGAGAATGGCGTGAACCCGGGAGGCGGAGCTTGCAGTGAGCTGAGATTGCGCCACTGCACTCCAGCCTGGGCGACAGAGCAAGACTCCGTCTCAAAAAAAAAAGAAAAAGCTAGGAGACCATATAGCTTGAAGCAAAGCCAACTTGTAACTTTTGCGCATGGTTATTCTTGCAAGTAACTATGTTTCTTCTTAAGGGAGGGAAGCCTAAGTTAGAACAAAGGCATCTGAAGAGAACTGAGACAGCTAAGAAGGACAAGGTGTCAAGCGCACTGGGCAAAACCATCAGCACCAAACACAGACCTCGAATTACCCTGGATCTGGGCGGGTCTGGTCCCGGTGCTGAACTGAGCCTCGGAATCTCTTCACCTTCAGACTGTCATCAACTTCACTCTCGTCACCTCCCTTCACAAAGCCCTACTTGGTGTAGGTTTCAACATTAAACCAATAGCTCTTGGATACTATCCCTGGAACATCCAGCCACTTTCATTTCGTGAGTCAACAGTATGACAAGAGTGGAATGTGGGGAAGGCTGCCCTGGGAGAAAACATGCACCATGAATGTTTAAATGGATGCAGCAGGAGGGAGGGGACTGCACTGTGAAGCCCCTGGGCCATTTCCGGGGTTTCATGGACGGAAATGAGTTTGCAAATTTTGAAGAGACAAAAGAGTAACAGTTGGGATCCAGAGGTAAGGATTTAAGTTTTTATGAATAAAAACGGTGGTAGGCGGGGTTAGGCTTAGAATCTCTGAGGTCAGTTTCATGTGATAGCCCAGTAGGGAAGGGGATTAAGGCGGTGATCTCTCTCTTCCAGTTTTTTTTATTTGTTTGTTTGTTTGTTTGTTTGTTTTTGAGATGGAGTCTCGCTCTGTCACCCAGGCTGGAGTACAGTGGCGCAATGTCGGCTCACTGCAAGCTCCGCCTCCTGGGTTCACGCCATTCTCCTGCCTCAGGTTCCCAAGTAGCTGGGACTACAGGCACCCACCACCATGCCTGGCTAATTTTTTTTTTTTTGTATTTTTAGTACAGACGTGGTTTCACTGTGTTAGCCAGGATGGTCTTGATCTCCTGACCTCGTGATCCGCCCGCCTCGGCCTCCCACAGTGCTGGGATTACAGGCATAAGCCACTGCGCCTGGCCTCTCTCCTCCAGTTTTAAGATACGAGAACATCCAAACATTTTCCCCCCAAGTTTAAAGAATAAAAAGGATGAAGAGAAAGCTGAAGTAAGGAGAATTATAATTACACCAACTATCCTATTTTGAGTTATCTTTAACATTTTTTTCTGTAAGCAAAGGAGCACAGCAGGGATTACTTAATGAAACTATCTTCAAAACTGAAAATGTTTCCTCCAACCATTTCTAGATGTTTAGAACTTATGAATGTTGTGAAATTTCTACCTCCACCAAAATAACGCTTATTTCTTAAAATCGATTTAAAAAGCCTTGACGTATAACAGCATCAACCTATCATACAGAAATAACCAACTCTTTAAATGTTATTCAAGTTGTAGTTATAATGTGTAATTAGTCAATCTGGTTGAGGACAATTTTATTCTAAAAACCTTCTTAGGAATTCTCTCCCAAAGAGTACCGGAACAAAAATCTCAAAGCAAGAAAGCAATGATGGAGTTGCCAGCTCTCCTTTGAAGACTATTAACGGGGATGATGGCGAATGCATGAAAACAACATACTATTTTCATGTGGGACCATCTGACCAGATTTTTAATATTAAAAAAGCAAGGCCAGGCTCATGCCTATAATCCCGGTGCTTTGGGAGGCCAAGGTGGGAGGATCGCTTGAGCCCACGAGTTCGAGCTCGGCCTGGACAACGCAGGGAGATAACATCTCCACAAAAAATAAAAAAGTTAGCCGGGCATGGTGGCATGTGCCTGTAGTGCCAGCTACTCGGGAGGCTGAAGCGGAAGGACTGCTTGAGCCCAGGAGCTGAAGGCTACAGTGAGCTATGATGGCACCACTGCACTCCAGGGCCCTTCCAGAGCTCTGCCTCAAAAAAAAAAAAAAAAAAAAGTAAGCAAAGTCCTTTCTTCTCCATCACGAGAAATTTGGCAGCAGAGACTCAGTAACCAGTGGAACACTGCAAATTCTACTTGTAATTACTTCTGTTTTTGTGAAACAGCCAAGTGGCCTTCAAATTCAACTCCTCACAGAAGGGTATCAGCTGGCAAAAATAAATGTACTGTTTTAAAAATAGCATGAGGTACCAAGATAAGTTTTCCCAGAGCTTATCTCCGAGAGCAACAGCTCTAGGTTGTTTTTTTTTAATTTACTTTATTTCAGCCTGCCAAAGTCAACTCAAAATAACATTTAAAAGTCCACCTCTATTTTTTTAAACTGAAGTGCTAAGATGTCAATTTTGAACTAATGAGAACTGCTAAAGCCATCCTGGCATTCATCTACCTTTCCATCTCCCTCAGGGCGGCTGTGAGAGAAGCTCTGCGGGGTAGCGCTGCTTTCTCCTGCAGCAAGAACAGATGCAATGTTCAGGCAGGACAGTCCGGCTACATGGTGACCCGGCCACGTGCAGCAGTGCTCTCATCACCACTTCTCCATGCCCAGGGCCACCTGCCCCACAGAAAGGTGCTGCCTGCCTGAACCAGGCTGTCCCCTTACCCGCCAACACCAGGCCCTGCCCTGGCCCGAGACAGACTCTGCAGCCTCAGGCTCGATTTGCTTGACTGTGGACTGAGGCCAGCATCATCTGCATCCACTCTGATTCTGTGAAAAGGAACACTGGTGGACTGATGCCCAGGGAGCAAAGTATCACTGCTTGAGGTCATCCAGATCTGCTTCTGATGGTGAAGGAGGAGGGGACACTCACACACCAGTCACTTTCTCTACTGCTTACTACAGAAATTTCAAGAATTCACAACACTGACCACATCTGCAATTCAAAGGGGCAGTGTGAGGGCTCTAGTTCCTATTCTAGATCAAATATTATGCATTTATGCATCTATGAATCTTTATAATTTAGCAAAGAATTACCTGGGTATCATTACCTATTTTTTAAAATATAAGCTTTGCTCAGTAATTGTCACTCAAGTCTGAACCAGAATATATAAACACAAATTTGAACGTATCATGTAAAGTAATTCTTTCAAGGTAAAGAGATGCAAGTTTTAGAAGATAATATGATCATTTCACTTACCATAGCTAACTGTCGTCCTATGTTCCCCACTGTGACACCTCCTGAGAAAAATATACAAGGGAGCCAAGAACGAATATAGAGGAAATCTGGGGATGTATACCTGGAGCAAGAAAAGAAACCATACCTTAGCAGTCAATTTCACCTGGCTCAATTCTGCATCGCAGATTCTCTGTAGTGGGGATATGCAGAATCAGCCATCAAATGTTACAAAATGTTCATATTTGAATGTTTGGTTGTAACTGCTACTACTTGGTTTTCCTTTGCATTAAGTTATGGAGAGCAGCATTTTTGAGCATTTCATGCCTAAATCTATATCATTCTATATAAAAACCAAATAAAATATGAAAATATCTAAGCTTAGTGGATGTTTTAATGGGAGTTAAGTAAGCTTTCCAAAGCCAATATTTGAAAACACACACTTACTGATAGACACCATTATACACGAGAAACTGCGTGATCAACGTAGCTAGAAAAGCTATGGTGATCCCCAGCCCAAGGCCACTTCTGGAACGATCAAATGTCCACCAAAGGCCCAAAGATAGGGCTGCTAAAGTCAAGGACAGCTGGACATTATTGGCAAAATCCAATTTCTGGTGATGTAAAAGTTAAGGAAAAGTTTGCTGATTCTTAATAAGATCAAAAACATAAAGAAAACCACAAGGGTTAAAAACATGGGTATTTTATTATTGTACCACAAATAATTCACTGTCCATAAAAACTGTGTAATGAGCTAAAGAAAGGATTTGTTGGATACAGGTTACACAATCATTAAGATCACCTGGAATCTCCCTGACATCACTGAGCCAAAAACTTAACCATAAGAATACACTTGCTGAAAGCTATATATAAAATGCTGCTAGCATTTTGACCAGAAAACAATACATTTTACTATAGAGTCATCGATAGCCCCATTCTTCTTTCTCTTGTTAGTAATTTGAAATGGGCAGGTACCACCATCATGTCTGTATTATGACATGGAGTCATTTGAGTATATAACAAAACAAAACGCTTCAATATAGAACCTAAGAAGATACTCTGGACATAGCACAGAAAATTAAGGATACAGCACTGGCGTGGTTAATGCCAACAAAAACTGCTATGCAACGCATGACACTGGCCCATTCTCTCTTAAATTTGTGGGGTTCTCCGAGGTGACTGTCGATACAGGGGTACAGTAGGCCAACAACAGCTGTTTTAAAAAAAAGACGACAATGTTAGAATACAGCAGATTCAAGGTCCAGAATTTCAACGTGGTCATTAGTAACACAGTACATTACTCAAACCAGTCCTTTTCCTAGAAAAAATTATCAGCTATAACTTAATAGTTAAGAGCGATTTTATATACTTGTTCTCCTTGAGTACTACTCCCACAAAATTGTACTGTTTAGAAAAGTTTTTTAAAAATCACTATTACTTAGTGTAGTTGAACATGTCTCAGTAAACACAGAAAGGAATCAAGCAGGGATTATTCATATTAATATGAGCAATATGTAACCTTATATTTAATATCCACATTTGCCAAAAGCACACAGAACTTAAATGACTACGTAGTTCACCTTGTCTTTTCATCCAGTGTGATTTCTATCTTACAATAAAAAGGTTAGCATCTGTCCACACCCTGTCACATCACAGCTCTGACACTCCTGCTACCACCCAGTACTGGGATTGGGCACGTGATGAGATACATATTTGCTGATGTGACTTTGACAGTCTGGGTCACATGCTCCTAGAGTGGCCCTGGAGTTGATTTTCGGGGGTTCTAGCATGTACTGTAAGAGACACTGAGCACCTACCGTGCACACATGCCCGTGGGCAAGTACAGGGTGAGACAGCCCCACACAGGCTTCACTTATTCTCCATCTGGTTCCCGCATGGTCAAGCCTCAAGTTGTGGAAAGAACAGCAGACCAAGAAGAGAAAACTCAGCCTCAAATCCCAGCTTGCCCTCTGATGGGACACGGCTCTGCATGTTTGTTTTCTCATGTGTAAAATTATAAGGATTATGTAACTGGGACACAGAGAAAGCAGAGATCACTGTGGTCTGGAACAGTTATTCTTTATAGACACGAACTTGGAATTTGGACAGGTGGGAAGGAATGGCATTCCAAAAGAGAGGTAAAATGGCAAAAATGAAGGCAGGAATGAATGTCTGTAGGGGGGAGTGGGGTGCCGGCCTGCGGGGCTGGATGCTGGGACACAAGGGTCACTGTGTCCCAGGGCTCTTGAGAACCCTGCAATTGTTTCACCTCAGTCTAGTATGAAAGAAATACACATTTTAGGTTCAACTGAGAAACAGGAAACACAGTTTGCGTCAAACATTCAGATAAAAAATGTTCAGTTTTCAATTTATTATACTTAATCATGTTCTAACTTTGGAGTTTTGAAAAATGGATCCCCCCAAATTAACTTTACTTCACTGTGGCTTAATCTTACCTTTTAAGGTTAAAAACTAAATAGGCAAAAAACATACTATGAAAAATTTTACTTATGCTCTTGGCTGATGGTTTAAAAAAAAAAGTACAGTATAAGAGTATGAGAAATTGTCCAGATATTCCTAGAAACCCTTGAGGCTCCAATTACAAATACTGAAGGCTCAACTATTTCATTTCTAAGATCAAGTTTTTGATTAAAGGAAATAAACTATTCTGCCAAATGTATATGAAACATGGAATTTTAAATCTAGATATATTTCTCAAAAAATTTTCAATTAGTACAGCCACATACTTAAAGTGTTTTGAAAAACGAAAGAGGATCCCGTCCCTCCGAGAACAAATATGAAAACATTCTACTCACTACTTAATAATTACAGACACACGTCCTAGTTCTTGAACACACAGCCCTCTGTTAATCTTACAAAACTCTTTGCTGCTTGCTGTTTTCAGTGAGTCAGCTGAGGCAATGTGTTTCCACAGTGCAGGAGACACACCTACCGAGGCAGCATGAGCAGTTAGCAACGATGGCTTGGCCTGTTTCTACCTGCGCACCCTTGGATGTGACTTCACCTGTGATTCAGTTTCCACATCTATAAATGAGGCTACACGTGGTATTGCTGTAAGGAATGAACACAGCAAAGCATCTGAAGCCTATGGTCAGCAGTCAGCTGACAAACGTCAGCCACAAGGCGAACAGCATGCTCCCTGCACTGCACTGGAGTCACTAACATACTGGTTTGTTTTCCCCACCAGACTCTAAGCTGCTTAAGGATAGGGGCTTGTGGTGCTCACTTTTGGATTAACATTTCAACAGCTTATAGAGTTGAGGTTGCAGAAAGCACCCGACAAGCTCGTTAAATAAACAAATACTGTGTGACTACAGGAGCAGTAAGTGATCTGCTGGGCCAAGATTAACTCAACATTTCTATAAAAGCGGTTCAATGACAGCCAAGAAAGTCTAGTACATACACCCAGCAGTCCCCGTGTCCACAGTTCAGACTGACCCAGTGTTACATTGTACAGCATCTATGCTACTGCTTGGGTGTACGAAAATCTAAACGCCGTAAGGGGGTTACTCTTTTCCTTAAGAACGTAATCTACAGAGCTCTAACAGTTCAGGGGATAGACAGTTTGGCTTCAGACCACAGTTTACTCAGCGACCCGGCAAAAGGAAGTGCTGAGAAGTTGCTCCCCTGGCAACCGCCTCCTGAACACATGTGACGGGTTTGTTTTCAGTTATCCAGCAGGGTAGCATGTTTGCTGCCGCGACCAATGGCCTTTCAGTCCCGCTGCTCACCAGTTCCCCAGGCGGCCAATCCGGGGCGGCTGGCGCGGGATGACAGCTGGGGCTGTACCCGGACGCCAGGAGGGAAGGGCCCTCAGTCAGCTTGGCACAGCACCTGCTTGAACAGCCAATTATCTCCCTGCCTCATCTCCATCACTGTGCTTCCTCAAACTTCAGAGAGCTGTGGCCCGAACCCGCCCTCGGGGGTGCCAGGTCCTCTCTACCCCTCCTTCATTTCTCTAAATCCCAAGACTGGAGATGCACACTTTCAATCTGTGGATAGTTCCAGTTTCAAATGCATGTTTCTTATAGGCTGAAAAGTACTTTCAACCGAAAAGACACCCTTTTTACTTCCAGAAGAACCAGGAGGGGTACTCACCAGCTGCTGTCCCGCAGCAGGGAGGGACCCACCAGGCGGAGGAAAAGATGGTGGCGATCACCTCCTCGGGGAATAGAGTGACATTCCTCTGGATCTGCAGCAGGTTGAGCACCAGGGCTAGGACCACCCCAACCGAGAAGAGCACGAGGCTCCTCTGCACCAGGCGATGATGCCAGGTGTTGGGGTAGGGGCCGCCGGGCTCGGGGCCACTCATCGCAGCACTGCGGCCCCCGGGCGCGGGGTCAGCGTCCGGGGCACCGTGGGCCGCCAGCAGGGAGGGCCCGGACACGGAAGCGTTGATCATCTCCCCAACCTTGGCCGCCAGCCCCGCGGCGCTGGCTCGCGGGGGGCCTCGGCGCCTCGCGCTGTGCGCACAGGAGCAGCTCCAGAAGTGGTCGTGCAATCTGGGCATCGGTCACCCGCGTCCAAGAGGCGCTTCCTGGAAGAAGGGGGTCATCAAGTTCACTCAGAAGAGACAAAGAGCGAGGAAGGCCCCGCGGGACGCGAACCCCGGCACCCGGGCCAGGCGGCAGCGCCGCCCCCCAAGGTTAGACCCCCGTGCGCCCGCCCGGGGCCAGAGGCGGACGGGACCCGCGCTCACAGCGAGCAGCACCCCCGGCCCCAGCGCGGCCCGCGCCCGCCTACCTCCGGGGAGGACCGGCTGCGGCGCGACCAAACCCCTCCCGCGACCCCTATCCCAGCCCGCCGCGTACCTGGCCAAGAGGCGCCCGCCCGCGGGCTCTCCGAGCGGAGGCGGGGCGGGAGGAAAGGAGGAGTCACGGCCCGGGACGGCCCCAAGTGCCGCCGCAGCGCCTGGCGGGCGCGCGGGTTTATATGGCGGGCCGCGGGGCCCGCATCATGTGACCCTGCCCGGCCTACCCGCCGCCCGCGCGCACCGCCCATGGGCGTGGCCTGAGCTTGCCCCGCCCCGCCCGCCAGCCGGTCCGCACGCGGTCTGGTGAGGCGGCCGCAACCAATGGGAGGCCGGCGGCCCATATGACGTGCGCACACGCCACCGCTGGCCCGCGAGCGCTCGGGCGGGAGCCTCGGCACTGACTGCGGGGCTAGTGGCGGCTGCGGGGCACGCGGGCTTGAGCGGGACGGGCCGGCTGCGAGGGGGCGGCCGCGGAGCTGGGGCCTGGGAGGGGACGGTCCTGCCGGGAGGAGGCGGAGGGAGGACAGGGTGGGGTTGCGGGCCCGGCACCGCCCCTCCCGGCTCCTGGCTCCCCTCGCCTGGTGTCCCGCGGCTGGCCGGGAGGCGGCGGGTCTCGATCGCGCGGGCCTCCCTGGAGGGGCGCGGGCTCTGGCGGCGGGGCCAGATCCTTCTCGGCGCAATGGCGGGCTTGCATCCTTGGGTGATTTTTTCGGGCCTCTTGTGGCCTTTGCTCACGCCTGGAGAGCAAACCACCCGCACCACCCAGGAGCACATAAAATCGAGACCACAGTCTCCAAAGGAGCGCGCCTCCATCCTGTTTGCCCCTCGGGTCGCCGTCTAAGGGCTGGCCCGTACCCGCTCAGAGCCTACATCATAGTCGTATAAAGCGCTGACAGCGGAGAAAGCTGCGGCTTTGCTCCATGCAGATGAGCAGGGGCTGAGGGAGGACGCTGTGCTCTCAGTAGCCGCGCTCGGCCCGGGGACCCTGCAGGCTTAGAAACGTGAGTCACACCTGCAGCGTGGCGAGGAAACGCCGTTGATGTGGCATTCTCAGCCTGGGGTTGTGGCTCTAAGCCAGAAGGTTAAAAGAAAGTCTTCCTGAGCTGGGACTGCCCTGAGTCGCTTTAGGGGCTAAATTCTGAGCATCCGATTGCATTTCCTGAGGATGACACGCGCGGTGGGTGTGGACGGCCTGCAGGGGTCCGTCCTCAGGGGTCCCTCTGCAGGGCAGAGTCTCGCTCTCACCCTCCCAGCTGACTCCTCTCAAGCCTGTTAACCATTGTACACGTTCCCAAGGGCTCCAAGCAGGTTGGACTTCAGGGAATATTGCAGTTTGGGTCATGGCCATTGTTTACACTCCACCTTGCATAAGTGCTTGAGGATCACACAACCAGATACGTAGATCATCCGTAGATCATCGAAGTCACATCGAAGATTTGTTTATAATAGGAAAAAAAAAAGCTGCCCACTGTCATGCGCTGGGAAACTGGTGAGCTGAAGGATGACCCATCTGTAAATGGGGTGCTCCCTAATGGACAGGGCACCCTTCAGAAGCCTGTGCTGTGTCTCCTCGACCCCACTATGAGCTCCCCGTCCCTCACACTGATCTAAATCAAGCTGCTAACCTCATGGAGAGGCACGGCAGCCCCGGCCCTGAGATGCAGGGCAGTCACCCATTCAATTAGGAAACACCAGCAAGTGCCAGAAGCTTCTCATTAGCAGGTCAGCTTTCAATAACTGGTTTATCCAGGTGTGTGAGACCCGATAAGCAGAAGGGAAAGCTCTTAGCGACCTATCCAGCTGCTCTACAGTGGGCTCCTGACATCCCAGAAGTCAGTACGTCTGTCTTCTGGGGTCCAAGAGGTATTTCAATTTCTCTGGCTTTGTTTCCTGTCATTTCTACCTGGCCCTGCAGACTACCCCAGTATTTCCATCATAATACCCCTGTGGGCAGGTGCATACCTCATGACGATATTTAATATTAATAGATTTCTGTGTTGTCTCCAGAATGGAAAGGAGCTATCTATTCCTTGAGCTAGTTGGCTTGCTAAAGACTATTGACTTCATCTTTTCCTATCTACCTAATAAACCAGTGTTAATACAACCCAGCCTCTCTGACTCTGTCCCTCCTCTCATCTGTACTGGGACATTATGAACCATGGAAGATCCTGGAGTCATAGAGGCACCCTGTGGCTCTGTGGCTGTTGCACTTACGCCCACCAAGATGTCCTGTGGGAATGTGGGAGGGTTGCCCGTGGGGTTCCTGCTGAGGGCCGTCAGCGTGGCCTCTGAGTCGTAGGTAGAGATTGTCACTGCGTTCCCAATGTGTGTTTGCCCAGGTGCCTGTGGAGTCTGGCCCCCATGAAGGAATGCAGCCTGGGGTAAAGACAGTGGGAGAGTTTGAGTTTACCCCCTTGAATACCCCCCTTGAAGACCGAGCCTCCATATCAGTCACCACATTCCAAGATTTTCCGGGGTTGAAATTTGCTTATCTTCAAGCAAAGCTGTTGTTGATTTTGTTTCCCTGCTAATCGTGGGCTGTGTGATGAGGATAATGGGGTTCATTCTCTTCAGCCCCTGTCAGCCACTCTGAGTTAAGCATTTAGGGAAATCTGCTCATGATGGCACCATTTAGTTCTTAATTGCCCCACAATAATCATCACACATGTGGCCTTACTCTAGGGGAGTTGACTATTGTTGAGTTAAACACCTCGCCATGCCTTCTCAGATCACTAAGTAACCCTCAGAGTGGTGGCCTCTGTACTGAACAGGCTGGCGGAAGGGAGCACAGGACGGCTGTAGCTCTTTCAGATACGGAAGAATCATGCACTCATAAAGGCCTAAAGACTGGGAGGTGTCAAGTAGTGAGCAGTCTTGCCTTTAGTCTGTTCTTGCTGTTCTTTTTATTATAACATTAATAACCATTTGTAAGAAATATTCTTAAGGTAGATTACCAAATATATATTTTTCATATAAAAGCATCACATGCTCATTGTAAAACATTGTGGAAAAATATATTTTAAAGAAATCATCTATAATCCTACCAACTAGAGATAACCACTGTTAACATTTTGGGGTATTTCCAAATATTTTTTCTATCCATAAATGTGTTTAAAAAAACACAAATAGGATCAACTTCACATTAGTGGAACCAGTTACTAAGTAATCATGAACATCTTTCAAAGGCAATCAATACAGACTATGCCATTTTTTAACAGCTTTAGTGACAGCGAATTCATGTATTGTGCAATTCACCCATTTAAACTGTGAATTCAGTGGTTTTTTGTATATTCACAGAGTTGTACAACTGTCACCGCAGTCCATTTTAGAACATTTTCATCACCCCAGAAAAGACCTTCATATGCTTTAGTTATTGCCTCTTTACCCCCTGACTTCCACCGCCAGCCCACAGCAACCACTGATCTACTTCCTTTCTCTATGGATTTCCTGTTCTGGACGTTCGTATGAATGGAATCATATAATATGTGATGTTTTGTGACTGGCTTTGTTGACGTAATGTTTTCAAGGTTCATCCATGTCCTAGCATATGTCAGCACTTCATCCCTTTTTATGGCTGAATAATGTTCCATTGTATGGATAGGCCACATTTTGATTATCCGTTCACCAGCTGATGGACCTTTGGCTCATATCTCACTTTTTGGCCATTGTGAATGATGTTGCTATAAATGTGCACAAGCTCCACGTGGATGTAGCTCTTCGTTTCTCTTGGGCGGAATTACTAGGAGTGCGCTTGCTGGGTCACATGGTAACTCTATGTTTAATCGTTTGAGGAACTGCTGGACTTTTCCCAAAGCAGCTGCATGATTTTAAACCTCCATCAGCAGGGTATGAGGATTCTGATTTCTCCACATCCTTGCCAACACGTGTTATTCCTTGAGTTTTTGATTCTAGCCATCTCAGTGGATGTGAAGTGATATGTCATCGTTTTCAAAAGCAGAATAGTGTTTGTCTATGAAGGGAGGTGACTTAGCTTACTTGCCATGAAAGTACAATCCCCCAAGAGTGAGGGAAAGAGGTGAGTAAAGCAGTGAAGGAGAAGCTATGGTGAGGGTTACCTCACTGAGCCCGCCATGGCTGTTGTGTGACATCTGGTTGCTAGTCACACAGGGTACCTTCCATACAGGCTGTGGAGACCCATCATGCCTTGCAGGAACCGCCCTTTGGGGGAAAAGAAAGAAAAGAAATGCATTTGGTAGCTCTCTCTATCTTCTGTCTCTTACTGGCCCCAATTTACCCCTCCTTCATTAACTCAGTTTTCCTGATTCTAGTACAGTCATACACTGCACAATGACATTTCCATCAATGATAGGCTGCATCTACGATGGTGGGCCCATATAATACCATATGTTTATTGTACCTCTTCTATGTTTAGATATGTTTAGATGCACACATCCGTGCCATTGTGTTCCACTTACCTACAGTATGCAGTACAGTCACATGCTGCACAGGTGTACTAGGAATGCCCTCCAGCCTAGGTGTGTAGTGGGCTCTACTGTCTAGATTTACGTAAATGCGCTCGATGGTGTCTGCATGACAAAATCACCTAACAATGCATTTCTCAGAATGTATGCTCATCGTTATGTGACACATGACTATACTCAGCCCCTCACTGCGGCTGATGGGACAGCCAGATTCCACAGCCAACAGTGGGCTCATCGTCAGAGCCCCAAGTGGTAAGAAGAGACCAGAGCTGCTTCTGCAAGTCAAGTTGGTCAGACTGTCCATGCCTATATTGATCACTGGAAAGGGGAGTAGAAGAGTTATCATTGGCAGAGAGACGACCCTCCAATGTGAAGAGCTGTTGGTGAATCCGTCGCAGAGACTACTGCAGATGGTGACTCTGCGTTGGAGTGGAGGATGGGCCAAGGCAGACCGTGTAGGATGAGAAGTCAGTGTCCTTGCACAGCCCTGAGGCTGGAGCAGAGGAAAGGGGCTGCCAGGGGTACTGGCAGAAGGTCCAGTAAGATAGGAAGAAAGTGTGTGACCAAGAAATCCAGGGAGGGATGTTCTGGAAAGGAGAAAGTGGCAGCCATGGCATGCAAGACAGAGACCAATCACGTCTGGGGGTCCTGTGATGTGGTCAGCAGGAAGCTCGGTGAGAGTGGCCTGAGTCACGGGGGAAGCTGGGCTTCCATGAGATACGGAGACAAGGAAAATGAGGCTGCCAGTGGAGATCCCTCTGGAAGGGGTCTGGCTGTGAGAAGGAGGGGAGAGATGATGGAAGCTGGAAGAGAGAGTGATGGGGAAGGAGTTTAGTTTGTCTGTCTGTCTGTCTGTTTATTTATTTATTTTGAGACAGAGTCTTGCTCTGTCACCCAGGCTGCAGTGCAGTGGCTCGATCTCAGCTCATGCAACCTCCACCTCCTGGGTTCAAGGGATTCTCCCTCCTCAGCCTCCCACTCAGGATTACAGGCACCTGCCACCACACCCGGTTAAGTTTTGTATTTTTGTAGAGACGGGGTTTCACCATGTTGGCCAGGCTGGTCTTGAACTCCTGACCTCAGGTGATCCGCCCGCCTTGGCCTCCCAAAGTGTTGGGATTACAGGCATGAGCCATGGCACTCAGCCTGTTTTGTTTTAAAAATGAGAGAGACTTGAACAATTATAAACGCTGATGGACCCGGTAGAAAGACTGAAGAAGAAGGGCAGGGCGTGTTATCTCATGCCTGTAATCCCAGCACTTTGGGAAGCTGAGGCAGGTGGATCATGAGGTCAGGAGTTCGAGACCAGCCTGACAAACATGGTGGAACCCTGTCTCTACTAAAAATACAAAAATTAGCCGGGTGTGGTGGTGCGCGCCTCCCAACTACTCGGGAGGCTGAGGCAGGAGAATCGCTTGAACCCAGGAGGTGGAGGTTGCAGCGAGCCGAGATCGCTCCATTGCCCTCCAGTGTGGGCGATAAGAGTGAGACTCTGTCTCAAAAAAAATAATAAAAAAAAGAAAGACTGAAAAAGAGGGAGCGAGAGCAGGCAGTGGAGAGTGAGGTCCCTGAGGAATAGAGGAGGAGACTGGTGTCTAGGACCAGAGCCTGAGTGGGGATTCCCAGGTAGGCACACCCTCTACTGAGGAAGTAGGTGGGAGAGATGGGTAGGTGTGGTGGGGTCGCCTTCCCCTCAGGAAGTTTCTGTCATTTCTGAAGAGGGAGGAGAGCGCCTGAGTTAGGAGGGAGACAGGAGCGATTGGAAACTGGGAGTGTACACCCTTTGGTGTGGAGTGCCTGGTGGAGGTTTGTGATGGCGACTTCACAGGGCCCGATCTGCAGAGTGGCGTGGGAGTTCTTCTCTAAGGCTCTCCAGGCTGGGTAGCAATGGCAGAGCATTCGAGGGGCCTCTAGAATTGGCTTTTTTCCTGGTGGTGCCAAGGAGGGACAATGGAGCTCTGGAGTGCAGGTTAGTGGCAGGCGGCTGGTGGCGTCGTGGAACCTGGGTCAGGTGAAATGGAGGTGAAAGGAGTATGCCAGGAGGAAGAGGGCCCCACAGAGGGAAAGGCCGGTGTGTAGAGGCTCACCCTATGTGGACACTGGGTGTTGGCCCCACAAGGGCAGCAATATTCATTGATTGATAGAACCCAAGCTCCCGCAGATTCATTACTGGATGGGTGATCTGAAGGCGAGAACCTGGGCAGGAGGAGGCTGTGTGGGCGCGTGGCGTCAGGGGAGAGCCACTGCAGAGGGTGGCAGTCCCCATGATGAGCCTGGGATTGGGTGGCTGGAGTGGTGTGGAGTGAGTCACCAGGGCCAAGGAGGTCAGGGGACCCAGAGGCGAGGCCTTGGATGAGTCATGCTTGAGTGGGACGAAGTCCTCAGCCCAGTGACAGGTTTGGGATGTGGAGACAGACTGTGTGTCAGGTATCTGAGTCCCTGGGGAGTGAGGGCAGCAGATAGCAGTGGCAGAGGGGGTGCACTGGGTGGGATGCTGTGCCCCCAAATTCCTGTCCTTCCGGGAACCTCAGAATGTGACCTTATTTGGAAATCGAGTCTTTGGAGATGTAATGAGTTAAGATGAGGTCCCACTGGAGTGGGGTGGGCCCAAATCCAACATGACTATTTCCTCCTAAGAAGAGGGGCTGAGACCCAGAGACAGACATACAGGAGAAGCCGTGTGAGGACAGAGGCAGAGACGTGCCACGGTTTGCTGGGAGCCACCAGAGGCTGGAAGGAGTAAGGAAGGATTGTCCCCTAGGGCTCTCACAGAGAGCAGGGCCTGGAAACACCTCGCTTTCGGCCTTCCGTCCTCCGGGACTGGGAGGGAGTGTGGAGCATGGAGCAGGAAGGAGCGAGGGGCAGAGGGGCCAGGGGCTTGCCACCTGTGTGGCCATGTCAGGCCTTGGCCCCACTGTCGGTGGCTACCACCCAAAATATAGACACACCATATAATCTGTGTTACTCAATTTCACTGCACCTGAAAGGTGAGTGTTCTCTCTGTCTGGTGAAGAACGTGAAGAAATGGAGTCCTGAAGCAAGCAATGTGCTCAAAGCTGTGACAATGCTGAGGGGCAGAGCAGGGGTTCAGATCCTGCCTCCCTGAGTCCATAGCGGGGCTCCCCGCACCCCCATTGCTCTCATCCCTGGAGTTCCTGCTGTGCCCAGGCACCGTGCTAGAGACGCAGAAGGGCTCTCGCTGCATGGTCCTGGAGCTGCTGCAAACGAATGCGGGAGAAGGACCTCGGAGGAGGCTCCCAGTGCTGCTGTGACAAACGGCCACAAACACGGTGGCCCTGCGCAGCACGCATGTGTCATCTCAGAGCTCTGGGGTTGGGTGCCTGAACTGGGTTTCGCTGCAGTAAAATCAAGGCACTGGCAGGCTGGGTTCCTTCTGGAGGCTCCAGGGGGTCTGTTCCCTCGCCCTTCCCGGCACCCAGAGGCCGCCTGCCTTCCCTGCTCAAGGTCCTGTCCTGGTATCACTCTGGCCTCCTGCTCGCTTCGAAGGGCCTGGAGTTAGGTTGGACTTGCCTGAATAACCCAGGTGTTATAAGCTGAGTGTTCGTGTCCTCCCAAATTCATACGTTGAAAGCCACACCCCAAGGCAATGGTGCCAGGAGGTGGGGCCTTTGGGAGGTGCTGAGGTCATGAGGGTGGAGCCATCATGGATGGGGTCGGGGCCCTGAGGAGAGAGCCCCAGAGAGCTCCCTGGTCCCTTCACCATGTGAAGATGCAGGAGGAGGCGCCATCTCTGAACTAGGAAGTGGCCCTCGCCAGACACTGTCTCCCAGTGCCCTGAGCTTGGACTTCCAGCCTCCGGAACTGTGAGAAATGAATGTCTGCTGTTTATAAGCCCAGTCTCTAGTACTTTATTAGAGCTCCCCACATGGACTTAGCCACCAGGAGAATCTCCTTATCCCAGGATCTTTAATCGACTTTGCAAAGTCCCCTTTCCATGTAAGATCACACATTCATGAATTCCAGGGATTAAACTGTGGGCTTTTGGGAGCGGACTGGTATTCTGCCTACCACAGACATGAAAACATCATTTCAATGCATTTTGGTGATTTTTATCATAGAAATTCATAGACAAGCGGTGCTATGGAAACACAGAAGAGGGACAATTAGAAAATGCTTCTCTGGAGATGTGACATTTGAGCTCAGTCTCGAAAGGTGAATTTGTCACGAAGAGAAGGAGCAAAGCCATTCCAGGAGAGGAATAACTTGTGCAGAGGCATGAGGCCCTCAGGGGATTCTGAGCGCCTGGGAGACAGAGCGAAGAAGTTAGCTGGGCTGAAGCCTGGGGACAGGCTAAGCAGCTTAGCCTTTGTCCCAGGGGCTGGTGTGGCTAAATCTTTTTTGATCATCTGTTTCAGTTGGCTGATGTTTACCTTGTTCCCCCCAATACATCTATCAATGTATTTACTACATATATATATATATATATATATATAGCTGTCCTCATATCTTATATGCACTACATGATATATTATAAATAGATATTTAATTACAGAGCCTCTTGAATTTTAGCTGAACCAGCTAAAGACTGGGCACCAGCTAGACTGAACGTCTTAGCGGTCGGCGTGGCCATTTGATGACTGAGCTCAAATGTCACATCTGAGCCTAAACCTGGGCCAGTGGGCAGTGAGCAGGTGGGATGTTTGCAACTCCCAGTCACTCTCTGAAGATGAAGGCACTTCCCTGGGCTCCCTCTTGACCTCTGTTTTTGCCTCCAGCAGGGAGTGTGGGTGTGGCAGCAATCCAGCATCTACCCTGCCGACCATGTGCCATGCCATGCACGGCGTGTCATAACAGGACAACAGAGCAAGAGACCCAGCAGACCGGGGTCCCCAGTAACCTCATGAAGCGCCATCCACTCACCTCCAGAGAGTCTGGGGAGAGAGACTGAAACTTCTGTCTAAGCCATTTCATCTTTGATCGCCTTGTTTTTGCGGTTCAGTGTGTATCTTAATAAATAAAATGTGTTTGAGTTCATGTTTACATCCAGCCATTAAAAAAGTATATTTTGCCATGAGATAAACAATGAGACCCTACACGAGATGAAATATTTCCACGGTCACTCGTCATCTCCTTACAGAGAATTACTAAGATTTTATTAAAACAGTGTAGATTATGAGAGTTATGGTGACTCTAAAGTGATGTTTACATTTAGATGACCCCCGGGCCCGCGTAGGGAGCTGCGGTGCTGTAGCTGAAGATGGAACAGAGGTGCAGGGAGAGCTGCAGTCGCGCTCTCCGAGGCATGGCCCCACGTCGATCGGACACGTCATGTTCAGTCAGTGCCATGCAGGTGTGCAGTGGACAGTCTGGCTGAGGCTGGGGGTGCCACGGTCCCCCCGTCTGCTGAGTAGTAGCAAAGCTGAATATTTTCCTGGAAACATTTTGTGCACCCCTGGGGTGTGACAATGGGAAGTCTTTGGAACTCAGCAGCAGCACACACTTGGTGTTTATGCTGGAAGATGACCAGCCACAGACTGGAGATCAGGGTGGCCCGAGACCAGGGCCACTGCCTACCCTGGGCAGGCAGGACGCGGTGCGGCAGAGGCCTGCACTTGTGGGATGCGAGGAGGCCTTGCTGGGGAGCTCGGAGGTGGAATGTGGTGGTCGAACGTGGCTTCTCTCACCACAGACCCCAAGACAAACGTGCCCACTGGTGGGAGGCTGTGACCACTGTGGTGAGTTGCACGACCTGGAGCATCTCTGAGAGAGCAGAACTCACCGTCACCACTGCATAGCTCTTCAGGCCCAGGGCTTGCGAGGAAGAAACAGGTGATCATCTTCCACCTGGCAGCTCCCAGGAGACGGGTGGGGTCAGTGGACCCTGCTCTCAGAACTAAAGGCGGGAAGACCCTGGCTTCCACTCACGCCCTCAGAAGTGAGCCAAGGGCCCTGGGCTGAGGACAAGGACTCTAAGAACCTTGCAGGACTGTGCAGTGTTCGTGACTTCCCCTTGCCTGTTGTTTTTAAAATCCTTTGTCAGTTTCTCCGTAGTTATTGGCAGAAAAATCTTTATTCGTGCCCCTGTTCAAGATTAGCAAGAAAGAGGAAATGTGGAAAAGCCACATCCTGTTCTGCAGCCAGGCTTGCGTGTGGTGGAGGGACAGGGGACAGGACCTCGTGGGATGGGATGAAAAGGGATAAAGACGGCCTGGGATGGAGACAGCGGGAAGGCACCTGGGATTCCTTAGAGCAGCACAGGCCCCAGCTGGGGTCTGGAGGACGAGGCTGCCATCAAGCTCCATCATGGGCCCTGGGGAGGGGTAGGCAGGGCAGGGGGACAGCCAGAGGAAGGGGAAGAGGAATGGGTGTACCATAGACCTGCGGTGACATGGAACGGGCACTGGTAGGAAGGCAGCCGGGTGTTTGGGGGCCTGGGCCACAGCAGATTTCAACAATAACGTGGATACAACATGAAAAGAGCAAAGAAGACAGTACAGGTGGCCCATAAGCACATGGAAAGGCACTTAGCTTCACCAGTCAGCAGGGAAATGTGAATCAAAACCACAGTGAGTCCTCACTTCACACCCTTTAGGATGGGTATCGTAAAAACAAAAACCAGAAAAGAACACGCACTGATGAGGGTGTAGAGAGACTGGAACCCTTGTGTGCTGTTGGTGAGAATGTGAAATGATGCAGCTGCTCCAGAAAACAGCATGGTGGTGTATTTGTCAGGGTTCTCCAGAGGGACAGAACTGATGGAATAGATACATATATATACAAAGGGAGTTTATTAAGTATTAACTCACACAATCACAGGGTCCCACAATAGGCCGTCTGCAGGCTGAGGAGCAAGGAGAGCCAGTCCCAGTTCCAAAACAGAAGAACTTGGAGTCCGATGTCCAAGAGCAGGAAGCATCCAGCACGGGAGAAAGATGTAGGCTGGGAGGCTAAGCCAGTCTCTGTTTTCACATTTTTCTGCCTGCTTATATTCTAGCTGCCCTGGCAGCGGATTAGATTGTGCCCATCCAGATTGCGGGTGGATCTGCCTTTCCCAGCCCACTGACTCAAATGTTCATCTCCTTTGGCAACACCCTCACAGACACACTCAGGATCAATACTTTGTATCCTTCAATCCAATCCAGTTGACACTCAGTATCAACCAACCATCACAGGGGGTTTCTGAAAAGAAATAAAAGAAAGAAAAGAACTACCATGTGAGCCAGCAAGTCCACTTCTGGGTATTTGCCCACAGGAACTGAGCGCAGGGCCTTTAAGAGATACGGGTATCCCCGTGACCCTCACAGCAACATTCACAAGAGCCAAGGGTGGGGATAACCCAAAGTCCACTGATGGGCGAATGGGTGAGTGAGCAAGATGGGGCCTTTCCGTACCACAGAATATCACTCAGCTGTAAACAGGAAGGAGATAGAGGAATCTGGGGGACGTTATGGTGAGTGGAATCAGCCAGTCACAAAAGGACAAAGACTCCTTCTCCACTCATATGAGGTCCCCAGAGTCGTCAGATCACAGAGGCAGACAGGAGAGTGGGGGGTGCCGGAGTCTGGGGGAGGGATGTGGCATGAGTGTTTGGTGGGGACAGAGTTTCTTTTCAGAAGATGAAAAGGGTCTGGAGATGGATGGTGGCGATGGCACAACAATGCGAGTGTGCGTCATGCCACAGAACTGTGCACGTAAACATGATTAAAAGGGTAAGTTTTATGTTATATATGACTTACCACAATAAAAAATATGGAAGGAGGCAAAAATGACATCGGCCTGGTTCTTCCTTGACATGAGGTCCCGCCGGGGCCTGTGTTCCGTAAGTCCCTGGGGTTGGAGTGTGAAAGCGATGAAGAGGAGACACAAAAGCAGAGGGGTGAGGGAGGGGCATCGTCTTTGGGTGCAACGCTCTGTGCTCTCAGCTGCTGGAAGCTCCAGCGGCATCCACAAGGCAGCAGGTCCTTCATCAGGCTTCTTTGTCCTTCTTGAGGTTCTCTGCATATTCTCTGGCCTCTCTTCCCTGCCCTCTCAGGCCTCCACCTGTGTACTGTCATGCTGTCATGCTGGAGGTTAGGGTTTGCTAGAGCTGAGCTTCATTGCAAGAATTCTCTCCACTCTCATCTCCTTCATCTCTTCTGGGTCACCAGGTGATCCAACGGTGTGTCCCTGGATTGAGTTCTCCCAGGGTGAGTCCCCCAGAGGTCTCATCCCCTGTGCTGGTCTCTCTCCCTTTGCTCTCAGTCTACTGATCCATTCATTCTCTGCCCTTCTGGGCCCTGCCTGGCTCCCCAGG
This sequence comes from Symphalangus syndactylus, assembly GCF_028878055.3. NCBI lineage: Eukaryota > Metazoa > Chordata > Mammalia > Primates > Hylobatidae > Symphalangus > Symphalangus syndactylus. The sequence continues at coordinate 144,797,043 of NC_072428.2, read as the reverse complement.
CTGCCTGCTGGCCCACTGCCTCTCTCTGACCCCTGCTGGCTGACAGCAGGTTGAGAGGGCGAGAGAGGGAGGCTGGATGCCCGTCCTGCTCCCTCCTTGCCCAGCTTTCTGTCTGCAGCAGCGGCTGTGCCCCCATCCCTGGACAATAGCTGCTCCCAAGGCGGACCCTCCCAGCTCCCCACTTAGTGTGCAGCCCTGAGGATGGGAAGGTGGGTCCTTCTGGCTCCTTCCTTGGTCTGCAGCCCTGGGGAGGGGAATGACTTCCTCTGTCTCTTGTATTTGGTTGCCTCACCACTCTTGTTTGTTCCTTTGCCCTGGCCACACCTCTCCAAGTAATCTTTTCATTAATGCATCTTTCTTTAAAGGGTCCAGGGGACTTCTGGTTCCTGCTGGGACCTGGAGGACTTATCACTACTTCTTGTCCCACTCTCAGCAAGCTGCTTTCAGGAAGAACTGACCCCTCCACAAGCCTGGCTGTCCTCAGTCCAGTTTCCCAGGGACGACACGGAAGCCTCTGAAAGCCATCCCTGGGGCTAAGGAAGTGGAGGCTGCTGCGGACATGCAGGCTTCCTCACACTTAACCCAAGATCGCTGGAGGGCCCTTGCCCTACACCGGGGCAGGGCTCCCTGGGAGCTTGGACACAGAGACACTGAGCCATTTAATAATATTAGAAAAGCCCAGCCAGGCGAGGTGGCTCGTACCTGTAATCCCAGCACCTGGGGAGGCCGAGGCAGGTGGATCACTTGAGGTCAGAAGTTCGAGACCAGCCTGGCCAACATGGTGAAACCCCATCTCTACTAAAAATACAAAACTTAACCGGGCATGATGGTGCATGTCTGTAATCCCAGCTACTCAGGAGGCTGAGGCAGGAGAATCGCTTGAACCCAGGAGGCGGAGGTTACAGTGAGCCAAGATCATGCCACTGCACTGAAGCCTGGGCGACAGAGTGAGACTCTGTCTCAAAAAAAAAAAAAAAAGCCCAAGACAATAAAAATATGATTTGGTTTTGGTGGGGTGGGGTTTTCTGTTTTGTTTTTCCTGTACTTGCACCAGTAGGTACAGTAGGATTACTGAGAGTGGGATTAGGAGACACAAGGGTGACAGCCAGGCACCACTAACCCCAGCGACCGTTTGAAAACAACATTCTCGGCCGGGCGCGGTGGCTCACGCTTGTAATCCCAGCACTCTGGGAGGCCGAGGCGGGCGGATCACGAGGTCAGGAGATCGAAACCACGGTGAAACCCCGTCTCTACTAAAAATACAAAAAAAATTAGCTGGGCGTGGTGGCGGGCGCCTGTAGTCCCAGCTACTCGGAGAGGCTGAGGCAGGAGAATGGCATGAACCTGGGAGGTGGAGCTTGCAGTGGGCCGAGATCGCGCCACTGCACTCCAGCCTGGGTGACAGAGCAAGACTCCGTCTCAAAAAAAAAAAAAAAAGAAAACAACATTCTCTAATTTACAAGGCAAGACATACGGTTTGCCCACAGCAAGGAGTTTCAGCCACGCTCTAGAGACTGCGTATGATTGGGGTTGAGTGCACCTAATTTAGAGAATGTGTTTATTAATAGTGTGAAAAATACTATGGGGATTTCATTGCATAAGCTTGAATAAAGAATTGAGATATGTTAGAAGTGGGAAATGCCCTGGAAGGTTGCCTTAAAAAGCTTGTTTGTTTTTAGTTACCTAAGTAATTCATGCAGAAAAGCCAGAAAATACAGAGAAGTAAAAACAAGAAAATAGAACTCCCTATACTCCCCAGACTCACGGCTGGTCATAGTTAGCATTTTGGCGTATACACTACCAGGTTTTTTGTGACATAATTATACACGTAAATTTATGTACCAGTTTTGGTATGTAGAACCATATACTCTACAGATTATTTTGTATCCTGTTCCTTAGCCTATCCCTTCCCCAAGAATTCAGGGCAAATATTATTCTGGGACAAGAAATACCTTCTCAACTGGGCACTGTGGCTCACACCTGTAATCCCAGCACTTTGGGAGGCCAAGGCAGGTGGATCACTTTAGGTCAGGAGTTCGAGACCAGCCTGGCCAACATGGTGAAACCCCATCTCTACTAAAAATACAAAAATTAGCCAGGCGTGGTGGCGGATGCCTGTAATCCCAGCTACTTGGGATGCTGAGGCATGAGAATCACCTGAACCTGGGAGGTGGAGATTGCAGTGAGCTGAGATTGTGCCACTGCACTCCAGCCCGGGTGACAGAGCAAGACTCTGTCTCAAAAAAAAAACCTTCTCGACAACATTTTTACTGGCTACATAAGGGTGTGTGTGTGTGTGTGTGTGTGTGTGTGTGTGACAGATTTGTTACCTATCTAATATTGTTGGGCATTAATAGATCATTTCATACTCTTCAGTGTCATAAACAAAGCTGCAACAAATACGTGTGCTAAGTGTGTACACATCTTTTATTCTTTTTCCTTAGGATCAATTCCAGCACTGTCTTCTGATAAAATAACCTGGTTGCACAGTCAACCAAGTGTGGTGAAATTCTTTCTCATGTGTGATCCTCCAGCCTGGCTTCTGCCACTGGCATCAGATGCCCTGGGGGTGCTGCCTCTGGACAGGCTCTTCCGCTTCCTCCGGTGGGCACGGGGTGCCATCAGTCATCAGCTCGGCATCACCAGTCCCCTAGTCCGTTGCTTGTGGGACAAATGGCTGTTGTTCTGCTTTCCATTCGTAATGATTTCCTGTTTCCCTTTTTAATCAGAGCTCACCTAAAACATCTTCAGCTGTGCTTTAACAAGAAACCCTTAAACTGTACTTTTAAGTATTCAATAGCAGTTTTTTTCCTTAGTGTGTTACTCTTAATAGAACTTTCCATATGTATATAACTAAGGAACTGTGTGTACGACAGAGCTGAGAGAATTCACCAAATCAGAGCAAAATGTCCACCCTTCCTCACCCCAGGCCATTGCGATCCAGAAGCAAAGAATGGCAGGTAGGTTAACAGCAGTAAGTTTGGTTAAGGTTTATTATGTGAAGTTTTATCACTGCACTGCTGCTGAATGGGTCGCACTGGAGGCTGACACCTCGCTCCAGGTAAAACAAGTTACACTGGAGGCTGTCTCCTCTTGCTTAGAAGTAGAGGTCATCTGTTCCTGCAGAGAAGCCACATGGCACCCACACATCCCAACCCCTAATGGTTCTCTCCGTTTGGGTGTGACCCCCTGGCCAGAGAACAATGCCCCAGTGCGTGGGGAAGGGTGAGCCTGGTCTCTTTTCTTAACCCTTAATGTGTAGACATGTTTACACCCAACACTCTTGTATCTGAGGAGGAAATTAGTCCAATACTTAATTATAACTACTAAGTTAACACTTTCAAAGATTTTACTTAGTGCAAAAAGAAAGAAGAACTTCATTAGCCAGATTCAACTGTTATTTAGCAAAATTTAATACACAGTGAAAGCAAGCTAAATCTAGCCTCAATGAAGTGACCTATTCTGTTTATTAATAGCACTGTCTTACTTTAAAACTGCGAGTAACAAAAGCAAGCTGAACTAGTTTTGTGTTGACACACTTTATTATCACTAGTATTGTGTGTTGAGATCACAGTGATGGCTATGACAAATAAGGTGATGAAATGTCGTCCCATTCCACACTGAGTCTACAATTAAGGATCCAAGCATTAAGAAACACTTGGAAAATTCTGTGTTCTCCAAAGTGGACGGGGCCATGGTTTAGTGTGCCAGACACCAGAAGCCTACCTGTGGGCTGCTCCAAATGTGGTCCTGGTATGGAGGTCCAGGGTGTGGACCTTTTATCATTGTACTGCTGCTGAGTGAGTCGCATTGGAGGCTGACACCTGGCTCCAGGTAAAACAGGTTACGCTGGAGGCTGTCTCCTCTCGCTTAGAAGTAGAGGTCATCTGTTCCTGCAGAGAAGTCACATGGCACCCACACACCCCACCTCCTAATGATTCTCTCCCTGTGGGTGTGTGACCCCCTGGCCAGAGAAGGTCCACACGCTGTGGGGTCACTGAGAAGGCGGAGCCTGGGGCCCCACCCAGACCCTGGCACCGGAACTGAATGTCAGTAGCTTGATGATTCGTGCATACGTTAACCTTTGAGAGCTTTGCTTTAGATGGAACTTGACAAATATTCCTTGAAGATGCTGAATTTACCACTCTTTGTCTTTTTTATGTAATGAAGAGCCAACTGCTGTCAAAAGAGGCTTGTTATCCTCAACAATGCTGAACAATTACTACATGTTTTTGGTAAATATGATGTTGTAGTAGGCACTTTTGAAAAAAAAGAGGAACACTTTTTTTCCTTCCCAAATAGGCTGAGTTAAAATAATAACTGGTCTCTTACACAGGGGAGGGAGATTTCAAAAAGCCTCTTCAAGAAAGAAGCCTTCATCTAATTCCTTTAAGTTAAGGAAAGTCAGAAATTTAGGAACCAGCAGGAAGAGGTTTTGAAGGTGCAAGAAAGAGAGGATTACTGAGAGAATGTGGTGTCTTAGGATGGGTGGTATGGAGTCACAGGCTTCTCCAGACCGGAAAACAAAATAAAATAATAAAATAAAAGCCTGCAACATGGGGTGGGGTGGAGAAAAGTAGAGTAGCAGAGTAAGAAGTGGAGGAAGTTCTTTGTCAGATGGCCCCATCAGATTGAGTCAGGGGTGAGAACCTTTGTCAAGGAAAAGGGAAGTGGCTGCTGTGATTAATTCGACAGGCGTCACCAGAGATGAGGCTGGGGGCGGAGAGGGCTGCCACCCCATGTGGGGGAGACCCTGACGTGAGCACAGGCTTCTCCCCAGACCTGCACAGGTCCCTGGAGATAAGAGTGGAGAAAGCTGATGTCTCTGCAAAAGATACAAATTCTCGTTTCAGGTCATGCAGACTCACAGGCAGCCCTGCTGGGCGCCCGGTGTCTCCTGCTGGGAGGGCCACGCTCACTCCACAGTGCACCCATCTACACAGTGAGACCTCACTTGGTGTCGTCGATAGGTTCTTGGAAACTGTGACTTTAGGTGAAATGACGCATATCAAACACCAATTTCTCCGGAGGCTAATTGATATAAACAAGAGTTACGTTCCTATGGTGTAGTTCTGGCCACAAAAAAATCACCAAAGAAGCACACTTCTAATACGAAACACTGAAATACACGTGAGCTCTGTGTGCATTTAAGAAAGTAAGATCGTCCTGTCTGGGAAGTGAGGAGCGCCTCTGCCTGGCCCCCACATTGTCTGGGATGTGAGGAGCGCCTCTGCCTGGCCCCCGCATTGTCTGGGATGTGAGGAGTGCCTCTGCCTGGCCGCTGTGCAACCCTCCAAGTGTGAAGTGACGGCCTTGTGTGTGATCTTTCTGCCCTCCCCAAGTTTGCATTTTCGACATTAAAGTTTACTTTTTAATTAAAAGTTTTAAATTGGAGAATATACATTTAAAGTCAAAAAAAAAAAGCAAGATCATTACCCAATTTCTGGTGAATCCACGAGTGACCGGGTTGTGGAGGGGCTGTGTTAAATCAAAGATAGTGTTGGCCAAGCCAAAGCTCTGAAGCACCTCCCCCTACCATGCAGTTTCAAAACAAACAAGAGCCAATTCTCAGCCCCTGGGCCTTTCCTACTGCAATCGGGTATTGTCCTGCATCTCTGTGTGAATACTGTATGCTTCACGAATTTTTATTTGACAGAATTTGTATCCTTTCATTCATTTTCCAACCTGCTTATTCCAGTTCAGGGTGGCAGGGGGCTGAGCCCACCCAGGCAGCTCAGGACCAAGGTGGGCAACAGTCCTGGAGAGGACGGCATCCCATGGCAGGGCACACTCACACTCACACTCACTCAGACGGGGACGTACCAGTGAGCCTCACGTGCACAGCTTTGGGATGTGGGAGGAACCCGGGATACCTGGAGGAAACCCACAGCACATGGGGAGGACGTGCAAACTCCATACAGACAGTGGCCCCTCTGGGGATCAATTTTTTTTCTCATCCGTGTTATAACTACGTTATCACTAAATGATGTTGAATGAAGGACTTTAGTGAGAAGCATGCCCTCGCCCGTCTGTGACACTGCAGCTGGCTTTCCTAAGGGCTTGCTTATGAATCTGCTGACTCTGGTCATTTCATCTTCCTGTGTGCAGGCAAGTTGCTGATTTTTATTTTCTGAAATAACTTCTAGAATCAGAGTGAGGTCCTTAGTATCTTGCTAGTGCACCCTGGCTTCAGAATAAAATGTATTGACTACAAGAATGTAAGACCATTCCCTGGCTTTATACATAATATTCTGTTTCAAATGTTTCTCTTACTGGACATGAACTTCAGAACCAGCTTGGGATCAGCCACATCACGTTCAGAGACAAGCTTCCCAAATGCTGCGTGATGGGGAAGCTGACCGCCCTTTGCAACCATTCTTGACTGAGAGCCACGGGTGGGGCTCGCCGTGGGTGCTGTGAGAGCTGCAGCCTGGGTGGAGGCTTTCGGGGCTTCAGCTGCAAAGTGCTAGGAAGACTCGAAGGGCAGGGCCTGAAAGTCCCCCTGAGAGGCAGCAACACAAACCCAGGGAGGGCTCTGTGGGCACTAACATACCCCTGCCTCTGCTTAATTCATCTAGAACCCCTATGGCTGTTTACATAACAACTATAACACTTCATGCGGCTTATACGAATGTGGAGGTAACACATATGCCACTAGGAAGGGGGACAGTGGTAGATGGACCTTTTTTAGTTGCAAAGTTCTTGGGTTTATGTGAAGTGAAGCAGAATTAACTAAATAGGCTGCGGCAAGCTAAGGATGTATATTGCCATCACTAAAGCAACCACTGAAACGAAAGTGCAAAAGAAGATACAGATTATGATGGGGTGGCACACAAGTGTTGGAAATAAATGGTGGTGATGGTTGCACAACATTGTGAATGCATGCCGTGCTCCTGAATTATACACTTTAGACACGGTTTTCACCATTTGGGAAGTTTTATGTCATATATGTTTTGACACGATAAAAGAAAAATTACAAAACATAGCTTAAAAAGCCAATAAATAGAAAGCCAATAGGTAAATAAAAATGGGATTGTAAAAAAATCAGTCAACTCAAAAGAAGGCAAAAAAGGAAGAAAAGAACAACAACAACAATGAAACTGAGGGACAAACAGAAAGCAAATCTCCAAATGGAAGACCCTGAGCCATAAGGAAGATCACATTATATGCAGTGGATTCCACTTTCCAAAGAGAAGACAGAGATACTCAGAGTGGATAATAATACAAGACGCAGTGCTACGCAGAGAAGCTGAAAGAAAAGATGAAAAGGCAAACCATGAAAACAGCAGTGGGAAGAAGGCTGGAGGGGCTTTGTGAATATCAGATACGATCCCTGAAGACGGAGTGTTACCGGAGACAATGAGGGATGTTCATAATCATGAAACGGTGCATTTACCAGGAAGACATAACAGACTTAACAACCATCAATGTATATAAGCCCAGTAACAGAGTTTCAGAGTCATGAAGCGAGGCTCAACAGCATTGAGGGAGAAGCAGGCAGACCCCGGGCCAACTTCCTTGGAGGGCTGCCGGGTGCACAGGGCTGGGGTGTTAGTACAGGGGTTCCCGTCGACACCCGGCTATGCACGCTCTGCAGAGCTGTCTACAAACCAGGAGAAAACCCCTTTCCCCCGTTGTGATCAGAAATCCTGACTTTAATTCCAGTTGCAGTGTGTGTGGCAGAATGTGGCCTGTGAGTCAGAGGTTCTGAGTTCCGGTTGTGACTTGGCCACTCAACTCGTGACCTGGAATAAGTCATAAACTTATTTGAACTACAGTTTCCGTAAAAGTCAGTGGACAATTTAAAAAGTCATCAGATAATGTTTAGGACCATTTCTACCTCCAGGAATTGGATACTCATTCTCGGCTTTGGATATTTGAACTAGTTTTACAAAAAGGTATAAGGTACACAGTTTTATTGCATAAAGTCTTTGAAGAATTATCTAAGTAAAACCATTTCCCTTGAAAGCATATTGAGGAAATTTGAATAAGGCTGGAAATATTTTCATAATCTTGTGCTTGCGTAGTAAACATACTAAGTTCTTTTGTGCTGAACTTAACATCTGCTGCAGCTAGATTCCCTCACTAGCTTACCTGCTCCCCACCGTCTTCATGGAATTGTTGTAACCACAGAAAGCAGATACAGGTACAAAGCACCGGCTCCCCCTTCACAAGCACCTTTGGGAAGTGGTTTCATGTCCAGTGCCTCAGTGCTCCCATGATTGAGTAAAGGGAGAAAGGAGTCGTCCCCAGCTCACAGAACGGTCCTGCGGCCCCGGGAGGCAGTGCCTACAGACAGCCTGGAGACCCCGGAACCTGCTCGGCCCTCCCCTCCTGCCAGCTTTCTGCAGTTCCCCATCCCCCATTCTGCCTTCTCTCAAGGTAAAATTGTGGTTACAGCAATTAAAAGTCTTCAAACACAGCAGAGCAGATTTACATCAGCTGTGATGGCTTTGCCGGCACTAGGTCCTTCAAGACGAGGCTGGAGGGTGCGGACTGTCCTCCCTGTTGGGTTTGGAAGGCTTCCCTGTTCCTGTCCTCTCTGGTCATGACCTGTGGTGACTGCATCAGGGGCATTTGTTTGGCTCAGCATTATTGATTTATCCTGCAGTATTCCTTTCCCAAACTGAGAGAGGTCCAACAGCAGGAAGTTAAAGAAAGTCAGCCTTTTGGGATATGGCCAAAGAGGCCCTCTTCCCAGAGATTTTGGCTTCACCGGCCACTGCAAGTAGCCTGCAGGGTTGTCATTTTGGATGACTGTGGGACAGTACACTTAGAGGCAGGTGGCTGTCTGCAATCCCCTCAGCTTCTTTTAACATGTGACAAGATACGGTGGCATCTGCAAGTGGAAGCTGATGCTCAAACCGAATCATGGCTTCACAGCCCCTGGGGCCTCCGTACCCAGATTCTGCAGGTGAGCAGGTCTGGAGTGGGGCTCAGGCTTCTGCATTTCCAGCAAGCTCCAAGGTGAGGCTGAAGCTGTGGGCTTGCGGACCCCACTTTGAGAAGTGGGCTTTAAGGAAACCCATGTCACGAATGATGCAACTTGCCTTGTGTGTTTTCTTTGTCTCCCATGAGAACGTGAGCACTATTTAAGTCAGCATAGACTTCTACAGAAAAACGTTCATCCAGAAACATATATCATGCTGTCTCCTCTCTGCCTCGTCTCCCTTTTCCCTGGATCTCTTTCCTTCCGACATTGGTAAGCCAGTTTGGGAGAGGATTTTAAAAATCTTTATCTGTAATGTATTTCCTTGTGAACTGGGAAATCAGGAGAGCCCATGAACCATGGAGCATCTGCATCATGTAACGTGCTTATGTATTGAAGATAAAATCAAACACTCTGTCAGCACATTATTGGGCTAGACGCTGCGTCCGGTGCTCAGTTTCTGCCCTCAGGGAGCTCACTTAAAGGAATTGCTTCAGGAAACGCTTAGTGATCACAAGGCATTAAATATTAGGATAGATGTGCATCCAGTTTCCTATGTACTGTGATATGTTACTAAGCAAAAATTTGATTTAATAAGCATTTATTAATTTAAAATTGTGTTTCTAGAAATGAGGCTCAAGAGAACTGCGACGTTATCCGTGGTGCAGCTCAACTGCCCTACCCTGGTCTCCTTGGAAGGAGACAGTTTTTCCCACTCGTGGTTGCTACTACACTTTTTTTTTTTTTCAAGACAGGGTCTTACCCTGTTGCCTGGGGTTGTAGTGCAGTGGCGCACTTTCGACTCACTGCAACCTCAACCTCCCAGGCTCAGGTGATCCTCCCACCTCAGCCTCCCCAGTAGCTGGGACTACAGGCGTGCACCACCACACCTGGCTAAGTTTTGTATCCTGTGTAGTGATGGGGTTTTGCCATGGTGCCCAGGCTGGTCTCAAACTTCTGGGCTCAAGCAATCTGCCCGCCCCAGCCTCCCAAAATGCTTGGATTACAGGCATGCGCCACTGAGCCTGGCCTGCTACTACACTTCCTTTGATTCTTACGAGCTCATTAACTGGTATTAGTAATATTTGTGAACCTCTCTGCTGAACTATAAATCCTTTGAAGGCCGAATTTATGTCCTAGTCATCTTCGCGTTGCTCACAATACCTGGCACAAAAAGGTGCTCAAAATTTCTCCTTCAATGATGCTCACTACTCCCTGGAGCCTGGAGTTGCTTTGCTCCAAACCAGTGTTAGGTGGGGCCAACTGGCCCACAGGAATGGGATACAGACAGGATTCCTCTCTCCCTTTTCATAGTCCTTCAGGCCCAGGATTTGAGGGCTGATGATGTGTTCGTAGATTGATGCCCCAAATTCGAATGCTTTCTCAGTGGAGAGGGCTTTGGCATGGTGGTCGTTGCAGGCAGGGAAGCATTGGTTGGCACAGATGGAGGCACATAGGACTCCAGGCCTGGGGTTTGATGTCAACAACACAGTGGCGTTTGGTGTCAACAACTGCGTTGCAACACAGATGTTATTGACATTTTAACAAAGTGTTCTCTATTCCTAACCTCAACAGAGAAAAGCAAAATACTGATTTATTTTGCAAAGCTTTGAGTGTTCCAGAACATATTTGCTGGCATAGAATCAACTTCTGTTGTCTCGATTCTATATCGAGTGTCATCAATTTAAAAGCTTGTTTTCGCTTAGAAGAAAGAAGGGAAAGATCAAGTGGAAAAACTCACTGTTCAACCTGGAATGTTGTTTGGGAGAGAAAGCAAAAAAAAAGTTTCTCAATCTTTCTGGCACTTTTAGCTCTCAAAAATATTTTTTTTCCTCCTTCCAGCCAGCTTGGGATTCTCTCCAGGGCTGAATCCATTCATGTGCTTTAATAAATTATCTTAGCAGGGGTTTACATGTTTAAAAAGTAAATCTAGGAAACCTTTTTTCTAATGAAATGCTAACTGACACCTGTCTCGTAAATGATCCACATACCCACATTCTCCAGCCCTCCTGCCACCATTTTATTTGTTTGTTTATTTTTTGTAGAGGTGGGTTTCTCACTATATTGCCCAGGCTGGTCTCAAACTCCTGGGCTCAAGTGATCCCTCCGCCTCAGCCTCCCAAAGTGCTGGGATTACAGGTGTGAGCCACCGTGCCTGGCTGATCATTTTCTCAACTTGCCTTATGACCTCATCCAGACCCTCTTTCATGAATAAGGGAGGTGCTGCCTTTGGCCAGGGTTCCTTCCGCAAATATTTCTGCCCATTCTCAGGGAAGATGCACCTGTTCCAGGGCCCCTCCCTGCTGCCGGCTGGGCTTGTCACCCTCGAGAGGCCTCTCACCCCACACCTCACCAAGCCCACCCCTGTCTTAACTCCTGAAAACACAGCACACTCAGGTTTTCACAGATAAGACATTTTTACTGAGAGTTTATGGGAAATTGAAAGGAATTACATTGTGAAAAAGAAAACATAAGCTGAGGAGCAAAAAAAAAAAAAAGCAAGACTTTGGGCATTCTCCCCCTGGTCCTGAACACTTGAAGCTCACCTGGCCTCTTTCCCCCAATCAATATGACACTGTGCTGTGGTTTGAATGTGTCTCCCAAAGCTCATATGTTGGAAACCTAAGCCCCAGGGCAACGTTGTTGAGAGGTGGAACATTTAAGAGGTGATTAGGTCATAAGACGTTACCTTTGAGAATGGATTAATGTCCTCATCAAGAGAGTGGATTCAGCCCTGGGGGAGTGTGTATGTTACTGTGGAGTGAGTTCCTTATAAAAGCCAGTTCAGCTCCCTCTCTCCATCTCTCTCTCTCATGCCCTCTTGCCTTCTGCCTTCTGCTCATAGGATGATGCAGCAAGAAGGCCCCCAAAAGTCATGAGACCCTCAGCCTTGGACTTCCCAGCCCTCAGAGCTGTAAGAAACAAATCTCTGTTCTTTATAAATTACCCAGTCCTAGATATTCTGTTAGAGCAGCACAAAACAAACTATGACACACAGTCAGGGTAGGGGCAGCCTTCCACATCCTCAAGCAGAGCGGATCGGCCCCCGGGGCCTCCGTCTCTCCATTGCAGAGGATAAACTGAGCTTCAGCATTGAGTAACCAAGGGACCATGTGAGGTCCTCCCTGCTCCACCCCTGTCCCTTCCCCACAAAGGTCAGACTTTTTATAATAGGAATTCTGCTTTAACGGTGATACCAGCTGAACCAGAAGCCAATGGCAGCTTGAAACAGCAGCTTGCTCCCGTATCTGAGAATTCTGTGGTCCGGAATCAGCACCTGCCACAGGTAGAGCAGAGCTAGGAAAGAGCAGCTCTGGTCAGAGGGGTGGGGTGACCAGAACGTGCACCATCCAGGCCTCTTCCAAGATACCCGAAGGACCTCAGCCCACCCCCTCGCAGCAGGGAGCAACCCCCGCCTCTATTGTTGACCAGGTGCAAGTTTATATCATTTTTAACAACCACTATTAATTGGCTCGTGTTATTTTTCACAGCCAAGCTTTAATCACATTTGTGAACATACTGTGCCTCACCCCTCACTTTAGGTTGTTGCTTATTTTGGTCAAATCATCTTTTGTTATTTCAGAGAGCAGCCATAGGTGATAAACCCTCAGGGTTTTCAGACATCTGAAAATCTTTTTAGTCTTGCCATCACGTGCATGCGAATTCAGCTGGGTGCAACATTACGGGCTTGTAGCTATTTCCCCTCACATCTCCGAATACATTATTTCGTCATCTTTTTGTTCCTTTGGATGGGAATTCAGTCTAATTTTATTCCTTTATAGTAATCTATTTTTCTTCCTCTCATAGTGTTTAAGAAATCTTTTCATTTTGAGATAACTTAGATTTACAGAAAAGTGGAAAAGATATGTCTTCAGTTTCCCCTGATGTTATCTTTTATTTTTTTTATTTTTTTGAGATAGGATCTAGCTCTATCACCCAGGCTGGAGTGCAGTAGCACGATCATGGCTCACTGCAGCCTCGACCTCCCAGACTCAGGTGATCCTCCTACCTCAGCCTCCCGAGTAGCTGAGACTACAGGTGCTCAGCTAATTTTTAAAAGATTTTTTGTAGAGATGAGGTCTCACTATATTGCCCAGGCTAGTCTTGAGCTCCTAGGCTCACGTGATCCTCCTGCCTTGGCCTCCTAAAGTGCTGTGATGAGAAGCATGACCCACTGCGCCATAGCACATTTATCAAAACTATGAAGCCAATATTGGTGCATGTGGTCATCTGCACTCTAGGCTGTGTTTGGGTTGCCCAGATTTTTCTGTTCCAGGATTCCATCCAGGAGGAGTCCTGTGTCTCCCTGGTCACCTCTGCTCTGGGGCAGGTGCTTGAGCTTCCCTTGTTTTTCAGGACCTTGGCAGTTTTCAGGAGGACAGGGCAAGTATGTCATAGAATGTCCTGCAATTGGGAGTGTCTGACATTTCTCTCACCGTTAGACTGGAGTTGTGGGAGTTTTGAAAACTACAGAGGTGAGGTTCCCTCTCATCCCCCAGTATCCAGGGGTCCTGGCACCCACAGGATCAATCCCGCTGAACTTGGCCTTTACCACATGGGAAGGCAGCGTCTGGCAGAGTCCCCACTGTGAGCTGTAAAGTCACTACCGGCTCTTCCCAGACTCCATGATGCGGAAGGGACCCTCAGTCCTGCCCACACCCCAAAATGGGGGCTCACCTTGGCCTCCCAAAAGTGCTGGGATTACATGTGGGAGCCGTGACACCTGGCCAACTTTTCCATTTGAATGAAGTATAGCTTTATCATTTCCTTTGAGAGTGGGATCGATTGTTAATTCATTTTCCCTTTAAGACAGGAATATATTCAGTCTTGAAAAAGGTTTTAGGCCTCTTTACATTGAGATGTTTACCTTTTTGACCTTGTTACATAAGGTAAGAAAAATAAGTTCATTCAATAAAGGCTTAGATAAATCCATGTCTTACAGAAAACTGAATATCTGGAGTGCAGCCTTAGCCTTCCTAATGACAGCATATTCTTCTACGAAATATCCCTTGGGACTCCCATCAAAGATAGAATGATGGTTTTGACCCAGTGTGACATTTTATTTTGTCCTTTTGATTTCTGAGACTATAAGTACATTCATAATCCATTGAGGGATGACACTTACATACCTTGCTGAAAAAATAAATATCATGAAATTACCTTAAAATTATTTCTCTAATTGCTCTCTTCTGTGATGATCATTGAAGGCCAATTCTGTTGCTATAAAAACCCTACTGATATATTGCTCTCCATGTGTGTACTGGGATTGAAAATCGGTGAGATCAAAAGTCAGGCCTATCAGTGGAAAAAACTGGTAAGAAATCGTGGCTTCCTCTGCTTCTTGTCACCCTGTGTTTTTCTGGCATTATTTACATTTACACCAAATCGTGCAGGTGGAAATCTTTTTTTGTGGTTGGGAAATATGTTAAGTTGCTGCAATTCAAGAAGTTTCTTCTGGGTTTGTCAGAACAGATGTTTTGTAATGACGAGAGAAGAGTTTTTCTCACCTGAATGATGAGTGGAAAATAGTGGCTGTTTACGTGAGACTCTACCTGGTGAAACTCAGCATTATGTTTAATTTCTTTATTTTTTATTTTTATTGTTGAGGCAGAATTGTGCTCTTGTCATCCAGGCTGGAGTGCAATGTCACAATCTTGGCTCACTGCAACTTCCGCCTCCCGGATTCAAAAGATTCTCAGGCCTCAGCCTCCCCAGTAGCTGAAAAGACAGGCACCCGCCACCACGCCTGGCTAATTTTTGTATTTTTAGTAGAAACGGGGTTTCACCATGTTGGCCAGGCTGGTCTTGAACTCCTGACCTCCAGTGATCCACCCGCCTAGGCCTCTCAAAGTGCTAGGATTATAAATATGAGCCACTGTGCTCAGCTTATGTTTAATTTCTATGAATGTGACACATTCGGGTGCCAGTGGTCCCACCTGCAGATTGGGGGTCATTTGCATTTGCTGCCACCCCCACTGCAAAATGACCTCTGCTTTTGTTTCCCTGCCCCGCCCTTCACTCCTGGTGCCGTCACCAAGGAGGGTCTCGTTTGGAGGAGACCAAGAGTGTGCTGTCCGCACACATCATCCTTGAAGCAGTGGGGCAGAGTTCCTCCCTTACTTCAACCTATGCATCGCTGTTTTGTGCATCATCATAAAAACAACACGTTCCAAATGCACTGTCATGGGCTTGGAAGGAAAGTAATAGAGAAAACAAACCTCAAATGAAATTGCACAATCTCTAGAGTATCTTCAGTGCATTTTCTTCTGCCTTAAAGAACCAACTGAACAAAAGCGACCTACTGAGAGCATACAATGAGGCAGACACTGGATGTTTAACTCCCAGCCCCTGACCCCCCTGCTGGCCTGGCCAGGTGAATCTTGGGGATAGACAGACCTCCCAGCTGCCCTGGTTGCTCGGTGCGGGTGCAGGACCCAGACTCAGCCAACAGCACACATGGCCAGCTCTGAAGTGGAAGCTGGTGGCACAAGGCAAAAGGCCAGCATCCTTGGCTTTGGAGGTGGCCTTGTCCCCTCTTCAGGAGCAGTGGGTCAGTGGCACTGGGGCCATGTCCAGGCCTGACCTGTGCTGGCCCTGGAGCTGCAGTATTGCTGCCCCCCAGGCCCCTGGCTGGGCTCCTGGTCCTGCCGCTGCTCGGCCTCTCCCTCGTTTCTAACTCACATCTGAGCCGGCTTCTCTGGCAGTTCTGTGAGTTACTCCCAATATGAGATTTTCAATTAGTCTCATGTTGGCTTAAATCCGCTGGAGTCAGTTTCTGTTGCTTGCAACTAAGAACCTGCCTGATGTACATTAACAGAGACAGTTTCAGGACCTGAACTTCTCGTTTAACCGCATGTCTTCATTAGCTTGGATTTTTCTCTCGTCAGAGCTTCCTCTTGTGAACACTTTGGTTCATTCTTCCTTACTATTTATCATTGCAAGCACATATATGGGCCTTGGTCCATGCCAGGCACAACCCTAAATTCTCAGTGTATGTTAGCTCCACTCTGCACAACAACGCAACCAAGTGGGTTCTGTTATCATCCCCACTGTACAGACCACAAAACCGATACGCATTGTAAAAAGGGGCACACTCGGAAAGGGGTGAGAAGAAAAACAACAGTTCCCTCCCCATTCTCTAACCCCACCTTTGTATCAAACCTACAGTAGACAAAAATTTACATCAGCCTCTTCTGGCAGAAAACAGAATGGATCGAATTCAGGCTTCCACTGCTAAGTGCAAACCCAGCACTTTGGGTTGAAACTCTCCTGGATGCAAAGTTTTGATTTCTTTTGTAGGAAAGTTATGAATGAGGTCACAATGGAACCAACTCCAGTGTCTACCATGGCTCCTGCCCCAGTTCCTGTTGGTGGAAGCTGTGATCTCAGCCTGGGTAGAAAGATGAGAGGCCAGGGCAGGGGGTGGTGGAGATGTCAGGGGATGAGGCATCAGGAGACCAGGCTGGATATTGATCTGCTATCCTTTGCTGTGTGACTATGCAGAGGCCCTTTTCCCCTCTGGCCGAGGTGCCTGTATTAGTCTGTTCTCACAATGTTAATAAAGACATACCCAAGACTGGGTAATTTATAAAGGAAAGAGGTTTAATTGACATGTCTGGGGAGGTCTCACAATCACGGCAGAAGGCAAAGGAGGAGCAAAGTCACATCTTACATGGTGGCAGGCAAGAGTGCGTGTGCAGGGGAACTCCCCTCTATAAAACCATCAGATCCCATAAGACTGATTCCCTACCATGAGAACGGTATGAGGGGAACCAACCCCTTGATTCGGTTATCTCCACCTGGCCCCACCCTCGACATGTGGGGGTTATTACAATTCAAGGTGAGATTTGGGGGGGGGGACCCAGCTAAACCATATCTGTGCCTTATTTCTAAAACGAAGAATTTGGACACAGTTATTCACTCACTTGTTCCCAAGCAGACATGGTTTGAGCAGTTGCTATATGCCAGGACCTCTTCAGGTCCTGGTCACACCTGCAGGGCCACGTGCTCCCAGTGCTCTCCCCTGCAGATGCCAACCCCCACCCCCTACAGTCCTTAGGGTTAGCACCACCCAGTCCTGTGAGCAACCGAAAGCCGTTGGCAGCAGTGTCCGACACAGCTGGAACAACACGGAAACTTGCAGGGCCCAGGAGGCTCCCGGCAGAAAACGATGACCTCACGATGGGGATGGGGGTGTCTAATTAAAAAGCCTGTTGTCACATGGTGAAACCCCATCTCTAACAAAAATAGAAAAATTAGCCAGGCGTGGTGGCACGTGCCTGTAATCCCAGCTACTTGGAAGGCTGAGGCAGGAGAATCACTTGAACCCGGAAGGCGGAGGTTGCAGTGAGCTGAAATCACGCCATTGCACTCCAGCCTGGCGAGAGAGCGAGACTCTGTCTCAAAAACAAACAAACAAACGAAAAACCAAAACACGTGTCGTCATGTATCGTGCTTATCAATTCTAAGATGCGTGTTTCTTCTCCTCCTGACATCTCTGTTAGGTTCCGTCTTCCTCTTAGGTTCCATTTTACTCTTGAAGGCACCTCACGGTTTAGTCGCCAGCATTTTTTTCTTCCCTGTTAGTGCATAAAACAATGGTACAGCTTATAGTTTACAGCATCTGAGAGGAGGTTGGATGTCAAACAAAATCAGGAAGTGAGGGAGAAGACCATCATTGTGTGCTGTGCTGATAGAAACGCCCTCAGACCTGCCCAGGATGCGGTCGTTCAGCCCACGCCAGGGAGAAGATGCCGCGTGGCCACGGAGGCAGAGACGGCGGAGAGGCAGCTGCAGCTGGGAAAGGGTTGCGGAAGCAAGTCTCCTCAAGACCATCTGCTCCCCGAGGCTCCGTGGAGGAAGCGTGGCCCTGCTGGCGCCTTGGTTTTGGAGTTCGGGCCTCCAGGACTGTGAGGAAGCACATTTCAGTTGTGTTGAGCCTCCCGTTCCTGGTTGGTTGTTACAGTGGCCCTGGGAAGCAAATTCACCTGCTAAGTGCAAAATCTGATGCACACCCCGTGGGAGCACGGAGAGGCTCAGCCCGCCTGCCTGCCAGCTTTGACCCTGCATGTACTCACGTGGGCCCAGCACATGCGTTCCCGGGACCCGCCTCTCTCAGTCCCTCCAACAGGGCCTACCCGTAAGGCCCTCTGTTGAGACCCATAGGATCCAGCATCGCCTTCGTAAGGGTTCTCTATCTCCACGGCGCCCCCAGAGCCCCTGCTGCTTAGTGGTTCAGTAGAACCATCGAGTAACACGGCTTTCCTTCCTATGCATAGCGCTCCCCCGCAGGAGACTGGCCCTTCCAGGACAGAAGGCCCATCTTCCCAGTGTTTTGGGGAGTTAGGGGAGGAGCTCAGGGTGGGGATAGGAATCCATCCAGAAGGTGAGTGGGGTCTGCCCAGGTGTTGACCACACTGCCGGGGGCCCACTCTTTCTTTCCCAGCAGCTCTCTGGGTCCCGGCAAGGAAAGGAGGGCTTGCTCCCGTGGGTGGTTGAGGAGGATTGAACAAAGCAGGTTTATTATATATATTTAAAAAAAAAAAAGTTGGGAGGGACTAAGGGATGCCAGCACAGGAAGAAGAAGCATCCAGGAGCTGTTCCCATCCCAGGCCAGATGTGGAGGGAGCTGTAGCCGTCACTCTGTGCTCAGCTCGAGCTGCCGTGGTCAGAGCAGGACCACCGGAAAGGAATGCTGGCTTCCCGGAAAGGAGCACGTCCACGGCTGGCTCGGCCAGGGAGGGAGCTGGACACTAGCCTCATGTTTCTCCAACCTCCAGCTGCCCCTCCCAGCTTCTGCTGTGACTGAACCCACCTGGAGGCCAGAAGATAGGGAAACCCATGGACGCCAGCCATAGAGGCCAGGGCCTTGGGGCACAGAGCCAGCGGAGGTGAGTGGACAGTGGAGCGGAGGGCAGTGGAGTACATGCAGCCTCTGCTGTCACTAGCCAGTTTGCTTTCCTTCTGACACCTGCCAGTCACCTCACAGTTTCAACAGGGCTGCTGAACTCCAGGCATCAAGCACATGTTCCAGCCAGTGACAGGAGGGGAAGGCAGGGAAACAAAGGCCGCCAGCAGACCTCCACTTCCAACTCACGAGCCAGAAATGGGTCCATAGTCTTTCCTCTTAGGGCAATAGCATGGGAGGTCATTGATTCCCAGGGACGTTCCCAATGTTAGGCCATCCACCAAGGGTCTAAGAAGCGAAAAGTCGATCAGTCCTGCTCAGAGGAAGTGGATAATAAATAAACAATAAGGAAGTCTAAGCACAGGAACCCAGGCTTGTGTTGCTGTATTAGACACCACAAACATCACAAAGTGAAACACAGACAATTTGTGATCTTCAACTGCAATCTGAACGGGATTTTACAATGAGGAAGTTGTGATAAGTTGTCCTCCTTATTCCACGGGATCTGGTAAGGAGACCGTTTGCATTCAGAATCTGTCAAAGGACCATTTTTAAAGCAGAGCTTAAAGCAGCATCACTAGCATGTCTCACACAACACAGAAGTCCTGGGGTGGAGGCCTGGGCACAGTCTCTGCTCTCCGTGAATTCAGTCAACGAGGCTTTGCCTGCTCTTGCCGGTGCCCTGGGGAGATGCAGCGGAATGGGCCCCCTCTCCTCGGTCTGTGGGAGCTCAAGACCGTGTTTTGCACACGCAGGTCAGCCAGGGTGAAGGGTGAAGTGTGAGCAGGAGGAGGAACACGCTGAGGGCTGCAGGAGGAAGAAGAGGGCGGTCACTGAAAGGGCCACGGAGCTGTGCCCCAAGGTCCTGTCGGTTCTGAGTTCAGGCACTGCTGGCAGCCAGGAGGGTGCACAGCCCTGGGGCACAGGGGCGAGGCAGCGATGCGACCACCTGGCAGGTGCCTTGGGTGGAGACGAGTGCCCTCATCTCAGTCATCATGACTTCTTTATTCGTGAGCTCCAAATATCATTCTCCTGGCCAACCACAACTCCTGGTCAGGCTGGGGATGGTCAGCTTTCTTTTGCCTCATTTAAACGCACAGTGCTACTCCCCAAGTCAACAACCTCTCATCAGACTCTGCAGTGAGTTTAAGGGGCATGTATGTATGTGTGTGTGTGTGCATAAGTGTACGCATGTATATGCCTGTGCTCACACGTGTGTGCCTGTTTATGGGTGTGTGTATGCACATGTGGGTGTGTGCATGTGTGTCTATATGTGTATATACATGTGGGGGGTGTGCATGTGATGCTTGCATATACCTATGTGTGCACACATGGTGTGTGTGTGCATGTGATGCTTGCATATACATATGTGTGCACGCATGGTGTGTGTGTGCATGTGATGCTTGTATATACATATGTGTGCACACATGACGTGTGTGTGTGTATGTAATGCTTGCATATACACATGTGTGCACACATGGCGTGTGTGTGTGCATGTGTGAATGGATGTGTCCTGGACCGAGACAATGATCGTGCTTAGGTAATTGTACTGAGCACAGAGTGAGTAGAATTGGGAGATTTCTACGATCCCAATTGTATTCTGACTTGTGATCCTAACACTAACTCCCATCCAGGGGAGCTGAGAAGGAAACTCTGAAGTCAGTTGCATATCCAACCTCCCCCACCCTGTGCCCCACACCACTGCTGCGTTCAAAGCTGCCTCACCATCTTTGCAGCCCACACGGTCTTCCTGGTTCTTACCTGTGAACCTGCTGTTTCTCTCTGCTTGAAAAGCCTCCAGAGCCACACAGAATGCATCTTTCTTCATGCAGTGTGAGGTTCTTGAATAGCCAAAATGCCCAAGCATGATGCAAAGCCCTTTTAAGAGTTATTTATCATTAAACATCACATTGACCTTAAGAAACAGGAAGATATCGTTGAGGGCACAGGCTCAGAAAGGTTAAGTGATTTGCCCAAGGCCACATGAAGGACTTGAATCAAGGTTTTCTGGCTCCAAATTCAGAGCATTCTGTTTACTCTCCTAGTTTTATTGATCACGGTACTGCGCAAGACTTTTCAGGAGAGTTTGGTCATCTCCCATGATGGCACCTCCAGAAGATTAGGAGTGGACCCCTGTGCGAACGGGAGGTTGTTCCAGGGTCCACGAGAGGCGGTGGCCACACGTCCTAACATGTTCAGCTGACACTGGTGCAGACAGGACGAAGGAGGGGCTCTCACCCCAAACATTCCAGTCAGGGGGACAGAATTTGGTGTAAGTGAGGGGATGCGGGGGCAGCAGGGAGCCCAACCTTGCCAGGAGAGCTCAGATGTCTCATGGTGTGTGTGTGTGTGTGTGAGAGAGAGAGAAGAAAGTTGGAGAGTGAAAGCCCATAGTTGCTTAAGGCAGGAGAACTGATGGGTGAACTTTGCTATTATTTGCTACACTTTGGGAAAGTATTTTATTCTTAGCCCATGCCTCTTCCCAGCATGCACACACTCACACTCATACACTAACAGATACACACACTCAGACACACTCCCACACTAACACTCAGACGCCCACTCACACTCACACACACTCCCACTCACTAACACTGAGACACACACACTAACCCTCAGACACACACTCACACACTAAATGCAGACACACACACACACACTGACTCTCAGACACACATACACAGTCACACATACTCACACTCAGACACACGCTAACACACAGACACACACACACTAACACTCAGACACACATACACAGTCACATATACTCATACTCAGACACACATACTTATACTCAGACACACACACTCCCACACACTCACACACACACTCTCAGACACACACACAGTCACACATACACTCAGACACACACACACTAACAGTAATACTCCCACACACTCACACACTTGCTCACTTGTACCCACTTCCCTCCCCGCTCTCGCCTGCCTGGTTGAGGGGTCCACAGCCACGCAAGACCACCCCACGCCACCGCGGGGCGCCAGGCATCAGGTCAGCTTTCCGAGCCCCGAGTGGGGTCCCTCCTCTCACTTGGGCTTTTTGGTTTTGGTCTTAGAAATGTTCGGGGGATCGTGGGGACCATCCTGTACCCTCCTGCTGGTCTGTTCACCAAGCTCAAGAGGGAAGACAAGTGATCAGAAATCAGCAGACAGTGAGCAACAGCGGGAAGGGACTCGCCAGGAAGGAGGCAGCAAGAAAGAGCAGTGAGTGGGGAGGCAACACGTGCCAGGGCGCACCCCGAGGGAAGGGCTCACTCAGAGAGAATTCTGCACCCCGAGGGAAGGGCTCACCCAGAGAGAAGTCTGCACCCCTAGGGAAGGGCGCACCCAGAGAGAAGTCTGCACCCCTAGGGAAGGGCGCACCCAGAGAGAAGTCTGCACCCCGAGGGAAGGGAGCACCCAGAGAGAAGTCTGCACCCCTAGGGAAGGGCGCACCCAGAGAGAAGTCTGCACCCTGAGGGAAGGGAGCACCCAGAGAGAAGTCTGCACCCCTAGGGAAGGGCACACCCAGAGAGAAGTCTGCACCCTGAGGGAAGGGAGCACCCAGAGAGAAGTCTGCACCCCTAGGGAAGGGCGCACCCAGAGAGAAGTCTGCACTCTGAGGGAAGGGAGCACCCAGAGAGAAGTCTGCACCCCTAGGGAAGGGCGCACCCAGAGAGAAGTCTGCACCCTGAGGGAAGGGCGCACCCAGAGAGAAGTCTGCACCCCGAGGGAAGGGCGCACCCAGAGAGAAGGCTGCACCCCTAGGGAAGGACGCACCCAGAGAGAAGTCTGCACCCTGAGGGAAGGGAGCACCCAGAGAGAAGTCTGCACCCTGAGGGAAGGGAGCACCCAGAGAGAAGGCTGCACCCCGAGGGAAGGGCGCACCCAGAGAGAAGGCTGCACCCTGAGGGAAGGGCTCACCCAGAGAGAAATCTGCACCCTGAGGGAAGGGAGCACCCAGAGAGAAGTCTGCACCCCAAGGGAAGGGAGCACCCAGAGAGAAGTCTGCACCCCTAGGGAAGGGAGCACCCAGAGAGAAGGCTGCACCCTGAGGGAAGGGCTCACCCCCAGGGAAGGGCGTGGCTGCGTGGCCCAGTCACCACCTTGAATACAGGCTCCTCATCTGGATGTCTGCAGAGAAGGGGGGCCGACAGTAAGCGTTTTATTTCATTTTTGGTTTTTGTTTGTTTGTTTTGAGGGCTGGAGTGCAGTGGTGCAATCTTGGCTCACTGCAGTTTCAACCTCCCAGCTTCAAGCAATCCACCCACCTCAGCCTCCCAAGTAGCTGGGACCAGAGGCATGTGCCACCATGTTCAGCTAATTTTTTAATTTTTTGTGGAGACAGGGTTTCTCCATGTTGCTCAGGCTGGTTTCGAACTCCTGACCTCAAGCCATCCGCCCACCTCAGCCTCCCAAAGTGCTGGGGTTACAGGTGTGAGCCACCGCACCCAGCTAAATTGTAAACATTTTAAGTGTGAGGGGATTAGTTTACGTTAAAGATGTTTCCTATGGTTGGCGATTTTGGAGGGTGATTTGGGCCAAGGCTGATGGGAAGGGGAGGGCCGTGAAAGCAGCACCGCCATGGACAGACGGTGTTGGCAGGTCTTCCGGTCTCTGTCACACATTCACAGACAAGACAGAGCAACATGGAGAGGTCCGGGCCCACATGGAGATGCATTTGTCTAGCATTTTCTCCTTAAGCAGAAAAGATGAGCTTGGAAAAAAAAAAAAAACAGCAGGACATTGACCTTGAAATTCCATCATTATTGTAATTGATCACAAGTCAGCTGATCACTAGGCAACTCCGCTTTCATCACCGACTGTGCAAGGCCAGGAAATCCGCACGTGCCCTCCTTGTGTGGTAGACGGCCACCAAGATCGCGCTCTTTAGATCACGCCGAAAAATCTCTGCCGACGTTTTCATGTCAAACAGGAGCATGTACTGATGGAGGAAAGAACCACTTAAGGTTCTCAGTGGGAGGTGGCAGAACACAGCTCTGGGTAATTGAAGCAGAAAAGGAATTGTTAAAAGAATATTTAAATATTCGTTTAAATTATTAAAGGGATTATTAAAAGAATTATATATTGTCTAGCTCAAGGAATGGAGGTGGTGTGGGGAGGAGAACGAGTTTCCTAGGCTACCTGAGCGAGAAAGATGCTGGGAAAAAGGACATTGGGACCGGCTTAGAGAAGTCTCTATCACCAGCACCACTGGCTGCACACACAGAAGGGACCTCAGGCTGGAGGCTGGAGGCTGCTGCTGGACCTGCCGACACCTCTGCCCATGGGAACGGCGTGGCCATCCAGGGTGGTGTCTGAGTCATCTGTGTTCTGGGAGTCACTAGCTTCCCGGCAGGGTGGGCTTGCAGCTACGCTCATGGGTGTGAGTGCCCCTGTGGGTTAAGCGAGTGCCGGCCTCTGCACTTTCCGAATGTAGTGTAGCTACATTCAGATCCTGTGTCATGAGTTGAGGGATTCACCAAACACTGGGAAGGATTTCAGATGCCTGGTGGCCAAAAAAAGGAGGGCAATGTGCACTGTGGCAGAAAAGCTCTCTGAAAGTCCAGGAACCACTGCTGGAAAGCTGCTGTTTAGGAGCTGGGTCAGTGCAGGAATGGGAGGGTGCCTTGTGTGGCTGCAGGTGGCACATTCAGGGCACAGCCAGGGAACACAGTTCGGCCAGATCAAATGGCCTGGTCCAGAGTGCCATTATTAAGTTTTACTATGGAATTGTACTTGTGAAGTAAAGGGCGTTCTGGACCATGTTGGGAATAGACATTGAACACAGAAGAATACGCTAAACTGAAATACTGTAGGCTGCTGTGACAAACCTGCCACACTGCATTCTGGGAATGTGCAGAATGTATAGAACTTGAGACCTTAAAATGAGGGCAACTGATGCTCTCGGCATCCTGGAAGCCGGAAGTTTGAAGTCAAGGTGTCAGCAGGGCTGGCTCCCTCCGCGGGTGGGAGGGAGAGTCTATTCTAGGCCTCTCTCCTGGCATTCCGTGGTGGCTTGGTGTCCTTGATGTTCCTTGGCTATGGACATGTCACCCCAAGCCCTGCCTCTGTCCTCTGGGGTCTTCTCCCTGAGAGTCTGTGTCTTCACAGAGTGTGGCATCTTCTGTCTGGAAAGCAGGTTATCTGCTTCCCAAATGCAATGGTGGGACAGGCAGAAGAAAGCCAGTCCCCTTCCAAAGGGGAGAAATTGGAGGGGAGACGCCGTCTCGTGTCCTAAGCAACACCCCAGCACCACAGGGCAGGTTACGTTGGGTTCAGGGCCTGCGGTGACTGTGTGGCGTGTGCCCTGCGCCGCTGCACCAGGCTGGAGTTGAGGCTGAGATTCACAGCAGGGCACAGCCTGAAAGAGCCACGGAGCCTTCTGCGAAGACACAATGGTAAACAGTTGGACGGCTGGGCCCCTCTCGGAGGAATAAAGACCACAGCCTCCAGCCAGGAAGCAGGAGACTTGTTAACTCTGGCTCCAGCCACCATGTCCAGGGAAAAGGAAGCCGGCGTAAAGGTTTCATCCCGATATTCTACAATCAAACCTCCTGACCACCGATGCCCAGAGACGATGATGACACTTGTAGTTTAGGCTGTGGCCGAGAGGACACCGGTCCTCACGATTTAGGGGAGTGGAGAGCAGGGACAGCAGATGTGTGTCCTGAGTGCCGAGCATCAGTCAGGATAAAGCTAAGCTGCTGAAACCTGAAAACGTGGGTGCTGCTCACTGAGAAGACAGCTTCTGGGGGCCGGCCCGCGTCAGGGGTGCAGTCCCAGGCTGCCGTCCAGGGACCCAGGTTCTCCTGGGCTGGGATCTGCCACTTTCAGGGCAGAGTCCTCCCTGTGGCCCATGGTGGCTCCTGCTGGCTGGAGGGGGAGAGCAGAAGGAGGTGCTAACTGCATGGAGGCTGCCCCTAACCTCATCCCCATGGAAGAGGGCAGGGAGTCTGGGTGG
The DNA here is from genome assembly GCF_028878055.3 of Symphalangus syndactylus. NCBI lineage: Eukaryota > Metazoa > Chordata > Mammalia > Primates > Hylobatidae > Symphalangus > Symphalangus syndactylus. Next base: position 144,771,247 of record NC_072428.2, on the reverse strand, counting down.
AGAGCTCGCAGCCAGTGTCATGAAGACCCTGCTGGCTGCCGCACTGGTCACGTAGTAGGTGCTTGGTGAACACGTGATTGCTCATAAATCAAAGCACAGCAGAGGCCAGCCCTCATCACAACGGAGCGGGCGGCCTCCTCCAGCCCACGCTCCACTTGCTGCCTCTGGGAGGCTCTGTCCTGTGATTCTGTGGAGTGGCAGTCGGCAGCTCAGTACTGGGTTCCTGCACTGGGCCTGCTGGCCACACTTCCCAAAAGCAGGGCCCTGAGGGCATGAGCAGGAAGGACACTGAGGAAAATGCAAGGGACCTGAGAACAGGCTGGGGACAGGGGTCACCGGGTGATTGCATTACCCGGAACCTCGTCCAGCTATGCCTCCTTTAGGTCAGAGGAGGGCCCCCAGGGCCAGGCAGTGTTTACAAGAAAACTCCCTTGGCAACGAGCCTATACTGTAACTTGGGGATGTGATTTTGGCACCGTGAACTCAAACCAAGCTATGGGTAGATGGGGATGTGGCAGGGCCCCACTGTTCGCCTGACAGTTCAGATGAACTCCTTGGCCATCATTCTGTAATAAGATTGACGGCATGAAAACAGATGGTGTTTCATCACCGAGAAAAGATTAGGATGGTTCTCATGAGGACCCATGTCCATACGTATCACCAATTGAGAGACCTGCTGACGGCCCCCCGACAACAGCAGGGTGCCCATCCCCATCTGTCCTCACCCATCTCTCAGCCTCCACATGGCCCAGGTGTGACACCCTGAGTTTGCAATGAAACAAGGAAAGGAAAATCAAACAGTGGCCTGGACACTCAGCTCTTGGGATATTGTCCTTATAATAGTTACATCTACACATATGTGTGCTGCATGCATCTCCAGAGCTCTGTTGTGTGAGTACACACACATACACACACAGAGAGAGAAAAGAGAGAGTCACAGAGAGAGAGAGAGACAGAGAGAGGAGGAGGAGGAGGGGAGGAGGAGGAGGAGGAGGGAAGGAGGGAAGGAAGAAAGAAGTCCCCAAGCATATTCACGTAAATTTAGGCTGTATTTCTGCCTGGAGGTATATTGAAAGAACAAGTCTGCAAAAATTATGTACATATAGGCCAGGCGCGGTGGCTCACGCCTGTAATCCCAGCACTTTGGGAGGCTGAGGCAGGTGGATCACAAGGTCAGGAGATCGAGACCACCCTGGCTAACACGGGGAAACCCCATCTGTACTAAAAATACAAAACATTAGCCAGGCGTGGTGGCGGGCGCCTGTAGTCCCAGCTACTTGGGAGGCTGAGGCAGGAGAATGGCGTGAACCCGGGAGGCGGAGCTTGCAGTGAGCCGAGATCGCGCCACTGCACTCCAGCCTGGGCGACAGAGCGAGACTCCGTCTCAAAAAAAAAATTATATACATATAAAACAAGTGCTTTAATCCCTTACAATGCCATTGCATCACTTTTGTAATCAGAAACAATATAATTGTGGTATAAATCGAAATTTAGGTTGAAATATTCATGTCATTGGGATCATTTTACAGCTTGAATTCATCCACGTGATTTCTTCCACTGGATCTTCACTCTGGGCAGGCCCAGTGTTACTCATGCATGCGGTTGGAAGGAGCCCAAGGAATGTGCCTACTTTGTGCCTTACCACCAGGCCTGGTAAGGGCCTGACATTCACAGCCTTAGGGACTGTCTTTGAGATTAAGGCATAGTGTCTCTCTCCAAGATCGCAACTGCAAAACAAAACCACGCCACATCTCCCCTGCAGGGACGGCTCCCTGGGGAGGCCTTGCGGGCACAGCGGCACAGTGAGATGGAGACAGACCTGGAAGTGACCTGGGGAGGGCAGGGGCTCGAGCCAGCGGGAGACCATGGGGGTGGGTAGGAGGCAAGATGGGGACAGCCTGAGGTGAGATGGCCGCGAGTGCTCAGGCCAAGTGAGGACACACCGGGAGCGAGGATCCGAGGAGGGTCTCATAGGACGAACTTCCTGTGTGTGGCTGGGTGTGGACGGCCCAATCCCTTGGCCACCAGCCATGTGTGGGATCAGCCCAGCCGGCCTCTGGGTCGTGTCTGTGCATCTCAGTGGATCATCGGCGGGAGCTTTCCGGGGAGGCAGAGGGGCTTTTCCTGGACAGTGCTGCCAGATTCCCCCACCACCGAGCGGCATCCCATGCCTGGGCTTGCCCCTCGCAGCCTCGCTCCAGCTCTGTGGCTGGATCCATGCTTGTGGCTAAGCCTCTTGGCAGCTCCCCCCGGATGGCTTTCAAGTCCACACTGCCGCTCCTCGCCTCTGAGTCTGTGAACTTCTCAGGGGACCTTCCACACAGTTTATAATATTGTCCCTCCTCTAGGCTTACCGTGGTCGACTTTCCCCAAGTCGGCATGTGCCTACTTCCCCCAGAAGTTTACAGAAGCTGGAAGTCCCGTCAGGGTACTGGGGGGAAGCCTGCGTGGGGTGGATTTAGCCTCCTGGCCTCCCTGCCAATGGTCAGGCTCAAGTTCTCCATCTCCGGCGCCAAGGAAAATACAGGCTTTGGATATGAGAGATTTTAGATTGTTCTCAGCTTAGTTCCAGGCTTCTTTTTACTCAAGGACGTTTCCTGGTACTTTGACCTTGCCAGGCACTTCCAGTTATTTGTTTAATCATTTTCTTCTATTTTTCTGGGTCTAGGAGCATGGGAGTTCTTTGATGTGGCTTAACCTGGTCTGTAGGAGCCACCGGTGCAATGGCTAATGATGCTTCTTTGAGGCAAGTGTTTTCTAAATTCTCAAGGTTTCCTTTTTTACACGTAAAATTCTGACCTTGAGGAAGTTGGGGACTTTTTTGTCATTTAGGCCAACACTGAGCAATTAACTTTTTAACAATCCCAGGGCTTTGCATCTTTGTTTTTTCACTTTGATTCTTTTATGTCTAACAGTGGGAAAAGGTAGCATCTGGAACAAATTAATATGTGGCCCAGGGGCAATTCGAAACAATTTGGGCAAAAGTAAAATCATATTAGCTGCAGCATCAGAAGCCAGAGTGATCCTTGACTATGGACACAATTCCTGTCTGTGCTGGGAGAGGCCTTTCAAAAAAACCCCTGAACCTTTTAGGTTTTCAAGAGTAGATAATAGTAGCAGTAGGTTCTTTCTACCCTACTCTGAAGTCATTCCATTCCCATCTGGATTCCTTAGCACTTGTCTCCATCTCTTGGCTACGCGGGTGCTTTTCTGTGCCCTCTTGTCATTTTCCATGCACACAGAAAGTGGGTAAAGTAGTAACGCAGGCATAAACCCGAGTTATCGTCTTGTCCCTCACGACATGATAAGCCTCGTGAACTCAGAAGACTGTGGACATTTAATCTCTGCACACAACACCAAACATAACAGCTCACTCACAAACCCTGTGATGCTGGATCTGGGGTCTGCTCTGGCTTCAGGGCTTCTCAGCCTCCTCCACCTTGCCCCAGGCCTGCTAGGGACAGTTTGGGTTTGCTGGATCATCTGCAGGCTCTTGCCATGCAGAGCCAGCGTCTTAGCTCAGACTGCCATGGCACTGGCACAGACTGGGAGTTTCCACAACAGACAGTCATGTCCCCCAGTTCTGGAGGCTGGGAGTCTGAGATCAGGGTGCCAGCAGGTCAGGGTCTTCCTGGGCTGCAGACGGCCACCCTCTCGCTGTGTCCTCACATGGCAGGAGAGCAAGTCCTCTGGCCTCTTCTCATGAGGGCACTCATCCCAGCACGAGGTTCCCATCACCAGCATTGCACCAAACCCTTGATTATCTCCTGACGTCCCCATATCCAAGCCCATCACACTGGGGGTTAGGACTTCAACATGCAAATTTTGGGGGGTGGTGGTGGCACTAACACTGAACTCATAACAACCAGCAGAATGGACTGGAGCTGGGTGGCCTCCATGGTAGTCCTCAGCCACTTGTGGCTTTTGAGAATGTGGCCAGTCCAAACTGAGATGTGCTGTCAAGTGGAAGAGGCACACTGCATTTCAAAGCCTGCTTAGAAAAAAAAATGTAATGTATCTTATAAGTAATTCATTGATATTTTGGATGTACTCAGTTAAAGCATAGTATTAAGTTTCATCTTTCTTTTACTTTTTACAAATGTGTCTATGAGATAATTTCAACTCATACATGTGGCTGGTGATGCATTTCTTTTTCAAGAAATGCATATGTTTAAGGTGTGGACGTGATTTTTAACATTTATGACCTGCCGTTTTGATATCCATAGACGTGGTGATTACGACAGTCAGGCAAGTTCTCATATCCATCACCGAGAGGATCTTCACCCAGTCGTCCTCCTCCTCCTCCTCCTCCTCCTCCTCTTACTCTTCTTCCCATTCTCCTTCTCCTTCCGCTTTCCCTTCCCCTTCCCCTTCTCCCTCTCCCTGTCCCTCTCCCTCTCCTCCTCCTCCTCCTTCTCCTCCTCCCTTCTTCTTCCTCTTCTTCTTCTTCTTCTTCTTCTTCTTCTTCTTCTTCTTCTTCCTCTTCCTCTTCTTCTTCTTCTTTCCTCCTCCTCCTCCTCCTCCTCCTCCTCCTCTTACTCTTCTTCCCATTCTCCTTCTCCTTCCGCTTTCCCTTCCCCTTCCCCTTCTCCCTCTCCCTGTCCCTCTCCCTCTCCTCCTCCTCCTCCTTCTCCTCCTCCTCCCTTCTTCTTCCTCTTCTTCTTCTTCTTCTTCTTCTTCTTCTTCTTCTTCTTCTTCTTCTTCTTCTTCCTCTTCCTCTTCTTCTTCTTCTTCTTCTTCTTTCCTCCTCCTCCTCCTCCTCCTCCTCCTCCTTCTTCTTCTTCTTCTTCTTCCTCTTCTTCTTCTTCTTCTCCTCCTCCTCCTCCTCCTCCTCCTCCTCCTCCTCCTCCTTCTTCTTCTTCTTCTTCTTCTTCTTCTTCTTCTTCTTCTTCTTCTTCTTCTTCCTTCTTCTTCTTCCTTCTTCTCCTTCCTTCTTCTTCTTCTTCTTCATTTTGGTGGTAAGAGACTCTAAAATCTACTCTCCTGGTGAATTCCCGGAGTGTGCTGCAGTGCTATGAACTGGGATCTTCCTGAGAGCCGGCCTCTGGACTGATTCCTCCTACCTCACTGCGACTCTCTCCCCTTGACCTGCATCTCCCCATTTCTCTGGAGCCTCCCTGGTAACCCCCTCCCATCTGCTTTTGTATAGCTGGGAATGTTTTCCACTGGATGGGGAAATAGGAAGCCCAGAGGGACGGGGCTGGGAAGGAGATGGGGGCCTTGCTTTTGACTGGCTCAAGCAGGGCCACTGTGGGCACAGCGTGCTGGAAAGGCCAGGGCAGGGGTCCTAGAGAAATGCGGCTCCTGGTTAGGGGCACCAGAGGTTAGGATTCCTTTTCAATGATGTTTAGTTTCTGGACTTTGAGTTTCTGAATGTGACCTTATGCAGAGAATGAGCCACAAGGAGCCTCTTTTACTTGGCTCACACATGGTATTCATGAAGCTCTTCACTCAGCACAGCATCCCTGCAGGAAGAGGAAAACAAGGTTGTCACAAATGTGAAGGTGCTGATAGCAAATTCTGTCCTTGCAGGCATAGGGCTTTCTCAGTCCATCGAAGCTCCCCGAAGATTGTGTTATGGAATAGAGGAGAGGAAGTTAAAATGAGACGTGGCCTTCCTGGGTCTCACGTGAATCCTGTGGGGCATCCAACTTTTGTCTAGGTCTGAGCATTGGCTGGGGCTGGGGAGTGGAACCTCAGACCCACCACATTAGCCTGGGGGCTGGGAAAAGGGAATAGGAAGTCATAGCTGTCTCATCCTACTCAATCTTATTGCCCTTTGTGTTGGAGAAGGTGCCAAAACCATTTCAGAGCAGCCTCTGTCTTGCTTCTCTTCTCCATTTCTCTTTTGTCCTTGTCTTTCCTTTTTTTCTCCTTTTCTTTTTCCCCAAAGGAAGAGGAGAAAACTGAAGAAAAGGGTTTGGGCCAGATAGTTCAAAACAGAAACGAGATGGCAGGGAACGTATTCTTAAAACTTTACGGCACCAGAAACTAGGCTCCAGCGCAATGCATGAGGCCAGGATGAAAGCACTGAGGTGTTAGGATTAGACTAAGGAACCCTGCAACCAGCAACAACGCTTCCTCAGGTGCGGGAGAGCAGAGGAGTGGCCTGTCTTTTCGGGAGCGCAGCATGGATTGAAAACCCTGAACCCAGGCCAGGGCGGGCAGGATGTTCGGCACAGGTGAGCACTTGACTCTCACATGAACCCCAACAGGAAGCAGCATGATCCTCATGTTTGCGGTGAGGAGACCATGGGGAGACGCAGTCACCTCCTCAGGCCACCCTGCTACTTGGCATTGAGGACAGGCTGGGCGCCTCCCCGCTCTGTCCTGCAGGTGTGCTCAGCCTTGCCAGGTTGTTATACTGTTTCCAGGACACTGCAACACTGTTGCTATCAAGTAGCAGTGAGAGAAAGAGGACAGCACTGCAAGCTACCACAGCCAGAGGCTGGGTTCCTTCTCAGTGATGGGGGAGTGAGAAGCTTGTGGGCCATGGAGCTCAGGGAAGCTTCCGGAACGTCAGGCTTGAGGTGGGTCTCCATCAGTGTTGAATGGGTGGGGAAGAGCCATGGGGAATAGCACAGACAAGGTATGGGGTGGTGGGGAGGCACAGGTGTGTTTGAGGGCTGAGGGTCTGTTCACGTGGTAGAGACGTGGGGGATGCGGCCGGAAAGTGAGGGGCCAGGAACTTAGTCTGGCAGGAGGCAGTTTTTGGTAAGCAGAGGGGAGGGAGCCAGCAAAGGTTTCGGAAGGATAGTGAAAACAAACAGAGCAGGTGCCTTCCACACTCCAGTCAGGAAGTGCAGACTGGGGGCTCCAGGGATGCCCCCATCCAATCCCTCAGCCTCAGAGGTGGATGGAGCTGGAAAGGAGGAATACCTCTCCAGGTCCCTTCAGCTCCCCACCAGGGACCACTAGCCCTACGTGGCTTTTTCAATTTACATTAATTAAAGTGAAATGAAAATGACTGCTTCTCAGCCACCCTGGCCACATTCACGTGTTCCACTGCTACGTGTGCCAGTGACTACTGTCGGGATGTGCCAGGTCTAGGACATTCCCACTGCTGCCGAAAGCTGCGCTGCTTCTCCTGTGGCTGCTTCTGCCACGTGGCCTTGAAGGAAACCCACGCTCCAGGGAGGCTGGGCATTGCCTGCCCCAGGACCCCGGTCAGAGTCCCCAACCCTGAGCAGCTTCCAGCATCCCGAAGGCTCTGCCCCAGGTCCGAGGCCATTCCATGGTCGCTCCCTGCTTCCTCTCCTCCTCTGCTCCCTGCCCCTTGCTTGTGCCCTTGGCAATGCCCCGCCCCAGTTCCTGCCCCAGAGCCGCTGGCCAGAAATGGCTGAGGCTTGCAGCTGGAGGAAGTGGGCCTGGGCTGACGAGGTGGCACCACTTTGTCCTGGAACATCCCGCCCCTTGGCCTGGGTTCCGCTTGGGAAACAGGCGAGATTCGAAAGGTGAGTTTTTAGAATTGTCCAATGGCAAGCTGTGACAGTTGTGTGTACCCTGGAGCTCATCCCACCGTGGAAAACTCTGGAATGTCTGTCTCGGCAGTCCTCGGCAAGTGGCCCCAATAGTGGCATCATTTCAAGCTTTTGGAATATTGTTTTTGGGAAATAAAGCGACTCCTGCTCATGTAGCTGTGCCAAGTCATTTGTTTGTCTTATTCTTTTTGCTCAGCAGGTGGCATTTTTGCTCAGTGATTTTATTTGTATCCGCCTGTGTTCATCAACTATGACATATTAATCATGCAAATTGGGATATGATTAATGAAGGAAGAATTAATTCCGCCACTGCATCTGGGTCTGCTGTGACAGCTTAGTGAATGCCCTCATTCTGTGATGCCATCAGCAACTTCTGCAGGGCCGCTGCCGATTGATACATTACTGTTGGCAGGGTAAAGGTTAGGGACTGAAGCCCAGCGAGACTTTCCTCTCCAGGGCTGGTGTTACAAGCACATATTTACTTGAGAGGGCACATTTTTGAGACAGTGTATTGCTAAACCCCGTCCTCCTTCCCACTGTGTTAACAGTTTGTAGGAGGAGGGAGTTCGCTGTGTCTTTCAGTGTCTTCTAGACTGAAGCACTGTTGTCCAGGGCAAGCTCCCCAAGCAACTCTGACTCTTGCTGTTTCCAAGGTTCCAGGGTCTTGTTTCCCAGATGCTATTTGCAGACCACGCAGTGACCCATTCGTCCTTGGTAAGTGCTCCTTCTCCTCAGGACTCTGCTCTGGAAACATGAGCTAGGGCTGCAATAAGTTTCTCTTCATGACACAGAGTCCTACAGATAATTTAAATTAGCGCCCCACATTGCTTTCTCCCATTGCCCTCTGGTTAACCCTGATTTCCACCCTGCACCCGGAGCTGAGCCGTGATCTGCTTATTCCTGTCTGCTTTCACTCGTGTGCTCCGGTGAGCCAGGTCCACAAATAGAATGTTTTCTTGGAACTTGGATAACCTTGCCCTATGTACCATGGGAACACCCCCTGGGAGAGATTGTGACATTCCAGAGACTCCCTAGGTCACACCACCTCTGTCACAGGTCTTGGCTGGACCTGAGAGAGCGAGTGGGCAGTGAAGGTAGGATACCAGGTGCCCCATCGGGGAGGGGACCAGGAGGGCATCTGGTCACCAGAGACCGTGGAATCGCAGCCTGTGTTCACGTTGGGTCGACTGTGGATCCAAGCCTATCCAGGGATTGCAATTTACCTCTGCCCCACCTTGAGGCCACGGAAGGGAGACGCACGAGACAGGCAGCTGAGAGTTTGCTAAGCCACCGGCCTTCTGGAGTCTCTTCACCCTTCTTTTTTTTGTTTTGTTTTTGTTTTTGTTTTTCTGAGATGGAGTCTCACTCTGTCACTTGGGCTGGAGTGCAGTGTCATGATCTTGGCTCACCTCAACCTCTGCCTCCCAGGTTCAAGCGATTCTCTGCCTCAGCCTCCTGAGTAGCTGGGACTACAGGCCTGTGCCACAATGCCCAGCTAATTTTTGTATTTTTAGTAGGTTTCACCATGTTGGCCAGGCTGGTCTTGAACTCCTGACCTCAGGTGATCTGCCCACCTTGGCCTCCCAAAATGCTGGGATTACAGGCGTGAGCCACCGCACCTGGCTACCTCTCTGCTGCACTTCTAAGGAGCTGGAAGGCTGGGTAAGGGTGGCTCCAGCCACTATCACCTCCCTGGAGGGTTTTGAGACCCCGAAAGACACAGGCCGTGGCTGTGCAATGGAAAGAAACCATGTCACAGTCATCTTACCTTCGTTACCTGGGAAAAGCCTGCATCAGCGAGTGTTCTCTCTCGGGTGTAAATAGAAGAAATCCAACCTAATTCATGTTGGTAGCAGGGGAAATTTATTGGAAAATTGATGCAACTCCAGGGAAGGCAGGGACACAGATGCCTTTAGGAAGAGCGGGGCCTCCCTTCCCCTCCCTACGCTTGCTGTCACCAGAGGTGGCTGGGGGAATCTTTAAGGAATCTTAAATCTTGAGGTTGAGTTCCTTCCATGTTCTTTAGGTTAGAGACTGGAACAGTGCCCAATTATCCCCTGGGTGTTAGAACAACAGCCTGACATTACTGCACCCATCCTGAGTGGAGGGAACCTCTCCTGGGCTTCCTCACATTCTCCTCAGCACCTGGGAGACACTGAACCATGGGGCTCCCAGGGCCTTCTAGTCACCGCCTTGCAGGTTACTGCCAGGACATTTCAGCTGCTGTGGACGTGGAAGGAAAACGTGTCATTGGGGAATCAGAGGTGACACGGCCACTTCTGGCTGAGGGAATTAGGGCCAGTTGCATCCCCTTCGACCCCTGGAGAGTCAAGCTTGAAGGTCTTGCAGGGTTTGTGGGTGGGTTAAAACCATGTAACACCTGTTATGGGCTGAAGCACACCTCCTCAGATCTGTCTGTGGAAATCCTAATCCCCAGGACCTCAGAGTGTATTTGGAGATGGGGTCTTTCAAGAGGTGACTGAGTTAAGTTGGGGTCATATGCGTGGACCTTAGTGCAATATGCGAAGGGCAGGTTAGACACGGACACACACGGTGGGAAGACCTGTGAGGATGCAGGGAGAGGATGCCATCTACCAGCTGAAGAAGGAGGGGATAGGGTTTGGCTGTGTTGCCACCCAAATCTCACCTTGAATTATAATAATCCCCACGTGTCAAGGGTGGGGCCAGGTGGAGATGATTGAATCATGGGGCTGCTTCACCCATACTGTTCTCATGGTAGTGAATCAGTCTCTCGAGATCTGATGGTTTTATAAAGGGGAGTTCCCCTGCACAAGCTCTCTTGCCTACCACCATGGAAGACGTGTCTTTGCCCACGTCCAGAATTTCATGACTGTGACTCAGCATTTAAATCTCCTAAAGGCAGATATTTAACCCGAGGACAGAGAGTTACCGAACTCTGATTCTGCCATAGTTTCCATACAGGTTAAACAGAAAAGAAGTGGTGCATTGGGTGGGAAAGCTTTGAAACAACCTGGCTATTTCTTCTCCCAGTTCCCCTCATTCCTAGAGACCTGGCTCCTCTGGAGTCTGGAAGCGCTCCCCGCTGCATAGCCACATGGGCAGCGGGTGAGTGGATGGGGAGAAGGTTTGGGCAGGCTGGGCCCTCGAGAGGCTGGGCCACAGGTGTGTCCCCGTAGGTCCGGGGCCCCTGCATCCTCAGTGCCCTTTAGGAAGCACTCAGCTGGCTTGGACGATTAGCAGTTTGGAGTGTGTGAAGCTGGGAGTTCAGAGATGGGGTGTGTTTTGAAGCGGGCTCATCAAGCACCTGACCCCCATCATCTCCTCTTGAGGACCTGGGCCTGCCTGTCCCCGACTCTGTCCACAGCCTCAGCCTCCCTGCAGCCAGCTCCCTCTCCCTGGGAGAATGGCTCGGGTTTCCTTGACGCAGACAGGATTTGCTTCCAGGAGAATGCCATGTGCACACGGGTCTAAATCTGGACTCTCCAACCAATTGTTGATGACAAAGAAGGCACCTCCGCACTGGCTGAGAGTAGACTTAGGCCTAGAACTGGTCAGTCCCCTAAATGTCATTGCTAGTAAAGGAGAGGACAGGGAGGGAGGGGATAGGCACTGAGCTTTCAGCCGTGGTGTGCACCGGAGTCACAGGTGGGCCACTGCGGCCATCACCAGCATCTCCTCCTGCGTTTGGAAGGAATGCTGCCTGGGTTTACCAGCGTGATGAGTGCTGTGGGCGTGCTGAGCCTTTTCGTGCACAGTGGGCATTTGAAGGATGTCAGAAATGTGGTTTTGCACAAAAGTAAGGCACCCCTGGGAACTCCCAACAATTCCAGGGGAGGAAACCTAGGCAAAGTCCTTGGCCAGGAGGTGGGGATTGAGGAGCCAGGGAACTCTCGATAGAGGTGCTGCATCGCATTGCTCCCCCACACTGGTAAGGCCTTGGATATCGGGTCACACTTCGTGGAGGTGCATTTTTCTATTCTGCCCCACTCGGGTACAAGAGTGGGGACTCCTCTTCACGCATACTATGGTTCCTTAGGTGTCCGGGCCCCACCCTTCCCCTGGGCTGGGGCAGGGGCAGGGTAGAGCCCTGAGGCAGCTCCTCGGGCAGACAGAACCCACAACCTGATCCACCTGCCCGCTCAGTTTTTTTAGCTAGCCTCTCGTGGAGCCAGACAGTATTGCTAATGGGATCCTGATACCTGTTATGGACTGAATGTTTGTGTCCTCCCAAAGTTTTGATGTTGAAACCCACGGTGATGGTGCTAGGAGGTAAGGCCTCTGGGAAGTGATTGGGTCAAGAGGGTGGAGCCCTCCGGAATGGGATTAGTGCTCTTATGAAAGAGGCCGGGAGAGCTCGGTCGTGCTACTGCCACTTGAGGACAAGCGGGAAGCCCACTGTCCGCCAGCCTGGAGGAGGCCCTCTCCAGAACCTGAGCAAGTCTGCACCCTGTGTTCAGGCTTCAGCCTCCAGAACCATGAGAAACAAACGTGGGGTTTATGAGCTGCACAGTCAATGGTATTTTGCAGCCTGCATGGGCTAAGATAGTCTCCTAGAATGCGAGATTCAGAAGGAGACTGTGTTGATGGGGAAAACGCCGTGGGGTGCACAGAGGGCAGCGGGGCCAGGGCAGCAAGCCAGGCCCCACTTCTCGCTGCCTCAAGCTTATCTCTCAGGTTGCAGGCACTGGGCCTGGTCCTGAGGATGTGGGATGTGGCATGTGGGGATTGGGAGAATGTGTTCGATGCCTGGGGGTGATGCTGGTGAGGCCAGGCAGAGGCTGAACATTATAGGGCCTTGCAGGCCTCCCGGTGCTGAACTGGGATGTGAGCAGGATCTGCTTTGGGGCTCCCATGGGCCTGTCCCTGGGGGAACTGCTTCCAGGGAACATGGCGTCTGCAGGAGCTCCATCTGCGCACCCTGTTCTGGCCTCTTCCCCGCTTCCTGCATTCGGTCTGGTCAGTAGCTTGAGTGGATGGACATAGGTGCACGTGAGCTGAAGTGGGATGACACAAAAACCCACTGCGCATTAATGACAGCTGCAGTGCCTATCAGAGGCTGAGGGAGCCCCGGCTTCTCAGGGGAGTCCTGGAAACCCTGGGGACCTGTATTCTACCCTGAGATCTGCCCCTCAGTCTCCTCCACTGGGTCATCGCAGGAGCTAGATGGTGTGTGCTGCTATGATGGAGATCAACATCAACTGGCATTTTCTGGGCCCAGAGGAGTGAAATTGCCACACAGCGGGCAGAGTGAAATGGTCAGACGCCAACTCCTTGTTAAGTGTGCCTGCCCATCTCAGGCTGCGTCAGGGGAGATGCAAAGTCCTGGGAAGGAGACATCATTTCCCATCTTGAGCTGCAGAAGAAAAAGAGGCAGATGGAAGGCCGTTCCCGTCCTCTATTGCACAGAACAGCCAGTGAGCTTTGGAACACAAATCAGGGCCTAACACTGCCCTGCCCTAAGCCCCAAGCTCTCTCTTGGCCTCCCAGCTTCCCCAGAACAAATCCCAGAGCCTCGGCGTGGGCGACAGGCCCACACCGCGTGGCCCCACCTGCTCCCAGCAGGCCACGTCTCTTCCTGCTTCCCAAACGTGACAAGGCTGGCATCGCCTGTGCATGTGGGTTTTCCTCTGCCTAGAACCCTCGTTCCCTGCCATTAAAGTGGCTTTATTCACATTATTTGATTCTAGCTCCAAAGCCGTTTACTCAGTGAGGGTCTGTCTCCCAGCCGCTCGCGCACTCACCGCACCTTATTTTTTTCTTCCACACCACTGATGACCATCTACAGTTGAATGAAATTATTTACCAAATCTTATTGTATATTGTCATACTTCCTTAGTGGACAAAAACTCAAAACTACAAAAGTAAGGACTTTGCCTTGAGTGTTGTTCTACACCCAGGTGATCAGAACACAGAAGCCTTTGATAAATGTGTGCTGAAACAAGTCACGTCATTAGTGCCTGAAATCAGGAAACTGCCTGCAGGAGGCTCTGTTCCTGGCATACAGTTGGTGCTCAACACATGCTCGTTAAATACATGAACAGATACCTAAATAACATCATTCACTTTTTTCCCTTCTCATTGAGTGAGATGGTTTAGTGGTGTCCCCACGCGAATCTCATCTTGAACTCTAGTTCCCATAATCCCCACGCATGGTGGGAAGGACCCAGGGGAAGGTAATTGAATCACGGGGGCAGATACCCCCATGCTGTTCTCGTGATACCGAGTGAGTTCTCGCAAGATCTGATGGTTTTATAAGGGACTTTCCCCTCATTCGCTCTGCACTTCTTGCTGCCACCACGTGAAGTAGGATGAGTTTGCTTCCCCTTCCGTCATGATCGTTAAGTTTCCTGAGGCCTTCCCAGCCTTGCAGAACTGTGAGTCAGTTAAGCCTCTTTCCTTTATAAACTACCCTATCTTGGGTATTTCTTCCTAGCAGTGTGAGAACGGACTAATACATCAAGATTTTCAAAAGAGCTCTACCCACAGATCTTTTAAATTCCATTCTTTTCCTTTGGCTTCATAAATGAGTGAGCTTTCTTAAGACTTATTATCAAGAGTGGCTTTCATGTTTTAGGAGCACATTAGGTCTCTGAAGCCTTGTAAATTTCTTTTAAGTCACATGAAAAAGATCTTTACTTCCAAGGAGACACCTGGCTATGCCCCAGGCCTTTGGGTTTGAGGGCTCATCCTGCACTTTCAGAGCGAGTGAGAAAATGACGCTCACCCCCTCGCTGCTTCAGCCTCCAAGTGTCCAAAGCTTAAATGGATGGATGGGGCCCTCCCTCTGAGGCCTCACTATAGACGGCAAATTAGCCTCCATGATGGAGGTGGGCAGAGGACATCATGAGCTTACCCAGCCCTGCAGAGGCAACAGGCCGGGGATGTTCTCTCCCTAAGAGCAGAGATGCTTTTGAGGATGATGAGCTGACGCAGGCAGGGGTGGCACTCTACGCAGAGGGCAGAATAGTGTCGGCCCCTGGGATGGGCGAGAGGAGGGAGCATCCAGCAGCTGGGCCTGCAGAGGGAGGGACAGAGAGGTCTTGGGGCCTGCTGAGGGTTTGAACTTGATCCTGAGGCCATTGGGGGCTGCAGAAGGGCTTTAAACAGAAAATAATTAAATAATTATATGGTAAGATGTAACCGTCAGAAAGTTATAGACGGCTGGGGCAACTACACGGACGGCAACAGACAAGAAGCTGGAAGCTGCTGGGAAGCTTTTGGGCGATCTGGATGAGGACGGAAGTGTGCTGTGCTGGGGATGGGGGAGGACGGCCGCCACTGGGGTGGAGATGCGGCACTTGGGACCGTCTGGGTGGCAGTGAGTCAGGATGGCCCACCCCTGGCCTGGCCACCAGGAGCACGGGAGTGCCATCCAGGAGTGAGACATGCAGACAAGGGGTAAGTCTGGAGGGAGAGATGAGTGCAGCTTTGTTCTTTAGAATTTTTGGTAAAATACACATAAGAAAATTTACCATCTGAATCATTTTTAGCTCTACACCGGCTCTCTAGAGCTTTCTCGTCGCGAAAGTAAGCCCTGTCCTCCTTCAACACTAACTCCCCATTCCCCTCTGCCAGCTCTGACACCTACCCTTCTACTTCCTGTCTCCCTGGCTTTACTGTTCCAGGGGCCCGTAGTGGGATCACACAGTGCTTGTCCCGTGGCTGGCTCCCTCCACTCGGCGTAATAACTCCAAGCCTCTTCCATGTGGTGCCATGTGTCTGAATTTCCTTCCTTTTTAAGGCTGAATAATCCATTGTTCCGCGTGGGTGGGGCACACTGCGTTTATCCCTCATTGGCTGATGGACACGTGGGTTGCCTCCACCCTTGGCTGCTGTGGACGGTGCTGCTGTGACATGGCTGTGCAAACTCCTCAAGTCCCTGTTTTCAGTCCTTTGGGGGATAGACCCAGAAGTGGAACTGAGGGGTCACATGGCACTTCTGTGTTGGGAGCAGGCCCCCCAAAATCTGGCCATAAACTGGCCCCAAAACTGGCCATAAACAAAATCTCTGCAGCACTGTGACATGTTCATAATGGCCCTAACACCCACGCTGGAAGGTTGTGGGTTTATGGGAATGAGGGCAAGGAACACCTGGCCCGCCCACGGTGGAAAACTGCTTAAAGGCACTCTTAAGCCACAAACAATAGCATGAGCGATCTACGCCTTAAGGACATGCTCCTGCTGCAGTTAACTAGCCCGACCTATTCCTTTAATTTGGCCCATCCCTTCGTTTCCCATAAGGGATACTTTTAGTTAATTTAACATCTATAGAAACAATGCTAATGACTGGTTTGCTATTAATAAATACGCGGGTAAATCGCTGTTTGGGGCTCTCAGCTCTGAAGGCTGTGAGATTTCCCACTTCACACGTCTATATTTCTGTGTGTGTGTCTTTAATTCCTCCAGCGCCGCTGGGTTAGGGTCTCCCTGACGGAGCTGGTCTTGGCAAGTGGTGTCCATCATGGGGGCTCAAATCCAGGTTGAAGGGTCACCAGAGCAACGGTTGGAATGGAAAACTGGCTGGAGGACACCCGAGTACTCTTAAAGCAATCCCCATGCCAAGTAAGAAGGGGATCTCAGAAGCGTCAGGGTAACAATGGGACAGGTGTGGGGTGTGGTTCGTTCTATGTTGGAACTTTTTCACACTGATGATGAAGAGGAAGGAGAGTATAGTGAAGTAACAGAAGGAGTTACAGAGCATGTTTATTTACCAGCTAAATCTAAAGCGGCAAAGGAGGAGAGGTTCATCCCTACCCTTCTGCACTCCCTCCTTATTACTTTGAAGAAAAAGACCCTCCACATCTTTCTTTTCCGGAGGACACTGGGTGAAAAGTAGTTGCCCCAGTGACTGTTTGAGCAGCGCCTCGAGTGACCACTCTTAGTTTTATTCAGGCAGGAATTCAGCAAGCTAGACGAGAGGGTGATTTAGAGGCTTGGCAGTTCCCTGTTAGAATACACCCCCCAGACCAACAGGGAAATATTATAGCTACATTTGAGCCTTTTCCTTTTAAATTACTCAAACAATTTAAACAAGCTGTAAGTCAGTATGGACCAGGTTCTCCTTTTGTAATGGGACTGTTAAAGAACATTGCTGTTGCCAGTTGGATGATTCCTACTGACTGGGACGCTCTTACTTGAGCTTGTCTAACTCCTGCTCAGTTCTTACAATTTAAAACTTGGTGGGCAGATGAAGCTTCCATTCAGGCTGCTCTCAATGCCCAAGCCCAACCTCAAATTAATATAACTGCAGACCAACTTTTGGCGGTTGGTGGCTGGGCTGGTTTAGATGCACAGCTGGTCATGCAGGATGATGCCATAGAACAGTTCAGAGGAGTGTGCATTAGAGCTTGGGAAAAAATCACTTCAGGTGGGGAACAATACCCTTCCTTTAGTGCTATAAAACAGGGACCAAGAGAACCATACGTTGATTTTATAGCTCGGTTACAGGAGTCTCTTAAAAAGATGATTGCAGATTCGGCTGCTCAGCATATAGTGTTGCAGTTATTAGCTTTCGACAATGCTAATCCTGACTGCCAGGCTGCTCTGCGACCTATCAGAGGGAAAGCACATTTAGTTGATTATATCAAGGCCTGTGATGATATTGGAGGTAATCTGCATAAAGCTACTTTGATGGCACAGGCAATGGCAGGACTGAGAGTGGATAAAGAAAATACTCCATTTCCTGGAGCTTGTTTTAACTGTGGGAAGCATGGTCATACTGAAAAAGCATGTAGAAAAAATCAGCGAGTTAGGCTGCCAGATAGGGGAAAAAGAAAACTGCTGATCCTGCAATATGTCCAAAATGTAAAAAAGGAAAACATTGGGCTAATCAGTGTCACTCTAAGTTTGATAAAGAAGTGAACCCAATTTTGGGAAATGCCATGAGGGGCCTGTCCCGGGCCCCGTTCTAAACCGGGGCATTTCCAGCTCAGGCCATTCCCTCACCGCTGTACAATGTCTGTCCCCTGCCACAGCTGGTAGTGCCGCAGTAGATTTATGCTGCACAAAAGCTGTGAGCCTTCTGCCTGGGGAACCCCCAAAAAAGGTTCCAACAGGAGTCTGTGGACCCTTGCCAGTGGGGACAATAGGATTACTTTTAGGAAGGTCTAGTTTAGGTTTAAAAGGGGTACAGATGGCCGGGCGCAGTGGCTTACGCTTGTAATCCCAGCACTTTGGGAGGCCGAGGCGGGCGGATCATGAGGTCAGGAGATCGAGACCACGATGAAACCCCATCTGCGAGACTCCGTCTCAAAAAAGATAAATAAATAAATAAATAATAAAAAAATAAAAGGGGTACAGATACATACAGCAGTCATTGATTCAGATTCCAATGGGGAAATTCAAATTGTTGCATCTACTTCTGTTCCCTGGAAAGCAGAGCCAGGACAGCGCATAGCACAGCCCCTGATTGTGCCGTATGTGGGAATGGGAAAAAGTGAAATTAAACAGGAAGATTTGGAAGCACAAATAAGGCAAAGCGGCTTATCAGGTGAATCAAATTACTGATAAACATCCTACCCGTGAAATAACTATTCAGGGAAAGAAATTTAAAGGTTTGGTAGATACAGGAGCGGACATTTCAATCATTTCTCTACAGCACTGGCCGTCTGCGTGGCCAATTCAACCCTCTCAATTTAACATAGTTGGAGCTGGTAAAGCCCCTGAAGTATATCAAAGTAGTTATGTTTTGCATTGTGAAGGGCCCGATGGACAACCTGGGACTATTCAACCAATTATAACTTCTGTAGCTATAAATTTATGGGGAAGAGATTTATTACAACAATGGGGAGCACAAGTTCTAATTCCAGAACAATTATATAGTCCTCAAAGTCAACATATGATGCATGAAATGGGGTATGTCCCTGGTACGGGACTAGAAAAAAATTTGCAAGGTTTGAAAGAACCGCTTCAAGCGGAAAAACAAAGTTCCTGCCAAAGATTAGGAAATCATTTTTGATGGTGGCCATTGTTAAGCCTCCAGAACCTATACCTTTAAAATGATTAACAGATAAGCCAATTTGGATAGAACAATGGCCTCTAAGTAAAGAGAAACTGGAGGCTTTAGAGACATTAGTTACTGAACAATTAGAAAGTGGGCACATACCTCCAACAGTTTCCCCCTGGAATTCTCCGGTTTTCCTAAGAAAAAATCAGGTAAATGGAGAATGTTAACTGACTTAAGTGCCATCAATTCAGTTATCCAACCTATGGGGGCATCACAGCCAGGATTGCCTTGTCCTGCTACAATTCCAAAAAGTTGATCTTTAATAGTCATAGATTTAAAAGACTGTTTCTTTACTATCCCTTTAGCTGAGCGAGACGGTGAACAGTTTGCATTTACAATTCCTGCAGTAAACAACCTGCAGCCTGCTAAGCATTTTCATTGTTTCACAGATGGGTCTAATAATGGTAAAGCTTCTTATTCTGACTCAAAAAGTAAAGTTTTCCAGACGTCCTATACTTCAGCTCAAAAAGCAGAGCTTGTAGCTGTAATTGAGATATTGACTGCTTTTGATATGCCTATTAATGTGATTTCTGATTCTTCATATGTGTTCATTCCACACAGTTAATTGAAAATGCTCAGTTATGATTTCATACAGATGAACAACTGATGACTTTATTTACCCAACTGCAAACAGCAGTTGGGAGTAGAATGCACCCTTTTCACATCACTTACATTAGGTCTCGTACGTCTTTTCCAGGACCTTTGACTGAAGGGAATCAAATGGCTGATCACCTAGTTGCTAATGCAATATCTAATGCTAGACATTTTCACAGTTTAACCCATGTGAATGCCTCTGGTCTCAAATGCAGATACAGCATTACCTGGAAAGAAGCTAAAGCTATTATCCAGCGATGCCCAACTTGCTAAGTGGTGCCTTCCTCATCTTTCACAGGAGGAGTTAACCCTCAAGAACTGGAAACTAATTCTCTTTGGCAAATGGATGTCACATATGTTCCCTGTTTGGGAGACTAGTTTATGTACATGTATGTCTGGACACCTTTTCTCACTTTGTCTGGGCTACATGCCAATCAGGAGAGTCTTCTGCCTGTGTTAAACGTCACCTTTTGCAGTGTTTTGTGGTGATGGGCATTCCAGCTTCTATTAAAACGGATAATGCCCCAGGCTATACTAGCCAAGCTCTAGCTACATTTTTCTCTATATGGAATATTAAACACATTACTGGTATCCCATACAATTCTCAAGGACAAGCCATAGTGGAAAGAACGAATCTTTCCCTAAAACAGCAGTCGCAAAAGCAGAAAGGGGGAGACAGAGAATATGGAACCCCCCAGAAGCAACTGAACCTAGGATTATTAACTTTAAATTTTTTGAGCCTGCCCAAAGGCCAGATGTTATCAGCAGCTGAACAGCATCTACAGAAACCAGCTGCAAAGACAGAAGCAGAACAACTGGTTTGGTGGAGAGTTCCAATTATAAAAAGTTGGGAAATAGGTAAAATAATAACTTGGGGTAGAGGTTATGCTTGTGTTTCTCCAGGCCAAAATCAACAGCCGATTTGGATACCATCAAGACACCTGAAACCTTATCATGAGCCAGATGCCGAGGAATAGATTCTGGAAGGATCCTGAGGACCCCCCGGTTGCAGCCATGTCAAGACTGACGCTGAGGAGGACCCCAACTGTCACGAGCAACACCCGTTGAACACAGCCACCCACCTGGGGACAGAACAAGAAGCTGTCACAGATGGCAGAAGAAAACCTGGGGAAAGAGGGACAACCAGTCACAATGAGTAATTTAATGGTAGCTCTGATAGCGGTGATCACCACTGCCATGAGTATTCCTTCAACAAGGGCTGACACAGAGAACAGTTCTACTCATTGGGCATATTTATCAATCTTGGCTGGGAATAATGCCTGGATGTAATCACTCTATAACATAGTTACACGTGCTTTCTGATCTCAGTATTTACCATAATAAATCTGCTCCTCTAACTAATGCATACCGCCCTCAAAAACCTATTTGTAAACAGGATTGGACCCAGTTAGAAAAAATGAACATACTTGTTTAGGAAGATTGCTTTGCAGAACAGGCAGAGGGGCTGCACAACGATTCCTACAGAATCCTTATTAATTTGTCCCCCAAGAGGATGTTTAGCTTGAATTGCACCTCTCGGTCTGCGTGCCACGGCCACAGTATGTTCAGATGATCTGAACAAAACGGTCAGATGGTAGAAATGATAAGAAGTACGGCAAAAGTTCCTATTATCTGGAACCATGGCGGTATAGTGGCACCTCAACCTCAAATGATACGGCCCGCTCTAGGAGCTTAACATAAGGATTTAAAATGAAAAGAACAAATATTTAAAGCATCCCAGACACACCTGACCTTAATGCCAGGAACTGGAGTGCTCAAAGGAGCTGAAAATGGATAAAAACACTTGGAAGCTCTGTGATTTCCATGATGGTTGTGCTCCTAATCTGTGTTGTCTTTGTATAATCTGCAGATGTGGATCCTGACTCCTGCGAGAAGTAGCTCACTGTGACAAAGCTGGCTTTGCTTTTATCGATTTGCAAATCAGAGAAGGGGGACATATAGGGAGCGGGCCCCCCCAAAATCCGGCCATAAACTGGCCCCAAAACTGGCCATAAACAAGATCTCTCCAGCAGTGTAACATGTTCATAATGGCCCTAACGCTCAAGCTGGAAGGTTGTGGGTTTACAGGAATGAGGGCAAGGAACACCTGGCCTGCCCAGGGCGGAAAACCGCTTAAAGGCATTCTTAAGCCAAACAATAGCGTGAGTGATCTGTGCCTTAAGGACATGCTCCTGCTGCAGTTAACTAGCCCGACCTATTCCTTTAATTCGGCCCATCCCTTCATTTCCCAGGAGGGATACTTTTAGTTAATTTAACATCTATAGAAACAATGCTAATGAGTGGTTTGCTGTTAATAAATACCTGGGTAAATCTCTGTTCGGGGCTCTCAGCTCTGAAGGCTGTGAGACCCCTGATTTCCCACTTCACATGTCTATATTTCTGTGTGTGTGTCTTTAATTCTCCAGCGCCGCTGGGTTAGGGTCTCCCTGACCGAGCTGGTTTCGATGCTTCTGTTTCTAAGTTTTGTGGGAACCACCACCCTGAGCCTCGTTTCTGACATGTGCAGCTGAGGTCTCTGTGGATGGCGCGTATGAATGTGGGGTGGAGAGACTAGCAAGAACAGGAAGAAGAGGGGGCAGGACCTGGGCCTGTTACTGTTCATGGGGAGACACCCCTTGGCCCTGCCCTGGGCCCTTTCAGCCTTCACTTGTCTCCTGGACTCTTGGCCCCCCAAGTCACCCCAGACACCACCAAGGTGATCTGGTCTTGGGGGCCCTGGGGCACAGCACAGAGCATGTGCCTCAGGCCCCAGGTGCTGGCTGCTTCTGCCCTGGGCTCACTGTTGCTGCTGCGGATTTGGGATGCACCCAGCACCTAGTGGTGCTACTGAAGAGTCCCAGGAGCGGGCCTTGGACTAAGGATGGTGAGGAGCTCTCCTCCCTTTGTCCTTTTGATGGGCCACCTTGGGCCTCAGTAGCTCACGGGGGCTCTCAGCCCTGTGAGAGGGCACAGCCAGCTGTGTTTGGAGCCCTCAGTGGCTGGCTGGGGACCCCGACTCTGCGTACTTGCCTAATCAGCCTCCTGGCCCTCCCCCCCCTCCTTGGGACTCCCCAGCGGGCAGAAGAGAGAAGCTCGGACTCAGGCTCTGCTTTCAGGGAATCAGTGAAGACAGAGCCAGTAGGAGAGCAGGTGGCAAAACAGGACAAGAAGCCAGAGAGACTCGGTCATAGAGGAGACCGCCCTTAGGGAGGGTGCCTGGCTGTGTCTCATGCCACCGAGAAGGCACATTAGAGAGGTGCCCAGCGGCACCCTGGCTCCCTTGGGGGGAGGCTTTGCACCCTGGCTCCCTTGGGGGGAGGAAGCCAGCCCTTGGGGGGAGTTTCTGGAGGACTGGCTGCCTGAGCCGGGAGGGAGTCACAAGGCCACGTTTAGGGGGATGTGTTTTTAGGTTAGAATTTTTTCTTTTCTTTTCTTTTTAAGATTAGAGTCTTGGGAATATTTCTCTGCTTATTAAAAATAATAAAATGAAAGGGATAGGCTAGAGTTAAAAGAGAATCAATGGACCAAGGGCCTGGAGGAAATGGGACAGGACCCAGCTGGTAGGAGAGGGTGGCTACAAACAGAAGAAGGGGGGGCCCGGGCCACTGAGGGGTGAGGGGTACAGATAGGGTGGATTGGAGGGGTGTGTGTGAGAGACAGAGACAGAGAAACAGACAGAGAGACAGGCAGAGACAGAAACACACAGAGACAGAGAGACAGAGCAAGCAAGAGAGACAGAAAGAGACAGACAGGGACAGAGACAGAAAGAGACAGGAAGAGATAGAGACAGAGAGACAGAGGTAGACACAGGGACAGAGAGAGAGAGGCATAGGAAGGCTGAATGTGGGATTCACTCTGGCTTTCTTGTTAGCTCTGTGCACCAGGGGAAGCCTGTTGCTCCAGCTGAAGTGGGCAGAGGCCTGGCAGCCCGGAGCAGGAGGGCAGAACAGCTCTCTGAGGATGGCAGCAGCACTGCTGGGTGCCGTGAGCCCTGGGCTGGAGCAGGGATGGCAGTGGCACCCTTGTGACTGAAGCTTTCTCTAGGAGTTCTGGGAACACCAGGGTAAGGCGGTGGCAGGTGGGCAGGTGCCGGAACAGACCTGTGTGGCATGAAGATGTGCACAGGGCAGGGTGCAGGAGAGCCCTCGGTGCTGGGCCGGGGACTCTGGGAAAGGCTGGAGAGGAAGTGAGGCTGGAGTGGGCTGAGGGAGTGCTAGGGGCCTCAGTGGGCCTAGAATCACGGAGGTGAAGTTAGAGCTGATGGCTTCAGAGGTGGGGTTGTTTGAGGTGGTGGTGAGTCTGGGTGTCACCGCAGGAGCCACATTTGTGGGGATCCTCAGTGACGCTGGACCCAGAGGTGATAGGGTACAGTCGCTTTGCCTCCTTCAGATGCTTACACGGTGGCCTGGCATTCTCCATGCACAGCGAAACACCGAGCACGTGCCTGCCAACGGTGAACAGGGAGCCTCATCTCAGTGCCCAATGCGTTTACTGTCCCTGCCGGGCCACCTAGCACAGCTGTTGAGAGAGACAGTGGGTACATTTGCAGAAGCATTGAATCTGTGAAGTGCCTTCATCTCCAGTGACTGAGCTTATGTGACAGGTGCCTCATACAGTGGCTGATGAGTGGAATTATGGTGGAGAAAAGGAATTCTGGGAATCTGCCCCTGTGGATCTCTTCCCGTGACCACCCTGGTATCTCTTGCTCCTGCAGCGGCATCCTGATTTTCTGTTCTGTTCCCCAGCCTCAGCTGACAGAAGAGGGAACAGGCAAGGTGTGTCTGTCAGAATTAGTTATGTCAGCAAGCAAAGGATAATTCCAACTAATAGCAGTGTGTAAAGGATATAAGACTTCTCTGTCACAGTTAGAAGGCCCAGAAACATTACATCCTTGGCTGAAATGTGCCCCTGGGTCAGAGAACTGGGTTCCTCCTTAGCCCTCTGTTCCACTGTGCTTGGCTTCCATTCCCAAGGTTGCTTCATAGCCCAGGAGAGCTGCCAGAGTGCCAGCTCTTACATTCCTATTCTAGCCAGCAGGGAGGAAGGAGGGCAAGAAAGATTATGCCCTTCTCTTTTGGAGCACTTCCGAGAAGGTGCCCAGGCCAAGTCTACTTCCATCCCATGTCCTGAACTTCGATGTGGCCACAATTCACTGCATGAGGGGCTGGGAAACAGAATCTTGATTCCAGATGGCCACGGAGAGAGCTCAAACTCGGTTTTTCCTTACTGAGGAGGACAGGCAGAATGGATATTGAACATGATTGGCTGTGCCCCAAAGAGAGACTAAAGAGCGGCATCAAGATGATAAAAGGTGACTCAAATGTGCTGTTGCTTCTTATTCTTTTAGGAAACAGGGTAATAATCAAAAGGAGAGTGTGGGACTTTGACCTTTGAAAGAATCAGCCTATTGGAGCCAACTGATGCAGGGGAAAAGTGTTTGCACCCATGGGGAAGAAGAACAGTAGCCTGATCTCTGGCCTTTGAGTTTTAATCCACAGCTGACAGTAAACCCTCTTCTGATGTTTATGACAGGCATGAGTCCAATCCCTGACCAGATCAGCCAATGCCATTCCTCCAATGACACAAAGGAACGTCTTCCGAAAGCATGGCTGGCCCTCGCGTGACCTTCCATTGAAGCTTGCTCACGTCAGCCTCAGGCTATGCTGTTGCCCCAGTTTAATCATTAATCACCACACTTTTGCTCTCCAAAGTTTCCAGGTTTTGACAGTAGTCTGAACCACTTGTGTCAGAAGTGCCTAGAAGCTTGCTAAAATGTGGATTTCTAGCTTTCCTCTCAGAAATAGTCATCAAAACCCATGGAGGGCCGGGCGCGGTGGCTCACGCCTGTAATCCCAGCACTTTGGGAGGCTGAGGCGGGCGGATCATGAGGTCAGGAGATCGAGACCATCCTGACTAACATGGTGAAACCCTGTCTCCACTAAAAAATCCAAAAAAATTAGCCGGACTTGGCGGCAGGCACCTGTAGTCCCAGCTACTCGGGAGGCTGAGGCAGGAGAATGGCATGAACCTGGGAGGTGAAGCTTGCAGTGAGCCGAGATCAGGCCACTGCACTCCAGCCTGGGTGACAGAGTGAGACTCTGTCAAAAAACAAAACAAAACAAAACCCTGGACATAGGGTCTGGGATGTTGCCTTTTAAAAAACATGCAATAAAACTTGAGAAGCAGTGTTCTCATGCTGTGTCTACATCACCGCAGGCCCTCCATGTATTTTACAGATAAGAAAAGCCAGGTCTGGGGATGAAGGGACAGAGCAGAGACTTGGACTGAAGTCTCCCAGCTGTCATCCTCGTGTGTTCCCCTTCGGCCACCTTGCTGGACGGTTGAGGCTCCGGCTGTCATCCTCGTGTGTTCCCCTACGGCCACCTTGCTGGACGGTTGAGGCTCTGGCGCAGGTTCCTTGCGGTTCAGTGCCCTCCAGTGGAGCCCTGACTGATGCCCATGCCACAGCTGCCTCTTGGGATTGTTCTAAAAATCAAATGGGGTAACAGCCGCAAAAGGGCTCTCAGTCAAAAGGCCGTTTGGTGTTTGCCTTCTGGGTGTTTTGGGGTGAGGCCGTGGTTTTGTATACTTACATTTTTGTTTAAGGATCTAATTTATGACCAAGACGTACCACACTAGGCATCTGGTGGGCACGTGGTGCTGCTGCATTGGCTGAAGCTGCATGTCTCTGCTGAGTGAGAAGTCGAGCGCGTGGGAGGGTGGAGGCCTGTCCTGGGTCAGGCTGAACGGTGGCTGAGAGGTCGTCGGGCTCAGAGACCCTGGCCCACCAGACCCTCGGCATTCCCAGCCTCCTTAATGTGCTGTGCATTCCCTCAAATTATCCACAATCCAACACCACCCAGAGTCCACGCTGACGCAGCTGCGCATCCCTTGGGGCCCAGGCAGAGCTGTCCTTTTGAAGCTTGGCTCTGGGCTGTGTCTGCACCAGAAACCGGCTCACCTTGCCTGCCCTGCCGTGTCCTTGCCAACAGCTCCTATTTTCTTTGTTTAAAAAAGAGCATAAATATTATTAGTGGACAATTTAGTTACGGAAGCTAACAGGGATGTGTTGGAGACAGCTTTAGTGCAGAAGCCAGTGAATTTGGATCTGTCTAGTGCAAAGTTCAAAGCTACATAAAGAAAGCTTTTTGTTTGCTTGTTTTCCTTTCTCTCTTCTTTTGGTGAAATGTCTGGGAAGTGTGCGGCTGGCGGGCTGAAGAAGTCCTGGGAGAAAATAACTGGTGCTGGAGACCAGCAAAGTCCTTCCCACTGGAACTTTCTAGACGAGTCCTTTGGGTTGCACATCTGGAATTACTTTTACTAAACAAATCTCTTTTCACTGGACATCTCTGATTTCAGAATGTGTGATAATTCAGACACCAGTTTGCTGATCTGAAGTTGCCTTCATTATATTCCATGATGGAGGATTTACCAAGCAAATGTCTGAATTATCGATGCTTTGAAGTCCTGTAAGGCCCATTTTGAACCGTAGGAACTGAAATGTTGGTTGATTAGAGGCACTGATGCTCTGGGTGTGGCACGACAGAAGTGTGAGAGCCGTGTGCAGGGCCTGGGTTTGGAGCCTGGCTCTGCCCCTTATAGGCTTCTCTCACTGGGTCCCTGTGAGCTGCTTACTCACCTGCTGGGATAATGAGTCCTTCAAAGGAGGCGTTGACAGCTGACGACAAAGGCACCTTAATACACCTTTGAAGATACTGCGTCGGTCTCAACTCCACCATGAAGACTAAGACGTCTCTGTTTGTCTGCCCTGTGAAAGCATTTAAGGACATGGCTAATTTCTGCCATCAATAAATTTACTGGTCTTGTTCTATTGGGTCACTGTAAAACTGGCAAGAAGCAAACAGGTCTTCAGCAAAAAGCACTTTGATGCTCATATTACCCCAGATCACTGTGATCAATAAGGATAGAAATCAACAAGGAACAACAAAATGTGCAGGCCCTAAAACAGAAAGGACGGATGGAGCAAAGCCTCCTGCCTCTCCCCAGCTTTGCAGCAGGTCCTCAAGTGAGCAAGGGCTGTGGGAGTTTTCTTTTGCTGCTATTATGGTAAATTACCACCAACTTAATGGCTTAAGACAACATAAATTTATTATCCGAGAGTTCTGTGGTTCAAAAGTCCACTGTAGGTCTCACTGGGCTACGGCCAGGTGTCAGCACACTGCATCCTTCTGGGGACTCCAGGGGAGCCCCCGTTTTCTTGCCTTTTCCAGGTTGGAGGATGCCCACCTCACTGGGCTGGGGCCCCTTCTGTCTTGCAGCTGCAGCAGCATCTCTCTGACTGCACCTCACAGCACAGCCCTTCCCCTGACTCCTCTCCCTCCCTCCTCACCAGAGGCACCTGGGATGACATTCACCCACTGGATGACCCAGGAGACTCATCTCAAGGCCACCGATGAGCAACCGTCATCCTCTGCCATGGAACCTGACAGGCTCACGTTCCAGGGATCCAGACGTGGATGTCTCTGGGGCCACAGTTCCCTCGACCACAGGGAACAACTGTATGGGTTTCCACTGGTCAAGACAGAAATGTCGCATGACTTGGCCGGAGCGGCTGCAGTGGGCAGCCAGGGGTGGAGGCCTCTGTACTCCACTTTGAGGCTCTGGTCAGGCGTTTAATTCCTTGCTCCGGAGACATTCCCAGTGAGTCGGCTCTCGTTAAATCTCAGAAAATTCGGTGCTGTGGAGCAGATGAGACTGGTGTATCATTGTTTAGGCCTCATCTGAGCCTATGGATTCTGTCTCAGTGATGGGGACCAGACCAGGCCGCTGTTTCCACAAAAGAATGACTCTGACAGCAGAAATGAGAAACGCGTGCGGAGTGAGAGGCCTCTGGCCTGCCATGTGGGGGAGCCCGCCGGCTCCGGGCAGCGTCTCCTGGGCGGTCGCTAGGCCACCAGCGTCTGAATCCCGGGGGACTCGTTAAGGAAGAAACTGCTCCCAGTCTGGTCCCTCAGAATCAGAGAGTCATTAGTAGCAGGGGCCAGGGAAGCAGCATTTTTCCCCTGTGATTTTTACGTATAATGAAGCTTCAGAACAGCCAGTGCGTGGGCATGGGCATGGACGGGCCAGCCAGACGGAAGGCCGCTGCCAAGACGGGAAACCTGGGAGGCCTGGTCGGTCTGTCTCCTTCAGGTAGTGCCCAGGAGGCTCGAACGCACCTCGTTCCCCGTGGCACTCATGGCCACACTCATCCCTGAAACTCGAGCCAGTGTAAGAAACAGCGGTGTGTGGTGATCCGTGGGGTGCTGCAGGCGACAGACCCCCAGTGTGGTTTTTGTGATGGGAGTCTGAGGCGGAACAGCTGTTCCAGAGCCGCGAAAGGATCAAGCGCATTCCCAAAGGCCCTGCTCGGCATAATGACCTTGTAAAGTCCACGTTTTCTTTCTTTTCCTGGTAGATAGGCTCTTTTCTACCCTTTCCACCTAAGATTCATACATAATTCCCTTCCTTGGTGTGATTTGTAACGGCTGCGCTGTGGACCATCCCGTGGGAGGGTCATCATTCCCTCCGCAGGCACTTTGCTGGGCCTTTAGGTAAATCTACATATTCTTTTCGGCTGAGGCTTTTTGGCAACCACACATGAAAGTGATGGTCTGGGCCGGGTGAGGTGGCTCACGCCTGTAATCTTAGCACTTTGGGAGGCCAAGGTGGGTGGATCACCTGAGGTCAGGGGTTCGAGACCAGCCTGGCCAACATGGCAAAACCCCGTCTCTACTAAAAATATGAAAATTAGCTGGGCGTGGTGGCACTGCCTGTAATCCCAGCTACTCGGGAGGCTGAGGCAGGAGAATCCCTTGAACCCAGGAGGCGGAGGTTGCAGTGAGCTAAGATTGTGCCACTGCACTCCAGCCTGGGCAACAGAGCAAGACTCCATCTCAAAAAAAAAAAGAAAGTGGTGGTCTGCAGCTGATGCAGAGTTATCTAACATGCCACATCTTCCATTTTATCATTTTTAATACAGAATAAAATCCGTCCACAAGTTTCTATGAGACAACGTTCAAGACTGCTGTGGTGTAGGTTGTGTTTTGTGAGGTACTGCCAAGATAACAAGAATGTGACTGTTTTTGTGAAGATCAATGACTCTGACCTCCACAAAGGATTCCTCTGGGAGAGAGGGATCAGATGACAGCCTGTGGACGGCCGGCATTCCTCAGCGTGTTGGTCAGAGGACACTCCCTCCTCCGAGAATGGCAGGGTTCCCTCAGTGGAGGAGGCGAGCTGATTGGGTCAGCTGGGAGCTAAGTGAGGTCACAGGGAGGGGCCCCTACCCCGTATAATTGTGTCTTTATAAGGAGTGAAAGAGACACCATCTACGGCTTCGCTCCTGGGGAGTCAGAAGCGTGGAATCAGGTCCGCATGGTGGAGGGTTTGGGGCAGGGGCGGGTAAACATGAGGAAAGGGCCAGACAGTGAATATTTTAGGCTTTGTGACTATGCAACTCTGCTGTTGTAGTGCAGAAGCAGCCGTGAGTGACACCTGGGCAAATGGGCCTGGCTGTGTTCCCATGAAAATGCATTTACTATAACAGATGCCAAGAGGATTAGGCCACCAACTTTGGCATGTGCTCTTTGGGCCTGCCGTCTGAGCAGAACGAGGCTTCCAGCGGTGTTCGCGTCATCAGAGGTCTAGTGTTCTGCATATAAAACAAGCTCTTGAGGTCAGGAGACAACTTGCAACCCTAGCAGGCCGGTAGCTCGTGCAGCATCTCACCTCCCAGCATAACAAGTGCTTCTCCATCCATATGTACAGAATTCCGCTCTGCAGGTGGGAACGTTGTGATGGAATGCGCTCTGAGAGATAGAGGAGGTGACTTCTGCCAGGAGTGATCAGGAGGGCTTCTTGGAGGAGGCAGCACTTGAGCTGGTCTTGAAAGATGATGAGATTTTAATGAGAAAAGAGATGATTGAGAAGAACCTTCCAGCAGGAGGGAGCTGCCCTAGCAAAGATAGGAAGGCTGGAAAATGCCAGAAGTGGGACAGAAAGATCAACACAGGACCTCTCCCTTCTGAGTCAAGCTGACACCTACCTCTTGCCAAGAGAGGCCGCTCTTCTGGAGATTATAAACTATTTATTTTTAATAGAGAAACTGCCTTAGTTTGAGTTCTAGCTCTGCCACTTACTTAGGTAAGAAAGGACTTCTTGGGCCTCAGGACCTCCCCTGTAAAATGGCTGAATAATGGGATTGTGCCTCTCTCCAATGGGCTGTTAGAGGTTCCACTGCATCCCCCCAGTACTCTTACGCTGAGGCCTAACCCGGTGTGACTGTACATGGAGACAGGGTGTGTAGGGAGGGGACGGAGCCTAAGTGAGGCCACAGGGGAGGCCCGACCCTGTAGAGTCGTGTCTTTATAAGGAGTGAAAGAGACACCATTGCTTGCTTCTCTCCTGTGTGCAGAGGAAAGGCCAGGTGAGGACACAGGCAGGAGGCGCCCGCACAGCCTCAGGCAGAGCCCTCACCACGCCAGCCCTGCCGATGCCTTGATCTTGGACTCCCAGGCATCTGCTGCATAAGCCACCCCGTCCGACGTACTTTCCCGTGGCAGCTTGAGCAGAATGAGGCTGGGGCTTTGGAAGAAGGAACTTCCCATGTGAGGAGCTTGGAGAGCGGGATGTGCCATGTGTGCACATGTGCTGCTGGTGGCTGCTGTTAGTGTTATTATCAGGAGTGGCGTTTTCCCAGCCTCTGGAAGCTCACCTCATGGTTTTCTTTCTTCTTCCACTTTTCCTTTTTTAGATCGTGTCTGCCCTTAGCCTGACATCCCCGCCACGCAGGGCTCCGGGACTGCTGTGGCCTCAGCCCTTCCCGGCTCCTGGAGGCCCTGGTTCATTGCTCTCCCCTGTCCCCTTGGCTGGCCTAGATGCCATGTCCTCTTTCTTGGGACAGCGATCACTGACGGGCCCCACGGGAGGAGGGAGACACGGCCAGCTGCCATGCGGGCACAGCCGTCACAGCATCCCCTCCTCCAGACATTGTTCACCACCCCTGGCTTCCCTGAGCTTCTCCCCAGCCCTGGTGGAAGTGAGCAAACACGATTACTTATTCTTGTTTTCCCCATCAGGAGGCCCGGGCGGGGGAAAGGCAGTGTGCCACTGACTGGCTGGTCCTCTAACTTAGTGCTGGTCACCCACATGTGATCTAGGGACTCGGGGCACGGTGCTGGGACAGCTCAGCTGGCAGACCTAGGACAGGGCTGGAAGGTGGCGGGCAGGGTGGCAGACCTAGGACAGGGCTGGAAGGTGGGGGGCAGGGTGGCAGACCTAGGACAGGGCTGGAAGGTGGGGGGCAGGGTGGCAGACCTAGGACAGGGCTGGAAGGTGGGGGGCAGGGCTGGGGTCAGAACCCTTCTCCCTTCTTCCCTCCGGACTCAGGGAGGTCCCTTGGGCAAATCCCTTGTCCAGACAGAGATGTGTGGGGCGAGAGACACCCAGTCTCCTTAGCAGCAGTGAGCAGGTGGGGCCCAAGACAACAGCCCCCTGTGGCAGCCTCCAGCCCCAGGACAGTGGCCTGAGCCCTGGGTCACCATGCTCACTCCACCCAGTGCAGAATTCTCCAGCGCCCAGCCTCGCAGAGGCCACATGGCTCCCACAGGACCCGTAACCTCCTCCTGCCACTTCTGTCATGCAACCAGCCCTTCCCTCCAAATCTTTCAAAATCCCCTTCCCCAGGGGTCACTGCCCTGTCCTCGGAGCAGGCTGTGGACATGGACTCACTGTGCTGAGCTCTCCCCGCTCTGTGTACCGAGGCCACAGCCCCCACTCCGACCCCCCACGCAGCCTCTGCCTGCGCTATTGTCCCTTGCCCTTACCTTTATCAAGCCCAAGGGACCCCGTAACCGCACGCCCTCCTCAGGGCCTTTTCATTGGAATTCTCACACTCTCTGCATTTCTGAAGGACTGGTCGAAACCGCAGGGTTCTTCTAAGTGGTGAGCTCCCCGAGTGAATCAAAAGCACACTTGATTCCCCCAAAATCCCATCTGTAGCCACATTTGTCAGGAGTGCGGCTGCTGCAGAAAGTGTCTCTGGAGCTTGGGAAGCAGGCGTGGGGCTACTCTAAACTCTCCTGTGCCAATCACCTGCCCCTTCTGCATCCTGTGGGCACTTTGGTCGGACCCTTTCGATATCAAACACTGATCAATTTTAAGGAATGGCACTGTTCCCACACAGGACCTCTAATTACTACTGAGTTCTTGAGGAGTGCCTTGAGCTTTGCAGCATCTAACGTCTTGGTAGTGACCTGCTAGTGCCCGTCCAACCTGTCAGCAGATCACGGTCACAAACCCTGGGAGAGAGGTGGGCTTGCCATGCCGCCGCCCCTGCTGATTCTCCACCCAGCTGCCGCCTCCTCCTGCAGGGCACCACCTGTCTCTGTCCCTGTCTCTCTGTAATTTTTTTCTCACTTGGTCTGTCTCTGCTTCTCTCTATCTCTGTCTCTCTGTATTTTTCTCTCCCTCTATTGGGCTGTCTCTGTCTCTGCTTCTCTGTTTCTCTGTGTCTCTGTTTCTCTTGGACTCTCTGTCTCTCTGTCTGACAGGGTCATCAGAGCCTGAAAAAGTCCCTCCCCCAGTGACCTACCAGGTGGTGCCAGCCCTGTAGCAGGCACCCTGGATCGGATCAGCTGCTCTGCTCCACGAGGCTCCGAGCACCATCTCAGCAGGTAGCTGACGTGGCCTCTCTGTCACCTCCAGGGCAGCCAGTGCCCCTCACTGGAAGCCTCTCGATGTGAGAGAATTCCCCGTTCTTTGTTCCTGGCATTGTTGCGGGGACGCGGCTCCTCTGTGCTTCTGGATGGCAGGGAGGTCCCACGTGCTCCATAAATTCCCTGGACGAGGCTCCAGTGGATCATAGCATTGGGTTTGGAGTCCACTTTGTCTTCCGTAGTCACTCATACTTACGCAGTGGCACAGGCTTCTGGCAGGCGATGTGTGTGGATCCTGTATTTCTGAGAATTTATTCCTTCTGAGAGGCTAGAGATGAAGGCCCTGAGGTCTGAGAAGAAGGAAATCCCTGGGAGAGAAATCCATGCACTTAACTGGTGCTTGTGGAAACTGACTTCCAAATGCCACTGCTCCTCAGTCTCGCTCCTTCCCCACTGCATCAGCTGCGGAGCAGCCAGTGCAACATCACACAGCATCGAGACAGGGGTCCAAGCCCAGGGTCCGGGCCAGGGTCTGGTGCTGTGGGCCTAGGCAAGAACGCGGTCCCCGCCGGTATGTGCGCTCTGACTTTCAGGTTCACCCTCTCTTCCTGGGAGCTGCCCTGCTGTGGGAAGCCTGATTGAACCCTGACCCCTCTATGCCCCTCACACAGGTTCAATGGGAAAATGAGGTTAACCTGGTTTATTTGTTTTGTAGCCTATAAATAGTGACTGGTCCTTGTGTCTCAGGAATTCTTTTTAAAAATGCAGAACACTTTTATTTAAGACCACAGCAAAATTTAGGGTAGGCCTCAGGGGCCTGCAGGTGCCTTCAATTTATGGCTGCAGGACAGCAGAAGGGGCATGTCTCTCACTGAATTAAGACAGAAGAGAGAGGTTCTTTATAAACCCCAAAGAATTCATCTTCTTAGGAGGAGGCACATGCACAGGGCACAGAATGGGACAGGCACCCCAGAGCAGTGGGATGGGGGCTCCCTGCCTCCCAGCCCCTCCCTGGATGGCCTCCTGCTGTCTCCGCAGCAGCCCTCTGCCTTCTCAGGTGATGTTTATTCATGGCCATGCTTTGCCTCCACACAGGCTTATTCCTGCAAACCCTGCCAGGGTTGTTAAGGAACATCTACAAGGCGTGAGGCCCTGAGCTTTGATCCGGCTGCTTAATTGCCTTTACTAATCACACCAAGATCAAGAGGATAAAAACAGCCTCCAGGGTTGGGCGGAGAGAGTCACCGTGATGGGGTTTTGGAGAGCAGTGAGGAGACAGTTCTAATTCATTCCTGGTGGTGGCCTGAAATCATCACTTTAATTAAATAAACTACCCTTAGCTACTAGAGCTACGCAAACAACTTGACAGGAGGCTTTAGATTATTTACTTACAAGCAGAAAGAAAATAGGAAGGCGCTTCCTGGACAGATTTCAATTGTTTTCCTGAGTGCTCTGTCCTCAAAATGCAATGTTTCCCCTTCCTCTTCTCTCTCCCGCTCTCACTCTCCCTCTCTTTTCTCCTCCTTTCTTCTTTCCTCTGTGTCTCTTTCTCTCCCTTCCTCTCTCCCTCCCTTTCCTTCTGTCCCTCTCTGGTTCTGTCTCTCTGTCCCCCTCCACCAGTGTTTTATCTCAAAACAGAATTTCTAATTGAGAGGTTTGTGTTTCTGAGTATTTGCCTTCTCATTTGGGGATGTTCTCCTGGTCACCCCTCACGTTCTTTAAAGCCTGGCTTGAGTCTCCCTCACTGCAGGAAGGCTTCCAGGATGAATACCATGTCTTTCCAATAAATTTCTTGTCATTTATCTCAGCCCTTATGCAGTCACCCTTTATAGTTGTAAACCAAAAAGTGGCAGAGACAGGCCTCAATCAACTCAGAGGTTTATTCTGCCAACATTCAGGATGTACCTGGGGAAAAGGAACATGAAACCACAGGAACAACCTGAGATCCAATTTTTCCAAAGAGGATTTTGAGGGCTTTAATACTGAAAGGGGAAAAGCAGGCAGGAGTGGAAGGGGAGGGGGTGTGGTCACATGTCTGAATCCACACATTGCACTGGAAAGGAGGGGGTACAGGAATCATCCCTCAAGTATTTATCTCATGCTCAGTAAATCTTTGCATAAGATCAAGTCAGCATAAGATCAGCTCCCTGTGGAGACCCCTGGCCTGCTCTCTGCAGCCATTTGCTCTGGAGCAGATGGCAAGGCAGGGGCTTGCATGCCTCAGTCCCAGCTTTGCTTTTCCCTGTAGCAGAATGAACTGGGTCCTGCGATTTTATTTTCCCTTCACCTAAATGATTTTAGGGGCTTCATCTGTGTATTTCCTCTTTCCAAATAGGTCGGCGCTGCCTCAGATCTGAAATGATGTCTTTCCTGTTTTCTGAGCAGCTCATTCTGCTGCCCATCAGATAGGCCCATTCCCCAGGACCCTTGGGGTCCAGGTGAGTGGAGCAGCCTCCCACACTGGAAGCCTTGAGTTTTCCCCACCTGGGCCTTTCTCTCTGTCCCTGACATCCAGGTGGTCACCAGATCCTGGTGGTTGAAAGTCATTCTCAAGTCCAGCCTCCTTGCCCCACCGCTGCACCTCGGTCCATGCTCCTGGACGTCAGTCTCTCACTGAGTGCTATGCATGGCTTGCGTCTGCGGCTGAGAAATCCTTTCAAACGCGTGCCTTCCCCTGTTATATCCAGCATAGGATCTGACCCGGCAGGACCTCAGTAAAGACTTGTGGCTGCTTTAAGAGTGGGCACCTGCCGTCACATTTTCCTCGGCATTTTCCCTATGCTGCCAGCACATTGGGTAGCTCTACCCCACCCACGACGGATTGCAGATCTTTTGGCCGCTGCACTCACAACTTTGTCCTGAGCCACTCACAGAAGGCATCCCAGAAGCCTGTCAGTCTTCCCATGAGCATTCAAGATTCCCAAATCCCCAAAAGGCCCTAATACCATCTCTGTGTGAGAAGCTGCCCATGTGTGGGAGAGTGCCCTGCCTGAGGCGGAGGGCGCACTGCATCCGTTTGGAGGTGGTGAGCCTCACGTGTTCTGCACAGGGCATGAGGTAGGCATTGGAGGGCAGCCCTGCCCGCCCCCCAGGGGACAGTAGGTGGGGTTCTAAATTATGAGTCATTAATCTCCTCTTCGTATGTCTGAATTCTTCATAAAGTAAGTGCTTGTGGTTTGGATGCTAGTCTATGAATATATATGCAAATTTTTTATTACGGCATTTACATGGATTTTGCAAAAAAAGTTATCCAGAAACCCTTTAGGTTCAGTGGTTGAATTTAACAAATATTTACTGTGCACCTACTCTATGACAGAAATTGTGATTGGTGTTAAGGACGTAAAGATGAATAAGATAATAAGCACCTGCCTTCAGTGTGCTCTGGGGTTAGCAGGGAGAACACACAATCTAGCTGGTTCACAGAGACTGACTTATTATCAAGGTTTATCACAGCATGTGGGAAATATGAGCTAATTGTATTTCAGATAATAACATGACCACGCCAAAACCAAACCAAATCAAAACAAGTCAAGAAACCAAACCAACAAACCAACCCCACCACCACAACAGAAACTAACCCAAGTAACATTGAACGCGGAACTTGACTATAACCCTTGACCTGCAGACAAAAGACCTACAAACAAATATTGAACTCGACTTGTGGGTTTGCTTTCACTGTGGTGCAGGGCAGCAATTCTGTAATGATTTTCTGTCTTGTAGGGTTGAGCAAATACAAGATTCCACCAGTGCTGTTGGAAGCCAGGGTTCTCGTTTTTGGAAAGGGGAGATTTCTTTCTTTCTTTTATTTTTTCCCTCCCTCCCTCCCTCCCTCCCTCTCTTCCTTCCTTCCTTCCTTTCTGTCAAAGCACTTACAATCTTCTTACATACTATATAATTTACTTATTTATCGTGTTCCCCATTTGGTGTCTGTATTCCCCCCGGGGGCAGGGCTCTTTGCTGCCTCATCCAATATGTGTTCACAATCTGAGGGCCTGCAACAGTAGGCGTGTGCATATCTAGTGAATGATGGGCGATGGTGGTGGAGATGCAGATTAGGACCAGGTCATGGGGAGTACTGGATCATGAGAGTGAACACATTTGGATTTCAGCCTATTGGAAAATGAGATGATGCTGGAAGTGGTGAAGGGGCTGCAACGTGATGAGAGCTGTGGGCTGGGTCTCAGTGCACTGGACCTGAGGCAGAGGTGTGGTCGGAGGCTTGGAAATCCAGGGGATTTCTTACAAGTAACAGGAACCCGACTCAAACCAGCCTGAGCAATGAAGACTGTGACCTGTCCAAGGGCACCTTTGGTTTGGGTGTGGCTGTGCCCAGGACCTGCTCACCTTGGGAGAAAGGAGAGGGAGAGCATTAGGACAAATACCTAATGTATGCCAGGCTTAAAACCTAGATGACGGGTTGACAGGTGCAGCAAACCACCACGGCACATGTATACCTACGTAACAAACCTGCATGTTCTGCACATGTATCCCAGAACTTACAGTAAAAAAAAAAAAAAAAAAAAGCCAGTGAGCTCAGGGGGAACAAGGCCAAGGTCACCCTGCCACCTCTGCTGGCCGAGGCACAGCACATGACCAGCAATTCCAGGGGTGGGGAGACAGCTCCATGTCTTGCTAGGGGAGCTGCACAGCCTACAGGGTGTGGGGGAAGGCAGGCCCTGTGAGGTCATTCTTGCAGCCCCCCGGAGTGGGGGCACAGTGGGACTTGCTGCTCCATACTGCTGGCCTCATCTCCTTGAGGCATCTCCTGCCCAGCTTCCTGAACTGGTCTGATGGCTCTTTCCACTGTTAAGTCTGGCTGTACTGACACAGATGTGGGGTGACTCCCTAAGGTCCACCGGGAAAGCCTGCCCACTCCCAGGATGGCTCTCTTCCCTTCTGATACGTTTAGATCTGTATCCCCCCTCAAATCTCAGGCTCAGTTGACATCCCCAGTGCTGCAGGTGGGGCCTAGTGGGAGGTGATTGGATCACGGGGCAGTTTCTAATGGTTTAGCACCATCCCCTTGGTACTGCCTTGTGATAGAGTTCTCACAGTATCTGGTTGTTTAAAATGACGCCCTTCCTCATTACACATGGGCATGCCCAAGTCCAGGATGGCAAAGCTCTGGGTTGCGTCTGCCCAGCTTCCAAGGGAGTGAATTCCTGCAGAGAGAGGGGCTGCTGAGAAGCTGGCCCTGCAGGAGGCACAGAAGCAGCCGGTGTGGAGGAGGGGCCAGGCTGGGCAGGGCTGGGCTGGGGGCTCTGGCTCCGTCATGTCATGTTGGCGACTACGTGGACGCGAGGGCCAAGCCCAGGTCTCCTTGTCTCTAAGAAGGGGTTCAGAAGCTTGACCTTGGCGGGAGTGAGCAATGAGTGAGCGGGCTTGTGCTGGGCCCAGCACATGACTAGTGAGAGGGGTTGGTGTGCCCTTGAGCTCACATGTGCCTCCTGCACAGGCCACCCCCTCCTAGAGCCCAGCCGGCCCGGCAGGAGGGCAGGGCATGTTCAGAGCAACAGTGGCTGAGTAGATTGAGGGCTGGCCCAAGTCACAGCCGGGGGTGCTCACGGAGGCCTGGTGGGCTGGGTTCGGAGCGGAGCACCTGGCCGCTGTCCCTTCCTGGGGTTTGCAAAGCCCACTGTCCCACACTGCATCATGCTGTGCTCTGCACCATGTGTGTCTGCACTCAGCTGCGGCCACCACTCAGCCCTCTCCTGGCACCCGCCAGGCAGCACCCAGCAGGGCCCAGGCTCTGGGTGGATCTGGATTGCCCAAGGGCACACTGGGGAAAGGCCGCCTTCCTCCCTACGGTGCCAAAGCCCAGAGGATGCGTGAGCTCCACTGTGATCACACAAGACAGGCTGCGGAGCCAGCAGAATTTTCAATCAAAAAATTAACATCAATGTATGTTTACCATGGAAAATTTGGAAAATACAGGAAAGAAGAAAAGAAAATTAAAATGACTTTTAGTCTTACCAGAGATAACCAACATTAATACATTGGTGTATTTCCTTCTAATCATTTCTTAGAAGCCTGTGTGTGCATGTGTGTGTTAGAAAATTGGGGATGTACTGTAGATGCTTCTGGGGTTTGCATTTCAAACTTTTTTATATTGCAAGTATTATTCCCTCATTCTAAATGGCTGCATAATATTTCCTCACACATCAGGGTCTGTCAGAACTGATTTAACCTTCATCTATGGGCTTTGCGATCTTCCACTATTTTTCGAGTTACTAAATGTAGGCGTGTTTGGGGGAATGGAATACGTAGCTCAGGGTGGGAGGCAATGAGAAAACATTCTCCGCGTGCTTTTAACAAAATTCATATCAGCTTAAGGAAGAGTTTTAAATACGGCAGAAAGCAAGAGGCAGAGATTCGTTAGTAAGATGGTTTCCTAACACTCTTTTGAGGGTTTCTGAGACCCCTTTGGAGAGGAGCGAACGGAGGGCAGTTGGTGCAGGCTCAGGAAAGCTCCCCGGAAGGCCTGGAGTCCTCACCCGAAGGCCGCCTGAACCTTCTCCGGGGCAGCCGCGCCACAGTGCGCACACATGCTGGGCTTCAGAGGATTGGGACACCTGGCGTCACTTCCTGAAATTTTCCCATTGAGAGACCTGTCTTGGGTCTTGGGATTCTATGGGGGCTCCCTAAATCCCAGATTTTTATGTAAATTGTAGCTCTCATGTTCATTTTTCTGCGTATGCGACAGAATAACAGTCATTAGATTCTGAAATCAGCCCGTGATCCCCGCCCTGAAGAAACCCCATTCAGGCCCTCTTTTACCGTGGAGGCAAGTCACTGGGACGGTGGGTCCAAGCGCTCACATCATGGGGGTAAGTGGGGTGAGGCTGGAGAAGCTTCGGGAAGCATTAAGCTGCCCCTTCCTGAAGCAGTGGAGTTGAGGAGCCGTTCCCAAGAGGGGCCCACGGGTGGGCCAAGGAATGCAGGAGGGGGTGCTGTGGGGAGGGGCTGTGAGCCAGGGCATCCAGCACAGGACTAGGGGCAGAGCCAGCAGGCAGAGACCCCAGTGGCTCCGAGGACAACCACTGCACTGCATCCAGGGACAGATGGGGACTGTGGGGTCCTCATGGGGTATGGGCATTGCAGGGGTCCTGTGCCATGCTGTTCCACACCTCTGTGGCTTCACAAGGGCCTCATTTGCGGAATGTTCCTCCTGTGCCTTCATGGGTAGGTGGGTACCCTGCTGCAGGGTCTCCACTGCAACCTTTGTAGGGACTGACCAAGCTCCTCCTCCATTGGCTGAGAGACGGGGACACAGGGCTGTGCCCAGCTCCTTCCCTCAGCTAGGGGTGCCCCGAGGCTGTCTGGCTCCAGAGTTCCCTGCGGAGTGGCCCCAGGCCTGGCAGGCCCAGGGCGGCTTTACTCCTCCCTCCCTGCACACCTGTTTCCTACCCTTCCCTTTAAGGGCTGGGTTGACTTCCATGGACCAACATTTATTAAGAACCTACTGTGTGCGTTGAGGTAGGTGGTTCCCTGACCTCCATGGATTAGGCGAGTGGAGGAACAGGCGTTCAGACAAAATCCCTGTGAGACGCGGTCACTGCTACAGACACCCCAGCATTTGGTGTGGTGGGGCCACCTTTTTATTATGTTTTATGCATCAGGCACTGGACTGAGGACGCTCCAGGAATGGCATAGCTGGAGAAAGTTAGATGAGGTCAAATTTTGAAAACTGCAGCTCATTTTTATACTCCGACTGCAGCAGAAACTCCCTTTCTCTGGCTAGTTGGCTGATGAACAGAAAAGTTGTAAAGGTTGGAATGATTTAATAAAAATACATCTATCTTATTTCAATTTCAAACATAAAAAGTACAGTTTCAGTTTTATTTGTAGTGTAGGGTTATTTTGGAGTTGGGTTCACTACTGACTGGGGCTTCCTGCCCCTTCTTGTGTAAATCTCACTCCTAATTATGATCTGGGACTTCTGGCAGGGTCTCTAAGTGGAATGACTGTGCCGGGGGGTCCAAATGACTATGACGTCCTTGGGGTTGACAGACACCAACCGATGCGGGCACTAGGGAGCTTTCTGAGTGCTAGAATCTCTCTATTTTGAACCGTATGGCCACAGGATCAGAATTCATCAAGTTGTACAATAGACTAGTCTAATGTCTTTTATGGCTCATAAAAAGGTTTTAAAACAAGGTAGATTGAGAGCTAAAGACAATCTTGGGTGAAATCCTGCCTGACTTTTATGATTGTTTCCGTCTTTTACCGGTGTCTCGCCCACACATCATACTGTATCTGGATGTACATATTTTATTTATTTTTTAGAGACGGAGTCTTGCTCTGTCGCCCAGGGTGGAGTGCAGTGGCACAGCCGCGGCTCGCTGCAGCCTCGAACTCCTGGGCTCGAGCGATCCTCTCACCTCAGCTTCCAGAGCAGCTGGGACCATAGGCAGGTGCCACACACTCAATTGAAAAAAAATTTTTTTTTTCTTTTGTAGAGACAGGGTCTTGCTATGTTGCCCAGGCTGGTTTCAAACTCCTGGCCTCAAACCACCCTCCCACCTCAGCCTCCCAAAGCACTGGGGTTACAGGTGTGAATCACTGCTCCTGGCCCCAGTATATATATTTAGGCATGCTTTTTGTTGAATCTTTCCAAAGTAGTTCATCTAAGTTTTCATAGAAACAGTCACTCATTCTTCTTGCACTGTTTTTTCAGTTGCTGTATTGTTTAATTAGATTCCTCGATTACAATAAGTTTGAGGAGCAAACATGACTAACTCTTGGGAAACACGTGGTACACGCTGCTCCCAGCCCCTGGCGCTCAGAATCCCCTGGGTACGGGTCAGCCAGCTCTAGGGGAGCAAGAACGTCTCTCCCCAAGCCCTGCTGGTCAGGAGCATCTCAAGCCCAAGCAGAGAACCATCTGGGGAGATCTGTTGACTGGTAAATAGTCAGCCCCTCACTCTCACTTGCATAAATCTGGATCTTTACTGTGTGTGTGTTTTAATTTTGCAAAACAGCTTTTATGGAAGGGACCAGCATGTCACCTTCTGTTTACATCGCTCTCTGACGACCTCCCATCAGAGTGTAGATCATAGACATAGAAGCCGCCAGCTCTCATCCTGGCTTCCCCATTAAACTGCGGTGTGGCCTCAGCTGAGTCACTTCACCTTGCCTCAGTTTACTCATCTCTTAAACGGGAATATGAGCACTACACTCCCACAAATGATGGTGGTGAGTATTGATAATAAAACAGGCCGCACCCAGGTGGAGCCTGGGCCCGAGGGCCGCCCACTCGAGGCTCCTCAGCATCAGGAGGTCACAGGCGCCTCCAGTGGACCACTGGAGAGCGTGAGGGTGCTGATGAAAAAGGGCTCCTCTTGTCATTGCACTGCTCCCACGGGGCCTTCACCAGGAGTGAGCTTCAAGGTCAACCAGAGAGAAGAAAGAGTAGAGGGAACGAGGAAGAACATTGAGGACTGTGAGGCAGGTCCAGGGACCAATGAGGCACCAAATGTGTCCTCCCCACTGACTGCCTTGGGTGGGGTTGTCCAGTTTCTGAAGGATTCTCTGCAAGACCTGGCCCCAGAGAGAGGCTTTCTGAAAATATTCCAAGATGCTTTCACTGGAAAACAATACCACAGGCAGAGACGCAGCTGTTGTATGCGGTATTGTCAGGAGCTGGATTACGTCCCCTCCAATTCGGGTGTTGCAGCCCTAACCCCCAGGACCTCAGAATGTAACTGTATTTGAAGATCAGGTCTTTGCAGAGATGATCAAGTTAAAATCCCCACGTCTGGTGGGGAGGAGGACCTGGGGAAATGAATGGTGACATCTGGATGAGGAAGTTTGTTCTGGGCAGACGAGGGGGCCCTAGGCCCTGAGAAGGCCCCGTCCAGGAGCTGGGAGCCCCCTCAGGGGGCTCATATGAGAGGGGGGAATCCAAGGCCCTGGCTTTACAGGGGTCACTTGGGGCAGAAATAGCCCAAGCAACATCATTCCTCACCTGTCACTGCTGGGAGATAAATGAATATTTAAGAGAACATTTGTACTAACCTGCAAAGGACAGCTGTGAGGTGGGTAGTGGCTGCCAGGGCAAGTAGGGGATTTGGAGGCTGCTGAATGAGATTTGATGATGGAGGTCACAGGATTGTTCCTACGAGGCAGGTTTTTCTGATAATTATTAATATTCTCATCCGTAGTATATTCTTTCTTATTTCCCTCAGATGTTTGAGGATAACACATAAAAATACATGATTTCAAACCACTGCTGCATTTTTTTTTTTTTTTTTTTTTTTGAGACGATGTCCTGCTCTGTCGCCCAGGTTGGAGTGCAGTGGCACAATCTTGGCTCATTGCAACCTCCGCCTCCCAGGTTTAAGTTATTCTCCTGCCTCAGCCTCCCGAGTAGCTGGGATTACAGGTGCGCACCACCATGCCCAGCTAATTTTTCTATTTTTAG
Source organism: Symphalangus syndactylus (assembly GCF_028878055.3). NCBI lineage: Eukaryota > Metazoa > Chordata > Mammalia > Primates > Hylobatidae > Symphalangus > Symphalangus syndactylus. Next base: position 144,728,104 of record NC_072428.2, on the reverse strand, counting down.
TAGAGACGGGGTTTCGCCATGTTGGCCAGGCTGGTCTCGAACTCCTGACCTCAAGTGATCTGCCTGCCTTGGCCTCCCAACACTGCTACTTTTAAAATCTTTTCTACTTTCAAGCAGCAGCAGCTGCTGGCAGGTTTTTCTCCAAATGACCTTTATTTTGCCTCTAACAAAGTGGATGGCTTTCTGGGAAAATTCCTGATGTGGGTGCACGGGAACCGGTGGGGCAGGTCCCTTCTTCCCACAGGGCCCTTGTTTCTCTTTCGCCTGGGAACCAGGCAGTGGCCCCCCTGGACACCAGAGCTGAGTAAGCCCCCCTCGATCCACTTTTCTTGGAAGCCCTCGGGCTTACAGCCTGAACTGGATTTTGTCAGTATTATGCTGACAAAGCTGTTTTATTGACTGACAACGTGGAATGTAATAAATGTTCAAGACATCTGCACCCAGCAGTCATTTCCTGTGTAGGCAGGTTCCCAGGAAGGCCACGACCCGCTCAAGGTCCTCTCGTGACGAGGACGCCACCTGAAATAGGCCGCAGCCGCCGCCGTCCTCCGGCTCCCACTCTGCTGGGGTCTCCCTGCTGACCCGGCTTCCCCAGCGCCTCTGCTTCTTCCCGGCCCGATCTCTCTCCACTGTCATCCTCAGTGCCAGCCTGTCTCCCACGCCAGCTCGTAAACTCCAGGGTGGCGACTTTGTCTCATTCTCTTTTGTTTTCTCAGCACCTGACCTGGGCAGCCCTGGAGGCAGCTGTGTGAGGGTGAGGTCTGCTCACGTGCCTACCCTGTGATGAGGTGTCCTGCTCACCTGAGGGGTCATGCAGGGCTGCTGCTCCCCTAATGGGATCCCATAAACAGTGCAGAGGTTGTCTCGGCTCTCGCAGCTGCTATGTGGCGCCTCCGCTGAGCGTCACCCAGAGGGCAGCAGTGAAGGAGGGGCCGAGCTCTCCACCTCCTGCTCCCTCTCCTCTCTCTAACTTTTCCTGCTGCCGTTCTCTTCCTGGGGCTGGGCCTGAAGCCCTGGCATCATTATCTCTGCAAACTCATCTCTGTAAACGCCAGGCAGGCGTTCTCCCTCCTCCCACCTATGGACCCCTGCTTAGTCCAGCTCTTACCTGGGTTCTCGCAGAAACTTCCTAACTGGTGTGTCCAGGAAGCACTTCAGATATTTTCTCTGCTGCTTCTGGTTATCTTTTAAATCAGAGATAGGGGGAGTTAGGCCCCATTTAAACGTCTCCTGGAGCTGAGTGGGAGGGCAGCTCTCGGGCGTTGCCTGGGCTGGTGGGGCCGGCTCCCTCCTGACTGCCCTGCTGTCTGCCAAGAGCACTTTTCCTATTTTTCCAGAGTCCGGGCGGTGGCCGTGACCCCCGAGCACGCCAGGTGTTATCCCAGGTGTGCCTCCAGAGTCTCTGGGCTTTCTTCGTAGGTGCTGGGGCAGTCACGCTCAGCCACGACAGGGACACACTAGCCCCACCTCCCAGGAGAAAGCGCCTCTTTCCTCGCCTTTCTGGCCCCAGAGGAATACAACTTTCAAGACAGAGTTTGTTCATGACAGAGTGAGACAGAGTTAAGAGAGAAACTCAGGATTCAAGGTGAAGATGTCAGGTGCGCTTGGATGTGGGAGGAAAGATCCACCCTGGCCCTTGGTGGAGAGTTCTGACAGTGGTGGGTGCCATTGGGGCCGGGTCCTCTGCAGTGTGCCAGCACCATCTCCCCCAACCGGTTGCAACTGGGGCTCAGCTGCCTTTTCCAGAGATCGTGGGGGGTCGCCTCAACTGCGGGGTCACCTGTCCCAACCACTCTCAGCCAATGACTGACACAGGGGCTCTGGGCTAGGGCCTCTGGGCCTCCATGAGGGACCAACTCTACAATTGACACATCAGGGCAGACATTGCAGGATGTGAATCACTGCACAGGGAGGACGCCTGGCTGTGAGACTGTCTGTCCCAGGAGACAGGAATCCTTACATTTCCCAGACAAGGCCAAACTGGGTGTGTGGGATTTTCCACAAAGTTTTAAAGAAAAAAATTTTTTATTCTGAAATTATGCTAATTGTTGGTATTAAAACGTCATTTATTTATTTATTTTGAGATGGAGTCTCCCTCTGTCACCCAGGCTGGAGTGCAGTGGCGTGATTTCATCTCACTGCAACCTCTGCCTCCCCAGGTTCAAGCAATTCTAGTGCCTCAGCCTCCCAGGTAGCTGAGACTACAGGTGTACAGGTGCATGCCCTCAGGCCTGGCTAATTTTTGTATTTTTAGTAGAGATGGGGTTTCACCATGTTGCCCAGGCTGGTCTCAAACTCCTGACCTCAAATGATCCGCCTGCCTTAGCCTCCCAAAGTGCTGGGATTAAAGGTGTGAGCCACCGCACCCAGCCAAAATGTCTTTTCTTTAATCCAGTAAGGGTGATTAAAAATCCTTGCTTGACAAAAGAAAAAGTTGGTCACCTACCTCAGTCCTCAAATGTGTTCTGAAACATTCATGGACGCAGCTCCTAGAGGCTGTGAGCCACGGCTCTGCAGGCATCCGGCTCAGACCCCTCTCTGGCTCCCCTGGCCCCTACTTTGGCAGCTCTTCCTGGGCTGTGATGTTTCTGCAGAGTAGCCACCATTCTCAGGGACCCTCTGCCTCACAGAGGCCCCTACATTCTGGGGCCCTCCCTGAGGGGAGCCTTGTTTCTCCGAGGAGACCTTGGGCTCACCGGTTATGTTTCAGGGACCAACAGGACAGGATTCCTGGCTCTGGTGTTTAGAAACACGCTTGAGAGAGCCAGGTTGAGTGCACTCCCTGGGTGTGTGATCACACTTAGATGGTCAAGGTGGGGATGCCTGCATGGGCGCTGGTGGGCTCATGCACAGCTGGCCCCCCTTGTCCCTGGTTTGTCAGCGCAGACCCCTGGGAAGCCTCCTTGCCTGCTGTGGTCTCTCTTCCAAGCATCTTCAGTGGTGCAGTGGCTCAGGCTCTCACTGTGCTCAAGGTGAAGGCTGAACATCACACTCAGGCTAAGGCCAAGCCCCCCACCTCCCCACACCACCCACCCCTGTCTAGTGAGGACGTGCTACTCTAGCTAAGCCCCTGCCATCCTCCTCGTCCACCCATGGCTGGCAGAGTCACATCTCAGAATTAAAACGTAGAAGCTGATTTTCAGCATAAAGAGCCTGTCTCCACACATCTCAAGATTAGGAAGTGACATGTACTTGGAGAGATGAATGTTGACTTTTCATGGAGAAAATGGACAAGGTCCTCTCCTACTGGCCTGGCCCTAGGCTAGTTGATCTCTTCGGTGAGATCTGGGATGTGGGGGACTGGGACATGGGTCCTGCTCCCCTCTGCTCCAGGCACACAGCTAGCCAGAGGCCGGTGCTGCAGGAGCTGGCCTGGGCGCAGCCCTCATGAGCCCTCACTGCCGTGGCCTGTCCCAACCCTGCATGGCAGAGGCTGCCCTGCCCTGCAGGAAGGGATTCCTCTTGGCTGCTCCAGCTTGCTTGGTGCTGTGGTTTGAATGTGACCCGCAGTTTCATAGGCTGGAAACTTACTCCCCACATTCACATGTTGATTGGAGGTGGGGCCTTTGGGAGGTAACTAGGATTAGACAAGGACATCAGGATGGGACCCGATGGGGGATGTGGCCTTATGTGAAGAGGAAGGGAGACCTGAGCTGGTATACACGCTCTCTCACCATGGGACACCTTCCGTCATGGGGTGATGCAGCAGGAAGGCTCTCACCAGATATGGCCCCTCGACTTTGGACTTCCCAACCTCCAGAACTGCACAAAATAAATTTCTTTTCTTTATAAACGGCCAGTCCGTGGTGTTCTGTTTTAGAAACACAAAACAGACTAAGACACTTGGTTCTCCCGATGCCCCCCACAGCCTGTCTTCCTGCAGTCCCTGAGTGCTTGGCCTCCTTGGCCTTTGCAGGTCACAGGTGGGCTCCTTGTAGGGCCCAGCCTTTCCTGGTTTCCCCGCCCAGCATCCACCTGTCGCCTGGAGCCAACCCCATCTGTAGTTGGATAGTGGTGGTGCCTCCACTTCATGCTGGCTCCCAAAAGAGACTTACTTGCATCTTAAAGCAAAACTGGTATTAAAATTCTGCCCTACTCTTGTATCTTAAGGGCTTACGTGAAACACTTTTTGTTTGTTTTTGGAATCGCATTGAATGCAAAATCGGCCAAGTTGGAGGGTGCTAGCCAGGGTGGGAATTTGTGGGTACCAGGTTAATTGGGGTTCTGGTTGTGGAGGGAGAAAAAAGGACCTGACTTTCATCCCAACCACTTACCTGTGCAGGTGCCACCTGCCTGTCTGCTCAACCAACCGACCCAGAGCATGAGCTGGTTGTTTGTACAATGGCAGTGAGAGAGGGAAAAGGGGCTAGAAGAAGAAATTGATTCATTGGCAAGGAGACCTTCAGCTTCGACAATTTTCTCAAGGAGGCAAAGGATGAAAGTGTTTAGCCCACAAGAAAAATAATCTGATTAAGCCGGGGTTTTAAATAAAGTGAGAACTTCGCCGTATCTCTCACATCAAGTGACTTTAGTTCTCACACCTATTTTTGGGAGAGCTGGTGAAAGGAGGAAGGAGATGGTACCTTGAGGAAAGGCCACCTCTGGGAGATTCTGAGCAGTCGCTAAGCGTCCTCTGGCCCTGGAGCCAGCACCTACCACTGCCCACTCAGACAATGTAGTGAGTCATCGACAGCACAGGTGGAATGAGACTAACTGTGGCCCCACCCTGGCCGGCAGCCCTGTGTTGCCAAGCGCAGCACAGCCAGCAGGTGCCTGGGAGCACAGTAGGGAGGAGGGGAGGATGCCCACCTGCAGCTGTGACTGGTTTTCCTGGTGGTGGGGGAGGGAGAGTGTTCATATGGACCCAGGCCTGGGGCACTGGCTGTGTATATATCCACAGAGGGACCAGGAGATGCAGGAGCCTTCCTAGCCTCCCCCTGCACCGCCCTCACCACCCACCCCCGTGAGGAAGGGGCCGTCCCAGAAGATGCTAAGAGGCTCAGCCCCTCCTCCATGGAGTTGGGGAAGGTGACAGTGTTAAGGTAAACTCCAAGAGTCTCTGGGGTTGAATAGAAACCACCAGAAGATGTTGGGCAGCCTGTGGGGGCTGTGTGGGTTCGTGGGCTCCGGGATGCTGGAGCCTCGGCCTCCCTTTCACTGTGGCGGTACTGGAGGCGCTGCTCATGAGGCCAGCTCAGGCAGCTTGGGTAGACGCCGCCAAGTGCAGGGGCAGGAACCTGCTAATATGGTGGGGGAGACATGATGGTGATGGGGGTGGGGGGGTCACAGCAGGACTCCAGCTCCTCTGAGGCTCCTACCCCTCCAGCTCCCCCACCTCCCAGAAGGAATCCAGTTCCCAAACTGGGAGATGGTCCTGATTACCACGGAGCTATTAAGCAAGCTGCAGAGGAGAAGCCATAGTGAAGACCCTCCCCACGCATGCTGTGTTTGCTCATAGAAGCAGGAGCATGAAAGGGGTGTGCGGGGTGGAGGGAGGGGTGAGAATGGAGCAGGGTAAGGGGAAGGGAGCAGGGAGGGCGGGGGAAAGAGGTTCCTGAGAAAAGAAGGCACCAGCGAAAATGAGAAGGTGCAAGTGGCATAAACTTAGGGAAGAGAGGACGATACCCTCTCTCTCGTCATTGTAAATCTGTAAAAATGAACATGCACACGGGCAGGAACAGGGGGCACAGGGGCTGACTCCAACACGGATGGGGTTGGTGATGACATTGAGGGACCTCTGTCTTAGATTCTGATGTTCTTCAATACAGGTTTCATAACAACAAAAAAGAAAGCTGGCTCCAAGTGTGGAAAGAAAGCAGAGGAAGGAACTCGTGGGGACCCTGTTGGCAGCTCTCCCTGAGGATGGGCCGGGATGGGGGATCCTGGGGTCTGGGATTCTGACCCCAATCTTTAGAGCAGTCCCTAAGCCCCTTGCTCGCAGGGAGTGAAGGACCAGCAGGCATGGCTGCCAGGGCAGCAGACAGCTGACTCGGCTTCCTCGATGGGCAGCTTGCCCCGATGTCACGGCTGGCATTCGCCATGGCCCATGAAGGCGGTGGAGAGCGCCCCACAGGAGCAGCCTGGCACCAAAGAGGATACGACGCCTGCCAGGAATGCCCAGCACACACCCAGTCTCGGGGCACCTGCACTCACAGCTGGGGGATGTCACCTACGTACCCCGAATGTGGTAGATCATGTGGTGCCTGCACCAAGGCCGTGGCATGAAGTTCAACAAAATTTCCCCAAATTCATTGTTCAGTTATGACTCATATCCAAGGAAAGGAGTGAAACTCACCCTTCTTCCTTTGTTCTTTCTTCCTCCTTTGAAAGTGTCCCCATGGAGAAGCCCCCACTCCTACAGTCTTGAGAAAGAGCCTCTCACACACTCACACCCATTCCCACACACAGACACACTCATACACACACTCACACCCATTCCCACAGACACACACACTCACACCCATTCCCACACACAGACACACTCACACACACACACCCATTCCCACACACACTCACATTCCCGCCACGCACTCACACCCATTTCCACATACACAGACACTCTCACACCCATTCACACACACCCATTCCCCCCACACAGACACACAGGCACACACTCACACCCATTCCCACACACACACATACACACACACTCACACGTACACAGACACACACACACATTCACACACAGTCACACACGTTAAGCCATTTTAACTTTAGCACCTCAGCTCAGCCCCCGAATCACCTGCACACCCAAAGGCAGGGGCTACACACAACGGAGTGCCTTGGACAGAGGCAGGTAAACCCACTAAGCTGGATTCCTGGAGAAGCAGGAAAAAGCGGAGCTGTTTCTCCTTGGACATCCTAGATGCTCAGATAAAAGAGATGGAAGCTCATTGGATGGATTTGAGGAAACCCCCAAAGCTGCTTCTTGAAAACATCACCCACCGACCTGCCGTGTGTGCTGAGATTCTACCTGGCTCTTTGTTTTCGAGAAGTCTTCCTGAGACAGCGCACTGTTGGCGTTTTGGTGGGTAGATCTCCCTTGGGGGGGTGTCCTACCTACTGAAAGGCGAGTAGCAACCTTGCTCAACCATCACCCCAACAAAATCCAGGAGCACCCTCAGTCACTGTGACCCCCAAATGGCATTTGTTGTATCCCCCAAATCCATATGTTGAAGTCTTAACCCCCAGGACCTCAGAATGTGGCTGTATTTGGAAACAGGGTCTTTCAAGAGGTAATTAAATTAAGGTGAGGCCTTTGGAGTGGGCCCTAATCTAATCTGACCGGTGTCTTTCGGATGCAGTTTGGGTATTTGTCCCTGCCCAGATCTCATGTGGAAATGTGATCCTCAGTGTTGGAGGTGGGGATTGGAGGGAGGTGTTTGGATCATGGCGGTGGATCCCTCATGAATGGCTTGGGCTAGCCCCTTGGTGATAAGTGAGCTGAGCCCTGAGTTCACAGGAGTCCTGGTCTTTTAAAAGTGTGCGACATCTCCCCCCTCCTCTCTCTCACTCCTACTTCCCCCTGTGATGAGCTGGCTTCCCCTTCTTCTTCCGCCATGACGAGAAGTTTCCCGAGGCCTCCCCAGAGGCAGATGATGTCACGCTTCCCGTACAGCCTGCAGATCCCTGAGCCAATTAAAGCCCTTTTCTTTATAAATTACCCGGCCTCAGGGATTTCTTTGTAGCCAGGTGAGAACGGGCTTTACAAGAAGAAAAAGTTGGGAAGCAGACGCTGACAGAGGGATGACCACGTGAGGACACAGGGAGAGGATGGCGTCTGCAGGCCACGGAGGAGCCTGAGGAGGAACCAGCCCCGCCCACGCCTTGATCTCAGGCTTCCGGACCCCAGGGCTGCGGGAAAGGGAGTTTCTGTTGTTCAAGCTGCTTCGTCCATGGTACTTTGTTATAGGAGCCATCGCAGAGTAATATGCATGTGTATGCGTGCACACACACACTCACAAACATACATGGACACACACACTCACACACACACACACAAACGTACACACATGGACACACACACTCACACATGGACACACACACACAGACACACACAGACACTAACATACACACATGGACACAGACACTCACACGCAGACACACACACAGACACTAACATACACACATGGACACACACTCACACACAGACACACACAGACACTAACATACACACATGAACACACAGTCACACACAAACACACACACAGACACTAACACACACGGACACACACACACAGACACACACACAAACATACACACATGGACACACACACTCACACAGACACACAGACACTAACATACACACATGCCATAGCAGAGTAATATGCATGTGTATGCGTGCACACACACACTCACACACACGGACACACACACTCACACGCAGACACACACACTAACATACACACATGCACTCACACATAGACACAGACACTAACATACACACACGACACACGCACTCACACACACACAGACACTAACACACACGGACACACGCACTCACACACAGACACACACACACAGACACTAACATACACACATGGACACACACAGACACACACACAGACACAGACACAGACACACTGACACACAGGCGCGCACACACACACTCTCACACCGACACACAGACACACAAACGCACACTGACACACTCACACACGGACAGGCACTCACACACACTGACACACACAGACACACTGACACACAGGCACACACAGACACTGTCTCACACTGACACACACACAAACACACACTGACACACACAGACACACACACTGTTTCACACTGACACACACACACACGGACACACACTCACACACAGACACACAGACGCTGACACACACAGAGACACACACACTGACACACACCCACACAGAGGCCCCGCATTTCTCAGCCTTTTGAGGTAGTACATTTAAATAGCATTTAAAATACCTATTCTTTAAAGCACTCATAAACCTGTTATACGTCAGTGTAAATACCTTGTGACAAACGGCTGACTGGAAACCACTGAGTCAGCTCACGGAAGATGGCTGTTAAAATGCACATGCACTTTGGAGAGGGCGTGGTGGCGTGAGTGTCAGGAAGGAGTGACTTGGCTTGTGAGTCAGCGTCTAGAAGGCGTGCGTCTGGACTCTGAAGTCGGATGGGAGGGCCTGGGCTGCCTCCTGACTGCCACTTCCCTGCTGTGCGGCCTCCAGCCAGTGTCTCCACCTCCCCGCCCTTGGTCCGTAAATGGGGGGGGTAATAGGATCCACTGCACGCGTTATAGGAGGGTCAAGTGGCTCCATATCTGCAAAGGGCTTAGGACAGCGCCTGGAAAGCGCGCAGCGTCTGCCTTCCTCCCTCACTGGGAAGCTCGGGGGATGGGCCACACGGACACGGTCTATTGGCTGAGGGAGCAGGGAGGGGCTGAGACAGGATCTGGAGCCCGGGATTCAAACACTGGGTCTAAAGAGCTATGGAGGCCCCCACGGAGCACGTGTTTATGGGGGTCGAATGCAGCCACGATGCCACATTAGAAATCACCAATGAGAAACACTAGAAATCAAAACTAAGAGCATTTAAAATACCTATTAATTCATTCAAACAATCATAAACCTGTCATACATCAACGTAAATACCTTATGACAAACAGCTGTATTTTCCAAAACAAAAAGCATTTAGGGGGAGGCATGGCGTTGTCTTCATGCCTGCAGAGCTCTCGAGGGTCTGACTCGGAAGAGCTGGATTTTCCTGCCTGCCCCTGCATTCCACCTGCTTGCAGAGCATGGAGACAGTTCCCTGTGACACAGACATGCAGCTAGCAAAGTGGGTCCCTCTGGGGGGTCTCGGGGATGCCGGGGTCCAGGGCCTCGCTGAGGGCTTCCGATATGGTCTGGAAGGTACTCAGCAGAGCCAGGGCAGTGGGCGTGCTGGGGAGCCAGCCTGGGGGGCTGGGCGCCCCTCCCTCACCCAGAGCAGCCCCATTCCTATCAATCAGATACATGTCTTGGGCTCCGAGTCAAATGCTGTGTACAATAAAGTGGATACACCTGTTCTGGGGCCTGGGGCTACACTGGAAAGGTGAGGCTTTGGGATGGGATGGTGGAAGGGAACCGATAGGGCCCTGGGAGATAAGGGCAAGAGGCCTCAGGTGTGCCCAGGTGGGTGAGCCAGGGTGCCTGCAGTGCTGCTGGTCCAGTCCCAAAGCTGGCAGAGGCCCTGCTACCTCCACATGCTGGACTCCAGGAATTGCTCCTGGCAGCAGCAGGGAGCCCCGTGGAGCCAGGACACAGAGCCACGTGGTGCAAGGGTGGCTGCTGCCAGGAGTGGAGAGGCGGCGTGCACACGGGTGACCTTGAGTGCACAGGTGCTGTGTGCACACACAAGAGGTGGCTGGCCCACGGGGTGCTGCCCTCCCTTCACCCCCCTAGCGCACCTGGTCCACACATCTGCCCTGCTTCACCTGGTGCCACACCCTTGGGAGCACCGCTGAGGCCTAGAAGTCCTGGGCATGAGTGTGGCCTCCCAACAGGCAGGGCTCTGGCTCTCATCTGGGAGCACGGGTGTCCAAGCCTGTGGAGGGCTGTGCTCCAGAACCACCTCTTGCTGGAGGCAGAGCGCCTGCGGCAGGATGCGGGCCTCCCATCTCAGGGCCTCGGCGTCCCTCGTGCTTACCCCTCCCACAGGCTCCTCTGCCCTTGTTGTCCTCACCTGGACCCTCCCCAAGATCCCTGAGTGCCCATCCCTTCACCAGGAGCCACTGGCCCAGCGTCTGTTTCCTGCCTCGCTTTCCTTCTCATGGTATCCCCTGCTGCCCCGCATGAGGCTTCTTTACCTGCTGTCTGTCCGCCCCAATGCAGGAGCTCTCCGACAGCTGGAGCACCAACGGCTCGGTCCCTGCAGAGTCCCAGCACCCAGTCAAGCAACTGTGACGCACTTGCAGCCATGGAGACCCCACGGGGCGGCCCCTTGGATGATCCTGGCCTTCTGGGTGGTCCCCAAGGGTTTGTTTCTTTCTAGGACTTTCTAACAGGAGGCCCTGCTCCTTGCCGCCGACTCAGCCATGCCTGTGGCTTCCACAGTGCGTCAGAAGTCACCCCTCACCTGATGCTGGGCATCCTCCTCCTGGGGCTCCAGAAAATTCCACCTCAGCCTGACAGGGCTCTCTCCAGGCTGGTGCGGGTGGGGATAGGCCTGAGAATGCCTTTTCTGGGTCACAGGCAGCCATGAGCACATGCTGGCTGCAATGCACCCACCCGACCCACTGACCTCAACCCCTGACCCCGACCCCTGATCCTGGGGACACAGGACCCTCCCCTCAGGAGGTCTGGCCTCACATCACTGGCTAGGGGCCCCCAAAAGCAGGAGGAACCACTGTTCACTCCACAAAGCCCTAGGCCAGGAAATGCACCCACAGGGCCTGGGGTGAGCAGGGAGGGGGAACTCCACGGTGAGGGCCCTTGGGAATCAACCACCGTCTCCCTTGTGGGTGTGGTGGCTGCCACAGTCCAAGCACTGGAAAGCAGGAGAGGGAAGCCCAGCCCCTCATCTGAGTGAGGCAGCCAGGCCCCCAGTTGGGGCTGAGCCAGCAGCAGGGTCACCCACCAACAGCAGAACCCCGATCCCAGACTCACACACCAAACCTCAAGGGCAACCCCCAGCCTTCCACCCTGTGTCTCCTCCCCACTCAGCTGGGCTGTCCCTCTTCCCTCCCTGTCCCTTCCCCTCCTCCTCTTCCCCAAATCGCCTCCTCTCTCTCCTGCCCTTCCCAGAAGCCTCTTCTCACCCGAGGGCCCTCCTTCAGGCTCACTCAGCCCCACAGCACTCACCCAAAGGCCATCCCTGGTTCAAGGCCAGCACTGAACACTGGGGCGTTCAAGGGCCCTGGGCCCCGGCGAGGGTGGTATGTGCCAGCACACCGTGAGCCGCCTGTGCGGAATCCCTCCAACCTCTGATCACTTAGTTTAGCTGGCGTCCTCTGGGGAAGGTGCTGCTGTGTTCCAGCAGGGGCTGAGAGAGGGGAAGCATCCTGGGGCCCTCTGCCATCAAGGGGCACATGCAGATTCCCTCAGTTGCACTGACTCCAACCTGAGCACCCACCTTCCCTCCCCTGTACCATGAGGTCCCGGAGGGCAGGGGCTGAGGGTCCTCCCTTCCCTCCAAGATCTGTGCTCAGTGCTGCGTGCTCGGCCGTGATTCCTCAGCCATGCTCACCGTGCCCAGCTCACCGGGCACACAGGATCCTGGGCTGGACTTCTTTGCGGCCCTCGTGTTTTGAGCCTAGAGCACAGACCACAGGGGAAGCTGCCTGCTTACATAACACGCTGGATACCCTGACCTTTGCAGCCATCTGAGAGCCCCAGGCTCACACTCACCCGTCTTTTTCGCAGCCAGGAGATGTCACCACTGTGTCTTCTGCAGAGCTGGAGTCAGCAGTAGTAGGAGCTTAGAGCTTTAGGCCAGCGAGCCACAGCCGGTCCTCTTCAAGGGCCTCTCACCTTGCCTGGTGTGCTAGGGGTCCCCAGAGAAATAGAACCAAAAGGATATATAGGACATATGCATCGAGAGATTGATGATGAGGAATTTTTCATGCCGCTGTGGAGGTAGAGGATGACAAGTCCAAAAATCAGCAATTGGCAAAGCTGGAGGCCTGGGCAAGCCACTGGTGTAAGTTCCAGTCTGAGTGCAGAAGACCACCAGCCCGGCTTGAAAACGGGCAGAGAGGGCCTTCTCCTTCACCAATGCTTTTTGTTCTCTTCAGGCCCCCAGCTGCTTGGAAGAGGCCCAGCCATACACCGAGGACCACCTGTTTTGCTTAATCCACCGATTCAAATGCTAATCTCATCCAGACACACCCAGAATAATGTTTAACCAAATATCTGGGCACACTGTGGCCCAGTCGAGTTGACACGTTAGAATGAACCAACACACTGGTAAAGGCTGCCTGGGGTCCTCCCACTCCCAGGCACCAGGCCTCGTGTGCTGGGTTTTACTGACTCCATTTCACTGATTTTACCAGCTCAAGGACAGTCCTCTGTGGAAGTTCTGTCACTGTGGGTTCTCCATGAAACTGCCGGCATTTGGCCTGAGTGACCTCCCAGCTGTGCTAGCTGATGCTGGTCCCAGGGTGCCTCTGAGCAAGACAGGCATGGTGGGGCTGCCCCTCTGTAGCTGCCTGCCAGGGTGTCGGGTCTGAGAGGCCGTTGCAGGGAACTTTCTGCTCCCTCCGCTGAGCCTCAGCCATAGGAGCCAGGATTCTTTCATGGGACCCCTCATCCATGGTCCCAGTTTTAAGGCCATCTAATTGTTTTTATGACTTTATTTTCCCCAGAAATTTGCTTCCAAGCAGTACCAGCTGAAATCAGCACTTTTTAAAAAGTCAATCCGAATAAAAAATAGTGTTTTATTTTTCAGGTTTTGCCACTTGCAAACCTGAGGCTGCCCGCCTGCTCTGTCCTTCCGAATATGCAACAGCGGAGCCATGAGATGTCAGCAGTGAAGTGGTCTCTGAAACAACCTAGTGATCCAGGAGTTAAGAAGGAATTACTTAGGCAGATAGCAAGGGTATGGGAGTCCTCCGTAAGAGTTTCCTTTTTAATGAAAAGCAGCCCCAAATCATTTTCTAACAAAGAGCAGCCTGCAAGCTGGCAGCTTGCACGGGTGAATGCTGGCAGGAACTAAAAACTAGACATTTTCATTTATCTATTTATTTATTTATTTATTTAGAGATGGAGTCTTGCTCTGTTGCCCAGGCTGGAGTTCAGTGGCATGATCTTGGCTCACTGCAACCTCCACCTCCTGGGTTCAAGCAATTCTCCTGCCTCAGCCTCCTGATTAGCTGGGATTACAGGCATCTGCCACCATGCCCTGCTAAATTTTGTATTGTTAGTAGAGATGGGGTTTCACCATGTTGGCCAGGCTGGTCTCGAACTCCTGACCTCAGGTGATCTGCCCGCCTCAGCCTCCCAAAGTGTTGGGATTACAGGCGTGAGCCACTGCGCCCAGCCAGAGCTGGACATTTTCAAGATGGCAGCTCCATCTTCACTTCTCTGCCAGCCATGTGTTCTGTAAGGAGCAGACAAGATGGCCCCGATCAGCTGGAAAACCCATTTGCATAATTACAGCAGCCTTCCCCACGCACTGTGTAAACCTCATACCTGATCGAACCAATTTGTGAGCCCTATGTAAATCAGACACTGCCTCCTCAAACTGAACTATAAAACACAGTGCATTCACCACCAGTGCGTTCTTTCTGCTTGAAGACCCCTTCCTTTATAGAGGAAGCGGTTTCTCTTTCTCTCTTCCACCTATTAAACCTCCACTACTATACTCCTCCTGAGTGTCCCTGTCCTAAATTTTCCTGGCAGGCGACAACAAGCCCCAGGGATCTACCCCAGACAACATAGCTGCTTCACTGGGATACTGAGGCCCAGAGAGGAAATGAGAGTCTCAGGACTCATTCCACACCAACGGGTCCATCGGCCATTCCCTCTGACCTGCCCAACACAAGCTCTTCCCCAGCTGTTTGGAGAAGGGAAGGAAGTGAGAAATAAACTTTAAGCAGATATCAATGTCAGTTGAGATAAACATCAAGCTTTATTGACTTAAGAGGTAAATATTGACAGAACTGAAATGCCAAATCAATATTTACCTCCAGGGATGCTATAGCCTGAATTTGAAGTTGGGCTATGTGCACATTAACGCATCTCCAAGTCCCAACGTCTTCATAAGCAGTATGTGATCATTTCAGCGATGGGCTAAAATTGAAAGGTGTGGTGAGAGATTTCCAGAGGGTCCTCACATGGAGGTCTAGGGAGAAGTTCGTGATCACCATGAGGGGTCATCAGCACAGACCCGGAGGGTCAGCGTCTGAAAACTGCATCACTGGCACAGAATGACGGGGACCCAATTTGCTTCGCTTTTTGCTGAGCACTCACCTGACAAAGCATCCTAAGATTCCAGCCGGAAAGGTACTGAGCACCTGTTTGCCAGGCCTTGTCAGCACCTTGGCATGCAGAGCCTGCACCAGCCCTGAGATCAGGGAGCAAAGAGCCCATGCCTCTGGCCTCTCAGCCATGGGAAAGACAGCCTTCACTGGGACAATGGCAGCGTTGTTGGTCATTGGCTTAAAAAGAGGAGTTTTAGAAGATGCCAAGGCCAAGAAAAGATTACGAGAGAAAAGAAACCAAAAGTTAAAATTGGGCAATTCTATCCACTAACTTCCCCTGCTGTGAATTGGGAAAAGTTGGCGCTGGGCCGTCTTCAAGGGGTGGGCCCATACCCAGCCTCCAGCATCCCAGAGCGTGTCTGTGAACCTGCTTTGTTCTATCAACTATCCTTGATGGATAACGACACTCAGGCTAAGGAAGCTGTCCTGCTCCCTCAGGTTTCCACACAGCCTCGTTTTCTGCTTCTATGCCTGGTAAGTTTTCCACTAGGACAGTGATTCCCAACCCGGCCATACATTAATCAACTTGAGATGCTTAAAAAGAACACACACACACAGACGCCTCCACCACTCCCATCTATTGCATGTGAATGTCAGTGGGGAATTTCCTGGGTGATTCAGAGCACAGCTTTGGTTGAGATGAGATCAGACTCTCAGGCTCCCTTATCATGGGATTGGTGGGGGAAGGGGCTAGTTTTCAATGCTCACAAGCTATATTTGCAAAGTGTTTTGAGGATGGTCCTAAAACTCAAAGGGTCTTGAGCTAAAACCAGTCAGCAATAAGAGTTATCCGACACTTACGGAAGAGTTCCAGGGTGAGGACTTGGGTCAGCTGCAGGATGCTTGGATTGGAGGTCACTCACAAAGAGGGGTCACCTGTACCTTGTTCAATTCAGTGACTGCCAGGTTAAAGTGAGCATCCTGGTGGCTGTGGTGAACACTGGGGTGTGGGGCCCATATCCCCCTTGGGGCTGAGGCCCTCATCGCCTCATCGCAAGAGAGCTGCTCTGCCCAAGGCCATGTGCCCCTCAAGGAGAGGGTCCCACGTGGGGCAGCGCTGCAGACCAGCTGCACGCAGAACTCAGGCAGTGGTGGCTAGTTTGATCCTGGTGGCCAGCACTGAGGATCACCATCAACTGTGATGAGGATAACCACACCTCTCTTGGCTTCCACGTCCCAGTCTGTGACATGTTGGGTGACTCCTGATGACCTCCAACTCTCTTCCTGCTCTGCTGTCACTAGGACTGATCAGATCAGTTTCCAGTGGGCGTGGTGACAGGGTTGCTGTACGAAGTGGCCCTGAGGGGCTTGGCCACCATTTCTGAGGGTGGGTCAAGCCTCCGGCCCATAGCGATCCTTTGCCCTCCTGCATAGTCGTGCCTGTCACTCAAGGAAAAACGTCTGGATGACACGTGACACAGCACTGGGGGCAATTCAGGGTGAGCCCAGGGGAAGGAAAAAATGGGGAAGGTGGTTTGGGGATTTTCACTCTTCTCCCTACATCTGTCTGAGCCTAAGTTTTCTTATCTGTGAAAGAGTTCTGAGATTTTTCGTTGCCAGATGCCTTTATAAAGAGTAAATGGGATCACATACAGGCCGGCCTTGGAGATATTGTGCGTTGGGTTCTAGACCACCTCAATAAAGTGAATACGGCAATATAGTGAGTCACACAAAATTTTTGGTTTCCCAGTGCATATAAAAGTTATGTTTATACCATACCGTAGTCTACTAATATGCGATAACAAGATGTCACTCTAATGTCTCCAGACATCGTCAAATGTCCACAAAGGGTCTGTGTCCAGCAAGGCCGTGGAAGTCAGACCTAGGACAGGAAGTAAGGAGTGCAGTGTTGTTAAATATCTATACCTGATGTGGATATTTAAGTCTATGAACTGCTTTATTTATATTCTCAACTCTAATATTTAATGTTTTCACTCTTGTTGTTTCCCTGAAATTCTATAATTCACTTTGTATTTCCCTCTGACTCAAAAGTTGGTTAATAAGGAATCACACAATTGCTAGGTCAGGGCGTTTTTGGTTTTGTGACTTTCTTATCAATTTCTAGTTTCATTGCATTGTCATTAGAAAACGTTTTCTGCATTATCTCTCCTCTTTAGAATTAATTGAAGTTATTTGTGTGGTTTATTAGTTAATTTTGCAAGTGTCCCATGGTCACTTGGAAAGGTAATATCGTCTATATGTTTAGATTTAAAGTTTAGTATATATCCCTCAGGTATACTACAGTCATCATGTCATTTTGGTCTTTTATATCATTACTTCCTTTTGTACATTTGCTCCAACCTGGGCTGAGAGAATTTGCATTTTCTATAACTGACCACTGGTGCCAGCCAAGGTGGAATAAGTGCACACCCGTCTACTGTCCCACTGGGAACACTGAAAACTCTGGGAGGAACACAAAGAACAACTGCCCGAGCCCTCTAAAAAGTAAGTAACGACAAAAGGATTGGCAACTGATGTCAAAACTTGATGATGACCCCAAATGGGGGTGAGTTTTGCCTTGTTCCTCTTTCTTTGTCTCTTAGCTCTGACCTGAGGGTGAGTTGAATCTCAGAACTGTGCAGTGGGCCCAGAAGACAAAAATCTGGGATAAAACCTCTCTTTCCAGCCAAAGAACCAGGAGAAGGGACCCCGGCGTGGCAGGGAGTGTGGGGGAAATTTTCACCATTCCTTTTCTTTCCTCTCCTAACCCTGACCCAAGGCCAGCCCCAGCTATGGAGCTGCACCACTATGCTGCTGGTCCTGGTGCTGGAAGCCCTGAAACTTTGATGAAAGATCCAACTCTCCAACCAGAGGAACTGGAAATGGAGTGGGGTGAATCCCTGTTTATTTCTTCCTCTTTACTGTTGCCACTTGGCTCCAAAGATGGCCCCAGTCATGTGGAACTACACAATAGCACAAAGAATTAAAAAGCTAAGAAAAACCTGATTTTCTGGACAGAAAAAAACTGGAAAAAGAGCTCCAGTTGTTTTAAAAATGTGGGGATAATCCCTGTTAATTTTTTTGTCTTTCCTTTAACCAATTTATTGCTAAGGTAGTCCTAGTAATGCAGAGTTGCATGGCAGTGTGGGAAGCTAAATTTTGGAGATAACACTATCTTTCTGTCCAGAAGAACCAGGAAAGGAGGCCCCTGAATGCCCAAAATTGTGGGAGATATCCTGGAAATTGTCAGTGAACTTGAAGATTAATCAAGCCAAGTTCTTCAGGAAGAAGGAGAATGATCTGGAGGAACACTTGGAACTTCAGGAATGACATTAGAGCAATAGAAATGGTAAATATCTGGTAAATACGATGAATTCTTTTTCTCTTCTTAAATTATTTAAAGTGTACATGACTGTTGAAAGCAAATATTGTAACATTTTCTGGGTATAATTATTATTTAGATGTGGTACATATGACAATTATAAAGAGAGGAGGAGAAGTGAACCAATAGAGTAGTTAGCCTTCTATAGTTACTTGAAATGGTAAGATATGAACTCTAAGTGGACGATAAAATGTTAAATGTATGTACTGTAATCCCTAGAGAAACTACTAATAAACTAATACAAAAAGATACAGCCAGAAAGGACAATGGATTATCTAAAATGGAATAAAAATATATTCAAATAACCCAAGGCAAGCAGGACCACGGGAAGAGGGTAACACAAAGCAAAAGAAATGAACAAAATGTCTTGTGAGTCATGTGTTTTTGCCTATTTTCTTTGTCTTCTCTGTAATTTCTGCTTTTTGAAAGCCTCTTTTACAATACTTAGTCTGTTGATATTCATTACTGCTAACTTTTTAAAATAAATTATGAGGCAAAATGATTCAAAGTACCTTGACTTTATTTCATTTAATGTTTTTTGTTTGGCTGAAAAACTACCTTGTTTCATACAAGGACTGCGACCCCTGCTTTTTCTGTCTTCAGCTGCAACGTGGGGACTGATCCTGGCATCTGTTTCACATCAGCCGGTGGATTAACATGTTCACAGCAGGTAAAACCCCTACGCCAGGCTTCCTCAACCTCTGCCTCATTGACACTTTGGCCCCGGTGATCCTCTGTGGCAGGGGCTGTCCTGTGCCATGCAGGATGTTTAGTAGCATCTCCGGTCTCCATTCATTCACTGATGCCAGCAGCACCCTCCACACCCCTCCCCAGCTGGGACAATCCAAACTGTCCTCAGACATGGCCAAGCTTGTCCAGGGGGATGAAACCTCTCTGGATGAGAAGCACCGACCTGGACAGCACGGCACAGGTTTGTGCTGTGTGTGTGTTCACCATCGCCTGCGTGTCCCAGCTCTGTCCTGACGGCATGGAACACGGCAGTGTATCCTCCTCCCGGAGTTCTCAGGATGATTAGGACGCCCCATGCTCCCAGGCTTCCCACGAGACTGTCATGACTGCACAAACATCCTGCAAAGTTGCAGGTTTCAGCCTCCGCAGCACCCTGATCCATTGCCCCTCAGACCCTGCTCAGGGGCGATCCACTCCTAATGAGGGCGGAGGAGGTAGAGGAGGTGCTGGATGTGAAGCTGCTGTGTAACACACAAAGCACTGTTCAGAAATCAGTGTTACTATCTCTCCCTGGACGGCACAGAGTGGATTTAGGAGCAAAGACAAATTGCTTGGCTTTTGCGACTCTGACCTCGGGGTCATATTTGCTTCTCTGCGAACAATGCAGATTGTCCTCCTGCAAGCTGTTTACAGCTGAGAATAAGCAGAGGG
The DNA here is from genome assembly GCF_028878055.3 of Symphalangus syndactylus. NCBI lineage: Eukaryota > Metazoa > Chordata > Mammalia > Primates > Hylobatidae > Symphalangus > Symphalangus syndactylus. The sequence continues at coordinate 144,708,452 of NC_072428.2, read as the reverse complement.
CAAAGCGGTTAGTCTCCTTCAACCTTGGCTGCTGCATCCTTAACCAATGGTAACACCTTCCTCACAGAGTGCTGAGAAAGAAATTAGGCACTTATTAAATTGTAAAGCGCTGAACAAAGTATAGGCTGGTATACTGATAATGAGGCATAACTCTGTAGCTCTGGGGTTAATTCTCAAAAAGCACCTTCAAACTTTCTGATTAATAATAGCGCTATCCCACTAAGAACTTAGCCTCCTTACCAGATGCGCATTGCAGAAAGTGTGTTCAAAGGATTCACTGTTGCTTGTTGGCTATGCCATGCATTATATATCATGCCCCAACTGGTTTTAATACGACCTTATTTGCCTCTCCAAATTGTTTATTAGTAAAGGATGATGCAGTTAAAAGAAAGAGTAACAATGAACCGTGCATCAGATGTGGGGTGAACAAGCAGGCCCAGGCCCCACTACAGGGTGATTCAACTCAAGAGAGTGGGAGGAGGATAGAAGCAAACAGGGAATGCGGCTTCCACACCGTCCCCTCCACAGCTCAGTGTCTGCCCCCATGCCATTCTAGTTTTGCAATTTCACCTTCATGAGTCTGTCTCTGTGTGATTTTGAAGCTGTTCTGTGGACACTATCATTGCAGCATCTTCTTTCATTTCCTTCTCCGGAAATTAATAAAATTTGCTTCTTAAAAATAAACCTGGAAGAAAGCAATTTTATGTATGTGTCAAGTTACTCTCTAAATTCAGAGCTTGTTCAACACATTTCTGTTCTGAAAGGGTCTCGGGCACTGAAAACTCTTGGTTGTAGGGTTGAGGATGTGGAGAAGGGACCCGCTGAACTCTGAGGACGGTCTGCGGTTGGAAGCCGGGGGTCAGTGCTCAGAGGAGCAGCCCCACATGCCCATCCGTGTGGCTGCTTTGCCATCTTCTCATGGGGAGAATGGGGTCCTTCCCCTCCCCTAGTGTCGAGCTGGCCCTGAAGCTTGCTCAGGGGTGGGAGGGACAACACTGGGTAACTTCCTGTTCAAATGCCCGGAGCTCCTGCTTTCCCGTCCTGGGAACTGTCCTCTTGGAGGCTAGCACTTTTGTGAAGTCTGACCGTTGGGACCGCCATGCTGGGAGGCAGCCCAAGTGCAGCGCAGAGAAGGGGTGTGTGTGTTCAGTTGCTCTGCGGTTCCAACCATCTCAGCTTAGGCATGTGAGGGAAGGTATTCGCGTCCTGGGATGGCTGTAACAAATCACCACAAACCAGGTGGCTGAGAACAACGGAAATGTCTCCTCTTGCTGCTCTGCAGTCCCGAGGTCCGGAATCAAGGTGCCAGCAGGTCCCACTCCCTCCAGAGGCCCTGGAGAGAATCTGTCTCTGTCTCCTGGTGGCTGCTGAGATTCCTTGGTTTGGGGCTGCATCACCCAGTCTCTGCCTCTGTCTTCAAGACCCTTGTCTGTCCTCTGTGGTGCTTCTGATCTCCCTCTGCCCGTCTTATGGGGACACATGTGACTGTACCCAGGACTCCATTGGATAGCCCAGGATCAGCAACTCCTCTCGAGGTCCTTAACTTCATTGCATTCTGCTGTGCAACATAACAGACCCCAGTCCCACTGCCACCTCCTGCTCTGATTTCTGAGCTCCCACTGTCTGCACCAGTGGCTTGAAATGTTCTACGTATTTCCCGAAATGTATTTTGTATTATTTAATCTTCAGGTGTTGCTTCTGTGGGCGCTGCTATGTCGCTTGCTTCCTGAGGTCAGGGGCTATATCTCACAGGGCTAGTTCCTCAAAGACACGGGACACAGACTGACTCCAGCATCTGTCAAAGATGCCTCCACTTCTGACACCATTGAAGCAGAGACTTCCTTCCTTTCTCCTCTCACGCAGCCTCTTTTCACCCAAAAGAGGTTTCTACTTCTCGGGTTTGGGGACAAGCTTAGGTTCCTCTCTTTGACGCTGTCTATGGAATCATAAATGCCACCTGCCTCCCCTCTCAGCCTTCACCTTTCTGGATGAAAGAGTTTTTCCAGTTTTCCTCCCTCCCCAAGTGCACGCCCCTGGCTTAGGGTAACCATTCCCTGTGATGCTGTGGACATCAGTTCCCCAGGGGTTAACCTCAAGCTCATCTCAAATTTCTCTCCTGATTCAGTTAACTACTTGAGTAAACCTTATAAACTTAACAGTTAAATATAAGACTCTCATACAAATCTGGAATGAACACATGTCAGGGATTGCTTAGCCCAGCCTGGGAAGGGGCAAAATTGTACAACTGGTTCAAAGAGTGGCTGACAGAGTTTTGTTTCATCAGCCTACACAGCCCCTGTAAAGGACGTCTGCTAAGTTAGAGGCCAAAGTGACCAATATCCTACCGCAAACTAAAACCACGGCCTTGGGGGCCAGTAGTTTCAGTGATTTCATTCTCCACCAGACTGAAATCATCTGCATCTCTACTGACAAAATATCTATAAATTAACATGTAACTTCACAAAGTCTGGGCCCTAATCAACAGTAAATAGGACGTCAGATGAAGGTCCAGTCCTCCCCAAAAATAATGAAGCCAGCCTGGGGTGGACCTGAATGATGGGTGGGTCCTGGCTGCATGGTGACTGCCAAGCACTGGGTGATTTTCTTTTTCATTTTTTTTTCTGAGATGGAGTCTCTCTCTGTCACCCAGGCTGGAGTGCAGTGTAGCGTGATCTCTGCTCACTGCAACCTCTGCCTCCCGGGTTCAAGTGATTCTCCTGCCTCAGCCTCCTGAATAGCTGGGATTACAGAAATGCACCACCATGCAGGGCTGTTTTGTGTTTTTAGCATAGACAGGGTATGCCATGTTGGCCAGGCTGGTCTCAAACTTCAGACATCAGGTGATCCATCTGCCTTAGCCTTCCAAAGTGCTAGGATTACAGACATGAGCCATCATGCTCGGCCCGCGATTTTCTTATACATAGGATAGATGAGGTGAGCTCAGTGGGTGCTGGATGAATTGACGGAGGACCCACCCTATGTATAGAGGGCCGGGATGGATCCTTTGTGAAAAGTAGTTTTAAAGACTGGCAGGTTTCCAACCCCTGACCCTGTGCTCTGGGCCTGGGCACCCACCCGTCCTCTGCACCCTGGGCCTCTCAGCAGCCCTAACTGCAGAGCTCTGCTCCCGGGCCCGGCCCCCGTGGCAAGTGGGAGGAAGTGAAGGCCCGAGGCCATGAGCCGAGGCCACAGGTCAGCGCCCACCCCTACACACCTGTAATGTAAACTACCCATTTAGCCAAATTCAAAAAGTAACCAGAAACAGGTGGACATGTTAATAACGTCCTGTTTAATCCAGTGCCGCTGGAACATTAGCATTTCCACATGTAATCAATTTAAAAAGTCTCAATGACTGGCTCGCTTTTTTTTTTTTTCCCACTGTCTTCAAAATCTGGTGTGCGGTTCAGTCGCCGCACGTCTCCGTCGGAGGCTGAATGATCAGCCATTGTAGCAACATGTCCTAGTGGAACAATGACGGTCTATTTAAAAGAAAAATAACTTACATAGCTTCCATCTTTCAATCTAAATTCATCAGAATAAAACTTTAGGGGTTCAGCCGCTCTGGCCGCGTCTCAGGTGCGCACCAGTCCCGTGGCCGGAGCGGGAGAACCAGCGCGCGCCGCCGGGTGTGAGTGCCGCTCAGTGGCCACACTTGGTAGTGCAGGGTCCCGCCCCGGGGTTTGAGATTTGAGCACATTCCTGAAACCAGATGATTCTATGAAGATTTGGGGGTGGGAGTGGGGTGGGAGTGAAAGAATGCACAGAGAAGGAGAGTGGGAAGAAGAAGGGGTGTTGTGTATGTTCAGTTCCAGTTCACCAAACCGCTGCGGGGGGGTGATTGTCACAGACAGGGTGGCCCTAACAATCATTTATTTCTTCACAGTTCTGGACCCTGGAAGTCCGAGATCAAGTCCAAGATCAACAGGGTTGGTTTCTCCTGAGGCCTCTCTTCCTGGTTTTCCAGTGGCCACCTTTATATCACACAGAGAGAAAGAGAGACAGAGAGAGAAACAGAGAAACAGAGACGGAGAGAGCTTTTCACCTCCTTCTAAGGCCACAGTCCTATTGCATTGGGGTCCCACCCTTCTGACCTCATTCAACCTTAATCACCTCCTCAGAGGCCCCATCTCCAGGTGCAGTGACATTGGGGGTTAGAGCTTCAACTACAAATTTAGGGGGGATGAAACTCTGTCCATAACAGCAGTAGTTACTGCATTCTACAGCTAAGCAACTGAGGCACAGAAAGGCTAAGATTGCCCAAGATCACACAGAGCCAGGGTCTGTCCCAGGGGGGCTGGCTCCAGAGCCCGAGTTTCTCCCTTGAGTGTCCTCAGCCTCTTCTTGTTCTTTAGTCCCCACCCCCCACCCCTACCCCAAACTCACATGCTCAGAAGCCTCAGCCTCACATCTCTGTTTCACCAAGTCAGACCCCTCCTTTCCCTTCAGGCTTGGATTTCTACTCCCTTAGGCCAAGGAGCAAAGGGTAAAACTTAATAGTGGGCTTTGACTAGTCCTGGTTTTTACAAACCGGATTCACTCTCACAGGCTTGAGTGTGTCATAGCCAGGTGACTGGAAGTTAGCTGGCAGTGTCGATTCTGGGCACGTTACCCAGGAGCTCACTGACGTTTCTGCAGAACGCCCCTCGCTGGGCTGTGTGCGGCATGTGCGCCACGTCTGAGGGGGATGTGCTGTCGTAGACCCAGCACAGGGTCTGCCCAGCTCAGAAAGGCCTGCTGCAATTTGATCTTTAAATGTAAACACATTTTCATTGCAAACGTTCACTCACTGGTTCCTATGTGTGAACTACATTTGTTGTCACTCTAAAGTTTAGGAAGGGGATGTGTAAAATCTGGAGGTGAAGCTGGCAGTGGGCCTTTGTCCGGATGGAAGTGGATCCACTTTTGTTCAGCTCACCAGGCAGAGGCTCCTCCGCTCGCATGCCTGGAATATGAGATTATACAGAAATAGCAAGTTGCCTACAAACTGGTCATACTTATTGGCCTTGCAATGAAACAAATTCCTTGATGATGCAATATCAACCCTGGATTATCAAATATCAACCCTGGATTATCCAATATCAACCCTGGCTTATCCCTAGAACAGTTAGGGCAGGACTTGTTGGAAATGCAAAATTTCAGGCCCCAGCCCAGAACTACCGAGTCAGAACCTTGGGGCAGCCCAGCTGTCGGTGTCCACGGCTCTGACACATGTTCGAGGTTGAGAACCACTTTCCTAGAGATCAAGTCCCGTTCCCAGCAGCCTAATGCAATTCGGGGTCTTTACTTCAATGTAGCCTCTCCACACTGCAGCTGGGCAATTAGAATGACACTGAATGCGCCTTCACAACTTGTGTGGCAACACGACTCCTGCTGCAGGCTGCAGTGCAGCGCTGTCAGGACATCGAAAAGCCTGTGAGGAGCTTCTTGGGGAGCCCTTCACTGCCTCAGGGAGCAGCCCCAGTCAGGTCAGGCCTGAATCCTGCATAAAATGTATTTATGTCAAGGCTGGTGGGGCACTGTGTCTCTGAGACACAACTCACATTAGCCAAGCAGGCAAGATAGGCATAGAAGACCAAATGCCATCAGAAGTCCTAGGCTAACATGGGAAGTGACTGTATGGGGACCACAATACTGAAAGTCCCTTCCGCAAAGCAGTACTCCCTACAGGCAGATCCAAGTCAGCATCAGAAAGTTGTCTAGGGCAGTTGGGATCAGAACTTGGAAATCACACGAATTGAATGTCTAATGTCTTCGGGGTTGGGGAGAGGTTAGAGAGGAAATAGGGTGTGTGGAGGTGGGGTAGAGCTATTGATTTCATTTATGTTTGACCATTTTATCCTTTTCAGAGACATGAGTCATAAACCCGAAGTCACATTTCTCTTTGTCTTAGAAAAGTGTCTAAGTAACTGACTGTTCATTAAGAAGGCAAATACAAAACTTCATCTGACCACATCCTGTCATTCGAGGCTGGCAGCAGCGTTGCCCTAAATATCCACTATGGGCCGGGTGCAGTGGCTCACGGTTGTAATCCCAGCACTTTGGGAGGCTGAGGCGGGTGGATCATGAGGTCAGGAGTTCAAGACCAGCCTGGCCCATCTCTACTAAAGATATAAAAATTAGCTGGGTGTAGTGGTGCTCACCTGTAATCCCAGCTGCTCGGGAGGCTTAGGCAGGAGAATCTCTTGAACCCGGGAGGCAGAGGTTGCAGTCAGCCGAGATCGCGCCACTGCACTCCAGCCTGGGCAACAAAGCGAGACTCCGTCTCAAAAAAAAAAAAAAAACACTGTGGATTGACATAGACCCAACGCAGACATCCCTACATCAGAGCTCTCCTCTGGACACTTCAGGAGGGAGCCTGCAGATCAGACGCCACATAGAGAAGGGCCCTCTCTCTCTCTCTCATTGTGGGGGCGGGTGGGGTGAGCACCTGGGTTTCCCCAACAGGGACACCCAGTGTGGGAGCACGCATGAGATGAAAGTCCTATCAGACCTTCTGGAGGCTGAGCCACGTCCTCTGCACCTGGCCTGATGCTTGGGCTGAGCAGCTCTGTGTGGGGGTGGTCTGGACACATTGGTGCCCTTCCTTTGGGCCCATACATTTCCTTAGCCCCAGATTACACAGCACCCCCAAAGCAGAGGGCATAGCAGGGAAGTGGGGTTGGCCCTGTGGTCACCCTCAGGCTCCCCAAGATGCCAGGAAATGGATGCCCCCTTCTTTCGGTGGCACTGGGGCCCCTCCTAGCCTCGGTTCCCCAGGCATGGTCAGCCCCACGGGACTCAGGTTCCCATGGGCCACTTAGTGCAGCACTCAGACCTCCTGGGTGAACACGGCTAATGCTCTTTTGCAACCTCCCACTTTGTGCTCTGAAACTGAACAGGTGCCTCTTTGGTGCTGAGCACAGTTCCTCCCGTCCCAAGTCGTGGGAATCTCCAGCCAGATCATCCCTCCTCAGACAAGGAGAGCTGCTGGCACTGGCGTGGAGAGGCAGCGGCTGTTTCTGTGGCCTCTGGTTTCGTGAAGGGGCCGGGCTTGCCTCCCATGCCACTGCAGATGCCACTTCACAGGAGAAGACAATGCTGGAGGAAAACACAGCTCAGTTTCCACGTCAGCTGCTATGTGTTGAGAGCCTGCTGCCTGCAGCCCGGCCAGGCGCTTAGGGGACAAGGAGGAAGGACCTGGCCCAGCTTGGCCTTGGTCTGAATGTAGATTCTTAGTGAGACCATGCATGGGATCAGGGTGTCAGAAACTTCTGCAGAGGTCAGGTGACAACCTATTTGCAAATTATTTGGACAAACCCACCATCTATTCTATCTCATTCCACACGCATCAGGGGAGTGGGTGGCAAGAGACAGTTACAGATGGTTTCCTGATGCAGGAAGAACTTGAACTGGCCTTCAGAGATGAGTAGAATTTGTCTAGGCTGAGAGTGGGTAAATGTTTTGGAGTAATCAGACAGTCAAGGACACTAGCCGCCATTCATGAAGCAGTACACAGAGCACTCCTCTTGGTGAATGAGGCTGGTGGTGGGAGTCTGTGTGGCTGGCTCGAGTCTCTGCTCTTCACCTCTGAGGCCCTTCCCCTAGGGAGAACCTTGTCATTCTGTGGCTTACTGGCCCAGCTGGGGTTGAGAAAAGACATTTTCAAATGAGGAAAACCAAGACAATTAGCCATTAGTAAAAATATTAAAGGAAGTTTTTCAAGCTGAATAAAAAAGATCCCAGATGGAAATTTAGATCTTTAGAAAGAGGTGATGATCTTCAGAAATGTTAAATCAATGGGTACATTGAAAAGAAGTTTTTCCTGCTTGTGAGCCCCACCTCACAATCATCTTAACAAGAATTATGTAAGTAAAAAATTCATTATAGAAAAATTTTAAAAGCAGAAGGAAAATAAAATATTTTATAATTCTTCTTATGGAGAAATAAAAACTGTGTAATGAAGAATTAACCTTGGCTAAAGAGAGGCCTGGCCTTTGCCCTCAGCCACTGGGAGGTGACCTCCAGTTCACTGCAATGTCTTCCTGGATAGAAGTGTCTTTGTTTGCCTGGGGGCTTTGGCTACTGGACAATGTAGCTGTGACTTATGATGAGGGCTCTGGGACATGAAAATTCAGTTCTGATCTCTGGAGGAAATGAAGACGGCAGTAGGTCTGTCCATATGGACAGTAGATGCTTGGGCCCCAATAAAAGCTCTGGACATAGAGGCTCAGGGCAGCTTCCCTGGCAGACAGCATTCCATGTTTACTGGGAAGAGGTGACACCATCTAGAGGTCCATGGGGAAAGGGTGACCAGAAGCTTCATGTTCAACCCCTCCCAGATTCTGCTCTGTGCATCTCTGGCTTTGCCCAGTTGTAATTTGTTATCCTTTCACTACAAGAAAACTGTCATAGTTAAGAACGGTGTTCTCTTGAGTTACATAGGTCATTCTAGCAAGTGTTCCAGCCTGAGGGTGGTCATGGGACCCCCGAACTTATGACAGGTGTCAGAAGTGAGGGCATTCTTGTGGGGTTGATACCCTCTGAGTTTGTGCAGTTTTCCTAAACTCCTTTACAGAGGCTGCGCTACAACCAGATATAACTGGCAAGGAAGAGTGTGGGGCCAGGCCCTGAACTGGAATGTCCAAGGTTTTTCAACATTCAGCAGAGTGAGAGTCCCATTGGAAAGGGTCAGGTTTAAGTTATTGTTCCCATTAGTGTGATGGTGCAGCTTTTCAGGAGACAAATGGGAAGGGAGTGCTTGACTTTACTTCAAACAATAGAATATTATTTAAGCAGATCTTTCCATAAAACTGACAATGAAATGGAACCACTGTGACCATCCCATGCATTCTGACTGATTTAATAGGGCCTGGTGCCTTTTGTGGGCGCCAAATGAATCTTTCTGTTCAGTTAAATGTAGCTGCTTCTGCCAAAAGGATGCCTGTACCCAAGCAGGTGGAAGTCTCAAAACAAAACAAACAAACAAAAAGAACCCCACACATCAATGAGGCTTCCCAATAGACTATCCTTCAGGAAAGAACTTGCGGAGGAGGTAGTGTTTGGGAAGAGGTGTGAAGGAAGAAGGGACTGGGAGTCTACAGGAGGGAGAGGGAAGGATAGCACTGGAGGTGGCAGAGACAACAGGAATGAAGTTTCTGATGTGAGAAGCACACGCTAAGCTTGGTGTTCTAGAAAGCTGCTCACCTGTGGAAGGGAGGAGGAATTACACCTACCCAAGAGGCTGGCTTGAGTGGACCGAGGCTAAACTTTAGCCAGTGAATTCTCTTTCCTGATATGCTGTGGGCTGGAATAATCATTCAGACGATTGCTGACTTCTCATTAGAAACAATGGTGGCTGGCGGACGATGGAACCATGTCTTTAAAGGAACAAAAGGGGAAAAAATGAGAACAAAACAAAACAAAAAACATCCTTTTGACCCAGTAATTTATATTCAGCAAAAATATCCTTCAGGGTCAGGCACAGTGGCTCACACCTGTAATCCCAGCACTTTGGGAAGCCAAGGCAGGTGAATCATGAGGTCAGGAGTTTGAGACCAGCCTGGTCAATATGGTGAAACCCTGTCTCTACTAAAAATATAAAAATTAGCCCGGTGTGGTGGTGCGCACCTGTAGTCCCAGCTACTCTGGAGGCTGAGGCAGAAGAATCTCTTGAACCCGGGGGGCAGAGGTTGCAGTGAGCCAAGATCACACCACTGCACTCCAACCTGGGCAACAAAGTGAGACTCCATCTCAAAAAAAAAAAAAAAAAAAAACAACAAAAAACCACCTTCAATAATTATAAAATAAAGACATTTTCAAATGAGGAAAACCAAGACAATTAGCCATTAGTAAAAATATCAAAGAAAGTTTTTCAAACTTAAAAAAAAAATCCCAGATGGAAATTTAGATCTTTAGAAAGAGGAGATGATCTTCAGAAGTGTTAAATCAATGGGTACATTGAAAAGACTACTTTCCTGTTAATACTTAGGGTGTGAGTGTAGAATAAATATGGCTATTCAAAGCAGAAATTGTAATATTGTAGAGTTTATAACATCTGCAGATGGCATGGATATCAGTTACATTCAAGGAGGGGGCAGGGTACATGGAGCCATACAGTTGCAAGGATTCTATATTTTACATGGAGTAGTACAAAATTAACTCTAATTTTCTGAATTTTGTGAATCTAATTGATGTGAAAAGTTAAGGATATATGTTGCAAATGTTAACAAAATAATACAAAAAGATACAGTGAACAATATACGGGTTCTGTATCCTCAATGCAAAGGAAGAGGCTTCCTTTCAAGGAATTACTGACTTCTGAGAAAGTGTGAGGAGATGTGACTGTGGGGAGGCTCTGGAACCTCTTCTCATCTGCACCACTCCCCCACAACCTAACACGTCAGAGAGAACTGCTGCTTAGAGGGTGGCAGGTGGAGTTAACAGGCAGTGGTGCCCCAGGCCTTGGCTCTGACTCACTGGGCTCACCAGGAGAGTGGGTAAAGAGGCTTTATTCCTTGGCAGAGCTGATTCCCTCAGAGGAGCTCTGTCCCGGGAATCCTGGAAAAACTATTCTGGTGGCAGGATGGGAGATGCCAGAGTCCAAACTCCAGACTAGAACTCACTGTTCCATAGCCATGACCTCCATGACCTGTGTGTTCCTCAGTTATTTAAGCAGGATTTTTCTTTAAAAGGTAGTAGTTGGAGTAAAGTTAAACCACGCTACAAAAGGGACCAACAATGCAGTGTATTAATGAACAAAGAAGTCTGCTTCTCTTGGAGAACATTCCAGATCTGTGTGTCTCCCCCACTTCTCTCCTCTTCTGTGGACACTTGCCATTGGAGTTAGTGCCCACCTGGTCCAGGATGGCTTCATCTTCAGATCCTTCACTTAATGGTGCAAGGAACTTTTTCCAGATATGGTCCCATTCCCAGGTTCCGGGTGGGCACTCCTTTTGGGGGCCACCATTCAACCCACTGTACCAGGTCAGCAGAAGTAATGCTGTGTGAATCCCCTTGTACGTGCCTCTCAGTGGTCAGCTACCGCTTCAGGAGCCCTGTGTAACAGGCCACCTTGAGTACTTACAGCAACAAGCATTTTCTTCTCTTTCTCACTGCTCTGTGGTTGGCAGGAGTATGAGTCAGGGTTCTCCAGAGGGACAGAACTGTAAGATACATGTCTATATGAAAAGGAGCTTATTAGGGAAAATTGGCCCACATGATCACAAGGTGAAGTCCCACAATAGGCCATCTGCAAGCTGGGGAAGAGAGAAGCTGGTAGTGGCTCAGTCCTAGTCCAAAAGCCTCAAAACCAGGAAAGCTGACAGTGTAGCCTTCAGTCTGTGGCTGAAGGCTGCCTGAAAGAGTCCTCAGCAAGCCACTGGTACAGGTCTCTGAGTCCAAAGGCCAAAGAAGCTGGAGTCTGATATCCAAGGGCAGGAGTTGCTGAAGGAAGCATCTGGCAGGGGAAAAAGAAGGAAGCCTGAAGACTCAGCAAGTAAGGTGATTCCACCTTTTTCTGCCTGCTTTGTCCTGGCTGCGCTGGCAGCCAATTGGATGGTGCCCACCACATTGAAGGTGGATCCTCCTCTCCCAGTCCACTGACTCAAATGTCAGTCTCCTCCGGCAGCACCCTCACAGACACAACCAGGTGATTTGCTGGGCTTGGCTGGGGGTAGAGTGGGCTGGGTTAAGGTCTGCTCCCATCTCTCTTCACTCTCCTTGGACCAGGAGCTACCCGGGGCTTGTTCTTATGAATGGCTGCAGTGCAAGAGATGAACACAAAACACATAGCACACTTGAGATCTCTGTCTTGTCCTGTTCAGAGTCCACCAGCCCCAGCAAGTCACCTGGATAGTTCCAACTCAATGGGGTGGGGAAGTGTGCTCCACCCATGCTGTGGGGAGCATCAGAGCCACAGGGGAAAGGGTGTGGGTGTGTAATCTATGACAGCAAGGGTGGAATGGGACCCGCCATCCTGCTGGCCACAGGTGCATCCCCAGGAGTGTTTCTGCCAGGTCACAGGGTATGTGCAGGTCTACCTGACCAAGCAGTGTCAAAGCATGGTTCAGAATGGCCACCCCAGCCATGCTTCCACCTGTGCTGTCCACAAGCCTGTCAGCCCTCGGCAGCTCCAAATCACTAACTTTTGCCAATCAAAAGTGTGTAAAGTGATATCACAATATTTCAGCTCGTGTTTCTCTGATAATTAGTTGTGTGCATGTTTCTGTATTTGCCAGACGTCCTTTTGGGAGCTTGTCTGGAGGTTCTAGCAGGAGATTGCAGCTATTCATATACCCTGGACCAAAGACTGCCCCTCCTCTGTTGGGGATGGTTGTCTTCTTCAACGGAGTGTGCAGCTTTGGGAGGGATGTACACGCAGTGGTGAGGGAGGAAGGGGACACCCGCCTAAGTCAGCCAGATCAGCCGAATAAACCCTGGGGATCAAGGGGTGACATATGTCACAACTAGATCGCCCTCACATCCTGGGTGTCCTTTTCGGTTTCCTCTTCTGTAAACCAGTGGATTTGGATCTTTTTTTTTTTTTTTTGAGACAGAGTCTTGCTCTGTCGCCCAGGCTGGAGTGCAGTAGTGCCGTCTTGGCTCACTGCAACCTCTGCCTCCCAGGTTAAAGCGATTCTCCTGCCTTAGCCTCCAGAATAGCTGCGATTACAGGTGTGAGCCACCACACCCAGCTGATTTTTGTATTTTTAGTAGAGACTGGGTTTCACCATGTTGGCCAGGCTGGTTTTGAACTCCTGGCCTCAAGCAATCTGCCTGCCTCAGCCTCCCAAAGTGTTGGGATTACAGGCGTGAACCACCGTGCCCAGACTCATTTACCCATCTTTAATTTTGGGGTCACCATCTTTTTCTTGTTGATCTTCAAGACTTCTTTTTAATTGCAGTTTGGAGGATTAAAATATCTTTCTGTCTTCTGTTAGTTTGCTGATGATGTCTTTTGTTGAACAGAAACCATTATTTTTTATGTAATCATACGCACCTATGTGTGTTTATGTGTGTGCATGTGCCTTACAGTTTTTTTGCTTGGAAATTTTGTTTAAGAAATCCTTCTCTCCCTTCAAGATCATGAAGACATTCTCCTGAACTTCCTTCTGTGAACTCTGCACGGCTACCTTTCATGTGTAGACTTTCCCTTCATCTAAGCACCCCTTCACATACTGGGTGAGGTAGGAATCCAGTTCTACTTTTCTCTAGGAGAATTCATTTGAATTCATGTTGTTGCTTACGCTTTAATTTCCCAATTCATTTTTAGGGAGTTTTTTTTTCTTCTACTAAGTGCAGTAATTTTTCTGTGGAAAAAGACTGGTACAGTTTGTACAGAAAATTAGAAAGAGTCATCATAGACAGTAGCTGCAATTTCTTATGAAAATACAGTGTCTGCTAGTGACCTAGATATGACACAATAAAGGAGTTAAAAAAATGATTTCTAGCTTAGTGCTTTGAGGAATCATTAAACTTGACCTTTTTTTCTGTTTGAGGCTAGAACTTTTATGAGAACTAAAAATAATTCCAATTTACTTCCTCTTCTGTGTCCAGGAAGGGTGATTTCATGGCCTATATACAAAGTATAATGAGAACGAGACATTCCCAACTCTAATGGCAAAAACTTAATTTAATTACAATAACAACCAGGGAAGCAGAATTACCTTCTTTTCCTTTCATGTCTTAGATAGTTTTACTGCTTTCAGTAAAAATACTGATTTTATTTTTTTCTATTTCTCCTTTTTCTCTTGGTCTCACATACAAACCTCCCCCCTTTTCTCTCTTCTAATTTGTATAATTGTGGAAAATGGAGTATTTTGAGCAAGTAAATACATGAGTAAGAGCTTTTTACTTTTATTTTACTAAATTTAATTGAAGTATAACACACAGACACACACACACAGGGGAAAATATGCAAATCACAAGTTCAGCTCAAGTAATGTCACATGGCCATGTGCCCAGCTCCAGCTCAAGAGACAAGAAGCTCTGGCAGCTCAGAAGACTCATTGTGCCCTTTAGGTAATTGTCCCTTCCCAAGCCAGCCTGTGATGGTTAATACTGAGTGTCAACTTGATTGCATTGAAGGATGCAAAGTATTAATCTTGGGTGTGTCTGTGTGGGTGTTGCCAAAGGAGATTAACATTCGAGTCAGTGGGCTGGGGAAGGAAGACCCACCCTTAACCTGGTAGGCACAATCTAATCAGCTGCCTGTGAATGTAAAGCAGACAGAAAAATGTGAAAGTGTAGGACTGGTCTAGCCTCCCAGCCTACATCTTTCTCCCATGGTGGATGCTTCCTTTCCTGCCCTCAAACATCATACTCCAATTTTTTTCTTTTTTTTTTTTTTTTAAGACGGAGTCTCAATTGGTTGCCAGCCTGGAGTGCAGTGGCAGAATCTTGGCTCACTGCAACCTCCTCTGCCTCCTGGGTTCAAGCAATTCTCTTGCCCCAGCCTCCTGTAGCTGGGACTACAGGTGCCTGCTAGCACACCTGGCTAATTTTTTGTGGTTTTAGTATAGACAGGGTTTCACCGTGTTAACCAGGATGGTCTCAATCTCCCGACCTTGTGATCCGTCCCCCTTGGCCTCCCAAAATTCATGCCTGGGGTTACAGGCCTGAGCCCTCACGTTTGGCCTCTACATTCTTTAGTTTTGAGACTCGGACTGGCTTTCCTTGCTCCTCAAGCTTGCAGACAGCCTATTGTGGGACCTCATGATCATGTAAGTTAATATTTAATAAAATCCCCTTTATAAATACATATCTATCCTATTAGTCCTGTCTCTCTAAGAGAAGCTGACTAATACACAGCCCCTCTCCTGTCTGTCAGCAACATAGATTGGTGTGGCCTGATTTTGGACTTCATCTAAGTAGAATCATAGTAAGTGTACTTGTTAAATATTTGGCTCCTTCTGCTCACATGCCTTTGGGACTCATCCACAGTGTGGTGTGTCTCAGTACTTCATTTGCTCGTGTTGCTGCAGAATAGTCCATTGCATGAATAGACAGTACCACAATTTATTTATCCATTCTATTGTTCTCACCATTGATTTTTTTTTCCTGTTTTGGCCTATTAGGGATGGTGCTGCTGTGCGATTCCTACACATGTGTTTTGGTGAATATATTTACTCATTTTGTATTGGATGTACACCCAGGAGTGAAACCACTCAGGCAGAGGTTTATGTATGTTCAGCCTTAGTAGATACTGCTAAACAATTTTCCAAAGTGACTGTAGCAATTCATACCCAGGAGTAGTGGGTGAATGTTCTAAATTCTTCACACATGTTTTGTCTGTCTTTTTCATTTTACCATTCTGCTAGTTGTAAAATGGTATCTCATTGTGGTTTTAATTAGCATGTCTCTGATGGCTAATGAAGTTGAACAATTTTTCATATATATATTGGCCATTTGAATATACTCTTTTATGAAGTTCTTATTTCTCAATTTTTATATTGGTTTCCTCACCATTTCCTTACTGATTTATAGACCATTAAAATATATGTATGTTCTCAATATCAGCCCTGTATGTGTTGCAATATCTTCCCTCACTCTGTGGCTTGCCTTTTTTCTTTCTTAATGTTCCTTTTCTATAATGAGAGGTTCCTAATTTGAATGTAGTTCAATTTATCATCTTTTTCCTTCATGATCAGTATTTTGTGGGTCCTGTTTAAGAAATATTTGCCTTTTCCAACAACAGAAAGGAATTGTCCTAGGCTTTCTTCTAATTATATTACCATTTCATCTTTTATACTTAGATCCACAATCCTTCTATAATTGATTTTTTAGTAGTGTGTAAAGTAGGGGTCAAGATTTATTTTGTTTTTTCCTTTGGATGTCCATTTGACCCAGCATCATTTATCAAAAAAGCCATCTTTTCTCTACTGCATTGTAGTGTTACCTTTGCCACAAAACAGGTGCCTGTACAAATATAGGGCTGTGGCAGATGGTCTTCTGGGATGGCCACTCTGCACATACATGCACCCCACTCATCAGGACAGGAATGCTCTCTCACCATTTCACTTCTCCCTGACTCCAAGCAGGATTATAGCCTATCTTGACAACAGAGCTTGGATGGGGGTGCTGCTGTGCCTATTGTGGGCCTGGTCTGAAGACATCTTGTAGCTTCCACTTTTATCATAGGGGAAAGCAGCTGTTGCAAGAAAAGTCTGACTTCCCTGGGAACATCACGCTAGGAGGCAGCGCAGATTAGCCACACAGAGAAGTGAAGAGAAAAACTGACATCAAGAAGCCCTAGATACATCACTGCCGTTCACTGTTCCAGCCAATTCTCTGATGTTTCGGCCATTGCAGGGAAGGGCCAGGCATTGTGGAGCAAAGTGGACTGCCCCTGTTGTTGTTCTGAATTCCTGACCCAGATACATAGTGAGGAAGTTTGTCACACAGCAATAGGCAACTGAAACAGTTCTGCTCCTGGACTCTGAATTTTGGTCACCAGTCTAGTTACTATCCTTTGTCAGCACCACAGTGTCTTTATTACTACAGTTCTGAAATAGGTCTTGGTATCTGGTCAAGCAGACCCTCCAGGTTTGTTCTACTTCTTCAAGACTGACTTCACTATTTTTGGTCTTTTAGATGTCCGTAGACATTTTAGAATCAGCCTGTGAGTTAAACAGACAAACAAATGTCTAGGCTTTTTATTGGTATTGCACCGAGTTGGTAAGTCAATATTGGGAGCTTTAACTTATGTATAATATTGAGTCTTCCAATCCATGAACATGGTATATCTCTCTATTTATTGGGTCTTATTTAATTTCAGTAAAGTTTTGTAGTTTTCAGTGTATGTATTTTACATCTCTTTAACTAGATTTATTCCTAGGTATTTGAAGTTTCTTATTCTGCTTTGTGTGCATTTTATCTATTTTCTACTCATTTTGCTAGTATACAGAAATACAACTGATTATCATATATAGGCTTCTATTTAGTAACCTTGTTTCTTGATCCATTTCATGCTGCTATAAAAGAATACCAGAGACTAGGTAACTTGTAAAGAAAACCATCTTATTTCCCATAGTTCTGGAGGCTAAGAAGTCCAATGTCAAGTTGCTGACATCTGGCAGGGCCTTCTTGCTGTGTCATTCTGTGGCATAAGGCAAGAGAGGGTGGGGGGTAACCCTTTCTTTTACAAAGAACGCACCCCGGCCGGGCGCAGTGGCTCACGCTTGTAATCCCAGCACTTTGGGAGGCCGAGGCGGGCGGATCACAAGGTCAGGAGATCGAGACCAGGGTGAAACCCCATCTCTACTAAAAATATAAAAAAATTAGCCAGGCGTGGTGGCGGGCGCCTGTAGTCCCAGCTACTTGGAGAGGCTGAGGCAGGAGAATGGCGTGAACCCGGGAGGCGGAGCTTGCAGTGAGCCGAGATCGCACCACTGCACTCCAGCCTGGGTGACAGAGCGAGACTCTGTCTCAAAAAAAAAAAAAAAAAAGAAAGAACCCACCCCACAATAATAAACCCATCCCTCAATAATGGTATTAATCCATGAGGGCTCTGCTCTCATGGCTTAACCACCTCTTTAAATGCCCCATTTCTTAACACTGTTGCATTAAGATTAAATTTTCAATACATGCTTTTTGGCAGGCATATTTAAACCATAGCACCTTGCTAAATTCAGTTATCGATTCTAATAGTCTATAGATTCTTTTGGGGTTTCTGCATGTACAATCATGTCATTTGTGAATAATGACATAACAAATTTTACTTCTTCTCTTCCATTTTTTAGGCCTTTTATTACCATTTCTTCCCTTATTTCACTGAATAGAATCTCTAGTACAATGTTAAGTAGGAGTGGTGATGTAAGCACATTTGTCTAATTCTTGATTTCTGAGGAAACACTTTTAATTAGTAAATGAAATTTTTCTTAAGTAGTTTTTAGATATTTTGTACAGATTTAGGGAATTTCTCCTTTATTGCTTTTAAGAGTCTTTTAGTCATGAAAGGATGTCAAATTTGAAATTTACTGGTTGGCTTCGCTATTGATTAGAGTACATTTATATAAGAGATATATGAGTCAGTAATTAGCATAAGAAATGAGTGTTTGGGGACAGCAGAACTGGCAGGAAAGACCAAGCAGCTTGGGATTTAACATGACCTTTCATAATTCCACAAATATGTTTTATTTATTCATCCATACAACAAAGTACCATTGAGGATCCACCAAGTTCTGGTTATTAAGATATAACAGTGTGCAGTAAAAAATTTACACGTGCCATAAAAAGAGACCTGGCTATCTCTAAACCTTTGGAATGTCATACCTGATGAGAGAATCTTTGTTCACCTGGGAGTCTTGGCCACACAGTAAAGTCTAAAAATGTGATGTAAGGTGGGGGATGGCCATACTTGCTAGTTCTAGACTGGGTGTTGGCCACACCCAGAAACACCAACAATTGATTTAGGGTGGAGGCTTTGAGTCCTGTGGTATCAGCAGACCGTCATAGATCCTAGAGACTGAGATTAGCTATATGGGCAATCAGCCACACCTATGCAAGGAAACCCCAACAAAAACCCTGGACACTGAGGCTTTGGTGAGCATCCCTGGTTGGCAATGCTCCATGGTATTGTCACACATTGATGCTGTCCTGGCTCCGTGGGAAGAGGACAAGAAAAGCTCTGCATTTGGAGCTCTCCTGGGCTGCATCCCATGTCTCTCTTCCCTTGGCTGATTCCAGTCTGTACCCTTTCCTTGTAATAAACCATAACTGTGAGTTTCACAGCTTTTAGTGAGTTCTGTGCAGCCTTCTAGAGAATTACCAAATATGATAGTGTTTTGGGGAATTCCCCAAACTTATATAATTAAAGTGAGAAGTCAGATTGTTGTGTGGACTGTCTCCTTTAACTTTAGGTTGATTAACTTCTAACAAACAGTGAATATGATTGGTGCTGCTCTCCATGGGGTTGGCAGTTCAGTGGAAACACTGACCATCAGGGCCACAGTTCCCAGATTGGGTCCAGATTATGGTCATGGAGACAATGTTCTAAGGTCAGATCAATAAGTGAAATTGCTACATCCTCCTTCTTTCACTTGTAGAATCACATTGAGAGTTTAAATCAAAGCCTCAGAGAAAACATGTGGTAGAGAAGATTATTCATTTATTTTTAGCAAGAATTCTCAAACTTTTTATTTAATGTCTTTCTTTTTTTAATCTAACTTTGTATATCTAACACACCTAATAACTTATTGGGGAACAATGTATTTTGCTGTTAAAGGGGAAGTCACCAGGTACCATGTGTTGGAACACATACTATGTGCTGGGTGCTTTACAGACATTACCTTATTTCATCTTTACTGTAGCCCTATAAGCAGGTATTATCTCCATATTAGAAATGAGGAAACAGATCCAGCAAAAGTAAGTATATCTTGCAGAGTTGCAGCTATTGAAAGAAAGGTTGTGTTAGAATTTAAGCTCAGGTCTGTCTGCCTCTGAAGTTGTTCCTTTCATTCAGAGAGGAATGTTCAGGGCATCCAAGAAGCCTGTGTGTGTGTGTGTGTGTGTGCGCCCGTGTGTGCGTGCATTTCTCTAGGTAGGGGACCCATAGCTTTCATTAGATTCTCAGAGAGGTCTATGACCCCAACAGTGTTAGGAAACATCAATTTGTGTAGACATCTTAAGTAACCCTTCCCAAGTATTTTGTAGGGTGGAATGCTAAAGCCTTCAGGGGCTAGTGCACCCTTCTGTACACATAAAAACCTAAATGAATATTTGTGGGGGTCAGGCGACAGGGGGCAACTTTTCCTATTAATAGGATTGACATGAATACATATCAAACACCTCTTGTGTTACCTGTACTCCCTTCCTAGATGAGCTCCTACGTAGAAAGATCATAACCTTTTCTTCCCCATATGCCCCAAAGCATGTGGCAGAAAGAGAAAATGGTCACCTTCAGGTCTAAGTGGCGTGAAGCAGGCTGTGAGCACCTGAGGATTCGAGGGTCAGTGATTGGAGTGGACAGATCAGCATGAGCTCAGGAAGGAGCTTGGGGGTGATGCAGGGAGCATCTGCTCACGTGAGAAGGTGAAACAGCTTTGAGAATGGCTGCATTTTCCATATATTCACTTCACACACAGCTTCTGGTAACTCAATTATTTTAACCAGAGGAGTCCACTTTGGTGGTGGGATCCACTGGGCACTGCACACCCACCACAATCACCATACATGCCAACCCCTTGTGGTAGAACGGCCACCGTGTCAACTGCTTCCTGTGTATTTTTTCCTCATTTTTTTCTCTTGACCACCTAATAAAGAAAGAATTGTTACTGATAATATTTTACAGGCAAAGAGCTGAGCCTTAGAGAGGTTAAGTAACTTGCTCAAGGTCACCCAGAGAGTAAGCGGTGGATCTAGGATGGGAACCAGGCTGTCTCCAACCTGCTGATTAACAATTTGAAGACCCTGGTCCCCGGAAGGGTCAGCATCTCCCCGCCACTGCCTCCCTGGAGTTTGGTTCTATTTTTCATTTTTCCATCTGCTGGCTCCAGCAGCTTGGGCCAGATGGTGACGTCACCTCCTGCGCAGGTTCATTTTCTTCTCGGGAAGGGGTGCTAAGAAGCCGGTTTTCACAAATCACAGAAGCAAAGCAGAGGGGACACCTGGCACTCTGGGGGATGGGGCATGGAGGTTCCCAGAAAGGTGTGGTGGAGAGAGCGCCATGGACTGGCAGTGTGCCTTTGGCAAAACACAACGTTCCAAAAAAGGAAAACAGAGACCATATCAGTTTAGAGGCCTCTAGAATCATGAGGCTAATTAGGATTGTGACAGAATTAGGATTAGGAACCCAGGCTCACAAACCTTTAGTCCAGCCCTCTCTTTACTCTACATTGATGCGTCTGGGGTCGCCAAGACACAGAAAACCTTGGTTAAGTTCTCATCAGTCTAGGAGGAGATTGGCCCCACCTGCAAGGGCTGGCCTGCCTTCTTCCCGCTGTGCAGACCCAGCAGCTGCAGGCGCTAAGACGACACCTTCATCATGCCTGCACCTTTCATGCCTTCAGAGTCCACCTTCTGGGACTCTCAGGCTGGGAATCCAAGAGTCTGGGATGCACTTACTTGGAAAATTGCAGTTTTTTTTTTTTTTTTTTTTGAGACAGAGTCTCACTCTGTCACCCAGGCTGGAGTGCAGTGGCATGATCTTGGCTCACTGCAAGCTCTGCCTTCTGCATTCACGCCATTCTCCTGCCTCAGCCTCCTGAGTAGCTGGGACTACAGGCGCCCACCACCACGCCCGGCTAATTTTTTGTATTTTTAGTAGAGACAGAGTTTCACCGTGTTAGCCAGGATGGTCTCGATCTCCTGACCTCGTGATCCACCTGCCTCGGCCTCCCAAAGTGCTGGGATTACAGGCGTGAGCCACCGGGCCAAATTGCTGTATTTTTATGATTGGTTTGAGCCTTATAAAATAGCCATGATGTAGATCAAAATGGTTGAATATTGGAAATTTCATTCAAAATAATAAGAATCTTGAGACATGAGCTGGTTGATGGAGAGTGAGAAGGCAGAGTGGATCAATGGCCTGCTGGTCTCAGCAGGGTTGAGGAATCGCAGCTTGAGGCCCTAGGGCCAGCAGGCAGGCAGCAGAGAGAGGGGTCAGAGCCTCAGAAGCCGCTGCTCAGATTCAGAGGGGGAGCAGTTCCCGGGACAAGGAGATCCAGGGCTGGCTTGAGAGCTGGTGGCTGCAGGGGTGATGACAAGACGTTCACCAGAAGACTCTTGGTGCTTGCTTCTCAGGGATGAGACCTTGCAGATCTCAAAACAGACATGAAGCAATACCATTAATACTCTCATTTTACTGAGCCAGAGGAAGCAGATTTGTGGAGGTTTAAGAAACTTGTCTAAGGGCTACACAGCAAGTCGGTGGCCAAATCTAGATTTTAAATCAGGTCCTTCTGCCTCAAAAATGCATGCGTTTTCCTCTGTGCTGTCCTGGGTGGGAAAATAATTTGAAAAATCAGTACAAAGATACACTGATTTTGTGTGAAACTGTTGTCTAGAAGTTATTTTACCTTTCTACATTCTGTATTTCCTTCAACATCTGACTCTTTCAACAGGGCTTGTCTCAGTAAGGGTACCCCGGACTGACCTATCCTTGACCGTAAGCGTAAATTTCTGTGTCCACCTCAATAGGAATTTCTGGTTGTCAGCCTCGATGTCTCTATAGGGCCCCAAATGCACTGGCTTCTTCTCCCCTCACATTTCCAGCTAGGCTCAGGGCAGGGCTGAGCTACTGCCGAGTGTTGTGTTTGGTTAAGAGGCCAGTGGAGGGGAGACCAGGAGCTGAGCTTGACAGAGAGGAAGCAGCTCCACTGGGAGAGCAGGGAGGGCAGCCCAGGTCTCTGGGACTCAAGTAGAGGAAGGCAGGAAGGAGGTAGCAACCGTCTCAGTGCAGTGCGGCGTCCTAGGAGGAGTGGAGTCAGTCTGTGTTGTGGCTGGGTCTGCGTGTCTGCATAGGAGGGAGAGGCACTGGCTCTGAGAAAGGCATCGAGATCTTCGCGGGACAAGTGTGGGCTCAGGGATGGAGACTCTTGATCTAACTTCCAGCCCCAGACAGGGGAGTAGACAGAGTGAGTTTGGCTCATTCTATGTGGCACGTAAGGAAAACGGGGTGCAGGGAGTGGCAGCGTGAACTTACTTCCCCCTCTGTAAAGGCGAGTGCTGAATCATCTTTTGGTTGTGGGCATCTCCTGGGTTTCCGCGGTTTCTCTGGGACACTCCTGAAGGGCGCCCGTGCCCAGTAAAGGAACATCTGCTCACCAGTGCTCTTGTGTGATGGTGCCCAGACTGCCAGAGAATCACAGAGACTGGATTTCCAGTTCCCAGGTACAATTTCCCAACATGTCAGTTGTCCCTCCCAGGACCCTCTGTGGTCCCTTAGAAGCCTAAGGGCTGGACTTGGCCACACCACCCTCTCCCACCTGCAGCAGCCAGCGTCACTCCTGTGACCACTGCTGTGAAGGTCCACCCAGGCTTGACCAGGCCTATCTGCAGACAGGTGGCCATGCCCCCTCCCTGGAGCCCTTCCCTTCTGTTTGGTGCCTTCCTCTGTTTGTTGTGAAGTCTTATTGGAACGGAGTCACACTGCTTGTGCATGTGCTATCGCACCACCACAGCACAACTGAATAGTGATGACAGCCAAGGAGTTGTGCAAAACCAAAAACACTTCCTTTCTCACCCTTTATGGGAGGACAAGCTTGCTAAAGCTGCTCAGGGCTCCCCCAGGCTCCAAGTTTGTGTGGTGTCCGACAAGGCCCACATTACAGGAAAATGCTTGCAAAACACACTTGCATCCCACAGCAAAAGTGATGGCAAAAATGTAAGCATTTTGTTTCTTTGTCCTTGTTCCTTCTTACCTTGACCTGGAGATCCAATTACAGAGGCCCTTCTGGGATTTTAGGAGTTCTACCAGGTTCTATTTTTACGCAACTCATGATTTTATGACTCTTTCCAAACTCTGCAGAACACGAACAGAATTTCAAGAAAGCTGCCTTTGCTGGCTGAGTTCTAGGTGTGTGAGTTCTAGGCCGGGGCCAGGCGGGACCTGGTTGCTCAGTCAGCTGGTTGACTTCCGGCCTATACTCAAATGTTGCTTGCTATGTCTTAAATCTTTTAAAGTTCCACTTGATTTATGTATTAATTTTTGAGACTTGGTGTTTTTTTCAAGAACGCATTGCTTGATTTTTCTCTTTTTAAAAAAGTATCTGACGTGACTTGACCACTGAGCTGTTGTTTTGCTATCTCAGCATTTAGGGGAAATTTACATATCATGTAATGGCTACCAGGGATATCTAATGTTGTCACCTTGGAAGCGACGCTGGCTTTCCTCTTTGGGACACTTGGCGAAGTCACCACTTGGGGCACCTCAAGGATCTTCTCTTACCTGGTTATTTCATGTGACATCCAGGGCTGATCCGTCTCCTCTCCTTGGTATTTATTTACCTTTTTCTGGGAGGGACTCGCCATTTCTTGTGTTTATTATTTCCTGCTTAAACAAACAGGAACACATAGATATCTATGTCTTATAAATTGGCGTATATGCAATAGACACAATATGCATATAAATAGAAGTTCTTTGCCCCTAAAATCAATACAAAGTGAATGTCTCCTATCACAGACCCTACAGTAACACGCAATTCTCTTACTCCCCACCACCTTGACTTTACTTTTAAGTCACTCTAAGTAACTGACGTTTGCATTTTTTGTTGTCTTGTTTGTGTCTGCCTCCCCAGGACCAGATGGAAGTCCCACCAGGGCAAGGAGCCTGTCCTCCTCACCACTGCGTCCCGAGGGCCACGGATGGGGACTGGCAACACACTGGGTTCAGTATCTCGTAAATAAGTAAGTAAATAGGAAAGTCTGGGTAGGGACCCAGAGACGTCTAGGTGTGTCCTGGGGTTCTTATGGGGGGAGGGGCAACAGCCCCCGACTGACAGAGGTTGTTGGAGCCCGGCAAGGAGGAGAATGTGGAGGATCCGTGGGGAGAGCCCCATGTGATTCCTCGTGTCCCCCATGCGATCTGGTGTCCCGGCTGCCTGGATGCCAGCCCAGGCCCCACACGCAGAGCACACAGAGTGCCCTGAGACAGCCTTGAGAGGGAAGGCAAACACTCGAGGCAAAGCGTCAGGTTGGCGGGGGCCTGCTCCACCCACACACAAACCCTCCCTTCACCTGAGCAGCTCAGGGTGTCAGAGGAGCCCATCCACTTAACTCTGTGTCTGCCCCTGGACATCCGGGAGGCGCACACCGGGTCCCCGCCCCCGCAGGAGTGTGGGCAAAGTGTGTAGTGACCCAGGGCACCACTTGCTCCTTTTTCCTGGCCCCTGCCCTGGCTGCCTTTGAGCTGAAGCAGCCCCAGACCCTGGCAGACCCCCGAACCCCAGCCCTGGATGCTGCTGGTGTCTGTGTTACCTGGCGCTACTGGCCTTGCCCAGGTCTCCGGAGCTGGCACCCAGCAACTTGACCTCTCCCGTCGCCTCACAGACTCAGCCTTCACCTTGTCTGTGACATGCCTCTGGGTGTTTAATGGGCACCTCTGGCTGTGATCAACTGCCTTCATTATCGAGGGGTTCTACCTGTGCTGGCGACGGTGGCCTCGTGATGTGCAGTGCAGAAAGGACAGGGAAATAAGAGGCATCTCGCGGGGGAAGGCGAGTCCAGACAAGGCTTGGTGCATCCATCACCTGCTCCACGTCACCCTGCAAGGCCCCTGGAAATGGGTGCAGTCACTGTGCGTTAGATTATAACCTGCAGGGATTTAGGGGCACTTCGGAGAGATGCACTCCAAATGATACCTGGTCTAATCAATTCTTTCAGTTTATGTTATTTCAAATTGGACTCTGGTTCCAAATTTTGATATGACCCCAAGGCAGGAATTACAGCTCTCCACCCCTTCACAGCAGCAGAGCCCGACGTCAACACATAATTGCTTGCCTTTTCCCCATTATTTCCAATAATAAATTGAGGGCCTGTGGCTCTCCAGCCCAGGCATTTTGATGATGTCAGGGGCGTCCGGGAGTTGATGACTTAATTTTCTCAGAAACTGCAACATCATCTGTCACTGCCCAAGAAAATGAAAATCACAGCTCCCTGCCCAGCAGGGCAGTCACTTCTGATTTGGGGCAGGCAAGTGAGAAGGTCAGTCCAGATCAGCGTGGGCGCCAGAGGAGAGAAGGCCAGATAATGGCTAAGAGCACTGGGAGCCGTCTGATGTCATGGTTCAAATTCTCCTCATTGCGACGTGACGAAAACACCTGCAGTGGCCACCTCGGGGTTGGGGGCCAGGGGGCGGGGAGTATTACTGGGCCAGCTGGTGCTTTAGAAAGAGAATGTTGGCTATTTAATGTCCATTTTGCTCACTGGAATATGCCCTTCTAGAAGGCAGAGACAACGGAAGGCTTGGAAAGAGGAAAGCAGACTCAGAACATGCAGCAGCAGGAGGGCGAGAGTCCTCTCCAGGGTCCTCCTAGCCTCGGAAGCAGGAAGGGAAAATCCCAGCTGAGAGGTGGGCCGGGGGCCAGGCTCGAGTCCAGGTGAGCCGCTGGGTGGGCTTCCAGTGGCTGCAAGGATCTGACTCCCTCCTAGGGGGCAGGGGACCACCGTCCTTTGTGAGCCAGGACGCTGGGGGACGACAGGCCAGCCTCAGACAGGGTGAAGTGGGAACTGCAGCTCAGGACATCCCAGGAGCCTACAGGGGGACGTGAGGCCACTCTCAATGGCAGGGCCGCGTCCTTTCATCTATACCAACGACATCCAGATGCAAGTCTCCTACAAGGTTGGGTTGTGTGGTCTATCGGAGCGTCTTCCTTCTGAGTCATGGGTTGAAACTCTTTAGGTGACAGCTGACGAACTCACACTAATGTGTGGCTCACACCCCTGGGAGGCCCACGTGGGGCTGCGTCAGCAGGTAGGGACATGTGGGCTGAGCCATGAGCCCCGTGTGTCAGCTTCATCCCGGGCAGACTTGCTCCACAGGGCGCTCCACCCTGGAGCTCAGGCAAAGAGTGGGTCTGAGTCTGGGAGGAGACGGGGTGAAGAGCGGCTTGGAGCACAGGTGGAAACAATTTGGAAGAGACGCGGCATTTGTCTACGACAACATCAAAACCTCTAAATGCCATACACATTTAACCACATTGAGCCACACAGTTTATTATTTATCTTTATTTGAATTAATTAATAAGAAAGGGATGTTACAGGGATGCCCATAGACCACTGCAAAAGAAGAAATACAGAGCCCAGAAGCTTAGCACTGAGTAACAAAATCTCTTATCCCCGGGAATCTGGCCCCGCTGAGTCTGGGGAGCTCTTCAGGGCAAGGTTCAGGGGAGTGAATCTGGGGTGGGCTTTTTGAAACCCTGAGCCCACGCAGCGCTTCATCCTCTCCTGGGACAGCACTGTCTCTGCCAACGCACCGGCTGGGGTGTGGCTCCCCTGCAGCACAGACCTGGGCTGCTTCACCTGCGCCAGGGCACCGCCTCGGGAGCTTGGCGCTGCAGCTGCTGCAAGGTCACTGGCAGGGTTATGCTGTAGATGCCCGTGACAGTCAGGCCTGCACTGGAGCCAGCAGCCTCAGGGGCAGGGCAGGGTTCAGAAGGAGGGGCAGGGCAGGGTTCAGAAGGAGGTGCTGGGCGAGGCCTTGGCCGGGGAGCTGGTGTCTGGTGTTTCACCCGTCACTCCAATCCTGCCAGGCGCTGCCAGTCTTCATGCCACGGAAGGCACATGTGTAAGGGCTCCATGTCCACATCCAAAAGACAGGGCTTGTAGGCCTAGCCTGCACCCCATAGGAAAGATGTCCGTGTGTGGAGAAAGCAGCCCGCCTCAAACACGCAGAGCCCAGGGCCGCGTGCAGGACGCAGGCAGCGTGACTCAACTCAGCTGTAAACAGCCCAGGACGCAGGCAGCGTGACTCAACTCAGCTGTAAACAGCCCAGGACGCAGGCAGCGTGACTCAACTCAGCTGTGCACAGCCCTGCTCGGCAGAACAGTGCAGGCCATGAAGACCCTTGGCTCTCAGTGCCTGGCGTTCCGCCCTTGTTTGCTCCTTCTTCGTTATTTTCTGGTGGTAAAGGCACCAAAAATCTTCTCAAGTCCCAAACAAGACAGTTTTCCGTTTGAGTGACGCCCTAGACCACTTTCGCTGTAATGACAGCAGAAGACAGCAAGGCAGAGGTATTGAGAATTTTCCATCCTCACCAAAGCACCTCCTCTTTTTTTTAGAGACGGGATCTTGCCACGTTGTTCAGGCTGTAAGCACACCACAGTGTGCCCAGCCTCCAAGGCCTTTATAGCAACAAAAGTAATCAGATGCCCAGGGTCCCTTTCAGAGGAAAATTGGCTTTGGTTGTTTGGGTGGTTGGTAGCTAGTCATTCCCTCCTCCTGAAACTGGATAAGTTCCCTTATACCCCTGGCAAGGCGTATGACAGGTGTATGGCTCGCGTCTTCGGTGCCCACAGCTCAAACCCCCAGGGGGAGCATGCAGACGGGCAGGTCGTAGGGAGCCTGGGCTCCGACCTCAGGGCAGCACCTAGGGTTGAGTGTTTACAGCTCCCTAAGCCCCAGTGGGCGTGTCACAGTCTGCACTTTCAGCTTAGCCATCTGCAAGGGGCTTGTGTTAATCAGCACAGTTAGACCCTCTGGCTTATCGCAAGGACAGAGGCTTTCTGTATCCCTGGTTCTTTCCTTAGTGTACTGGAAAAATTGGATCACACGTGGGCTTGGAGAATGAGTGTAAGGTTTTACTGAATGGTGGAGGTAGCTCTCAGCAGATGCTTAGGGAGCCAGAAGGGGGGTGGAGTGGGAAGGTGGTCTTTCCCTGGAATCAGGCCACTCAGAGGCCGGGCTCTCCTCCGACTGCCCCCAGCCAAATTTCTCTCAGTGTCCATGTGGTTCCACCATCGATGGCCCGTCGCGTGTGTGTTCTTCTGCCGGTGATTTCCCCTCGACTCCAGCCTCTGTGTGTGTGCCCGCTAGGGTCTCAGGGTTTTTATAGGCACAGGATGGGGGTGTGGCAGGCCAGGGTAGTCTTGGAAAATGCAACATTTGGGTGTGAAAACAGGAGTGCCTGTCTTCACCTAGGTCCGTGGGCACAGGCCTGAAGGTGGAGCCCTCACCAAGAACCCTGCCTTTCACAACCCAGCACTTCCCTGCCCCCCTTCTGTATCACCCCCACCAAAAAATGAGTATTTTGAGACAAGTATAAAGAATTGTTAGATAATGTAGTTGTCAAAATAAAAAGAATAAAACAGGACCCCCATTATAGCAATTTTGGAAGATGATGGAGACTACATGCACAATAATGAAAGTGGGTAAGGCCCAGGCGTGGTGGCTCACGCCTGTAATCCCAGGACTTTGGGAGGCCAAGGCGGGCGGATCATGAGATCAAGAGATCGAGACCGTCCTGGCTAACACGGTGAAACCCCGTCTCTACTAAAAATACAAAAACAATTAGCTGGGCGTGGTTGCCTGTAGTCCCAGCTACTCAGGAGGCTGAGGCAGGAGAATGGCCTGAACCCGGGAGGCAGAGCTTGCAGTGAGCCAAGATCGTGCCACTGCACTTCAGCCTGGGCAACAGAGCCAGACTCCGTCTCAAAAAAAAAAAGTGGGTGAGAGATTAGAAAGGATAGGCACGAACCCTTCCAAACCTTTGCCTCGCTTATTTCCTCTGCACTCAGAAAACACTCTAGAAAACTCGTGAGGAGGCCTTCCATGCTGCCAGCCCCTACTTATAGGCAAAGGGAAATGCAGGCCCCAGAGCTCCCGACACAAGGACTCACTGGGCGGGTGGATTTTCCTTTGGTGGACACCAGTGGGAAGCCTGAGCCCAAAGAAAATGCACATTTGCTCAGATGACGGTTTGGTTAGAACTGATGCTGCTGCAAAGCGTCCGCATTGGCCACGTTTTTCAAATGGAAGGGTGCAAACCATTGACTGTCTAGCAATTCCAACATGACAGAACCAGTTTGCAGTTTTTCTAGGGCTATGTGAGAGTGAGACCAAAGTCGTTCTAAATTCCTGGGGCTCATCTATTTTTCAAAACTTTTCAGGCAACCTTTAGCACCAGAGGGCTCTGCACTTACATCCTCACTTATCTAAAATTCAGTTTCTTGATGAAAAAGTCAGTATCTTTAAAGAAAAAAAGTAAGTCAATAACTTCGCAAGAGATTTGACACATGAAACTTTCCGTCTCATGTGCGGGGAGGGTGCTTTTTGGGAATGACTGGAACGTTTTATCACAGGATTACAGTTGCCGGGTGTGACGAGAGCTTTGGGAACTGCAATCACCCCTGTACCCTGGAACTCACACCTGGGGTAACACCACCTCCCTGGGGTGTGACTCACACTTGCTTACTGGCTTCTAATGGAGAGAATAAGACATAGATGGTGGATGCCAGATCCAGTATTGGGCAGGGATGGCCTCTTGGCCACTCTTCTGTGCCCATCCTTCCTTGCCAGGTGTGGTAGGGAAGACAGCGCTGGGCCATGAGGCATCCCCTTGGAGATGGAAGTTAGAAGCCGATTATTTGAGACTTGCCCTCAGCCTCAGCCGTTTGAATGAGCCGACCCTGAGCCAGGAGTCAGGAGCCTCATGAGAGACCCTGAGCCAGGACCACCCGCCAAGCTACTCCCAGATTCTTGTGTGGCGAACGCTGCGAGCTAACACGTCCGCTGTTCTCACCCTCACAGGTTGGGGTGGCGTGCACAGCAGTAGGTAACTCATATACCCGGCTTTGTCATTTACTCGCTGTAGGGTCTTGTACACCTCTGAGTCTTTGTTTCCTTGTCTTTATTGTTGTAAGACTTGGAGGTGACCTGGGCAGGACAATGCCCGGCATCCCCAAGAGCTTCAGAGAGACACCAGCCAGGTTGTCATGATTTGCATCATCATATTGTTGTATTATTATCACCTTACAGATGAGGAAGTCATTCTAAAGATGAACTGGAACTTCCTTCTTGGAATTGTCACGTTTTTGGAATTGTGTTAACATAGAGGTAACTGGGGATTGGAGACCCATCACTGAAGGAGGCGCTAGGGAGGGATGTGATCTGTCAACTTCTCCTTTGTATCAGACGCTGAGAGCAGGAGCCAATCTCCGCACCTGGCCTCACTCACGGCTCCTGGCTCTGGTGGAGGTGGAAGGTGTGGGCCGGGGATGCGGGCCTATGTTTGCATTCTGGCTGTGCCACTTACTAGCTGGGTGACCTTGGGCCCATTATTTGACTTCTGTGAACCTCAGCTTCCTCCTACACAAACGAGGAGAAGCTGGCTCACAGCACTGTGATGAGGATGAAATCAGTGGAAACAACAGACGCGCAATGCCGCCTTCACAGCAGCTCCACGGTAAACATTCCTGCCCTCCTTCCCTCCTCCAGAGTCTGCTGGGTTAGAATTTCTCTATGCTAAGGATCACACAAGTGGAAATAGAAACATGAAAATAAAAACATGGTACATCCTACACATCCCGTGACTTGACCGGCAATCCTTGTGCAGGTGTTCAATTATGCCAAAAGCCCTGAGGAAGGAAGATTCACATGGATTAAAACAGTGCTCAATACTGCACAATTCTTCAGTGGGAAAGAGTTTGCCAGGTTCTCGAATTCACTAACAGGAGCTGAGTCCCATGTTTAACTTGGGCACAATCTCTTACAGAACCAGTCACAGGGCTGAGCTGATACACCTGTTGACAACTGTTAAATTAAATATTTTGTAACTTGAGATTGAGTAAGTCAGTATGTGGACAGAAAAATACATGTTAGTGACAGAATCATAGTTTTAGAGCTGAAGAAACTTTCAGTTGATACAATAGAGAGCTGTATTATTTTAAAGAGGGGAAAAAAAACCACTGACTAGTGGTTCTGTAAAGCAAAGAACTCAAAGATGGACCTTTATAAAAGTGCAAAATAAAACCACAGTGATGATGGCTGGGGAAGTGCCTCCTGCCTGTAATCTCAGTGCTTTGGAAGACCGAGGCAGGAGGATTGCTTGAGCCAGGAGTTCTAGACTAGCTTGGGCAACACAGCAAGACCTCATCTCTAGTTAATTTTTTAAAAACCCACAATGACAGCTAATGGCAGACCAGTCCGTAGGTCATATCTTCCTCCCCACATTGGTAACAATTTGGCCATTATCTGTCATCTTCTGCAGAAATCATCACAGAAGGGAAACAAACATGGAATACCAGGTCATTATTTTGAAAAAGAGAAAACACTTTGTATAGTCAATTCTCAGAAGAAAATTATATTTGAATATTCAAAACTATTAAAAACAATTCAATAGTTTTGAATATTCAAATATAATTTTTGAATACTGAATTTTTAATTTTTACTATTGAATCTACTATTCAATAGCAAAAACTTTGCAATTCATATAAAACAGAAGGGAATATTCTATTCAATTATTCAATTATTGCTCCTTTTAAAATTGTATTTGCAAGCTCAGCATCTTAGCCTCAGGAAAATAAGCTAATAAGTCACTCAAAAAAGGTCTTAAAGCCAAAGTCATTTGAATAACCAAGAAGAACAGGAATGGATAGGAACAGTTTTAACATGTGGTCAGTGTTCTTCATACAGAGTATGACTAGATAGTTAGACCGTGTTGTTTCATGTATGTCTTAGCTTGCTGCCCTTTCATTACAAGAGGGCTTTGCTAAAGGTACTGTCTGCCTATTCTGAGTTCCTTGCATTAGTCATTAGTAGTTCAAGCAAAGTAGATGAATCTCAAATAAACTGTGTTTGGTTTTTCTGAGCAAAGATGTGTGTGTATCTGTGTGTGCATCTGTGTGTGCATATATACACGTGTGTCTGTGTGTCTGAAGTTGTATGAAGTTGAAAAGGTGAGGACACGGAGAATCCTGTTTTCACAGAAAACTTCGGAATTCTTTCTGATCTTTCTCTCTGAAGCTAGAAGTTTTTCCTTCGAACTGGTACATGTTAGACATTCAAAAAACATTAGAGGATCCTGGGCTGATCAAGAAAATGTATATGAACAACACTCTTCTTGTTAAGGCAAGGCATGAGCCTCCAAGGAGATTGCTTCCTTCTGCGATTTTTCAACACAAAGCCTTTCTTGCCGCTTGTGTAAACATTGGCCGTCAGCTTCTGAGTCAGGAGTGTTTTGTGTTTGTGGGATATGGCTCAGGTATCATCATAGGTCATAAAGATGAGACAAGGACATGAGTTGTGCAGGATGTGATGAAAAAGTCTGTTGCACATGGGAGCTGTCTGGACCAGGTCTTCTTCCCCTGAGTTCCTGCCTCTCCCTCGACATCTGTGATGTGTTCCACCATTGGGAGGGAAGCTGGTCTAGCCTCACTGCAGGCAGCATCGACCTGTGTAGCCCTGATGTGCTACTGAGCAGTTTATTTCAAGTGTGTTTGATATAAGTGTAGGTGTTCATTTCAGTATCTTATGGGATAGTAATACTTTTCCCGTGTAACAGAGTCAGTATCATAAATTCTGGAGGAATGGGTATTAGTATACATTAATCAATTTGAGAGGCACTGACTGATTTCTTTTCAACTTTTAAAGGTGTTCACATAGAGACAATGCCTTTGCCTAAGCCAGTGCTAGGTTTTAGAAGCTTGTGGATTTCTGCATTAATAATTCGTCTGCACAATATAAATTTTTTCTATCCAATAGATTATCCCTTTACATTTATTTATTACAAATGATTACAACGGTCTAGAGACAGCCATTTTAGGGAAGATAAGACATATTGATGATAACCTAGTGGTTGAAAGCTTCGCTGATACTTTAGAAATGTTATTTATGTAAGAAGTCTCATTAAAATGGGAGATCCTAAGTCCACAAGGAAGAGGGTGCCTAGAGACACAAGCAGACTGGAGTTCCATGCATGGAGAATGGCTAGAAAGCCATTTTTGACCAATCTTAACTTTGAGATCTTGGTCATTTGCACCAACGCTGGTTGACTAAGTCCATGGGCGCACAACGGGGATGGCTGCTTGGGCTGAGAGTCTGGAGAATGTGGCTTTTATGGCTGCTTCCAGCTCTAAGATTCTATGGCCTGGGAGCCAAGGGAGGGAGAGTTAGGAATAGGTTAGATAGGTGAACTCAATAAAAGAGCCCAACAAAGGCAGGAGATTTCCAAGATAAGTTAAAGGTGAGAATAGTCTCCTTAACAGGTCAGGCAAACAGCTGATGTTTTAAGACTGAAGTTCTTCAGTTCCAAACTAGGTTTTCCAGCAGATACCAAATAGAAGTAGAATCTTGCTCCAGGTGTCCTGTATTGAGGGACAAAAGTTAGTAGAATAAAAGGAAGGGGACCCTGGGTTATCCTAGACAAATTGTGAATTAATACAAGGAAAATGATAGAAAGTCTAGTAATTCAGATGGTGAAAATTAAAATATAGGACATAGTTACCTATATTTTAACTATAAAATATAGTTTCATACCTGTTATGTTGCACAAATAAAGATTATACTACCAAAATTTGGTGGAATTGCAATGAAATTGGCACGCTTATCTATGACTATTAGTAGTATATACCAATATAATTTTGGGACAAACTATTTATTATATAGAAGTCCACAAAATATTCAAATAATTTGAAATAGTAATCTTACTCTTGTAAATGTAGAACAAAAAATAATTCAAAGTGATCGTTACAATGATGACTCTCAGGCAGCACAATATTGCATGACTGTTATCGTTATTGGAGATTTTAAAGCTAAAATGTGCTCCTCAGGGGAACAATGTACTCTTGTCTATCTCTAGGTGTGTGCTTTTTCCTTCTGCAATAATCAAATTATAACAGAACTGAGAGAGAGACAGTTAACATTGTAATGATCACTTTGAATTATAGATATAGATATATACAGGGATAGATATCTGTATTTATCAATCTATCTATACATATGTGTATGTGTATGTATGTGTATGTATATATACATACATACATATGTGTGTATGTATATATACATACATACATATGTGTGTATGTATATATACATATATACATATGTGTGTGTATGTATATATACATACATACATACGTGTGTGTGTGTGTATATATATATAGAGAGAGAGAGAGAGGAGAGAGAGAGAGAGACTGTATGTTTCCTTTATATCTTAGCTTGCTGCCCTTAATTACAAGAGGGATTTTCTAGAGGTACTCTCTGCCTGTTTTTAAGTTCTTTGTATTAGTCATTAGTACTTCAAGCAAAGTAGATGAATCTCAGAAAAATTGAGTTTGATTTCCTGAGCAAAGGGGTGTGTGTGTATGTATCTACCACGTATGCACATATGTCAGTGTGCATGTGTCTGAAGTTGTAAGAAATCAGTAAAAGTAAGGACACCAAGAATAGATGTATATAAAAATATGTATAATATATAAAATGTATACATTTCATATATACATAAAATCATGAATAAAAAATATAATTCCATTGTGTGCTACACCATTGTATGTATACTCAGTAAAAGAAAATGTATGAGTAGATTTAACTTACTAATATGAATAATGATAGTAATATATTTCTTAATATTGAACAACATTTCTCTTCTTAGAATAAATCTCACTTTAACATGTTGTATGTTCCCCCAAAAATTCACAGATTGAAGTTAAAACCCACAATGTGACTGTATTGGAGATAGGGCCTTTTAGGAGATGATTAAGGTTAAATGAGGTCATAAGGGTGAGGCCCTGACCCAATAGGACTGACGTCCTTATAAGGAGAGGAAAAGAACTCCAGGCTGCACATGCACAGAGGAAAGACTATATGAAAACACTGTGAGAAGGTGACTGTTTGCAAAACAGAGAGGCCTCAGGAGACATCAACTTTGCTGGCACCTGGATCTTGGACTTTCTGCCTCCAGAACTGTAGGAAAATAAATCTCTGTT
Organism: Symphalangus syndactylus; assembly: GCF_028878055.3. Lineage (NCBI taxonomy): Eukaryota > Metazoa > Chordata > Mammalia > Primates > Hylobatidae > Symphalangus > Symphalangus syndactylus. Next base: position 144,673,115 of record NC_072428.2, on the reverse strand, counting down.
GTGTAAGCCATTCCATCTATGGTATTTTGTTCTGGCTGCCTGCTGTGGTTTAAATGTGTCCCCCAAGTCTCATGTGTTGGAAACTTAATCCCCAGAGTTATATGTTGATGGCATTTGGAGGTGGGGCCTGGGAGGTACTAGGATTAGATAAGGTCATCAGGGTGGCCCCCGTAATTGGACTGGTGGCCTCGTAAAGAGGAAAAGAGATCTGAGCTGTCATGCTTTTATCCTTTTGCCATGTGATATAGCAGGAAGGTCCACACAAGATGCCAGCACCATGTCTCTGGACTTCACAGCCTCCAGACCCATGAGCTAAATAAACGTCTTTTCTTTTCTTTTCTCTTTTCTTTTCTTTCTTTTCTTTCTTTCTTTCTTTCTTTCTTTCTTTCTTTCTTTCTTTCTTTCTTTCTTTCTTTCTTTCTTTCCTCCTTACTTTCTTCTTTCTTTCTTTCTTCTTTTTTTTTGGACAGAATCTTGCTCCATCACCCCGGTTGGAGTGCAATGGCACAATCTCGGCTCACTACAACCTCTGCCTCCTGGGTTCAAGCAAATCTCCTGCCTCAGCCTCCCAAGTACCTGGGATTATCGGCACCCACCACCATGCCCAGCTAATTTTTGTGTGTGTGTGTGTATTTTTAGTAGAGACAGGGTTTTGCCATGTTGGCCAGGCTGGTCTCAAACTCCTAACCTCAGGTGATCCACCCACCTTGGCCTCCCAAAGTGCTGGGACTACAGGCGTGAGCCACCACGCCCGGCCAATAAACATCGTTTCTTCTTAAATAACCCAGTCTCTGGTATTCTGTTATAGCAACAAAAACAGATTACGATAAGACACAGCCTGGGCAGACTAATACATGGTGTTTTGTTTTAATGTAGTACTGGGTATTCCATTCAGGGCTCTGTCTCCTCATTACCTAGCAAGATTAATTAATAGTATTTCTGTTGACCGGGTGTGGTGGCTCACGCCTGTAATCCCAGCACTTTGGGAGGCAGATGGATCACAAGGTCAGGAGATCGAGACCATCCTGGCTAACATGGTGAAACCCCATCTCTACTAAAAATACAAAAAATTAGCCGGGTGTGGTGGCGGGCGTCTGTAGTCCCAGCTACTCGGGAGGCTGAGGCAGGAGAATGGCGTGAACCCGGGAGACGGAGCTTGCAGTGAGACGGGATTGCACCACTGCACTCCAGCCTGGGCGACAGAGCGAGATTCCGTCTGAACAACAACAACAATGACAACAAAAACAAAAAAAATGGTATTTCTGTTTCAAAATCTTGGTCATATCTTAGCATTAATGTTAGGCTTCCAAAAATGAATGAATACTTACTTCCCGTCTCTTTCTATTCTCTGTAACAGTTTGAAAGGGGGAAGGGTTCTCTGTTCTTCAAAGATTTGAAATAATTTACCCATTACATGATTGGGGCCTGCTGTTTTTCGGAGGAGTCCATTGAATGGGTGATGCATCTGGGGATTCAGGGGTTCCCCACCCCATCACTTGCTGGTAGGGAATATTGCACTGGCAGTTTTCTCCCCATTAATCCATATTTGTGTAAGCCTTAAAATAGTTCAGGGGAAATGGTATTTAAGGCAGGTGACTAAAACATAAACCCTCTTAAAAATTAGTTTTAGCCTCTTAAAAATAATATTTTGTTTTATTTTCTGTGAGTATGAGTGAACGTAGAGAAAGAACACTAAAGCAGTCCCTTTGCATCATAGCCCAGGTCGGTCTCTGCAGATGGAATGTGGAACCCTGTCCTGGCTGCTGATGGACTCACTGGCTTGCACAGGACTCAATGCATCAGGTCTCCTTCATCACCCCAACTCACTTGGGAGCTACTCTTGGCCATCTTTTGACAGTGAGTATTAATGTTTAGTCTCCCAAACTCAGCTGTTCTTTGTAGGCAATACTGCACCGGCGTTCTTGTTATTGGATATTTTAAAGCCAAAATGTGATCCTTAGTGGAACAATGTACTCTTGTCTGTCTCTGAATATGTGTGCTTTTTCCTTCTGCAATAATCAAATTATAACAGAACTGAACAAATGAGTTTGGGCCCTGGGCATGAAATACAAACAACTGAATGAAAATAAGAGCTTTCTTAGAGGTTGAAGAGGGAAATGAAGGGATCAGAATTACCTGGACTGAAGGCTCTCATTCAGTTCCCTGTCACCTCATTCCACTGGCTCCTTGCAGGAGTGCACATCAGGGCTGACCATTGCTTAGCTGACACAGATAATCATGCAGCTACGGACACTAAATTTTCTAAGTTTTCTTCCTATTTCCAATCAATTTTCAACTCATATAGCAATCTCCTGGGGTAACATGACCCAAGATAGGGCATACTTTCGAGATGTTCTTCTACACTATCTATTGTTCATTCGTTATTATTTTAATTAATATTTATTGGAGCCCTTTATGTCACACCTCATGCTAGGCACTGAGTATTAAAGATGAACAAAACATTGCTGTGCTTTCACGTGGACACAGACAATAAATAGACAATTACGGACATTAGAGAATGGCTCTGTATCTGAGTACAGAGCACTGGGCAGACCCAAGGGAGATGTGTGTGTGAGTGCATATGCGAGTGTGTGTGAGAGTGTGTGCACCTGTATGTGAAAGATGAAAGCCTACCCCAATTTAGTGATTGCTAACAATACTGAGGTTTTAAGAAAAAGTTTCCAAGATAATACATTTTGCAATTCCATTATACCATGTTGATACCTTTTAAGCTTCTGAAACCCAAGGAGGAAATATACGTTCTCCTAGTTAGCTACATTAAGGACCCTTCATCTTTTAGTTACTTCGTAAGTTTTAAAACATGGTTAACATAATTCACGTGTCATGGAGCTAAGAGTTGGTGTGAAAAATAATGGTAATTTCTAAATTTTACTGGTTGATGCAAATGCGTTTCATAAAGATAACATATTCAAAACCCATACAAAATCTACCCATCTTGATGGTATTAAGAAAAATAACCCATGTCATCACTGTCCTACTGTAGTGCAATTAAATAAAGATGTTTTTTGACGATTTATTTTCTGAGAACATAAACCCAACTCAATGTATTTTTCATTTGTGCTATTTTCCCCTTTCACAAAACCAAGAGAATCTAAAATAGCTGTGGTTTGACCCAGTAATTTTCTCTTCTAATAATATATCTTAAGAAAATGGAAGATATTCCTAAACATTTATGTAATGGGATATTCATCTCGATATTATTTATAAAAGAAATTATTTAAATGTCTCAAAATAAGAAATGAATAAGTGATAGAATTCTATCTAAATGATACATGCAACTATTTAAATTCTATGTCTGAAGAACAATATGAGAAAATGCTCATGGCATAATGATTAATAATGATAGCCATTTTAGAAAGAAAGGGAGGGAGGGAGGAATAGAGGAAAGAGAAAGGATAGAAAAGGAAGTGAAATCAAGTATGCCTTTACTGGACTTAGTGGATTTCTCTGGGTAGTGAGATTATTGCAGATTTAATTTCTCCTTTACCTTGTTGAAAATTTTCCAAATATTCAATGGTTAACGTCTGTTGCTTTGATATGGGTAGGGAGGAGGATTAACAGTAATAATTATTTAAAAACAAAAATACACATAAACCCTCCAATTCAGGAATTTCTAGGGGACCTACGAATCCCCCATGTGAGTGCCTGGAGCCTGCAGAATCTGCCTCACTGATGCGGTGGATCCTACTATGAGTGGTGCAAGATCAGACGTAACCAGGTCCACGCACACTTGTGTCTCTCCACAAGGTCAGACTTTACTGATGCTATTTCCGTCACAAAAGCCATGAGTTCCATGGGGTTCCCGAGGAGGCAGTTGTCCTTAGAGTTTCCTGTTTACTCAGGAGTCAGAGCCACAAGCATGCAGGCTCAAGCCACACCACAGGTCAATCAATATTGCAAACCATACGTGACAACATACTTAATCAATATGTAAATGTTACAGATTAAAGTTTTTACATCAGGGTAACATTTAACATCAAGAGAAAAGGGCATAGGAAAAAAAGGATGAATGAACCAATTCAATGAGAGAGGCATGGACAAAGAGTGTCCTGGCCTGATCCTGAGGTCCTCAACCTCTTTCAAGGAAGAGTCTTTGATCTGGGCACAGCCTTCATTGGCAGATGGCTGGTGCTGATCACGGGTGACACCAAGACGGGGTGTGTGGAGACGCCTGTGTGGAGCTGGTGAGGTCTTGCTCTTTTATAGCCCATGAGTCCTCTGGTAAGGACGGATGGTGAAGAGTGTGCCTATTTATGCCCTTATCTGGTTGGGTGCCATCTCTATTGATTAGGTGAACATCTGATCCCTGCTGGCACGATGCCTTTTGAAGTGTATGATGGGGTCTTTTTCTAAGTAGGAGTCACTTATGTCAAGGGTGCTCTATACAGAGCCATCCACAATATTCTAGCCCAGCTTTTTTCATGCTGAAGGTGTTGAAATCAATTTAGAAATTGAGGACTAAGTGTTTTTACAAGTTGGAATCAATCATAGTAGAAAATAATGGAATTCTTCACGTACAGTAAGCTTCATGAAACTTTGTCCGTGATATGTACACATGCTTTTGTGGTTTGCCATGTGAAAATGTACTTCTTATTGTGAGTGATGGTTAACAGCACGTGAGAGCCACCGGCCCCTCTTATACAGAGTCCTTCACTCACAGCCCTGTGCCAACCAGGCCATTAGCATGGTGATATGGTTTGGCTCTGTGTCCCCACCCAAATCTCACCTCGAATTGTAATCCCCACGTGTGGAGGGAGGGACCTGGTGGGATGTGACTTGATCAAGGGAGTGGTTTTCCTCATGCTGTTCTGATGCTAGTGAAGGCATTCTTACAAGATCTGATGGTTTTAAAAGTGGCGGTTTTTCTTGTGCTGTCTCTCTTGTCACCGTATAAAGAAGGTCCTAGCTTCCCCTTCTGCCATGATTGTAAGTTTCCTGAGGCCTCCCCAGCCATGCAGAACATGAGTCAATTAAACTTCTTTTGTTTATACGTTCCCCAGACTCAGATAGTATCTTTATAGCAGCATAAAAATGAACTAATACACATGGCAATCATTTACCACAAGGAAACAAAGATAATTCCAGATGCTCCTATTCCCAAAGCCTGGGTGCTTCCTGGACACCCTCATTTTAATGTCCCCTTCAGGGGTAGATGCAGGCAGCCAAAACCCGGGGCTTGCTAGACGATGCCTCCAGCTCTCCTGCTCTGGTGGAGATCCTCAGAGCCAGCACGTAGCTAGCTGCAACCAGCATCTGCCAGGTGGTCAGAAGGGGCACAGGGTGCATAGGCAGCTGGACACTTCTCGGGGTCTGCAGACCGGGAGTCCGTGCTTCCTGCCAGAGCTGGGGAGGTCCTTCAGCATTCAGCCTGAGACACGGCTCTTTCCCCCAGCGTGGTGAGCAGGAGTCTGACCCTGCTCTTTCATATTCACCTGCTGACAGCATTGATATTTCTTCCTCCTCCCCTTCACCCCACATCTGGGCAGCTGTTGAGAAAGCCAGGGGTGGGGCGGTGGTTCCCTCCTTTGGCACTAGTGGGAGATTAAAACCCCACAAATCCCTCCCATTGGGAACTCTTGCCCCGGCCTCGCATCAGTTTGAATTGTCTCTTATTTTGTGTATGTGATACTCTGATACCTGGGGCCCTGCTGACCCTGGGGAGCTGCTTCTCCCACAAACAGCCAATTCCCAGATAGTGAACCATCGCCCACCCCACACAGGCTTTCCATGTGCAAACCCTGCAATCCATGTGCAAAGGAGGTGCCCACACCTGCCACCTCCTTTGTGGGCTCACACTCCCGGCCACTGTGTACCCACACTTGTTACCCCAGGGCAGGGACCAGACACAGGGCAGCTCCTGTCCCCTGAGGGCTGGAATTATTCAAGCTGGGCAGTCCCGGGCCTGCTGACCCTGCCTCAGCCTCCCTTATTGTGGAAACCACAATAGAGGTTCCTGCTCAGTTTCCCTGCCCCTCAGCATCCCGACCAACCCTGGCGCATCCCCAGGTGGCCCCCATGGCGTGGCCTGACCCCTCCTCTGGGGATCTGTGGGTAACACACCATCTTTTCAATGGCAGCCTTTCCCAGATCTGACCTGAATAATAATAGTCTACATCAAACACGTCCTAACGACAGTGAAACCCAGGTCAGTCTCTTGTCCCTACTTCCAAGCCTTTTTACACGAGCTAAAGCCGGCTGGCTCTTCCCAGAGTCCTCAGTTACAGGAGTCATAAGCTTTCCTTGCCCTTCTATGTGTGATGTCACTGAAGCATGTTTTGGGTGGGGTCATCTGCCTCTGCAGAAGACTGCCCCACTGGGCTCACCATACTGTGCCCCTACAGCAAAACTTCCTAACAGCCACACTTCATTTCTGTTACAATTTTTAAGACACCAGTTAAACCAACCAACCACATCATCTTCGACAATTACTCTGGGTCCAATCAATAAAATGGGAATAAATTGGCCTCTTTCTCAGATGCTTTGTAAGAAATTAAATGGATATTTTGTGTAAAATATTTAGCATAATGACAGGCATCATTCACTCATTCAATTAATAATTCGTCCAATCACTTATTTTTTATTAAGTAAAATTGCAATTCCTAGCACAGGTAAGGCTGTGGAATGCCTTCAGGAGGACTTGTTACAGCAGACACAGGCAGCACGCCTTCATGCCCTGTGCTTTGCAAGACCCGTCCCTGGAAATTAGAAACTTTGCACCAAGCCTAGGCATGAAGATAAGAGACTGCTCTTCACACACTCAGCTCTTACCGCGGGTCTGCGGGGCCAATGGAAACATTTGGGGCTACACCAAGTGGATTATATTTGATGTAAACCAGGTGAAATGTGCAGAATTTTGAGGGGTCTTTTGCTACAATAAAGTGAGGGTGAGGAACAATTCAGAATTTCTGCTGGATTTCTGTAACGTGAGGAGGTTTTCTTGTTATAAGACATTGAGCCAGCGAGCAGCTCCACTGGGCTGATCAGAGAGCCCTTTCTGTACTCAGCTGACCCAAAGGGTATGTCAGGGCAGCCTTAGGAAATGAGCCCCCAACTTTGAGGGGACACATGAAACACAGATCTGGAGAGCACTGACATGCACTGACATGTACATGGTTGCCTGGGAGCCTGGGAGGGTGTTACCAACCCGTAGTCAGGGAGAACCCAGGCAGCAGGTGGAAAGTTCCGAGGGTCTGAATGTTGCCTTCTCGGAAATCATGTGTAGGGGCGCACATTAAAATTCTCCCTGTAACTTTCTTATGCTATCCAATAGCAAAACTACCCAAAGAGCCACACTTTTCATATCTGTTACAATTTGTAAGACACCAGTTAAATTGACCAACTGTGTATCTTGGGCAGTTACTTACTGTTTTTATGACTCTGGCAAAGTGTGTATGTGTATGTGTATGTGTGTGTACATGCATGTGTGCGTATGCACTGTGTGCATGTGTGTGTGCATGTGTGTCTGTGCCTGTGCATGAACACGCATGTGTGTGTGCATGTGTGTGTGTGTGCAGGCGTATGCACGTCCACGGGGAAGGAGACACAGTTCTGCATGTTGGACCCCACATGCGGTTATTCCTAAGTATTAGGAGTAGAAATATCACAAAGATCAGTATGCCATTAAATCATGTCCTAGGAAAGTGGGTCTGGCACTACTGTTCTAAATTCCATGGAGCGAGAGAGGGAGAAGAGGGAGGGAGGTAGGAGACAGGTAAAAAGCACATCCGGGGACTATGCCCTTCGTGAGGCTTCTGGAAAAAGGCTTGGGGCCTCTTAGCCAGAATGATCTTTGGGTGGGGACAATGGTCTCTGGGTGTTTTTCAGTCTCTGAGTCCTTTTTCCTTCAGGCAACTAGAGCAAGGAGGTGGAAGGAAACCCCTTGGCTGTTGTTTTAATCTGCTAAATTGCGTTGCAATCTGAGGAAATAGCAAGCTTCTGGGGAGCAGCTGGGGAAACAGTAGGAGCACAGTAAACAGTCTGTCCTGTGGGCGTGGGCTCAGCTGGGTGCTGGGAGGATTGTGTGGGGCTCTCAGGCGGCACAGACCTGCAGGGCAGCCTGGATGTGCTGTTGTGCTATCGTAGCCAGCACAGTCCTGCACCCTGGCTCAGGGAGGGACTTTGTAGCTGCAGGCTGGGGGCCTTCAAAGTGTTATTGTTAACAGTGTATTGTTTCGTCGATTGGAAGTGCTTCATACCCAGACTCTGAAAGTGTGAGCTGGCCCTTCTTGCTACTGAGAACAAGGACATGAGCTGCCACATCTTCCTTTCACTCTGCCGGGGACTCTTTTCTCTTCTTCCAAGGCATGGCCTGCCTTCTACCACAGAAACCTAAGATACACCTGTTCCTGTTCCAGTCTTCCTTGCAGTCAAGGTGCAGGCATGTGACCAGGCTCTGCCATTGCTGCACCTGCTCCAGACTCTGAATCTGAGTCCTGAAAGGAAAAACTGCTGGATGCTTGGGTTCAGAGGTGCTGGGACTGAGGGATGTTGGAGTTTGGGGATACTGGGGCTCAGGAATGCAGGAGTTCAGGGATGCAGGGGCTGAGGAGTGCTGGAACTCAAGGATGCTTGGACTCGGATGCTGGGACTGAGGGATGCTGGGGCTCAGAGGTGCTGCAGCTCAGGAATGCAGGGATTCGGGGGATGTTTGGACTCAGGGATACTTTAACTCAGGGATGCTTTAACTCAGAGATGCTGGGGCTCAGGGATGCTGGGACTCAGGGATGCTTGGATTCTGGGATACTGGGATTTAGGGATGCTGGGACTCAGGGATGCTTGGACTCGGGGATTCTGAGGCTTTGCAGGTGCTGAAACTCAGAGGGACTATGGCTGAGGAATGCTGAGTTTCAGGAATACTTGGATTCAGTAATGCCAGGGTCCAGGGGTGTTAGAACTCAGGGACACTTGCACTCAGGGTTGCTTGGATTCAGGGATGTTGGGGATCAAGAATGCTTGAACTCAGGGATGCTGGGGCTCAGGGATGTTGGGGCTCAGGGATGCTGGGGCTCAGGGATGCTGGGGCTCAGGGATGTTAGGGCTCAGGGATGCTGGGGCTCAGGGATGCTGGGGCTCAGGGATGCTGGGGCTCAGGGATGCTGGGGCTCAGGGATGCTGGGGCTCAGGGATGCTGGGGCTCAGGGATGCTGGGGCTCAGGGATGCTGGGCTCAGGGATGCTGGGGCTCAGGAATGCTGGGGCTCAGGGATGTTGGGGCTCAGGGATGCTGGGGCTCACGGATGCTGGGGCTCAGGGATGCTGGGGCTCAGGGATGCTGGGGCTCAGGGATCCTGGGGCTCAGGGATGCTGGGGCTCAGGGATGCTGGGGCTCACGGATGCTGGGGCTCAGGGATGCTGGGGCTCAGGGATGCTAGGGATCAGGGATGTTAGAGCTCAGGGATGCTGAGGCTCTGGGGTGCTCGGACTCAGAAATGCTGGGACTCAGGGATGCTAGATTAATGGATCCTTGTGCTGAAGGATGCTCTGACTCAGGGACACTGGGGCTAAAGGATGCTGGGGCTCAGTGTGACTCATAGTGCTTGAGACAGCTGAGTGCCAGCCACTCCCCGCACCTCACATCCTGGTGCTGAAGACATCAAGGCTCACACCAAATTCTGGCACATGTATCAAACATTTATTAGTTAAGTAAAAACAAAATAAATCGTGGATGAAAACGCAGGTCTGTCCTTTTACAAATTTCCACCAGCATCTCTGGGACCCTTGGGGATACTCAGACCCCAGAAGGGATGTGGGAAGTGGTGGGAGCTGAGTAAAAAACCAGAGCTCGTACCTGCTGAGTGATCTCATGCCTCCCCCTCTCTTCCCAGAAGCCTTTCATCTCAGTGCTCAAGGGAGTATGCTTTGCCTCCAGGCCGGTCAGTGGCACGATTGGAATAGAAATGAAATACAAACGACATAACCTTCAAGGGTCCACCACTGCTAATGGTCTTGTATCCCACATTCTTTCACCAAAATTAGGATTTGTCATTTTTTAAAATTGATGCAAAAGTCATTAAACTTCCTACGCAGCATGTGAAGATATCTTTCGTAGCTATCAGGATAAATATTTTGGATACATTTAGGGAACAAGTATCGGTTTCATGACACCGAGCACTAGGCAGGCATCAGTTAAAGTGGTGGAGGCCACCCCTCTCCTCTTTCACTCTCGCAGGAAGAACGTGAGCCACGGGGCTGTGACCTGCCCACAGTGGGGTTGCAGATGGTAGTGTAGAATGAGAACCCAGCATTCCAACTCTTCCTCTGTGTGTTGTTCCATGAGGACCATTGGTAAAATCACTGCAGTTAATCAGAAGCCCTGCATCCTTACGGTTTAAAAATGTCATGGTGTCTTTGAGATGATTCAGGGTAAAGCTGAAAAAGCAATGAAGCGTATCTCCGGATTTATTTGTTGGAAAGTCTTCAAGGATATTTCTTTATCATGACAACATAAGTCTATCTCAACCCAAAACCCAGCACCATGCTTAATGTAAAATGCTCAGTTCCCATTAACGTAGGAGGAAGACAAGGAAACCATGATCACTGCAATTGTATACTCGTACTCTACTGAGATTAGCCAAAATTGTTATGAAAGAGACACATATTAGAAATATAAAACTGATTTTTATTTGTAGGTGAGATGATTGTATAATTGGAAAATCTAAGACCACAATCCAAATCTAAAATCAAACAATAGGAGAATTCAGTAAGAGCCAGTACAAAGTTATACTGTAGCAATCAACAGCTTCCATGGATCAAATACAATAAATAATTAGCTGGAAGAAATGACCCTACTTAATAACACAAAACTTAAAATTATTAGAAATAAGCCTAACAAGAAATGTTTAAGATCTGTACAAGAAGTGCTTTAAAATACTCTCGAGGCCCAGCACTTTGGAAGGCCGAGGTGGGCAGATCGCCTGACGTCAGGAGTTCAAGACCAGCCTGGCCAACATGGTGAAACCCCGTCTCTACTAAAAATACAAAAATTAGCTGGGCGTGGTGGCTCATGCCTGTAATCCCAGCTACTCGGAAGGCTGAGGCAGGATAATAACCACTTGAACCCAGGAGATGGAGGTTACAGTGAGCTGAGATTGCACCATTACACTCCAGCCTGGGTGACAGAGCGAGACTCCATCTCTAAATAAATAAAATAAAATACTCCCAAGGGATACAAAAGACACTTCAAGTGCGAAGTCGTACTGTATTCTTGGGCAGGAAGACTCGACATCTGCCCACGCACTGCCCAGATGCACCCTGGGGACAAAGGCACTTGGTTTAAAAGCTGCTGGGAGTGTTCGCTGCCACTCCCGCCTCAGAAACTGCTCCTATCATAAGATGAGTTCTCTCCCTGAGGGCAGCCCCTCTCCAATGACTATCCAATGCATGGGTACAAAGACTCTGCCCACCTGCCTCAGTGGGTCTATGAAGGACCATGCCAGCTTCAGAGTTCTTAATGAGGTCTCTGCTGGGCTTCATTGCAGCTCAACCCCTCCTTCTGTCCAGTCCTGCTTGCCTCTGCCCTTCAAAGGTGCTGATCCCAGGAGCACAATCTAATAAATATTCCACAGACAAATCTTCATCTCAGAGTCTGTTTCCTGGGGAACCTGGTCTACAACATCATAAGGTTTCATCTCTCTAATTTAATTTATAAATTTAAGATAACCACAAAGATCTAGAAGCAGAAGTACCATTTGACTCAGCAATCCCATTACTGGGTATATACCCCCCCAAAATATAAATCATTCTGTTATAAATATACAAGCATGCATATGTTCACTGAAGCACTATTCACAATAGTAAAGACATGGAATCAACACAAATGCCCATCAATGATAGACTGGATACAGAAAATGTGGTACATACACACCATGGAATACTATGCAGTCATTAAAAGGAGCGAGATTATGTCGTTTGCAGGGACATGGATGGAGCTGGAAGTCATTATCCTCAGCAAACTAATGCAGGCACAGAAAATCAAATACCTCATGTCCTCACTTATAAGTGGGAGCTAAACAATGAGAACACATGGACACAGGGAAGGAAACACCACACACTGGGGCCTGTCAGGAGAGTGGGAGGAGAAAGAGCATCAGAATGAATAGTTAATGGATGCTGGCCTTAAAACCTAGGTGATGGGTTGGTCTGTGCAGCGAACCACCATAGCACATGTTTACCTATGTAACAAACCTGCACATCCTGTACATGTACTCCGGAACTTAAAAGTTGAAGAAAAAATATAATTCTAATAACCACAGTGACATAATTTTTGAGATTGGATCAATGAAGGAAGGTAGGCAGAATTTACCACACGAGACATTAAAACATAGAATAAAGCTTTTATGTCTCAATCAGATCAATGGAGTAGACAGATGGAACTAGATAGAACTTAGCAGAAAATCCAGCAAAGATCTAAATTCAAAGAGCAATTTCGTATAGAAAAAGTAGCATCTCAAATTAGTGGGAAAGTGAATTGTTCAATAAATGGTTTTTGTGAAATGTATTAGTTATCTATTGCTGCATAAGAAGTCATCCCAAATTTAGTGTTTTGCAGCCACAATAAACATGTATTATTGTACACAGTTTCTGTGGGTCTGAAATTTACCTGTTACTTAGGTTGGTGACTCTGACTCAGGGTCTCTCATGAAGTTCAGCCAAGATCTTGGCTGGGGCTTCAGCTGTCTGATGACTGGGGCTGCAGGATCTGCTTCCAAGATGCTCACTGAATACATATGCTGAGTTCATGGCTGGTTGTTGACAGAAGGCCTCAGTTCCTCACCGTGGGACTCCTCCACCAGGCTGCTTGAGTGTCCTCCCAACATGGCGGCTGGCTTCCCCTAGAGCAATGATCCAAGAGAGGTCCAATCCCTTGCATGACCTGTTCTCAGAAGTCACACGTCATCACTTCTGTCACATTCTGTTCGTTAGTGAGTCATGAAGTCTGACCTACAGACTTAATGAATTAGCCTCTACCTTGTGAAGGAGGGAATATCAAATAATATGTGGCAATATATTTTTTAATTTTGACAACATATTTTGTTTAATTAAAAATACTCAAAATATTGCTATTTCAATATGTAATCAATATAAAATTATTAATGT